>NC_090437.1:1124261417-1125530584 GCF_031143425.1 Pleurodeles waltl
ATCTAAGGCACCCCTAAGGTATGCCCTAGGTAGCCCCAAGGGCAGGGTGCAGTGTATGGTTAAGGTAGGACATATAGTAATGTGTTTTATATGTCCTGACGGTGAAATATTGCTAAATTAGTTTTTTACTGTTGCAAGGCCTTTCCATAGGTTAACATGGGAGCTACCTTTAAAACTGATTAAAGTGTAGATTCCCTTTGGGAGCGGATGGACATGTGGAGTTTAGGGCCTCTGAGCTCATAATTTAAAAATACATATTTTAGTAAAGTTGATTTTAAGACTGTATGTTTGAAAATGCCACTTTTAGAAAGTGAGCATTTTCTTGCTTACACCATTTCTGAGACTCTGCCTGTTTGTGGATTCCCTGTCTGGGTCATTTTGACAGTTGGGCTGGTTGCACTTCTCACTAGACAGTGATACAAAGGGAGCTGGGGGTCTAGTCTGCTTTTCCTGATGAGCCATCTGTGCAAGGAGGGAGTAGAGGAGTGGTCACTCACACCTGAAAGGGCTGTGCCTGCCCTCACACAATGCAGTATCCAACCCCCTGGTGTGTGCCTGGGGCCAGACCTGGGCAAGGCAGGATTTCACAAACAAGAGAGACTTTCCTTTGAAGTAAGCCTACTTCAAAGGGCAAAATAGGTATAAGAAGGACACCCAAAACCACAGACTTTAGAACACATCTGGAAACCAAGAGGAACCTCTGCCTGGAGAAGAGCTGAAGAGATGAGGAAGAATAGCTGCCCTGCCTGTGACTGTTCTTTATGGAGCTACCCTGCAGTTGCTGCTTTTGCCTGTGCTAGAGGACAAAGACTGCACTTTGTGTTGCCTTCCTTCTTGTGAAGATCTCCAAGGGCTTGATTTAGAACTTGCCACCTGTTGTTTGAAGTCTCAGGGACAGCAACGACTTCTCTCTGCCTGCACCTGGAGCCTCTGGAGAGACTCCTACTCTGCCAAGTGGTGCCCATCCAGTTCCTGGTACCCTGAGAAGAGAAGCTGGCAGCCCAAGATTGAGAAATCCACGCACAGACCTCCGCGCGGGGAAAAGATCGACGCGACTACGATCTGCGGCTGAAAAATCAACACGCTGCTGGCTTTGCGGCTGAAAATCGACTCTTGCCTGCAACGCAACCGGAAGATCAATGCCCGCGGCTGGAGAAATGACTCGCAGCATCGCTGACAGAGGCTGGTGAGATCGCAATCCGCGCTGCGTGGTTTTCGGACCATCGTGCGGCTGAATTTCTGATGCAAACACCGCTGGATGTGTAAAAACGCCACAAGGTCTGCCCGCACCCGGAGTGCTGACCGGATCGATGCATCGCTCTCCTGCGGAGAGAAGAAACAACGCACCCCTACCCAACTAAAAGAGAAACGATGCAAGGTCTCACTCGTGAGTGAAACTGACGACTCGCAAGCCCTTTTTGATGCACACTCGCCCGTGCAGGGTTATTTTTGATGCACCCAAGGTACATTTTCACGCTACCAGCGTTAGCGTTGTTTTTAAAACTACATGAAGACTCTTTTTGCATTTTTAGTGATAACTTGACTTGTTTTGTGGATTTTTGTCATTTTGGTCTTGTTTTGTTTAGATAAATATTTTCTATTTTTCTAAACCTGTGTTGTGTCATTTTGTAGTGTTTTCATGAAGTTACTGTGTGTGTTGGTATAAATACTTTACACCTAGCACTCTGAAGTTAAGCCTACTGTTCGTGCCAAGCTACCAAGGTGGTGAGCAGGGGTTGGCTGAGGGTGATTCTCTTTGACCCTGACTAGAGTGAGGGTCCTTGCTTGGACAGGGGGCTAACCTGACTGCCAACCAACGACCCCATTTCTAACATGTATAGTAACGGAATGATGGGAATTTTCTTGTGTTTCACTTCTCTTGTCACCATTTTGCTTCTAATATGTTTCATCATCCTAATTATTGCATTTCATGTTAGTTTATCTAAGACACAGCTGATTCAATAAATCTTAATGAACTACTTCCTGCTTCGTTTTGTCTTTTTATGTGTGAAACTAATGTAACTGAAAAAAGGATGAGATCTGATCCACTACGATTTCCCTGAGAAATCAAAATGTCGTGCGCCTGGTTGCCACATATTATCCCTGCTCTTGGGCACAGGTGAGGCACTGCTAGCTGGCCAGAAACGGTTTACGCAGACAGTTGTCACATTGTGTGAGATTGGATTCAGTTCCTCACATTTCAGGTGATGCTGCCGCCCAAATCCAGCAGCCTCATTGGTACAATGAGAGCCAAGGCGACAGTTCTTTCATCATGTTAGGGACAGGGTGTGGTTTAGATCCATTTTTTTTATCTAATTTTATGTTGGTACTCCTTTAATTGGCCAGGTTTACCTGAAAATAAATCTGGGAATTCATCACAGATGTCGATGCTACATACCTCTGTCTATGAGGACACTTGTTCCTTATTATTGGGATCAAGAGTTATCCCTAATTCCTTCTGATTGCCACCCTAATAAATTGGAGCCGTTTTCTACAATATATAATTTCTCAATAGTGGACCTATCTTTGAAACACACATGCATCTTTAACATACCCACACGAGGTATAGGTTCTTTGGTATACCCTTTTGGTGATGTCTGGTTTATCTAGTATAACTTTGTTGTTCTTCATTATCTTTTCAATCTCTTCCTGATTTACCAATGCAAAAGGAGAACATGAATCAGCATACATTTCTACTGGATACCATTTAGATACACTTAACACTTAGGACAATTCACTTGAGAATTTACTTCTGTGTTGGTAAGGTGAAAAACATACTTTTTTCATCTGGTTCAGTATTTTTAACACTGTTCACTAGAGGATCTGCTCCTTCTCCACACAAAATGCCCTCTGGCGTTGCATTTGTTTGCAAGTAGCATTTTTAGCTTGACACAGTATTTTGTTGGCTAAAAGATTACTACTACCACATCTAAAATATTTCAACTTGCTATCTTCTTTGTTCGTTCTAGGTTTTTTTACTTCCTTACTCATAACCTTATATATCTCACTTTCTGTTGCTCTTCCTGAATTTTAGCAACCAGTTCACTAGACCCCTTCATCTCTTTGATACAATTTGTGGTATGTTCTATAGATTGGGTAATGTCTATTGCTTCACCTAATGAAAGACTTTTAGCAACTAACTTTTCTTGAATACAGGGATTATTTGTACATCTAACCAACTAGTCTCTTATCAAAGAATCTGTGAGACTGCCAAAATCACACAACTTGGTTAAGCCTCAATGCTGCAATGTAATTTGTGATCTGTTTCCCTTGACCTTTACTGAATAATTTATGCCGCTCTAAAACTAAATTTATTTTGTCACCAAAAGGAGCCTTAAGTGTCTTAAAGGTTACCTTGTAAACATCATATTTCTCTTGTTCACCATCTCCCTCAACCTTTGGTTCAGGTAATGCTTCATACATTTTGTGCCCATGCAAACCTAAATTATGCAACAGTATGTGTTGCTTGCGCACCGCACTGAATCCTTCTCCCCTATCTCTATCAGGTATGACTCATATAACTTGACCCAACCCTACCAATGTATGTGAGCTTCTGCAATTACATTTAATAAAGAAGGAAGTTGATTTATGCTCACTCCAACCATCATTATTATCTGAATTAGTGATGAGAGAATACAGGATAAATATAGTTTTATATACCTAATAACTGACTATACATCACATTAATACTAAATGACTAAACAGCATAATAATACTAAAGGCTTAGTTTGCACAACATAATGTTGTGCTCAATTGTATATCTTTTTATCCTACCAGCTTGCTTTAATTAACTACTACTCTTTTAAGTCTATAATAAGTCCAGAAAAAGAACACACATTTAATGTCTCCAATGTGATGTTTAATTCACATGCACTTTGTGTAGTGTCGCCCGTAGAATTTCAAGACATAGGCACACACTCCAAGACAATTTAGAGTTGTGTGTGTCTCTGCGAACATTTCACTTTTCAATAGAAAATATATGTTCTGTAAAGCTGGCCAGAAATGTTTAATTAATTGATTGTTTGTTCAGGTTCTAATTTGTTGGAGAAGAGGGTCTGGTTGTCATCGTGCCATTTAACCTGAGGGGATGACACGCTACACAAAACTTTCAACACATGCTTAAAAATGGAGGAACACAACCCCCACAAAAAGCCGCAAGGTGTAATAGTCACCAATTGAAGATGGATTGCCTCGATCTTTTGTTATTCACGAGTGGATAGATTTCCCTTGACACACATGCATAAGTGCATGGAGAGAACGATCTTTGGCTCAAATTCAGGCAGAATGCATGGCTCCTGAAGGACTTCCGGCGGGGGCGACACACAATGCCAGTTTAAAAGTTGCTGGCCCACGGAACTTGAGATGAAAGACACTTCTCGCACAAGAGAAGACTCACAATTTCAGAGAATTTCTGCCGGGCAGCTCTACAATTTTGGCTGCAATGTTGCTGGCCACACGGGAGACGAGCTCCAATTCCTAAACAAACGTTCACCAATCAGCACTACAATTCCGGCTGCGATGTTCCTGGCCCACAAGGCATTTATGATTACTGTCCTTCTCCCTGAAATATGCATGCAAAGTTGCTCCCTCAGGAAACAGTTGAGTGTGTTGATTATAGTGAAGCGTCCTATGCCAGAATGAAGCTCATCAGGCTGGAAAGTTTGCACAGAGGTTGACACTCCTCTTACAGGAAAGTTACTTACACAGAGCTTTCTTGAATTATGAGCTGATGTGAGCGTTTCAAACAAGACGATCTTCAGTAATGGAGAGAGTAATGAAAGGGGAGATGGCCTGATGCGGATCCTCGACACCAGTATTGTAGTTTAGAATAGTCGTAGAAGACAAATTATGCGGTGAGAAGTCTTCTTTATTCAGCTATCCCCTCTGCTCAATTGTGCTTCACTAACGCTCATTGTTCTGAGCATTCTAAAGCAAGCTTCATTAAGATTGTGCTATGGAGAAGAAACATTCCAAGAAGAACGGAAACTATATACAGAGCATACGTTTTCAGAGGAAGATGTTTACGCTTTATAATACAATTATTACGTCTTCATAATACCATATTATAATACATTCCAATTATCTGGGTGAAATATGAACTGAGAGACCAGCCTTTGGTCTCCCAGATATAGACTGAATTGCTGGCAAATGGAAGGTTTAATACCCGTTAATATGCACGGCATTGATAGAGCGGTCCGTAGTAATAGTTTATTTGTGTCCGGACGCTCTTTAGGCCGATGAATCTTTTGACTAAGTGGGAACTCTCTGTACTCTTAATCGATCAACTCCCTCTAATCAATAATCAATAACGAACATAGGCAATACCTTGATAGACATAGCACTTAACAATTCAACCAGAATACATTTAGGCGAACCCTGACCTTTCAGTCAGGAATAACCACACCAGTTTATTCAAAGTTAGTGAATTTTATTTCCCTATATTAACAAAGCTAGCACAATATAAATGTGTCTCAACACCAAATCATAAACATATATGAACATTAATAGCTGTCCATAGCGGCGAAACAGGTGCAATCTATGTAGCATTTGAATCACAAGGCATTCGATAATAGCAATGCAATTCACTAATACGATAATCTGTAATGAACTAATTGCATACATTTAGTCAGCATAACAAGATCTCAAATTGCATCGTGCGACATATGGAACCCTCGTCTAACCTCAAATTAGCATTGGCATGTGGGGCTTCATGCGAAAACAATTTAGCAACATTAATTTAGGAAAAGCTCCTAACTAGGGACCTTATCAAAATCAGCAGTTGGTTACCTAAAAGAAACACAATGCAATTTTACAATTTTCCTTTCATATTTACCAATTACGATCAGCAATCAAGGAAGTCTTCGTCTCACAGGTACCGTTCTTCGGTCAGCATGGGTACCGTTTCTTGATCAGCATGAGACGGGGCAAAGGGGCAGGGGTGAACGGGGCAATTGCCTCACGGCGGCAAGGTAAAACTATTACTTCATGCAAAGGGATCGAATCAAAGTTACAGTCTCTAGGGCAAGAATCATTTAAAGTCTCTTTCTCTCGATCAGAGAAAGAATCAAAGTCTCTTTCAAAATGGCGTCGCAGCAAAGTGGGCCATAATAGCTACGAAGTCAAAATGGCGGGATGTCCGATGATAGAGAGAGTTTCATCTCGTGCACCTGGTTTTTATAGACAACAGTCAAGTCCAGTAGGGTCTTCCATTGGAGGGTTCATAGGTTAGCTTCAAATTGTCCAATCAAAAACAACCGTTCTCAAGCTTTTACTTAAGCATACATTATCCTTGGAGATGGGTACGCAAGTTGCAACATTGTCTACCAATTAGCTCACTTTCAGAGCCTCCATTGTCCGCACCTGCAAATCGACCTTGAAGTAAGGAGAAAATATGCCAGGCTGGCACGAAACCTTAAGATAAGCATGTGAACAGTTTCTGTGGAAAAGTACAGCTTCAAGCAAAAATACACGTTTATTAGCACAGTGGAAAAATACGAGCACCTAAACCGTGAGACCGGGCAACTAGGCCAAAGCCTCCGCTAAAGTCATGCTAAGCTAAAGCAATTCAAACAAGCAAATCGTAGCACACGTTTATGATTATGTCGGATTAGTGCAATTCTAATACACCACGTTATATAAAGCTCGCGTATAAATGATGGCAAACTACTCTGAGGGCACATTTTGTCCCCGTACAATCTTTATTAGTTCGGTTAAAGTCACACATGATTATTTCAGCACTACGTTTAAGCGTTAATAAATCAAAACCTTCATTTTCTGCTTCATCAATCCCTCCTCTGATGACTACTTGTCATCACACCAAACCATGCCCACAAATTTTATTCCATTAAAATTCTGTCAGTTCTCTTTTCCTCTTAGTTCCCCTAGTTTGCGCTTTGTATTCTTCTGCCATTCTTTTCATAATTTTCTCTTCTTTTCTTCTTTTAATTCTTTCCATAATCATTATTATTCCCCTTTTTATTCCCCAAATTCCAAATATACAAATTATTACTATTAATATTCCTTCTATTATTTTCAATAGTATCCCATTCCAAATTCCCCCAATCCAATGTCCCACTGAAGCAAGTCCCTTTCCAACCTTCTCCCACACTCCTGGTTCTTTCAATTCCTTCAAATCTGCACTTTCTTTTGTTAGATTAGCAAGCATAGTTTTAATCTTCAGACTATTGTCGGGTATATAGGTACAACAGTGTCGTGCACCAAGCATTTTGCAAACACCGCCATCCTTTGCTAAAAGAATGTCTAAAGCAAGCCTATTTTGAAGAGTCATAGCTCTTTCCGCTGCAAGTTCAGCATCTATCAGGATTATAGCACCTGAAAACTTTGTCAACATGTTATCCACTATAGTAGACAACTTTCTTATCTTGATGGAATTCAACACAACTCCCAACGAAGGAATCATGGCTCCAAATATATCTCCTACCACAGCAGCTGCGGTCTCTCTTTTCTGGATACGATGGGATCCAGATGTCTTTTGAATCATCGATACGTCATCCAGCTGATAAACCTTTGGGAATACTATACCCAAATAACATCTCCCCCACCATCCCTTTGGAAGACGATAATAGGCATTATACCCACAAATGTAATATACACCTGGAATGACAGGGTCAAGTCCGTTCATCATGAATGTCCATTTGGCCTTAAAAATAAACGTATGTTTACACTCACTCGCTCCTACAAAAATATTGTCGTAATAAGATTCACCTCGATATATACAAAATTTCCCTACATGCCAAGCATCTAAAGCTATTTTCCCTTGTGTCTTTATAGCAGCAAAATCATAGTTATCTACTGAAGTCCTCTTATGTAGCTCTTTTTCTAATTTCGCCTTCATTTGTGCCCTTCTATCATCTGTGCGATCTAAAAAGCTTATTTCTACAGCAGAAACTGAGCAAGTAAGGTTCTCCCTATGAGCATGAGCCGTTTCAAAAGGTTGCATTGGCTCGAAAAATTCCCTCATTATTTTAGCATCCCAATCTTTAGAAATCTGGCTTAGCTGCGCTATTATAGGAACATAAGCAAAGGTAACATCATAATTCGAATAAAAATACTGTATGTTAGTTTGACCATAAAACCTAGACATTACTATACTACATGTAATCCCATATGTAAGAGGCATGTGGTGATAAGTCACCCCTTCCTCTACTGATGTCGGTATCTGTGTACACACATAACAATCTTTCGCATCCATAGTCTCAACATACTCTGTTAGCAAGCGATAGAAAACGTTATACGAAAGCTCTTTCTTATCGTGCAAGAGCCTCTCATCCAATGCTAGTCTTTTCAATGGGGTTAGTTCAGTGACAGTAACAGGAGCAAAAGTAGAAGCCCCAATATTCTCATTCTCACCCTTTCCATGCATTCCAAGCACAATTGCCATTATTATTAGTACACATGCAATTACCAAGCCTATACACACATATTTACAATATTTCTTTCTATTATTCTGCATAGCGTACCTAGTCATGATCTGTATAGAATCTGAGATCTAGAAGCACCTATAAATGAAACTATTTAGCGATTCAGTTACAAAGCTGAACGAGCGCAAGGTTCACACCGTCTTCTTCAAAAGGCCAGTCACTTATCGGTTAGCAGCATTTGTCTCAATTTGGCAATAACTCAGTCTTTATCTGTTTAGCAAGTCTCATCCGGTTTAGCAATGTCTCAGCTGGTTGTTTCTTTCACGTTAGATTGTAGCAAGCAATATCATTTACTATTCTTTCAATCGACAGAGTCTATGAAACTTTTCTTTTCTATTGGTATCTCTTCTTCTTCTTCGTTCTCGATGCTTAGAGATACAAACTCGTCAGTCCAATCATCATTGACTGCATATGCCCATTCAGGACCGGAATATCTCCTGTTTGGTATCCTTTTCCTTTTCAATTTTGCTTCTCTTTTCGACTCTGCTTCGCTGGCACTTTCCTCTTTTGTCAAGTCTTTTTCCTCACTTGACAATTGTTCCACGACAGTCACTTCCTTTCTTTTCTCTTTCACTTTTGGCCTTCCTCCTTCGTTCAAACTTTCTTTACCCCTTTCTTTTATTGGTGAGATACTTAGTCTTCTCTTTGCACCATGTCCATTCGATGGACCTGCAGTCTTTTCTGTGGAAGCTTGAACCTTTTCCTTTTGTTCTGCCTCGTTCCCTCCTTCTGGGGAATCAATCACGTTCTCTTTTTCCTTTTCTGTATCGTCTGCTTCTGGGAAAGCCCTCCTCTGATCAGGCTCTCCTGCCTTTTCACCTTTTTCGAGCCCTTCGTCACCGTTACTTTCGTCAGGCTCTTTATCACTTTCGGTTGCTTCAGGTTCCTTTTCACCTTCAGCTGCTTCAGGCTTTTTGCTACCCTCAGCTGCTTCAGGTTGTTTGTCACCTTCAGCTTCTGCGTCGCTATCTGAACTTTCTCCTTGGTCTTCCCCAAGTGAGTCGGACTCTTCGCCCTCCAATAATATCTCTCTCTCTCCTGCTTCTGCCTGTTCGCCTTCAGTTCGGTTTTGTTCTGTCTCAGCACTCAGCACTGTTTTATCAGGCACTGGCAGTTTCAGCGCTTCAACTTCCTCATCTGTGGGACACAACACCTTCTTTGTGTGACTGGCGTGAATCCAGTTGGGAACCCCCGCACACTTCACAGCGGTAGTTGTCGTCAGGATCACTTGGAAAGGGCCTTTCCAACGGGGTTCCAGACACGACTTTCTCACGTGCTTCGTTACCACGACCCAGTCACCTGCTTTTAGTGCGTGTCCTGGACCTTGGATCGGTGGCAAGGTGGTCGCTTCCACCTGGTGAGAGAAAGAGCGAACCACGTCAGCCAGACCCTTGCAGTAGTCTAACACCATATCATCTGTAATATTCAAAAGCGCGTTTGCGGGAACTGCAGGAAGTCTCATAGCCCTGCCCATGAGAATTTCATGCGGAGACAATCCAGTCTTTCTATCAGGGGTGTTTCTCATTGACATTAGCACTAAGGGCAATGCGTCAGGCCATTTCAAATTTGTCGATGCACATATTTTCGCCATTCTTGATTTCAGTGTACCATTCATTTGCTCCACCAGTCCTGATGCTTCAGGGCGATAGCTACAATGCAGCTTTTGCTCAATGATCAGCGCTTCCCAGAGTAACTTTATCACCTCGTTATTGAAGTGACTTCCCCTATCTGATTCTAAAGAGATCGGGAATCCGAAACGTGGTATTAACTCCCTCAACAATAGCTTTGCAACTGTAAGGCTGTCATTTCTACGTGTGGGGTATGCCTCAATCCAGTGACTAAAAATGCACACAATCACCAACACATATTTCAGACCTCCATGCGCAGGCATCTCAATGAAGTCCATCTGCATTCGACTAAAAGGCCCGCTTGCCCTACCAATGTGGCTCGCGTTCACAACTGTTCCCTTTCCTGGGTTCATCTGCTGGCAAGTGACACATCGATGGCAAACTGCTTCTGCAGCTTGACGAAATCTGGGGTTAAACCAATCAGTTTTGAACAATCTTATCATGGCATCTCTCCCTAGGTGAGCCTGCCCATGATAGAACCGCGCAAGCTGTGATAAGAGACTATCTGGCAAAACAAATTTTCCCTCATGTGAAACCCATAACTCGTCTTGTCTCTTTATACATTGTGATTTAATCCAGGAATCTCTTTCATCCTCCCTGACATTATTTTGTAATGCTTTTAATTCATCTATTGTATCTACGACCTTCAAGGCAAATGCTTCAGCTGGTTCGAGTTCTGGCTCATTTATCGTATTCCAATCATCCCTGAGTAATATACAGTTCAAGGCACAAAATCTTGCGACTTGATCCGCATATGCATTCCCCAGAGAAACATAGTCCTGCCCTTTCGTATGAGCACTACACTTTACCACTGCAACTTCGGCTGGCACTTGAATGGCGTGTAACAATTCTCTTATCCTCTCCCCGTTCTTCACTGGGGATCCTGAAGAAGTCAGGAAACCTCTTTGTGACCATAGTTGTCCAAAGTCATGCACAATCCCAAACCCGTATTGACTATCCGTGTAAATGGTGACTTTCATCAATGCAGACAGTTGACATGCTCTTGTGAGGGCTACGAGTTCTGCTACTTGTGCAGAATAGACTCCCTGAAGCCATCCCGCTTCCAAGACCCCTGTTACGGTACATACAGCATATCCTGCTTTCAAAATCCCCATCCCGTCTCTTAGACATGAACCATCTACAAAAAGAATTTGGTCATTTTCATCAAGCTTAGTATCCTTGATGTCCGGTCGGGGTTTTGTGCAAAATTCAGTCACCTGAAGGCAGTCATGCTCGACGTCTTCAGCGTTCTCAATTTCGGCATTTTCTCCAGGAAGCAAGGTTGCTGGATTCAACGTAGTGCACCTTTTCAGCTGCACGTTCGGTGAGCCCAGAATTATCGTTTCATACCTTGTGAGTCTTGCTCCAGTCATGTGCTGCGTTCGGGAGCGGGTCAAAAGTATCTCAACTGAGTGAGGGACCATGACTGTTACTGGATGTCCCATCACTATTCCTTCACTCTGAGTGAGGCTGATACCAACTGCTGCAACGGCGCGCAAACACCCTGGGAGTGCTGCTGCGACCGGATCCAAAGTAGCTGAAAAATACGCTACTGGTCTGTTTACGCCACCATGGGCTTGGGTCAGGACAGACAGAGAACATGCATCACGTTCATGACAAAACAATGTGAAAGGCTTCGTGTAATCAGGCATACCTAAAGCTGGAGCCCTGCACATGCATTCTTTCAATTCAACAAAAGCATCCATCTCATCTCCTTTCAACTCAATTTGATCCAAAGCATCCTTCTGGGTCAGTTTCAGTAGAGGCTTTGCTAGAGTCGAGAAGTTGGGAATCCACTGGCGACAGTAACCCACCATTCCCAAAAACGTCCTCACCTCCCTCCTTGTCTTTGGTGGACTCATTTGGAGTACACTTCTTATTCTTTCCTTCATTATTCTCCGTGACCCTTTCTCTATCTGGTGACCCAAGTATTTCACTTTCTTCTGGCAGAACTGCAATTTGGAAGGAGACACCTTATGTCCATTCCTTCCCAAATGATTCAACAGAGCAATGGTATCGGCTGTGCAGCCACTTTCTGTCTTTGATGCAACCAGTAAGTCATCGATGTACTGTACTAGGGTTGACTCGAATGGCAATTCTAATTCTTCCAAATCTTTCTTTAGAATTTGATTGAAGATTGACGGTGACTCAGAAAACCCTTGAGGAATTCGACACCAACTGTACACTCTGTCTAGGAATTTGAAACAAAAGAGAAATTGGCTGTCCTCATGAAGAGGCACAGAAAAGAATGCTTGTGACAAATCGATGACTGAGAACCATTCGGCATCGCAAGGAATTTGAAACATTATCACAGCTGGATTCGGTACGACAGGGCAGCACTTGACTATGATGTCATTTATTTTCCTCAAATCCTGCACGAGTCGGACCTTTCCACTCGGCTTTATTAGTCCCATTATTGGTGAATTACATGGACTGCTTAACACTTCTTTCAGTACCCCCTGCTTTACAAATTCGTCAATGAGTTGAGCAACTTTCATGAGGGTATCTTGTGGCATGTGGTATTGTGGGGTCTGGGGAAAGATTGCATTGGGCTTTACAGCCACTTTCACTGGTTCCACTCCTTTCATCAATCCCACCTCTTTCCCTGTCATATCCCACACTTCCCTTCCGACTGTTTCCCGTAATTCAGCTGGGATGTTCTCTTCAGTTATCATCGGGAAGAGACAAATCAAAGGATACTCTTCATCGACAGTTTCCACCTCATCCCCCTCTACACTGTCCTCTTCTTCCCCATCACTGCTCGTCTGGATTGTTATTCCTTCATTTGAACACATGATCGAACAACCCAATTTGCACAATAGGTCTCTCCCTAACAGTGCTATCGGGCTTGAGTCACATACCACAAACTGATGTACCCCTTGATAGTTACCAATGCTGACTGGTACCGGATCTGTTATTGGGTTCGTCAGATGTCTGTTTGCTACTCCCACCACTTGAACTGTCCTCCCTGAGAGTGGCAAATTTGGGACTTCACTGCTCTTAACTGTTGAACGGGTGGCTCCCGTGTCAGCCAAGAACGAGACACGATGACCCATTACTCTTCATTCTACGTACGGACCCCTTTGATCAACTTCCAAGGATGCCGCAAGCACACAATCTCCTTCTTCTCCTGAACTTTCACTCTCCCATACGTTGTTTATTCCACTCTCACTGTGTAATGGGAACTGTTGTACGGTGCCATTTGTGCTCATTACCTGACCCGAGACCTGTGGAGGAACCATCACTTGCTGCTGACTCATTGGTGCCAAGGGTAATTGCATTTGCTGATTAGGTACCATAGGTAACTGCTGTTGTATTGGCTGCATTTGCGTCATCTGCATACGAGGCATCTGCATCTGCTGCGGCTGCATAGGTTGTAATCCCTGCAATTGATTTACGGTCTGAAAATTTGGGCTTGGACCTCTCAGTTTCGGTCCCCTCATTGTCTGAAATGCATTGACATCATTGTTTTGCTGACCAACACCTGCACCTGCACCTGCACCTACACCTTCCTGCACCACCATCGGGCACTCGCGTTTCCAATGACCTACAATTCTGCACACGTGACACGGCATCACCTTCTTCATTGCCTGCACACCCGTCACAACAGTGTTCAAATCCGGACCATTATTCACAAAACCTCCTCTGCCTCTGCCTCTGGCCTGTGGCTGAAACGCCATATTTCCCTGCAACTGCGGCTGTGGTTGCGGTACCTGCTGTTGGAACCCTTGCATCCCTTGCAAACCCTGCAAACCTGTCTGAGCTGCTTTAAGCTGCATCATCATCACCTTCTCTTTCAGCTTTTTCTGTTTCACTTCAATTTCGTCACTACAGTATTTTGCATAATTCAACACCTCATCAATCGGTTTCGACTGCCAGCAAATCAAATGCGACTTTATCATCTGACTTATTTCTGGTCTCAGCCCTTCCACAAATCTGAAGACAAAATGGAGCATGTCCTTCGCCTCTATTGTTTCCGTCCCACTGTAGTTCTTAAACGCCTTCAACAACCTCTCATAGTAACTATGAATCGATTCCTTAGCCTCTTGGGCCGTTCGATCAATCTTCTGCCAATCCACATTTTTCGCAGGTACCTTCGTCTTCAGATGCTCAATCACCTTATAGTACAAGCTCATCACCGTAGGTGATGGTGCACCCGTCTCCCTGTCCCTTTCTGGTTCACTTGTCGGCCAACCTACCGCTCTTTTGCAATCCTCCCACAAATCGGCTGGAACCACAATCTCAAAGAGGGTGTTCAGATCTTCCCAGAGACATTTGGCAAGCTTCACAAACCTGTCGGTCTGTTGATACCATTCGATCGGTTTCTCTCTCAGTTTGGGAAAATCGTCCGTAAAAGACTGAATATCGCTTCTGTGCCATGGTACATGTACTAATTTTCCCCCTGCTGTCTCCCTCATTGGTAACATTGTTACTGTATCACTACTCTGCGGTCTTTTCTCATTGTGCTCTGTAGCACTGTCCCTCCTCTTTTCCTTTCTCTTTACCCACCTGCTTTCCCATTTGTCTAAGCACCTCCACACTTGTGCACTCTGCAGCAATTCTCTAAGGTGTGTCTTCATGCCTGCTGACCTCATGTGTTCAAAATCTGTGGTCCCAAAATCTAACCTATAGCTTCTGCTCAAGTGTTTCATCTTGCCTATGTCAATCCCGTTTCTGTCCGCTACTTCCTGCAAACTTTTATGTACCTTGTTCACTTCCTTCGTAATCCTGGGACATAGATACCTCAGCTCTTCTTCTGTGTAGGACTCCAACCTGTTCACACCCATGGTCCCTTCCACCAATTCTTGTGCTTCCATGTTCAACCTAACCCTATTCATATAGTCTTCTCCTTTCCCACTGGCTGAATTTTGTGTGGAGTTTAGACTGTTGAACCATTGTGTCAACTGTTGCGCATTCACCCCCATCAGCGTGGCATTCACATCGACTGCCATTGATGGTTGCGGCAACTTTTCAGTATTCGATGTTAGAGGTATTATCAGTGTGGGGCTCGACCTCACCAGTGTTGACTGAGCACATATGGGACTAAACTCCATCAAGGATCCGGGTCCATTGGGTTGAGCCGCTATCGGAGTTATCCCTGGAGTGTTTTCTATGCACCTCCTTTCGGTCCCATTCTGGAGCATTGATCCCTGACCGCTCATACCCAAGTTAGGCTGACTATACAGAGGTACTGGTGGACCTACAGTAATGGGTAGTGATATCGCGTCTGGGTTCTGTCCATTTCCCATGTTCTGTGGCATGTTCATGCCCACACCATGGGTCATCATTGCCGGCATGCCCATCTGACTCCCCGTCATCTGAGCATGTGCGTTTCCTCCCTGTATCTGCTTCTGGGGCAGCATAAACTGAGTTGATTCAGCTTGTCCCATTGTTTGGTTGTAACCATTCTGTACTCCCCTTACGGTTGGTTCTAGAATTGTTCCTCCACTGTTGTCACTGCTGTAGTACCCTGGCATCTGCGGCTGATAATTTTCTGCTGGTTTCAACATGGGCACATCTGGATATATTCTCCTAACCTGCGGTATCTGCGGGGTAAACAATAAACTCGGGTCCTTAGATCCCGATGACGCTCCTGAACTCTGGGTTTCACTGTTCTGTACCGGTGCCGGAGGGGCAGAACTGGTACTTGGACCTTGTCCATCCTCCGCATAAGGTGGTGGACGGTCGTTCAGCAATTGCATTATTAACTCCTCATCCTCTAACTCCTCTTCTCTTCTCAACTTTTCCTCGTCCTCTCTATCCTTGGAACACTTCCTGTCCGTCTTACAGGTAGCTTTCTTACCTGTCTCCTCTTCCTCCTTAGTAATTGCTGGAAACAATTTTATCCCCTGCAATACATCTGACCTCCACACCTTCTGTGCATTATCCCACCTAGCATCCGCTAGTGTCTTTTCTACCTTTCTCATCCTTGTCTCAAACTTCTTTTGCTGTTGCTGTCTGGCCATTAGTTCCCAAATCGCTAGAGCCTCAAACTGGGCTGGCCTTGGAGGCACCTTCATGTCGTACATCGTGAACCTCAAATTCTCTAGAATCCTTATATTGAATGTCCCATGTATCGGGAACGCTACGCTCCCATGTTTCTCTGTCAGTTTGTGCCATTGCTTTAGCCAAAGGCACGGAGCTACACCCTTCTCTTCCATTACAATGTAAGCTGGTGTACCCTCGGGCGGCGTCTCCTCTCCTACGCTCGCTTTAATGTAAGACTCCCCCTTCATCGCACTCCTGAATGCTTTAAAGAATTTCATTTTCTCGTCTTTTATTTCACAAAGTTTGTAATCAATGGGTGACTTTAATTCCTGGAATACTCTTCGCTTGCCTTTCCCCTTCCAATCGAGTCCCACGGACTGGGTCCAATCCGTGTGTGACCCTTCTCTGCAACCAACCTATCCCAGCGCGGCTCCTAGTGACGTCACACACACACACTGCGGCTGACAAAGCCTCGCGGCTAGTCTTCCTTCACTCAGCTCTTTTCGTAACAACTTTTTGCATGTATCGCGAGCTACCAAAAATAAAACAGATCTGTCGGTTTACTACAGGATGGGTAACACAATCGCTTCAGGACCTTAGGGACCTTTCACTAGCCTCGGCCGCTATTCCGTCTTTCTCAGTCCCCACGTTCGCAAGCAAATCTGACCCGCAGACCTACTCTCAACTTGTCAATGATCTATTCTAGTGCACTTAGAATCTTGTCAAAGCCCGAAGTCGAAGTTTCTTTCACTCCCTAACACACGTACCGACTTGTTGACCACGCCCGATCAACCTACTAAACCGCCCAGACCACAACATGGATCAACATACTCCGGAGTCTCTTGACCTCGCAGGGCCCGTCTCAACAACAACAACCACGTGGACCTTTTTATGCACAAAGCGCCACACGCACATGAAGTTCGACGACTTCCCTACTCTCACACTCGGAGCCGCACCTCCGCTATTTCTATGAAGTTCGACGACTTCTCTACTTCTACACTCGGAGTCGCACCTCCGCTATTCCCTAAAAAGAAAAATCCTCGCAGCCTTTTCACACACCCTGCGGCAATAAGCTGTGCAAGCGCAAAACCCTAACTTCACTCACACCATCACTAGTACCGCCAACGCTGTTTCCACACCTCCGTTCTCTCCATTCGCAAGCTCCGAGATCCCGGGAAAGTCGCGGTGGACCTAGCCCATCATCATTCTGTCAATCAGTTTTATCTAAGAAAAATCTAATTCAACTTCTCGAGTGGGGTCTCAAAATGCGTAACCGTTAATTCAACACCATGTACTTTAAGAGTACAGGGTCCCAAAAGACGTAACCGTCCTCTGCTACCATCTACTGATAGAGCGGTCCGTAGTAATAGTTTATTTGTGTCCGGACGCTCTTTAGGCCGATGAATCTTTTGACTAAGTGGGAACTCTCTGTACTCTTAATCGATCAACTCCCTCTAATCAATAATCAATAACGAACATAGGCAATACCTTGATAGACATAGCACTTAACAATTAATCCAGAATACATTTCGGCGAACCCTGACCTTTCAGTCAGGAATAACCACACCAGTTTATTCAAAGTTAGTGAATTTTATTTCCCTATATTAACAAAGCTAGCACAATATAAATGTGTCTCAACACCAAATGATAAACATATATGAACATTAATAGCTGTCCATAGCGGCGAAACAGGTGCAATCTATGTAGCATTTGAATCACAAGGCATTCGATAATAGCAATGCAAATCACTAATACGATAATCTGTAATGAACTAATTGCATACATTTAGTCAGCATAACAAGATCTCAAATTGCATCGTGCGACATATGGAACCCTCGTCTAACCTCAAATTAGCATCGGCATGTGGGGCTTCATGCGAAAACAATTTAGCAACATTAATTTAGGAAAAGCTCCTAACTAGGGACCTTATCAAAATCAGCAGTTGGTTACCTAAAAGAAACACAATGCAATTTTACAATTTTCCTTTCATATTTACCAATTACGATCAGCAATCAAGGAAGTCTTCGTCTCACAGGTACCGTTCATCGGTCAGCATGGGTACCGTTTCTTGATCAGCATGAGACGGGGCAAAGGGGCAGGGGTGAACGGGGCAATTTCCTCACGGCGGCAAGGTAAAACTATTACTTCATGCAAAGGGATCGAATCAAAGTTACAGTCTCTAGGGCAAGAATCATTTAAAGTCTCTTTCTCTCGATCAGAGAAAGAATCAAAGTCTCTTTCAAAATGGCGTCGCAGCAAAGTGGGCCATAATAGCTACGAAGTCAAAATGGCGGGATGTCCGATGATAGAGAGAGTTTCATCTCGTGCACCTGGTTTTTATAGACAACAGTCAAGTCCAGTAGGGTCTTCCATTGGAGGGTTCATAGGTTAGCTTCAAATTGTCCAATCAAAAACAACCGTTCTCAAGCTTTTACTTAAGCATACATTATCCTTGGAGATGGGTACGCAAGTTGCAACATTGTCTACCAATTAGCTCACTTTCAGAGCCTCCATTGTCCGCACCTGCAAATCGACCTTGAAGTAAGGAGAAAATATGCCAGGCTGGCACGAAACCTTAAGATAAGCATGTGAACAGTTTCTGTGGAAAAGTACAGCTTCAAGCAAAAATACACGTTTATTAGCACAGTGGAAAAATACGAGCACCTAAACCGTGAGACCGGGCAACTAGGCCAAAGCCTCCGCTAAAGTCATGCTAAGCTAAAGCAATTCAAACAAGCAAATCGTAGCACACGTTTATGATTATGTCGGATTAGTGCAATTCTAATACACCACGTTATATAAAGCTCGCGTATAAATGATGGCAAACTACTCTGAGGGCACATTTTGTCCCCGTACAAACTTTATTAGTTCGGTTAAAGTCACACATGATTATTTCAGCACTACGTTTAAGCGTTAATAAATCAAAACCTTCATTTTCTGCTTCATCAGCATCAATCACTCACGTCTCCTGATAACAGAGAACCTGAAATCCTAGATTAACATCGATCCACTCGTTATCGGATTGGTCAGTTTACTCTTCAGCCCTGCCACATTCCAGAAGAGGATAACCAATTTTTTGCGAAAACCATGATACCCTAATTCCTGGCACTATCTGCGTAGATTCTACAACAATTTTACTATTGGTCTGGCTGGGAGAATTGGCCCGGCATTGGTTCCCTCCCTCACTTTCTGTAATAATGGCTATATCCCTTGGTCATTTCTCCAACCCCAGAGCAACACCCCCGGGGACCGGAACTGGAGTAGAATCATTACCTAACCTGGCCATGTAAGCGGCCATTCAGAGTTGTTATACTCGTTCAGACACCTAAAGCGATTTACAATAGATTAGTTAAAACCATCCCTAAACTGGTCAATGGAAGGTTTATAAGTAACCTTTGCATACGAGGGAAGCACACTTGTGGTTTATAAGAGAAACCAAAGGGTACAACATTCATCTGTGAGGGGCAAGGGGTTGTGGGCCTGTAACCACATAAACTCAACTCGACTGCCCTTGGACATCTAAAATTGATAACAATACAGTTCCCATCGCAGCATTTTCTGCCTCTCCCCACCCCGTGTACTCGTTGAGCTATTAAGATTATCTCCCACTAACCCTAAGCTTGTCTGTGGTAATATCGTTCTTTAGTCCCTCATATTATTAGCTGACTTGTGTCTACTTTTCTTGTCGAGCGGCAAAGTCCTTATTTGTCAAATCCAGGGCAATTTTACTTGATGATTGATCTTATCCCACTGGGAGTGCAGCATCCTCACAGTCATCAGTGATGGTATTTAACTGACAGATTCCATACAGGAGGCTACTGATAGTTCCACTGTCTTTACACTACTAGTCAGTTATCCAATCTCACTCTCCATTGCCCTTCAAATTCTGAAAATAGGGCACTCATGTGTTTAATAATAGCATCCTACAGTGTCATAAAGCTGCTCACAGGGCGTCTTTCCCCATTACATCTGCATGGTCCATGTCAGTGAGTTCAATAGCTTATGGGTCAGGAGTTTGCTTGCCAGGGATCCTCTTGTCTTTCTTCTTTTTCTTGGCTGGCGGTAAATTGTCAATTAAGGGAGGAGAAGAAGGATGTGAATGATCAATTAAATGAGTGTCCATTGAAACACAAGGTTTCCCTGCGGGCCCCTTGAAGGAGACTGACAAACTTTTTCCCCAGTACTTGATAGGCAAGCACAATCTATGTACTTTGCTGTTCGGGTTGAGGCTTCGATTCTTGCCTCAGTTGTGCTTCATTCTATGTTAATTACCCTTATCACACTTGAGAGGAAATTTGCCAAAGTGTTACTCTGAGTGCATGTTTTGCCATTAGTCTATAATGTTGTTTTCCTTTTACTCATTACTTGACTTTCAGGAAAGCAGACTGATGATAATCAGTGAGATCAAGAGTTCGAGGGCCAAGAGGGGTAGCCCAGCCCAGCCTCCCCTGGGCACAGATGGGTCTGCTACTGACTGCGTGGGCATAATGGCCTTTCAGTAGTACTGCTGCAAGCAGGGTTAGGGGTGCACCTCTTCTACCCCCACACTCCAGGTGAAACAGGGCTCTCCATGCACTCTGAGAGAGGTATTCCCCTACCCAGACAGTGTAGCATCCCGTGCTGCACGAGGTGATGGTGCTTTAATAGCGCTGCAGGGAGGTTGGGCCCACCACTGCTGCCCACTTCACTACATGTGAAACAGGTCTCTCCAAGCACTCTTGGACCCTGTTGCATGTGGAAAAAGTGAATACCCACAGTATCACTAACCAAATGTTGTCAGTCCCCATTTGATGGACATTTTGGGATGGCAGATTTCACCCCTTACTTTCAGGCAGCGCACATCATGCTAATTATTAATTGGCTCTAAGGAGCAGACTAAGGACCTGATTATGACCTTGGTGGATGGGATACTCCATCACAAACATGACGGATATCCTATGTGCCGTATGTTAGAAATGGGGTCTTTGGTTGACAGTCAAGTTACCCCCTGTTCAAGCAAGGACCCTCACTCTAGTCAGGGTAAAAGAGAATCACCCTCAGCTAACCCCTGCTTACCCCCTTGGTAGCTTGGCAGGGCAGTATGCTTAACTTCAGAGTGCTAGGTGTAAAGTATTTGTCCCAACACACACAGTAACTTAATGAAAACACTACAAAATGACACAACACCAGTTTCGAAAAATAGGAAATATTTATCTAAACAAAACAAGACCAAAACGACAAAAATCCACAATACACAAGTCAAGTTATCAATTAAAAATCAAAAAGAGTCTTTAAGTAGTTTCTAAAACACACTAACGCTGTCAGCGTGAAAAAGTACCTTAGGTGCATCAAAAATAACCCCGCACGGAAGAGTGCGCGTCAATAAGGGCTTGCGATGCGTTGATTCCACTCACAAGCGGTACCTTGTGTTGTTTTTCCTTTTTCCGGGTCGGGGCACGTTGTTTCCTCTCTCCGCAGGAGAGCAATGCATCGATACAGTCAGCACTCTTGGGTCTGGGCTTGTTTTTCCACGCCCAGCAGTACTTGAGTCAGAAATCCAGTCGCAGGATGATCCGAAAACCCCGAAGCGCAGGTTGTGATCTCCCAGCCTCCATCAGCGGTGCTGCGCATCATTTCTCCTGCTCCGTGCAATGATTCTTCGGTCGCGTTTCCTGCGAGTGTTGTTTCTCAGCTACGGAGCCAGCGGCACGTCGTTTCTTCAGCCGCAGATCGAAGTCGCATCGATCTTTTCCCCGCACAGTGCTCTGTGCGTGGATTTCCTTGTCTTTAGGCTGCCATCTTCTCCTTTCAGGGTCCCAGGAGCTGGATGGGCACCACATGGCAGAGTAGGATTCTCTCCAGGGACTCCAGGTGCTGGCAATGAGAAGTCTTTGCTGTCCCTGAGACTTCAAACAACAGGAGGCAAGCTCTAAATCAAGCCCTTGGAGATTTCTTCTCAAGATGGAAGGCACACAAAGTCCAGTCTTTGCCCTCCTACTCTGGCAGAAGCAGCAACTGCAGGGTAGCTCCACAAAGCACAGTCACAGGCAGGGCAGCTTTTCTTCCTCAGCTCTTCAGCTCTTCTCCAGGCAGAGGTTCCTCTTGGTTTCCAGAAGGGTTTCTAAAGTCTGTGGTTTTGGGTGCCCTTCTTATACCCAATTTCTCTTTTGAAGTAGGCCTACTTCAAAGTAAAGTCTCTTTTGAATGTGAAATCCTGCCTTGCCCACGCCAGGCCTCAGACACTCACCAGGGGCTTGGAGACTGCATTGTGTGAGGGCAGGCACAGCCCTTTCAGGTGTGAGTGACCACTCCTCCCCTCCCTCCTAGCACAGATGGCTCATCAGAATATGCAGGCCACACCCCAGCTCCCTTTGTGTCACTGTCTAGTGTGAGGTGCAACCAGCCCTACTGTCAAACTGACCCAGACAGGGAATCCACAAACAGGCAAAGTCACAGAAATGACATATGCAAGAAAATGCTCACTTTCTAAAAGTGGCATTTTTAAACACACAATCTTAAAATCAACTTTACTAAAGATGTATTTTTACATTGTGAGCTCAGAGACCCCAAACTCCACATGTCATCCACTCCCAAAGAGAATCTACACTTTAATCAGATTTAAAGGTAGCCCCCATGTTAACCTATGAGAGGGACAGGCCTACACACATCAACAACCATCGGGAACAGAGGCAAAAACTTAAGGGAGACCACGCCAAGGATTAAAAGTCTAACACCGTATTACAAGTTACAAGTTTGTGATGGAGTATCCCACCCGCAAAGGTCATAATCAGGCTCTATCTAAGATATTCAGGTCATTGATCATACCCATAATACCGTTCACATCCCCAGACAAAGCTTTGGGGTGAACCTAGGAATCCTGGAAGACACATACTGGTGAGAGACCCTCATGGCACCCAGGAAAATTACTATCTCTACAGGTTCCATCTAATACATTTCAAATAGCTCTTCTAAGTGTACTTCACCATGTGAAGATTATGGTGTATGCCCAGGGACTCCTCTTCAATATGCATTCAATGTAGTTTAAGGGAAGAAGACTTCTACCATACAGTATATGATTGTGGTATCATCAAAGCCTCTGTGAAGAGACTAGATGGGCATTGGTAGAAGTGCCTAACAGACATATTACACTCACCCCACAGGTGGCACTTTTAAATAATTTAGAACATTTGAACCTCACTAGATACCAGGGAGCATTTCTGGATCTAAAGATTGCCCTGGTAAAGTGAGAACAGGACTGGAGGCATCTAGACGACCCAAACACAAAAAAATGGAAAACCAGCATGGACAACTGCAGACTCTTTCAACCAACCATATATGTAGCTAGACGATGCCCACAAACGCAAAAGAATAAATGGGGTGACTGGGCACAATACTGCGGCCTCACCTAAAAGGGAAAGACATGACCACTTTGGACACCTGACGATATATGAGTTAATGAAAGTCTGTAACCTACTTACATGTTGTAGTAAAATGATGAAATGCATCAATCATTTTGACTGTAATGTTTAATGCTTACCATAATTACCAATGAAAATGTTTCATAAAAAAAGAATGAACCAATGAGTTCTTGTGCAACTCCCTTAAATAAACTAGATATGTGCATGCACACTATAAAATCTCAAAGCAAAAAATGATTTTAGATACATGTGCACTCTTGTGAATATATATGTTTCCAGAGTCAATGTATTATTTGAGGAGCAATTGTTTTATATACCTTTACAACCTAAAATTAAAGTTCCATTTTCATTTTTTTCCTTTCATTTTTAGAATGCAATTTGGTTTGGCTTGGGAGGCGCAACAATATTTTTAATTCCTGCCATCATTTTTGCTGTAAAATTGGCCAAATTCTACCGCAGAATGGACACAGAAGACGTGTATGATGAGTAAGTATTCTATAGAAAGACAATGACTTAAGCTTAAAAAGTCAGTTTAACAAAATAATTTCTACTTGAAAACCAAACGTTTTTGGTATTTGGTAACCGTATTACTTTTGAAATGACGTGAAACCATTGATTGGGATGTGCTGGATATGATAATGGATCACAAACAGTGTTCACTTTTCTCAATAGCTCCTCAGTGGAACATTATATATATTGCATGTGTGTCTTTTGCATTAAATATTGATGTATTCCTTTACCCCAAATGATGGTAAAATTGTGTGACGTAAAATACCCACTGTCTTGCTCTCTGACATTGTGTAGTGTTTGAAATGCTAGGTTAATCAGTCTCTATCAAGATGAAAGCAAGCACTCACAAACATCTGGGGATGTATTACAATAAGTGCCCTAGTGGTGCAACAGGTTCTCCGAGCCCCTGGTACACTTTAGTATTATAGAATGGACCACAGACTCTTACACAGCCTCTTCTGTAATACAGATTGAGCCTGTGCTAAATATGCATTAGCAGGATTTAAAGGGGGTGTTCCCCCAATTCCCTGGGGGCTTTGCCCATTGCAGCCTGCACAGTGAAAGACATACCAGCGGCTTTAAACAGCCTGCCTATCTCTCACAAATGTGCTGTTCCCACTGCAGGCCCGGGTTTGTGCCTACTCTGAGAACAGCACATTTGTTGCGATTCACTTCAGTGTTTCAGTCTTCCACTGTCCCATAGACTTACGTGTGCACTGGAGTTCAGCCTAGGCAGAGCGCTATCTGTATAATGCAGCCCTTGGAGGGTATGGACCAGTTTACAAATCCATATCCTGTTAGGAACTGCCAAAAACCATGCCAAAAACCACAAGAGTGAAATCAGTGCGCATTGGCATTGTCTTTTACACTGATGCTCAATTAGACAGTTTTGTTGCATTGCATTTCAAAACTAAAACCTCCAGTGCTACATCAACTGATCCGTTCTGTGTTGAATTATTCACTTTTGGCTTCTGTGTTATTTTGAGCCTGTATTTAATCTAATTTCTCATTTCTCAATTACAGTTCCTCCGTCTCGGGAACCTGGCATTTTACTATATGATAACTATTTTTACTATATTTTGTTAATCTATGTTTTGACTTTCGTTGCCATTTTTGTTTATGACTTCGCACATCGCACTATCATTGTTTGCCATTTCACATGTAATTGTGTGGCTAAACCTTTCGATGGGACCCAGTTTTATGAAATAAATTTTAGAAATGCCATGTGTATGAACATCAAAATGGACATCATGACATGCAAGCCTTGTTCCTCTAGTACTAAGTATTTTTAATTAACCATTTGCTTTTTTATATTTTGTAGTGTTGAAATTGTACCCATGAAAAAGTAAGACTTTTTTACTGTAACTTACAGAATTTCAAATGGAATGGGTGTTGGGGTGTATAAATCAATTTTTAAAACCTAGAAGCAGTTCTTTTCTTTACACTTGTTTTTGTAATTTTTCTCTCAAATACATTTTCTCATCTTGAAAATAACAAAGCATTAAATAGCCAGTCTTGTAATACAGTGTCACCCCTACCAAACTTAGATGTTGCTTTCATTAATAAATGGTCCAGCTTATCCGCAGCTATAAAAATATATGGGGTCAAATGCCCTAAATATCAAATAATAATCATAATTACAAAACTGCAGCCCTTTAGTAAGACTCATTGTATATGTATGTATTGGGTATGCAGTCCATTTTGCGTGAATCCAATCTTACATATGAATAACAAACTGTTGACTATATATCACTGCTTCAATTTATCCCTATGCTTACAGTTTGCCACAGTGATGAATTGTTGGAGGAAAAGGGAGGCAAGTAGGCTATTTCTGGCTCATTTATGTCTAGAATTATCTAAAAAATTGGAACCCTTTGATAGTGCTATTAATCAGTTCAAAGTAATTTTCTTATGTTCAGTAGTGCAAATCATGTTCTGAGTAAGGTGATTTGTGTGGCATTGGTTCCCGCGCCAATGGTATTAGTGCTGGCAAAAAAAGCACTGGTGCAAAAATTACATTGCACACTGTAATAGAACAGAACAGAACAGGCAAAATTTGTGGCATATAGCGCCAACTGAAGGTGGTAAGGTTCGCTCAAATACCTTCATGATGATCAGTGCCTAATTCTGAAAAAATGTGTTCACTATTGGAACACACGTCAATCCTGTACCCATATGAGGTTTCCCGAATGTGGTGTAACTGTTGATTGTATACACATGCTGCTATTACCTGCACAGTCAGCTAAACAAGTCTACAGTAATCATGTTCAACATGTAGATGTCGTACGACAAAGAGTTGTGCTACACAATGCTGTGCACAGTTTCCTTAATCAGCTCTATGATTTCTAGTTCTTAGGAACAGACAAAACATATTTTCCCATGCAGCAAAACCCTGTCGCACTGTTTGGCACCTAAATTTGTGGAATCTCCCACAACAGTTAACCTACCACCTAACAAAATCTATCTGTACTCATATTAACTCTTTCTCCAGCTAATGGTTTGAAAACTGCCCGGAGAACTATAATCAATTCTTTTGTTTTTAGCTTTAGTTTTTAGCACAAAGTTGATTGTTCCACATGCCATTGTTCTACACATTTTTGTGAAGTTCTTTTGATCTGTTTAAATTTCTAATAATTACCTTATTTTGTGCACCTTTTCATTCTTCTGGTGTGTCAATATGAGACGGAACTATATTACATTTTCCTCACTGGCCATTGTGGACTTCTTGTTTTCTGTTTTGGCATTCTAGGGGAGTGTTTTAATAGCACAGAAATAGTTATGATCACTCTATACAACCTAATATTTTATTTTGTTGAAAATGTATTCCAAATTATTTGTTATTATTAGTATAGAACTGAATATTGATTTTGCATTAAATGAATGCATGTAGATCTTAATGGCGGATGAGGCTCAGCTTCTTTCACTATATTGCACGTTTATAGTAGGTTTGTGTACCTTTGATCTTTATTAAGTTTTTCCTTTTAAACATGATGAAGGATGGAAATGCGGTAATATCTTCTCGGTATTAGATAATCTGTGCCATTTCCTTTTCATTTACTGATTGCAGCATTTATTACTCCCTCTGCAGTCATAGATAAATTATACCTTTATGGCAATAGGATACCCCTAGACCCAAGTAAGTCTTGGAATATTGGTAGTAAATACTTAGGGCCTCATTACGACCCTGGCGGGTGGCGGAGGCCGCCCGCCAGGATGCCGCCCTCCATAATACCGCTCCGCGGTCAGAAGACCGCGGAGGGTATTATGAGTTCTTCCCTGGGCTGGCGGGCGGTCTCCAAAAGACCGCCCGCCAGCCCAGGGAAAAACTCCCTTCCCACGAGGATGCCGGCTCGTAATCGAGCCGGCGGAGTGGGAAGGTGCGACGGGTGCTACTGCACCCGTCGCGTATTTCACTGTCTGCTACGCAGACAGTGAAATACTAGCGGGGCCCTCTTACGGGGGCCCCTGCAGTGCCCATGCCATTGGCATGGGCACTGCAGGGGCCCCCAGGGGCCCCACGACAATCCTTACCGCCATCCTGTTCCTGGCGGGCGAGCCGCCAGGAACAGGATGGCGGTAAGGATTGTCAGAATCCCCTCGGCGGCGCAGCGAGCTGCGCCGCCTTGGAGGATTCTTAGGGGCAGTGGAAAACCGGCGGGAGACCGCCGGTTTTCCCTTTCTGACCGCGGCCAAAGCGCCGCGGTCAGAATGCCCAAGGGAGCACCGCCGGCCTGTCGGCGGTGCTCCCGCCCCCGTTGGCCCTGGCGGTTCTCTACCGCCAGGGTCATAATGAGGCCCTTAATGTCCTGAGGGATGTTTCGCAATCCATGATCACCTTTGACTTGTCCAAAGCTGTTAACCCTGATTCAGGATGTCTCATTCTTGGGTATCTGTCAAATGTGCAAATCACACGAAGCCCCCATGGATTATTCTCTGCTATGCCTTCTTTTTTGTCTCGACTGCAAGTGATTGATGGCAGTACAGAACTGTTGAATATTTGTTCAGAATGTAACATCCACTATCTTCCAAGGAATTATATGCTTTAATCTCCTAATTCAGATCGTCAGACATTTCTATTTGGGCATTCCCTTGGAATTGTTTATTTTTGTTTGCCTAATGGCTGAATAAGTCACCTTTTGAAATCCTCAGTAGTGGCACAGAGGAGACTGGCATGGAGTGTCGTTTAGTGGAATGGCGAATAGTGGAGTAGAGTGGAGTGGCAGAGAGTAACGTAAATTGGAGTGTACTGTTGTGGACAGCTACTCTGTGTGCAGTCAAGATCTGTTGTAAGCCTGGCACATTGAATATGCAGTTGCTTTTTCCACATGTTGGTTTTTGCCTATGATTTTTAAATGTACTCAGAGTTTGGATTCTCATAACAAGTAAGAAACCTAATGGAGTACTCACTGATTGTTCTGTGCAGTTGCACATATTTATCTTCCTGATTTATTTACTCATTGAAAACGTATTTCTATGCATAAAATTCCCTTTTCTTACACGTAGAGCTCTTAAACATAAACATAGTGGTTTAAAACTTCCTTCCTAAATGTTATATTTTAATAAAACATACCTGCAGCCTGGGTTGCGTTGGATCACATGATTGGCACTATCCTGCCATCTAGTGTTGAGTTCTGGTTTCCGTAATCACTTCAAAACCCACAATGCATCCGCATGCAGACTCCTCCTTAAGTTATTTATTTTTCTATCATCATGTTTGAATAAATAGTACCTTTAACCATCACATTAACTAGACTCCGAGAGTCTGAGTCTTTCAGTCTGCATAGGGCACTATACATCCAATAAACTTTTATTGCAGTAGCAGACTTGCCTTAACCTTATAAAAACTTTGAGGCAGTTTTTTTGATTATCTTCCATTGCTGCAAGGAAAACTCTGTGTCTATGCAGGATCCTCAAAGCAACCCATTCATAAACTTCAGGTGGTGCAGCATGCGGCGGCCAGACTCGTATTGAAAGTTCACAGATGATCATCAGCCTTGGCTGCTCTGTAAGCCCTACATTGGCTTCCAGTGCATAAAAGGATCCTTTTAAAAATCCTTTTATTGACTTTCAGAGTTTACAGATCAACTGGGTCTAGATATCTAACGATCAGATTTACCTACTATACAACTAAAACAACACTGAGATCTTCCAAGGCAAATCTTCTTAACCCCCCTCTTTTAGACTTAAAACTCAAGGAGGTAAAACCTTCTCTTTTTTTCCACTAAGGTATGGAATCAACGGCCCAGGCAGTTAAAATTGATCAAATCTGCAGCAATTTTTAAAAAGACATGGCTCTTTCTTGCACCTGACGAACTTTGTTACTCTCTGATTCTCAGATTGAGGATCTCCTGCTAGCTCCCTTGACTGATTTGAGTCAGTATTTCTGTGTAGCACCAGGAAGCTACATCTGGAGTGGCAGCGCGCTTTCCAAGTACCTAATTAATTCATCCATTCACATAGTCCAACAGTGAGTGTGTGGTCATATTTAGGTCGCAGCCTACCAGACAGCACAGCAGTCTGGTTTGCTCAAGACATCCTGGGGACATAAAGAGAGCTGACCAAAGAATGCATTCTGCCCGTTGCTTGCCATTGGCTTTGTAACTCACATTTTCTTGCTTTCTATTTGCTGGCTTTATTTGTTTTAGGCTCTCTAGGTTCAGTTAGTACCTTCCCTTGCCCAAATTGTATTTACAGTTTCCTTTCAAGTGCCCCCTTTCTGTAAAAAGGTCTGCGAATCTAGTTCTTATCTTGTCACATTTGCTGTGCATTCAAATGCTGAGATCAAATATCAGACTCTGTCTTCAGAGACAGCTTAATCAACTTTTGTTTCTCTGATTTCAAAGTGAGAGGATTTATGTGACAATCTTGATAGATACTGGGGATAGGAAAGAGTTTTTTTCTACCACAGGACAATATTTAAGTGAACTGTGTTAGTATTTCACAAATAAAGCACATTTTTTATTTATTTCTGAAGTGTGTTGGAAACAAATACATTAATATGATCAAAACAATCATTACATGAAGTGATGCAATTTCCACACATTTTCGTCTGTGGACTGAATAGTTTTATTATTAAAACTGTATGTCTGTGCAAATGTAATGGTTATTTCAATTGAAAATGTGTTGTCTGTTATGGCAGTGGGCTACAACACCATGAATACTCCACTCTACGCCACTCCGCTCTACTCTGCACCACTCCACTTTACACCATTCCACACCACTGCACTCTGCACTACTCCATTGTACTCCACTGCACTCTATGCCACTTCATGCTATGCCTCTCCACTCTACCCTTTACCACTCTACTCTATGCCAATACAATCATGGCTATTGCACTCTACACCACTCCAGTCTAGGCCATAACAGTCTACTCTGCACAACTCCACTCTACTCTACTCTGCAACACTGCACTCTGTGCCAGTAAACTCTACGCCAATGCACTTCTCTATGTAACACTCAACTCTGTACCCCTGCACTCTACGCCAGTCCTCTGTATGCCACTCTAATCTACGCTGCAACATTGCACTCTATGCCACTGCACTCTACACCACTTTAATCTACGCCATCACACTCTATGCCACTGTATGCAACTGCACTCTACCCTGCACCACTCCACGCCACTCTACTCGGAAACAATCCACTCTATGCCACTCGACTCCACTCTGTGTCTTTCACACACTGACCTGGTTTCAACCGTTGATATCGCTCTGGAGCCAATGCTAGACCCCCCCATTCCGAGCTCTGGAAGAAGGCTAGCCCAGGGAACAGAATTCCTAGTACTCACCAACCTCCAGAAGGTGGAATTGAGAAAGGGACAAAATAACTAATGAAAAAAACCAGTGGTCCTTTCTCTTCTACACAACGGCACTACTCTGCTAACTAGGTTATCACTTCTTGACCTAATGGTTAGTCGTAGATGGAAATTTGCAAGTCTGTACGTCTGGTTATCATGAAAATGCAATGCACTGTAAACAACAAGAAAGGTTAATTACCACTGTTGCATAGATTCACATCTCAGTTTACAATACAATATTTTCAATATTTCACACTTACCGGTTTCTTAAATAATTATAACATGGGAGCATATGAATCAGATACTGTAGAAAAATCTTCTGGAACTCTTGAAGAAGTACTGAAAGGAAGTACTAGGTAGAGTTAAGTCACTCCACGGAAAATTGAAAACATATAATTGGAGTTAATGGCACCCCAAAATAGCATTCTATACATATCTTTGAAATCAGAGACATGCATAAGTAAATAGAAAACCAGTTTCTGTGAGCACATAAGTCGGAAGTTAAACAATTCTCAAGGCATGTTTGAGACCAGATTGCTACTGGAATTTGATTACATTCAAACTACATGAACTTGAAACAAGATTTAACGGACACAGGGTTGAGATGCCAGTTTTCCCAGCTGGACACAAGGTTGGGATACCAGCTTTCCCAAGTTTGTGCTGTGCACATAGGCCAGGACTCGGCAATGTACATTCACATGAAACGGAATTTTTATTGATACAAGGTTGGAGTTATCAACACTCCTAGGATTAAACTTTGTACGTTGACTGACACATAAAAATACAACAATGTAATAAACAAGGTTGCATTGAGACACAAGCATGGAATCACTGAGATTTCCAAGGTTGTACTTGGAACATGGATTGGAGTAAGAGATACTCCCAAATAATCTAGATATAAGGGTTACTGCTGAGAAAACAGAATGGAGTCGGGGGGACTCGCAAGATATACTAGAAAACATTTTAACTCTCAGTTGAAAGTTGGAGTAGTAAATACTCCTAGGATACACCAGACAACCAAACAGTCAGACAGTCTCTAGTCTATGGGCAACTGTTTGGAAAACTCAGATTCAGACAACGAGTCCAATGGTGGAAGCACGGAGATAACAAACAGGCCTGCAAAGACTTCTAAAGATTAGTGTGCACTAAGCTGGAACAGGTACTTAACCTGGGAAATACTATAGAGGAGTTTGGAGGAAGCAGGCGGGTCATTGCTAGAAGTTAAAGAGAGGTGGAATTGTAACTTATGGAGGAGAGACTCTGAGGGTTCTCAGGAGTGTGGTTCTTGGCATCATCGGAAAGGACGTGGAAGACTGGATCGTCAGGTGGCAGATCGTGCAGAAATGAAGCGAGGATGATCCAAGCAAATTGGAGATGAGTGCAGGGATGAAGCTTGCACTGAACAGGAGCACAGCCCAATCAGGAGGTGCGTGCAGGGGAGCTGCTTGCACAGGGCTTATTGTAGAGTCGTGCGGGTCTGAATACAGGTATGAGGCCAAGCCTCAATGCAAGTTCAGAGGAGCTATTTATAGCAGAAGCCAAGAGTATATGTCTCATGTGGAGGCTTCTAAAGGAACCTGGGAAGAATCACATGTTACATACAAATGGGCATGGCTTAACAGATACAACAAACCCAATGGCATGGTGGTACATCCTAATGGTTTACAGTGGAAACATGCCCATCCTAATAGGGTACACAATATCTTCAGGTGCAAACTAGATAAAACTTCAGTAGCAACACGCAGGAGGGTCAATGGTTCAGGGATGAGTCAAGGAGCTTTCTAGATGGAAAGGTGCCACAGTAGAAGGAATGACATGAGGCCAGCAGGTAATACCCACCATGCACAGGGCACAAGATTGAGTCGTGACAGCACCACTGTACTTTACACCACTCTACTCTTAACCACTGCACTATTCACAACTTCACTCTATATCACTGCACTCTAAGCCACTGCACTCTACTCTGCATCACTGTACTTTATGCCACTGCTCTTTACCCAACTCCACACCACTGCACTCTGACACTCTACTCTGCAACACTGCACTCTCTGCCACTAAACTGCCCGCCACTCTACTGCGCACTACTCCACTCTATGCTATTCCAATCTATGCCACTGCACTTTATGCCACTGCACTTTATGGCACTATACTCTATTCTGCATGACTCTATGCTACTCTACTCTGCACCACTGTAATTTATGCCACTGCTTTCTACCCTACTCCACACCACACCACACCACTGCACTCTGATACTGTACTCTGCAACACTGCACTCTGAACCACTGAACTCCCTGCCACTATACTGTGCACTACTCCACTCTATGCTATGCCTCTCTACACCACTGCACTTTATGCCACTGCACTTTATGGCACTATACTCTATTCTGCATAACCCTATGCTACTCTACTCTGCACCACTCTATGCCTCTCAGCTCTACTCTACATTCTACACCACTGCACTCTATGCCACTCGACTCTACTCTGTGCCATTGCCCTCTGCATCACTCAACTCTACGCTACTCCACTCTGCACCACTGTACACTGTGACACTCTACTCTGTGCCACTCCACTCTGCGCCACTGCACTCTACTATGCACCACTTTAATCTATGCCACTGCTGTCTTCAATGATGCATTTTGTGCTGCTGAATTCAATATCACTGCACTGAATGCTACTGCACTCTACGCCACTATAATCTGCAACATTCTATGCCAATGCACTCCACACCAGTCCAATCTACTCAATGCCACTCCATTGTACGCCACTCAATGCCACTCCAATATACGACATTCTCTACCACTCCACTCTTCACCATTCCACTCAACGACACTCCCTGCCAGTCTCCTCTATGCCCCTTACTTTTAGCCATGCTGAAAAGCAACCATGATGGTGTACAACATGGCTGGGACACATTGGCAAAGCCAATAGCTCTTGCATAGACACAACCTCTTGGCTTTGCCAATACTTGTTGGAGAATTACACCCAGACTGGTAAAATGGAATTGTCCATTCTATGGAAGTGTTATAAATGTCCAAAAGTAATAAGTTCCCAAATGCACCTTTTAAATGCATGGCTATGAGTAACAAGTGATATATTTGTATCCACATTTTATTTTCAAGATGAGAAAGACATGCCACACTCCTTTAGTGCCGGAGGTGGATCTGACTAGGTTCTTAACTATTTAGAGAAATTAATCAAAATTAATTAGAATGGCATTTGCTTGAATATTGGGCCATAGGAAATATATATGATATATCTTTTAATTTCTTACGCACAGTCACAAATCCATCAGTTTTTTTGTGATCAAGCTGTAATTACAGTTGATTTTTATGTGACATCACTTGTCAGTACATGGTGTGTTCATTTTTACATGTAATTATTTTTTACAGTATGGAAAATGGTAATAATAGTTATCATAACGAGCACTTATATGGTATTCACAATCCTGTTATGACAAGGTAAAGGAACAGTCAAGCCTGCATGCCATGGTATACATATCAGTAGTGATCGATTAGCTATATAGTGATCTCATTTTTCTGCATGTCCAATTCTCAATCATTCTTCATTTAGCCCTTCAGCACTGCATGGCATCTCTATTATTTATTTCTCTAACTTCATAATCCTTCAACTAACTGAAGGTGTTTTTCCTTATGATTTACAGTTTTCAAGTACACTAGCAGAATCATTTGTTTAAGAATGATAAGTGCATGTGCATGCTGACAATTGTTTTTTTTTGTAGAACCTTGCAATGAAGTCACATAGAATATTCAAAGAAAGATAGTTTCAAAAGCAGAATCTTTCTGTTCAAACGTATAATGCAAGTACATTTAAAGGTGTTTTTCTCAGGGATAATCAGGTATCCGTTTCGGGGGGCCACCCTCTTGTGTGCCATTCAGGTTTGGTAGCACCTCACTACATGTCTTTTCAAAAACCAGATTTTCAGTCCTGGCCTTTTCAGTAACAAATTATTGCTACCAGATGTGTCGGTCTATTTAGTTTAGTTTAAGCAAATTAAGATCATAACACCCATAATGCATTTGGCTGTCACAAAAATGCCATGCAATTGTAAACATGGGGTTTAAGATGATATGGGGTGGAGTGGCCTCCCTCATACCAGCACCGGATTCAGGTTTTGTTATTGTTACCACATTTTCCAATGCGGGGAAGACCTTAGATATCATAAAGCAACAACTAAACTTCACACAGGGAGGAGTGATGGCATATTTCGTTTCCAACCTTGCCAAGACAATGGGGGTCATTCCTAGATTGGCGGGCGGTGGTCGCCGCCCGCCAAGCGGGAACCGCCAGAAGACCGTACCGCGGTCAAAAGACCGCGACGGTCATTCTGAGTTTCCCGCTGGGCTGGCGGGCGACCGCCAGAAGGCCGCCCGCCCGCCCAGCGGGAAACCCCCTTCGACGAGGATGCCGGCTCCGAATGGAGCCGGCTGAATGGAAGGGGTGAGACGGGTGCAGTTGCACCCGTCGCGATTTTCAGTGTCTGCCACGCAGACACTGAAAATCTATGTGGGGCCCTGTTAGGGGGCCCTGCAGTGCCCATGCCAGGGGCCCCACGACACCCGTTCCCGCCAGCCAGGTTCTGGCGGTGAAAACCGCCAGAACCAGGCTGGCGGGAAGGGGGTCGGAATCCCCATGGCGGCGCTGCAAGCATGTGAATGATTCCCTGGGGCAGCGGGAAGCCAGCGGGAAACCGCTGGCTTCCCTTTTCTGACCGCGGCTTTACCGCCGCGGTCAGAATGCCCCCGGAAGCACCGCCAGTCTGTTGGCGGTGCTTCCTCCGTCACCTACCCTGGCGGTCATAGACCGCCAGGGTAGGAATGACCCCCAGTGTGTGTTTGTAATGTTAAAGGAATGAGTAGGTACCCAAAGCGAGTTAAGGTACTATTTCATTTTTCTGAAGAAGCCTTGCCTGTTATTTTCTTGAATGTTTGAGGTTATTGAACTGCTATGCCTACCTTCAAAGTGGGTCAGTCATGAATCTCCCTGTCTGCCTCCGGGGATGCTTAGAACTAAGGAATACTAGTTGCATGTGCAGGTTGATCTCAAAACTGAATAAGTACTAAGAAAAAATATATACTTCTGAGAATTGTTCTGTTCCTAATTCAAAGAAAATACGACCACTATAACTAGCACTTAAAGTCTAAACTTTGAAACTGTGAAGGCTAAACTTTTCTTTCCTAACCAGAAAAAAAGAGCTTCTCCCAGGGGTTATTTTCCATGCCTATGCTAAGGCTGCATAAAATGGCTTCTATTTATATGTATGTACTATATATATGGGCTGCCCAGAAACAAACAGCCTAACTAAAAAATAGAAAAATGTTTAATATCAGAGCAGTTATTGGTCTCATAAATTTCCAGAGAGTTGCTTCTTTATATCTAAATGTATAAGTTACAGCCATGTCAGATTAGAATCCCCTCCTTCCCTGCTTCAGTTTAGGAAAGAATTGTCTTTCTCTCATGTTAGATAATTTGTCATCATGGATGGTGCTAGCCCTACTGCCAAAGTCATCAATGCAACCCTTTCTCGAGATTTAAGCATTGTCAAAGTATTTGTGAGGCAGATATTGTGTGGCTGCGGTCCCACATTATTTACTTCTAACAATCACACTTTTTAGATAAACCATTGCTATGATTAATGCATCTGTGAAACATAGCATATTTCACAGGCTCCTTCATCTCTATTAAAAGATTAATATTTCTGATTTACACCTGTTGACTGGGGAGATGGTATTATGAAGAAAGAATCTAAGAACCTGCAAGGTGCTGGACCTACAGTACCCATTCTTGCACTTGTACAGTAGCCCCTAGACCCTTACTTGGATACAGTTGCCTTGTTTTTCTTGCCTTTCCTCTTCCCTCATCTATAAAAAGTAGATACTTATTTCTGCATGTCCAAAAAAGTGTAGACAATATTTTCAAAGTTACCTGGCCCAACATATTTTACAAAGCATTATGGTATCCTTCAACAGTACTAGGAGTGAGAATCGTTCATGCCATTTAATGGAGCTAGCTATTAGTAACCTGAAATATTTGGGCAAGTTGGAGATCATACTGATAAAAAACATTCATACATGTGCTTATATCCCATTTCTCTTCTACATGCGATGTCCACCCACACAATGAGAAGAAATCAGAAGCAAAAGCTAAAGCTCTGAAAAGTAAATCAAGGAGCCCCTCCTTTGCTCAGCCTCATCCCATCTTATCCTCAGCCTTTTCCCTCTTTTCATCTGCAAATTGGCATTAACACATTCTTTCAGTAGTTTACAGTTGATCAAGGATTCACATTAACTTCGCCCTCTAACCTCTACACTCATCTATAAAAGGTTGATAGACAGCTGGTCAAGAATTCTCGTTAATGTTCCACTTGAGTCCTCAAATTGAGTCTTTTTCAACCCACTGCTCAATGAGATATGAAACTATTAGTTCTGAAAATGAGAAACAGGCTCCTCTTTGGGCTATCCCCGGATTACACCTATTAATTTACCATCTCCCCCCTGCAAGGTCAACAAGATTCTCTTGCATACATGTCATCCTTCCTTCATTCCTTTGTTGAGAGAACTGGCTATGTGCTATAGTGTTTCAAAGGGCTCACTTTTATAGGAGCCATGCAGGAAGTACCTTTTCATTGGAGCTATGCAGAAAGTGCCTGCAATTTGTTTAGGGAGGAACAGAAAATCAGAGGAAATTGCCTCATTAATTTCAGCTAGGCACCCCAGGGATATTTGCAGTAGCATACAATCTAAGAGTTAAAAGGCTTCTAGTCTTTCTGGAAGTGGCGGACTCTTTAAAATGTTCCTCCTCCAGACTGTGCATGCCATCTGTATTCACCGGGCTGAGTTTGTATGTCAAGAAGGCAAACTCTTCTGGGATCTAATCATACCATTTCTATACTTCTAGGAAAGCCTTTCTTTCCATGCTCTCAAGTAGATGGTACTGCTACAGGAAACAACACCACACTTACAGAGCCATATGACAACCACAGCGTGGTAGTTTTCAGGAGCCATGAGCCTGATGGTGGTTCAGGTGTTATGACTTTATATGAGAGTGATCATGTTTCACCTAAGACAGCACTGCTACCCAAGGGATATTGTGATTTGTAGAAAGCAATACCACTCAGTGGGTCACTTGGTGCTGAAAGCAAGGGTATATTGAAGTTAGGAGTGTCAAAAAACAACAGAAGGTATTTATTGAATAAAAGAATGCTTTATCTCTTTTCTGAAATTAATCTGAGCAGCAATAGATCTGAAACACAGCAGATGAGAGTTCCATAGTGTAGGGACAGTACCTAAAAGCATGTCTGCCCTACACAGGCTAACTGCCATCAAGATTACAGAAGAAAGAACTTAACAGCATACCTAGAACTTTAAAAGAGATGCAAGCTTTTATAGGCAGCCAATGCAAGTATTTCACAATATGAGTTGATCGATTAAAGCAAGGCACACCAGGCTTACCATATGAGAAGCTTGATTTTTAAGGACTGAAGGTGCTGAATTAGAGGAGATTTAGCACCTACCTAGGCACCATTACAGTCTTATCTTGGTCCAAAAATTTACCATGATGGTAGCACGACAATCATCTTCTGAAAGGTATGGGACAATAGGGCAAACTTTTATAAAAAAGGTGCAGGAAGAACCCGCTGTGGCAACTTGACAGTTCATTTGAAGACAAAAATCAATTTGAATCCCAAGACTCTTTACAGACTTCTAGCAAAGTCTGAAGTCAAGAGGCCAGAGAGATGGATGCCAGAGGCTGGACATTCCACAAGTAACCAATATTTCTGTTTAGTTGTCCGGTTTCAGCCAGTGGTGGCCATTCTAGATTTTGACATCTGAAAGAGAGTGCTGAAGCGAGAGATCATTGGAGGAATGACCACTTATATGGTTGAAAATCGTGAATGAGTAAGTGTAGACATGGTTCTGAGATACAGATTAAAAACAATAGGTGACAGAGGTATGTCCTGCATCACATAACAAATTATCTTATTTACTGAGGAGAGAAAAGCACCAAATGAAACTCTCTTTGATTCCTTAAAGAAAAAATGAAGAACTCTTCTGGACAGGGCCACTGTCCTTGGAGTTCTTGGTCCTCTGCTGGGCAGGCAGTCCTCTTGGGGTTTGTAGAGGTTGCTGGTCTTGCAGGATGCATCACCTTTTTGGAGCAGGGGGTCTTGAAGCTGCAGACAGGCCGGTAGAGCTGGGGCCAAGTCAGTTGTCATGGTCAGCTTAGTAGTCCTTCATCTTTCGTCTTCTTACTTGAGGTCACGAGGAATCTGGTGAGTAAGGTTCAGGGGTGCTCCTAAATACTAGATTATGGGGTGTTACAAGGGTCAGAGAGCAGTAGCCAATCCCTGAGGGTGGCTACAACCTTCCTGTGCCCACTCCCTTTGGGGAGGGGGGCACATTCCTATCCCTACTGGTCCCTACCATCCAAAACAAGATGGAGGATTCTGCAAGGAGAGGGTAACTTCAGCTCTGGACACCTTAGGGGTGGTCCTAGCTGCAGGGCTCACTCCTCCCTGTTTTAACTAATTTTCCCAGCAGATCTGCCACCAAAAGCGGGGCTTGGCCTGAGGATGGGCATCTCCACTAGCTGGAGTGTCCTGGAGCACTGTTTCAGGAGGCCTGAGCTTTTGAGTCTCACTGCCAAGATTTGGGTAAAATTCAGTAGGCATCTCTACAATGCCTTCAGTGTGCATCATACAATAAATCCAACACTGGCATCAGTGTGGGTTTATTGTGCTGAGAACTTTAATACCAAACTTCCCAGTCCAATACCAGTTATGCATCACTTTATAATGTACTTCTCTATTTCCTTAACCCATTGTGCTCTTATGCACATCAGTCCAAAGCAACGCCTATTACGTTTGTCAAGGTCTCTGTCAAGGTCTCTGTTGAGGTTCCCAACCCATTTGCAATGATATGACATCTGACCTGAAGGCCTGGAGCCCGGTACGATCTTGTAAAGATTGGCAATGATTCCCTTGGTGGTCATGAGTGAAGTGAAGAGTTTTTCAATCATTTTAGCTCTTATTGCCACCTTTCTGAGTGGTAGGTGCATCACTTAGGGGGTCATTCCGACCCTGGCGGCCGGCGGTATGTTGGCGGTAACACCGCCAACAGGCTGGCGGTGTTCCGCCAGCAATTCTGACCGTGGCGGAAAAGCCACGGTCATACCGCCGGCCCCTCCACTTTCCCGCCAGGCTTCTGCCTGGCGGGCAAAATCCCCAGGGCAGCGATGCAAGCACCGCTGCCCTGGGGATTATGAGTCCCCGACCGCCAGCCTGTCCGTGGCGGTAAACACTGCCATTGAAAGGCTGGCGGTAAGGTGACTGGGGGTGCCCCTCGGGGACCCTGCACTGCCCATGCACTTGGCATGGGCAGTGCAGGGGCCCCCAGGCATAGCCCCATCGCGCATTTAACTGCCCGAATTTCGGGCAGTGAAATGCGCGACGGGTGCTACTGCACCTGCTGCACATCAACATTGCCGCCGGCTCTATTACGAGCCGGCGGAAATGTTGATGAGCCATTACCGCTGGCCCAGTGGAAATGTCGGAATAGGGAGGCATGAATACCACCGGCAATGGCGGTATTCTGTCTCCCCCGGCCTCGGCGGTCTGGAGAAAAGACCGCCGAGGTCGGAATGACCACCTTAGTGTCATATTTGAAGATCATGAAGAGGTTCCACCTCGCTCACCCTAAAGAACAACTTACTTACATTCGGGAACGCATTATGTGGTAGAGACTCTATCTAGCTGCAGATTCCTTACCTTAGAATTTTGCGGTGTTAACTTGGAATCCGTAACTTATGCAGATGCCGTCGTTCGGATCTGTGTGGCATCGTCGCCATCATTGGAGCCATCTGTGACGTCACGGCTGCCTATAAAGGCACCACCCAGGCGTGCGGACATCAGTACTTTACCATAAACGTCCACTCCGAAAGCGCAGAGCCATGGAAAGAACCAACAGTTTTGTCTGTGCAAAAAAAACTAGGACCCTGAAAGGGACAATCCCTAGCCCTAGCAAAAGTGTCCACAGAGTGGGGAGGCATGGGTGGGTGTAAGGAGATCTGCAGCTAGCTAGAATCTCTACCAGATAGTGCGCTACCAAAGGTAAATAACTTGTTTATCTGACAGAGACTTCTAACTGCAGATCCTTTATCCTAGAATAGATACCCAATTTGTAACCTCCTGGCGGTGGGCTGTGGACAGATCTTCTATCACTAAAAAGTCCTGTAGGACCAAATGGTAAAGTGCCTGTCTCTACGGACCTGATTGTCCAGACAGTAATATCTTGCGAATTTGTGCAAGGACGCCCACGTCGCTGCCTGACACATCTCCAGGACTGGAACACTCTGTACTAATGTAGTGGTAGTAGCCTTGCCATTGTGGATTGAGCTCTCAAGCGCTCAAGAGGTTGCTCTTGGCCAGGGCGTATCAGATCTTAATACAGAGAACGACCCAGCACGAATGGTTCGCTTCTGCACTGCTCGACCTTTCTTTGCTACCACGTACCCACAAAGAGTTGTTCATCCACCCGGAACTCTTTTGTGTGGTCAAGGTAGAAGACAACACTCTTTTTGGGTCAAACCGTTGCAGTCGGTCCACTTCTTTAGAGGGATGCGGAGAACCAAAGAAGGTGGGCAGGGTGATGTTCTTACACAGGTGAATTGGGTTCTCTACCTTGGAGAAGAAAGAGGCACGAGTTCTAAGTATAGCCTTGTCCGTGAACATGGTGAGATACGGCAGCTTAGATGAAAAAGCCTGCATCCCACTCACCCTCCTGGCAGATGTTATTACCACTGAGAAGAGTGTCTTGAGGGTGAGCAGCTGGACCGGACATATGTGTAAGGGCTGAAAGGGAGCACACATGAGAAATGTGAAGGCCAGCTTTAATTCCCACTAAGGCATGACAAGGGGCATAGGAGGATACATATGTACAAGCCCTTTGAGGAATCTATGTACAATAGGTGATTTAAATAACAAAGGCTGATCAGGGAACCAAAGGAATGCCGATAAGGCAGAAAGATACCCTTTGAGAGTGCCCAATGCAGAGCCCTGTTGGCCAAGGGATAAGACAAAGAGACGAATGTCAGAGAGAGAAGCAGCAAGAGGATCAATAGAACTTTCTATACAATAATATACAAAATGTTTCCAATGCCAGGCGTATGCTATCTTGGTTGAGGGATGCCTGGCTGCCAAAATAACTTTACAGACTTCAGGAAGAAGGTTGAAGGCTGTCAACTGCCGCCACTCAATCTCCATGCCTGAAGGCGCAGAGGTGACAGGTTCACGTGGAGAACCTTCCCCTGCTGCTGTGATAGAAGATCTTCCCGAAGCCTGATCGCGGATCAATGCTCATTTTCAAAAGCTTGGGATGCCAGACTCTCGGTGCCCAGTCCGGAGCCACCAGGATTACTTTTGCCCGGTCACTCCTCATCCTCTACAGTACTCAGGGCAGAAGTGGTATGGGCGGAAAGGCGTACAGGAGGCCTGAGATCCACTCACGACTAAAAGCATCGCCGAGTGAGTTCCGCCTTGGAAACTCCAATGCCAATACTGTTGCCATTGATCGTTCTCTTTGGAGCCCAACAGAGCTAACCAAGGCTCTTCCCAAGGCTGAAAAAGTCCTTGTGCCACCACCGGATGCAGACATCACTCGTGATCCTCTAGGCATCGACAGCAGAGTTTGTCTGCTCTGGCATTCGGAGAACCTGCCAGGTGTTGAACCACCAGAGTTATATCCTACTGTTCCAGCCATGTCCAGAGATGCAGGGCCTCTTGACAAAAGGTCCATGACCCCACACCGCCCTGCTTGTTGCAATACTACATTGAGGTGGTGTTGTCCGTGAACACCTGCACTGTCTTCCCTTTGACAACAGGAAGAAATGCCTTGAATGCTAGTCCGATCACCCAGATCTCCAGTAAGTTGATATGGAGTCCGGATCCTGCCAGAGACCAGAGGCCTCTGATCTCCACCTCTCCCAGATGGATGCCCCATCCCAGAAGTAATGCATCTGTCACTACTGTAAAATCTGGTTGGGGAATGGAGAAAAGTCTGCCTCTGACCCAATGGTGGTTCACCAACCACAACTGCAGATCTTTTGCAGGTCTCTCTGAGATCTGAACCGTGTCAGTGAGATATCCCTGATGCTGCGCCCACTGGAACTTCCGGTCCCACTGCAGGGACTCATGCCATCTGGCATGTTTTACTAACAGGATGCAGGAGGCCATGGGGCCCAACAGCCTCAGAGTCTGTCTCACCTAAATCCAGTATACAGGCTGAAACATCGGAAATCATCACCTGAATATCCTGGGCTCACTGCTCTGGAGGATAGGCCCAAGAGTGCACAGTGTCCAGGACAGCTCTGATGAAAGGGAGCATCTGAAAGGGAGTCAGGTATGACTTTGGCATGTTTATAGTGAACCCTTGCGAATGCAGAGGTTCGCCATAGTCTGAAGGTGGGTGACAACAGGCTGGGGCGAAGGAGCCTTGAACAGCCAGTCATCGAGGTAGGGGAAGACTGAAATCCCTAGCCTGCACAGCTGGGCTGCGACCACCACCATTACCTTGGTGAACACCTGAGGGGCATTGGTGAGGCCGAAGTGGAGCACAGTAAACTGAAGGTGCTCATGGCCTACCTTGAACCGCAGGTAATGCCTGTGGGCAGGAAGTTGATATGGAAATACAAATCATGCAAGTCCAACGCTACCATCCAGTCTCCTTTGTCTAGGGCAGACAAGACCTGAGCTAGAGTGAGCATTTTGAATTTCTCCTTTTTGAGGAAGAGATTGACGCCCCACAAATCTAGAATAGGGCAAAGGCCCTTGTTCTTTTTGGGTATCAGAAAGTAGCGAGAATAACAACCACAGCCTACTTCTGATATCAGAAACCTTTCTATGGCTCCTTTGGCCAAAAGAGCTGAAACTTCCTCGCAGAGCAAAACCAAGTGATCCTCCATCGGCCGTTCTTTTTAGGAAGGCAGTGGGAGATGGAAAGACTGGAAGGGGAGGGAATAGCCCTTCTATATGATCTGCAAGACCTATTTGTCCAATGTTATAGACCACCAGTGAGGGAGAAAACATTGGAGCTTTCCTTCAACTGGACGTACATGGTCTTGCAGAGTCACACTAGAAGGGCTTGGATGCTGTAGATGTGGGGGGTTGGGTGGTGGACGGCTTCTGGCCAGACCCTCTGGGTCTGAAGGCACCACGATCGCGTCCCCGCACAAGATGTTGGCCTGGTGGAGGACGGTGGCTGGTCTGTGGATGGCGTGGTGCCATGCCTCTTCCAAAGCCTCGAAAAGGGTGATAGACTGTTGGCGAGTAGTCACTGAGAGGCCCAAGGACTTGGTGGTAGTCCGGGAGTCCTTGAAGTGCTCCAGCGCCGAGTCTGCCTCTTTGCCAAAAAAAGTGGGTCCCATCGAAGGACATGTCAATGAGGTTTGCCTGGACATCCCTCAAAAAGCCAGAGGTATGTAGCCAGGCGTGGCGTCGAAGGGTCTCTGTTGAGGAAATCGCCCTATCCATCGAGTCTGTTGTGTCCAAACCACACCTGATTGTAAACTTAGCTCCATCTCTCCCATCTTTGACTGCCTATGAAAGAGTGGCCCGTATGTCCCCTGAGACCTGAGTCAGCACCTGCACCACCGTATCCCATAAAGAATGGGAAAAACAGCCCTATAGGCATGAGGTGTTTACTGACCTCAATGAGAGGCTGGAGGAAGGAAACATTTTCTTCTCCAATTGGTACAGGCTCTCAGATTCCCTATCTGGGGAAGCGGTACCAAAGGCAACATGGGAAGTGGAGGCCTGGGCCACCAAGCTCTCTGGGTTGGGGTGTTACGTGAGGAAGCTCATGTCGCCCGGAGCCTGGCGATGGCAGCAGCGAATTGTCCTGTCTACAGGTGCCCCTGTGCTGGGTTTGGACCTCATTCCCAGCAGGACATCGATGAGGGCCTCATTAAAGGGCAACATTGGTTCCGATAATAAAGCCCCCAGCTGAAGCACCTCCGTCAAGTTGATAGTCTTGACCTGCACTGAGTGAAGCTCAAGGTCCGGGACCCTAGCTGCCCTGCGTACCACCATTGCATATGATGCGCCCTCCTCTGTAGCCACAGTAGGAGCTAAGAGCATGCCAGTATATGAAGAGGTGTCCAGTCTAGTGGCCTCTCCTAGTTCCTAATACCAGTCCATTGGTTCTAATTGGGACTCTAGAGGGTCCTGAGATCCCTCTCATTCCTCACCAGTGCCTGACTGATTGTAGAAATGCTCAGGCAATGAGGTGGCCCCTGTGGGCACCGTCATTGCCGGAATTGGCGCTGTGCCACGCTCTTTCAGCTCCAGATCATCAGAATGGTGCTCGCACCGCCGGTGGGCGCCTGTGGTGCCGGAAGCATCGACATCGGAAGCGACACCGGAGGAGGTCAACTGTGTGGACTCGGTGTCGTTCTGAATCCGATATCGTATCCAAGAGACCCCATCGGCGCTGCGGCCAAAGCCGCCAGTGTGGAACCTGATGGGGCCTCTGATGACCCCACAGGGCCCAAAGGCGCTCCGGTGGGCCAGCCTGCTTAAATATGAGACGCATGGCCTCGTAAAACTCCTTAAGCTGAGTGGGAGTCGCTCCGGCTTCCGGAAAAGGAGGAAGGCGCAGAGTCGGCCGACAGGTGAGGTGAAGTCTGCCTGTACTTCTTCTTCCTTTTGTGCATCTTCCCCAAGTGCCCGGAGGACCTCGAGTGGGATGAAGTGGACTTGGGCTCCTCCTCGACCGGGACCATGACCTCTGAGGAGTCACGCCCCCAGCTTCGACTGCTGGGCCGCCATTAGCTTCAGGGACCGCTCCCTCAAAGCTTTCGAAGCCATGGCCCGACAGTCCGAACACGACTGTGAGTATGGTCTCTGTCTAGGCACCAGTAACGTACCTAGTGGGGGTTTGTCACTGACATGGTGCGGTGGCAGGCGCCAAATGACTTGAACCCCATCTTCCTCAAAGTCATCCTGCACAGATGCAAAAAAGTATTGACAAAAAGGTTGAAAAAGGCCTGTCAAAAAAGACAGAGGGTATGTCTATTCCGTATTTGTGGTTTAAGTGGCACGGAAGGAAAAGAACTGACGTCCGTGCACCTGGGTGGTGCCTTTTTAGGTGACCGTGATGTCACAGACTGCTCCAACAACACCAACAACACCACGCGGATCCATTCTACGCTACCCGACAGCGGATGCAAGGGTATTGCTCTGCAAAAGTTCTGATGCCTGGAAATTCTTAGGTAAGGAATCTGCAGCTAGAAGTCTCTATCAGATGTCTAGTTCAGATTGCATGAAGGATTTAATTTTACCCTTGAGAAATATATAGATAGAGGGTGTACACCCAACTTCCCTCTATCTGTTAGAGGGATGATAATGGAGGGCTGGGATGAAGAACAGGTTAAGATACATCTGAGTGAACAGTGAGGGAATGAGGGGAAAGGTGTTTGCCCAAGAGGACCTCCCCATAAGAGTCTTCTTCATATTGGGCCAGATTTTGTCTGTTTCAGGTTTGGCCCAATCAATCAGTAACTTCAGAAAGCTTGGAACTGCCAGCCCTCCCCCCCAGCCTGTCACTTTGCATAACTTTCAAGGGCACCTTGGATCAAGATCAGTACCATATAAACTGGGATACTTCTCTATGCAGAGAGTAATAAAAGGTAAAAGGTGAGTTGAATTTTAACAAAGTCTGAAGCAGAAATAGTACATGAGGTAAAATGGCCACGTTTAAAGCGTTAATCCTGTCTATCCAGTAGACAAAGAAAGAGGGCGAATGGCCCAGTCACTGTGTATTTCTATAAGAGGTACAGGACAATCACCTTTGAATAAGTCAGCCACCAAGGGGAGGTTCTTCACACCTGAGTATTTAGTGGGGTGCTTGGCTCACTGGAAGGGATATTGCTGTAGCAAAGAGGCAACCACCTCTTTAGGGGGTGTCAAGTTTAATATTTTAATCTTCTCCACATTCATTTTATAATCTGTACTTCCTGAAGTACTTTTAATTATTTAGCTAGTGCAGGCAGAGAGCTGTCTGTGTCACCCAGGGTTCCCAAGGCACTGTCAGCAAATAGAAATATTTTGTGCAACTCTGCCCCAAATTGAAGGCCAGCAATATACCTGAATTGGTGTATATGACATGCAAGAAGTTTGATGCTCAATGAGAAGAGTAGAGAGGATATAGGGCATCCCACTCAAGTTCCCCTTCCCAAACACACCTTTCCCCAGGTGCGATCATTGAGTTTTAAGAAACAGTTGTATTTTATGCTCTTCCTTCCAAAAAATTCACCTAAAAATTGTCTCTACTCTGTGCTGGAAGAGACGTAGCTATAATTAAAGTGAACAATGGTTCCTATGGGAGAAGTGTGAACCTAAACTTCCTCAGTAATGACGCATAACCACCCAAAAGATTGGTTTTGATGAAAAAGGAACACATTTATTCAATTACTTAGTGTTAAAATCCAAAAATAGAGTGAAACTTTTCTTTTTAAGGCTTTTCACAGTAAACTGGTGCTCTCAATATTGTAGCAGCGCAGTGAAAGTGAAATAAGTGAATATGGAGTGTGCAAGTGCTATACAATATATGTATAAGAATAGTGACTGATATGGATACACTGATAGTTAATACATATTCTCAAACTGAGTGATATGCTCCAAATCACAGTAAAAAAACAGTCCACTGGTATTATGTCAATGTTTGACCCCATACAGTTATTCGTAGAGGGTCATCATCAGGACGAAGGAAGGAGAAGCACCCAAAGGATTGTACTCCTGAGGTGGGTATCTATTGATGCAATGTGGTAATGTATCCACATGGGCGGTTAGATGTGTAGATTAGATTTAGGGAAGGGTATTCTAGTTTGCATGTGAAATCCCTCTGAATCATATAGTGTTGGCAATGGTTTTGCGTAAGGAATCAACCATGAATATGCAAATTATGCAGTATTATCAGTAGCTCTTTGTTGTAGAGGAATCAGTGTCTCCAAACCTTTGCGCTTAACCATCAGGGATCAATGTGCTTTTGGACATGGACTCAAACTCTCTAGGAAACACCATCTATGATCAGTGAATGGAGAGTCGTATATACATCTTTACTCCAAGGCTGAAACGGACTTAGCTGCAGGGGAACAGAAGTGGCGACTGAAGCCTCTTTGTGTGGCAATTTTTTCTGGTGGTGCACCACAGACCAGGAACCTTTGCATGAGCATAATTGTTACCCCAGTATGTTTCAGTGTGTCCTCCTTTGTGCCTGCTCTGGTTAAAAAACTTACTGAAAAATTTCCACCCTACCCTTATGGAAGCCTTTGCAGCATTGAGGGTGATCAATATTGCAGATATTCTTTACTCTGCACTTTCTCAATAAGATGCCACACACTGTGGCTGTTATCAAAGGTTTGTTTTCTTCAATCAATCCCGATTCGTCCAGGTGTATGCAGAGTGTCACCAATGATTTCAGTTTCTTGGACAAGATTTTTATCTATGTATTTTGATTTTAAAGTTGAGCAGTGCGATTGGCCTTAATGAAGAACCAGTAATTTGCTTTTTCACTTCTTGGGAATACTGGCAATTAGAATGTAGCTACAAATGTAGCTGTCAAAATTGTATTCAACTGCCTCACAAACTGGTAACCAATTGGTAACCTCCATCAGTGTCTTCAAAAAACCTATGCTTCTGGGCACCTCATCCTGAGAACTGTAATCTCAATCTGTGCCTTCTGGCTCCTGCTTTCTTTCTGCTCTCCTGCTCATTCTGCCTGGCTGTGAATGATCTCTCTTGTTCATTCAGTTCAGAAAGTCCATCAATAAATGTATCTCCAGTCATTATTGTTTGAGATTTTGAATCAAGCTTGACTGTTAGTGAGAAGTACTCTGAGACATTTCCTGAAGGAGTTGTACTTTGCACGTGCATCAGGATATGGGCTGATACTTCTTATCCACTTATGTGATAGTGTCCTTGAGTTGTGATAAGTTAATCTTCACCAGGATGCCCTTCTCCAGAGTAACACTGTCAAGCATTCTCTGTCATCATTCCTGTCAATATGTCTCTGTAGAGGTTAGTAGTGTATCTCTCAGAATCACTATCCTTTAGGGTTATTTTCACATCACAACAGGTGTCCTTGTCTTATATTGCAAATGTACTGGTTAATGTTCACTAGAGGCTATTAAAGGAGCCCTGCAAATCTTCTTATGTGAATATCACTGTGTCACCCTTCTCCACTGCCATTTCAGACTCCTCCATGATCAGCAGTAGCTTTCCCATTTTATTCCTCTTCTACTTTCCTTGCTTTCTTCTAAACGAGACTGGATGACGTTTTGAGCACTCCCAAAATCACCTTTCTTCTTGAGTGAAGGTTACGTTGGTGCTCAAAGGTGAAGGGTAAGAGAAAGCTTATGCAAGTTCATTTCCAAGAGCAAAAATGAGCCCCACTTTATGAGCTAATTTGTAATTAAACTCATCTCCAGGGCATGTCACATTAAGGGATCAGACTTGCTTGGCAGACCAGAGCTTAAGCAACAACCAGGCTGAGCAGGACATGCGCAAGTGCGGTCAGCACACCAGCAGATACTTCCTATATTTCTAAAGCCGCAAGGGTATCCAGCCATAGAAGTATATTTTCTGGGGCACATAAACCAATATAAAATAAGAATCAAATTCATTCATAATAGGACCTGCATGAGATTCAAAAAGAACAAAAGGACTGATGCAAAAAGATTAGGAAAGCTCCTGTTGGAGGCCAGCTAAATTATCAATAGCAAAATAGGTAATATTGGAGTAGATTGCTATGGAATGAGCAACTAGAAGATCATGGGCAATGTCTCACAGTTCAGAAAAGAGGTTTAGAATGACTAAGGGCAGAGAAATTATGTGTAGAGTGAAACTGGGTTTGAGTTCCTCAATGGAGTATGTCTACGTTTTCATGCTTTTGCAAAGTATGTTCATGAACAAGACTCATTCAACATTTGATATTATTTTAAAGTTCACAAATAGAAATGTGTTTATTGGTGATTGTTCTTGTTTGGAAGTTAGTGGATAAGGAGATAAAGAAAGTATTTTATCTCATAAAACCTACTGATAGAGTTTACCAATAGAGATTGGGAAACCAAATGAATTTGATTTCTTTCTCTTCCCAAACAATTGCAACATGACCTCCACTTTTCTGCCATGATGAACCTAGGCAAGGTATTTTAATCTCAGGCACTTCAAAGACTAAACATGGTCTTCTTAGGCCTGAGTCACAAAGATCTGTTGGATAACCTAATTTCAATACAGGTGTACAAATAAATGTACCTCTGTTGGAAATGGCCCTTTTGCAGGCTTATCCACAAACATTTACCCTCTGACCTCCTGTTTTTTTATCCTGTGCTGAAGTTTGTTTTTACTGGCTTTAGGCCTCTGTACACTTTACCACTGCTGACCAGTGCTAAAGTGCAAGTGCTCTCTGTCTAAATTGTATTGGTGATTGGTTTATCCATGATTGGCCTATCTGATTTACTAGTACGTCTCTAGTATAGTGCACCATGTGTGCCCCAGGGCCTGTAAATCAAATGCTACTAGTGGGCCTACAACACTGATTATGCCACCCACATGAGTAGCCCTGTAAACATGTTGCAGACCTGCCACTGCCATGTCTGTGTGTGTGTATTTTTAGACTGCCATTTCGACCTGTCAAGTGCACCCACTTGCCAGGCACATACGTTCTTTTTATTATATGTAAGTCAACCCTTAGGTAGGCCCAAGGCAGCCCCATGTGCAGGGTGCAGTGTATTTAAAAGGTAGGACATGTACTGGTGTAGTTTACATGCCCCAATGGTGAACTACTGCTACATTCATTTTTCACTCTTGCCAGGTACTATCTCTCTCTTAGAGTAACATGGGAATTGCCTTGACATAGCTTTTAAGTGTAATTTCCTATTGGGAGCAGAAAGCTATGTGGAGTTTTGGGTCTCTGAACTCACAATTTAAAAATACATCTTTTGGTGAAGTTGATTTTTAAATTGTAAGTTTGAAAATGCCACTTCTAGAAAGTGGACATTTTCTTGCTTAACCATTCTGTGACTCTGCCTGTCTGTGGAATACACGTCTGGGTCAAGATGACAGTTAGGCTGTTTGTGAATTCACTCCAGACAGTCACACAAAGGGAGCTGAGGTGTGCGCTGCATATCCTAATGGCTCTTCATGAACTACAGTGGTGGGAGGATCTGACATTTGCACCTGAATAGGGCTGTGCTTGTCCTTACAAAAAGCAGTCTCCAATCCCCAACACTGCAAAGACTTCTCTTTGAAATGTGTCTACATCAAAGGTAGAAAAGAGTATAAATACTGGACCTCTGACCCCACACATTTAGAATCCTTCTGGACTGAGGATATTCTGCCAGGAAGAAGAGCTGGATGCTGTAGGAGTGACTACCACTCTGCCTGTTGCTTTTCTGTACTGGCCTGCTGCTTACTGCTTCTGTCCTGGGTGTGAAAGGACTGGACTTTGTTTTCCACATCCTGCTTCCAAAGGTTCTCTAAGGGTTTGGACTGAGCTTGCCTCCTATGAAGAAGTATCAGGGACATCAAAGACTTCATCTGCCAGCACTTGGGTTCTCTTGCTGAGAGTCCTGACTTCCCTAGTGGTGCCAAATCCAGCTCTTTGGCCCTCGGGAGTGAGTTCTGGTGTAACCAAGAAGAATGAAGCACATCGACTCCAGAGCAACTCCAGAACCGGTGCAGCTGTCTGACTCTGCATGGCTGCCAGCACCGGAGACGTAGTGCCCACTGAGTGCAACAAACATGACGGACGCCACAGTCCCGATACCGCCACAGTGCCTCCTAAGTTCTGCCACAGTGTGAGTCCTGAGTGACACCTGTGGTCTTGTGGTGTGATCGTGACATCACAAAGTTGATGCCTTGAATCTTGATCATGGCCATGCTGGATTCATCGACCCCACCAAATCAACAGTAAGGAACCAACACCTCACCTCCCCAGTGTCAGTAAGGAACTGGCACCCCACTGCCTCCAGCAACGTTTCACCTCCCCAACTCAGCGCAAAAAGTTTGTTTTCTCATTTTCCAAGGCACTGTACCTGGGGTCCATGTGACTCGGTGAACCGCCACGCACTCCCTCATGAGTGGTGTCGGACTGTTGAGAATGACCCCACCAAAACACTGTGATAGCCCTAGTTGGAGCTATTGTATTTTTTAAGTGCTATACTAAGATTTAATCTTTGAAAATTCGTTTCTTTGCTTGTGTATGTTGGAGTTTTGTTGTTTTGGTCTTGTTTTATTCAGATAAATAGTGGTTATTTTCTAAACTGTTGTGGAGTACTTTTGTGGTGTTTTCACTGTGGTATTGTGTGTGTGTACAAATACTTTACACATTGCCTATGAGATAAGTCTTACTGCTCGTGCCAAGCTACCAAGGGGCTGAGCAGCGGTTATCTTAGCTGTGTGGCTACCTTACCCTGACTAGAGTGAGGATCCCTACTTGGACAGGGTGCAAACCACTGCCAACTAGAGACCCCATTCTAACAATCTCCATGAACAAAATCACACCCCTGCCTTACAGAATCAGGAATAGTCGGATTTTATCCTTTAAGTGTTTTTCTCACAAAGAAATTCAGACAATTTTCTTAAATGGTTAGTTCCAGTTGTAGTGGTGTTTGTAGACGGTCCAGTTGTGTTCTGTCTCTATTTACAAGCACTTGCACATAGTTTCCCAGGCTGAAAACTTTACTCCTCAAAATGGGTTCTTAGGATGGTAATAGGGAAAGATCAAGCTAAAGACTGATGTGGAATGAGTGTAAGAGCTTTATACAACTAAAAAACATATGTCTGCTGTGAAGAAACAAAAAAACTAAAACAATTTGCACTTTTGTAGCTACTGCATTTTCACTTGTGGATACGGTTATGCACATGCAGACTTGATTTGAATTGTTTTCTTTAAACAGAGGGGTAACTCTTCAAGACCAATTTTCTCAGTTTTGTGAATTTGATTCTTAGAGTAGATCACATAACCCATGCCCATTTTGTGGGTTATCATCGATGTTAATTTACGTCATGTTTCTAAAAACAATTTAGAAACTGTTTTTCATGAACACAAAGGCAGATAACCGTATCTGGGTAAATTGTATGTAAACCAAAGTTAAATCGTTTGGTACAAATATGTAAAAAAATGACTCGGCTGTTGTCTCTTTCTGTCGGCTCTTTCTGTCGGCTGTGTAGTTTATTTAGTATGATCGTGGGGTGGAAGTGAAAACCTCACAGCTCCGCTTTTTCCCAAAGATGATATTTTGTAGCTAATCAGGATTTTGTGTTGGAGAATCTTGTTATGGATAGTGCCCAGTCAATATATACATTTCAGAGAGATTATATTGTAATTATTTTTCTATTCCATGTTTTCTCTTTAGTGGCATGGAGCAGTGGTAAAGGATGCTGAACACATCTGAGGTAATTCATGAACATTTCAGGTTGGAGCGAGTGAACAAATGATCTTACTCTGTGCCGGCTAACTTAAGACATCCCCGTGTTTTGACCATACAATCATTCGGCCTGGTGTGTAATTCGCCAGCTCAGCGAAGATTCATGATTTTCACTTTTTCCATCTTTTGCAATTTACTCCACTTTCCCAAAATATGCCATTTCCCATACCACCGTATGCAGAAATCATTTTTCCACAACTTTCTCTTTTCTAAACTCAATCATTCAAACATGCTTCTGCCAGCCAAATTCCAGACTTCATGGGGCCCACTTTTCTTCTATTCGTATGGTAATTACAACGTTCCTTCCACGTGAACTCTGCGATTTTCTTAATCTTGAATGCTGTTAGATTTAGCATAGGAGTTGGATGTAATGTAACATGTCACCTCAGAAGTGGCAGGCTCACTAAAGATTCAGTATAATCTGAAGGCCTACTGCTTCTGCTTGACTTTTCTGTATGGTCTGGTCCTCCCTTTCTGCTCCCTTCAGGTTCTAGCCACCATATCTTCTTCGAACAACAGTACCCTAAAGTAAGTATGTGTCACCACCTTGAGTAATAGATGCAAGCGTCTTTACCTTTCAAGGTGACTAACCAAGGAAAAAACGTAATCTTCTCAGCAAAGTGACTGTACATTTTATGCAAGTCTAATCACCCATGTATTCTGCCACCTATGCACTAAAACCTTGCCTACCCCACAACCTTCAACGGTCTGAGACAGCCTGACAGTGGTATGAGGAGCTTACAAATACAGTTTACTACATAAAGTAAATTGTCTCCAGTTTGAAAGCTAACTTTACCATGCCCGTTTCAGTACTGATATGGCAGGTGATTTCCGCAATGCCCCAGTATGTAAAAGGAATTTACCATTCTTCTGCATATATTCTGGCATGTTACAGTAGCAGGTTTTTTTTCATGCATGCTGGCTGATGCTGGTACTAACTGAACCCTCACACCTTACCACAACTTCAAAAACTATGTTATCTAGGAGCCATTCTGCTGCCTGTCCAGAGCAGTCTGTCACTGGTGCTAGTTATAAAGATATATTTATCATTACACATTAGGAGGTCAAAGAGAAATATGTGCTTGCTCTACCAGAATGGACTGTTGGTCATAGTATCATGCATGCTAGAATTGCCTTTTGCCAGACCAGTGAATGACAACCAGGCCAGTGAATGACAACTACGAAACATCACCATGGTCCTTTGAGCTTCATCTTTATTGGCAATGGCTGCTGTGCTTTTTAGCCTTGTTTAATAACATTCCGAGAAGCTTTTGATATTAAACCCCCATTGTGAACCTTCCCATTACCGAGTTATCACATTTCAGTAGACAGTAATGCTGCAATCTTTGTTCATAAATATTGCACGTGCTTTCCTGGTTGATGGAACCCTGGCCCTGAAGCCATTGAAATTTGCCCTGGGAGGTAAAGTGATGCTGTGAAACTAAAGCACATCACTGCTATGTTTGCCCTGCCCTGTCAGCTGGCTATATCAGTCACAGAGTTTGAATCTCCTTACCTTCTAACTCTTTGGGAGTTGGGAACATGTAAACAAACAAATTCAACAGACTCCATCATGCACATATATGGGAATTTATTTTAACAGAATCACAGTGAACATTCAGTCAGTCCTGTTGGTCAGTCATAAAAACCTTATTTGACTTGAATAGTCATGAAAGCACATAGCATGATACAAAATTTGATTTTATATAGTTAAAACTCACCTCTGTATGACAAAAGGAGATGGAAGATCCTTGAGGGATCATCAAAAGCCTCCTAGGGAAGCTACTACGTGGAATTTTGAACAGTTAAGGTGCCCCTACACTCCCGCCCCATAGTTGGCAGTTGCAAAACACGGGCCCAGATTTAGAAGAATCTGGCGCATCAGTACTGATGCGCCAGATTTCTTGCTCTGCCACCTATTGACACCAAGGGTGCACCGTATTTACAATACGGCGCACCATGGCACATGTTAGGCCAAAAGCGTCAACATTTTTTACGCTATTGTGACACTTTGCTCCACTAGAGTCAAAAACGTTGACTTAGTGGAGCAAAGTGCAAGGAGGCCTATTGATTTCAATGGGTGGGTTCTTTTAACACCTGCTTTGAGCAAGCGATAAAAATGATGCCAAAAATAGAGCAATGAAATCTTGTATATTGCATGCGCCATTTTTGCGGGCCTCCTGATGCCGGAACACCCCCCATTGCATGTGGCACAAGGGGTCGCAAAATGTCACAATGCATGCATTGCACCACTCTGTAGATATGGCTCTGCAATGTTTTCCTCATTGAGCCACATTAGCGTAAAAAAAATGACGCTAAGGACCTTGTAAATCTGACCCTTGGATTTGTAGAGGGCTGTCATTTTTCTTACAGCCTTATGTTCTAGCTTGGCCGGAGCAAAAAAGAGCTTTAATCGCTCTGTTTGTTTGTTGCACCATTAAGACCAGCAAAGGGTCCCACTTTAACCGTGTGGTAAAAAGAATCCCCAAGTAGCAAAAACGCTGTACTTTATCAGTCGGTTTCCCTGAATGTAAAATGTTTTGGACCTAGTTTTCTTTGGCCCACTGACTATTACATAAGATTTACGATGAATAATTTTCAAATCCAAAGAAGACATAAACTGTACAAAGACATCCAGGGCTTTCTGCTAGCTATTGGCAGGCCTTGTAGGTACAACGACTTCATCAGCATAAAGGCGCATGGGGATGAAACGATTGCCAACCCTCGGGAAATCCAGTTTCTTTTGCAGTAAATAGTCGTCAAGGCCATTTGTGTAGATCAAGAACAGAAAAAGAGCCAAAATACATCCCTAGCAGACGCTTCGGTTGAGACTAGAGATTCTGTACATTCGTCACGGGGACCATATCGTATGTTAACAGTGGTGATTCAGTATGATCTTCTAATGCCCATCGTCTCTCACAGTTTGCTATCGATGACAGTGTCAAAAGAGCTCAACAAGTCCATGAAGGCTCGGTGTAAAGAACCCTCCCTATACTTGCTATACTTGCTCTACTTGCTAACAATTAGAAAGCGGTTAAGACACTGCTCAACTGTTCCTAATCCCTACCCAAAGCCGTACTGAGCCCCCAATAGAATGTTTTTTGCACTGACATACTCTTCCAGTCATACCAACAAGACCCTACCCAGGGCCTTAGCCGTAGAATCAATTAGAGAAATTGGCCTATAACACTCCGGGTCAATCCTATCACCTTTTTTAAAAATCATGACCACTGTGGCCTCTTGCCATGTTGGTGGGAGTGGGATAATAATAGCTGCTCTAAAGATGTTAGTGAGCATTGGGGCCCAAAGGGCAGGGCTGTTTTTGAAGAGGTCCGCTTGGACTCCATCTGGTCCAGGGGCTTTCCTGCACATGCCTTGCTTAATGGCTAACTCCAACTCCTTCACTAAGATAGGTTGACTGAACTGGATGTCAAGATCCCTACCTTTCACCATGCCAGCGTCCATATCTAGATGACTTATTGGCTTATTGACAGGGTTAAAAATGCTGGAGAAATGTGTCACTCATGCTGTCTCTTAGACAAGTCAATCAATGTTAAACGGAGGTCCCTTCGAGAACAGGGGCGGATTGATGACATCCCTTAATTTCTTCATGTCTTTTGAGCGACTCACCAAACAGCAGATCGGACCAGGCTTCGGCCTTTCTGACCCTAAATATATATTTATTTATAGTTTTTCCGTGCAGCAATGATCACTTGTCTGTATTTTGGGCCAGCCTTAAGGGCTGTTTTCAGTGCACATTCATTTCCTCTACCACTGAACACAAGTGCTATCACTAAGGGCCTGATTTAGATCTTGGCGGATGAGTTACTCCATCTAAACATTAAGGGCTATCCTGTCTGCCGAAATATAAATCCCATAGAATATAATGGGATTTATATTTTGGCGGACGGGAAATCTGTCACAGTTGTGACAGAGTAACTCGTCCGTCGAGATCTAAATCAGGCCCTAAGTGTCCTAAAATGACAGAGTCTAGGGTATGTAAACCACTAGAAGGGTCCTCTGGTTTATTTTATTTATTTGTTGCACACACACAGGACAAGTATGAGTGTCTCAAAGTGTACTGACTTCATTTCAACAAAACTACCCCAGTACAGGAGGAGCAGATATTCCAATGGGCCTTTTAAATGGACAAGTTCTTCTCAAGAAACCATTCAAAAGATATGCTTAGAAGGATTGTTTACAGTACATTTTCCAAAGTACATATTAGCTAAAACGTGATATTTTAGAGGTGCTTTTATATGGTATGTTACGTAATAATTTAAGGACTGACGTGTTACCCTAGAACATTTTTCCACTGCTTTCGGGTATACAACTACAACAAAACTGACTCCCTAGTAGGCGCACCAGTTAACAGAGGCACAACGTTTGTTCAAACAGGATACATTACCACATATGGTGCATGGACCTTCTGTTCCCTTACATCTTCAGGGTCGACAAGAAAATCGTAGCACAAGAATAGATGACTGAGACCCATATTTACAAGAAAATGTCAAAGCGTGGCACTGCAAGGCACCATTAGGAAAGTGCAAGGATGTGCTGTGTTTACAGGAATACCACGCATCCCTGTACTTTCCTCTGCAGTGGTGCACAATTCGCTGAGTAGCGCAAAGGCAGGCCCCCTGCACCATGATGCAAGGATGCCTGCATTGCAGGGATGATTGTTTATGTGCAGGAAGGGACACTTTCCTGCACACAAACAACCATTAGTGGGATTTTCCTCCTTGTTTGTGTGCTGCAATATGCAGCACACAAAGAAAGAGCAAAACATTATGTGAAATAAAGGTATTTCTCCTTGTTGCGCCACTTTTACGTCACCCCTGGGGTGGCGTAGGACTTTGACACATTCCCAGGTTTATGAAACATGGTAAATCTGGGAATTCATCAGATTCCTTGGGAGTTGCATAGGAACACCCAGCGCAACACCCATGGAATGCACCCTTCACGCATAGTTATGCATCCATATTTACAAGCCAATGAAAAGCCACGCAAAGTGGCTTTATGTGGCCTTGTAAATATGTGCGTGCACACTGCGCTATTGGAGCATCCAAAAAAGTGACGCTCTGGCAGCATTATTGTGCCGTAGGTGCATTGTAAATATGCCCCTTTGTTTTTTTTTCATTATACTATATTAACATCATTAACTCCCTCGATCAACCTTTTGGTGGTATGTCTTGTACACACATTGACATAACACAGATGTTCATGTTCATTCCTATAAAGTTTATTTTGCAGCCATACGGAAATACATTTTCCGTATCCAATCAAGCTATGAAAAGGAACTTTATTAAACTCCCCATATGATCCCTTCTGCATAAGCCTTGCATTCATAGTGGAAACATCTATTAACTTTACCAGTTTGTCAAAGCACCCTTTGAGCATGTCTTTCTTTGATTTATAGTCTTTAACTTGGACGATTGCCTTTTCCATCTGCCAATAGAGCCAATATATAAACTGTTGGCTCTTTCTTGCTCTTTCTGCAGGACATTTTGGATACTAATCTGTGCTAACCTTTAATAAATGGAAAATGTTACTGGGTCCCCACCAATTCCTCCTTTGTAATGCTGTTTAAGATTTACAATAAATCAAGAGACCATTACCCAACTCGAGAAACAGCTTTGAGATTCAGCATCAGCCACTGGAGTGAGTTAGGTCTCAGTTACTGTTTTTTATTATTTAATACAAATCATGGAGGATGACCCCCTCTATCACTAATATCCCTCAGTAAATAATTTCTCAAATTGTATACTATTACAAGGCCAAAAGGGTTCCTCCCAAAAAAAAGACTCAATGCCCATTCTAGCTAACGAAGCATATCTGGCTTGGCAGTGGCATAAACGTTCCAAATAAATCTATAAGGGGGGCCACGTCTATTATTTACACTGTGTCCTCGGTTAAGTTAAAGAATTTTACTCTTATTTGTGAAGTACTGAATCCCTGATTAGAATGGTTAAGCATTATAGGCCTGAGTTATAAGGTAGAAGGTGAAAGTTGTATTCGTAGGAAATAGATACATCTTTAGGTGCCTTTGCAAATTTATGTACTTATTTTGCACTCGAGTATATTTAATTGAGACCACAAGTTAGATTGCAATTATCAGTATCAATTAGAAGACAATATGGGCCTGATTACAACTTTGGAGGAGGTGTTAATCCGTCCCAAAAGTGACGGTAAAGTGACGGATTTACCACCAGCCGTATTACGAGTCCATAGGATATAATGGACTCGTAATACGGCTGGTGGTATATCCGTCACTTTACCGTCACTTTTGGGACGGATTAACACCTCCTCCAAAGTTGTAATCAGGCCCAATATCTTTAAAAATAATTGGAACCTTTCTCATATACAGATATACTCATTGGGCAAGTTGTGAACAGCTAGAGTGTGTATTTTAAATGTAACTTAAAATACAACACTTCACTTTTTTGAGTGTAGTTGTGGTGCTGGTCTTGATGATAAAGGGGGTGATTCTCACCCTGGCGGGCGGCGGAGGCCGCCCGCCAGAGTTCCCCCCTCCAAAATACCGCTCCGCGGTCGAGAGACCGCTGAGGGTATTCTGTCTTTTGCACTGGGCTGGCGGGCGGCCGCCAAAAGGCCGCCCGCCAGCCCAGTGCAAAAGAGCCTTCCCACGAGGACGCCGGCTCAGAATTGAGCCGGCGGAGTGGGAAGGTGCGACGGGTGCAGTGGCACCCGTCGCGTATTTCAGTGTCTGCAAAGCAGACACTGAAATACAAAGTGGGGCCCTCTTACGGGGGCCCCACGACAACCCATACCGCCATCCTGTTCCTGGCGGGAGAACCGCCAGGAACAGGATGGCGGTATGGGCTGTCAGAATCCCCATGGCGGCGCAGCTCGGAGGATTCTAAAGGGCAGCGGAAAACCGGCGGGAGACCGCCGGTTTTCCGCATCTGACCGCGGCCAAACCGCCGCGGTCAGAATGCCCTGCGGGGCACCGCCAGCCTGTTGGCGGTGCTCCCGCCAACCCTGGCCAGAATGACCCCCAAAGTGTGCTCCTGAACTATGCACCTCCTTTAGATGGTTAACCAACATTTTGTTGTACACTCATATATTAAACATTGATAACTGTTTCCACCTCCAACATCACCTGGTAAATATGACCAGTTATCTTTTGTGTAGATTGCATGTTTTCAGCCCTTTATTTACTTAGCCATCCATCAGGGTGAAATTTCAAAGTGCCTCCAAGGAATTAATTTGCCAAAAATGGAAAGAAACTCCAAACAATACTAGCACTAGACTGTCTACGGCGTTCCTCATTGTAGATGCTCACTAAATCTGTGCGAAATAAACCAATGGCTTACAATTCTATTCAGTATTTTAAAAAAGTTCATCGACTTTGTAACTTGTGGAACAGACAAAGGGGGTCATTCTGACTTTGGCGGGCGGCGGACGCTGCCCGCCAAAGTAACCCCGTCGAAAGACCGCGGGGGTCATTTCGACTTTTCCGCTGGGCCGGCGGGCGACCGCCAAAAGGGCGCCCGCCGGCCCAGCGGGAAAGACCCTGCAACAATGAAGCCGGCTCCGAATGGAGCCGGCGGAGTTGCAGGGGTGCGACGGGTGCAGGCAGTCTGATTTTCACTGTCTGCTTTGTTAGAGGGCCCCACGACACCCGTTCCCGCCATCCTGTTTCTGGCGGTGTAAACCGCCAGAAACAGGCTGGAGGGAAGGGGGTCGGAATCCCCATGGCGGCGCTGCAAGCAGCGCCGCCATGGAGGATTCTCCGGGCCAGGGGAAATCATGCGGGAAACTGCTGGATCCCCTTTTCTGACTGCGGCTTTAGCGCCGCGGTCAGAATGGCCCTGGAAGCACCGCCAGCCTGTTGGCGGTGCTTCCGTGTCCCTCCACCCTGGCGGTCCATGACCGCCAGGGTTGGAATGAGGGCCAAAGTCTTTTTTTTTTAAGGAAAAAAGTGTAAAATGGGGCTTAGCACTGCAGCAGAAACCTTTACCCTGCCATGCGCTGATTTACCTCTGTTATTGGTGGTGGCGCTCCTTCTCATTTTTCAGATTCACAATACTCTGGAACTGGATTTGCAAGAGCCCTGCGGCAGGAGGGTTGGAATCAGCTGCTATTGTGATTCTCCATTGCAACTCAGTGGACAGCCAAGAAATATATCACTGGAGCCTGATATCCCATCCTTGTTGAACAAGACGACAGGCAGCAGTGGATGCATGCAGTTTACTCTTGTCCTTTTGGGAAAAGTCTGGAAATTTCCTACTTTTTAATGAAGTACAACATTCCCCAAAAGTACTTGCAAAACCAAGGATCTCAGAAGTACAAGAAGGTTCCATAATTACATTGTATGCAGCACTGGCTGCCTCAGTAAAGTTACAATTGAGATGTACCTCAATTGAATAGTCACAATTTAGGCCATTAACAAAAAGCTGTCTGACTGTGAAGGGACCTTCTATATTTTAAAAAGAGCCAAACCTTTTGCCCTAACCACAATGCCACCTCAGCCTAGGAACATGTTGCCAAGAATTACCACTGCATGTTTCCCATTAAGTCATACTAATATACATCAAAGGTTAGAAATTCAGTCTTAAGACAATCCCATGTCAGCTCATTAGAAATAAAACCTCTCTTATATCATCACTTGCCGGATGTAGTATCTCCTCATCAGCAGACTTCAGCCTTCCACCTCTATCCACTGCCTAGTGCCACTTCTGCAACCACTCCATACTGCCTAGTGTGCTCCAAGAAGGGTGTAGACCACAAATCTGCAGTAATGCCTCCAGAGGAGCCAAGGCCTCACATGAAATCTGGGATTCATCAGCACCCACTCATGTAGAAACACACTATTCACTCAAGACCTGTTATGCAATATCATCTGCCGCATAGTTGGCTTATGACATGGTTTGGGTAGAACTAATTTGCCATTCACAGGACTAACTGGCATACAAAACTCATTCTTTCAGTGCAGAAACCTGCTGCACAATCAGTCCCAACTTGTCATTCACTGCAGCATGATTTACCACACCCCTCTCAATACACAGACTAGAATTGAATGACTTGCTCACACTAACATAGAACTACTGACCATAGATAAGAAAATACTGGGTATGGATGATTTTAATTGACAAGTCAATAAAACCTAATCAAAACCAGCAATGGCTTTTGGTGAAACACACTGGCTGTGGGCTTCGGCCACCTGGGGGATGCTCAACGAGCAAAGAAAGTTACATATTCGACATATACCTTACGCTCAATATCAAAGGGCTGGTGTTGCAATGCCCAACAGTCCTCCGTGGGGCACTTTGCTGGAGATCTTTTCTGAATTGTCTTATGGTACGGGTGATTTTACCAATAACATTTCAGAGAAGGGATTCACAAAGAGGTTCAAATGAAATGTAGATTAGTCTGACTATTAAAATCTACTAAAGGTCCCTTCTGCATCTATTAATTCATGGGGCCTCTGTATACCAATAAAAACAAACAGTAGATATGGGAAAAATTATGTCTTTTAGATCTTTCACTTGGTCGACATGTTTCACGCCTCATCTGTCCTAAAAAAGGATCAATGGCACCTCTTAAGGACTGAACTGTTGATACTGGCATTTGCTAAAACTGCATGCTGAATAGTGTAACAGTTAAAGATATCCAACTAGGGTTCCACATATACCTGACTGGACTCTAGTTTTTCCAGCTTGGCCAGTCCACCTTGACAAGCCTAGTTTTTACTGAATCAACCATAACTTTAACATATTTATCACTTTCCACGAATATTATTCTGTGCTGCACCTACACAAAGGAAGAAGGCTGGCTACACAGGATTAAGTACAATTTGCTCACTGGAGTTATGTCTGCATTACTAAGCATTTAGGGGCATACTTAAGCGCCCCGAGTGACATTCTAATGCCACATTAGCATCATTTATTTTGCTAATGTGGTGTTATAAGGCAATAAACGCTGTGCCATATTTACAAAGTGGTGCAATGCATGCATTGTGCCACTCTGTAACCCTTTGTGCTACATTATGCCTGCACCAGGCATAATGTAGGCAAAGAAGGGGTTCCAACATTAGGTGGCCAAAAAAATGGCGCAAAGAAATCTAAGAGATTTGTTTGTGTCATTGTTTTCGGCACATTTAACGCCTGCTCAGAGCAGCCGTTAAAAGGAGGCTTCCATTGGTTACAATAGGCCTCATGGTACTTTGCAGGATTAACGTCAACATTTTTTACGCTAATCCTGCAAAGCGGCGGACTAGCATAAAAAATCTGATGGTAGTCCCCTAACTACCGCTAGGGTGTGCCATATTTTAAATACAGTGCATACATGGTGGTGTTAGAGGGACGCTAGGGAGTGCAAGAAAAGTTGCGCTGCACTGTGTACAGTGCCACTTTTCTTAAATATGCCCCTTAGTTATTTTCCTTCAGGTAATCAAGCAGCCAAATCCTACTCTCATATCTGCAAATACGCAACATGGCGGTAGATAGTACAAAGTGAACAGAGGAATAGAGATCCTAGCAGGTATATGGGGACAGGGCATGGACACGGGAAAGCGTCATGCATAACCTTTGGTTTCCAGATAGTTTTCCCTGCAATGAGAGTTCTTGTGACCCACCTGCAGGCAAGATGTCCTATGCATATGAGGGATGGTTATTATGGAGGCATAGTATAGATATCCAGCAATGTGGTGAATAACTTGTTCTTGTCCTGTCATCCTGCTACCATGCACTATCCAACATTGCTACCTCTCACCTAAAAAAAATTCTGAGTCGCATGTTACATGCTACCATGCTGTCTTACAGTATTTTATTGCTAACAATATTCCAACCTGATTATTTTGTAAAACCTCTCATCTCAATATCTATAATCATGGCACACCAATGGAAATGCTTAGTTTTCCTTACTTTCTGTGATGGTAGTTTTAGTGTCTTGATGTTAGCTGACATTCTTGTATGCTGTGCACTAGACCAGTGGTTCCCAACCTGTGGCCCAGGGGACACCTGGCGGGCCGCAAAGCCTTCTCAGGGGGTCCGCGACTGCTTAGAAAATTAAAAAATATTAACAGATAAGGTCCCCAGCTTTCAGTATTGATTCAGTGGGGGTCATCAGGTTCCAGTAATGATAAAGTGGTGGTCCACAGAAGTCAAAAGGTTGGGAACCACTGCACTAGACGATTACTTATGACCATTTTGGTCAGATATATCAATTTTTTCCTTTCCTCTGTGACCCTAATCTCCTTTTTTACTCCGGATACTTGATACCTGCTTCTAAATTCACCTTGTGATTCTTTTTTAGGGCAACCACAGAGCTCAATTTTCAGTCTGAAACAAATGTTTGGCGTCAACAGCCAGGTTCAGAGAAACCAAGCTTGTTTTTCAAGTACTGAGCCATTTCCTATTCATTTCAAATGGACAACACAGCATCGTCTTGATTCAGAAAACCTTTGAAGAAGCCATCCATCTTCAATAATCTACATTTTATCACAGCCACATGCTATCTTTACCTAGTGATGGCCACTGTTTGGGTACTTGAAATTATTCGCACATCAAAGCCCATTTATCTGGAAGATATGTTATATATTTAAGTGTTTTCAAAAATGGTAGATATTTTGTACGAAAAACTTTTGTAAGATGTATATATATGTATTTTGTTACAGCAATATTTAAAATAAATTAGCTTGCAATGGCAAGACATGACATTCCACAAATGCACACGATAAACACTGTTTTCAATCTTGATATATTATCACCACAAGGGAAATTGTGATCACCCCCTTTTTTGCTTATTTTTTGTCAATCATGCCAAATTGAAAATGGTTTGCCCTAAATGATTCTAAAATAAAATCAGTCTAGTATCTATAATATACTTATATGGTGCCACTGACTGAAGTATACCATCAAATTACAAAAAGCAATACATGGTGACTAATGGCATTCTGGTATTTGATAGTGATAAGGCACCCATTGAAAAACTCTCATCTGAATATAGGTTTGACATAAGCACAGGATGGAGATTCTAATTATCGGATAAATTAAAAAGACCCCTAAGATGTTTTTGACTTTCTATTATTTTTTTTTGTTTATAAGTGTATGCATAACGTGAAAAGAAAAGCTCTGATGTTAAAAGGTGCTACCAAATGAAGTGCAAAACTGAGCCACTGTAAAAATGTGCTTTCAGTTAATTTCACGCAGGGTATTCAACATTCAGTATTGTCAATTCAAATCAAATGTAAGATTTTTTACAGTCTCGAAGTGATGTCACAGTAATGAGTGGAATGACAAAGAGCAGCTGGGCGCATATAAGATTCAAAAAGAATAGTTTCCATTTTCAGGAAACCTACTAAATCAGGCCCTGGTGCTGTACCTTGGGCGTCTCGTTTTATTCTTGATAAGATGCTTTCATAAATTGTTTACTAAAAGTCTTACAATAATTACTTTTTAAATGTTTGAATGCATTTATGGACCATGGTAGCACAATTCATAATGACAAAGGGCTCCACACATCCAAACGCTTGTATTAAAACGTTAGTGTAGTGTTAGAGAAACTTGAATTGTACAGCAATCAGCTACAGTCTGCCAATATCTTTAGTGTTCTGTCAAATCAAAGTTTGTTAGAACATGAAAGACGCCGAAGCCTCAGGCAGGGTCTTTTCACTTCTGTTTGGACAACTACAAGTAGAGCTTTCATTTCTTTGTCACTTTAGTAATATGATGTAGCATATTTGTATATACTGTTATGAGCCGTAGTTTTTACAAAAAGCCTTCTATTTTTACTGTATTTTGAGAAAATGTACCAAATACCACAATAAAAACATTTGGTCACGATTAATTGATCTCCAGTGATGGCATTCAGTCAGAACGAGATTAGCAGCATGTTTTGTGGAGGGCTGTAATGGGATGTAAGTCAAACAAGTATTAACAATGCCAATAGGTATGGATTCTAAATGAAAGTGCATCCTCAAGTCAATGATGGGTTTAGGCATTCAACAAGTCATGACATAGGCATTCAGTCACTCATCTTAGCACTCCGGGGTGCATTTATCCACCCATTGACTCATTCTCATATTACTCGACTGACACAATACAATAAATTCACACACAAACTCAACAATATATGCAAGATAAATTAAAAGAATAAAGTGGAAAAAGAAAGCATGCTGCTGCCTAAACATGGCAGTCATGGGCTTGCAATAACAAATAAAGTTAAACATATCAGCAGGTTGCCATTGTGCAATGGTATTCTACATGGTGTTTTGTTATTTTAAACTTCCAGCTGATGACTTGCTGCGCTCTCCTGTACCATAATTCTGTAAATTTGGCCCCCTGACCACAGTGTAATAATAAATCACCTTTAAAAGTCCTTTGCCTTTAACACATGCATTTCAAAATAAGCAGGTGCGGCCTACTGGCTTTCTTATAACATGTCATAAAAAAACAAATCTATCCTATGAAGTCTCACAAAAATGTTCACACCAAACCAATAAGGCCTATAGCCATTACTATTTTTTGAGAATATAGCCAACATAGGTCTAATGAGGTATACATATGCTAGCGACAATCAGGCATACAGTTACACAATTACAAACATGTATAAAATTACCGTTTTACAGTTGGTAAAACAATATACTACCACTCTTAAAAGTGCCTAATGAGGACTATCAACCAACTCAGGCTGACTGTATTGACTGTCTGCTTTCCAACAAGGCAACCATCATGCATACAGTCACAAAATAAGAAATGTAAACAATATTACAGTAAGCAAAATATTAGGGGCCAGATTTATCAACTTTTTGTGTTTCCTTTGGCAACACAAAACCTAGATGAGTTTTACTAAGCCACACAAGGCCGCTTTGCATGGCCCTGCGTAGCTTGGTCTCTGCCTTGTGTTACTGTACTTGGTGGGGGCATTACAAGGGTGGATCATGGGTGTTCCCACACATTCACTCACATATTCTGAGGCATTGCCAGATTTACCAAAACTGGTAGCTCTGGAATGTGTTAGAATTGTATGCCTTCACACCAGAGGCGCAACAAGGAGAAATATCTTTATTTTTCCTTGCTGTTTACTCAGTGTCTTTCTAAGTGTGCTGGATTTTGTAGCACACTTAGAAAATGGAATATGGCTCTAAGGATTGTTTTTGCGCAAGAAGGTGCTCCTTCCTGCTCAAAAACAATCCTACCTAAACGTATGCACCCTTGCTTCATGGCCCAAGAGTGCCTGAATTAGCGCTAGGATGGTGACTGTGCACCAGCACAGGCAGAGCATAGGAATGTACCATATTTGTATAGCTATGGTGCATTCCTACCCTCTCCCATTCATGTAGCGCAGCGCAGTAAGTTGTCTTGCTTCATTGCATAAATGAATGATAAATCTGCCCGTAGGTTTTCTACAAGGACTTAACAAGTTTTATCACAGTGCAAATCTTCTATCCCCCACGATCCATCAGGGGGCGTAACCAACACTGAATCCCTGGCCTCATATAATAACCTGTGAGGTTCTATGTAACAAAATACATCTTTGCACATTTTAATATAGCTTTTAGACTTTTCATCCTTGGTGTGGCCTCCCTTAACATTTTGCCTCTGTTTCCCAGGTTGTTGATGTGTGCTGGACTCTGAATTTGCTGTTTTTGTTACTCTGGGCACTTTACCACTGCTAACCAGTGCTAAAGTGCAAGTGCTCCTTTACAAAATGTGTATGTAATTGGCTTATCCATGATTGGCATATTTGATTTATTAGTAAGTCCCTAGTACAGTGCACCAGAGGTGCTCAGGGCCTGTAAATCAAATGCTACGAGTGGGCCTGCAGCACTGGTTGTGCGACCCACATAAGTAGCTCTGTAATCATGTCTGTGTGTGCAGTTTTAACTGTAAATTCGACTTGGCAAGTGTACCCACTTGCCAGGCCTAAACCTTCCCTTTTCTGACATGTCAGACACCCCTAAGGTAGGCCCTAGGTAGCCCCAAGGGCAGGGTGCAGTGTATGGTTAAGGTAGGACATTTAGTCATGTGTTTTATATGTCCTGACAGTGAAATATTGCTAAATTCGTTTTTCACTGTTGCAAGGCCTGTCCCTCTCATAGGTTAACATGGGGGCTACCTTTAAATATGATTAAAGAGTAGGTTCCCTTTGGGAGCGGATGGACATGTGGAGTTTGGGGTCTCTGAGCTCACAATCTGGAAATTCATCTTTTAGTAAAGCTGATTTTGAGATTTTGTGTTTGAAAATGCCACTTTTAGAAAGTGAGCATTTTCTTGCTTATACCATTTCTGTGACTCTGCCTGTTTGTGGATTCCCTGTCTGGGTCAGTTTGACAGTTGGGCTGGTTGCACCTCACACTAGACAGTGACACAAAGGGAGCTGGGGTGTAGTCTGTATTTCCTGATGAGCCATCTGTGCTAGGAGGGAGGGGAGGAGTGGTCACTCACACCTGAAAGGGCTGTGCCTGCCCTCACACAATGCAGTCTCCAATCCTCTGGTGAGTGTCTGGGGCCTGGCCGGGGCAAGGCAGGATTTCCCATTCAAAAGAGACTTTACTTTGAAGTAGGCGTACTTCAAAGGAGAAATTGGGTATAAAAAGGGCACCCAAAACCACAGAACCAAGAGGATCCTCTGCCTTGAGAAGAGCTGAAGAGCTGAGGAAGAAGAGCTGCCCTGCCTGTGACTGTGCTTTGTGGGGCTATCCTGCAGTTGCTGCTTCTGTCAGAGTAAGAGGGCAAAGACTGGACTTTGTGTGCCTTCCATCTTGTGAAGAAATCTCCAAGGACATGATTTAGAGCTTGCCTCCTGTTGTTTGAAGTCTCAGGGACAGCAAAGACTTCTCTCTGCCAGCACCTGGAGTCTCTGAAGAGACTCCTACTCTGCCCTGTGGTGCCCATCCAGTTCCTGGGACCGTGAAAGGAGAAGCTGGCAGCCTAAGAGGAGGAAATCCAAGCACAGAGTGCCGTGCGGGGAAAAGATTGACACAACTCTGATCTGCAGCTGAAGAAACGATGCGCCGCCAGCTCCACGGTTGAAAATCGATGCTCGCCGCAGACGCGACTGAAGAATCGACGCACAGAGCTGGAGAAATAACGCGCAGTATCACTGACAGGGGCTGGGAGATCGCAACCCGCGCTGCGTAGTTTTCGGATCATTGTGCGGCTGGATTTCTGACGCAAGCACCGCAGGGCGTGTAAAAACAATGCAAGGCCTGCCTGGACCCGAGAGTGCTGTGGAGAGAAGAAACGATGTGCCCAACTGACGAAAGGAGAAACGATGCAAGGTCTCACTCGTGAGTGAAATCGACGCACCGCAAGCCCTTTTTGACGCACACTCGCCCATGCGGGGTTATTTTTGATGCACCCAGGGTACATTTTCATGCTAACAGTGTTAGTGTGTTTAAAACTACATAAAGACTCTTTTTGCTTTTTAATTGATAACTTGACTTGTATATTGTGGAGTTTTGTCGTTTTGGTCTTGTTTTGTTTAGATAATTAATTTCTATTTTTCTAAACCTGTTTTGTGTCATTTTGTAGTGTTTTCATTAAGTTACTGTGTGTGTTGGTACAAATACTTTACACCTTGCACTCTGAAGTTAAGCCTACTGCTCATGCCAAGCTACCAAGGGGGTAAGCAGGGGTTACCTGAGGGTGATTCTCTTTTACCCTGACTAGAGTGAGGGTTCTTGCTTGGACAGGGGGTAACCTGACTGTCAGCCAAAGACCCCATTTCTAACAATAGTTATAACAATCCACCCTCAAATATTGACTTTTGGGTATCCTTTTCACAATAAATGGGCTAGGCCCACTAACTTTATCATAACTGTTCATAATAAACAGATCTAACTTATAGTCATGGTTGCTGGCTTGCCACCATAACCAATAAAGCCTTGCTTTATTATGTGTAAACTTCCACATATCGCCTAACCTTTCACACATACCTACAAATATCTAATTCTCTAGTTGAATCTGTTTAATAGCATCACATTTCAGTTGCATGACCTTAAAGGGCACATGTGAGATTGAATATTCAAACAAAATCGCTTTGCTTGATGAAGAGCCTGGTTCAAGCAACTGGATAAACAAATAATCACCACTTTTTGGAGGGTAAGCACTGTTTCTGTGGAAGCACACAGCTTTTGACAAATCAAAACCTGTACCTAAATGAGCCAATATCTGTCCTTTTCTGTAGTACCCCTGAAAGTTCTGTTTTTTATTACTCGACAACAACTGGGATATCAAGCCAGACCTAAAAAAGTGGAAGTCCCATTCTTCTTCCGAAGTGGTGGCGTGTGGGTAGAACTTCTACTCCATTTTAAAACCCTGTACCAACCCAAAACGGAATTATTTACAAGTGGCTTGATTAAAAAGTCAGACATTTGCTCCTGTATGATTAATCCTCTGTCAGTAAAAGATTTTTATTTTTATGGTCTTTATACTCAATCTTAGAATGATGTATTGAAGTCTGTGGCAAACATAGGATTGTGGAAATACTCATGCACACTGAGGCCCATAATTATACTTGTTTTGCGCTGAATTAGCGTAATTTTTTTACGCTAATTCAGCGCAAACCTAACTCCATATTTATGCTTTGGCGCGAGACACTTCTAGTGCCAAAGGTATGGAGTTAATGTTGTTTTCTGGACGTGAAAACCTACCTTGTGTCAATGAGATGCAAGGTAGGCGTTCCCATCCAGAAAAGGATGATATGGTGTTTGCGCCATTTTTATCCCCTGTGCTAAAATCCAGCACGGGGGTCTTAAATAATAGCGCTACGCTTGCTTAGCGCCATTATTTAACGCCTGGGTATGGGCAGGCATTAGGGGACCTGTAGGCATATTTCCATGGTCAGAGACCATGGAGAAGGCCCACAGGTGCCCTTCCTAGGCCCCAGGGACACCCCCACCCACACGAGAGGGACACCACAGGATGGGGGACCCATTCCAGGTAAGTCCCGGTAAGGATATATATTTTTTTATATTACCCCACTCGGGGCCCTGACTTGGGGCCCCCTGCACAGCACTGGGATGGCCAATGGGGTGGTGGGCATGGCTCCTGTCTTTACTAAGACAGGAGCCATGTCCATGGGGGTTGTGTGCCAGAAAATGTAGCTACACTGCTTAGAGGCAATTTTTCTGCCTCTAAACAGTGTAGCGCCATAATTTTGCGCACAAATCCCGGTTTCCCCTAGGCCTCCTCCACCCTATTAGCGTAGTTTCCAAGGACACTAACAAGGCATTAGCGCCAGCTAGTGCAATTCCATAAATATGGCGCCCGTCCGGCGTCTTGGAATGGCGGTAGCCAGCGCTATACTTTTTCACTGAAAACTGCGCTAACGCAGTTTTTGCGTGAAAAGGTATAAATCTGGCCCTAAATTTACACATCATAGTTTCTAACAAGTGGAAAATTCCTCATGAATAATGCATTTTCTCCATGGGGTTCCACTATATTTTTTCCTAAATATGTGTCTGGTTTCTCTCATTCTGGAAATACACATATTCATCACTTTTACAAATATAAATGTATGCGTGTTTCCTGGGTGGGAAATAAAAAACATTTGGCGCAAGTGCACCCAATATACACAAATCATTATAGCAATGCACTGTAGTAGATGCCTGCTTTAGTATTAATTTCAATTACTTTGTAGTTCCAATATTGTTTCTAATGTTACCAGGATGCAACGTTACACTGGAGAACTGCTAACCAGGCCCCAGTCCATGTGCTCTGACTCGTAAAGCATGTTGGCATTGTGCCACCACTAAACTGACAATGCTAAGTGTGTCTCCAGGCCTGCACCTGCCGACTAGGTGTGCAGTTTTAAAACTGCCACTTATTGCTAAAATAAACCTTTTGCCAGGCTTAAACCTAACTTTTTGATACTTCTAAACCACCCCTAAATGTAGGCCCCTAATCCCCAGAGGGCAGGGTGCATGGTATTTGAAAAGTAGGACGTATATTTTATGTTTCACATGTCCTGGCAGTAAAAAACCTCCAAAGCCATTTTTCACTGTAGCAAGGCTGGCTCTCCCATACGAAAGTAATTGGTTACATTATAAAATCTTAAAATGGTTAACTTCAGTTTGGGAGTGTTAGACATTGGGGCCCATATTTATACTTTTTTAGCGCCGCATTTGCGCCACTTTTTGACGCAAAAGCAGCGCAAATTTACAAAATACAATTGTATTTTGTAAGTTTGCGCTGCTTTTGCGTCAAAAAGCGGCTCAAAAACGGCGCTAAAAAAGTATAAATATGGGCCTAGGTCTCTAGATGGCAGAGATATGCATTCTGTCCAAGTAGGGACCACAATCCTAGTCATGGTAAGTCACAACACAACCTAAATTATCCTGTGCTCACTCTCGGGTAGCTTTTCATGAAGCAGGCAGGCTTAACTTATAAGGCAATGTGTAAAGTATTTGTGCAATAACTTATACAGTAGCAAAGTGAAAACACCACAAAAAGAATTCCAGACCAGTGGAAAATAGATATTATTTATCTGAATAAAATAAGACCAAAACAACAGAAATCCAAAAGATATCACTTTTGAAGGGTTTAGATGAGTCTCAATGACCCAGCAAGTCAACGCCATCTCTTCTTCCTGCTTCAACACCCTCCGCATGCTTCAGAAGATCTACAAATGGATCCCCACCGGAACCAGAAGGACGGTCACCCAAGCCCTCGTAAGCAGCAGACTGGACTACAGCAACGCCCTCTACGCAGGAACCACGTCCAAGCTCCAGAAAAGACTGCAACGCATACAGAACGCCTCTGCATGCCTCATTCTGGACATCCCCCACCACAGCCACATCACAGCCCACCTGAGAGACCTGCACTGACTCCCCGTCAACAAGAGAATCACGTTCAAACTCCTCACCCATGCTCACAAAGCACTGCACTACACCGGACCAGAATACCTCAACAGACGGTTCTCCTTCAAAACCCCACCGACAGCTTCGCACCGCTGACCTTGCCCTCGCCACCGACCCACGCATCCACAGAACAACTGCCAGTGGCAGATCGTTCTCCCACCTGGCCGCCAAAACATGGAACACTGTTCCTATCCACCTGCGACAGACACAGGACCTGCTAACCTTAAGGAGACACCTCAAGACATGGCTGTTCGAGCAGTAGCAGCACCCCCCCAGCGCCTTGAGACCCTCACGAGTAAGTAGTGCGCTTTACAAATGCTTTGATTGATTGATTGAATCTTTAAGAATCAGGATTATACCCTTTTAACAGACAGTACATGGGTTGAGTAAAAAATAACCATGCTGAGGGCCGTAGAGGAGGAGATGCATTGAAAAGTAAACCAATGCCTTGTTTTTTCCAGAGCGGCAGAGATGATGTGTCATTTCTTTCCATGCGGCAAGGGGATGCATCGATTTCTGGGCACACAGTCTTGGTTCCTCACTGTGATGCATGGATTTTTTAACACCCAGGGACGATGCATGGAAAATCCAAAACGCGTTGTGAAGAGGCAACAGGCACTGCATCAATCCAGCAGGCAATGCAGCAATTTTTCAGCTGTGAGACAGGCGCTGCATCAATTCTGCAGGCGTTTCGTCACATTTTGCAGGCATTACGTCGGTTTTTCCAGTGCTGTGGATTTTCTCCTTCAGATGAAGTCTTTGATGGCCCTGAGACTTCAGAAAAGGGGGCAAGCCAGTCCAAGCCCTCTAGAGCACTTGTAGGGGAAGACAGAGTCCTTCCAGCAGAGGCAGGGGCCAGCAGGCAGCAGGGCAACAATCAGGAGAGCAGTCCAGATGTGTCCTTTGAGCAGCATGGCAGTCCCTTTGACAGAGTCCAGTTGTAGGTCCAGAAGTGGATTTTGGGGGGACACAGACTCAGGATATATACCTAAATGTGCCTTTGAAGTGGAGGAGACTTTAAAGAGTGATTTTGAAGCGCACCCATTCACCTTTCAACCCAGTCCTGTCTGCCATGAGATCTAAGGGGGGTGTTTATCAGTCATTTGTGTGAGGTCAGGCCACCAGCCTTTGAAGTGTGAGAGCCCCATCCACCCTTCCTGGCCAGGAAGACCCATCAGTATGCTGATAAATGCAGATAGAGCTGAGTGTCCTGTGTTTAAGGCTGTCTGGGTGGAATGCACAAGAGGAGCTGTGAACCAGCACAGACCAGACGTGTATTGGAGACAGGCTGTAAGGCACAGAGAGTAGTAAGAGCAGGGAAATACCGAGGGCCAGATTTATACTTTTTGATGCAGTTGTGCGTCAAAAATGTTACTGCCGGCTAACGCCATTCCAACGCACCATGCGGGTGCCTTATTTAAGGAATGACGTTAGCCGGCGCTGCGGACTGGTCTGAGTAAAAAAAAATTACGCGCACCAGGCAGCGCCGGCATAGAGGAAAATGGGGGTTGAGCGTCAAAGAATGGTGCAAGTCCGGTCTGAGGCAAAAATCAGGCCTCAAACCGGACTTGCGCCATTTGTTTTGATGCACAATCCCCATTGACATGACTCCTGTCTTAGCAAAGACAGGAGTCATGCCCCCTTGCCCAATGGCCATGCCCTGGGGAGTTCTGTCCCCTGGGCATGGTCATTGGGCATAGTGGCATGTAGGGTGGCCCAAATTAGGCCCCCCATGCCACTTTAAAAAAACTTTTAAAAATACTTACCTGAACTTACCTTTACTTACCTGGGATGGGTCCCCCATCCATGGGTGTCCTCCAGGGGTGGGCGAGGGTGGCAGGGGGTGTCCCTGGGGGTAGGGGAGGGCACCTCTGGACTCCTTCCGAGCCCACAGATCCCTTAACGCCTGCCCTGACCCAGGTGTTAAAAAACGGCGCACAACAGGCTGTGCGCCGTTTTTTAAGGCCCACTCCCTTCTGTGCGTCAAAATGACGCTGGGGTATAAATAAGGCGCACAGGCCTTAAAGTCATTTTTTGGGCGGGAACGCCTACCTTGCATATCATTAACACAAGGCAGTTTCCCGCTCCATAAAAATTACGCACAAGGTGGAATTTTGACATCCGCGGGGTCAGGCGTCAGTGTTTAAATATGGGGCAAGGTTTGCGCAGAATGTGCGTCTAACTTTTTTACGCACATTCGGTGCAAACAGAGTATAAATATGCCCCCTAGTTTCTAAAAGTGGCATTTCTAAAATAGTAATGTTAAATCCAACTTCACCAGTAAGCAAGATTTTTCACTAACAATTCCAACCATACCAACCATGAACATGCCACTCCTCTCAGATCAGAAATGACCACTTAAAGGTATATAAGGGCATTTCCAAAGCTGGGCTATAAAGTGAGCAGGCTTCACAGCAGTGAAAAACAACTTTATGTGTTCTAGTGCTTGCATTGCCCGTTTGGAGACAGCTTCTAAAACTTAGACATATAATTGAATCAGAGCTGTGTCTCTAACACAGCGTCGCTGAAAATATATAAACGATGCACTGACCAAGAAGGGGCAGGGGTCACTCCAGCTGCGACTGTCCTGGGACGAATGCTGTGCTCGACATGCAGCTCTGCTGGTGCTAATCTACCAGCTTTTTGAAAGGATTGCCTTTCATTCTACAGGCTGACTCTTGACGAGGTTATCCAGTTATAGGGGCTAGGCTAACCTTTCTGATCAGGCAAAGGCAGAGGGTACACCTACTGTGCTGTCAGTATAGATTAAGGTTATGTAGAATATCTAGCAATCATTCACCATTGTTCGATTGTTCATTCTCTTTACCATGTTCATAATGCTGGTTACTCTGCTTTGTTTCATCTGCCTAATTCTTGCAGCTAATTCTCTCCATGTAAAACTATGATTGTTACAGTAAATGTACTGAAAACTTATCTCATATCTCTCTTGTGTTTTCGCCTGGTCATGCATGGGTAACGCAATGTAAAGGTAAGATCTGTGTCCACTACTTATTTGGGAATCAGAGTGCTATGTTTAGGTTGACACAATCACCTTCCACCGCGGTAAGGTTAGGGGTTTCAGGTGAGGCACTGTGACCTAGCCAGGAATTGGGCAGACAGCTCTTGATAGTGTGGATGGACTTAATTCCCCACGTTCTTAAGTTCTGTCCTCCTAATCATCAGTCCTGTTATCATAGTAGGAACCGTGTAACAGAGGCGTGAATACACTGCTCCCTGTGATGGCCAAATTCAAACTGTGGTAGCAGTCAGTCAGTCTTCCTTCAGGGCTCAGCTTTATGAGCTTCAGGCTTTAGGTGAGATGCAGCATTGTGAAGTGTGCCGGCAGTAGGTGAGACCGGCTCTGTCAGAATCTCAGGCGATAATGTGGGCGAAGGACGTCTCCTGACAAGTGGTCAAGTGGTCATCCCTATATATGAAATATTATCAGAAATGTTAATTTGTGACATAAGTTATGTGCATCAAGGTATGTGTCCTAGAAGTTTCCTTATGAACATATAAGGTAAAATGATATCAATTCAGACTACACTCTTTCAGTCATATGGCTGTATGTTTCTCAATCAACCTTGACATGGTAGGAAGTAGACAGCTGGCTCAGACAAATGCTGCTTGATGCGTTAACAGTTCTCAGTAAGATAAGGTCAAGCATCATCTACGTCTAATAGAAGACATGATAATGATTCTGAAAAAACTGGTAAAGATGGTAACTTCCATTGTTTGAGAGAGGGAAGATAGTGTCCTCCATTAGTCAAGAAGAAGTTGAGGCCTATATAAAATGGAGTCCGACCTTAGGAACTTTACGTCAAATGGCTTCTTGATTAGGTGTGAATTGGCTCCTACAGCTTAGACAAAGGGAGAGGGGTTGACCTTCTCCTGACTAGATGGCCATTTGGACTGTGCCAGGAAATGAATCAACTTTAAAGGGTGCCTAACCTGTCACTGGCAGATGTAGCTCATACATGGGCATGACCACCCAAATTGTTCTGCTAGCCAGCCAGGCACCACTCCAATTGGGAGAGGAGTTGCCTAACAACTGATTTTGAGTGACAACAGGAGATGGTTTGCTCATTTCCCTAGCCACAGCTCTAGGGTGGGCACAGGAGCTCTGCACAAGATAGGAACAGTTCTGCCATCTGGAGTTTAGGTAGAGAGGGGCACTGTGTGCTAGTTTACAGTAAAACACACAGAAAGTGCTGCACAACGGGTAAGGTCACCCCTACGAACTTTTATCCCATTGGTTAGGGAGAGGTCAGGAGTTTCCTGCACCTACCATGTGGCACTCGGCGTAAATATGGCACACCCAATACCCTCCTCAGAACAACGATGGACCTGTGGAAGACAGAAGGAGGACTGCACCTGCTGTTGTGACCTGTGTGGAGAACCCTAAGGGGCATATTTATTCTCTCTTTGCGCTATATTTGTGTAATTTGTTTGACGCAAATTTGGCGCAAACGTAACTCCATATTTGTATTTTGACACATAATATAGGAGTTAATGTCATTTTTTGGATGCGTGAATCCACCATGTGTCAATTAGCAGCAAGGTAGGCGTTCCCATCCAAAAAATGACTCTAATCCCCTAGCGCCTTATTTATCCTCCTGTGCAAAAATGGTGCACGGTTGGGAGGCGGGCCTAAATAATGGTGCAAAGGCTGCTTAGCCCCATTATTTATCGCCTGGGTCAGACCAGGCGTTAAGGGACCTGTGTACCCATTTCCATGGTCAGACACCATGGAATGGGCCCAGAGGTGCCCACCCCAAGCTCCAGGAACACCCCCACCCACACCAGAGGGACACCAGAGGATGGAGGACCCCATCCCAGGTAAGTAGGGTAAGTATAGGTAAGTCTTTTTTTTTAATTTACAAGTGCCATTGGGGGCCCTGAAATGGGCCCCATGAATGGCACTGGGTGCAATGGCCATGCCTGGTCCCCTGTGCAGGCCATTGGGGTGGTGGGCATGACTCCTGTCTTTTATAAGACAGGAGTCATGTGGAATGGATGGTTTTGCATCAGGAAATGACACTAGGCTGGTTAATGGCATTTTTTTTGCCTCTAACCGGCCTAGCATAATTTTTTGAGGCAAACCCCCTTCACCCGTACCACCACCCCCACCCGGCTAACGTAATTTTTTCTGACGCTAGCCCAACCTGAGCGCCGGCTTGTGCCATTCTTTAAATTCTGCGCCAGGCTGGCGCCTTGGAATGACGCAAGCCGGTGCTATATTTTTGCCACAAAACTGCATTTGCGCAGTTGTGCAGCAAAAAGTATAAATATGGGCCTAAGTCTTAGACCTGCTTCCACTTGTGCCCAGGACCAGGAAGTGGACTTCAAGGGCCAGTTAGCTGACCTCCTGTTAAGCTACAGGAACACAAAGAAGCCCAGTTGACCGGTTTCAACTGGACCTGTTCCAGACCCTGCGTGTCGCTTCTGCTGAAATTAGTTCTGATTTCCATGAGCTGTTCCTGAGGTACAGGAACCCCTTGCTAGTGTAAAGTATACTCCTCCTGCCCAAACTGCAAAAGCTGGAACTTTAAACCTTCTTGCCAACTTTTCCTCTAAAAAAATAATAGGAGACGAGGACTGCTGTCAAGCTAAATCCTTCAATGTTAAATCGCTGATCAGGTCATAGAGGGTTTCACCGAGAGAGATGTCAAGCTGAAGCCAATTGACATCGAGACCTTCCTGGACATGGATGCCAGACTTTGCCCTCTCAGAGCTTGCATGCCTTCATCGAACCTGCTTTTGAGCAACTCGCCGTTGTCAAACCATCCTTCGGATTAAGCTTGCACTGCAGGACTTCGTCGACAACCACTTTTTCTGCCGAAAAAATTCTGAGTACAAAAGTAATTCTTTGACCAGGAACTACTTGCACCTCGTATCCGACCCATAGTCCATTGTGATTGGCCTCAGCCTTACCCATATCCCAATCTAGCATGGCTAGTAGCCTGTGATTGGAGCTTTGCACTTTTTGGCAATATTTTTATTTAGTGAAGTGCACTACATCTCCAGTTCCCCGTATTGTCGCTTTGGAGTCATTCTGTTCATTAAAATATTCTCTATTTTTATAAACTGGAGTGAGATTTTTATTGTATTGTGTTTTTTACTTTTTATCTGTGTTGATTCTTCTAAATGCTTTAAACATCCTTTACCCCAATTCCCCCAATCTAATGACATCATCAGAGGGTGCCGGTCGGGCTGGAAGCCATTTGCTTCCAGCGCGATCTCGCAGTAGGAGGTGAGTTTCTTCTTTCACCGGGGAGGAGGGGGAGTTGCTCTAAAAGAGGCATTGGGGTAAAGGAAAGAGATTTCCTTTCCCTCAATGTCTCTTTCAGCATTCCTGCTGCCTGATCACACCGCAATTTTTTTTTTGTTTATTTCACTACGGGGAAGCAGCCCCTTTAGCAAGTGTCGCTCTCCTTAAGGGGGCATATTATTTATCGCCATTTCTGCCCCCCATGATTGGCCTATTATGTTTAGGCCGAGCTGCCTCCAAGGGGGGGAGAAACCACAATGACACCAGGGACTGTTTACTTTTGTTTATTTGTGCGGGCGGGAGGCCCCTTGGGTAAGGGTCACCCCCCATAGGGGGCACAGCACTGTAGGCCGTTTCTACTCCTCTTTGGGGCACATCGGCCTATTTTGTTTAGGCCCATCTGCCCTCAAGGGGAGCAGAAGCCACTAAGGCACCAGAGGCAATTTCTAAATGTTTGGTGGCGGAGTGTTTGTCGACTAGCAAAGTATTTGCATTTGTGATTATAATGTTATATTTCTCCTTTTTGTTCTAGTTCAATGCTTTTGCTTCCTTTGCTGTGACTCCTTGTGATTTTTGGCAGTGGTTGACCAGCAGTTTGCCTAGTTGATGTTTTAGGCAAGAAAAAATGTACTTCAAATGATTTGTTGCCATGCATGAATGACATTTTGTAAGTGGTGTACTAAATGCAGGATTGTGTGTGAAATTGTCCTTAGATTAGTGCATGATGATATGTGTAATTTTCTTTTATTTTTTATTTTTAGTGGGATATCATTGGTGATTGCTGTGGCTGTACAGAGTAGTTGCTGGTCAGTCTAGCTTTCTCAGGCAAGTGAGTGGTATAGTTTTTGAATTTATAACTCTTAGTGATAAAGCCACACTTTGTTTATTACTTATCTTACACAGTGCTGGTTGTTGGTGGTGCATTTGTCCAGTTACTTTTCGTAGGAAGGATCATGGCTAACCGAAGGATGACCACTCAGCAGGTTGTTGGTATGCTTTTTGAGTCGTCTTCTGACCATGATTATGAGACTGACTCTGCATCTGAGGCAGAGGAGGAAGTGCAAGATTCTGGATGAGAATTTTCTGTCAGAGAGGAATTGTCTGATGATTTAGCCACTCTCAGTGTTGATGAAGTTCCTCTTTTAGAGGAGGACACTGATGTGCCAATAGTGCACCTGCCAGCGGCTGAAAGGCTTCCCATTGGAAGACCTGACCTCTGGGTTGCCCCAAACATGTAGCAGCCGGAGTTACCTACCTTTACTGTTCTCCTGGGGTGTAGAGTGAATACAGAAAACTTTTTGCCTGTCAATTTCTTTCAGTTGTTTATGGACAAGATTGTTGAGTAGACTAATTTGTATGCGGAGCAGTATTTGAGGGATAACGCTGCGAGGCGTAGGCCACACTCTAGAGCTGGCTGGTGGATTCCCACAAATCTGGAAGAGTTGTAAAAGTTCTTGGGTTTAACTTTTGTGATGGGGCTGATAAGGCAGCCATCACTGTCTTCATATTGGTCTACTAGTCCCTCGATGGCAACTGCTATATTTCCCGAACAGGTATGAGCTTCTTCTTTGGATGCTGCATTTTGTGGTAATGCTTTAGCCTTGCCACAAGATCACCCTGATTCTGACTGTCTTTTTAAGATTAGACCTGTCTTTGATCACTTTTTAGATCGTTTTTCAGAAGTTTATGTTCCAGGCAAAGAAATAGCTGTGGACAAGTCTTTGGTCCTGTTTAACAGTCATTTGGTTTTTAGGCAGTTCATTCCTATTAAGAAGGTACAGTATGGAATTAAATTGAATGTGCTGTCTGAAAGTAGTACAGAATATCTTTATAATTTCTGGGTCTACACCAGTATTGACCTCCCTGGTTGCCCGCCCACTTTTGGAGTTAGTGAGAAAAATGTGTGGGAACTTGGTAGACGACTGTTTAACAAAGGTCACCATTTGTAAGTAGATAACTTCTACACTGGAGTGCAGTTGTTCAAGGAATTGTTCAGAGTGGAAGCTGTTGCTTGTGGCACAATCAGTTCTAACTGGAAAGGGTATCCAAGGGAGCTTGTCTGTAAAAACCTTGAGAGGGGACAGTGCAGTGCCTTGTGGAATGATGAGCTTTTAGCTCTGAAATGTGCAGACAGGAGGGATGTCTACATGCTAACTACCATCCATGATGAGAGTACTTCCCCTGTGACCGTTTGGGGTCAGGTTGCTGAAGTGCGCAAACCTGTGTGCATTTTGGACTACAATAAGCACATGGGTGGTGTTGATAGAGTAGATCAGAAGTTGGGACCTTGCACTGCTGCTCGTAAGGCTTACGTTTGGTATATGAAATTAGCAATTCACCTCTTCCATTTGGCAACTTTTAATGCTTTTGTTGTGTTCAAGAATAGTTCTCCAGAGTCAAGGATGACATTTGTGAAATTTCAGGAGTCTGTCATAGTGAGCCTTGTTGTGCTGGCACAGGCAAGAGTTCTTAGAGAAGCAGTGGTGGAGGATGTGGCTAGATTGAAAGATCTCCACTTTGCTGAGCACATTCCTCCCACGCCAAAAAATACTTTCCTGCTAAGAGATATAGGCCCTCATTATGAACATGGCAACAGAGGAGCGGGCCAAATAATGAACCAAACGAAACACAGGCATCCCGCAAACTACCCACTGCGAGTAGAGGAGTGCCGACGATGACGGCAGAGTCCGCCCACAGGCAGACGGAAAGGCCTAACCCACCCATCAAATAATGAACCACCAGTCCACCGCCAGTTCCGGGGCGGGATCCACCGCCACGCAAAGCCAGGTGGAAATGAACCAAATATGAGGAAACACTCACCGGGGGCCCACACAATGTGCCGAAGCAGACATGGATAGAGAGCTGCAGATCATGCCACCCCTGCTCCTTGCCATATACCTCCACGACCGAGACTGCCGACGAAGACTACGACGGTAAGTACCGCAACCTACTGAACAAGGGAAGAAAGGGCACATTCACATACCCACCCATCCTGCTACGCCCCCCCAACCCTCCACAGCAGCACACGTCATACACCCCACAGCAAGAGGTACTTACACAACACAAGGCTAATCCAATTTGACCATAGTACATACAAATGCCCCACACCCATGAACAATGACACAGGCGGCACAGAAACTTTAATGTGAAGCTCACAGAGCCAAACAGTCCAAATAGGGCCAATGGCCAGTCCGTATGGCTACAATTGCCATGGGCCACAACGGACCCAACCTGACTCCCACAAGTGCATGGTACTCCACCTAATGTGTCAACGTATGGACATCCAGGCACCTCATGGAACGGGGGCAGAGGGTGGCGGGGGTGGGGATTTGCGATGGGGTGGGCCTTGGACTTTCGTTTGGAAGGTGGAGGGGGGGTGTGTTTGTCCTTTGAAGGGGTGGGGGCTCTTTAGCTCGGACTCGGCTCAGTCCGGGCCTTTTTTTTATCTGAGGAACGGGCTTGGGAATGTGAAGGGCTGTCCTGCCATTTGATAAAGTGTTGTTTTGACCAATGACTTTGTGTTTCACCACTGCGCATATTAGTCGCTCAATGTTCACCAGTAGCACATGGTATGTTTTGTTCAGTTTAGCCGCCTATTGGCTTTGACATGGCATTAGCCATTACTTTCTGTATTCAGTTTAGCCGCCTATGGGCTTTGACATTGCATTAGCCATTACATTCTGTATTCTGCCTATTGGCTTTGACACGCTGTATCCAGTCTAGCCGCCTATTGGCTTTGACATTGCATGCCTATTGACTTTGACATGATGTATTCAATTTAGCTGCCTATTGACTTTGACATGCTATTAGATATTCTGCCTATTGGCTTTGACATGATATCATATATTACATTTTGTATTCAGCTCCGCTGCCTATTGGCTTTGACATGATATCATATATTACACTTTGTATTCAGCTTAACTGCCTATTGGCTTTGACATGATATTCAGCTTAACTGCCTTTTGGCTTTGACATGATATTATACATTGCATTTTGTATTCAGCTCAGCTGCCTATGGGCTTTGACATGATATAAGACATTGCATTTTGTATTCAGCTTAGATGCCTATTGGCTTTGACATGACACTAGACATTGCATTTGATATTTAGGTTAGCTGCCTATTGCCTTTAACATGACATTGCATTTGATATTTAGGTTAGCTGCCCATTGCCTTTAACGTGGAGTTAGACATTGCAGTTGAGAATAGTTCTGTATTTTTCCAAGCTGTGTTTTTGCACCAGAGAACCAAGATGTTTTGCTCTCACAGTAGACTAGACCTGATAAGAGAGAGTACATGGGCGTTGTTTCTCTTCCCTTGAGCTTGGGAACAGGAGTAGTCTTGGAGACCTGGCCAGTCTCCAAAAGGCTTGCTCAGTTTCCCAGGTCTGAGAGGAGGGGGCACACCTTTGTAACGAATGTAACAGGCTGCAGAGAGTCAGATTCGAATCTGCCGGACCTCGTGCTGGAGCTTGGCGCCAGTTGCCAGCATCCCGTGTGGGTAGATGACACTCTTTCTCGCGGCTGACAGGGGTCTCAGCTTGCAGACCTTAGAAAGATGTAGCTGTAAATAGTTCCTACACGGTGAAGTATTTGTTTTGCTTTGCATTCAATATCTTATAAATATAACCTGCTGTGTATATTGCAAACTGATATATTTTGTTTGATTAACGCGGACTTGAAAGCTACTAATTCGTCATTCATTCATAAACATTGTGGTTGGGGAAGAATAAAATAACAATAAAAGTCTTCTTTGACCTCAGAAGTGCATTTCTGTTGTGTTATGTTAGTGCTTAGAAATTAAATAAGAGGAAAGCACTACAAGGGCGGACAGGGGTGGGCTATGATGTTGAAGGAGTGGAAAGGGCAAGGAGGTGAGCACGTTTGAGGACAAGACGGGGTGGGCCAGTGGGTTGGAAGAGGTCAGCACGGGAGAGGAAAAGTTTCTTCGGAGCAATTGGGGTAGTCGTGGATGAGGGTGTGGGAGTGGAGGCAGAGGGTGTAAATGAATGTGGTGTAGGGGTGCTTGTAGTGGGTGCAGGTGACTGGACAGTATGCTGTGGTGTGGTGGATGTCTGATGGGGGGTGTCTTGGTGCGTTTGTGTGTTTTGGGAGGAGGGGGGTGGATACAGTGGGAGAAGACAGACAGCTAGTGTGGATGTATGTTGTGTGGGTGTCTGCAAGTCTGGTGAGTGTGCTGCATGTGTCAACTACAGTAGTGGTGGTGAGCGCAGGTGTGGTGTATGGGGTGCATGTATGGATGTCAGCTATTGTGGTGAGTGAAGGAAGAGGAGCAGCAACAGTGACTGAAGGTACAGTGCATGAGGGTGTGGATGTAGAGGGGACAGACAGGGAGGCGGAAGAGGTGGGCACACTGGGGGAAGTGGATGTTGTTGTGTGTGCATGTGTCTGTTGGCTGTGTGAATGCTTGTGGTGGGAGGTGTGGTGCTTGTGTTTAGAAGTGTGTTTCTTGTGTGTTGGTGTGCTTGACTGCGTGTCTGAATGTGTGCCTTGGACGGGTGAAGGGAGTGGGGTGATGGAAGGGGTAGAGGAGGTTGGAGGGGGGACGGAATGGCCAGGGAAACTGGCTGCCGTCCGATAGGAGGCCAGAGCCTGAAAAGATCTATGTAGGGCAGACACGGCACTGTGAATGCCATCCGGATAGGCATTTGTCTGCTGCACCTTTGATGCTAGCCTCTGGATGGCATTTACGATCGTTGTCTGCCCTACAGGGATGATTCTCAGGAGGTCAATAGCCTCCTCTGTGAGGGCAGCAGGGCTGACTGGGGCAGAGGAGGAGGTGCCTGGGGTGAAGGAGACACCCACCTTTCTGGGTGGGCGGGCACAGGCAACTCGGTGGGGAGCAGAAGGGAGAGCGGTGATGGAATGGGGGTGGCCGAAGATGTCATGGTAGTGGTGTGGGCACTAGGGTCCGCCACTGCCGGGGAGCCCCCTTCGAAGGAGGTCTCGGAGTCACTACCTCCTGTGGTATTTGCCTCCCCCGTGGAACTCCCCTCGCCCTCCCACCCACTGGTCTCCTGGGCGTCGGTTGTCTCTGCCTCTGAGGATCCGTGGGCCGCTGCCTCCCCACTTGCCGGTGCCTCAGCTCCCTCGCCGGATGTTGATGCTGTACCAAACCAACACAAGAGAACAGGGATGGGGAGACAAAACAGGAGAGACACTTGTAAATAGCTGAATGGAGGTACATAATGGCCAGACATACACCCACCCAGAAGACACACCCAACAGGCAGCACCGTACACTATGCCCATGGCCATGCCCCGGACTACTGACCCGAGTACTGCTCTACACCCATCCCCTGGAATACCTAAGGATGTGACATATGGGAGGCCTGATAAAAGACACCCCTACACCCTTTGGGGACAATAAAGTTGATGGACACCAGTCAAAGTCCCTGCCAGCATGAACCCTAATGCACACCCAGACATCCTTCCAGACTGAAGTATGTGAAATGAGTACTCACCCCCTTGTGACTGCTGTGTAGCCTTCAAGTGCCCATCTAGGTCTTGGTATGCCACCGCCAGGATCTGTCGCATGAGGGGGGTTAGTGCCCGACGGGCACCCCTTCCACATTGGGAGGACTTCCCCAGCTGGGTTTCACTGATTTTACGTGCCCAGCGCCTCAGGTCCTCCCACCTCTTTGTACAGTGGGTGCTCCGCCGGTTGTAGAGCCCCAATGTCCGCATCTCCTTGGCGATGGCATGCCAAGTGCCTTCTTCTGGTGGCCGCTGACCTAAAAGGGCGACACAGAAATGGAACACAGAGGTCAGGCACTTGCATGGTAGGAACAGCTACCTAATCGTCCACTATGGGACGGACAGTACTGTCAGACATACAGGACATACGCACGCAGCATGCCATGCACCATGGCCCATGCAGGCACAGAGGTGCACACATATGTCCAATCAACACTATCCATTACACACACACAGTGCCCCCCAAACCCAGACTCACCTGTACCTCTGGCTGTCCGTACAGTTTTGCGTACAGGGGCCCTTCCACTACGTTCTCCAGTTCCTCCTGGGTAAAGGCCGGGGGCCTTTCCCCTGCAACACGAGGCACATACATAGCCAGAGGCAGGCCACAGCAGTACACACAGTGGAATACCTGTCCGCACTAGATCAGGGAGTCAAGTGAATAAACGATGACGAACGCACGTACATTCCACGGCGGTGTGCACCGTCACCGCCGGCGGCGATCATGATGCGCCAGGATTCCCCATTGGCATCCATGTTAACCAGTGAAGGTGCGAACGGCGGTAAACACCGCCTTACGCTGTGATGTCAACCGCTAGCGGTATGAGGTCACTTCCACAACGAAAGGGCAGAATTACATTGGGCAGACATTTTGCCATGACCTACGCATCTAAAATTAAATACTTCTCACAATGCAGGCCCTACTAGCCACATGAAGCACCTAGGCCTCTGTCCATTCAGTATTGTAGCACACATGAAATACTCTGTTCCCTCCGTGTGATGTACATGTATGTCTGTCAGGTAGCAGTTAATGTAGAGACACTACAATGAACAATGCAGTGCACAAATGATGACAAGTGTGCCTATGTATGTGTCTTCATCACACCTTTTTTAAACCCCTCGTAGGTACCGATCCTTGTGGCGAGGAAGGGCACCATCGGTGTACAGACCACTTGTGGATATGAGGACCATGGTGGAGCGTCACATCATAATCACTTATAGACTCACACGTGCAACAATTCAGGAATTTTGGGCCAGATGTATGAAGAAACCACTTTGCGAATCCCTAATAGCGATTTTTAAGTAATCGCTATTTCTGATTCGCAAAATGGTATGTATCATATTTGCGATTCGGTAATAGCGATTTCTTAAAAATCGCAAATTCTATTACCGAATCGCAAATTGCAATACTGGCCCCCATTCGCATCTATGGGCCTGTCGGCCCATATTTGCGAATATTTTGCATGTCCCAAATTGCGAATTCCTAACAAGAATTCGCAATTTTGGGAAATGCAAAGTCCAGGGTGCTGGGGGCCTAAGGCCCCCTCTGCTGCACCCCAAAACATGTTTTAACAACATGTAAGGTGCACACATGCCAAAAGGGCATGTGTGCTTTACATGTACATTTTAAAAATGCATTCTAAATGCATTTTTAAAATTTGCACATGGTTACCTCCAAGTTCAACTTGGTGGTAATAGCGATTCCTTAATGCCCAATTCGCATTAAGGAATTGCTTCATACATGTGCTTTAGAAATCACAAATAAGGATTCCTTATTTGCGATTTCTTATTTAGAGAGTTGCAATTTGCGACTCTCTAAACAGGGTCGCAATTTTAAGGAATCGCTATTCTAGCGATTCATTAAAATTGCATTATGAAACCTTTGATACATTCTGAAAGGGCTTTTTGCATTCGCAAACGGGCATTCGCACCGTTTGCGAATGCAAAAAGCTTTGATACATCTGGCCCTTTGTGCTTTACTGCAGGAAATCGTAATCAGCATGCCATCCCAACTGAAGTGTAGGTGCTCTCCGCACTTCATTTCCTGGCCACGGGCTCATTTCAAGTGACTGTGGGCATGGGTGCTGGATTTTCACAGCCAATGTTCAGCATGGTACTGACAAGATTTCTGAATTCATTTGTACGACATCTGCGGTCCTATGTGAGGTTTCCCCAAAGTACTGACCTCCCTGCCATCAAGTCAGAATTCTATGCATTTGCCAACATACCCCATGTTATAGGTGCCATCGATGGCACCCACATACCGATCATACCCCCAAGAGTGAGTGAACAGGTGTACAGAAATAGAAAGAACTTTCACTCCATGAACATCCAATTGGTATGTACTGCAGACCAGTACATCTCACATGTGAATGCCATGTTCCCAGGTTCAGTCCATGATTCCTTTGTGTTGAGGAACAGTAGTGTGCCACAGAAGATGGAACAACTTCAAGTGGACAGAGGGTGGATCATAGGTAAGTGTGCCTGTCACTAACTGACACTTTGCAGAGAACCAGCCTGTTTGACTAAGGGGCATAACAATGAAGACTCTGTATTGCAACATTTTCAAGGTGATTCTGGCTATCCAAACTTGCGTTGGCTCCTGACACCAGTGAGTAATCCCCGGACGGATGCAGAGAGAAATTACAATGAGGCCCATGGACGTACTAGGAGGGTGATAGAGTGAACTATAGGACTCCTGAAGGCTAGATTTCGTTGTCTACATATCTCTGGGGGTTCCCTGGCCTATGGGCCTGATAAGGTGTGTAGAATAGTGGTGGCCTGCTGTATGCTGCGCAACGTGGCAGTGAGACATTCTATCCCCCTCTTGGAGGTGGAGGGTGCTGTAGGTCCTGATCAGCTACCTCAGAGAGGTGAGGAGAGTGATGGTGATGATGAGGAAGGGGGAAGATGTCAATTCCAGGAACCAACTGATACAACTCTACTTCCAGTAAATGTGTGGGACTTGGGCCTGACATTGGGATTTGTGACAAATACAGTCAGTGTGCTCAGTCATATGGGGGGGGGGGTTGGTAATGATAGGCGATACATGGCCCACTTCGGCATGGTACAGATTGAAATGATATGCTTGTCCTCATTGCCATCATTTAGGCACACAGGACTCCCTTCATGCACAGATTTGACAATAAAGTAGTTCTCTGCCAGTTGCATCCATACATCACTTTTTTAACAATTTCACACAGGGGACAGTGTTACAGGTGTGATATGTGTTTTATTGGTTGAAGTGAGTAAATAGTGCTATTTACAGTGATGGCAAGTCATAGGGGGGGGGAGTCCTCAAGACCAACATGGTGGGAGCCTTGTTGGTAGTATTGATGGGTCCATCTTGTCTTACAGTAGTTCATATTGCCTCTTAGCAATGAGTGGTTGGTGATTGGGTGGGATGGTTGCAGTGCATATTGTTGCTGAGTTACTTTTTGAAGGGGGCCTTGTTCTTAGCTGGGGTTCCAGTGCCATATCTTGACCTGAGGGAACGCTTGGGCACATGATAGGCCCTTGGGTTTCCTGTGAGGGTAGTTCCTGGGAAGTTTCTGCTGATGGGGTAATCTGATTCTGGTTGTCCGGTGCTGTTGTGGGGGCCTCTTGTCCTGTGTGGGTGTCAGACTGGTTTTGGACCAGCTGCAGCAGTGCTCCTGCTATGATGGCCATTGTGGCGTTGTGCTCTTTCCACTGCTCCATGGTCTGTTGGTGGTGTTACTGCTGCATCCTCTGACTGTGCTCCAGGGTGGACACAATCTGTGCCAACCTGTCATGGGTATGCTGGTAGGCCCCCAATATCTCTGATATCACGTCCTGGGATGCTGCAGCCATCCTGTGGCCTCCCCCCTGGCCCACTGCCACCCTTGCACTTGCCCTAGCCCCCTGTGCCTGTGTCCTCTGCACAGGTTTGGCAGTACCACTTGTACTGGGGCCCTCGCCTTCCTGCATGTTGGGAGTGGGAGACTGTGGCCTCTGTACCTGTGTTCCACCAGTCTGTGGCCTGGATACACTGGTGTGGGGACGCCTGCCCTGGGCTGCTGGTCTTGACTGGGTGGTAGGGGTGACAGTGGTTTCCTGGGTGGGGCTGCTGCATGGTGAGAGTCCAGGACTGTGTGAGGGGCCTGCCTGCTCATCGGTGTCCAGGGATCCTTCACCAATGTCCTGTGAGGTGCCTCTGTCTCCCTGGGGGGCACTGGCACTCCTTGTCCCTTCCGTTAGGGGTGCATGGGTGGTGGTGCCTATTGTGGGACATAAACATGTCTGTTACAGCTGCATGAACGTTTGAGGTGAACAGGACTGGGCTATTTTGTGCTGGTGTTACTTTCAGTGGCCTTCAAGGGTGCCTTTGCGAGGTTGACATTGCATTTAGCGCTAGTGTGGGGTTGCATTTTGGTGGGGGTGTTGTTCCATTGTGGTATGTGCAGGGGTAGGTGACTGTGCACAGGGGAAGGGATGTGGTCCTTTTAGTGGGTTTGTGGTCATGCGGGGGGGGTGGATTTAGTGGCTGATGCCTGGGTGGGGTGTTGGTCCTGGTGGGTGGTGCATACATTACAGGTCTGGTGTATATGGGGTATATGTTGATGACTTACCCGAGTCCATTCCTCCAGTGAGTCCAGTGAGTCCCTCAGGGTGCAGGATGGCCAGTGCCTTTTCCTCCCAGTCTGTGTATTCTGGTGGTGTTGGTGGCGGTCCTCCCCAAGTCTTCTGCACTGCAATGTGGTGCCTTGATGCCATGCCCCTGACCTTCCCCCACAGGTCGTTCCATCTCTTCTGGATGTCGTCCCTGGTGCGTGGAGTGTGTCCCACTGCATTGACCCTGTTCACAATGGTCTGCCATAGCTCCATCTTCCTTGCGATGGGTGTATGCTGCACCTCGGCCCGAATATTTGTGGCTCCACCTTCAAGATCTCGTCCACTATGGTCCTTAACTCCCTTTCGGTGAAGCGTGGATGTTTGGGGGGTGACATGATGAGTGTGGTGATTGGTGTCTGGGCTGGGAACGAGGTGAGGGTGCTCTGCTGTGGGTCGGTGTGTGTCTCCTGTATGCTGTCTGCCTCTGGTGCTCTCCGACTTCTTGGCCTGGTTTCATTGCAAAGGATTGTGAGGTGTGTCTGGGGGTGTTTTATGGGGTTCTGGATGTGTGTCAGGTGTGTGGGTCATACGCCTATCCAATGTGTGCACTTCTTGCTGTTGGGTCGAACGGGCCAACGGCGGGATTCTGTTCACCGCCGCCATGGCGGTCGGCAGGGTTTCCCGCCGTGTTCATAATGACCGCCATAGAGCCTGTGCTCAAAGAGGTGTCCAGAAGGAGATTCGTATGTACTGCCCTGATTGTCCGAATTATCGGGAACTACTGTGAGCGTAAACTACCTGTTTTATATTCTCATATGTTCCGTTTCAGGGGTTGGCATTACTGTCATGTATTTAGTTAGAGTTTCTGTGTTTGTAGTTTTGTACTTATTTCTAATTAGTTTCTTTGTTTAAAAAAAAAAGTGATGCGGTGTGCATGGAGTGGCGCTTAGCTGGTGGTGTGCATGTAGTGTCGTTTGGCTGGCGGTGTGTGTGGAGTGGTGCTTGGCTGGTGGTGTAAATAGTGACTTGCTGTCGGCCACTGCTACCCACTGGTAGCCAAATGCCAGTTCTCAGACTCCCATCAGCTGGTGTGATTGCTGTGTCAGGCATGTGGGCGTATGAAAGTGATGGGCACTAGAATGGCGCTGTCTGTTGATGAGAGTGTTGTAATGTGCTAGGCCCGCGGCTGGCAGCGTGAATGGTCTTGTGCATGTCATGTATGAAAGGTGTGTGAATGGACTGTAAAGGGGTTGGTGCCTTGACGCAGCTTTACAGCTTACGAGCTGTGAGTCATTGGTTCTGGTTTTTGGCCTTTCAATTATTAACAGTGCATTTCATTTTTGTGAAATCTCTTGTTAATAATTTGATCTTCTGAACCATCACTCACCCTTGTGCCAAATCCAACCAGTATGTGTGGTAAAAATGAAAAAACCTGTTCTGCTGTAATCAGGCATCGAAGCACACCTGTGACATGCTAGGTGTCTCGAGTAGGACCCCGATGATGAACATTGATTGGTAGGAAATTTGTGCTGGCACTGTGATCCAACAAAGAAAAGTGTGGCAAATTAGATTTTTTTTTGCTATATTTGATGTTTGCAGAGGAGTCTGGGTAAGAAAATGTTGGAGGATCCATGCAATCCACACCTCCATGAATTCCCCTGGTTGTCTAGTTTTCAAAAATGTCTGGGTGTGGTAAATTTCCCTAGATGATCGCCGCACCTGGGACCAAAAACGCAGGTGCTCCCCCCACACCTGCAAAAACAGGTAGTTTTGTTATAGATCATTTTGATGTGTCCATGTTGTGTTTTGGGACATTTCCTGTAACGGGCACTAGGTCTACCCACACAAGTGAGGTACTATTTTTTATTGGGAGACTTGAGGGAATACTGCGTAGAAGGAAGTTTGTGGTTCCCCTCAGGTTACATAACTTTCTATCACCGAAATGTGAGGAAGAAGTGTTTTTTGCCAAATTGTGAGTTTTGCAAAGGATTCTGGGTAATAGAACCTGGTTGAGAGCCCCACAAGTTACCCCATTCTGACTTCCCCTAGATGTCTAGTTTTAAAAAATGTGTAGGTTTGCGCTAGAAGCCAAAGCCCACAGCTAGGTACTTTGCAAAAAACAGGTCAGTTTTCCTTTGGAAAATGTGATGTGTCCACTTTGTGTTTTGGTGCATTTCCTGTCATGGCCACTACCCACACAAGTGAGGTACCATTTTTATCAAGAGACCTGGTGGAACATTGGGTAGAAGGATGTTTGTGGCTCCCCTCAAATTCCAGAACTTTCCATCACCGAAATGTGAGGAAAAAGTGTTTTTTGCCACATTTTGAGGTTTGCAAAGGAGTCTGTGTAATAGAACCTGGTGAAAGCCCCACAAGTCACCCCATTCTGAATTCCCCTAGATGTCTAGTTTTAAATTTTTTATAGGTTTGCTAGGTTTCCTTAGGTGCCGGCTGAGCTAGAGGCCAAAGACCCCAGCTAGACACTTTGCAAAAAACACTTCAGTTTTCAATGGGGAAAATGTGATGTATCCATGTTGTGTTTTGGGGCATTTCCTGTAGCGAGCACTAGGCCTTCCCACACAAGTGAGGTACCATTTTTAGTGGGAGACTTGCGGGAACACTGGGTGGAAGGAGGTTTGTGGCTCCCCTCAGATTCCAGAAGTTTTCATCCCCTAAATGTGAGGAAAAAGTGTTTTTTTTTGCCAAATTTTGAGGTTTGCAAAGGATTCTCGGTATGAAAACCTGGTGAGAGCCCCACAAGTCACCCCATCCTGGGTTCCCCTAGCTGTCTAGTTTTGAAAAATGTACAGGTTCGGTAGGTTTCCCTAGGTGCCGGCTGAGCTAGAGACCAAAATCCACAACTAGGCACTTTGGAAAAAAAAAGGGCGGTTTTCTTAGCGGGAAATGTGATGTGTCCATGTTGTGTTTTTTGGGGAAGTCCCTGCCGCGGACACTAGGCCTACCCACACAAGTGAGATATCATTTTTATCGGGAGACTTGGGGGAACGCTGGGTGGAATGAAGTTTGAGGCTCCTCTCAGATCCCAGAACTTTCTATCACCGAAATGTTAGGAAAAAGTGTTTCTTTTGCTACATTTTGAGGTTTGCAAAGGATTCTGGGTAACAGAACTTGGTGAGAGCCCCACAAGTCACCCCATCATGGATTCCCCTAGGTGTCTAGTTTTGAAAAATGCACGTTTGGTAGGTTTCCCTACGTGCCACCTGAGCTAGAGACCAAAATCCACAGCTAGGCACTTTCCAAAAAACACTTCAGTATTCATTGTAAAAATGTGATGTGTCCATGTTGCGTTTACTTTCGCGGGCATTAGGCCTCCCCACAATAGTGAGGTACCATTTTTATTGAGAGACTTGGGGGAACACAGAATAGAAGAACAAGTGTTATTGCCCCTTGTCTTTCTCTACATTTTGTCCTTCCACATGTAAAACAATGTGAAAAAAGACGTCTATTTGAGAAATGCCCTGTAATTCACATGCTAGTATGGGGATGTCAGAATTCAGAAATGTGCAAATAACCACTGTTTCTCAACACCCTATATTGTGCCCATTTCAGAAATACAAAGGTTCCCTTGATACCTATTTTTCACTCTTTATATTTAGCCATCCATTCAGTGCCTTACTGGAGAAATAAAAAAAGTCTACCCAGTTCTGTGTGGAGAGTTTGGTGCTGTCCCTGAACTTCCGACGGTACTTCTCAGGAGTCAGCCCAAACTTGGCAAGCAAAGCAGCTATCATGGGTGTGTATCTGTTTTGATCCTTAGGATCCAATGCAAGGAGTTTGTCCCTCCCCACTACTGGCACATACCACCACAAGGAGCTCTTCAGAGACCCCATGAGCCCTTGGCGCAACTTCATAAGCAGACAACCACTTGTCAATGTCATCTCCCAACACATAACTTGGCACTACATTTTTGAGTATACGAACCTTCCTTTCCCCAGCAGGTCCTGCATGTATGCTGCCACCATCACTGCTGGACTCAGACTGTCTCGGCTTAATATCCAGCTCCTTGAGACTCAGTTCATGAGCAAACAAACGTTTCTTTTCAGCCAAGGCTCTCTCTGCTGCAGCCTCAGCTCTCTCAGCTTCAACTTCTTTGGCTGTTCTCTCAGCCTCTCTCTCTGCTTTCCTCTGCTTCCAGGTTTAACTTTATTTATAGTTGGAATTCTCTCTCCTCTCACCTTTCCTCTGCGGTCAGGCCATGGCTAGAGACACTGCTCCCTGGTTTACTAGGGGGCACAATTCCAGGGGTAATATCCCCCACTACTGGTGAGAAATCCTCTGAGGGGCCCTCCTCTTGCTCCTCCTCCTCAACATCCTCCTCTGAATGGGCTTCTGCCTCAGCGCCATTTGATACTCCTCCTTCTTGGAGGCACCCTGGGTATGCCTCCAGCTCGGCTAGGTCAAAATCTTCAGCTCCTGCTTGAGACCCAGCCAGAGACATGTTGAATGAGGATTTAGTTAAAAATCATGAAGAGAACAAAATTGCAGAAAAAGACAAAAATCAAGTTGACCTTGAACTGTGGGTAGGTAGTGAACACTTAGCTATTGATATCACTGCACAAATACAGGTCCTATCCTCACTGCTGATCACCAATGTTAGAAATGGGGACTTTGGTTGCCTGTCCAGGCAAGGACCCTCTCTCTAATCAGGGTAATTGTTGGACCTGACAACATTAGGGTGGTCACCCCTAACTTTTTGCCTGCCTCCCTCCACTTTTTGGACATTGTTTTTGCTGGTTTTTAGACTCTGCGCACTTTACCACTGCTAACCAGTGCTAAAGTGCATATGCTCTCTCCCTTTAAACATGGTAACATTGGATCTTACCCAATTGGACTATTTAATTTACTTATACGTCCTTAGTAGAGTGCACTATGTGTGCCCAAGGCCTGTAGATTAAATACTACTAGTGGGCCTGCTGCACTGATTGTGCCACCCACTTAAGTAGCCCCTTTACCTTGTCTCAGGCCTGCCATTACAAGGCCTGTGTGTGCAGTTTCGCTGCCAATTCGACTTGGCATTTAAAAGTACTTGCCAAGCCTAAAACTCCCCTTTTTCTACATATAAGAAACCTCTAAGGTAGGCCTTAGGTAACCCATAGTACAGAGTGCTGTGTAGGCAAAAGGCAGGACATGTACCTATGTAGTTTACATGTCCTGGTAGTGTAAAACTCCAAAATTTGTTTTTATACTGCTGTGAGGCCTGCTCCTTTCATAAGCTAGCATTAGGGCTACCCTCATATATTGTTTGAGTGGTAGATTCTGATCTGAAAGGAGTAACAAGGTCATATTTAGTATGGTTAAAATGGTAATACAAAATCCTGCTGACTGGTGAGGTTGGATTTAATATTACTATTTTAGAAATGCCACTTTTAGAAAGTGGGCATTTCTCTGCACTTAAATCCTTCTGTGCCTTACAATCCATATCTGGCTGGCTTAGTTGACGGCTCTCTTGTGCATTCCACTTAGACAAACCTCAAACACAGGAAGCTCAGTCACACTTGCACACATCTGCATATTGAATGGGTCTTCCTGGGCTGGGAGGGTGAAGGGCTTGACACTTACATGTCAAAGGACAGTAGCCTGGCCTCACACAAAGGACTGCCACACCCCCTACTGGGACTCTGGCAGACAGGATGGAACTGAAAGGGGAGCTTGTGCACTTCTAAGCCACCCTTTGAGGTTTCTTCCACTTCAAAGGCACATTTGGGTATTTAAGCAGGGTCTCTGACCCTACCAACTCAGACACTTTTGGACAAGATACCACTGGAGAAGAAACCCTGAACTAGAACCTGCAACCTGCCAAGAGGAACTGCCCGGCTGCTCAAAAGACTCACCTGTCTGTTTTTTTCTGCAAAGGACTGCTGTTGCCATGCTGCCTTGCTGCCCTCTGGTCTGCTGAGAAGTGCTCTCCAAGGGCCTGGATAGTAGAGCTTGCCTCCTGTTCCCTGAAGTCTCAGGTCCAAAAAGACTTTATCTGTGGAAAAGAACTCCTTGTGTGGTGAAAATCAAAGCACAGCCTGTCAGAAACGATGTACAGCCTGCCTTGTGGTGAGAAAATCACCGCACACCGAACCAGAACAATGCAGCCCAACTTCCCGACGAGGAGATCAACAAGCTGCAGAGTTGCGACCAGAAATTAGACGTATGGCCCACTGGATTGACTCAAAGCCGAACTGGAATGACGCCGCCCAACTTCGTGAGAGGAATCGACGCAGCGCCTGCCGTACGGCAGAAATTTCGACGCAACGCCCGTCGGATCGACGCAACCACTGTGACTTCGTCCTGCATGCCCAGGATTTCAACGATTCGTCCCCGGGGCGTTCGAAAACCCCGCAACCTAAAGAGGATCCCAGTCTATGTGCCGGAAATTGATGTAAAGTCTGCTCTGCATGAAAACTCACTGACGCATCGTCTGTGTGCGCCGGAAAAATCACCACACACCTCCCCGTTTTCCACGCAACTCCTCCTCTGCGGTCCCTTGCAGAGAATTTGAAAGCAGACCAGATACTTTGTTCATGCAAGAGACATTTGTTGCTTTTTAAGAAGTAAAGGATCTTTATATCATTTTCTAAGTGATATTTCAACGTGTACTTATGAATCTCGTTTTGACCTGCATCTTACCAGATAAATGTTATATATTTTTCTAAACACAGCATGGTGTATTTTTGTGGTGCTACACTGTGTTATTGCATGATTTATTGCACAAATACTTTACACATTGCCTTCTAAGTTAAGCCTGGATGCTCAGTGCCAAGCTACCAGAGGGTGGGCACAGGATAATTTGGATTGTGTTGCGACTAACCCTGACTAGGATTGTGGTCCCTAATTGGACAAGGTTGTATACCTCTGTCAACTAGAAACCCCATTTCTAACATATACCATATACCTCGGACCTGTGAATTAAATGCTACTAGTAGGCCTGCAGCACCTATTGTGCCACCCACTTAAATAGCACTTCAAAACATGGCCCACACCTGCCATTACAGCCTGAATGCAGTGTCCCACTGCTATGTCGACTTGGCATTTAAACCCCTTGCCAAGCCCCAAACTCTCCTTTTATTACATATAAGCCTCCCTGTTAGAAATGTGGTCTTTGGTTGGCAGTCAGGTTATCCCCTGTCCAAGCAAGGACCCTCATTCTAATCAGGGTAAAGGAGAATCACCCTTAGCTAACCCCCGCTCAACCCCTTGGTAGCTTGGCACGAGCAGGCAGTCTAGGTGTAAAGTATTTGTACCAACACACACAGTAACTCAGTGAAAACACTACAAAATGACTCAACACAGGTTTAGAAAAATAGGTAATATTTATATGAACAAAACAAGACCAAAATGACAAACATCCACCATACTCAACTCAAGTTATGAATTAAAAAGCAAAAAGAGTCTTAAATACTTAGAAAACAGTGCTAACGCTGTTAGCGTGAAAAAGTACCTGGTTTGCATCAAAATAACACCGCATTTCTCACGTGTGGTGAACTTGTAGGTTACCCGACACACCTTCCACAGAGACTTCATATAGGTTGATATGAAGTTGGTACCCCTATCAGACACCACTTCCTTGGGGAACCCCATGCGGGTAAAAACTCCCATCAAGGCACGGCCAACCACAGGGGCAGTTATTGATTTTAAAGGAATGGCTTCTGGGTACCAGGTGGCATGGTCCACCAAGACCAGGATAAACCTGTTGCCTATGGATGTCTTGGGATCCAGAGGCCCCACATTGTCAATACCAAACCCTTTCAAAGGGGGTACTAACAACAGGAAAATGTTGAAGGAGTGCCTTACATTTCCCCCAACTCTTGCCACTTGCCTAACAAGTTTGGCAAGACCTACAGTGTGCATCAGAGTGCTTGCGCATTTGGGGCCAATAGAAGTGGGTGACATGCCTGACAAAGGTCATGCCCTGCCCCAAATGTCAAGCTAAAGGCACGTCATGAGCCAGACCCAGTAGGAAGGTCTTAAAGTACTGGGTTACCCCCAGCACACGGGCTGACCCAGGTTCAGGCACCTTAGGGTCACTATGAAGGAGGACATCCTCCAAATAAATCAGGTGAGATCCTGGCTCCGTTCCAGCCGCCTGGACTGCAGCCTGCTGCCACAACCCTTCTAGAGTAGGGCATGTCTTCTGTGCCTCACAGAATCCCTCCCTGGTGTGTCCCCCTTCCTGCTTCCACTGCGACAGCTCAGGGACCTTCCCCAGTTCAGCCACCTGTTCCCATGTTGGCTCCGGGGCGTCACCCTCAGGCTCCGCCTCCTCGCAGACCATGGGAACTTCTGGGGGACGGTTTCCCGCGCCCTCTGCCCTTCCTCTTTTAGGTGGTCCCCTGGCCACTGTTTTGCGCTCCAGGGGCCCTTGACCCACGTGAAGGACTGCCATTGACCTGGTGGATATGAATACCCACCCAGGCAGACCCAACATCTCCAAGTGTGACCTGTGTTCCACCTCCTTCCAAGGGGAATCCTCCAGGTCATTGCCAAGCAAACAATCTACAGGCATGGTTGGCCTCACACCTACCTTCAGGGAACCTGACACCCCCCATCCAAAGGGAACCTGCGCCACTCTGCACAGGCACTCTGAGTTGTCCACTGCAACTACTTGGGGAAGTACCTGGGGCTCTATCTGCTCTTCAGACACCATGTGACTCCTAACTGTAGTCACACTGGCTCCTGTGTCTCTCAGAGCCTCTACCCTCTGTCCATTGATGGTCACCCACTGTCTGTACCTCGTAGTGTTCTCAGGCATTAGGGTTCTCTGGACAATCTCACTGTTCCCTAGTGAGACAAGGGTCATCTCAGCTTGCTCCCACCCACCTGGAACCAACTCCTCCCCAAGCGCTACACTAGCCAAACCCTGGGACTGTGCACCAGTGGGTGCTGGTGTACTCTTTGGGCATTTGGGGTCCCCCCCTCACATGACCCACTAATTCACATGCATAGCACTTACGTGGGGGTCCCCCTGCCACTGGCTTCCCTTTGGAGAACCATGGCTTCTTCTCACTGGGGGGCTGGGAATCCTTACCCTGGGAATCAGAGTCGGGCCCTTTAGAGAACTCCCCCTGTTTACCCTTACCCCCCTTTCTTCTGAGAGGGACCGTGCCCACCCTTGGCGTGGTCTCCCCCATACCTCTTCTGGACCCTGGTGCTCTCCCATCGGTCCACTTCCTGCGCAAGCTTCCTGGAGTCAGTCATCTTGCTGTCAATTAGGTACTGGCGCAGCTTTGGAAAACATAAACTATACAAGTGCTCCCAAGCAATCAGATTGTAAAGCCCCTCATACGTTGTTACCTTACTGCCCTTCCATCCAGTGACCTGCAAAAAAGAGTCAACACATTCCAACCATGTTTGGGATTCCTTCTTCTAATAGGACCTAAACTTGTCCTTATAATGATCGGGGTGAGACTATACCTAGTGATCAGGGTGCCCTTCATGATAGGGTAAGTGAGCCCCTGGGGATCCCCTAAGGATGTCAGAGTATCCCTTCCCTCTACCTCAAAGTGTTTCCACATACCCGCCCCCAATGAGCTTCAGGGACCAGATTCATATGGAGAGCAGACTCATACCCTTTAAACCACAACAGTATGTCATCCTCCCTCTTGTAATCCTTCACAAGGTCCTTGGGAAAGTGCACCCTCCTATCAGGCTGCACTGCGTTATTGCTGCCACCATCCTTACTAGACTGGCTCCTCCGATCCAGCTCCCTCAAGCTGAGCTCATGAGCCAACAATAACTTTTTCTCCTCTATGGCCATCCTCATTTTCTCCACCTCCAACTGGTGAGCCCTCTCTGCCTGTCTGTCCTGTAACTCTTCAGGAGTCAGACCCCTATATGAGACACTGCTACCTTGCCTGGAGATCCTCCCCCTAGACAAAACAGGCCCACCCACAATACCATTGTGAATACGCTGCACCTCCTCCTCACCCTCATCCTCATCTTCTGTGTGCCCCTTAGCTTCCTTGGCTGCCACCCAGGCTCTCAGGGCCTCTTGCAGCTCCTCCTTCCTGGTGGAGCTCTTAATGGGGCAGGCAAGATTCTTACAGAACTGTTTCATTTGGGCCACTGTGTAACTCTCCAGTTACCCTAATTCAAAAGCAGTCCAGTTGATGCATCCCTAAATTGAGACATGATGGAGAGTTACAAGTGCAAAGTTCCAAAGGCAGAAAAACAAAGTTCCCAAATGGAGTTCAAAAGTCAATCAAGGATCACCACAAAATGGAAGTAGGGAACATTTTTAAAAAAAGAGAAAAAGCAACAAAATCTCAAGACACGTAGGGGGTCATTCTGACCCTGGCGGCCGGTGGCCGCCAGGGCCACCGACCACGGGAGCACCGCCAACAGGCTGGCGGTGCTCCCACGAGCATTCTGACCGCGGCGCTTCAGCCGCGGTCAGAAGTGGAAAGTCGGCGGTCTCCCGCCGACTTCCCGCTGCTCGGGGGAATCCTCCATGGCGGCGGAGCGCGCTCTGCCGCCATGGGGATTCTGACACCCCCTACCGCCATCTGAGACCCGCCAGGAACAGGATGGCGGTAGGGGGTGCCGCGGGGCCCCTGGGGGCCCCTGCAGTGCCCATGCCAATGGCATGGGCACTGCAGGGGCCCCCGTAAGAGGGCCCCACTGTGTATTTCAGTGTCTGCAATGCAGACACTGAAATACGCGACGGGTGCAAACTGCACCCGTCGCACCCCTGCAACTACGCCGGCTCAATTCTGAGCCGGCGTCCTCGTTGCAGGGGCATTTCCTCTGGGCCGGCGGGCGCTCTTTTGGAGAGCGCCCGCTGGCCTAGAGGAAATGTCTGAATGGCCGGTCATTTGGCGGCGGTACCTTGGCGGACGGCCTCCGCCGTCCGCCAAGGTCATACTCACCCCCGTAGTATGTTGTCACGTAGATGTCTGCACTGAAAACAGTAGTGTACACTTAATCGCTGTATGTCAAGTACAAATACAAGTCCAATCCCAACTGCTGATCACCAATGTTAGAATTGGGGTCTTTGGTTGGCAGTCAGTTTACCCGCTGTCCAAGCAAGGACCCTCACTCTAGTCAGGGTAAAGGAGAACTACCCTTAGCTAACCCCCGCTCACCCCCTTGTTAGCTTGGCATGAGCAGGCAGGCTTAACTTCAGAGTCTAGGTGTAAAGTATTTGTACCAACACACACAGTAACTCAGTGAAAACACTACAAAATGCCACAACACAGGTTTAGAAAAATAGGTAATATTTATCTAAACAAAACAAGACCAAAATGACAAAAATCCACCATACACAAGTCAAGGTATGAATTAAAAAGCAAAAGAGTAGTAAATCCTTAGAAAACAGTGCTAATGCTGTTAACAAGAAAAAGCACCTGGGTTGCATCAAAATAACACCGCACGGGCGAGTGTGCGTCGGAATAGGCCAGCGATGCGTCGATTTCTCACTCGCAAGCGAGACCGTGCGGCATTCCTCCTCCGGTCGGGTCAGCGTGCGTTGTTTTTCCTTTCCGCAGGAGAGCGATGCGTTGATCTTGACAGGCACCTCGCGTCCGGGCAGGCTTTGCATTTTTTTTCCCGCCCACAGCGAGGTTTGCATTGAAGATCCTGCCACACGGTATCAGAAAAAACGCGCTATGTGGGTTGCGATGTTATCAGCCTGCATCAGCGGGTGTTACGCGTCATTTCTCCAGCTGCGTGCATCGATCTCCCAGCTGTGATGCAGGTGGAGCATTGATTTCAGCCGCGAGGTCGGCGGCGCATCGTTTCTCAGCTGTGTCTCGGAAGGTACGTCAAAAAGTTCGTGGATTTTCAGTCTTGGTCTGCCAGCTTCACCTTTCAAGGCCCAAGGAACTGGATAGGTTACCACTTGGCAGGTCAGGAGTCTCAGCAGAGAGTCCAGGTGCTGACAGGGGAAGTCTTTGATTGCCCTGAGACTTCAACAACAGGAGGCAAGCTCAGGACAAGCCCTTGGAGATTTCTTCACAAGCAGGAATGCACAACAAAGTACAGTCTTTGTCCCCTTGCACAGGCAGAAGCAGTAACTGAAGTATAGCTCCACAAAGCACTGTCACAGGCAGGGCAGCACTTCTCCTCAGCTCTTCAGCTCTTCTACAGGCAGAGATTCCTCTTGATTTCATCTAATTTCTCAGGGGTTTGGGTGCTCTTCTTATACCCATCCTGGCCTTTGAAGTAGGCCTACTTCAAAGGAAAGTCTCTCTTGTTTGTGAGATCCTGCCTTGCCTAGCCAGGCCCCAGACACACACCAGGGGGTTGGAGACTGCTTTGTGTGAGGGCAGGCACAGCCCTTTCAGGTGTAAGTGACCACTCGTTCCCTGCCTCCTAGTACAGATGGCTCATCAGGATATGCAGGCTACACCCCAGCTTCCTTTGTGTCAGTGTCTAGAGAGAGGTGCAAACAGCCCTGTCAAACTAACCCAAAGAGGAAATCCACAAACAGGGAGAGTCACAGAATGGTTTAAGCAAGACAATGCCTACTTTCTAAAAGTGGCATTTTCAAACACACAATCTCAAAACCAGCTTTACTAAAATATGTATTTTTAAATTGTGAGTTCAGAGACCCCAAACTCCACATGTCCATCCGCTCCCAAAGGGAATCTACACTTTAATCACATTTAAAGGTAGCCCCCATGTTAACCTTTGAGAGAGATAGGCCTTGCAACAGTGAAAAACCAATTTGGCAGTATTTCACTGTCAGGACATAAAAAACACATTAGTATATGTCCTACCTTAAACATACATTGCACCCTGCCCATGGGGCTACCTAGGTTGTACCTTAGGGGTGTCTTACATGTAAGAAAAGGGTTGGTTTAGGCCTGGCAAGTGGCTACACTTGCCAAGTTGAATTGGCAGTTCAAAACTGCATACAGACACTGAAGTGGCAGGTCTGAGCCATGTTTACAAGGCTACTAATGTGGGTGGCACAACCAGTGCGGCAGGCCCACTGGTAGCATTTGATTTACAGGCCCTGGGCACCTCTAGTGCACTGTACTAGGGACTTGCCAGTAAATCAAATATTCCAGTCATGGAAATCCAATTACACATACATTTTACATAGGAGCACTTGCACTGGATTTCAGTGGTAGAGTGCCCAGAGTACAAAAACAGCAAAAATAGAGTCCTGCACACATCAACAACCTGGGAAACTGAGGCAAAAAGTTAGGGGAGACCACACCAAGGATGCCAAGTCTAACACTCCCCTATGGTAGACAAAAGGTAGCTCATTGGACAGTGTGCTCTGTAATAAAAAGTTAGGACATGTACTTTTACATTTTTGCTTGTCCTGGTATTGATAAACTCCTAAATTTGTTTTTCATAACTACAATGCCTACCCCTCCCATAAGATAACATTGGGGATTCCTTTTTGCATCTAATAAGCTGTAACTCCTGAATAAGAGGAGGTAGATAACTGATGTTTTGTCCCTATTAACTTGTAACGATAAACCTTCTTTAATGGTAAAGTCAAATTTATCATTAAAAGTTTTAAAATGCCACTTTTAGAAAGTTAACATTTTCCTGCCCTTAGCCCTCTGTGTCTGCAGCAAGTCTTAGGCCACATGACTGGATGTAACTGACAGCTAGGAATTTGTGGATTCCCCCCAGACAGTCACACAATAGTTGGATTATCAGAGCTGGAATGGCCGATCACCTGGAAGGATGGAGGGGGCCGAGCTGAGCACAGCCCCACTTGCACCTGAATAGGCTGTGTCCGATCTCCTCACAATAGGCTTAACAACCCTGCATTATCAGCGCAACCAACTTGCAGCCAGGGCAGTAGAGGCAAAAAACTCAAAGAACTTCAAAGAACAAGAAACTTCTCTCACCTTCTAGCAGCAGAGCACCAGGATATAAAAATAAGACTCTCAGACCCACTCTTCAGTTCACTACTGGACCTGCAAAAGGACTCTCAAAAGACTGCCTCCTGCTGTGACCTGCTGTGCCCTCTGCCAAACTTCTGCTGTACCTGGAAGGACCGCTTTGCTGCCTGGAGCCTGCCATGAACCATCAGAGGCCAACTTTGCTGTTGAGCCCTGCCTCTACACTTGCACCCAGGACTACCAGAAGTGACTCCAAGCTCTAATTTGCTGGCCTCCTACTCAGAGCCACAGGGACATATAAGGCTCCCACCATCTTGAACCCACACCTGGATTCAGTCTGAGTGAGTCATGAACCCCTCCATCAATCCTGAACCCTTGGTTGTGGTGCCAACAGTGCTGAGGACGTGTACATAATTTGCCCAAAAACTGTTCTGAGAACCAGGAAGACAGCAAGACCAACCTGCTCCTCTATCTGCCCGAGGTGCATCACCAGTCGGATTGACTTCACGGCCTCTCCTGCTACATTCTTCTCTGCAGCAGCAAATCTGTTTCAGCGGTCCTTCACCAAAGAGGTATCTGACCACATGGAACTGTCTTCGGCTACAGCCTTCTGCTTTATCCCGCTGGAGATTTTCAACTTCCATCTTGATGCCTAAAAGCCTGTTTTAGAGCTTGTTGGTTGCACCGCCAAGCTGCATCAGCAGCAGACCTGAGAAGACCACCAAGTCGATGGTTTTCTGCTCACCATTTTTAGATGTTCCAGATCAGCTGACGATTTACTGGAGGGGCTTGCGGGACTCAGACTTGGAGTTTGGACCGACACTTTTTCCTTTGCGGAAAGGCAGATCCAAATCTGCTCATCGGTAAGTGTCGTTGTAGTCCCACCATCAGCCGCTATTTCCTATGATGCCGTTGACGGCAGATGGGACTCCGTGGTGGAGTCGGCAGGACTTGGACGGTCTTTTCCCTATGGGACCACCAACATCTAAATCTGACGGGTGGACCGACAAGGTCACAGGTGTTTTTTCAGTTGGAAAACCAATGGCAGGACCGTTACAGCCAAGATCCTAATCAGGCCCTAAGTCTGAAGGTAAAAATCTTTACCATGTCTCCGCTCCACTGCTATCGGATGACCACGCTCTCTCCTCACACTTCTGCAGCCTTGCCCCGCTGAGCTTCTACCTTCTCAGATACTTGTTATTCAGAAATGTTTTTAAGTCCAAAGGTAAACGTTGACTGGGCCCAATCCACTTATATCTGAACCTTGCTCCACCGCAGTCATGCTTAACTTTTGACTTTGCCCCAGTTTAGCATGACCAGATGTCCGCTGTTGAAGCTTTTTCCCTTTTAGGCACTATTTTGAACTTAAACTCTGGTTCCACTGATTGGATTATACTCATTTTCATGTCAAATTATTCATTAAAATATACTCTTTTTTTCTCAATTTGGTTTGGGATTTTCAGCTGTTGTGTTTTCACTTTATTATTGTTTGTGTGCTGCATAAATACTTTACACATTGGCTCTAAATCAAGCCAGCCTGTTTTTTAAATCAAGCTACCCAGGGTTAAGCACCTGTTAATTTAGTGACTTTTTGAGGTTCGCCCTGCAAGGATCTGTGGCTGTTGCTTGACAAGGGCTCACACCCCAGTCAACCAACAACCCAGTTTCTCACACTGGCCCTAAAGGCCTTTCGACTGCCAATCAGTAGTAAAATGATCCAGGTATTGATGAACAACATGAATGCCATGTGGTACCACATCAAGCAGGATACAGTGGAGTCTTGTGCCTTCTGTCTGGAGGCTCTGTTCTGCTTTGGCAGGTGCTGGCATTTCACAGGATATTCCTAAAGATCAATCACCTGGTGAAATCCATCAATGTCAGGGAAGACAAACTCAGCAGGGGTCATCTTGCTGAGTTTGTCTTCCCTGAAAAAGCACTGCGCCACCTCTGGATGCAGACCACTTGCATCCAGAGGTGGCGCAGGGCTTTTTCATTTAGTGGGGTGCAACCCTTTGTAGATCTGTTCATCGTCACCGCCTCCCCCATCCTGTGGTGTCCCTCTGGTGTGGGTGGGGGTGTCCCTGGGGCCAGGGAAGGGCACCTGTGGGCTCTTTCCATGGTCTCGGACCATGGAAAAAGGCCCACAGGTCCCCTAACACCTGCCCTGACCCATACATTAAATAATGGCGCTAAGCAAGCATAGCACCATTATTTAAGGCCCCCATCCCCGTGCTAGATTTTAGCATGGGGGATAAATATGGCGCAAAGGCCATATCGACATTTTCTGGACGGGAATGCTTACCTTGCATCTTATTAACGCAAGGTAGGTTTTCACATCCAGAAAGTGACTCCATAACTAGGGAACTAGACGTGTCTAGCGCCAAAGAACAAATATGGAATCAGGTTTGTGCTGAATTAATGTAAACAAAATGTGGATGATTAGCTTTTCGTTCGGTTCAAAGGTGCAAAGAACAGAAAGGTGTTTTAGAAAGAGACCTAATCCCACTGGATTATCCTGTGTATCAAACTGTGTTATGCCCTGCAAAGATCTGGTCTCCTGAAAGCCATAGGGCCCATTCCACAAAACCAAAAGCTGCTACCACTCTCCTAGGTAGGGATAGTCCAGTTTTGGTCTTTCACCAGGCATTAGGGCCTCAATTGTCATGTCTGCAATGAGGGCCATTTTGCTGCTTAAGTCTGTAGGACTTCTTGATAAAGAGCCCACTCCTCATAACCACTGCCTTAGAGGTGGAATTGCATTGGTATTGATTCACAAGGTAAGGAATTTGTGGTTAAAAGTATGCCTCAGAAGAAACTCTTTATTACCTTTGGTTACGCTCTTTCTGCTGTATACTCTACTTAAACAGCAATTTCCTCACCACCCACCTCCTTTCTGTTCTGTGGCATAGACTTGCAGGAATTAGTAAGGTTTCGAGCTACCTTTCTCACAGTAAGTAAAATTCAATTCTGTCAGCTAGATTCTACATCCCTGGGGCAGGAATGTTTCAAAAATTAAATTGATGTCAGTGAGCAAAGATGGCACCTTCATGGGATGGTGTCACATCTGAGGCGGACTAGAGCTGTGATGTGGGGTGGCTGGGTGGGAGACTGGAAAGGACAAACGGGGCTACTATGATATCTGTATGTTACATTGGCAGGGTCGTCTACACATACACATTTCATTATACACATGGTTGGTTGCTTGGCATGTGGCCTGAGCCACAATCCCCATGATCTATGTTCCTATAATTTGGAAGGGACGACGGATACTTCACACTGGGAGTTGGGGTTTACTTAGTTTATTGTGTTCACCTTCTTTATGTTTAGAATTGCAACAAGTAAACAGGCAAATGGGCATCTCCCACGCAATACGACACACCACAGAAAACTATGACAGCAATGCAAGATTCCTTTAAAGTCTCATTGAACGTCAACAGCTTAAACAATATTATAAAAAGATGCACAATATTTTATTATATCAAGAGGCACCAGCCACCGGTGGTGTTGTTCATGGAGACACTTGTACTAAGCAACAGATGCCCCCTCCTCTCACAAAGAGGGTACATTAGAGTGTAGCACACTGGGTACACAAACACATCTAGGGGTATCGCAATCCTACTCCACAAACACTTCCCTCTACATTTCATAGACACATATTATGGCGACCTCAGCAGATTGAAGGCCAAATGGGAGAGATTCACTGGACCATCACCTCAGTCTATGCTCCCCCATACTAATAGATGGCACATTTTATGCACTCGACATCTACTTCAAACTACCTCTGGGTGCACGATTGTTGGAGGAAACTTCAACTCAGAAATGGCCCCAGATGCCAACACCAACTCATGCATACTCGTAAATCAACAATACTGAACATGTGGGTCAATTTTCTGGGCTTCACTGATTCTTGGTGCCGGATGCACCCCTGTGCTGCAGAATATATGTTCTATTCCCATTCCCCCAGGTCATAACCTAGGACTGATTACTAGTCATGCACCTAGGACTGATTACTAGTCATCCATTGCACCTACACAGCCACACTGGCCTGAGCACACATACTACCCTGAGCCCTATATGACCATGCTGCGGGATTGATAACAATTAAACAACCTAAGCAAAGGTGACCCAGGCACTAGAGACTAAGGGGCATATTTATGACTTTTGTGGCGCAGGGTAGCAAGTCACGTTGTTGCACTGCCCTTCAGCATAGGGAAAGGGCAGGAATGCACCATATTTATCCAATAATGTGCATTCCTGCTCTTTCCCCCGTGCTGGCACACGATGGGCTGCCTAGTGCTTAGAGTACCATGATGCAAGGGAGCCTGTGTAGTAGGCAGGATTGTTTTTGTGCAGGAGGTACACCTTCCTGCATAAAATAAAATATCCTAAAAGGCTTTTTCCTCTTTCTATGTGTGCTGCAGTATGTTGGTAGAGTGGATCAGACACAGCACACTTCTTAGTGGCTCTGGGTGGCCGGACTGCAATGAGGACAGGATATCGCTGTATGCAGATGACATCCTAATCTACATTAGCGACCCCAAGACTTCCCTTCCCAAAACTGTTACACATGCTACAGGTGTATGCTGATTCCTCAGGTCTTACTGTCAATCTATATCTCCCTGACCGGAATCAAGACGACATACGGATAACACTTTAAGGCCAATATTTATACTTTTTTAGTGCCGCATTTGCATAATTTCTTGACGCAAAAGCGGCGCAAACTTTCAAAATACAATTGTATTTTGTAAGTTTGCGCCGCTAAAAAAGTATAAATACGGGCCTAAGTATTTAGGTATGCACATAGCCCTGCACAACTAACAGGCATGGGACCTGAATATTGCTCCGCTGATTACCCGGACATGACGCGAAATGGACACTTGGCAGGATCTTCCTTTAAATATAGCAAGCAGATGTACTGTATTTAAGATGATCTCTGATGAGACTGCTATATACATGGCACAATTACCCCCACGTCATTTCACTCCAGTTCTTTCCAGGTCTGCAATTGTGAAATTTCTCTGAGAGGAAAGCCAACCATGCATATTGTATCACAAATGCATACTCAGCCCCTTCAAAACGGGTCTGGGAATTCTGGACATAAATCTCTGCTATTGGGTCCGCCAGATAGTACCTATAAATGACTGGTTTCAGGTGGACCACAACAACTCGGCAATAACTGTGGAGCTGCATGTCGTGTTAGCAACGCGGTATACTACATTGATCTACCTCCCATGACCCACACCTCCCTGTCATGCTGGTCCCTAGCACTGCAGTGGATAAGGTGGCACTGCGTGCCAAGAGCAGAAACACTGCTGTGGACCAGGAAATGGCTGCAGCACACAAATAGGCTTGAAGGGTTCAGGGCCTGTAATGCTATAGGCATCTCCACACTTGGATGTGTTCAGGAGGGTAAACCATGTGCTTATTTGAGCATCGAATAGACACCTATGAGATGCATAATCCAGAATTCGTTCGACATTTCCAGCTATTCCAGGCACTGGAGGCATCATTTCCCCCCTTCACAAACCCTCCAAGGCTCGAGACATGTTTTAAGGGCTACTAACGTAGGTGGCATAATCATATCTGCAAGGTCACTAGTAATATTTAATTCACAGGCTCTGGACACATGTAGGACCACTTTATTGGGGCTTTATAAGTAAATTAAATATGCCAATTATGGATGAGTCATTATTACCATGTTTTAAGAAGTGAGCAAATGCATCTTAGCACTGGTTAGCAGCAGTAAAGTGTGCAGAGTCCTAAGAACAGCAACACTGAGACCAGGAAAAATGGAGGGGGAAGGCAAAAGGTTTGGGGGAAAATCGCCTTAAGGCTGACAAGTCTAACATGTACCATATGGGAATGCCCTATAATACAAATCTACTGGCACAACATTAGAACCTACTAACACAGGTGGTTGGGGTGTGGATTATACCAGACACAAACTAGTGCTGTTGGGCTGATGGATGAATGAGGAGTCAGTAAGGGCATTAGGCTGCTAGTAGACATGGAATTACTAATTACCAAAAGAGATATTGCACAGAACAAGCCCTCTCAAGGGAGGAATAGGCACAAGGCATGGACTACTGCACCACATCGAAGTGATTCGTATATAAATCAAGGGGGTGCCCTGAGAAGCATAATAAAGTGTGAGGGTCAGTGGATAAAGTACTCTGGGATATAGGGTGGACATTGCAGTGAAATCAAATGAGAACACAGTCTTGTGTAACTATGTAAACAAACGTTTTACAGACTACATGTACAATCATGTGAATGCATGTTGTAAAACCTAGGTTTATACCAAACCAGAGTTATAAAACAATAATAAACATGACATGCATAAACCCAATTGTCACAATTAATTAGTTGTAAGTCCCTGGTATGGGATAGAACATGTCCCCAGGGCCTGTAAAGTTAATGCTACTAGGGGACTGTAGCACCCATTGTGCCACCACTGCAATACATGCTACAGGTTTGCCACTGCAGCTGTGTGTTTGCAGTTTCAAGCTGCCATTTCAACCTGGCAAAATAAACCTTTTGCAACACCTAAACCTTGCTTTTTACTACTTGTATGTTACCGCTAAGGCAGTGCTTAATTTGTACTTATTGTCTCCGGTGCTGAGCACCGGCACTTATTTTTGCGGGCCAGGACTTATTCACCTGCCTAAAGCATTTGGTGTGAGCAGAAGACACATATGGGTAAAATGGATGAAGGGAAAAACGAAAAAGCGTCACAAAGAGAGAAAGTAGAAAGCTGCAAGAGTGAGCTGAAGGGGCAGGGAGTAGCCTTTATATGGATTGAGGAGGCCCGAGATGGCTTCAGGATTACGCTTCCTGAGTATTCTGTGTTCACACATTTAATTGCAGCAGCCCCGTGTTTGAGGAGGGCTTTGAGCACTGGCACCTTTTTATTTACAAATTAAGCACTGCCCTAAGGTAGTCCCTAAATGCTCAAGGGACAGGGATTTTTAAAAAAAGTAGGACATGTATATTTAATATTTTACTTGTTCTGGTAGTGAAAAACCTCCAAAGCTATTTTTCACTGTGGCAAGACTACCCTCTTATAGACTAACACTGGTATATCGTATTACACTTAATAAGGGATCAATTAAGTATGGAAGCAGCTAATAAAATATTTCAAATAGTCCTTTTAATAGCAATTTAAAATCGAATTTAATGGAACAGTGGATTTTAATTTACTATTTTGGAAATTACACTTTTAGAAAGCTGTATTTTTCCTTTCTAAACCTAAAACTGCCTTACTGCCACTGCCAGGAGTTATCTGACCCCTATTGGCTCCCTGGCGTAATTTGTGATAATTTGTGATTGCTTCCAGGTAGTGGGCAAAGGGCCTGGGTGTGTGGTGGTGTGGGATATCCTGACAAGATGGCTGGGGAGATGCTATGCCCCGGCAATAATTGCACTTCAAAGGGACCTGCCTTACCACACACAGATGAACCTATTTCAAGGTCCTGACATTTGAAAGGAGTCAGGTTTCAACAGATGTGACGCAGAGCCCTGCAGAGACACGCAACTTCCAACCTAAAGCTCATAGCATGAGGAATGCAGAGCCATTCTATGCAGCTTCCAACTGAAACTTTGGATTTGATGCAGAGCCCTTCCGGACAACTCCCTCCAAAAGCTTCACTGGGCTTGACACAAAGTGAAGCAGAGCAGCGCTGCTCAGTCCCCCCGCACTGAAGTCAGAAGATAAAATAGACTAAATAGTCATGCAGCTCAGCAAGCCACCTTGCTGCGCTGCACTCTGTGACAGGGTAAGGTACAGTGATGTGCCGTATTTAACATTATCCACCACATTCCTGTATTTTCCCAGCACTGGCACACAATGTGCTGGCTAGCACGAATGCACGCACTCTTGCACCATGGTGTAAGGGTGCCTACGTTGCAGGCAGGATTGTTTTTGTTCAGGAAGGGGAACCTTCCTGTACAAAATTAATCCCCTGATGCATTTTCCTCTTTCTATGAAAGAGGACAGAATGAGGAGAAATAATCATATTTCTCCTCGTTATGGCCCACCTTGGGTGGTGTAGCACTGTTGGCGCATTCCCAGGTCTACCATTTATGGTAAATCTGTGAATGCGTCCAAATCCGTGGGTGTTGCCAGGGAATACCCACACACCACCCAAGAACACCTCCCTGGTGCTGAGGAACGTGATGTAGAGATCATCACTGCACTGCGTTGCATCTGCACTCTAGATTTACCAAGCCACTCAGGGCCGTGCAAGGTGGCCTTGCATGGCCTGATAAATCAAATTTGAGGGTTGCATCACTTTTGTGGCCTGTTGTGTGGCATGAAAGCGACACAACCCTTTCATAAACCTGCCCCTAAGTTTATAACTCTATAAAACTACTGTTGCTGCGTTAGTATCTAACACACACGTGTGAAATACGATATGCAAAGTACACGTTTGTATAAACAGTCCATGGGTTTATTTCATGTCGCCCCAGCCATCCAGCCTCCGATCCCAACCGTCTCTCCGCGTCACCTTCATTCTATCTCTCGAATGAAGGTGATCGCGTGCTTAATACATCACACATCTCCCTTTTATATAATTAACAAAAATTGATGCAGGAGTAATGTTCCCACATAACAATAACACAGATCAAAAGAGAGGTCAACAGAAAACTATGTACACCCCAAACATATGAAATTATCATCACCCCAAATCCAACTATTTGCTAAATATTGTGTAATACATGTTACCACACAACCTCATAAGCGCCACCCTTGTCAAATGATAACATAGTCTTTAAGATGTCCAGGACTTATTTTCCTCCTACTACTTCTCCTTATTCCATCAAACCCACCAGTGTCATCTCGACCATTACTTTGTGTTCATGACCAAACATTGTCTCTGATTCCTCTGATCCTTTCAGTATTTACACTCGGTTCCACCGCCCCTTTCAGCCGAACCACTCTGTTCATGTTCCAAATCTTCCCATCTGAAGTTTTGACAGCATTCTTGAATAGTTTAATCACATGAAGAGGTCTAGTGAACTTTGACCCGTCTAGACATCCAACGGGCGCCTTCACCACATCACCCACAGCTATGTTTATTTTACACACTTTCTTTCTTGTATCAAATTCTTGCTTTCTTTTATGTATGAGCCTTTCTTCTCTATCCCTCCACTCCGTGTGGACTAAATTCTAACCATTTTTATCCACTCCATCCATCCTGGAGACAAATTGGTATTGGGTATCCTTTTCCTAAACAGTTCAAAAGGAGATTTACCAGTAGTTGAATGCGGAGAGAACCGATAAGTTGTAATCCTTTTCAAGAGTTCCGCTCGCCAATTCAAAATGTTCGCCTTTGCAAGTTGAATGCTTTCTTTTATGTACTTGTTAAATCTTTCAACTGCACCATTAGTTTCTGGATGATACACTGCTGACCTTTTATGAGATATGCCACAGCTACCCATAAATTTCTCAAAGACTGTCGAACAAAATTGTGGGCCATTATCTGACAATAATGACTTTGGAAAACCCCCTTTCCTAAAAATGTCTTCTAAGAAAGATATCACACTAGAAGAGGAAACTTCACACACATTTTTGACTTCCACCCACCTGGAATACAAATCTGTTAACACAATTAGATCTGGGGTAGAATTTTCACCTGGTAAAGGACCAACGATATATATTGCTACCTCATCCCAGGGTTTGCATGGTAAATTCCTACAATACATAGGTACATTACGAGTTTTTAGTATTTTGTCACTCCGTGCTCATTGTATACACTCCCTAACCACGCGTTCCACTTCTACATCCATACCTGGCCACCAAAACTTCGCTCTTAGAATTTCTTTTGTCTTAACTATCCCAAGATGACCTTCATGGGCTTGGTTCATTATCCTGCATTTTAACACTTTTGGTGGAATCAATCTTGTACCCCTCAACAATATACATTTATCCACCGCCAATTCATCTTTCATCAACCTCCAAACCTTTCCTAGAACCACAAATTTACCAGTTTCTAAAGCCTCACACACTCCACTCAGCTCTACATCTTCTTTCAACGCCTCTTTCCATTCCTGTTCGGTTATTACTCCACATGTAACTTCACACACATCACAACAAACTTCACACACAATTTCCTCCTGCAAATTTATGTCCTTTTGTTCCTCATCCTTCACGTTTTCCTCCACCAATCTTGAAAGGCAATCCGCACTAACATTCAATGCGCCTGGTAAATACTCTACCTTAAATTTAAAATCCTGTAGCCCGATGATCCACCTTCTTATTCTTGCAGAAATGCAATTTAGACCTTTACTGCCAAACACTTCTACTAAAGGTTTGTGATCAGACAAAACCACAAACTCCGTGCCCCACACAAAGGGGGTCATAATGTGGCGTCCGTACCGCCAACAGGCTGGCGGTACGGAGACCCGTATTACGACCGTTTTAGCCCCGGCGGTGATAATCCGCCAGGGCAGCGCTGCAAGCAGCGCTGCCCTGGGGATTATGACTCCCCTACCGCCGGCCTGTTTCTGGCGGTTTGCACCGCTAGGAAGAGGCTGGCGGTAAGGGGAGTCCTGGGGCCCCTGGGGGTCCCGTGCAGCTTTTCACTGTCTGCATAGCAGACAGTGAAAAGCGCAACGGGTGCTACTGCACCCGTCGCACGGCCGCAACACCGCCGTCTCCATTAGGAGCCGGCTCCTATGTTGCGGCCGCATCCCCGCTGGGCCGGCGGGCGTAAACTAGGTTTGCGCCCGCCGGCCCAGCTGGGATGTTGTAATGGGGTCCGCGGGAGTGCGGCCGCATTGGCGGCCGCACAGCGGTTACCGCTTGGCGGGCGGCTACTCGTAATGACCCCCAAAATGTCTAAATTTCTTCAGTGCCCAATATATGGCCAGCGACTCTCTATCAATTACAGAGTAATTCTTCTCAGCTCCGCTCAAAGATTTGGATGCGCAAGCAATCATCCTTCTCTTTCCTCCATCATCTTGCATCAGAACCGCACCCAAACCTTTCGCACTGGCATCAGTGACAATGGCAGTTGACCTACCCGGTTTAAAGGCTTGTAAGCAGGGAGCATATTCTAGTTCTTTTTTAATTTTGACAAACTCTTCTTCACACATGGCATCCCACTTGAACTCTCTTCCTTTCTTTAATAGATCTCTCATATTCACAGTTTTCTCCGCCAAGTTCCTAATGTACCTCCCATAGTATTCTACCATTCCTAAAAACGAACTCACTTCTTCCTTAGTTTGAGGAGAAACTAACTTTTTAATAGTCAAAACCAAATCTGGTTTGGGTCTTACCCCATACCATGTAATCAAATGTCCCAGGTACTCAACTTCAGTCAAACCAAAACGACATTTCTTTTTCTTCAAGGTAAGACTAGCACGACTTAGACATCCCAAAACCAACCTTACTCGTTCCCAATGTTCTACCGCTGTGTCAGCGTAAATTAACACATCATCTTAGTAGCATTTCACACCATTGATCTCTTTCAAAATTTTGTACATGATGCGTTGAAACACAGAGGCCACAGACACAAGCCCAAAAGGCATTCTCTTGAATTTAAACGCACCAAAAGGTGTTATGAATGCAGTCAACTCTTGTGAACTCTCTTCTAACTCTACCTGATGATACGCCGATTTCAGATCTAAAGTGGAGAAGTACTTTGCTCTGCCAACCATAGACACTATCTCTTCAATATTTGGAAGGGGAAATTTATCCACCACTACCTCTCTGTTTAGAGCCCTAAGGTCCACACAAAGCCTGATATATCCATCCCCCTTCTTTGCCACAACTATAGGGGCCAACCATTCAGTTGCCTCCACTTCCTCAATTATACCCATCACCTGTAACCTTTTAAGTTCAGTTTCTACAGGCCCTTGTAAAGCCAAAGGTATTCTTCTCATTTTCGCTACCATTGGAATGGCACCCTCCTTTAACCTAATTTTATGTTTATAGCCTTTTAGACATCCCAAATTTTCCAAAAATACTTCAGGAAAATCATGGATTAACTCACTGTCAACACCATCCACACTCTGAACTTGTACTTGCGGTTGTGCATTAGGATTCAATATGACACCTAAAAGCTTTTGGTGTGTGCAACTTAAAAGATTGTCACCTTGATTGGACACATAAACTTTCCCTAACAGATGTCTACCTTTCAACTCAATATGACCTTCAAAATACCCTAACATCTTTATAGGTTGTCCACCATAACATCCAGGAGATACATCCATTTTCTTTAACTTTCTAATCTTTTGAGTTAAACTGACAAAACTTGTTTTTGAAATTATCGTCAATTGTGAACAAGAATCAAATCGCATTAGTAGATCCACTCTCACCACCTCACTTGGATGTTCTCCACACTTAACCTGAGCATCAACTTGGAACACTACTTCCTGAGATACCTCCTTGACCTCTTTCATCATATTGTCATTATGATACTTTTTTTTCCTACTACGGCAACATTTGTAGAAGTGTCCTCTTTTCCCGCACCCATTACACGCTACATTCAATGCTGGACAAATGCTCGCATTAGCTTTGTGGCCACTTTTACCACAACAATAGCATTCTCCTTTGAATTTTACTATATCTTCCTTCTTTTTTTCTCCTCCACTTTCTTTGCTCTTCACATCGCACACTATCTCCTCCACCTTTGTACATTCTCCACTCGTAATCTTATTTCCACTTAATTCCTTAACACACCTCAGCATGTGTTCTACTCTTTTTGCCACCATAATCACCTCTTCCAAAGGTGGTTCATCTTTTAACCACAGCTCCTCCCTAATTTTATCACTACTGCACTATAATACGAACTGATCTCTAATTCTCTCATCCACCAATGCTCCAAATTTACATGACGCCGCCAACTTTCTCAAACTAGTTATAAATTCCTCCACTGACTCCTCTTTTCCTTGTTCCCTTTTTCCAAAATAATATCGTTCCATTATCGTACTCACCCTTGGTAAGTAATGTTTGTCTAACTTCATAATACACACTTCATATTCATTTAAATTCCTACCTTCTTCAATACATAAATCAGGCAAATTTTCTCATACCTCCTGTCCCTCACCCGCCAGACAGTGTAACAATAATGCGTGTTTCCTTTCCGCACTCAGTGTCGGTCCACACACTCTAGCATAGTGGACAAATATATTTTTCCATTTGCTCCAAGGATATGTCGGATCACCTGGACTGCTTAAAAAAAATGGAGGGGGTGTTACGTTCTGCATTACTCTGTTAAACTTAAAATTGTCCAAGATTACCTAAATACAGAACAACACAATGAATACTAGTCCACAAATGCACCACTGCGTGACTGACACAGTGAATATCCAATCCCTCTGCAGTGTACCAGATGCCAGTGTTTCTACTCCTTCAATGTGTCCCTGTCACTGTGACTTCCTTTGTTAAATAACTGTGTTTCCTGCTTCCCCGTTTTGTCAAGGTGTGCCTGTGAGAAAACAGGGCTGATTGCAGAGGCCCCATAACTTTTTGCCCCCATTTTCCACTTTTTGCTGGTGTTTTCCTGACTTTAAAGGTGCCCTGGGTACTGCTAACCAGTCCCAGGGCCTGTGCTCTGTGTAAAATGGATATGCAAATTAGGCTAATTATAATTGGCTAAGTTAACCTACCTATAAGTCCCTAGTATATGGTAGGGCATGTAGGTTTAGGGACCACAGCATAGGTGGTGCACACCTAGGTGCACTGCTGAGGTGCCCAGTGTCATTTTAAAAGCAAACCTGCCTTGCTGGCTGCTTTTAAATTAAAGTTATATGCAAATTCGACTTTGGAATTAAAAGTACTTCCAAAGTCTTAAACTACCTTATTTTTACATATAAGTCACCCCTAAGGTGTGCCCTATGTGCCCCTAGGGCTGGGTGCCATGTAACTATAAGCAGGGACTTTATAAAAATAGATTTATAAGCCCTGGTGAGGTAAAAACAGCCAAATTCGTTTTTCCCTCATTGAAGTAAATGGCCTTCATAGGCTAGAATGGGCAGACTTTATTTTAAATTTTAAAGTCTCCTTAAATGTTACATACCAAGAATTTGGTATCAAATTAATTGTTGTAATAAATCCCACAACTTCCAGTTGTAAGAATTAATATAACTTGTCCAGGTAAAAAGTTTAGACTTTACCTAAAAAGTTGCCAATTTCAGCTCTGCATTGTTTTTGCTGCTGTGCTCTGATTGGCCAGCCTGCAGCAGCTTCTGCCAGGCTGCCTTGATGAGGTGAGAAGTGGCCTGGCTTCACACAAAGGAATGTGCTTGGCGGAGAGAATCTCCCCTCAGCAGATGGTGAGGCAGGAAGGGGGAGGGCTGCCAAACTGGTCTTCAAAGGCAGAGAAGGACATTTGGAGCACCCAGCAACACCCCCACATCCTGCAACCCCAGACAATTAGGTGCCCCCTTGATTAGATTAGGAGAGGGCAGGAGAGGGGTGTGTTTATGATTTTTAGCCACACCAGTGGGTGGGCTCAGCCAGATGTAACCTCCAAAAATCAGATTCATCCATGTTGGATTTTTAGAGACTGTTGCCTTCTGGGATGGATTTTTGCCACACTTCCCAGGAAGTGGTCATCACAGGGGGACGACCATGTCCCTGATTGGAGAACCAGGCCCCCCCTGCTTTTCACCCAGGAGCAGGGATAAAACTGGCAGACCTGCACCCACGCCTCAGATCCCCACCAAATTTCAAGAAGAAAGAACTTAAGGAGAAGAAGGACTGCCCTGCTGGACCCCTGGCCTGCACCTGGAACCTGCACTCAGAAGGACTGCACCAGCTGCACACTTGGGCTTCACCACAAGAAGGACTTTGCCTGGCTTCAACTGGTTCAAGGAGGGACTCCCTGTTTGCTACAGGTGAAAAATTGCTAACCAGAGTCCCCTGCACCAACTCCTGAAGAAAGCGACCAGCTGACCACTGTCCAGAGCCAAAAAGGAGTTTGCGCCAGGTGCATTCTGGGAGTTGAAGTCCGCACCCCCCAAGGACCATCACAGAACTTTTGGACCCTTGGGGTGAGCTGTGGACCCCAAAAGTTGACCGGGACCTCCCAGCCATCGTATCCGAGAAGGGCTCCATGGACGTCGGATCAAGATCCAGGTTTACCCCGGTCGAAGGATTTTCATCTCGAAAAAATGACTAAGTCCGAAGGTAAAAGTCTCCACCGAGGAAACCCACATCGCGTATCCGGACAAGGGCTCCAGGAGGTCGGATTCAACTGGCAGGTTCGTCCCGGTGAAGAAAAACTTCAAAATAAAGACTAAGTCAGAAGGTAACTTTTTAACCGAGGCCTCCCGCGACCTGTAGCCGAGCAGGGCTCCATCGCGGTCGGCCTGAAAGTTTGACTTTGCCCCGGTCGAGGTGCAACCAGATGACCCGATTGGCGCTTTTTGTTTCTAAGCGCTAGAAAAGTAATAATTCTTTAAAAATTCATATCTCCGGTTCCCCTGAACCGATTTTAATCGTTTTTGTGTCATTTTAAAGATAAAAATATAAACTATTTTTATAAATTGGTTTTGGATTTTTAAACTGTTTCCTGTGTTTTATTTAATTACTGTTTTGTGATATTTGAATGCTTTACACTTTGTCTCCTAAGTTAAGCCTTGACGCTCGTTGCCAAGCTACCAAGGGTTGAGCTGGGATTAATTTACTGAGACCTAACTGTACCTAGGTGGAGGTTAGTGGCTTGTTGCTAGGTGTAGGTACCTACCTGCCCTACCAATAACCCATTTTCCAACAGTGCCTGTCACCGTATGTTCCACACAACAGACAAATAAAATTGCTCCTCTGCAGAAGGTGTGCCTGTCACCCTTCCTTTACAGCTGTCTATTATACCTTAAAAGTGTAGAAAGACAAAATTCCCCTTTAAGCTCTACCACCAACAATCCCTTTAAGGGCACCGATGTACTTCGACACGCCCCCAAACAGAAGTCTTGAACACTGCTTCCCACCGGATACAACCAGCGTCGCTCTCCTCTCCACTTGCTGCTTCTTTGAAGTTTTACACGCTGGTTTCGAGAATCCGCATGATTCCAACGCGGTCCGACCATAAAATCCTGCCAAAGGTACACCTGTCACCGGTTGCGCAGAGACTGCGTCCACCGGAATCAGCGCGCCAACGATCGCCAGCCAGAGCGCGTCGAACGGAGCCTTGTAAAACAGTGAGTACCGTCAAATCCTGGTAACTCACAAATGTCAGGATGTTGAGGCGACAGCCACCTTCGTCGCCAGATGTGAAATACGATATGCAAAGTACACGTTTGTAAGAACAGTCCATCGGTTTATTTCATGTCGCCCCAGCCATCCAGCCTCCGATCCCAACCGTCTCTCCGCGTCACCTTCATTCTATCTCTCGAATGAAGGTGATCGCGTGCTTAATACATAACAACACGGTGTGTTGGAAATGTAGTAAGACATAGCAAAATGGTAGAGCGGAATTTGGGAACCAAGTTCTGGATCAGGAGACAAGCTCATTTGGAGAGCGTTCGTCTTCCTATCACCCGCTCTGTAATATCTTTCCATCCCAGATCATAGGTGCACTGCATGAAGTCTCTCGTTTAGCATTTGTGTGTTCAAGTGTCAATTAATTTGTTATTTTCATTATTATTATTATTATTAATAATAATAATAATAGTAAATAGAATGATGAAAAGTATGTGTCAACGATATCATTACTGTTAGAAGAATATTGAATTCGCAATGCTGCAGGGAAAAGTGATAGATATTACTTTTATCCATTTCAATTGTACTAATTTTTCAGACCTCAGTAAAATAATCTCACTGAGCAATTAAACTTTTAATGTGCTGCTTCCACAGGGTAGATAGGACCTAGCGTGCTGAGCTCTCTTAATGCTAGATATTGCAGCCTACTGGAAGGGGAGCATGCCCTTTTGCAGTCCGGATGAAGAAATTAACAGGATAGAAACTTGCAAAAACGTTGAATACGTGAGGATAAATTTGAGAACTTGAGCAACATTATATAGTAAGTGCATGGAGGCCACGAATTCCCTGCTGCTTGTCATATCCTTCTTCCATTCACTAGCTAAATAATAAGGTGTTTGTTTTGTTTCAATTTTCCATAACATGGGTCACTAGGTTGACTGGATACAGCACAAAGGTATCAAATTGAAAATCAGGGGCAGAAGAAACCCAACTAGATGAATCATTCTGCCCCCACCATTGGCGGCTTTTTTAAGACATGCCTTTAGGAACATCTGTAGTGAGACAGAGAGAACATTTGCTAGCTGTTTAACATGTTTTACACATGACGTGTTTAAGAAAGTATAATTCCTCAGACATTTCTGAGTGAAGTTAAATGCTACAAAGATACCATAATGAATCAATGACGCATTTTCTACTCGATTTAGGATTCTGTCAACATCTTTTCTCCATGACGTTAGCTCTAAAATTATATATTTTTACTATCTTCCTTTAGCAACAATCTAATCAATTCTAAAATATGATTTGTGAAAACTAATCTAACTTAGGCACCTCTATGTTTGCAAGGGTTGAACTTCTAAAGGTTATTCTTTGGGTCATAACTGTTTGAGATATTAGGAAATGTAAAGCATATCCACTATACATAGGGAGTCAAACGCTGACTGGCTTTACTGTGACTATATACATTGAACAACTACTTGTCCCTATAGTAAAAGGGGTTTTACACACAGTACCAGTGCCACAGTGCCAGGCAGAACTCTGTACAGAGGTAATGGAACCATCTGTGCAAATGCTCATTTTTGAGAAAACTTTCCCTATGCCTCCTGTAAATGAATGTATGTATGTGTATGGTATTTCTGTAGTGCAAACCTATCCAAAAGGCAGCAAACAGCTGTAGAGAGTCAAGGATAAGTATATAATCAAAATTTGATGAGAGGTAGCTGGATTGTGGATGGTTAATGCATAATTATGTAGCATTCTTTAAACAGTCTTCATTTGTATCCTAAATTGGAGCAGCGTTGCCATGGTCCTGATGTATACGGGGATGTTGTTCCAGATCTTGTGTGCATAGATTACAGGGATTACATCGCTCTTGAACCACACAATGTGGCGCATGCGAGACGCAAGCCCAAAATGTGATTTATGAAGCCACACAAGGCCACCTTGCATGGTCCAGAGTGGTTCGATGAATTTGGAGTAAAACAGCACAGAGCAAATTGCTGTGTTGAATTACTCAGCACCAGGGAGGCGTTTCATGCATGTTGCGTGGGTGTTGCCACGTAACATCCATGGATTTTGATGCATTCCCAGATGTACCAGAAGTGGTAGACCTGGGAATGTGCCAAAATGCTAGACCTTACCAGGTAGCCCGTAATGAGGAGAAATATCTTTATTTCTCGTTGTTTTTGCTCTTTCTATGTGTGCCTCTTCCAACGCAAGTACTCTTGCACCCCAATTCTGGGTTCTCCTCAGGACCAAGAACAGGTAGATAATTTTTTAGAAAAAGCTAGATCTCCACTTGTTTCTGATAATGTTGGCTATCATGCAATGATTTTCAAACAACTGGATGAAAATTCGTTTTGAAGAAAATGGGAAGATCCACTTATAGCCAATTTTACAACATCCTTGATCGGTTACTAGCAGTTGGACTCAGAAGCTGTGAATCCATGTTCTTCTTTTGAAGAGTGTTAATTACTTAATTAAGTTAATATCCAGTGTCAATAACTTTTTCTGTGAAATATGTTATTTTGATTTTAACGCAGCAGCTGAAACTACAAATACAGCATTTTACACTGAAATTGCAAAAGATGAAGGCAGGTGATAACAATGTAGCAGCGTGCATTAGCTGCGTGCGTCTGCCATAAAGGCAGCCAGAGGCTCGTGAGGCTCATGATAGAAAGCAGTTTCCTCAAATGGTTGTTAAATAAATAAACAGTGAAACACTGGTTAACAAATACTGGAGACATTTAAACGGAATCTGGGGTGGCTCTGGCAACGAAGTTGCAGTGTCTGTAGCGGTAACAGTTTGTTAACAGCCTGAGACATTGTGGCCCATATTAATACTTTTTTTGCGCCGTATTTGCGTCATTTTTCAACGTGAAAGCGGCGCAGACTTACAACATACAATTATATTTTGTAAGTTTGCGCCATTGTTGCGTAAAAAAATGATGCAAATGCGGCACACAAAAAGTATGAATATGGGCCTGTATCTAATGGACTATTACAGTGTCTTAAACCGATGGAGCATGAACACAGCCAGTGTGGCTTCCAAAAGAACACAAGGGTCAAGGTATCTTTTTACCACTTACGTGTGTGATTCTGACAAAGTCAGTCTCTAAATTGGGCCTCCGTGCTGTGTGGTAGTTACAATGCGTCTTGAAGCTGCTATCCGCATCAACTACCCTGCCTGTTTTTTGAAAGCATATGGTGCTTTGTGCTGATTAGTGGTTTCGTATTGACGACTTTGGTTCATCGACTTCAATGGACCGAGGCGGGGATTGTCACTAGCCCTACAGTCCATTCTCTCCAAATGCTACTTTTTGAGAATCGATTTGTTTTGATAAAATTACAATTCAGATCTTTGAAGGAAGTAATTGACCCAGTACAAGAATTGTATGGTGTGTAATATGTTCATTGTCAACAGCTTTCATTTTTACTGAAATCTCGGCTACACTGAGGAATGCTTTTCATAAAGCATTATGAATCTTATAGTTCACGCTGGAGACAGTACTCCCCCCCTTACTCACTAGCGCAAATGGTCCCTCTTTAGCCTTTAAGATTCTGCAGCTCTGTCAGCTCATTTTGGCCATAGGTGTTTATGACATGTTATTTGGAAAAATTCACAAAAGCTGCTTGATAATAGTGAAAAAGAATACAAATATGATCACGTTAACTGATTTGCGTGACCACGTATGTGAAGCAACTGTGCTGCAAATCATTCTCAGTACTGGTTTTGTGCTTGCTTTGCATCTTCCTAAAAGTGGCATTTTGAAAATTACGTTTTAAAATCCGATTTCACCATGAGTTATGATTTTAAATTCTGATTCCAGCGACACCAAACATGATCTAGTGACCTATTCCCATTTGGAAATTACACCTGTAAAATGTAATAAGGTAACTCTAATGTTATCTCATGTTATCTTATGGGAGAGGTAGGCGTTGCAGTAGTGAAAAATGAATACAAGAGTTTTGCACTACTAGGACATGTAAAACTGAAAAGTACATGCCCAACTTTTTAAATACATAACACCCTGCCTGTGGGCTGTCTAGGACCTACTCTAGGGGTGACATATGTATCAAAAAGGAAGGTTTGGGCTGGGCAAAAGGGTTTATTTTGCCAGGTCAAAATGGCAGTTTACAAGCTGCACACACAGTCTGCAATGGCAGGCCTGAGACCTGTTTAAAGGGCTACCTAAGTGGGTGGCACCATAAGTGTTGCAGACCCCCTATTAGCATTTAATTTACAGGCCTTGGGCATATGTAGTGACACCTTACTATGCCAATTGGGAACAGTTAATTTTAAAAAATTTAGAGGAGACAGCACAAGCATTTTAGCTCTGGTTAGCAGTTATAAAGTGCACAGAAACAACAAAAACAAAGTCAGGAAAAAAGTGGAGGGTGAAAGGCAAAAGGTTTGGGCCTGACCCTGCAAAGACCTATTAGTGAAAGTGTCACAACGTGTGACTTGAACAGTGAGGGTTTATCTGTCAATCACAAAAAAAGCAGGGCTGGCCAAAAGGTACCCCTAAACTTTGCCCAGAGCAATGCCCTGCCAGGTTAAATACAAAACAAACAGCAAAACTTCAGACAAGGGTGCAGAAAGAGGGTCAACATATTTATAACTGCCCCAAGCCACAAATGTGTCCCAAAGGCAAGAATATATGGTCCTTGTGAAGGGTTGCCTGGGTGCAAAGATGACCTCACAGACTTCAGAAGGGACATCGAAGACTCAACTGTGACTGCTCAGTCTCCACGCATGAAGGCAGAGTGTGCGCAGGTTTGAGTGCAGAGGGGGTATACTAATCGTAGGACTGATGCTCATGATCAGGAGTTTGAGATACCATACTCTCTGCGCCCAATACAGAGCCACAAGAAGGACTTGGGCCTGGTCCATCCCGATCTTCGTCAGAACTTGAGGCAGGAGTGGTGTCTGCAGGAAGGAGTTCAAGAGTCCTGAGTCTTACTTTAGATGAAATGCGTCTCCCAGCGAGAGTCACTTTAGAAACGCCAACGTGCAGAAGTGCTGGCATTGCACATTTTCAGCAATTCTTAATAGATCAAACCAAAAGATTTTTCACATTTGCGACTGAGACCTACTACCACCTTAGGTTGAAGACACCTTTCATGATCCGCAAGGCATTGACGACTGAGTTTGTCTGCACTAACTTTTAGAGATCCGGCCAGGTGTTGTATGACGAGGAATATGACCTGATGTTCCAGTCGTGTCCAAAGGTGCAGGGCCTCCTGGCACAGCATCCAAGACCCTATTCTTTCCTTCTTATTTCAATAGCAGTTGGTGGTAGTTTTGTCTGTGAGCACCTGAACCAGCCTCCCTTTGCTGGATGGAAGGAAGGCTTTCAATGCCAAGTGAATTGTTCTCAAATCCAACAGGCTGATATGGAGCTGAGACTCCCCCAGAGACCAGAGTCCTTTGATCACCACCTCTGCCAGATTGCTGTCCCAACCCATAAGCAATACATGTGTTACAACTGTGAGATTTGGGTGGGGAAGAGAGAGGGATCTACTGCAGTTGCACTGGGTTCTGCCCCAGCAGTACGCCTTGAATTATTGCTTTTTTGATCAGCCGGCTTTTGGGCTTTTTACTGTGGGTGAGCCTCACTACTGGTGTCCCTCCTACAGTAATCACGCTATAAACGGACTGCCCGTGTTTACCGCCAGTGCCCGCCTTTTAAAATAAGACCGCTGAGACACAGCAAGTGTAAGGGGCACTTGGCTGGGTACATGTGAACATGTACACACTCGTGTGGGCACACATGTGCGGGCTGCGCGTGGGAGGCTACTGTCCTGCACAGCCCAGTAACGGTGCACAGGTAGTTTGGTGCAATAAGGACTCTGCAGGTATAGGTATTCACCTGGGATAGACCTCATGAGAGTAGTGTTCACTATCAGGGAATGTCATTGCGCTTTACTGTTTTAACAATAGTGACATACCGTTACACACATAGGGAGGGAACTGCCTTAGAGTGTAGTTTCCCTTCTCCTTGGCCTAGAGAGATCATTAACATCATGAATTAGAGTGTAACCTATGAAAGAAAATCAAATTTGCCACTTCCAAAATGATAACTGTACATCTTGTGGGTCATTTAGAGTTTTCATATTTTCCTGGCTCAGATAAGCTCAGGATCAGACCCCAGGCCTGTTCCCACCCTGCTGTGTCCAGTAATTAAATTTTCTAGTGACGCTGCCCCCCTTACTCCCCCTCAGGACCAGGTGGGGGAAGCCCTGGACTTTTCTGCACCCACCAATAAAGCCACGAAGGTGAACTGGCGCAGGGAGGCAGTAGGCCCAGGTTTTGGAGGACTGGACCACTTTGGAGGGGAGGGAGGTTGTTGTAACTGCCCCGGTTGATAGAGCTCACCTCCAGGAGTAACATGAGCCCAGGATCGTCCAAATTGGCCCAACAGGGCCTGAGTTACAGCATTTTAAAGTTTGGTAACCTTTGACCTTCTCTGCCACTGAGTGAGTGGAGCTCTGACACAGGTCTGGTAAAATTCCTCTGGGGTGGGTCAGTGCCCAGGGGACGGAGCAGGAAAGCTAAATCTACGTTGTTGGGGAGAGGGTCTGCATGGGCCTCCCTCCCTGTGTTTCTAACTGGCCCTGGGACCCCATCCTCCAGGCAGACTCTCCTTGCAGGGGTCGTGACCCCATCCCAGACCCCCATGTACATGTAATAATTAGGAAGCGCAGTTGCACTTCCCTGGGTAGAGGCAGGAGGGGCCCAGGACCCCATGCCTGGGTCCCTGGAGACAGCCGCAACATCACTTGTCTGCCCAACACTCAGAAGGACTGCTGACTTCCGCAGCCCATGCGGACGTGCTGACAGCACAGGGAGCGTGTGAGGGTAGCCATGGGTGGGCTCCACGAGCTGCCCTCCAACAGTGGTCATCATTGGTGTGCCCGCATGGGATCGGACCCCCTCACCAAAACATTGAAAATGCGTTGCAAGGCCGCCTTTTTAAATAGAAAAATCCAAAGAAAAACTGAGTATGGTTCTCCCTGGCCCAGCAGGAGAGCTGCTACTATAAAATTCACTGCACTCGGGTAAACTCGCCCCTTAATGCCTTGCGGGGCCTCTTGTTCAGAACACATTTGTGCCCATATCCTTGCTTGTGGTGGTCCTAGGATGATGGGACCACCACCAAAATACTCAGCACCACAAGCTCTTTATTACTGAATCATCTTTTGAGTCCCCACCCTAAGTTGAGAGGGAACCCCAAAATCATCCCCTTTCCTACTTTTCAAGGCATTTCTATGCTTTCTTGTGGCAGAGCTTGTGCTTTACAGCAGAGGGTAGTTTGTCTTCTGGAAGCCTGGTGTATGTTAACATTTTAAGAAGCCTGAAAATGTATGCACTGTGCCCTCTAGTGTTTAAATATAAGGCTACAATGTAATGCGTTTCAATGTAATTACGTTGTAATGACATTGCATAGGGTTATGCCCTCCTGGGGCGGAATGTATAATTACTCTGCTATGTTTTTCCTAAAATTGCTTTCATGTGGTTATGCCCTGCTAGAGGCTGGTTATATGTATACATTACAATGCTGTTCTGACCATTACAGTCTACTGTCAAGGGTATGAAAGAATGCACAAACACCAAAGTTTATTTCTGATAAATGTTTTTATTGGGTTTACATTATGATTGCATATGTTTTATTGATCCACCATTGTTGCAATTACAACAAACAGGAGACCCAACAGCCTCAAAGTCAGTCTCGCCGAAATCCAGGATAGAGGCTGAAGCCTCAGAATCATAGCCTGAATATCCTAGACTTGCCTCTCCAGAACACAGGCATGTAACTGAACTGTGTCCAGAATGGCTGAGATAAAAGGGAGCATCTGTGAGGGAGTCAAGTGTTACTTTGGAGTTTTGATAGTGAACTTAAGCGAATGCATGAGGACTGTTGTAGTCTGGAGGTGGGCGATGACCGCATAGGGTGAACCCGCCTTTAACAGCCAGTTGTTGAGGTCAGGGAAGACTGGAACCCGTGCCATCCATTGATGGGTTGCAACCACTGCCATCACTTTTGTGGACACTTGAGGGTGGCTGGTAAAGCCAAAGAGGAGCACAGAGAACTGAAAGTGCTTGTGGCCTACTATGAACCATAGGTAACATCTGTGGGCTGGCAGAAGAGGTATATTGAAATAAGCATCCTGCAAATCCAGCACTATCATCCAGTCTCCAGGGTACAGGGCAGATAGGACCAGAGCCATTGTGAGCATTTTCAATTTCTTCTTTTTCAGAAAGTAGTTGAGAGGGTGCAGATCAAGAATAGAGTGGAGGCTTGAGTCCTTCTATGACACTGGAAAGTACTGAGAATAACAACCATGACCTACTTCTGATGTTGACACCTTCTTGATGGCCCCATTGGCCAAAAGAGCCTGCACTTCCTGGCGCAATAGGGAGAGTAGATCCTCCATCAGCTGATTTGAGGATGCTGGCATGGGTGATGGTGCTTCTATGAATGAAAGGGCATAATCCCATTGAACAATTAGGAGCTTTCACTTGTCCAAAGTCATAGACTACCAGTGGGTCAGGTGGTGCCTGATCCTGCCAACAACTGGTTATCTGTAATGCTGCAAGGACATGTTGAAGAAATTTGGAGGCTGCAGCTGCTGGCGGGGGAACTGGGAAGATCTCTCACTTTGGGTCCCACAAGGCTTGTGGTAGTCACATCCGTGGCCAAGAAAGGACAAAGGAGCCTGCTGGCCGTGGTGACTAGGCAGAAATGGATGCAGCAGATAGCCCCTCCATAGCTATGGGGAGTCCCAACAACCAGGCGGTGGCCCACTGTCCTCAAAGCACTTGAGCTCTGAATCTGCCTTGTCACCGAACAGGAGAGTGCAGTTGAAGTTCATGTCCATAAAGGATGTCTGGACATCAACCAAGAAGCAAGTTGACCTTCGTCAGACATGGTGGCGGAGAGCCACCAATGATGTAATCGTTCTTCTCAGCGAGTCTGTTGTGTCCAGTCCGCAATGTATTGTATTCTGTTGCTGCAGCAATGTCATCTGCAATAGCCTGGGTCAGGATGGCTCAGGCCTCCTCAAAGAGAATGGACAGAACTTTTGCAACTATGTTCCACAATGTGTGGGTATACTGGCCCAACTGTTGTGCAAGGCTGGTGGGAGAGCAAATCCACTTACCATAGTGTCCAGACTCCGATGGTGTCGTAGAGAACGCACCAGGGTTAATCTTGGATTTTGAGGCCTGCAAGTTGTCTGGGTCTCTGGGTTAGGAGTGCTAGGTAAGGAAAGGTGGATCCCCGTGTGCAGAGAGGTGGTAGCAGGAGATCACTGTCCGAACTCCCATGGTAAAAGAACCCTCTTTCTCCCCAGCCACACTAGGAGGAGTGACCGGGCAAGAGTCTGGCGAAGTGCCCGGACCAATGGCATCAGCCAGGTACTTATACCAGTTATCCTCTGTCAAGGGTTCTACAAGGGCTGTCACTATAACCATAATGATACTCAGATCCACCCCAAGCAAATACAAGCAAGACTGTTCTTGGATGGACTTTTTTATTTATTTCATTGTTCAATTGGCTGAATTTTTTAAATACAAGTGTATCAGCATTTAGATGGACCCATTGTTGACTTATTTGTTTAAATAGGTTGATTTTTTTTATATCAACATATCTCAACGTGATGTATTTTGAAATGAATATAACTATGTTAATTAAATAAGTTTTATTTGTACTTGCCACATACTAGTTGTATTACTTGTTTATCTTTTGTTTCTTTTTGTATTTGAATATTTTATTGTAATTCTTGTTACTGTTCGTAAATCTTTGAATCCATCATAATAGACAGCCAAGTACTTGTACATTTGTGTGCTCCACAAGTTGTTTTTTGTGTGGTCATATTAACTGGTGTAGGTGTATTCCTACCCCAGTATACGTATTTGGCAACAGATACGTTTAGTAGTGTATGAGCACCAATATTATATTCACTAAAAGTACAGGAAGGTGTGGCCTCTATAGGGTTATTGTTGCCAGAATTGTTTTTTCAACATATTCCACAAAGGGCCTGTCAGAAAATGGAGGACCTGGCACAGGAGGGTCTTGGTCCGGGTGGCGTCAGAGTCGACGTTGGATCCGTATTGGAGTTGGGAATGACAACAGCGTCAGTGCTGCCAAATGGCAGCACCAGGAACAACACCACTTGATCAGACTCTAATGAAGTATTGGATGCACGTCTGGAGTCAGTCCAGACCCAGGAATGGATTCAAAGGGCCTGACAGGTAACGTAGACAAACCAGCTGGTGGAGATCCAGGCAAGTCACCTTCCAAACCCATGAGGCCTCAAAGGTGCAAGAGTGTTCGGCTCGCTCAAAGATGAGGTGCTCAGCCTCATAGAATTCCTTCAACACAGTGGGTGTTGCTCCACCTTTGAGAAATTCTGGAAGGGGCGGAGCAGACCAAGACTGAGGCCCCACAGAGAAAGTGTGGGAGCTGTTGACTGCTGACCACCTTGTGGTTATCAAGGTCTATTGCAGGCCTAAGGAGGGGGGCGCAACAAAGGACACCTACACCGTTGCTTGGGTTTACAATAATGTAGACGTGAGCGGCTACCTAGCCTTTCTTTCTACCCTTCAAACACACCCAGCTCTTGGGTTGCACTACATACAACCTTTCTTGAAATAAAAGATAACACAAAGCAAACAGTCAAACCATTATTAAAGTGATATGCAGCAAACAACATCTCTTAGTCTCTGGCTTAGTTCTGGATTGGATTGCAGATGATAAGGGTGACCGCGACTGTTGGCATCTTGATTCCTGGTAGGTTGACTGTGATCATTTAGGCAAACAGATGACAGTGCGCTGGAATGATTTGGACTGTTGACCACTGTTGTTCCTGTGGTTGTGTCATCATGCAAGCGTTTTATGGCTGTCTTCATCCACCGAACGCCAGTTCTTCTTCTGGTTCATGCCCCGCAGACTGAACCCTTTTGAACCATGACACATTTCTTCACATCTCAGAACCACCTCTCCTTACTGTTATCATGGTCCCTCACACTCTCACAATCTCCCACACCTCCTTCTCAAACAGTGTCCTAAACTTCCATACTGTGTGGTCATCTTTTATTGCAACCTTATCTCCAACTTCAAGGTCTGGTTCAACCACTCTGCGATCTCTACTTGCTTTTCAATTGGTGATCCATCTCTTTTCCTAGGTGGCTTGTATGTCAATGACTGCGAGCTGCCACTGGGGACCAGCAGGTATGATGTCTTGGGCACCTCTCTTCATCAGCATATCACTTGGAGGACACCCTGTTGTACTGTGGGGCATCTGACGATATCCCCTCAGGAACTGATGCCAGCAATACTCAAGGTTTTTTCCTCTTTTCACACAGATCCTTAGTGCTTTGTTGAGGGTCCTCAAAAATCATTCAACTTCCCCGTTTGCCCACGGCCACTGCGAAGTTATCCTTCTGTGCTTCATATTAAGACAATGTAACTATTTCTGAAAATGTTGACCTTGGTCCATCTTGACCTTGGTCCATCTTGACGTTATTGGGCAGCCCCAGAAATACAAAGATTTTCTCAAGCGCTGGATGGACATACTCCAAAGCTGTGGACCAATTCGACAGCTGGAAATTGGGAGTGGCTGTCCATTGCAGCTAAAGTAAGCCTGTTGTCAGGAAAACTTCCAAAGTCCATGCTCACTGACGAACATTACTGATTGCTGGCTTCTTCAATAATTGTATTGGAATAACAGCTCTTTACCTTCTCCTCAACCTACTTGTCCATTCTGGGAAAACAGATTTTGCTTCTCACTCAAGCTTTCGTTTTGCCAATGCCCTGATGCCCTGAATGCACTAATTCCACTGTTCGTACCCATTGACTGGGAGGAATAACAATCTGATGGCCTCTCGGTACTAGTCCTCCTTCGCTCACACTGGGCTCATCACAAACCCTCCATATCTGTGTCTGAGCTTCATGTTCCTCCGGCGTTAGACCTTGCGCTCCATTCAGAAAGCTCCTCCATTGTCGCCCTTTTAGCGCCTCTTTAGCTTGAGCGAGACATGCATTGAATGTCGTGGCTTCTTAAATTTTCTTGAGTGACAGTGCCCAAGGACAGGCAATTTTTCACAACCATTCTCACAAATCCTTCCACTCTTTGCTCATCTTCATTCAGAGCACTCACGCCAGCTGCCATGGCGTGCCGCAACAGATAATTGGTAGGGCTACTCACACCATGTCGATACACCACATCAAATGATTGTTGTTTGAGTTGCACAGCCCACCTTTAAATTTTGCAGCCCACATTGAAATGCTATCTTTGCAAAATTAGTTTGTACATGTGCAGGAAGGGACACCACCCTACACGTTAACAATCATTAAAAATCAAACCTATTAATGCAAACATCCTTGCAGGATGGTGCAAGGATGCTTGCGTTGGTGCTAGGCACCCCCAGTTCATGCCAGGGCAGGGGACAACACAGGGGTGGCGCCTATGTAAATGAATATGGCGCAGCCCGGCACTGTGAAAATGACGCAGCGGGGCACTGCCACTCTCAGCGCAGCGTTGCGCTCTGTCATTCCGAATAACTAGTGAGCTTGATCCATGTGAGCTGCACAATGCTACACATAAGTACAACCACAACCTTTGGTCAGTAACGTGTCACTGAGCCTCCAGTGGCAAATACATGATGAACCATGTGAACAGTCAATGCAATCCAAAATTGATATTACACTATCTCATTGCAGAGGATGATGACTTACCTCCTGCTGACCTGCCTGTCCTGGACTTTAAATATGACATGGATGACCAGCTGGTAACCATAAATCAACATACTCTCCAGGATGTCCTAGGATCCCTCCAGACACCACCTCCAGTCACAGGGTGGACAGACAGCATTGTGGGGTCGCCACGTGAACCACCCAGCCACCAACACACACCATAAGGCAGTCCACACACAGCTGTGGACTCTGAGGACCCACAGATCAGCTTTCACAGGACAGTGGTAAGAGTCCAGCGGGTGCTGGCAAAGCAGGTTCATGTGGGGGTAGAGACCATGGCAGGCAGCCTAAAGGAAGTGCGGAGGTGCCGCAGTCCAAATAAGGACAACTTAGCTGCCATTAGAGGCACCCACTCCCCGCTACGTGGACTCCAGCAGTCCCTGGCGGAGTTAGCTGTTGTGATGAACCAGGTGCTAAAACAGATGGCCTCCCAAAATGCCATCAGCATGCAGAATACCCTGGAGTCCATACAGCGGGAAGTGACATCAGTCAGGGAAAACATGGCAGCCTACCACCATGACTTTGTTGTGGTCTTGAAGAATGCAGCAGTGATGCCATATGTGTTGCCACAAATGGCAGCCGCTGGGGCACTTGACTCCACATCTCTATCCCCTGAAGTGTGTGTGGCCCCTTCTACCTCTACAGCAGCATCAGCCATGGTACAGGAGGCACCGCACACATCAGAGGATGAAGATGTGGAAGGAATAACAATAAAAAGGAAAATCACCCAGTGGCACCAGTCTGTGCCACATGGACATTTTCTCCTTAGTTCTGGGCTTAAGATCATGCCAGTGTTGTGACATTAGGACATGTGCCCTCTTCACCGTACCACTGTTGAAATGTCTGCTATTTGCTGTCAATGTCTCTACCATACTAATTGTCAATGGCATACACTCCTCACTTATGCACACTACTCCTAATCCTGTTTGGTGACATGTCCCTTAACCCTGGACTCCGAGTGACCCATATTTGACAAACGTTCATTCATGGGACCGGTAAAATGGTCATTTTATAGTAATCACAATAACAATTGCACCTGTAAATAAAGAACCTTGTACACATGTAGCATTCCTACGTTTACTGTGATCTGTCTACTCAGCAATACGTTACCATTGTGTCGATCCATGTCAATGTGTAAGGATATCAGTACATGAGTGCATGAAGAGGAAGCTGAATGATGGTGTTGTTGGCTACAACCAATTTACTGTGTAGATCAAATTCTCCTGAATACATAGCCTTTGAAGTAGAGATATGGCATGTATGGCTCATTACCCAATCAAATTTGAGTTACCCAGATGGGAGTACAAATACAACTGATATGTGTGGAACAGGAAAACCTAACCTAATCAGTGATGGGCACCTGTCAGTGTTGCAGGACACAGTTCCAAAATTGGGAGTTTTCAGATGTACCACACTTACCAACAATGAAATACCAGGACCCCACCAATGACAGGTGAAGTCCCATATTCACCTCTCCAAGGTGAAAATTAAAGACACATTGTGACTGACTGGATGTCAAATGTGTGCACAAGTAGACATAATGTGGCAGCCATTCTGACAGCTCCTTGGTCATGAGGATGCATATGGGAAACCTGGGAAATCATGACAGTATGCATACCCTACACCATTGCCCCAACTTGCCCAGTGCACTCATGAAAAGCCCCAGACAAAATCATTTAAAACAAGTAATGAGGCAAATATGAACAGGATTTATTTAAAACCGTCAAGCATATGAAAATCTAAAACCTACCCTATTCTAAACTAACCTAAACTAAGGCCCATATTTATACTTTTTTAGCGCCGCAATTGCGTCATTTTTTGATGCAAAAGCGGCGCTAACTTACAAAATACTATTGTATTTTGTAAGTTTGCGCCGCTTTTGCATAAAAAAGCGGCACAAATGTGGCGCTAAAAAAGTATAAATATGGGCCTAAGTATCCTAAAATTTTAACTTCACCTATCTAACCTATACTAAACTTATCTTACACATATAACACCACACTCTGAACATTGCCCCCCCACCCCCTTATGAGATGAGATACAAGTAGGACAACATAAACTATAACTACACATGTACTACCTAACTAAAGACCTAACAAATATATACATTTTTTGTATTATTTATTTTTTTTAAATACAAACACCCCAACATTACCCCCACCCAACAATAAAATGATATAGTAAAACCTACCCCCCACTATACTTAACCTAATCTATGCCTACCCTACACTAACTTAACACTACATATCTAATACCCTAATTAAAACGATACAAAATGGTAAAAGGGAGGATGTAAGATCTGAGAGGTTGCAGGATGCTACAGTAGTTTACTTGTTTTTTTCAACTTAGTCTTGACGTAGCGCAACATTATGCGATTTGCTGCAACCTCCTCCTCCAGTTTTGTCAGTCTTGACAATATCATCCCAATGTCCCTCCTCATGTCCATCGCAAATTGACTTGGGCCCACTGCTGCAGTTGGCTGCACTGGTGGCTGTGTTAATAGTGGTGCAGCTGATGTGGATGGCCCTGCTCCCGAAGTGGCCCCCTGGACCCCTGATGGCTTGTTGCCAGTGCCTGCTGTGGCTGAGTTTTGAGGTCCCCTCATTTGGAAAGGCACAGCATTTCCCTGATATTTTTTCCTTTTGGAACCTCCGGCCCATTTGGCGGTAGGCATCATCAACTTTCACTATGTGGCGGTAGCGTTCGACCCTCTTGTGGAAGTCTCACCTCTGTGCATCAGTCATGTTGGCAGCTGAAACACGAGGAGAAGCAAGCATCAGTAACAGTATTGGGTGGAGATTGTACAGACATAGGGGGTCATTCTAACCCTGGCGGTCGTCGACCGCCAGGGCTAAAATGACGGGGGCACCGCCAACAGGCTGGCGGTGCCCCGTAGGGCATTCTGACCGCGGCGGTCAGACAAGGAAAACCGGCGGTCTCCCACCGGTTTTCCGCTGCCCTTGTGAATCCCCCATGGCGGCGGAGCGCGCTCCGCCGCCATGGGGATTCTGACACCCCCTACCGCCATCCTGTTCCTGGCGGGTCTCCCGCCAGGAACAGGATGGCGGTAGGAGGTGCCGTGGGGCCCCTGGCAGTGCCATGCCATGCCCGTAAGAGGGCCCCACTTTGTATTTCAGTGTCTGCTATGCAGACACTGAAATACGCGACGGGTGCCACTGCACCCGTCGCACATACCCACTCCGCCGGCTCCATACGGAGCCGGCTTCCTCGTGGGGAGGGGTTTCCCGCCAGCCCAGCGGGAAAGCCAGAATGGCCTCCGCGGTCTTTCGACCGCGGAGCGGCCATATGGCGGCTCCCTCCACGCGGGCGGCGACCGCCGCCCGCGGGGGTCAGAATGACCCCGATAGTATGTACACTGCAACTGCAGATAACACCTACAGTCCAACACACATTCCTCCAAGATAACTCACTCCTCATCTATGTGTATTTCCTACCAGTCATCATCACTATCATGTACATGTCACTGGGATGAAGGAAATGTGTTTAGATACAACACGTCCCAGAGCCAAAACTGTCCATGATCAACATTTGTGTTTTCTACCTTGTGAGCCTCACGTGCCCCAACAAATCCTGTGTTCCTGTGGATTAGGGGGGCTGTGCATGCACTCCATCACTTCGACACACCTGGTGGAACATCATGGCTTGCCCAGTCAGCAAGGAGGCAATGTGTGGCCCATATGATAGGTGGTCAGGTAACTTCACACCTACTATTCTAAGGTTAGGTAAATCAACATTGTTGTGTCCTGTTGTAAGACCTGCCCTGAGCACGCATAACAAAGGGGCATGCCACTGCCCATGATGTGCCCACATGTACAACTGATTTAAACTTCAAGTTAGGCTTTGAAGCCTGTGCTGCACATCAGAGTTGTCAACACATTTCTGAAATGAAGCCCCCTACACTGTGCCATGTAGTGCTACATGTGTTGAATTGGACACACATGTTGGCTGTACGGGTGCCCTTAGGCCCACGGTGAGTTTGGCACTGCAATAGTATCCAGAAACACAGTACATCATTTGCACATGCATGTCAGATGTATTTAAAAGTACCAGGTACGCACACACCATTCACATCAATGCATTTGTGATGTGACCTACATCACTCACAATTAGCATGGTGGCAGGACCATATTGTGAAAACTGCCTGAGAGCTGATGCCAGAGATGCATAGACTTTTCACACAACCATCTGGAGGTTAGTTGTCGACTACATGTGTACACCACTGATTGTTGCGCAGCACAATTTGGCTCCTTGCAGTGCAACAGACACATGGACCCATATTGATAGGAAAATGATGGAGTGCATCACTGCAGCAAAATTGGTAGCACCGCACTCTGTCATAATCACAACGCAGGAATGCCCCATATTCAACTGAATACGGGATACCCCTGTGTTGTTCCCTGTATTGGCGCTAAATTTAGCTGCCAGTACCAATACAGCCATCCTTGCTCCATCGTGCAAGGATGTCTGCATTGAGGGGTTTGATTGTTCATGGGTGGGAAGGTGTCCCTTCCTGCAAATAAACAATCACTAATAGAGATTTGACACTTCTGTGTGTACAGCAGAATGCTGCACACACAGAAGTGCCAAAGCATATTTGACAAATTACTGTTTATTTACAGGAGGGGACACCTTCCCACATATAAACAATCATTTCTGGGATTTTGCTCTTTCTATGTGTGCTGCAGAGTTCAGCACACATAGAAAAAGCTAAAAACAAAGAGGAATAAAAGTATTCCTCCTCGTTGCACACTGCTAATGCCACCCCTGGGGTTGGCGTTAGATATTGGTGCTGTCTCAGGTTTACTAAAACTCATAAATCTGAGGCAGCCTCAAGCTGCAATGGGTCTTTCTGTGGCACTCCTACAGCAACAGCCATGGCACGCACCTTCCACGCAAAGGGCTGCATGTAAAGGGGCCGTATTTACAAGGTGGCACTGAGCCACAAATAGTGTCTTGACACCACCTTGTAAATAGCACCAACGTGTCACGAAAAGTAATGCTCTGGCGATGCCAGGGGCTCATAAATATACCCCATGATATCGGAAGGGTACTGAGGCACCTGTGGTGTATGTGTCTTCTCTATAAGCCCCCTAGACACCACTGCAGATGTCACCCACATGTGTACCATCTTGTCAGTAAGTGTAAGCTATAGGTGGCACACTGTGGTGACAATGGTGTTGTGACAAAGTCTTTGTAAACATCAAACGTCACAAACAATGGGTTAGGAACAACACGGACGTTCCCCACGCAAGCGTAACTAGGCTTGCTGGAACAACAAATGCCTTTATTTGTGCCTTAACTAGGCATGAGCTGACCTACGCAAATGTGTGGCGAAGGCACAGAAAATGGCAGAATGGATTGGGAGTGGATGTGGTGTGGTAAGTGGGGCTGGGGCAGGCTTGGAGGGTAGTTGTTAGGGGTGGATTAAGGGCTTGGGTTGGGTGGGTTTTTGGGCATATTAGGGCAAGGGGGTTGCGCTATTAATGTTTTAGGTTTCAGGGGTTGGGGTAGAGTAAGGGCTTCCTGCACATGCCTTCATTAGCCATGCTTTTGCAACGTATTATCATTGTAAAGGCATGTGTGGTGAAGTCATGTGTGGTAACAATGTGGTTGTTGTTCCGACCACTTTGTTAAGGCATGCGTGGTTCCAACATGTATTCTTTGTAAACAGGCATGCTATGTACATGAACAGCTTCCCTGAGACCTATCATAGTAGACATCAATGGATTACTGGCCACCCATATCAATTCCCATGTCACACAATTCCATGCCAGGACACGTTGCCCCTTGAACTACATGCAAGCCATTCACATTGCACAACATTCCAACATACAAGATGTCACCATCCATTCTCCAATGATATTAGGTCACTGGTCAGGCAAAACCATCTTACATTACATTCCACACTTCAGACTGAATCACACTAAACCCAGGATTTGCACCCATAACACACAAGATGACACTTACTGGATACCTCAGGGTATTCAAATTGGGCAACCTCTCCGACGGTGTAGGGTGCAGGTCCACCTGCAAAACATGGATTGAAAACATTGGTTAGTGTAATTTGTAAATTTCTGTTGAAGGACAACATTGTTTACTCTTAACTAGTTAGGCTGAGTGAGCACGTAATCCTAGTGGTAGAGCAGAGCAACTAACAAACACCTGTGATCAGTCAGTCACACAGACTCTCAGATCATTTAGACCCACACACCTACAAACCATCACTGTCCCTGACACTCCTGTGGTGCTTCTCAGTGCTCCATTGCTACATGGCATTGTCATTCAGGTGTCTTTTATCTCAACACCTCCATGACCATAAGGGACTGCTTGACACTGTATATTGCATCTGAGAGGCATGCAATGGTTGCTGCAGTGGCTGTCCCATTGTGACACCCATAGCATTTGCGCCTGCCTCAGATGTTGTTGTCATCTACCTCATTGTCATAGCACACTGACATACTATTACCCAGGGGTTGTTTTTGCATGTCGAGATGTTGAGGAGTGATGTCATACATCCTTCAGTGGCATAAGTAATGCGTGTGTGACATCACAAGGCACACACATAAGCAGTAATGCAATGGGAATATATTAATGTGAAGATAATTGTACCTACCTGCACATTGACTGATTGTATTCATGGATGTATTGGCAATATTGCATGGCCAGGCATTGTTGCCATGGTATACCATCATGTGTCTAGGGAGGGATCTGAACATAGGCATAGTACATGTCTCAACAGTGAAATACTTGCTCTGTGGTCCAAGAGTGCATTTGTTGGTGTAGGTAACTGAGTGATGTGTCAGTGAAGGAGTAGATGCAGGCAGCCCCATACTGTCAGTGAGAAGCAGCAGGCCTGTGGAACTGACTCTGCACATATGTGTAGTAATAGACATAGTATAGGATGTGATACGTAAGGAATTTGAACAGGGAAGTGCTAGTAGCCGGCACCCAGTGCATGGTCAAGCCCCCTTACATGGCCTTGGCCAATGCCACAAAGGGGAAATAGAACAACAGGAGTGTTACAGCAATTGTAGCAATATAGTCTCTGTGGCCTTCAGTACAACCCTTACCCCCGTCATCTGTGCGCGCCATGAGAATAGCATGATGCAGGTAGGGCCCAAATGCATCTATTTATGTGTAGGTAAATGATGTACTCAGCAGGAGTTGCATCCTCGCCACTTCTGCTGTGTACATTGGAGGCCCATCTCATACATTTTCATCCCCCCAAATCACACTTGCTCTCAGCAGCCATTCAGAGTGCGGGTAATATGGTCCTAAGGGATTTCTCAGCTTACTCAGTGGCTCATACATATGCTACCCAAACAGGTTTTGGGACACCCTTCCATACATGATGCATGGTGCTGGCCTCATCTGTTCCTGCTCTTTACTAAGTTGCCCTATGCATGCATCACAACACTTTTTAATGGCTGCGCTGGGAAAAAGGTACATCTGCCCAGCATTGGCTACATTTTTGTACACCTCACTTACAGGCCTAATGTGGCGCTGGGACTCATCATACAGGTAGCATACGACATGTCCACATATACAAGCATTACATGCAGCACTCAACCGTATCTGTAAATGTCATGCACATGCAAAACTACGAACTTTGCATGGTAATGTGAGACTTACCAACTGGTCCACCAATCTAAATTCACAGATGAGCCAGCAGATCCTGCTCCCTTGTCACCAGATCTGCCCATCGGTGTTTAAGCTGGTCGTCGTTCCTGTCACTGCTGAAAATTCTGTTGAGGTGGTGGAGCACCTTGCCCCACCGCAGCTGCCGTGCTTCTGTGGGGTAGACAAGGATCACACGGCCACCCAGTTCCAGCATCAATGAAAGGTAGTGCTGCACTAACCAGATGAACCCCCCCCAGCTCATCTGCATACATATGGGGCATCCTCCCTTTACCACTCATTCTGCTAGTGCAGTTCACCCAATTAATTATATTAAATACACCTAACCCCAAATACCCCAACGACCCCCAAATACCCCAACAACTATTCTAACCCCGACAAACACCCCCACAATACAGAGACAACAACAATACTAAAACACCACAAAAGACAAGCAAAGACAAAAACTACAAGACACAGCACTACTAACACTCCAAAAATCAGCAATCCAACCACCAAATCAGCACCAAACACCCTACTTCAGTAACCGACAAATAGACTGTAAAGTGAAAGTGAAAGTTAACTCACTGTACACTGTTTTGAGGCAGGATGTCCTGTTACATCACTCCCTGGGCCTGTGTGTCACATTTCCAGTCATGCGTAAAAAATAAATTTACGCATTACAGTCATGCGGCGTATTTTCTCACCATTAGTGTGAAAAGGCCTGTGGACATGCGATAAATGCACAGGGGCTATGCGTCTATTAGCTTAAGGGTATTGTATGGCATATGCGTATGTGTGAAAACTTTTCACACATGACAACATTGCGTGGAGTTTTGCATTGTGTACCTTGGGTGAACCCTGAGTGACTTCAATTGTTACATGGGGTATGCAACAAAGGTGTATATGTGGTATGGCAACATGTGGGTGAAAGTCCAGTCCTGTCATTCCGGTGACAATGGTATATTGAACCTACGGGTTTGTTTGTGAGTCTGTTGCATGCGATTACTCAACACCTCATGTACATGTGCATGTATAGCTACACTGTGTCCGCATACATGGTGGCACATGCGTGCTATGTGTATATTTTTACTTTTTTTGGGGCTGGACTACATTGTTATTTCTGAGATACGTATGTATGCATACCTATGACACCAAACGTGTTTGGTGGCCTATGTCCAACACTTGGTAAAGCATGTGATAACCATGAAAGTTTTGACACGCAGTACTCAGTGGACTTGGACTGCATTGACATCATGCCAACACTGCCATTTTGCCTGTATATGTGTGTTTACTCTGTGGTGTGTCGTTGAATTTCCCTTCATGTTGTTCTGCTACACGTGTGCCATTTGTGCCCCCATGCACCGTAGTTGCAGGAGATGTCATGTACATGTACTACCGTGAAGATTGGTATCCGCCGTGTGTGTGTATAGACATGTGTTTTGTGACTTTTGTCACTTATGACGACAGTGGTGTGTTTATTGGATGTGAAACCTCACATTACTATCTTCCTGCATGGACACATGTTGCCATCTGACAAATGCATGTGCTGTTACATCAGTGCCACCTATGTTTCCATATGTCAGAACACACGTGAAGCTCGTTTCTGACAGTCACTGACTTTTGTGCTAGGTTGCTGTTGGAAATGGCCTCTCTGCAGGGTCACCCCTAAACTTTTTGCCTTCCTCCTCTTCTTTCTCTGACCTAATTTTTGCTAGCTTTAGGACTCTGCGCACTTTACTACCGCTAACCCGTGCTAAAGTGTATAGGCTCTCTCCTTTAAACATGGTAACATTGGTTCATTCCTAATTGGCATATTTGATTTACTTGTAAGTCCCTGGTTAAGTGCATTACATGTGCCCAGGGCCTGTAACTTGAATGCTACTAGTTGGACTGCAGCAGTGATTGTGCCACCCACAAAAGTAGCCCCTTAACCATGTCTCAGGTCTATCATTGCATGGCCTGTGTGTGCAGTTTCACTGCCACTTCGATTTGTCATTTAAAAGTACTTGCCAAGTCTTAAACTCACCCTTTTCTACATATTAGTCACCCCTAAGGTAGGCCCTAGGTAACTCATAGGGCAGGGTGCTATGTAAGTAAACAGCAGTACATGTACATGTGTGTGTTCTATATGTCCTGGTAGTGGAAAACTCTTAAATTCATTTTCCACTACTGTGTGGCCTGCTCCTTTCATAGAATAGCATTAGGGTTACCCTCATATACTGTTGATAGATCCTGATCAGAAAGGGATAACCAGGTCATATTTAGAATGGCCAGAATGGTAATAGAAAATTCTGCTTATTGGTTAGGTTGGATTTTATATTACTATTTTAGAAATGCCAATTTTAGAAAGTGACCATTTCTCTGTACTTAAAATCCTTCTGTGCCTTACAACCTGTCTCCAATCCACGTCTGGGCTAGGCTGGTTGACAGCTCCCTTGTGTATTTCACCCAGACAACTTCAAACACAGGCTACTCAGTCACACCTGCACTCATCTGCATACTGAATGGGTCTTCCTGGGCAGGGAGGGTGGAGGGCCTGACACTAACATTTCAAAGGCTAGCGGCCTGCCCTCACACAATGGATTGCCAAACCCCCTACTGAACAGACAGACCTGTACTGAAAGGGGACCATGTGCACTTCAAAACCACTCTTTGAAGTCTCCCCCACTTCAAAGGTATTTTTGGGTATATAAACTGGGTCTCTAACCCCACCAAATCAGACACTTCTGGACCCGAACCTGCAGCCTGTCAAGAGGAACTGCCTGGCTGCCCAAAGGACTCATCTGGACTGCTTTCCTGAGAAGGACTGCTGCCCTCCTGTTGCCCTGCTGCATTGCGGCCCTCTGGCTGAGGTGAAGAAGTGCTCTTCAAGGGCTTGGATAGAGCTTGCCTCCTGTTCCCTGAAGTCTCAGGGCCAAAAAGACTTCATCTCTTCAGGAAACTCCTTGTCTGCCGAAAATTGACGCACAGTGTCAACACCAGAGCATTACGCGCTCTATTGGCGACTAGAATGCAAAAACCCAGCACTCTCAAAACACCGTAATTTATGCATTTTGCTGATATGTTGTGGTTTAACCTTTTGCATTGCAGAGTTCAATCCTGAAGACTGATTTTGAATATGCTTACAAATACTGTTCCTTTGCAATGTATTGTTGCAGGTTTTCAAAGTGTGTTCGGTGTGGCCCTTTCCAGGGTCTTCCAGAGACTTTCCCTGCAGCATGCCTGGGCGTGGTTGTGGGCTGGGCCAAGACTATAAAAGAAGAGCCAGCCCAAATCCCAGTGCTCACTATTCATAGGTCCCGGTGCAGAACAGCAGCTATTTCCAGAGTTCCTGTCCCCGGGGGCCTATTTGATTTTCCAGTCCTCTGCTTTTCATGCTTCATTGGTGAATCTTGTTCTTGGGCGGTAAGACGGTAGTTGGATTTATTCCACCGTTTATTTTCAGAACTATCGTATTCTAGGGTCTAATTATTTATTTGATTAACATATTGCTTTGAGCTCAGAAAAAGTGCACTTGAGTGTTTTGTAGTGTTTACATGGGAGCTTGTGAATCGGCAAGACGCGTGATTCGTTTTGTGGAAGTTTGGAACTTGTGTTTCATTGCGCGCTGTAATTTTTTAGCATATACATGGACGCTTACGAATCGGCAAGAGGCGCGATTCGTTTTATGAAGCTTTAAAACTTGTGTATCATTACGCGCTACCATCTATTGACATTTACATGGAGGCTACAAATCGGCAAGACGTGCAATTCGATTCAAGATCATTTTAAAGCTTGTTGTTTATTGTGCGCAACCATTTCTTGACATTTACATGAAGGTTTACAAATCGGAAAAACACACGATTCGTTTCATGATGATTTAAACCTTGTTGTTTATCACGCGCTACCATTTCTTGACTTTTTTGCATGGTGGCATTCGAGTCAGTAGGATGTGTGATTTTCTCCTCGAATTTATTTTATGTTGTTCATTGTATACTACCATTCTAGGACATTTGTTTGGTGGTATTCGAGCTGACAAGTGTGTGATTTATTTCTTGAACTCATGTAGTATTAAGTCATTGAAACACAATTCTTCCATAGTGTTTACTATATATATTTATATACATATCTGTAAAGAGTGTAACCTGTGTTGAAAACATTTCAAGAAAACATTTCAAGAAAACACAAAAAAGTCAGAGTTTCTAAATGTAATATTTTATGCTTCTATTATGCATGTTCTTTTTTCTGATTCATGCTTGAATAAGAAAGTTTTCATTTAATTCATCTTGATTCCATTACAGGTATCCGACCATCTTGAAACCTAGTCATTTTAAACTTCATTCTTAGTTTGCTCATGTTTTCAGAATGACTATGCGTAAAACCTTAGTCTAGTATTGATTTTAGGTCATATTGTGTGTTCTAACCTTTTTTCTTACTATAGGTCTCCTTCCCAGCTGTTCCCTTCCTAATCCCCTCTTCCCCTCTTGAACTCTCTCAGCCTCTGTGATTTATCTATCAGTGTCTTGGAGCTGTTCAGTGTTGGACGTGTTGGGAACGTGCGCAGACCCCGAGGATCTGGTGACTCTGACAGAATAGTGAGCCCACTAATTATTATCCTCCTGGTTTGTGTATGTTCTCAGCATGGCCACGTTGGACGAGTTAGTCAAGGCTATCACCCAGCTCCAGGCAGAGGTGGTATCATCCAAAGAATAATTAATAACTAGTTTAGCTGCGAAAGTGAGTCAGTTGCAAGATAGGGTAGAGAAGAAGGAACAAAGTCCCACAGGTGTGTTTTGGCCAGGTACTTCTTCTCAGGCTTCTGGAAGTAATCCGACAAACACTTCTCTAAATGTTCCTTCCGCAATTCCTTTAGCTCCCACTGAACGTTTCTCAGGTGACCCTTCGAAAGCGCAATCTTTCCTGGTTCAAGTGGGACTACATTTCACCTGCAGACCACATACTTTCCCCAATGCCCAGTCCAAAGTAGTTTTCTTGTTATCATATTTGGCTGGGGATGCAGCTACTTGGGCAATTCCTCTTGTGCGTAAAGATAGTCCTTTGTTGTACAACTGGAGAAATTTTGTTCGTGAGTTTGAGAGAGTTTTTGATCGTAGAACTGTAACACAGTCAGCAGATCGTGAATTATTAGATTTACGCCAAGGGAATCAAGATCTAGTATTGTATTTAGCCAATTTTAATCGGTTGGTTGCTGAGACATCCTGGCCTGAAGAAAAACAAGCGGTTTTGTTTTACAAGGGACTCAAAGAAGAATTAAAAGATATCTTAGCGCAAATTGACCCACAGACTGTCAAGAATTAATAAACCTTGTTTTGAGGCTTGATCATTGTTTAGCAGAACGTAAAGGAACGCGCAACAAGATTGAAAAGTATTCATGGCGTATTCATGATATCAGAGACTCAAGAATTCCGAAAGAGAGAACGCCGGAACCAATGGAAATTGGAACCATCAGAAGACCATTGACCAAAGAGGAAAAGGATTTACGCAGAAAAAATGGACAATGTCTTTATTGTGGGCGGAAGGGTCATTTTGCCAAAGATTGTCCAATCAAACCAAAGAACAAGCAAGGTCCGGTTCAGAAGGTCGCAGCCAATACACCAGTCGAGTTGGGAAACTAAAACACCCAAGATGCAGAGAAGGGTTGCTCTTGGGTGTCACCGTGGACCCTTCACAATCTAGACATCTTAAACTGGAAATAAGAGTTCAGGTCAAGAAAAAGAGTTATTTCAAAAAGGCTCTAGTCGATTCTGGGGCTACTGGGAACTTTGTTGATATCCAATTGGTTCGTGCATGGGGGATCCCATGTATTGAAAAGAAAACCCCAGAAATCATCCAGGCAGTCGATGGAAAACTCTTGACTGGAGGCCCAGTAACTCTGCAGACTATCCCCTTGTCAATGATTTGTGAAGATAAGAATCAAAGAAAGAAACATAATGAGAAAATCATCTTTGACATGATTCATGCTCCCCAATATGGGATTATCCTCGGCTTGCCATGGTTAACTCATCACAATCCAGAGATCAATTGGGCAGAACGAAAAATCGTGTTCTCATCTGCGCTATGTAACGAACAATGTCTCCAAAAGATTCAAGTACCAAAAATTTGCAAATCTTCCATAGCTACTGCCGCGGAGAAAGAAATTCAATTGCCCAAACAGTATTCAACTTACAAAGATGTATTTGATGAGAAAGGAGCAGAGAATCTACTTCTTCATAGATATTATGACTGCCAAATTGATCTAGCCCAGGTGCGATACTTCCCAACTGTCGTGTATATGCCCTGTCAGAACATGAAAACCAACATTTACGAAAATACCTAGATCATATTTTGGAGAATGGCTTCATTCGTCCCTCTAAGTCTCCCGCAGCTTCGCCTTTGTTTTTTGTTTCAAAAGCTAATGGAGAACTTTGAACTTGCATCGATTATAGGGGCTTGAACAAAGTCACCATCAAGAATAAATATCCTTTACCCCTAATTCCGGTTTTATTGGAACAAGTAAAGAGAGCCAAAATCTACACGAAGCTTGACCTTCAAAGTGCTTATCATTTGGTCAGAATGAGAGAGGGTGACGAATGGAAAACAGCATTCAAGACAAGATATGGCCTTTTTGAATACACCGTCATGCCTTTTGGTCTGTGTAATGCTCCAGCAGCATTTAACTTTTTCTTGAATGATGTTCTTAGAGAGTACCTTGACATATTTGCCATAGTCTACATCGATGACATCTTGATCTACCCAGACAATGAAAACGAACATGTCCAACATGTCAAGAAAATTCTCGCAGCCCTTCGAAAGCATCACTTATATTGCAAACTAACCAAGTGTGAGTTTCACGTTACCACAGTTGAGTTTCTAGGGGTTATTCTTACCCCTCAAGGTATGGTGATGGCAGAAAAGAAAGTGAAAGCAGTATCTGATTGGCCCACCCCAAAGAATGTTCGTGATGTACAATGTTTTCTGGGGTTTGCAAATTTTTACCGGAGGTTCATAAATCATTTCTCCCAGACAGTGGCTCCAATCACTAAGCTACTAAGAAAGAAAAAAAAATGTGTATGGTCCCCAGAAGCTGATCAAGCCTTCTCGACTTTGAAGGAAGCTTTCTCCACTGCCCCAATCTTGATTCATCCTGATGCAAATCGACCTTTCTTAGTGGAAGCTGATGCTTCAGATGTAGCAATAGGAGCCGTCTTATCACAACGAAATAAAGACACTGGTCAACTTCATCCTGTAGCTTATATGTCTCGAAAGTTGAACGAAGCCGAACAGAACTATGTCATTGCTGAAAAAGATCTTCTGGCGATTCGTGACGCCTTTAAAGAATGGAGACATCATTTGTTGGGTGCCAAATAAACGGTTACAGTATATACTGATCATCGTAATCTTCAATTCATGAGTTCCGCCAGACTTTTGACCCCTCGGCAATTACGCTGGATGCTGTTTTTTGCCGAATTTGATTTTGTAGGAACTTTCCGGCCTGGTAGAGATAATCGCAAAGCCGACACCTTGTCCCGTCAAGAGCCTACCACGTTGCATGCATTTCAAGCCTCCAGAGCTATCATTGCTCCTGACAAGGTTCTATGTATCATAAAAACTGAAGATTTCTTTGAAGAAATTCACAATTCTTTCACTGTTGAAAAATGGCAAAAATGGGCACAAGCAGATCCCAAAAGGTCAATCAAGCAAGGACTACCCTTTTATAACGCTCGTTTGTTTGTACCCACTACCAAACTTCACAAGATAGTGTTTCATTGGTTGCATGTTATACCTACGGCAGGTCACCCAGGTACTCCTAAAACTCTTGAACTGATCCAACGTTATTTTTGGTGGCCTACCCTAACAAAAGATGTAAAAGCAATGGTAAACAACTGCGAAGTTTGTGCTCGCATTAAAACAAGTCATTCAAAACCAAAAGGGTTGTTACATCCACTTCCAACCCCAAGTCATCCATGGGAGCACATTTCTTTAGACTTTATTACCGGTTTGCCAGTGGTTCAACAGCATTCAGTAATTCTGGTGGTAGTAGATAGTCTCACGAAATATGGACATTTCATTGCCTGTAAAAAACTGCCCACTTCTAGTTAACTGGCAACTATTTTACTAAACAGAGTAATTCGTTATCATGGACTGCCAAAGGTTATCCTCTCCGATCGAGGGTCGCAATTTACCTCCAATTTCTGGAAGACATGGTGTAAAACACTCCAAGTGACATCTACGCTATCTACTAGTCACCATCCTCAAACAGATGGTCAAACGGAGAGACTAAATCAGACTTTGAAACAATACCTACGTGCCTACGCTGAAAAGGCACTTCCTTCTTGGACATCTATGCTCTGGTTAGTTGAGTTAGCTTATAATAATTCATTCCACACTTCTATTGGCGTTACACCCTTTTTTGGTTTATTTGGCTATCATCCTGACACTTTGCCCATCACAATTCCTAAAGAAAGTTCTCTTACTCCAGCTGTGTCAGAAACCATTCAGCATTTGCATCAAACCCAGAAACTGATTCAACAGCATTTAGAAAAAGCCAAACAAAAATACAAAAGGCATTATGACAAGAAACATTGTGAGGGACCGCAATATCAACCAGGTGACAAAGTGTGGCTTTCCACAAAACATATAGACTTCAAGAAGAAGCACATGTTTAACCCCAAATTCATAGGTCCTTATACTGTCCTTCAGCAAATCAATCCGGTGACCTATAAATTACAATTACCCAGATCCCTACGGATTCATCCAGTGTTCCACACTTCCCTCTTGAAAAAGGCAGTCCAAAAGATCCACCCTCATCCAGCTCCTGTTCTAGTACAAGGGGAAGAAGAATACGAAGTCCAGAAAGTGTTGGATTCCAAACTGAGAGGGCGTAATCTATGGTACTTAATCTCATGGAAAGGTTATGGTCCTGAAAGTAACTCATGGGTTTCCGCTTCTGATGTTCATGCTCCAGTACTTGTGAGACGCTTTCATCATCTTAATCCAGGCAAACCAGGCCCTAGATCGCGCCTGGGAGAGTGGAGTACTGTCAACACCAGAGCATTACGCACTCTATTGGCGACTAGAATGCAAAAACCCAGCACTCTCAAAACACCGTAATTTATGGATTTTGCTGATATGTTGTGGTTTAAACTTTTGCATTGCAGAGTTCAATCCTGAAGACTGATTTTGAATATGCTTACAAATACTGTTCCTTTGCAATGTATTGTTCCAGGTTTTCAAAGTGTGTTCGGGTGTGGCCCTTTCCAGGGCCTTCCAGAGACTTTCCCTGCAGCATGCCTGGGTGTGGTTGTGGGCTGGGCCAAGACTATAAAAGAAGAGCCAGCCCTAATCCCAGTGCTCACTATTCAGAGGTCCCGGTGAAGAACAGCAGCTATTTCCAGAGTTCCTGTCCCGGTGGCCTATTTGATTTTCCAGTCCTCTGCTTTTCATGCTTCATTGGTGAATCTTGTTCTTGGGCGGTAAGACGGTAGTTGGGTTTATTCCCAACACCGTTTATTTTCAGAACTATCGTATTCTAGGGTCTAATTATTTATTTGATTAACATATTGCTTTGAGCTCAGAAAAAGTGCACTTGAGTGTTTTGTAGTGTTTACATGGGAGTTTGTGAATCGGCAAGACGCGCGATTCGTTTTGTGGAAGTTTGGAACTTGTGTTTCATTGCGCGCTGTCATTTTTTAGCATATACATGGACGCTTACGAATCAGCAAGAGGCGCGATTCATTTTATGAAGCTTTAAAACTTGTGTTTCATTACGCGCTACCATCTGTTGACATTTACATGGAAGCTACGAATCGGCAAGACGTGCGATTCGATTCAAGATAATTTTAAAGCTTGCTGTTTATTGTGCGCAACCATTTCTTGACATTTACATGAAGGTTTACAAATCGGAAAAAAACACGATTCGTTTCATGATGATTTAAACCTTGTTGTTTATCACGCGCTACCATTTCTTGACTTTTTTGCATGGTGGCATTCGAGTCAGTAGGACGTGCAATTTTCTCCTCAAATTTATTTTATGTTGTTCATTGTATACTACTGTTCTAGGACATTTGTTTGGTGGTACAAGTGTGTGATTTATTTCTTGAACTCATGTAGTATTAAGTCATTGAAACACAATTCTTCCATAGTGTTTACTATATATATTTATATACATATCTGTAAAGAGTGTAACCTGTGTTGAAAACATTTCAAGAAAACATTTCAAGGAAACACAAAAAAGTCAGAGTTTCTAAATGTAATATTTTATGCTTCTATTATGCATGTTCTTTTTTCTGATTCATGCTTGAATAAGAAAGTTTTCATTTAATTCATCTTGATTCCATTACAGGTATCCGACCATCTTGAAACCTAGTCATTTTAAACTTCATTCTTAGATGGCTCATGTTTTCAGAATGATTATGCTTAAAACCTTAGTCTAGTATTGATTTCAGGTCATATTGTGTGTTCTAACCTTTTTTCTTACTATAGGTCTCCTTCCCAGCTGTTCCCTTCCTAATCCCCTCTTCCCCTCTTGAACTCTCTCAGCCTATCTATCAGAGTCTTGGAGCTGTTCAGTGGTGGACGTGTTGGGAACGTGCACAGACCCCGAGGATCTGTTGACTCTGACACACAGCCTGCCGAAAATGACGCACAGCTGTGGTGCAACTGAAAAATCACCCAACAGCCAAATTGGAATGACGCAGCCTGACTTCCCGAGTGAAGAACCGATGCAGTGCCTGCCTTGCAGCCAGAAATTTGACTCACAGCCCTACCGGATCGACACACAGTCGAACCGGAATGACGCAGCCCGACTCCCCAAGTGAAGAATGGATACAGCGCCTACCGTGTGACAGAAAACATGACGCATCGCCATACCGATTTGACGCAATGCCTGTGACTTCATCCTGCACACCCAGGACTTCCACGCATTGCCCATGGACGTCAAAAAGATCCCCACAAAGCAGAGAGGAACCAAGACTGCATGACATAAATCGACGCAAAGCCCCTTGCAGCGTGGAAAGAAATGATGCATCGTCTGTGCTGCGCCAGAAATTCCGACGCACACCCTATTTTTCCACGCATCTCCTCCTCTGCAGTCTCCGTGCGTGTTATATTTGATGCAAACCAGGTACTTGTTGCAAACAAGAGACAACTGTTGATTTCTAAGATTGAGGATTCTTTTTAATCTTGCAAAAGTGAAATCTCAACTTGTGCTTATTGAATCTTTATTGTTTTTTTTCCTTAATTTAACCAGATAAATATCATATATTTTTCTAAACTTGTGTGGTGTATTTTTGTGGTGTTTTCACTGTGTTACAGTATGATTTATTGCGCAAATACTTTACATATTGCCTTCTAAGTTAAACCTGACTGCTCAGTGCCAAGCTACCAGAGGGTGGCCACAGGATAATTTGGATTGTGTGTGACTTACCCTGACTAGGATTGTGGTCCCTATTTGCCAACTAGGGACTACATTTCTAACAGTTGCCTTTTGCTCTCAATCCATACACATTTCCATGCCTGAGCCAATACAGTGGTACATGTGTGCGGACATATGTCAGCTAGGCACCCAGATTTGTCCACATCATGTTTGTGTTGACTGTCACAGACAATGGCATACCACTGTGTTACAGTGTTGCAGTCTGACATAGCTGGCAGCCTACTCATCTTCACAACAGTGTGAGTTTCTATAGCAAAACAAACCCATGGTTGCATGTGAAGGGAAAAGTCAATGGAGCCCCATTTTAATCACTCACCCCCCTGTGCACATGCATCAGGCCCCTGACAATGTGATACATTCATGTAGCTAGAGCAGTGGTGTGTGGGCTCATTAAGCAGGGACCTACCCTCTTCATGTTTGCTACTCAGCAGTACTCCCCACACTCCCCAGCAGACACATACACAATTGTGGTCATACAGTCCAGGATCTCACATTTACCTCTGCTGTACTTGATGTTAGCTTTCCCCTCTCATGTACAACACTTGGGTCTTGCACATTTGGGACATGTGACAGGTTTTGATGTTCTTTGCAGTTTCCTTGGGAAGCTTTTTGGGCTTGCATCTCTGTTGTTACTTCAATATTGGAAACGTGCCAGGGTACAGATGGTGTTGTCTGTCACAGCCTCCTGTAATGGTGGCATGCAATGGGCAAATACCATAGTATGCTAGTGGCCAACATTACTGGGTGATCTACTGACCTGGCCACCTTCTCTGTACATATGTGAAATGTTGACATGTAGACATTGATGTGCTGTACAGCCAGTGTTGGTCTATGTGTGTCCCTTCTCTATGTATTCCTGTACTACTGATGAGGCATGTATTATCACCTACATTGCTCCCATTCTTTAGTCTGTTTACACTTTCTGCACATCTTCTACTGAAACTTTGTCTATTCATACATGGACATAATGCAACATGAGACTTGTGTACATGGAAGATGTTCACATCTCCTTCTCCTGCCTACTTGATAGGTAGGGTTCCATTGACGGTATTCGTGAGTTGTCATGAGTTCCACACACACACACATCACTACTGCCACACTACCTGTGTTGTCTCCATTTCACCTCCTGTGTTCTATTTGCAAGTTTCTGTGGGTGTCTGGAAGCAGTTCATCTAGAACGTCCATTGTACATGTGTTTGCATTTCTTCCAGCTTCGCACAACCTAGGTAACTCTTACCATGACTGACTGACATCATCTCAGTCCTGGAGAGTTAAATAGCCAATTGCAACATATATGAGTAGGTCTACTCCCACTCAGTTTGGGGTTGTGTCTCAGACATAATTCAACAATGCTGGACAGAGTAGCACATCGTACACCTGATTGCGATGTTGGAGGCCACAACATGTATGGGACTATTTGATAATGTTGCTGTCATGCACTTGTTCTGTCATGTGGGTGACAATGAGTGGTGTGTCTTGCTTTGTGCTGTGTGATGTAGTTGTACACAGCATTCTAGGTACATGCTGTCACGTCAAGCATTGTTGATCCTGGCAAACTCGTTGCTACCTAGAACATATACCCATTCATCAGTCTGCACATATTTGCCTAGATTTGCTCTAGCCATGTGTCAAGACAGCAGATTTGTGTGACAAGTGTGCACCTTATGTACACAGTGAATATTTGCAACTCTGACTACATTCAACCCAGTTGAATATGTGGTGGTGCATTGTCCCAATAAATCCATGGATAGTGATTATGGGTCATGTGTTTGGATAGTGATTCTGCACTCATAGCTGATTATGTAGTCAAGGCAACCCATTGCACACTCCACAGTCAACGTATGTGTGCCATACTTAGGGTACTGTGCACCATGTGCCAGGGTTGTGCACATTGGCAGTGCCAGGACACAATCCCATGGATACACTGTGCAGGCTCAGCATCGGACATTGGTTACAATCCTTGTGCATTTACTGAGGGACCACAGTTCACAATGATGTTCCACCCTTGTCACACATGTACCATGCAGGCAATACTACTGTCACCATGAGTTGTGACAGTGTTCTGTTCCTACATAACCTGAAATCCATTTGTTGACAGTCCCTACCTCATGTGTGCCCCCCTTGCATTCATCCTGTTATGCATGGCATTGTGGTGAATGGGCTAAGTATTAGCACCCTGCCCACTTGACGGGACAATATATGTGGTGCATGGATCTAGACCTTCAGGAGTCACATGCCTACAAATTGTGTGTCACTGATATTTGAGATGGTGGCAGTAGACCCACTTATGTCACAAACATTGTTGCTACCATACTTGTCACCTTTGTGTTACTTGCCTGCTCACTGAGGTTTAGTTCACATTCTAATGGTGTAGGTAGTGGAGAATGAGTAGACCAAGGAGAATCAGGTGAAAAGTCATTTATTTGTGCGATTTACAATGTGAAGTTCATAGTATTGTGACCATGTGTAGAAGTTCTCAACAATGAAGTGTCTCCTACGAACTCCTGCAGCAGTGCTCTGTTGTTCCCCCACCACATTAACTTCTCCATCATCATCCTCCTCCTCAGGGACATCAACCTGTTCATCACAGGGGATATGTGTTTTGACATAGATGTTATGCAGGATTGCACATGCCAGAATTATCTTGCAGGCAAGTGTTGGAACATACTAGGGGCTTTCTCCTGTCAGGGCCAGGCACCTGAACCTGGATTTCAGGAGGCCAAATGTCCTCTCCACCACATTGCGTGTTTTCCTGTGTCCCTCATTGTAGGCCCGCTGTTCCATCATTGCGGGATTGGCAAATGGGGTCATCACCCATGGCTGTATGCTGTACCCTTGGTCAGCTGCAAAAGATAGAGAGGAGATGTGTTGGTAAGTGTTGATAGTGGTTTGGAAATATCCCATGGCAGTTGTACGTTTTAGTTGGAGTGGTGACACAGACTTTCTTGTATGTTCCTGTTCTTGTGAAATGGTTTCTTTGGACTGTGTTGATAGACAGGACAAGCATGGGTAGTGGCTCAATGGCCTGGGAAATTCTTATGTTGATCCCAAAAGTGATGGTTATGATTTAGATAAATGTGTTGTGTAGTCCATATTTGAAACAGTGTTCTATTCTTACATGGCATATACCATCTCCTAGCAGCACAATGGTGTAGGATGTTTTAACAGCATAGTTGCCCTACAAAGCCAGACTGTGCCATCCATGTTACCATTTGGCACTACGCATATAATGTGACACTTTGTGACCCTTTTGGCATATGATGGTTGTGCCAGCCATCAGGTGTACGAGAGTGTGTTTCCCACATTGATAGGATGATGTCATTTGATGTAGGTGACTCTCCTGGCTTCTATTACATGATTTCTGACAGACACTTTCTACATATGCACAGTGCAGGCATTGGGAAGGGATGCAGCTACTTTCACATGGGTTCCTTCGTATGGTGCATGTAAGGTCAGGTTTCTCCTCCATACTCCTACCCCATCCTACAATGACATCCGTGGATGTTAGTATTTTTTAACAGACTCAACACCATGGAGGACTATTTCTGGTAGTAGTAACAGACATGGTGTTCCTAGGGGGCACAAGGGGTGCATGTGAGGAGGCACTGGAGTAGGTGCTGCCCCATTTCTCATGATTCAGCCCCATGGTCTTCAATGGCAGATATTTTTGTAAACGTATGTGTGGGACATAATGCAGCAGACAGGTGTATGTGCATGTCAGGTATGCATAGCTGATATATACTTGGTTATAGCTCCACTTGGGTGGCATTGGATTTAGGTTCTGCCCGAGGCTTGCACACAGTGGTTTACGTGGGACTGTGTCTATGTGTGACTTCCTCAACATGGCCATAGACTATGCCATTGACATGCCTGTGCACTTCTTTGTTTGGTATGATGTGTGTGTGTGATCTGCATTTCGTTTTTAACCTGTGGACACTTATAGTGGTTTGTGAGCAGCTTCTGTATGCAAAGGGGACTTGGCTCCATATGTCCACACGTGGTTTGCCAGTCTGGGTGTTGGTGTGTTATGGAGATTTGGATGCATGTGTTTGTGACTTGCAAAGTGTGCAGTGTAGTGTGGCCTGTTGCATGTATTATTGCATGTACATCTCTGTGTACCTACCCATGCATATTTATTGTGGTATTTGTCTCATTTGTCCTCGATTGTTGGTGTGTTGTGCGGTATGATTGGTATGGTGGCTCACCTACAAGTAGCTCATTGCCATATAGGCCATCCTGGAACCACTGGTTGATGGTGCAATGGCGAAAGATGTATGCATCATGAACGTTACCAGGAAATTTTTCAAAGATGTTGGTGAAGAGCCCACGGTGGTCCACGATGGCCTGCACATTGATAGAATGTGTGTGCTTGCATTTCCTATGGAGGTGCTCTGTTGGAGGTGCTCTGTTGCACATGGATACAGTTCATTGCACCCAGCACATGTGGAAAACCAGCAATTTGATAGAAACCTTGCTTGGTCTCCTGCTGCAGCTGCTGGGTGTTTGGGAAGCAGATGTATTGGGGTGTGAGGCATAGTATTGCGTCCAGGACCTTTGGTAGGAAGACGGAGAAGGATGACTGGCAGATACCAGCCACTAGTGAACCTGTTGTCTGGAATGATCCAGACGCCATCATGTGGAGGACAGCGAGGAGTTTTGTCATGGGTGGGATGTTATAGGGAATTTGCAGCCATGCTGTTATGTGGCGCAATCTGGTGCAGCAGGCATACAATGGACTCCTGGTTGAGTCTGTACATCCGGACCACATCTTGTTCCCTCATTCCAAAGATGGTTGTGCGCTGCCTGAAGATCCTCTCCCTTCTTCTGTGCTGCCTCTGTGGCTGCTGTGGTGGGGTTTGAGGTTGCTGCGGTGGTGGTGGTTGGATCTGCTGTCTTCGCAGATGTCTGTGGTGTGTGCCAAACTGGAGCAGTACCACCTCCATGTTGTCCTGGCAGTTTCCAAACTCCTGTGTTTTTTCCTTCAGTGGTGATGTGTGAGCCCCCTGGTCTGACCAGATGTTAAAATTTGGCGATATTTAGAACTTGCACCATATTTTCAGTCCGCTTCCTTTGTTAGCGTTGTTTTTGCATCGAGGGATAAATATAGCGCTACGGGGTTAGCGTTGTGTTTAGGACGGGAACGCCTACCTTGTATCTCATTGATGCAAGGTGGTTTTGAGAATCCTAAACATGGTGCTAACTCCAATATTTTGACGCTAGACGGGTCTTGCATCAAAATATAAATATGGAGTTAGCTATGCACCGATTTAGCCTCAAAATGTTTTACACTAACACGGTGCAAGCCAAGTAAAAGTATGTACCTATGTTTTAAACTAGCAAATGAATCAAAGAATGTCATTTAAAAAAGTATAGAAACGTGATAATTTACTTAATACAGCAATTTGTCACAGGATATTTGTATGACGGACATCCAAGGTATCCTGGCCATGTGATTTCAAATACTGAGAAGAAAAAGAGCAGGTCTTTCCATTTATGAATCCTGCTCCTAGTCGTTTTTTTAAAGTTCTACACTTTTTCCGTACAAGACCTGGCATGAAGACAGCTGCAAGACAGACTGGAAATGAAAAATATTTCCTGTCACGAAATCTGAATCCATGACATGCATGTGTATGGAGCATCAATGTGCCTTGAGTTACAGGGCTGTGCTGCCGCATCGAGCAAGATGTGTCTTGTTCCTCCCATGTACGGTTACTTGAGTTATACAATGCAGCTTTGAGCTATAAATTACAGGAGCGTTCTTGCACCGGCTACAGTACTCCAAACACACCAAGCTTCATCACAGAGAAGGGCTTCTTTGTCCAGCTGCATATAAACCGTGAGGAGCCAACTGCAGCCTGCTTTCTCGTTTCCAGCTTTCGAGAACGGTCGTGGGGTCTGTGCTTCGTCATGAGGGCTGTAGCCTTGGTTCTCTTGGTAGCTATTTGCTACCTGGGAGCTGAAGGACAGAAGGTGAAGCCCAAGAAAAGGAGCAATGCTGAAGAAAAGATTTCATTTCAGACCAAAGCGAAGGAGTCGTGCACTTTGCTGCCCAGTGGCCATAGTGAAATGATGCTCCGCGTTGAGTGCAAAAGTCAAGGAAAGAACTACTGGTGCGAGTACACTGGGAAGCCAACTTTTTGCAGGAATTTCAACAACAACCCGAAGCTTTACTGGACCCAGATTAGCCTCGAGTTAAAGAAGGTCGCCAATGCGTGTGAGCCGAAGGTCCTGAAGCCCAGCATGTGCCCAAAAGCGCCAGCTGAAGCTGAAATGAAGCAGGTGGCTGCCGGCTTAAGTGACATAAAGCCAGCAGATGCAGCCAAGCAGCCAAAGCCTGCTCAGAAACCGCCACCGCCGCCAGGGAAGGGGAAAAAACCTGCAAAGCCCAAGCCAACCACAGCGTCTGCCTTGAAGCCCACTGAGACACCGAGCGAGGCCAAGGCAGTGAAGCTTGCACAAGAGCACTGCTGGGAGTCGCTGCACGGTTTCTGCTCCTACGTCATCGGTTTCTTCACAAGATAAAGCTTTTGTTTCAGGTATGGTGTTTTTTATTGATAATTGAGGAAGGGAGGGGTAAGGAATGATCCGTGCGTCTGACCTAAATTAAAACTAAAATAAGTTAACACCTATTCCGGAAAAATCTGCAACGGTCTTGATGAAGCAACTTCGTTGAGTGTGCAGACCCACACGATTAGTTTACTCCACTTTCACTCACTCACACGCATACTTACAAAAACACACACATTTACACTTACGCACTCTCACATAAACACACTCTTACCAGCAAGCACGCACACAAGATACATTTAAAAACATCTTTACTTTCCTCAGCTGCCATGGAAGGCCATACACCCGGCTAATTGTACCCCATTTGTATTACACTAATAGTGAAAAATGCTATTATTCACTATTAGTGATAAAAATTGACAGAAAGCAACGAGAGTGCAGTCCGCTGCCACTGTGCTCCTGGCACTTAGTGGCAGATTTATGGAAAGTGGTGCTGCGCCCCTTTCCCTGCGCTCCTTAGTGCCCCCCTACCACCACCATGTCTGCGCCGTATTTAACATACAATGCACCATGGCACAGGGTAGGGGGCAATAGCGTAATTTTTCTTGACGCTACTGATGTACTCTGCAGGAGTAGCATCAAAATACTGCCGCTACTCCCGCAGAGTACATAGAGGCCCACTTTAAATAACGGAAGCTGCCTTTTGCCGACAAAATGACATAAGGAAATCTCTTAAATTTCCTTGTGACATTTTTCTCCCCCCCCTTTGCATACATTATGCCTGGCGTAGGCATAATGGGGCATATTTATAAGCCGCTAGTGCCACCTTGCGCCACATTAGCTACATTATGCGCCAGGCATAATGTATGCAAAGGGGGTGTTCTCCCGTTACGGGGGCCGAAAAAATAACAAATTTTGCATGGCACTTTTAACGCCTACTCAGAGCAGGCATTAAAAGGAGGCTTCCTTTATTTATAATGGGCCCCTATGTACTCTGCAGGAGTAGCACCAATGCTTTTGCACTACTCCTGCAGAGTACATCAATAGCGTCATGAAAAATGACGCTATTGCCCCCTACCCTGCACCATGGTGCCCAGTATTTTAAATACGGTGCACACATGGTAGCAGTAGGGGGGTGCTTGGGGGTGTAGGGAAAGTGGCGCTGCACTCAGTGCAGGCCCACTTTCCATAAATCTGCCCCAATGTAGCGCAAAGGGTTACAAAGTGGCACTAGGATTTTGGCCTTGTTGGGCCACATTGGTGTAAAAAAAAAAATGATGCTAATGTGGCGCAAGGTGGTGCTAGGGGCTTATAAATATGCCCCTAATTTTGCCACCTTACAGGTCGCAAAAGCAGTGTCTGGGGTTGCAAAGGGCAAGCCAGAGTCGTACCTGCGACCTCTGGCGATCCCTAAAAGAGGTCCTTGCACACACCCCAGAGCAGTGGAAAGTAAACCCCAGTGGAATTTCCAGTGTACCACTACCAGTGCTTCTACTGGAGCAAGAAGCTGGCATAAAAAGATTTAGTTATCTACTGAATTGCTATGAAGAATATTTCACGATAATCACGGTACTCGTGATCACTGTCTAAAAGTGTCTATTGGTTTCAACTGGTATGTTACTTGAAAAGAAGAATGGGTCCACAGAAGCAAATGTCCGGAAATGAATTTGCCATTTACACCTTGGACAACATGGAAAGGCCCCTACATTCAAGGCATAAGGGAGGCTCCTGCAGTGCGGGAGGGGGGTCCCCCAGCCCACCATGGGGCCCTCGTGCACCCCACAATCGATGCTATTCACCTCATAATTAAGTAACAGGAACACTTGGACATCCCCGTTTTTCAGCTCCAGGGATCCAATTAAAGGCACTGAGGCATTGTCACTTTACGGTACCTTCATCCAGCAAAAGGGAGACTTCTCAACAAGCAGTGACACGGTTCACTAATCCAATGACATCGGGCTCCAGTAGTGCCTCGATGCGTGCACCCTTTCATGGAAAATGTGACATTAGTTGTGCTGATTCCAATGTTTTCTTTTTGCACCAGTTGTTTCACTCGTCATATAAGAGTCGTGCGTTCTAAATTGTAAAGCACAGGTTTGTGATTGTTAACCTTTTTAAGATAGGTTTGACAATTGCAAAGTGCCATTTAAAGTGACCGAGCACCCAATTCTCAAATCGTGTTACACAGGTAACTGTCACTTTGGTGCTCAAAATGTTTGCCAATTGGAAAACCAAAAAATCCGATTCACAGGTTAAGGATTTCCAATTTTATTCAACAGCAAATTTAACTTGCAATTGGGAAAAGTATGATGATTCCATAATTGAAAGTTTCAAAATATGGCTTGGGGGAAGGAATGGCCTTGCACTATGTCCAGAACACCCAAATATTCAGACATTTTGTATGGCCGTTCTCACCCTATAATCACGTTAATCTACTACTGCAGACGAGAGGAGGTAAGTTTGGGGGGTTAGGACAAGGTATGGAACACCACCAAAATTCATATAGTTGTGTAGAGAAGGTTTCTCAACTTGAAAAATATTTTCCAGGTAGTAGAAAAGGGAAGACAAATGTTAAATGTGTAAATGCTCGTTTCCCCTCAGTTCTGCAGGAGTAATTCTGGAGGAGGAGTGTGGGGAATTGCACAATGCAGACATTTCAGCAGTATGTAAAATGTTGGAATCCGGCCCAATATCTTAGCTTATGAATTTTGTCCGGAGGTTTTGTTTAGAATCAAAAGGTCTACAAAGAGGAAGTGAGATTGAGACTCTGAACATCAGCAGCTTTGATACTGGCGTGAAATCCAATCCCGTTATAAATAGCTACAATAGACTTTGAGCAGTGTGGACTTTGCTTTGGAAAATGCTTTATTTCCTCTAAACTCTTATTAATTCATGACTACAAATCTGAGATCAGCTATATCATAGAAACCAGCACATTCTAGTCTGATTTAAAAAAAAAGCATGTGGAAATCTGTGAATTGAACCATTATCCTACAATTTGTGAAGATTTTTGCACATTTGGGCGCTCTACAATGTTCATGATTGCACCTGGAAATATAAGGTTCATGGAAAATACTCTTACTTCTGTATACTTGCTCCAGCGGATTGTATGTTCATTTACATAAGTATTTTTTTTACTTTTTTATGTTTCCATGTGCAGAAACCATTTCCCCTTCATCCCCATAAATAAGGGAGTGTCTGAGGATTTTCACACCTCATTTTCATACTTATATCAACCTATTTGGCTATTCTGTGTATACACTGGGTATGAGAAACCATTGGAGATTTGTAAAACCCAGACAAGATACAGCAATGTAAGTTTCCATCGACTGTCCCTCTCAGTAGATTAACAGCGCTGAAAGTTATGAACGCAGAAAATCTGCCACCCTTGTAGATTTACACCATGGTAAATTTCATTTGTAAATGTCAGCGGTTTCTGATTCTGTGATTCAGAATACAGCTTATGTACAGAAGGCACCTTTACGGCAAGTAAATACTCAAAATGTTTTGAACCACACTAGAGGTAACAATGACCATTCCCAAAAGAAAAAAAACAATTGCACATTTACCTAACTTCAAAATATGGCATGGATGCATGGCAAATAAGTATTGTATATGTGCATGTGGTAAACCTGCAAATAATTTTTTTTTTTTCTGTTTTACAGAATGTGGTCGCCTGACGTGTGACAGACAGCCCTGTACCTTGCAGCCATTTCCATGTTCCCTACCCAAGTGGGTTGGTTTCTGTGTAAATATTGGCGCTTCTCATGTCATGAGTAATCACAGGGGAACACATATCTTAGAAGTCCTAACCCACCTACTACAAGAATTGTAAAATGAAGAGTTAAGAATGGAATTTGATTAGACCCCTGCGTGTAACATATGTCCCGCACCCTGTGAGTGGGAAATGATCGTTCATGACTGTTTCTCAATTTTGCCTCATCAGCTTCCTCATCAAAAGTACTCTTCAAGGATACAGTATGGTGCATACAAAATGCCATGCAGAAAGACTCTTAAATAAAATGTTTCATATACCAAAAAATCAGCAATACAGAATGGAATGGAACAATATGATCTGACTGGTACCTTAGGTCATTTGTAAATATGGAAGTCATGTCACTGCACTTACCCTGTCTATGTGGACAGTAATAAGGTCGTATCACATATAATGAGCACTGAAAGGGCTAATGGAAGGCATGGTCTCTGCCACAATTTTGTTCTGATTGTTGTCTTAGACAGATGAGCACAGGGAGAGGAAGTATATTATCACCTTAGTGGTTAATGCTTGTTTATCACTGAATCTTTCTGTCAAGTGCTGATTTGGCTGGAAATTGTCTAGTGTTCAATCTCTAAAATAATTACTGAACACAACATATAGTACAACACAAAGCAAAATGACAATGCAACATAAACATAACTTGTCACAGCCCAACAAAGTCAAAAGAGAACACAACAACAACAGTACACCACAAAAACACAATGCAGTAATATAGCACAACAAAATAGCACAAACAGCAACACATGACAGCAGTAAACTGAAACACGACAATTACGCAGAAACATTCTTGTCACATATTACCACCTATGAAAATCTACTTGAAGGATACGGTGGTAAAAGGTATCTATAGCAAGCACTACCTTACCTACCACAAATTAAATGTAATGGTGCCAGTCAAAAATGTGTTGGGATTCAATCCTTAAACCTTTAACGGCTGGTTTGTCTTGCCTCTGTACTCCTGTGCTAGAGACGTGTTTGCTTAGGCATTGCACAAACACCGAAACAGCACTTACTTCAACATTTGTGCCATGTTACAGTGGCTTATATATGAATATGGCAGTCAATGGGTTAAAGTAGGTTGATGTCACATCTGTATATAAAGGTAATTTATGAACCTTGGGGGCATATTCACGAGAAAGTGGTGCATCATGGAGGATGCACCACTTTTCTTGCGCTCCCCCAACGACACCATGAGTGTGCCGTATTTACAATACGGTACACCATGGCGCATGTTAGGCCAATAGCATCAAACATGTTTACGCTATTGTGGTTCTTTAGTGGATTAACACCAACAATTATGCCGCTAATTCACCAAAGTCAAGGGAGGCCCACTGAATACAATAGGAGCGTCACTTTAACGCCTGCCTAAGGTAGGCATTAAAACTGACGCTAAATATGGCGCAGTAAAATCTTGTAGATTTCACTGAGCAATTTTTCTGGACCTCCTAACAGGGGAACAACCCGCCTCCCCTTGCATACATTATGTCTGTCACTGGCATAATGTGGCGCAAGAGGTTACATTGGTATTGTGCCACTTTGTAAATATGGTGCAACGAAAATGCCTCCTTAGTGCCACATTAGCGTAAAAAAATAACGTTAATGTAGCTCAAGGGGATTATAAATGTGCCCCTTGGAATGGTGCCTGATTTTGTTGCCATGTGGATTTTGTTATAGAGCATATGATGTATGACCAGACGGCCCTATATGCAAAACACATCTGTAGTCATGATGCCCTTCCAGTACGCCCAGGTTAAATTATGAAACCATTTATAACTGATCAATTCTCCAATCACCATAATGCCATTATCTTCCTCTATTTACAATCCTCTCATCATGGCAATGACATTCTCTGCCTTTATGTAGGCTGCTGAGTGTTCAGAAAACAGTGCTGTTACACACAAAATTACATTTCTCTAGAACGTATTCTAGCTTACTTTCTCATTACAGTTGTATTCAGAGGTCATATTGTGCCCACAACAAAATGCCCTCAGTAGCCTTCTGTAACGACTAGTGACATGCCTCTGCCACAGCTCTGCCACCTCCTGGGTTTTGGGGTTTCCCTTTGCATCTTTGCAATATATGTGTAATGCTCACTTGGGGGGTAATTCATTGCTCATGTCATATAAGGAGCATTTATTTGTTTACAGTCTCCTATTATTTTCTTATTACAAGTGTGTTCTGATGTCAGTCACAACCTCGTTCTTCACAGCAGTACAAAGCAGCAGCCATGCCCTGTCAGATACTGTGACAGAAGGTGTGCCAGCCCCGAAAACTGTGTTTCGGAAAAAAGCAATAGAAATTCAACCACCTTCTGGAGCACAGAGACCAGTGCTTAATTTTTAGCCAGAGGTTAGCGCTGAGGGGCACCGCCACTTATTTTTGAGAGCCAGAACTTTTTTTGCTACATCAGGACAGCTACTGCAAGAAAAAGACATATGGGAAAGAGACACAAAAGGAGAAAGTAGAAAGATGCAAGAATGAGCTGAAGGGGCAAGAAGTGGCTGTAAATGGATTAAAGAGGCCCAGGACGGCTTTAGGATTACACTGCCTTAGTATTCTGTCCTCACACAGTTAACTGTAGCAACAGCGTGTTTCAGTAGACAGCTTTGGTCACCGGCATGTTTTTATTTACAAATTAACCACTGACAGACAGTTCTACAGTGTGCGCACACTGTCTCTCTGGTACATTCTGACTGGAGAGGATGCGTCTGCCTTGCACCGCACTCCATGCCCTAACTGGCTGTCAACTGGGATCCTTCTCCACTCCAAGATAGGAGAGGCACAGCACCCTCATTCTGTTAATGTGAGGCAGGGCTGAGGTGCCTTCTTCTCTACCTCACGTCAACAGAATGAAGCAGGACACGGAGATGAGTGACAACTTCAAACAATAAAACTGCTTTTACTCACTCTGGGCACCCACTGCTTCTTCTTTATAAAAACATAAAGATTGAACCCCTTCCTAAACTGTTATTTTATACTGTGTTGTTGTTAAAAAAAATATACTCCCCAATTGGCAACTTCTGAGCTTCAGACAAGGAACGCACTTTTTCTGTGGTATCTGCTTTCTATAGTTGACAAGTGAGCTCACTTGAAATGTGACCTCTTAAGCCAGTCCTGGTTTTTTTATATTATGTTGCATTATGGGACTTCTTGGTTTAGATTTAACATTGGTAACATACCATCAAACTAAGGGGCATATTAACTAGAATAGTGGAGCATGGCAGCACAGCACGTTACCTTGCTGCAGTAGGGCAGGTATGCACTATATTTATGAAATATGGTGCATTCCTGTTCTTTCCCCCCTGCGCTGGTGCCATCTAGACAGTCTACCACCAATGCAGGCACCCCGACACCATGGTGCAAGGGTGCCACTGTTGCATGTAGGATTGTGCAGGAAGGAGTACCTTTCTGCACAAAAACAATCCATGGAGGCGTTTTCCTCTTTCTGTGTGTGCTGAATTCTATGTGTGCAGAATGCAGCACACATAGAAAAAGGTAAAACAAGGAGAAATAAAGACATTTCTTCTCGTTACACCCCCCAGGGAGGCCTAACATTTTGACGCATTCACAGATTTACAAGTCCTTGTAAATCTGGGAATGCGTCAAAACCTATGGGTGTTCCAAGGGAAAACACACTGCAACGCCTATGGAACGCACTTGTGGCGCAGAGTAAAGCAATGCAGTGACTTGTGCTGCTTTGCCTTACTCCATATCTATGAGGCCATAAAAAGCGATGCAAAGTGGCTTTGTGTGGCCTCATAGATATGGGTCTGCAGTCTACCCTACTGGAGCACAAAAAAGTGATGCTCTGGCAGTGCACGGGTCTTCTAAATATGCCCCTAAGTGCTTTTAGCCACAAAGCAAGGACTGGTTGAAGCGATTACATGACACAGGTACACTTGCGAATGTGTGGGAGGCATGAGTATGGAGGACAGCTAATGAGTCTTCTGGCCGTATACTAGAGATGTTAAAGCGCCTACAAACATACATTGTAAGAATACTGCAAGTCACCTCAGAGTTCCCTGATCTGGTAGTATGTTACCTTTTCACTACTGCATATGACCTTTAACATACAGTCTTTACAACACAAGGAAGTACCATGTTGGCCATTTTGAAGTACTTTGAAACTAGGGTCTTTACCACAGAGGTAAGTAATTTGTTTAATGGCAAGAGCATTCATTTATGTGTACATATGTATGTTAATGCAAACATATATCTATATGAATAAAAATGTATGCATTATATATTACTTACGTCAATTACAAAATATAGCCATTCTTAGGTTTCAGGTAAGGATGGGGTGAGGGGTAGTAAAGGGTTTTAAAGTTCAGGGTTGAGTAGGGGTCGTAAAGAGGTTTTAGGGTTTAGCGATAAAAAGGGGTAATAATGGGATTTTAGGGTCAGGGCTGGGTAGAAGTAAGGGTTTTTGTTTTAGGGTGTAGTGATAGGGGTAAAGGGTAGTAAGGGGGGTTTATGGTTTAGGGGTTAAGTAAGTAGTTGTAAGGGTTTTTTAGGGTTTAGGGTTACTTGGACTAAGGAGTGTTAAGGATTTTATTTTAACTGTTTAGGGATGGGTAGGGCTTTACATTAATAAATGTATACATAATATACACATACATTTTAAGGGGGTGGACGATGTTACCCATTTAAGCAAGAGGAAAAATATAAATAATATAAAATCTTGGTGGGATATATATATATATATATATATATATATATATATATATATATATATATATATATATGTATATATATATATGTATATGTACTCAACAGTTTTTCATGTTAATAGTACAATCATTTAATGCAATGTGTTGTAAAGGTCCACGTGTTGTATTATATGCATTGTAAAATACCTTGATGTAAACGTCTGTGGCATAATGAGTGATATTCCCCATATCCTATAAAGACACTTACCTTTCCGCCTTCTGCCTATTTATAGCCATAGAATTTCTCAGTCACTTGCAATGTTCTTATAATATATGATGGATACCAGTGCTTAATTTGTAAAATAAGGAGTGCCGGTGCCCAGAGCTCTTCTCAAAAGGCCGAGGCAATTAAACGTTGGGCCGTGGAAGACCAAGGCGGCGTAGTCTTAAAACAGCTGATGCCTTTTTATTCCACTAAGCAGACACTCACAGCCCATTTATACACTATTGCAGGCCTCTGCCCCTTTCTGACAATTTTCCCTTCTCTCTCTTCCCTGGTCTTTACGCTTTTTTTTTTTACCTCTCTGGGTTGATGTCTGATGTGGAAAAGTAAGTGTCGGTCCCCAAAAATGTTTGCCGGTGCCCCCACCGGCAATTACCAGCTCAAATTAAGCACGGTGGGGTATTTTATACCATAAACAATGCATTTTACTCTGGTGCTGCGCGTGATTCAAAGACACAAGGAGCTCTGCCAGAAGAGCTAACTGAAACCAGCAGACCACCAAACAAACTACTGATCAATGCCAAAAGGAGACTCAGAACCTTTATTGAAACAAATCAGAGACAGTTGAGGTCGTAGAACTAGGGGAGAGTCAACATCGTGGCCGAGGAGGGCCTGCCCTCTAGGCCTCTTACTGCACACAGCATAACGCTACCGCTCCTGCGGAAATTGTTTCCACTGACACTGACTGTGCACCATAAATCAGTCTAAAAAATTTGGCCCATGTTTATACTTTTTTAGCGCCGCATTTGCGCCACTTTTTTACGCAAAAACCGCGCCAACTTGCAAAATGCCATTGTATTTTGCAAGTTTGCGCCGCTTTTGCGTCAAAAAATGACGCAAGTGCGGGGCTAAAAATGAATAAATATGTATCTAAAGCATGTGACCAAAAACTAGACGCCAGACTGAAAAGATGCCCGCATGCTCGACCAGTGATTCTATCCCTAAATTCGGAAAGTACAAAATGCTTACCAAAAGTGGAAAAATACCACAGAATGTGCCTACAGGGTTTTTTTTTTTTTTTTTATTTTACATGTTTTAATATTGAGTACTGTTCATTTGAACACAGAGATCGTCATGTGTCTGTGTTTACAAATGGATTGCCAAAGTTGTTTGACAAGGGCCGGATCTAAACAGGTGTTCAATGTGACTAATGACAATGTACATTACTATTTACATTCCGTGTAAGTAAATTAAGCCTATATATAGGTAAATAAATTTGACTTGGATCCGGCCCTCGTTGGAAAAGGATCGAAAACCCCGCAGATGTGCAATAAAGTAGTAAAGATCCTGCTTGTACATGTCAGGTATGTGTGTTGATATATGGTATATGGGAATATGCAAACCCTTTCTTGAATTATACTCCGAGCAGTTTATACTATTAACGCAGTTGGGTATCAGGTTATAACGTACTGTGCATGCATCATTAACCTTAACTTTTAGTTACGAATTATTTAAATACCTTTCATTTGTTAGGAAAAGCACAATGATTATTCAGCTTTGTTGTACTGTACCATCACACTATGTTACAAAACCGTTGTTAATGATATTTATCCTGTGTACTCCCAATTTTTATATTATTGCAATGATATCAATGTTAATTGTTAATAAAATGTGAATAAAATGTGAATGGGAATGTTTACAGGCTCTTCATTGGGGAACCTAAAAACATTTTGTGTGATTGGAGGTATCTGTGCACCTAATTTAGAGATGGGAGGTAATACCATACCCACCAAATATACGGCAAACGTCCCGCCAATCTAGAGTGGTGTTTTCCTGCCTCACTTACGGCATATTTACAAGAAAGTGGTGCATCGGTTCCGATGCGCCACTTGTCTTGCGTCGCCCTTGCCCCACCGAACGACAGCATAGTTGTGCTGCATTTACAATGCGGTGAACCATGGCGGTCGTTACCACAACAGCGTCAGAATTTTTGATGCTGTTGTGGCACTCTGCTGCACTAGCGTCAAAAATTTGGAGCAGGCGTTAAAAATGACAGAAAAATGGTGCAATGAAACCTAGTAAATTTAATTGTGGCATTTTTTTCGGGCCTCCCTGCGTGGGAACGCCCTCCTTGCATACATTATGCCTGGTGCAGGCATAATGTGACGCAAGGGTTTGCAAGTGGCACAATGCATGCATTCCTCCAAAGTGGCATCCTAAATGCAAGTAGAAGCTCTTCCAGGATTAAACTATTCACCAGGACACAAACTTACATTTTGCTGCAAGTCAAACAATATGTTAAGCCATATATAATTACCCTTTACGTCATTACCTTGTCGATCAGTACTTGTCACTACTTTATTGTATGCCACTGCCTTATATGTAACACTGGAGATACCATTACCTTAGTACCATGACATTGTCATTAATGGTACTTCTGCAGTTCCCCTAAACTTAAGCCTAACCATGACCCTAATGCTGATGCTAGCCCTAAACCTATCTCTAATCCTTAACATTTGCTTCACTTGTCTTCACCTTACCATAACACTAACTCTTACATTTGTATTTTTCCCCTCACCTCCTCCATAAACATATTTTTGCCATGTCCCCTACTACCCTTACTTCAATTAGTTTGAGGCAATGGTAATGGGATTGATGCAAAGTTAAGTGCGGTGTTGAAGATGTTTAGTGCAGTGATGTAACATAGGCCCCCACAGTCCCTGTGGGGGAGGGGTGGTAGGGGCCACTGAGATCCGGAGGGTCCCCTCAGCACAGTACCCTGACCTCAGAGCTCCTGACTGAGTCCATAAGAGGGGCCTCTATGTACTTTCCAGAGGAGTCCCCTCAAGTTTTGTTACACCACTGGTTGAGTGAACAATGTAATGTAGACAAGGCAATCTCCCAAAAGGAAGATTAGACGGTTTGGGGCTGCACCTGTTCGTAAGCACAGGAAACGAAGCAGCTGCAAGAGGGCTGTATTCCTTTTGGTTTCTGAAAGGCCTCTTGGGTGAATGGGATGGAGGGAGATTTACTGACAGATCATGGGCAGAAAGCTGTTCTGTGCTTCTGAGAGGTCCAGACGGGTATTTAATGGAATCCATGTTACAGGCTGGGTCGTTGGGCTCTCCCATGTGGTGGGGAACACAAAGGTAAAGACCTCTGGGGTCACTGAACCCTGTGAGTGTGCACCCAGGAATACCAGTGCCCACAAGTCTCATATTGCCTGCCCTTCATTCCAAAATTCTGTTACAGAACAGGCAGCAGTGATGGGACTAAACGTGACAGAGACTGTTCAGAGTCAGAGTGAGCAAGGGTAGATCGGGAAGTGGCTGGGGGAAGTTTTTGGAAGCGAGCAGAGGGATTAAGGAGGTACTACAAAAGGCTAGGGTCTAAAGGCCAAGAAGAACAAGCATTTGCAATAAAATGGATCTCGTGTTTGCTCGAGTTAGAGCTATTAGCGTTGAAAATTCCTAACTGGACTTTTCTTGCCGCACAAACTAAAAATAAAAAGTAAAATAGTTGACACAAGCTAGCCGATTCAAAGCGCCGCCATGAGCGCCAAGGAGAGACACAAAAGGAAAAAGAAGTTCGCTCGCAGTCAAAGTTATCGGCAAAAGTGCAATTACCCATGTACTACGGTCGAAGGCCAAGGCTGTAGCCAAACCGCCCCAAGGAGGGACAAACGTAAAGCATTTACCAACAAAAAGAAAGGATTTTTGAGAGGCAAGCCAATAAACGAGTGATAGTGATAGGCGTGCGGTGGGTGTGGTTTAAAGCCCAGATACATACCAACACATCGGATAAGCAGCGCTTGTGCACTGCTATGCTCAACCTAAAAACAAGTTATTCCCAGACTGCCCCAACATGCACCAGACAAAGAATGAGAGGATGTGGCATAAGCGCCAGAGCTGCTGACATTGGAGCAGGGGAACACGTCTTGGCGGCAGCTCAACATCCTGTGGTTTTTGGGAAAATCACTTAATCTGCCCTTACTACCAAAAATGAATGTGTTCTTGCGTAATGTAACCAGTGATCATGTAAAGCGTTGTAATATATTTGTATGGAGTTCGTGCTAAATAAAACTGCAACAACAACAAAAAAAAGCGCTCCAATACCTTTGTGTCGAGTTTGCGACACAGAAAACTGCAAAAAAAAAGCACTCCAATACCTACAACTTGTGTTACTATCCAAGTCATAAAGAACAGTAATAGGACCACACTACCAAGCTTATTAAAGAAAGGAAAACAACACAAACTGTTTTGTGTAACTTTCCTGAAAATTTCAGGAAGCAAACAAAATATTTAGTTATCACGGTCTAGCTCACATTTTTATATGTCTCACAAATAAATAAATCATAATTTTGCTCATGTAGTATTTTATTGCATCCGTTCTACGGCTATTTTGTCATATTTTAATTTTGTAAAATACTAATAAAAAAATCCAAGGACCACAAGCACAGAGAGCTGGTTGCGTGTCCATAATTTAATAGCTATTCACTATAAAAAGTATTTTCAAGGTCAAACAACCATTTGCAATGCAACTGGTCTCACATTTCTCCGAGTTAGAGCTATTAGCAGTTGTAAACTCCCAACTGGACTTTTCTTGCATCATTGAATTGAACAAAAATAAAAAACGAGCGCGATCGTGCTGCTAAACAAGTGAGATCGCACTGCGAAAAAAGAGAAAAGTAGCCCACAAACCGGCTGGAAAACAGCGAGCCTCGTATGTTTTCAGTACTTGGTCGCTGCGCTCGAGGAGGGCTAGCCACCGGAAAAGGCATGACGTTTGCATGCCTTCCACTAATGAAAGCAAGCAGATTTTAAAAGGCAAGCCCACGAACCAATGAAAGACACTGACCTGACATGGATGGGGCTCTGAGCCCTTTTCTAACTACTACAGCGTCTCGCAAGCGATACGTATGCGCAAGCGCACGCTACCCAGGGTCAACCCTAAAAAACGACAAAGCGAATACAAGAACACTGCAATTATGCGAGTTTGAAACTTATGAACGGAAGCTAACATTTTATACCAGCATATATTATTTCTAAGTTTTAAATATTTACATTGATGATACTATTCTTGGTGATGCAACTAATGATTTTCAAATGCCTTGTTATATTGTAACAACTATGTTGTTATTTGTGTTCGGGAACAACATTTTAATGGCTCTCAGGATCCGCCCAACCCCTTCATTTCGTGAATCAATTAAAGCTGGTGCGTGTGCTTTTGATTACTAAAGAATGCTAATACTGCAAACATCACCGATCAAATTCAACATTTACAAGGTTGGTCAAGGTGAGGGAAAGAATGGGCTTCCTTGCACTAAAAGCTATGTGTGGAGTGACACATCCGTGCTCTGTCTGTAAAAAGAGGTCGGAATGTGTCTGTCCAATGGCTTTTCCAGTGAGCTCGCTTCTGAACTGGAACCTGCCTAGCCAATTAAATCTGACGTCCATTCTTCTAGAGCTGACAGCAATTAATACCTTCTGCGTGGCGAGGCAAGTAATTAATGAGGCTGCTGAGAAAGTGAAAGATATTCCTGGGGAGATTTATATAAGTGTCAGTAAACAGAAAGGAAGGACTTATTTAGTTTTTCAACAAGACTACATATCTACTTTGAACCAAATGTAACCATCTAATGGGCGTGAGCAACACAAACGGGCAAATGTGATATAAAGCCATTTTAGGTCTGATCGAAAGCCCCATCGGCTAAAGATGAAATAATACAGGAAGCGCACTATGTCATGTAACAGGAAGTCCTGAATGCTACTTTTCATTCAACAGCAACTGCTCACTTTTAACGCTCCGGGTGCCTTTCTGCAAAAAAAACAAGTAGCAAACATATGCACACAGACCACTCAGTTTCAATACAAGAACTCAAAGGAAAAAAATAAAAAGTAAAACGGTTTCACATAAGCAAGCCAACGGTGCCATGGGTGTGAAGGAGATACACAAAGGGAAACAGAGGTTCGCTTGCAGCGAAACATATTGGCAAAAGTGCAATTATTCATGCAACTGGCAAAAATGTAATTATCCATGTAACCGGCAAAAGTATAATTATCCATGTAACAGGGTCGATGTCATGCAAAGCACTCGACTGCTGCCCAGCGAGATCGTGCTGACTACGAAATAAAGAGAAAGGGTAGTCCAGAAACCATACGAAAAACACGGAGCCTTGTATGTTTTCAGTAGTTAGCCGGTGTGCTTGAGGAAGGCTAAACACCGGAAAAGGCATGGCTATGAATGCCTTTCACAAATGAAATGATGCGAATTTTAAAAGGCAAGCCCACAAACCAACCAAACTGATGGGCATGGTTAAAAACCCACAGAGAGATTACACCAGGGACAGTGCGCTTTGCACTCAACCCTAAAAATGACATTCAAGGACTGATTCACAAAGGTAACTTTACCCTATTGAGTAATTTACATTTTGATGTAGGTTTACTTTTTTTCGGTATTCAAAAACTCCAAGTGTAAATTTACTACCAAAGTATAAGTTATGTGCCTTAACCTCCTGTGTGAATCATTCGACTTCCTTTTGTCTGGGTGGGTGATGTCCCTTCCTAACCCCCATCCCTTGCCCTCCCTAAAACCCTGTTTTTCCTCCTGTTTTGAAGTAATTCTACCCCTTTTTTCGACCTACTTCCCTCCCCCATGTACCACTAAAACGTATACGTATGTGTCCAGACACTCCGCAGTGGGGCAGAAAACTCCGCACACATAAGTATAGGTAAAAGCGAAGGCATAAACTGTGCATGCAGTTTGTGAATAGCACACTGTAGTACGTTTTGTAGTACCACAAAACACAGGACAAAGTGCAATTTGTGAATCTGGCCAGTTATGTTAAAACATTCCTTATGTTAAAACATTCGTCACTGAACAAGTTATCCGCGTCCGAAGTATAGAAGACCTGGCAGCATCCATCGGTACAAACTTCCTTACACATAACTCTTCCCTTATCCGTCGGCCTCTAAGATTCATTGGCCGGAAAAGGGCAGTTAGCGCATGTGAGACCAGCGGGTCTTTGTACCCAGGCCGCTACATCTTGCAGAGGTGCTACAAAGCGCGTCTGTACACGTGGCCTCAGTCGGAGAATGTGCGTTAACACTACCGAGCAAATGTCATCAAAACCAATCTTAATAAAACACGTCTTACTGCGCCAGAAGGCCATAATGGGTGCCTATATGAATGTGCTTTCTTCATGGCCCTGTAAGCGTGTCCATTTGCGGTCGGAATTCCTCGTTCACCTCATAAAACGCCTCAGCGGTTGTAAGGTAAATGTACAGCAGTGAATACGCATTTGTTCACCGAGGGGAAACACACTCTCCGTGCAGTAGGCTTGCCGCCCAGGGATCAGCGTCCATAGCTAAGGAGAAGCCTGCCCCGGGGGTGGTATGGCAGAGAAGAGAGGTATGCGAGCCCCGGGAAGGAAAATGTCACTTTTTAACGAGCGGGAGTAGCGCTCCCTGACAGGTGTAGAGAAGGCGCATTCAGGCAACCACGGAGAGCCTGAAGGCGAAATAACCAACACCCGTAGCCACAGATAATACACATTATCTGAACATAGCCAAGTCAGACTTAGGTTAAGGCGTCCTTTGTGTATATTTCGCCAGAGGCTGCATAACACACTTTTCGGATTATTTCATCAGGCTAATAATTAGATGAAGGTGAGCTACATGTTTTTGTACTATCATCCTAAAAGTAGTGTAGCGTAAAATCTCTCCTAATCTGCTGCTTGATGGTTTATCAATTTGGGATTTTTGTAAAACGCTCCACAAAGGTTTGCAGGGACTGACTAAGGGGCATATTTAAGACCCCCTAGCGCAGTGGTTTTCAAACGTGTTAATATTGCGTCCCCCCCAGTGGGGAAAAAAAAATCTTCGGCCCCCCTCAGATTTTTTCATAACTATTCTATTATGCTGGCAATGTTTAAATACGTCCAAACTTATTTAAACATTGCAGTTAAGTTATGTTACCTTTTTACAAATGCAATAAACATTTTTCTGCTGAAAACAAAGCACTATTATCTGCATAATCCATCTTTTTATCAGAGTCTGGTGCCCCCTCCCTCGATCACTTGAGGCCCCCCTAGTGGGGCCCGCCCCCCAGTTTGAAGTCCTCTGCCCTAGCGCCACCGGAGCGTCACTTTTCGTGATGCTCCAGTGGCGCTATGCACTGCACCGTATTTACAGGGTGGCGTTAAGCGTGCCACAGTGACATCCATTGCATTTTGCCGCTGCCTCAGATTTACGAGTTTTCATAAACCTGAGGCAGCACCAAAATCTAATGCCACACCTGCAGTGGCGTTAGCAAGGCTCAACAAGGAGGAATACTTTTATTCCTCCTAGTTTTCTGCTCTTTCTATGTGTACAGCATTTTGCAGCACACATTGGAAGAGCAAATCACCATTTAAGATTGTTTTTGTGTAGGAAGGTGTCCCTTCTTGCACAACAATCTCCCCCTCACCGCCACCCCTGGGGAGATGTTAGTTTTTGGCACTGAAAGATAGTAAAGCCTTGGTATCGAGAGCGCTGGTTGGTGAAGACAACCTTAAGTAGTCTACTCCTCTTTGTGCAGGATTCACTTGATATTGAGCCTGATGTACACATTTTCCATTTGCAAAAATTGGTTGCAAATTACACACCAACTGTTTGCAAATGGGAAATGGGAAGGAATTTTGCTAACCAACCTCTATACTAATGAGTCAGTTCACAAAATTCTGAATTGTGAGTTGCAATCTGACCTACCTCCTCAATATTCATGAGGTAGGTCATAAATTGCGAGTATAATTAGATATCACCACAGGGATGGTGGTCTGCTGGGGTCAGCAGACCACCATGTCTATAACAGCATTGTAAAAAATGCAACTTTTTTTGCAATTTGCAAACCCAGAATTGGAGCATTTGCAGCCATTGAAATGCTTAATACATTGGTTTGCAAAAGAGCAATCAAGAGCAGTCTTGGAAGGCACGAGCAGCAATGAACTGCGCATCGGGGCCTGCGAGGGGCATCAATTGTTTAAAAGATAGGGGAGGGAGCACACTGCGAACAAGTCAGCACGAGTTCTCCCACTCCATCTGGAGAATGTTGTTAGAAGCATTTTATAATTATTCAAAAGTAGAAACGTGTTTGCCATCAGTGTTGGCAACATGTTTGGACATACTTCTGGATTCTTGCCCGTGCTATGTCAGGTAAATTCCTACTCCAAGTCAAGTAGGTTTATCCTATGGTTCATCAACCCAATAGCTTCTAGAGCAGTCTAACAATAAGGACGGTGGGGGTTACACACTGTCAGCAAGTCAACACTAAAACCAGTAGTGGTACTGATTGGCTGGCAGTGTGCTCCTTTTCCTCTCAGTTTGTTTAAAAGGTGACTTGGAGGGAGGAGGTAAAACACAGGTGCCTGCACAAGGTAATCTAGCAGCACATGTTTACCTTTATAGGTGCCAATAAGGAGGAATATAAACATCTACAGAGAAGCAGATGGTAATCAGCATGGAACCTGCGCCAAAGGAGGATGAAACAGCTGCAATTCCTTGAGGATGGATTTTCAGGTTTATGAGCAAAACGATTTATTATCTAAAGCGGTTGAGAAGTGAAGCAGCTAAAAGTGCTGCCTTATTCGCAACATGATGATTATATTGGAAACGTTTGATACACTGCTCACAAAATGAAACGGGGGCTGGCCTGGTACAACAGCTAACAAATGATACTGGTGTGCTGCACCGAAAGTGAACATCTCTGATGGTACCAATAGCCCCATTTGTGAAGCCGAAATTCTGCTAACCAACAAGGATAGGTGTTCGTCTCTGTAGTATGAGAGAGAACTCAGTCCAATAAAACTTTTAAATTTAAAGTTATTTCTTTCAGCAGGACCAAACTCCAACATCAAGATGGTCTCGTCCAGTCATTGCCTGCGGTACCTTTTGAACCAAGTCCAGCAACAGAGATGTTTCCTGTTTCTTTCAGTAGAACTATGTATTTAATATTAATATTCACATTGACTTCTATGGCGAGAGTTGCCCGACTGAGTTTACTTCAATATGGCTATAGCTATTTGTTTTTCTTTCTGTATTTTTCTACACAATATGTTAGCTGATAATACTACAGCTATTATTTGCCAATATTCTTCAGCACGTTTGAATATTATTAAAGTATTTTTTAACTCTGCTAATATTATTTACCTCTAACCCCAGCCCCTCTATGATATTTAGTCTTGAGCTCATCACCCACTAAGCAAAGGTGGACTAAGATACTTCCAAGAGACCTGTAGCGTTCTTCTATGCTCCTTTTCTCAAGGGTGATTTATGAGCTCAGCTAGAGCACATGTACAACGGTCTAGTCCTTTTTTAAAAATAATATTGAATTAGTACTTTTCGTTAGGTACAAAGCTTACTTTATAAAAACCAACAAAACAGTTTACTACAGATCCTGTGATTCCCTCTGACGGTAATACATACACTCGTATTCACATTCATTCTTTTCTATGGGCATGATTGTTCATCCTTACCACCCTTCCTACCTCCCCTAAAGCGACATGGCAGTGTTACGTAAACAAGGTCGTTCAGGTATCCACAAGTCCATTGCTACCCTGCCTAACTCCCTTGTCTCCCTTTCCTGTCCAAGAGACCATTCCTTCCTTATCAGGACAACAGACCCAGTGCCCTCCTGAGGTATTTTCTCGATTGCCAATGAGCTTCTCCATAGCAAGAGTACTCCCTTGCCTCTGATTCCACTGTTCTAAAGTGGGAGGGTTTACCTTCTTACAGTGTTGCTCAATAGCCAATTTAGCTGCTCCCAAGCATTGCAGCAAAGCATATCACTTTACTTTAACCATACAGACGTAGTCATTTGGTCTGAAGCGTAAGAGCATATTTTTTGTGTCAAAGGGATGCCTAAGATGAGTTTTAGATTGTGTGCCACTCCTTTCCAGAAACACTGAAGTATACAAAAAATTATAGCTGGAATGCTTGCATTAATCTTAGCCACAAGTCATTTACTTGGGGCCGCATCCCAATCCCCTGTCATTTTTTGCACTCCATGCTACCTCAGTTTGGACCCAGCCATAAGAAAATCAGCCTTAACCCTGCTCCAATGGTAACAGTCCAGCCCAAACTACCGGCCAGGTTCTCGGCGAACCAGAACACTGGCAACCTAGGACCAGTTCATCGGTCCAGAAAGGTACACGTTTTGGACAATCGTACTGTTATACCTGCCATCCTTGGCATGATATTGTCCCAAACATTTTGATTTCACCTCTCCTCCTTTTCTGAATTTGTTTTTTTGGCTTTGTGCACTTTACCACTGATAATCAGTGCTAAAGTGTTTGTGTTCTTTCCCTAAAATATAATAAACTTGGCCTAAACCAGATTGACACATTTATTTTACTTGTAAGTTCCTTGTACATATGGTTCTACATGTATGCAAGGCCCTGTAAATCTGTAAATTAAATGCTATTACTGGGCCTGCAGCACATATTGTGCCACCCAGTAAAGTAGCACGTTAAAACATGTTTTAGCCTGCCATTACAGCAGTACAGTTTTAAACTGTCACCTTGATCTGGCAAAATAAACCAATTGTTATGCCCAAATCTTCCTTTTAATACTTATAAATAACATCTAAGATATGCCCTAAAGGCTCATAGTGCAGGATGCATGGTATTTAAAAAGTAGTGCATGTGGATTTAAGTTTTACAAGCCCTGGTGGTGAAAAACTCCTAAAGTTGTTTTTTACTGCTCTAAGGCCTATCTCCTCCACTGGCAAACACTATGTTACCTTATTGCATCAAATAAGTGCTAACTTTGGATTGGGGGCATATAGAGATAAGTTGTTTAGACTCAAATGAATTATAACCTAAACTCCTCTCCAATGCTAAAGTCGGATTTTAAGTCACAGTTCTGAAAATACCTTTTTAAGAAAGTTAAAATTTTCTTGTCCTAACCATTCGTGCCTCCTGGCAGTGTCCTGGGTCATGTGACTGTAAATGGCTGTGCTTTTGGGGTTTGTTTATTGCTCTCAGACAGTGACACAAGGGGACTTGCTGTGGACAGGATGAGCCATCCTGCCGGAACAGGCCATTCTGCCAGGATGGCTGTGGGCGGAGCTGTGCCAAAGGGCTTTCGTCCAAGAGTCATAAACAAACTTGACACCAGCCGTTTGTCACCTCAGATAGTTTGGAGCCTTGACAAGGAAAGGCAAGAACTTTATTGAACCAGATGTGGGGATATGACAGGATATCCAGCTGCATACAGTCTGGCACCAGGTATAAATACTGGGCTCCCGGACCTGTGGAAGATTCCCTACTGCTGATAGAACTTACTGCTCAATTCTCTGAAGAAGAAGGACTGGACCTGCTTTTTGAACAAGGAACCACCAGAGTGACTTCAGTTGTCTGGCCTACTGTGTGAGCTACAGGGCCATAACAAGTTACTGAGGCCTTAAACCATGCTACTGGTCTCTTCAGGGGTGTGTCCCAACCCACCAAGTGGTGTCCTCAAGTTCCTGGACCCTTGCTGTGGTGTTGGAGTGGTCTCCCCCTACCGGAATCCAAAATCTGGGACTTACAACCTTTTTTACCCAAAACTGCTCCGAGAAACAAGAGGAGATTAGGCCCTACCAGCAAGCCGATGCACACAAGGTGCATCGTCAATGGGACTGACCTTGCTGCAGCTCCCACTACGTTCTTCTCCACAGCAACAAATCCTCTTCAGTGGGACCTTCTGGCAGCAATACATGTCCTTGTGGAGCCCTCTTCACCTACAACCTGCAGCCTCGTCCCGCTAGGTGAATCCGAGTTCCAGAAAAAACTTTAAGCCAGAAGGTACAAGTTTTCACTAGGCTCAATACGACTAGCATCCCATTGTAGGAGGCTGGACTGGCTTGTAGTGAGTACCAAGGGGTACTTGCACCTTGCACCAGGCCCAGTGATCCCTTATTAGTGTATAGGGTGTCTAGCAGCTTAGGCTGATAGATAATGGTAGCTTAGCAGAGCAGCTTAGGCTGAACTAGGAGACGTGTGAAGCTACTACAGTACCACTTAGTGTCATATGCACAATATCATAAGAAAACACAATACACAGTTATACTAAAAATAAAGGTACTTTATTTTTATGACAATATGCCAAAGTATCTTAGAGTGTACCCTCAGTGAGAGGATAGGAAATATACACAAGATATATATACACAATAGCAAAAATATGCAGTATAGTCTTAGAAAACAGTGCAAACAATGTATAGTTACAATAGGATGCAATGGGGAAACATAGGGATAGGGGCAACACAAACCATATACTCCAGAAGTGGAATGCGAACCACGAATGGACCCCAAACCTATGTGACCTTGTAGAGGGTCGCTGGGACTATTAGAAAATAGTGAGAGTTAGAAAAATAACCCTCCCCAAGACCCTGAAAAGTGAGTGCAAATTGCACCAAAGTTCCCCTAAGGACAAAATAGTCGTGTTAGAGGGAAAATGCAAGGAAAACACAAATCAGCAATGCAACAACAATGGATTCCTGACTGAGGGTACCTGTGGAACAAGGGGACCAAGTCCAAAAGTCACAAGCAGCTCGGAGATGGGCAGATGCCCAAGAAATGCCAGCGGTTGGTGCAAAGAAGCTCTTACTAGGCTGAAGAACTGTGAATACTGCAGGAACGACAAGGGCTAGAGACTTCCCCTTTGGAGGATGGATCCCCCACGCCTTGGAGAGTCGTGCAGAAGTGTTTTCCCGCCGGATGGACGCCAACAAGCCTTGCTACACGCAAATCGTGCGTTTGGCGTTTTTGGACGCTGCTGGGGCCCAGGAGGGACCAGGAGGTCGCAAATTGGACCTGCAGAGAGAGGGGACGTCGAGCAAGACAAAGAGCCCTCACTGAAGCAGGTAGCACCCGGAGAAGTGCCAGAAACAGGCACTACGAGGATGCGTGAAACGGTGCTCGCCGAAGTTGCACAAAGGAGTCCCACGTCGCCGGAGACCAACTTAGAAAGTCGTGCAATGCAGGTTAGAGTGCCGTGGACCCAGGCTTGGCTGTGCACGAAGGATTTCCGCCGGAAGTGCACAGGGGCCGGAGTAGCTTGCAAAGTCGCGGTTCCCAGCAATGCAGCCCAGCGAGGTGAGGCAAGGACTTACCTCCACCAAACTTGGGCTGAAGAGTCACTGGACTGTGGGGGTCACTTGGACGGTGTCGCTGGATTCGAGGGACCTCGCTCGTCGTGCTGAGAGGAGACCCAAGGGACCGGAGATGCAGCTTTTTGGTGCCTGCGGTTGCAGGGGGAAGATTCCGTCGACCCACGGGAGATTTCTTCGGAGCTTCTGGTGCAGAGAGGAGGCAGACTACCCCCACAGCATGCACAAGCAGGAAAACAGTCGAGAAGGCGGCAGGATCAGCGTTACAGAGTTGCAGTAGTCGTCTTTGCTACTATGTTGCAGGTTTGCAGGCTTCCAGCGCGGTCAGCGGTCGATTCCTTATCAGAAGGTGAAGAGGGAGATGCAGAGGAACTCGGCTGAGCTCATGCATTCGTTATCTCAAGTTTCCCCAGAGACAGAGACCCTAAATAGCCAGAAAAGAGGGTTTGGCTACCTAGGAGAGAGGAAAGGCTACTAACACCTGAAGGAGCCTATCAGCAGGAGTCTCTGACGTCACCTGGTGGCACTGGCCACTCAGAGCAGTCCAGTGTGCCAGCAGCACCTCTGTTTCCAAGATGGCAGAGGTCTGGAGCACACTGGAGGAGCTCTGGACACCTCCCAGGGGAGGTGCAGGTCAGGGGAGTGGTCACTCCCCTTTCCTTTGTCCAGTTTCGCGCCAGAGCAGGGGCTAAGGGGTCCCTGAACCGGTGTAGACTGGCTTATGCAGAATTGGGCACATCTGTGCCCAACAAAGCATTTCCAGAGGCTGGGGGAGGCTACTCCTCCCCTGCCTTCACACCATTTTCCAAAGGGAGAGGGTGTCACACCCTCTCTCAGAGGAAGTTCTTTGTTCTGCCATCCTGGGCCAGGCCTGGCTGGACCCCAGGAGGGCAGCTGCCTGTCTGAGGGGTTGGCAGCAGCAGCAGCTGCAGTGAAACCCCAGGAAGGGCAGTCTGGCAGTACCAGGGTCTGTGCTACAGACCACTGGGATCATGGAATTGTACCAACAATGCCAGGGTGGCATAGAGGGGGCAATTCCATGATCATAACATGTTACATGGCCATATTTGGAGTTACCATGGTGAAGCTACATATAGGTAGTGACCTATATGTAGTGCACGCGTGTAATGGTGTCCCCGCACTCACAAAGTTCAGTGAATTGGCTCTGAACAATGTGGGGGCACCTTGGCTAGTGCCAGGGTGCCCTCACACTAAGTAACTTTGCACCCAACCTTTACCAGGTAAGGGTTAGACATATAGGTGACTTATAAGTTACTTAAGTGCAGTGTAAAATGGCTGTGAAATAACGTGGACGTTATTTCACTCAGGCTGCAGTGGCAGGCCTGTGTAAGAATTGTCAGAGCTCCCTATGGGTGGCAAAAGAAATGCTGCAGCCCATAGGGATCTCCTGGAACCCCAATACCCTGGGTACCTCAGTACCATATACTAGGGAATTATAAGGGTGTTCCAGTAAGCCAATGTAAATTGGTAAAAATGGTCACTAGCCTGTTAGTGACAATTTAAAAGTAATGAGAGAGCATAACCACTGAGGTTCTGGTTAGCAGAGCCTCAGTGAGACAGTTAGGCACCACACAGGGAACATATACATGCACACCTATGAGCACTGGGGCCCTGTGTGACAGGGTCCCAGTGACACATACATATAGGCCACAACCCTATGAGCACTGGGGTCCTGACTAGCAGGATCCCAGTGACACATAACAACCATACTGAAAACATGGTGTTTTCACTATGAGCACTGAGGCCTGGCTATCAGGATCCCAGTGAGACAGTGAAAACAGTGACAAACACCCTGACATACACTCACAAACAGGCCAAAAGTGGGGGTAACAAGGCTAGAAAGAGGCTACCTTCTCACACAACCCCCCCCCAAACGAAGGACAATAAGGCTAACCTTGGCCAGTTGAGACTTTATTGTCTAAGTGGTGATAAGTAGAGAGTAGCTCTGCAATAGACTGGTTACTCCCTTTATCATCCACTATATGGTTACTTCCCTGTGGGGATGTAAACCACCCTGTTTGAAGTTTTTTAGCTAAGCAACAATGTGAAGATGTATTTTCAGAGTTTCTATCAGTAAGTTTTAGTTTAGAGCAGTGGGAATTGTCCACTGAGCCTATTTGTAGTGATGGAAATGCCAGACAGGGATGCTGTCTCAGAAAAGCCATAGCTGGGCAAAAACTTTGTCCATATGGCTGGAAGAGAGAACAGGGATGCTGTTTCTCTTGGGTTGGAGCAGGGCAGGGATGCTGTCCTATCAGCTCCACACTAGGGCAGGGATGCTGTCCTAAGTGTTGTGAGGCAGTGCAGAGTTTCTGCACTAAAGTTTCTCTGGGAGGGTTGGAGGGATGCTCCATGTTAACTAAAATGGTGCTCTTTTTCTCACCAATGTTAGTTATCCCACAGAGAGGTACTTCCACCTCAGGGAGTCCAGCTTTGCCAGCTGATGATTCCCTTGGAACAGGTGCCACCCCAGGAGAGGTTTCTCCCACCACAGGAATAGTATCCTGAATGGTAGGGTGGTTAGGGGATACTGTGATACCCTTTTTACCTGTTGATGGAGAGGGATTCTGAGTTTTCAGGCCTTCTCTCCTTTGCTTTTTCATTTCACTTGAAATGAGAGGGAACAATTCCTCAGGGATGCCCAGCATGGCTGCATGGGCATAAAACTCTACATCAGCCCAACCTGAGGCCTCTAGGTCATTACCTAAGAGACAGTCTACAGGCAAGCTAGGTGATACCACCACCTGCTTAGGGCCAGTAACTTCACCCCAACTAAACTGAATTATAGCTAAGGGAAGAAACTTAGTGGAGTTATGGACATCAATAATCTTATACTGTTGTCCAATGATGTGTTGTTCAGGAGGCACTAGGTTTTCATTCACCAAAGTGAAACTGGCACCTGTGTCCCTGTAGGCCAAGGCCTCAACACCATTTATTGAAACTGTCTGCCTGTACTTATCCATTGTAAGGGGACAAGCAGCCAGTGTGGCAAGGCCAATGCCACTAGGTGTGACAGAAACTGTCTTGGGACTGATTACATCAGTTTCCACTATGGACCCATAAGTGAACCCAACTACACCCTTTGCTTGACTGTTGCCAGCAGTCCCACCACTAGTACCACTACTGCTAGGGGCACTAGAGCTTGATGTATTAGTGGTGGTAGGCTCAGGGGGTTTACCTGGACAGGACTTATCCCCTGGCCTATGGCCTCTGTTTTTACACACAAAGCACCAAGGCTTTTTAATGTGTGCAGGTTGGGAAGAAGAGGAAGAATTTGTTTTATCCCCACCCTCTGAAGAGTGTTTAAGATTTGAAGTGGGATCTTTGGTTTTACCCTTATCCCCATGCTTATCTTGAGATTTTTCACCATCTTTCTTCTTATTGCCATCTTTGTCACCCCCTGTATGAACTTTTCTGTTCACCCTTGTTCTGACCCATTTGTCTGCCTTCTTTCCCAATTCTTGGGGAGAGGTCAGATCAGAGTCTACCAGGTACTGGTGCAACAAATCAGACACACAATTATTAAGTATATGCTCTCTCAGGATTGTGTTATACAGGCTTTCATAATCAGTAACTTTACTGCCATGTAACCACCCCTCCAAGGCCTTCACTGCCTGGTCAATGAAATCAACCCAGTCTTGTGAAGACTCCTTTTTGGTCTCTCTGAACTTTATCCTGTACTGTTCAGTGGTTAAGCCATAACCATCCAGGAGTGCATTCTTAAGAACTTGGAAATTATTAGCATCATTTTCTTTTACAGTAAGGAGCCTATCCCTACCTTTTCCAGTAAATGATAGCCATAGGATAGCAGCCCACTGCTTTTGAGGGACATCCTGTACAGCACAGGCCCTCTCAAGTGCAGCAAACCACTTGTTAATGTCATCCCCCTCCTTATAAGGGGGAACTATCTTGTGCAGATTCCTGGAATCATGCTCTTTTGCAGGATGACTATGGAGAATACTGCTGCTGCCACCATGGGTATCTAAACCCAACTTCTGTCTTTCCTTCTGTATTTCTAAAGACTGTCTATCCAAATCCAGCTGTTGCTTCTTGAGCTTCAGTCTGGTTTGTTCCACTCTCAATCTATTGAGCTCCCTTTCTAACAATCTGTCATCAGGGTGGGTGGGAGGGACATTTCTAGATACAGAGGTATGATGGGAATGAACAGAAGGAGACCTGTCCCTTACAGAGGGCACCCTAACAGCTTGGCTACCAGTATAATGTGAGAGCACATCATCAGTATGATGTGATTCAACCTCTGTACCAACTATGCTAGACTGTCTAGAAATGGGCAGGCTGAGAAGTTTCTTTCCTGAACCTTTTCCTGGGGGAGTCCCTGGATCAGATTGAGAACCATTAGCTACTTTTTCTACAGATTGGGCACTTATGGCCTTATCCTGTACTCTAAGCATATTAATTAACAGTTCTAAAGAAGGATTCTTCCCTACACTCAAACCTCTCTCTATGCAGAGACTCCTTGCTCCTTTCCAGCTAAGGTGATCATATGCAAGTTTGGACAGTTCAACTTTTTGGCCTGTGCCAGACATTTTTTAGAGAGAGTTAAAGTGATAGACAAAGAGAAAAAAGTTTTCAGAACTTTTTGGAAAGACAGAAAAAAACTTTTTAAACTTTTAAGAACTTTTTGAAAGTTTAGAAGTACTTTTCAGCACTTAGAAAAGAGTGAAAAGAGGAAATGCAAAACTTTTTGGCTATGTGTATATACACTGACCTTGTTTTGTATATTTTTCTCTTATGAAAAGTACAATGACAAGAGTGGTAAGTAGTCTCAAAGCACTTATCCCACCACTGCACAACCAATGTAGGAGGCTGGACTGGCTTGTAGTGAGTACCAAGGGGTACTTGCACCTTGCACCAGGCCCAGTGATCCCTTATTAGTGTATAGGGTGTCTAGCAGCTTAGGCTGATAGATAATGGTAGCTTAGCAGAGCAGCTTAGGCTGAACTAGGAGACGTGTGAAGCTACTACAGTACCACTTAGTGTCATATGCACAATATCATAAGAAAACACAATACACAGTTATACTAAAAATAAAGGTACTTTATTTTTATGACAATATGCCAAAGTATCTTAGAGTGTACCCTCAGTGAGAGGATAGGAAATATACACAAGATATATATACACAATAGCAAAAATATGCAGTATAGTCTTAGAAAACAGTGCAAACAATGTATAGTTACAATAGGATGCAATGGGGAAACATAGGGATAGGGGCAACACAAACCATATACTCCAGAAGTGGAATGCGAACCACGAATGGACCCCAAACCTATGTGACCTTGTAGAGGGTCGCTGGGACTATTAGAAAATAGTGAGAGTTAGAAAAATAACCCTCCCCAAGACCCTGAAAAGTGAGTGCAAATTGCACCAAAGTTCCCCTAAGGACAAAATAGTCGTGTTAGAGGGAAAATGCAAGGAAAACACAAATCAGCAATGCAACAACAATGGATTCCTGACTGAGGGTACCTGTGGAACAAGGGGACCAAGTCCAAAAGTCACAAGCAGCTCGGAGATGGGCAGATGCCCAAGAAATGCCAGCGGTTGGTGCAAAGAAGCTCTTACTAGGCTGAAGAACTGTGAATACTGCAGGAACGACAAGGGCTAGAGACTTCCCCTTTGGAGGATGGATCCCCCACGCCTTGGAGAGTCGTGCAGAAGTGTTTTCCCGCCGGATGGACGCCAACAAGCCTTGCTACACGCAAATCGTGCGTTTGGCGTTTTTGGACGCTGCTGGGGCCCAGGAGGGACCAGGAGGTCGCAAATTGGACCTGCAGAGAGAGGGGACGTCGAGCAAGACAAAGAGCCCTCACTGAAGCAGGTAGCACCCGGAGAAGTGCCAGAAACAGGCACTACGAGGATGCGTGAAACGGTGCTCGCCGAAGTTGCACAAAGGAGTCCCACGTCGCCGGAGACCAACTTAGAAAGTCGTGCAATGCAGGTTAGAGTGCCGTGGACCCAGGCTTGGCTGTGCACGAAGGATTTCCGCCGGAAGTGCACAGGGGCCGGAGTAGCTTGCAAAGTCGCGGTTCCCAGCAATGCAGCCCAGCGAGGTGAGGCAAGGACTTACCTCCACCAAACTTGGGCTGAAGAGTCACTGGACTGTGGGGGTCACTTGGACGGTGTCGCTGGATTCGAGGGACCTCGCTCGTCGTGCTGAGAGGAGACCCAAGGGACCGGAGATGCAGCTTTTTGGTGCCTGCGGTTGCAGGGGGAAGATTCCGTCGACCCACGGGAGATTTCTTCGGAGCTTCTGGTGCAGAGAGGAGGCAGACTACCCCCACAGCATGCACAAGCAGGAAAACAGTCGAGAAGGCGGCAGGATCAGCGTTACAGAGTTGCAGTAGTCGTCTTTGCTACTATGTTGCAGGTTTGCAGGCTTCCAGCGCGGTCAGCGGTCGATTCCTTATCAGAAGGTGAAGAGGGAGATGCAGAGGAACTCGGCTGAGCTCATGCATTCGTTATCTCAAGTTTCCCCAGAGACAGAGACCCTAAATAGCCAGAAAAGAGGGTTTGGCTACCTAGGAGAGAGGAAAGGCTACTAACACCTGAAGGAGCCTATCAGCAGGAGTCTCTGACGTCACCTGGTGGCACTGGCCACTCAGAGCAGTCCAGTGTGCCAGCAGCACCTCTGTTTCCAAGATGGCAGAGGTCTGGAGCACACTGGAGGAGCTCTGGACACCTCCCAGGGGAGGTGCAGGTCAGGGGAGTGGTCACTCCCCTTTCCTTTGTCCAGTTTCGCGCCAGAGCAGGGGCTAAGGGGTCCCTGAACCGGTGTAGACTGGCTTATGCAGAATTGGGCACATCTGTGCCCAACAAAGCATTTCCAGAGGCTGGGGGAGGCTACTCCTCCCCTGCCTTCACACCATTTTCCAAAGGGAGAGGGTGTCACACCCTCTCTCAGAGGAAGTTCTTTGTTCTGCCATCCTGGGCCAGGCCTGGCTGGAACCCAGGAGGGCAGCTGCCTGTCTGAGGGGTTGGCAGCAGCAGCAGCTGCAGTGAAACCCAGGAAGGGCAGTCTGGCAGTACCAGGGTCTGTGCTACAGACCACTGGGATCATGGAATTGTACCAACAATGCCAGGATGGCATAGAGGGGGCAATTCCATGATCATAGACATGTTACATGGCCATATTTGGAGTTACCATGGTGAAGCTACATATAGGTAGTGACCTATATGTAGTGCACGCGTGTAATGGTGTCCCCGCACTCACAAAGTTCAGTGAATTGGCTCTGAACAATGTGGGGGCACCTTGGCTAGTGCCAGGGTGCCCTCACACTAAGTAACTTTGCACCCAACCTTTACCAGGTAAGGGTTAGACATATAGGTGACTTATAAGTTACTTAAGTGCAGTGTAAAATGGCTGTGAAATAACGTGGACGTTATTTCACTCAGGCTGCAGTGGCAGGCCTGTGTAAGAATTGTCAGAGCTCCCTATGGGTGGCAAAAGAAATGCTGCAGCCCATAGGGATCTCCTGGAACCCCAATACCCTGGGTACCTCAGTACCATATACTAGGGAATTATAAGGGTGTTCCAGTAAGCCAATGTAAATTGGTAAAAATGGTCACTAGCCTGTTAGTGACAATTTAAAAGTAATGAGAGAGCATAACCACTGAGGTTCTGGTTAGCAGAGCCTCAGTGAGACAGTTAGGCACCACACAGGGAACATATACATGCACACCTATGAGCACTGGGGCCCTGTGTGACAGGGTCCCAGTGACACATACATATAGGCCACAACCCTATGAGCACTGGGGTCCTGACTAGCAGGATCCCAGTGACACATAACAACCATACTGAAAACATGGTGTTTTCACTATGAGCACTGAGGCCTGGCTATCAGGATCCCAGTGAGACAGTGAAAACAGTGACAAACACCCTGACATACACTCACAAACAGGCCAAAAGTGGGGGTAACAAGGCTAGAAAGAGGCTACCTTCTCACACCCATCGATGACAACAACATTCTTATTCTGAAAATCCAGTTTTTCCCATGCCAAACTTTTCCTGACTTCATTGACAGATTCCCCAAAACTTTGGCCAGCTGCTTCAACACTGTTGATGACCTTCTGTGGGCTACAGCCTGTTGCCTTGCTCCACTGATTCTCTACCTTCAACAGAACTTGTTCTTGAAATTCCAAAAGTAAGCTGAGACCTGTCCTAATCCACCCCTTTCATCCAACTCATGCTCCATCATGGCTGGCCTTAATTTTGCCCCGGTCTTGTGTGACCAGGTTGGTGCTTTGAAATTTAGGCTCTAGATTTCACTAAAAACCTAAACAAATTCATAACTCCAGCTAAACTGGTTGGATTCAATGTGTTTTCTTGTCATGTTATTTAATAACTTGCACTCTAGTTTTCTAAATTGGTTTGGGATGTTTCTTTTGGTGTGATTTTACTTTATTACTGTTTGTGTGCTGCATAACTGCTTCATATATTGCTTCTAAGTTTAGCCTGGCTGCTTTTTTGCCATGCTACCAGAGGGTTAAGTACAGGTTAATTTAGTGACTTTTGTGATTCACCCCAACAAGGATTGTGGTTGTTCCCTGAGTGGAGATTACACCCCTCAACCAATAATCCAGTTTCTTACAACCCTATATATGTAGCGTTGTTCCAATCATACTGCATCTGGACTCGCAAAGGTTTGGGAGTGTAAGATATATTCTCTGTATCTTCACTGGGGTATAATATCAATCATATATGGACTTGTAGTGTATCTCTTCGGTTTGTAAGCTAACAGAGCTTTCGTGTACATCCTTCCAGAGCAGGCCCCACTGAGTCTGTCCAATCTGAGGGGCCAGATGTTTGTCCTATCACTCTCGATATACCCACTGTTCTGGCTGAGTCACTCCCACAAGTAATTTATAGACATTCAAGATTGCCCTCTTCATGGAAAGAAGCTTGCTGATGGTCTTGTCAAACTGAGTCTTGTCTATTTGCTGCCTCCTTTGTTTCAGTTTGAATCACTCAGTACTGTAACCATGAGTGCCTCATTCTCTCTAATAACCTTCAGCCCAAATTCAAATTTACACAGATTAAAATATTTTATTGCCATCCCAGAAATAAATCGGTGATCACTCAGCATCCTCCCCCTTTTCAGCACTCAAACTGACCAATCTTCATGCAGGAGTAAAGTTAGGATTATGGTGTACTAGGGTGTAGCAAGGTGATGGTATTATATGGTATAGCTAGGTAGTCTTACCATGGAATACCAACACAATTCTCAGTAGTGGACCTCAGATTCACTCACAACAAACCCTTGCTAACTTCAGGTACTGTGGCAAAGAGCAGTCAGGCTACTTAGACGGAACGTGTGTGAAGCATTTCACACTACAAGATGGACAATAAGTATATGACACAACTCAACAGAAATCTAACACCAATTTAGAAAAATAGATTAGATTTTAATCTTAATTTAGACACCAAAACAAACTTTGTAGCTTTTGTACAACAAGAGTTGTGAATGTCTAAGTCTTTAGAAAATGCAGTACTTTGTAGGCTTAAAGGCCCTCCATTTAAGTCAATAGGGAAAATAGCAGATTGCACTCAGGCAATTGTACGGTGAGTTCCGACAAACCCACAGGAACTTAATGTTCTGCAGGGACCTAGACAATGATTCAACAGTTAGATTTTTGTTACCTTGCCCAGGGACTCCGGTTGCTGAGGTGACTTTGCTGAACGGTCCGTAGTGGCTGGTGCATTTTGCACTCTGTTGCAAAACTGTACTTGAAGGTGGACTCACACTCTGTACTTTGGATGTAGAGGTCCTTGGGGGGCCAAGACCAGGAATCAACGCTAGGATCTTCACCACCTCATCCAGTGGCTGCGGGTGCAGAGGTAGCTCCTGGCTGTCAATCACCAGACTGGTCATGCCAAAGATGCTTTGCTGCTCCAGTCGAAATCATGTCCTTCAGGCCGCAGTCTCACAGGTTAGGGGTCACTGGTGACATTGGTCTTTATGCTGAGGGGGTGCCCTGGAGACAGTAAACATCCTGTGGCCGTCGATTTCCAGGCAGGTGACAGACAAGCCTTGGTAGCTGCAAGGGTGGTCCCTGGGCTTTCTGGCGGCTGGAGATTGTTTGGCGGGGAGTAGAGGCTTGAAACATGGCACGGGCCAACTCCTATTCTTAAGATGCTGGGCACCAAGTTTCTTTAGGCTCAGATATGCAGAGCCTGTTGAGTCACAGTTCTACGATCTCTACCCACCTTTACTCCTGCAGTTTACAGGTGATTGTTACCACCAGTCATGGGAGTCTTCCTTTGAGTTTTGGTGTCCACTGGGGTCCCTACTGCTGGGCCCAACAAGTCTTCACCTTGGGTATACGCCAGGCATGTGGTTCCAGTACTGTTCTTTGTAGGTCACTCTGTGTCCTCTCCTTTGCACTCGGGTGGAGTTCAGGTCCTGTTGTTGGTGGAGGCAACTCTTTGTGCTTCTTTCTTCTTTTCCAGGTAAGATCTGAGTTCTGGTGCTAGGGGAGCCCCTTAAATCCTGGTTTAGGGAGCATTTAAGGGTGTGAGGGACAGTGGCTAATGGGCTACTAGTCTCCTGCGGCTAATCTGCCCTTGCAGTGACGACTTCCTATGGGAGTTCATCACATTCTACCCAGAACCCACTATTCTTGGGGTCTGCCTAGATGGCAGAACCCTCCCTTTGCTATGCAGACCTCTTAGCCCACCCTCAAGGTGTGGTTAATCCTATGAGGGTGCACGCCTCCTGCAAAGCTAATTTCCTACCTGCATGGCTGAACAGGGTAGGAAGGGCTTTGTCGTCCATTGGAGGACAGCTACTTCACATCAAAGGCGGGTGAAGCCTTTGAGGCTCACCGACCTAATACTTTTCTCACTAAGCCCAGGGCCTTTGTCTTAGGTCCTGCCAATGTGCTAGCACCACCAACAAGAGGTGAGACTCTTGTCTGTGGTGACAGTGGCTTGGGAGAGCCCGCCAAAACAGTACAAGACTTGGTTACTTGGTGGACACCCTCTAAGGGTACCATCTGGTCACTTGCTTTTTATTCCTAATCCTGGGCATCATGTCCATGGTTAAAAAGCACAGTGTTTGATATCAAACATGACAGGATTTGGCTGGGCCATTGCAGAGATGCACATCTGAGCAGTGGTCAAATGCCAGCCCATGTTATTCAATGGACCTCTGGTTACTCAGGCAAGAATTCCGTTTTAAATGCCAGCACAGGGATACATAAGAGCTCCTGCACATATGTCTTCACTCATGGAACAGTGCACCCCGCTACCTGGGCTACAGGGGGCATGCCTTAGGGGTGACTGACCTGTCCATGGGCAGTATCAGGGGCTCTGCCTGCACCTGGTGTGGGCAGAGTCTCAATCAAAAAGAGGCTGCTCATGCAGGCTGACATGGCAGCTCTGCAGCCTCTCTTTTACTTGCGGTACAATCAGTGGTGCAGCCCTGGTAGCCCCTTTACCACCCTTACCCTGGATAACATGTACTGGGGACTTATAGGGGTGGTAAGGTGCTTGCGAAATGGCCTATGCAATTCCACATACAATTTAAGGGAAAGAACATTGGCACTGGGGCTTGCCTCAGTACACTAACAGGTCAAAAACAAGAGCATCTGACAGCAAGAAGTGGGGGGTGACCATCCAAAAAGGTGTAATTTACAACATGACCCCCCAGACGAAAGGGGATGAGCACTAACCTCCCTTCTGGTAGTCCTCACCTTCTAAGTGGAAGAACCTGAAAAGGCCATCTGCATAGGCATGGTCAGTCCCTGGTCTGTGTTCCACTACAAAGTCCATCCCCTGTAAAAAAATGAAGCACCTCAACAATCTGGTGTTTTCCTCTCTCATCTGCATTAACCACCTGAGAGGCCTGTGGACTGTTTGAATTTAGAAGTGAGTCCCAAACAAGTATGGTCTCAACTTCTTCAGGGACCAAACTACAGCAAAGGCTTTCCGCTCCCTGGGCTACAGTGGGCATGCCTCAATGGCACTTCAACACTGCTCTCTGGAAAGGAGTCTCCTGCTAATAAAAGCTACTTTCTGATCCTGATCCTTATCGTTGGTCAGTGAAAACACTGCTCCAAACCCTAGTCCAGAAGCATCTGTCTGGACAATGAATTGTTTCCCATAATCTGGTGCTTGTAGGACACGTGCTGAACACATGGCTGCTTTCAAGGCATCAAAAGCATTTTGACAGGCTGCAGTCCAGTTGCCTTTCCAGGGTTGTTTCTTAGAGGTTAACTCAGTGAAAAGGGCCACAATGGATCCACACCCTTTCACAATCCTCCCTTAGTACCCAGTCAGGCCTAAGAAGGCTCTGACCTGGGTATTGGTTGTGGGAGGCTGCTAGTCCAGAATGGTCTGGTCATTGGCCTGGAGAGGTCTAACTTGCCCTCCACCTACCAGGTGGACCAACTAGACAACAGAACTCTGCCCTATCTGGCACTTACTAGCTTTGATAGTCAGGCCTTCCTGCTGCAGGGCCTTTAAGGCGTCTCTGGGGTGGCCCAGGTGATCCTCCCAGGTAGATCTAAAGACAGCCATGTCACCTAAGTAAGCTGCACTAAAGTCTTCCAAACCTGAGAGCACTCGAATCACTAACCGCTGAAAAGTGGCAGGTGCATTTGTCAAGATAAAGTGCTTCAATTTAAACTGAAAGCAGCCATCAGGAGTGGAGAATGCAGATCTCTCTTTTGCTCTCTGGGTCAGTCCAATTTGACAGTACCCTGATGTTAAGTCAAAGGTACTTAGGAATTTGGCTGTCCCAAGCTTATCAATAAGCTCATCTGCCCTGGGAATGGGGTATGCATCAGTTTTGGTGACTGCATTCAACCCTCTATAATCCACACAAAACCTCACTTCAGGTTTCCCACCTTTTGATTGAGGCTTGGGGACAAGTACCACTGGGCTAGCCCAGAGAATATCAGAGGGTTGAATCACCCCTAGCTCTAGCATATTTTTGACCTCTGTTGTGATGCAATCCTTGACTTGTTCAAACAGTCTGTACACATTTTTCTTGACAGGGAGGCTGTCCCCAGTGTCCACATAATGGGTACACCATGTTGGCTGTCCAGGGGTTAAGGAAAAGAGCTCTGCAAACTGACTTGAAACCTGCCTACAGTCAGCCTGCTGCTGTGCAATGAGGGTAGCAGACAGCTCAACAACCTCCACTGTACCATCTGGTGGGTTGGATGACAGGAGGTATGGGAGTGACTCACTCTCCTCCTACTGTTCTCCATCTGTGACCAACAGTATGGTCATATCAGCCCTGTCCTGGTGTGTTTTAGGTGATTGACATGAATCACTCTGTGAGGATTCCTGGGAGTCCCTAAGTCAGCCAAGTAGGTGACTTCCCCCTTTCTCTCCACAATGGGATATGGCCCAGTCCACTTATCCTGGAGGGTCCTGGGAGCCACAGACTCCAAAATCCACACCAGCTGGCCAGGTTGATACTCAACCAGGGATTCTTTCTGATCATACCAGTGCTTTACAAGCTCCTGTCTGGAATCCCTCCTTCACAAGGCTCAGAGGACTCCTTACAGGGTGTCCAAACAGACATTCAAAGGGGCTGAATCCAACCCCCTTCTGAGGAACTTCCTTGTATGCAAACAGGAGGCATGGCAAGAGGACATCCCATCTCTTTCTGAGTTTCTCTGGGAGTCCCGTGATCATGCCCTTAATGGTCTAGTTGAACCCTTCAACTAAGCCATTAGTCTGGGGATGTGAACTTATAAGTCACACCACATTCATCCCACATAACATTTAGGTATGCAGACATGAAATGTGTCTCTCTATCAGAAACACTTTTTTAGAAAACCCTACAATGGTGAAGATACCCAGGAGGGCCTTGGCTACTGCAGGTGCAGTGGCATTCCTAAGTGGAATTACCTCTGGGTACCTAGTGGCATGGTCTACTACTACTAGAATAAACCTGTTCCCAGATGCAGAGGGTGGGCCAAGGGGACCAACCATGTCAATCCCTACCCTCTGAAAGGGGGTCCCAACCACAAGTAGTGGACTTAAGGGAGCCTTTGGCTGTGAGCCTGTCTTGTCACTGGCTTGGCAGGTCACACAGGAGAAATAAAACTCCTTCACTCTCTCAGACATTTGAGGTCAGTAAAAATAGGGCTACTAACTGGTCCCATGTCTTGAATTGTCTCAGATGTCCAGCCAGTGGTATATCACGAGTTAAGGAGAGGATAAATTATCTTTACACCTGGGGGACCACCACTCCCCTGGCTGCCCCTGGTTTGGGGTCCCGGGCATCAGTGAATAGTAGGCCATCCTCTCAATCGACTCTGTGAGTACCACTGTTGTGAGTACCACTGTTGTACAGCTTGCTGTTTGATGCTCTCAAGGATAGGGCAATTCTTTTCTCTTTGCAAAGGTCTGCACTGAGCATCTCTGCCAGGTCAGGCCAGGCTTCCTCAGTTGCAGTTCCCTCTTCAGGCATCAGGGCCTCACCCTGGGGTGAGTTCTCCCCATGAGCCTGTGTGGAAGTAGAGGCTGAGTCTGCAGTCCTCTTGCCCTTCCTCGTGCTCTTAAGGTGCTGAGACATAATTTCAGGCTACAGTTCCTTATCTTTGCCCTGATGTGCAGCCTGTGCCCTTGTAGTCACACCCACCCACCCAAGGAGACCCAGCATTTCTGCATGGACCATCATCTCAACCTCTGCCCAAGCAGAAGTTTCCAAATCATTTCCCAAAAGACATTCTACTGGGATGCCAAGAGACACAGCAACCTACTTTGGGCCAGTTACTCCTCCCCACTCTAGGTTCACCAAAGCCATTAGATGTGACCTAGTCCCATTATTAGCATTGGTAATAAAGTGATTCTCACCAGGGATCACCTGGTCTGGGGAAACCAGTTTGGCTGTCACCATAGTGACTCTGGCACCTGTATCCCTCAAAGCCTCTACATCCGTCCTATTGATTAATGACAACTGTCTGTACATTTACAAGTTGGAAGGTAAGACAGGCAAAGGTTCAATGTGCACTCCACCCAGTGAAACCAAGGTAGCCTCAGTGTTGTCTCTGGCCTCTCCACAAAAAAGTCTACTCCCAAACCAGCACTAACAATATCCTTGGACTGCCCCTCAGTGGGGGACTTCTAGGTGCAAACTGAATCACCTCTCTTCTACCCTGGCTGATCACTGTCAACCCTTCCAAACCCTTCAACGAGGGTCTCATTCATATGGGGATAAGACTCAGCCACTTCCTCAGGTAGGGTTAGAAGTCTATCTCTGCCCTTAGCTGGGAATAACTCCCAAAGTAGGGAGCCCCAGTGCTGTGGACCAACCTTCCTCATTCTGCAACATCCCTCAAATGCTGCAAACCATTTGACTATATCATCTCCTGCACTGTATGCTGGAACAATCCTTTTAGGGACCTTAGGGTCACAAGAACCCTCACTTTCCTTATTTTCTTTGCTGCCGCCATCTCTGGGAACTAGTCCTAGTCTAGCTCTCTTCTAAGTGTAATCTCCTTTCATCAAATTCAAACCTCTTCTCCTCCAGGGAGAGTTGCTGAAGCTTGTCATCAGTGATCTTACTCCTTGTACCGGTGGAGGGGGTGGTTACAAGAGTTGCTTAGGACACTTCCCACTGGAGAGGGCGATCTGTGGAAGGACAGAAGGTCAAGGTCCTCTCCACCTTCCCCTCACTTACTAGGACTAAGGCCTCCTCCTCCTCCTCTCTCACAGACTCTGGTTCTGAGGAAGATGCCTCTTCTCTATTTCTTTACTCTTCGAAAGAGAGGTGGGCCTCTACAAGGTCTCCTCTCTTGGCAGTAGCTTTAAGCTAATACCCCTAGCTTTGCACATTGCCTTCAAATCATTGATCTTGAAGATGGAGAAAATGGGCTGGTTTTGTGGGTACACTAGCACATCCAAGTGCTCGATTACAGTGAGATGATGTTGCTTGCAACATTCAGACATATTTGGGTATTTTCATTACATCCTTGAATATCAAGTTTACAATAACTAATGCTTTCTAAATGTCTCATTTATTATAACTAATTCTTGTTGATTATGCACATTGTATTCCAACTGCTCCAACTGTAACTGCCAAAGCATGTGCTCTTCACAATGTGATGTGTATTGAACATGTGCCACAATCAGAAGGATAAGTGCTAATTTCCTTAACAAGCAATCAACTGCGAAAAGGCACATGTGCACATTTGATTATTTAAGGATGCTTGTGAATCTGAGACCTTGCTTGGCTTCATACCTATTGCTCTGCTCAGCTGTTTCCAGTCAAGTGAAGTTCCTTATCCTCAGCCTGCTTCGAGTTGAGTTCCAGTGCAAGTCAAGTTCCTTTTTTTCCAGCCTGCGTCAAGTCGAGTTACAGTGTTCCTCATTTTCCAACCAGCTTCCAGTTGAGTTCTAGTATTTCTTGTCCTCTGGACAGCCTCCAGTCAAGTTCCGGTGATCCTCGCCCTCCGGTGGCTTCCTGCGGAGTCCTAGTTCTCCTCTTCTGTCTTCTGCTGTATTTCCTGTAAAAGAGAGAAAATAAGAAAGGTGAAAAAACCCAGTTTCTGTTCTGAAATTTTCAAGCAAGTAACTTAATTTCAAGGTAAAGAAAGATGAATCTCTTAAATGAAACAAAACAGAGCTCTGTCATTTAAATAATTTATGACAATAAGAGCTAGTGTGATATATCATTTGGGTGGGAATCCAAAATACCGCTAAACAGACATTATGGAATGACGATTTCCTGTATCAAGTGCGTCCCTGAAAATTAGGAGATTGGAAAAAGAGCATGTTTATCAAAACTATTATTGGCAAGAGATTATGCCAGAACACAAAGAAGCCCTTTAGTGAAGTTGATTGTTTTTGAGTTTGGACATTGCTTCAGAGACCCCGAAAGTATTGTGAAAAGAGGAAGTGACTTGTTCAGCCTTATAGAAACATATGCACAATGTGTCAACAATAACGGACATTATGCAATGTACAATAGTTTATGCAAGATAAATTTATTAGTGAAGTAAGTCTTTTGCAGCCCAGAATCCTAAAAGCCCAGAACCCAGTATTTTGAGAAATAAGAAGTCCAGATGCCCAACACGACAGGGAGTCCAGGGTCCAGAAGTCCAATTCAGCAGTCCACGAAGCCGAAGCTGGTATTTTCTCTTCCCTAAACCCCCTTCCCCTTTAGGATTTGCGAGAGGGCAGTGCACTCTTCATCGTGGTCACGTTAGTCCACAACAGGATTGGGAAATTGTCATTACCCCATCTGAATGCCTGGAATTCAGGTGAGTGGGTCGCAAAGAACAGTTGGTCGAGACTCCGGACCCTCTCTATCTTGCACTGGTTTATCTAAGGAGTTGGGAACTTTTTAAAACTTTTATAGCTCTTAACTAACTACCATAGCTTCTTGCAAAATTATTTTGCAAACTTTTTATGGCCTATTGGAATGGGGATGTAACACAGGGCCCTAGCAATTCCACCTACCCTACTTTTTTGAAAAATCGAAAAAAATATTTTTGAGTCTAAAAGTCAATTGAGGATTTCTCGTGTACTCAAAAATATACTCAGTTGTAATGTAGCAAGGTGAAGGTATTATATGGTAAGACTAGGTAGCCTTACCATGGAATGCCAACACAATATCCAGTAGTGGACCTTGGATTCACTCCCAGCAACCCAAGCTCAGTCCTGGTAGTGTGGCAAAGAGCAGTCAGGCTACTTAGAGGGCCATGTGTGAAGCATTCACATTACCAACATTGATGATAAGTAAATGACACGGCTCGACAGAAACCTGACACCAATTTGGAAAAATAGATTCGATTTTCATCTTAATTTATACGCCAAAAAGAACTTTGTAGATTTTGTACAACCGAAGTTGTGAATTTTCAAATCTTTAGAAAATACTATACTTTTTAGGTTTAAAGGGCCTCCATTGAAGTCAATGAAAAATATAGCCGTGTACTCGTGTGCACTTGTAGTGTGAGTTCCGACGAACACAAGAGAACGTAAGGTTCTGTGGGGTCCTAGATCCAAGATTCAACAGATTTTTGTTATCTTGCCCAGGGAGTCCAGTTGCAGAGGTGACTTGGCTGTCCTTGTTGCTGAACGGTCCAGAGTGGCTAGTGCAATTTGCACTCCATTGCAAAACTGGACTTAAGGATGGACTCACACTTTACCCTTTGGATGTAGAGGTTTTTTGGGGGCTAGAACCAGGAATCAACGCTTTGATCTTCACTACCTCATTCGGTGTCTCTGGGTGCAGAGGTAGCTCCTAGCTATCAATCACCGAGCTGGTTGTGCCAAAGATGCTTTGCTGCTTCAGTCAAAGTCACGTCCTTCAGGCTACAGTCCCACAGGAAAGGGATCTCTGGCAACGTCAGTCTCTATGCTGGGTGGATGCCCTGGAGGAGGTGTACGTTGTATGGCCATCGGTTTCCAGGCAGGTGGCAGACAAGCCTTGGTAGCTGCAAGGGTGGTCCATGTGCTTTTAAGCAGTTGGAGGTCATCTGGAGGGGAGTAGAGGCTTGAAACTTGGCACAGGCCTCACTTCCACTCATAAGATGCTGGGCACTGAGTTTTTTTAGGCTCAGACATGCAAAGCCTGTTGGGTCAAAGTTCTTCAGTCTCAACCCACCTTTACTCTTGCAGTTTACAGGGAACTGGTACCACCAGTCAGGGGAGCCTTCCTTGGAGTTCCGGTGTTGACTGGGGTTCCTCTTGTTGGGAACAATGAGTCTTCACCTTGGGCATATGCCTGGCCCGCAGCTCCAGTACTGGTCTCCGTAGATAACTCTGTTTCCTCTCCTTTGCACAGGGGCTGGAGTCCAGGTCCTGTTGTTGGTGCAGGCATCTCTTTGTGCTTTTTTCTTCTTTTCCAGGCAAGACCTGAGTTCTGGTGCCACGAGAGCCCCTTAAATCTTGGTTTAGAGGACGTTTAAGGGTGTGAGGGACAGTGACCAGTGGGCTACTAGCCCCTGTGGCTAATCTGCCCCTGCAGTAACAACTTCTTGTGGAAGTACATCACATACTATCCAGAAACTACTATTCTTGGGGTCTGCTAAGATGGCCGAACCAGCCGTCAGCTGTGCAGACCTCCTAGCCCACCCTCATGGTGTGGCTAGTTCTAGGGGGTGCACTCCTCATGCATACCTAATTGAAGGACTTTCTCCTCCACTTGGGACAGCTACTTGCACATCAAAGGCGGGTGGAGCTTTTGAGGCTCAGTGCCCTGATGCTTTTCTCATCGACAACCCTGGGTGGGAGGAGGTGTGATGTCCTTCCTGCCCAGGCCCTTTGTCTTACATCCTGCCAAGGTGCTAGCACCACCGGCAGAAGATCAGACTCTTGTCTGTTGTGGTAGTGGCTCAAAAGAGCCTGCCAAAACAGTACAGGCCTCTAAGGGTGCCACCTGGGCATCTGCTCTTTAATCCTAAATGTGGGCAAAATGTTCAGGGTTGAAAAGTGCAGTGTTTGATACCAAACATGACAGGATTTGGCTGGGTCATTGTAGAGCTGGACATCTGAGCAGTGATCAGATGCCAGCCCATGTTATCCAATAAACCACTCGTGGCTCAGGCCAGCATCACGTTTTAAATGCCAGCACAGAGACATATGTGCTTCTGCACGTATGTCCTCACTCATGGAACAGTGCACCCTGGGATAGATGGGGCCTGCCTTAGGGGAGACTGACCTGTCCATGGGGAGTAACAGGGACTCTGCACCTGGTGAATCTCAATCGAGCAGTCTCTCTTTTACTTGGAGTACTTAGGGTGGCACAATCAGTGCTGAAGCCCTGATACCCTCTTTGCCACCCTTGTCCTGGGTACCATGCACTGGGGACTTATAGGGATGGTAAGGTGCTTGCCAATTGGCCTATGCAATTCGACATACAATTTAAAAGAAAGAGCATTGATACTGGGACCTGAATAGCGGGCCTCAGTACCACGCGTGGCTCACAGCATGGGAAAGGGATAGGACGGCGCCATGCCGCTAATGACGGGGGAGACAAGAAAAATAAATGTAAGGAAAAAAAAACATACATTACTCGCTTCCTCCACCCCGCTGCTCTGCTCCTTGGTCCTCACAAAACAGCAGGCACAGGCTCTCAGCCTGCTAATGCTGCTTTCATGCTGCAGGCAGCATGAAAGCAGCATTAGTATTGTCCGGAGCGCCCTGGCTTGGCACTCCGAGGGACACTGGGAGCCTCTGTCTGCTCTCTCCAACCTAGCAACACAGTGCCGGGTTAGACAGAGCACAGTGTGCATATGTGTTTGGCCAGCCCGAGAAGGCCGGCCGTACACACATGCGCACTCAGGGGAGTGCTGTGCACTCCCCCTATTTGCGTGTCATTCCAATTGCCCTGCCCCTTAAAAAAATTAAACGTTAGTAAACATTGTTTATTATAATTTTATTTTTAAAGGTTTGCAGCTGCTGCTGCTTGCGGGGGGAGCGCTCCTCCAGCATAGTGGAGGAGCCTCTGCTGCTCAGTACACTGACAGGTCAAAACAACAGCATCTGACAACAAAAAGTGGGGGGTGACCATCTAAAAAGGGCCACTTTACAACCAAGGGTATATTAGAAGGGAGCGCGTTCAACCCAGGCTTGTGCCACTGTGTCCCAGGTGCCCACTAGAGTGGACAAGTAGGAGTTAGGTGGGCTATCCGTTTATTTAGCCAGAGCAGATCCCACAGATCAGATACATAAAAACCAGAATCTTATCCATGTCAGCTTTTTGGCCATTCCAATTTTTTTCTGAATTGAGATGTCCGGTAATACATTTTGAAGTCAGGGAGAGCTATTCCTCTGCTTTCTCTTGATTATTCCAGTAGCCTCAATGTTACTCTGGACCTCGTACACCTCCAAACAAACCCCACTGTAACTTTAAGTAGTTGTTCAAAAAAATGCCTTCCCACTTTTTGCGGCAAGGGCTTGAAACAAATATAATACTGATGGCAGGATATTCATCCTATCTCCTATCCTCTCTGACAAAGACAGCATCATATTCTGTCACCTCCCCAAATCCCATTTTATCTCTGTGAGTAGGTACGGATAATGTGCCTTGTGCAGTTTGTCAACCTGGTTTGTTATCTGTGCATCTAGATACTTTATTTGCTAAGGACCCACCGGAATGGAAGCCCTGTCTGCTAGATGTTAATATCTTGTGCAGAGACGGACAAGTTTAAAACTTCTTACTTTTCCATATTTATTTTTAGTCCAGACATTTGTTTGTACCACCCCTGTTGCTTCACCACCGCCACCGATAGCGATGCCATAAGGTTCCCAGCATCAAGAGGACATAATCTGCTTGGAGTATTTTTATACTCATCTCTTCAAAAGTGATGCCAGCTATGTCTCTCTTGCTACAAATTCTCTCTGCTAATGGTCCAATGCTTAAAGCAAAAAGCAGGGGGAACATCTGGCAACCCTCTCTGGTTCCCCTTTCCAAGTGCAGCACATCTGATCAAGAGCTATTTAGGACGCTCCTAGCCCTCAATGAACTATACAGTGCAAGCACCATAGTTAAAAATTGTGCCTGCAACACCATTTTGAATAACCTTCTGAATGTAGGACCTGTCCACTCAGTCAAAGGCTTTATTGATATTTAAAGACACCTTGGCCCATACTGGTGAGGTCTTTGCACCTCTGTTGTATCACCTTTTGTGAAGCATCAGCAGTGAAAACCACTGAATCATATTTATGAAGCCATGCAAAGCCACTTTATATGGCTTTGAATGGCCTCATACCTATGGAGTAAGGCAAGGCAAGGCAAGGCAGCGCAAAATCTCTGCATCGCCTTACTCTGCACTGAGAAGCATTCCATAGGCATTACAATGGGCGTTCCCACGCGACACCCATGCATTTTGATGCATCCCCAGCTTTACAAGGCCCTGTACACCTGGGGTTGCGCCAGAACCTTGCGCCATCCCAGGCTAGAGCAACAAGAAGAAATATCTTCATTTCTCCTAGTTTTTTCCATTTTCCATGTGCATTCTGCAGCACAGAAAGAGGAAAAAGCCTCCTAGGATTGTTTTTGTGCAGAAGGTGCCCCTTCCTGCACAAAAACAATCCTGCATGCAACGCAGCCAACCATGCAACATGGTTACAGGGTGGCTGTGTTGGTGCTCGGCTGCCAAAATGGCACCAGCGCAGGGGGAAAGGACAGGAACACATTGTATTGCTTAAATACAGCATATTCCTGCTCTTTCCCTTTGACGCAGGGCAGCGCAGCAAGCAAAGAACGTTCTTTGGGCCCAAGTTCTCCAGAAAGTTATTTGTTTGTACCTTTTCAACCAAGTGGAAGATCATGTGAATGTCATTGTGTGCCAGAAAGGTCTGCGGGAATCAAGCTGTCCAGAATTCTCTCTAATCTGCTTGCTGGAATCCTTGAGTAGAGTTTGATATCCACATTTAATAACGCTATTGACCTATAGGATGTGAATAGAAATGGGTTGTTCTCTGGTTCGTGTACTACAGATATTGTTGAATCTGCCATGTCCTTCAGTATAATCTCCTGCTGCCCTACGTGGTTATCCAGCGATGCCAGTTTGGGAGTTAGTTTCCCCTGAAATGCCTGATAAGAAGGATTTGTGAACCTGTCTGGTCCACAGGCTTTATTGTGTTCAAGGGTTTTAATCGCATTTCGTAGTTTGTTTCGGGAGATGTCAGCATCCAGCAGCTAATTTTGACTCTCTGATAGAGGAGTCAATGTTAATTCACCCAGACATTGCTGCTGACTATTTATCGTCTTTAAAGTACAGCTTGGAATGAGATATATAGAAATAATTCATATGAAAAGAGATGCACTGAGCTCCCTCAGCTTGCAGGACATATTCTCTTTCTCTCTTCTCTCTAAGCTGCTGTGCCAGGTGGGAGCCTCCTTGGCATGGCAACCGTATATAAAGCTTGTTTCAAGTGTAACATGAGGGGTTCTCTGTTAGCATACAATGGTCTAAGTTGGCCCTGCAGTGGAGTAAGCTGTCTCAGGTTAGCTACTGAAGACGTTCCTTATATTGTAGGTCCATATCTGTAAAGTAGTTCTCTAGTTTCTCAACATCCTGCTTATGGAGCGTGTGTAGATAGGCCATTGTGGAAGCAGAGATTTTAGTGATAAAGATTTGCACCAAGTTGCCCGTGCTGATGATGTTTGGGTAACAGCAGAAGGAAAGATGGTTCTACCAAATAGTTTGCTTACTCAAATGGCTAAATATTACCATGGTCAAGCATACATAAGGACAGATGCAATGATTCGAACTTTCAAGCATTATTGGTTTAATCCAAAATTTAGACAAGTTGCTGAAGTAGTTTGCCATAGATGTATTGTCTGTCAGCAAATGAACGTTGGCAAAGGAACAGTAGTCAACATGGACCACACTGGATTGGCGGGAGATTCATTCAGCAGAATGCAAAGGTATTTCATTGAGATGCCTGCATGTGCTGATTTGAAATATGTATTGGTGATTGTGTGTATTTTTAGTCATTGGATTGAGGCTTACCCTACTAGGAGAAATGACAGCTTGACAGTAGCTAAGTTACAACTTAGAGAACTGATTTCACGTTTTTGGTTTCCTGGTCTGTTTAGAATCTGATAGAGGAAGCCACTTCAACAATGAAGTGATAAAATGACTATGTTCAGCTTTAAACACTCAGCAGAAACTTCATTGTAGCTGCCGCCAGAAGCTTCAGGACTTGTAGAGCAGATGAATGGAACTTTAAAGTCCAGACTTACAAAAATGTGCGCATCACCGAATTTGAAATGGCCAGATGCTTTACCTTTGGTTTTACTGTCAATGAGAAGTACCCTGACAAGAAGGCATAATTGTCACCTCACGAAATCCTAATGGGGAGAGCAATAAGACTACCAACAATTCCTGCAAATGCTCTTGTAAATATTACAGATGACATGGTATTGGACTACTGCAAAGGTTTAGCTGATGTGGTTCAATCTTTTCTTCATCAGGTGGAGGCAACTACAATTCAACAATCTGAAGGCCAAGTCCCAACTTGAAAGCTCATGATTGGGTTGTTTTTCGTAAGCACGTGAGAAAGTCATGTTTGGAACCACGGTGGTGAAGACCTTGTCATGTGATTCTAATAACAACAACAGCTGTGAAATGTGAAGGGTTACCGAACTGGGTAATACAAGCCATACTCGGAAGGTGAACAACCCAACAGAACAAGAAGAAGAACTGTTGAGGTTGCCTGCAGCTAAGAATATTCTAGAGTCTAAGAAGAGAAAGAACTGGAAGCAATACCTGGAAATGTTCAAACTGATTTGCATATTCCTCTAACAGATGAAAGCGAAAGAATACTGGAGGAAGGTGAATCATCTACAAATGAAGAAATAAGACAACTGGTGCAACAAGAACAAGAAGGAATACCGGTTGAGAGAAGAGATGATCAGAGGAGGGTGTCTTCAGAAACAGATAATCTGATACACCTGGCAGAGAGAGGTTCTGCCTAGAGGAGGGTGTCCTCAGAAGCAGATGGTCTGACATACCAGACTGATCAAGTGACTGACCCCAATGGGAAGAGAATTGAGACAGGTCCTGACAAAGTGGATTTGACTCCTCCTGAGCCTACTGTGGGAACGTCAGGGGAGAAAAGCTCGAGTCCAATACTGAGGAAAGTATTGACAAGAAAACACTTGACAGGTGACTGCTGGCCAGACAACAGTTAAAAAAGAGAGAAGATAAACATAGTTCCATCAGTACAAGAGGAGAAAGAGGTCAATGAAAGAGAAAACATCAGTGAAGAAGAAGTTGAAAGTAATACAAGAACAAAGAAAAACAGAGTTGCAAACAGGAGATATTCTGGACCAGAATGGGCATATTTGGCTACAAATGAATGGCATGAGGAGTTTTTGAACTGTTTTGAGAAAGACTTTCTGAGTTTTTCTTTTTTCTTTTTTGATGATAAGTTGAATTTGGAAAGAGAAAAGAATTTTAAATGAAGTCGTGTCTAGAGACATTTGCTTAAAAGACTTTGATAACATATTTTGACAAGCTACTAAACTGATATTGACAAATGGTTTTATCGGATTGTGACAAGGAGAATCTTGTTGTGTGAATGAACTTTTGAAGAAAAAAAACTAGGAGGGATTGATGCTAAATTTATTTGAAATTTTGAAAATTTGTGTCTTTTGTTTTTTACTTTTGTTTTGATTTTTTGCTGCATAGTTATATATTTTTGCTTACTTCTAATTTCGGATTCTCAATAGATCATGGGAAACTTTAGTAATCAACACACTAAAAATAGTTGTTGTAGATTTGCATGTATTGGTTTGTTTGTTGTTTGTGCTATAATATGTTTAATATTAATTGTAGGAATGATTGTTTTTTAGATGAATGGAGCCAACCATGATACAGAATTACACACTTCTGATAATTCTTTAGAGTCTACTACTACATCTTCTACAATAGATAGGTTTAAGATAAATATGAAATATTTACACAAAGAGAAAGAGCTTTCTTCTAATGTCTTCTATCGTTTATTGAGTAAGGATGTTGAAGTGATGGACGTGAAAGATTGTTATGTTTGCACGCAGATTCCAGCCTCTGTGGAGGAAGGAATTACATATCATAGCTTGCCTCTAACCTATGCTATAAGTTGCAGTCTTTTACTAATTAGTTTTTATGACCAAGAATATATACAATACTTTTTCTTGAACTATGATGTAGTTCTTTTTTTTGTGCCTGTTATTGGTTATTTGAAAAAAATAGCCAGAGTGCATAACATAGTACTAATGAGAGCTTTCGTTGAGCCGACATTAACCTTTGGGACGGCATTTGTTCACCAAAATAATCTAAGTTGCTTACTAACACCTGTACAGAAGACATTTTTAGATAACACAGAAGATAGGAAAGGAGATATTAAAATTAACATAGATAACGGAATACTTAATCGTAGACCTGGGATTGATTATGCTTATACTAACATTAATAAACAAGGAAAACTAACATTAGATGCAGAACATGTGGGAAATCTTTGTATATATTGGTCCCAAAGTCATTTTGATAAACTATATAGGCACAAGTGAATATAGACGTGTTTTTGTTTCAGAGTAAGTGGAACTTTATGTTGAATGGACAGGACCTTCCAATTCCTGGTGTATACTATGTTTGTGGAAAGAATACTTATTATCGTCTTCCTAGAGGATGGTATGGTACACATTATTTGGGAATAGTCTTTCCGAAAATATATCAGTTGGAAGACTTGAGTAAGTTTCCCAAATTTTCTAAGATTCAAACAAGACTTAAGCGCGAATCAGTTTCTAGCATTGTGGGAGACATTTTTAGAGCAATAATTTCTTCAGTGGGAGTTGTTCTCAATTCAATAAAGATACAGAAGTTGTCTATAATCGTGGATAACATGTTGACGAGGTATTCTTGAGCTATCATACTCCTAGATACTGAATAGGCTGCTACAAGAGCTATGGCTCTTCAGAACCGCCTTGCATTAAACATTCTTTTAGCGAAAGAGGGCAGAGTTTGCAAATTACTTGGTCCGCGTCACTGTTGTTCATACATACCGGACAATTCAAAATTAGTTAGAGATTTGCTTAATAATCTAACAGATGATAAAACTGAACTAAAAGAACTAACTGAAACTACTATCTGGGGAAAGGCTGGCAAGGGAATTGCTTCAATGGGAAATTGGTTTGCCAACTTGGGAAAAGGATTAGTATTGAAAGTGATCAAATGGGTATCAATTATTGTGTTTTGTCCAATTGGTATAATGGGGATACACAAAATTTATAAAATAATTAAAAGAAGAAAAGTTGAAAAGAATCAGAAGAGATTGGATGTTCAAATGGAAAAATGTTATGGGGACAAAATAAGGGGAAAGAAGATTTATAAGAAAACAAAAGAGACAAGGTTTGAAATTTCCTAAATTGAAATAAATACATTTATTTGAAAGGTTTGTGTGATGACATATATAGGCGGTCATTCTGAACCTGGTGGTAAAAACCGCCAGGGCCGTGGTCCGCCGGAGCACCGGCAACAGGCTGGCGGTGCTCCTTTGGGCATTCTGACCGCGGCGGTACAGCCGCGGCCAGAAACGGAAAGTCGGCGGTGTACCGCCGGCTTTCCGCTGCCCAGGGGAATCCTCCATGGTGGCGCAGCTTGCTGTGCCGCCATGGGGATTCCGACCCCCATACCGCCATCCTGTTCCTGGCAGTTTCGGCCGCCAGGAACAGGATGGCGGTTTGGGGTGTCGTGGGGCCCCTGGGGGCCCCTGCAGTGCCCATGCCAATGGCAGGGGCCCCCATAAGAGGGCCCCACTTAGAATTTCAGTGTCTGCTTAGCAGACACTGAAATTCGCGACGGGTGCTACTGCACCCGTCGCACCCCTTCCACTCCGCCGGCTCCATTCGGAGCCGGCTTCCCCGTGGAAGGGTGTTTCCCGCTGGGCTGGCGGGCGGCCTTTTGGCAGTCGCCCGCCAGCCCAGTGGGAAACCCAGAATGACCGCTGCGGTCTTTTGACCGCGGTACTGTCTTCTGGCGGTTCGCGCTTGGCGGGCGACTCCTGCCGCCCGCCAAGCTTGGAATCACCCCCATAGTCACCAGAGGAGGGATTGTGGAAGCAGATATTTTAGTGATAAAGATCTAGATTTGATGAGGTACTCACTTTATAGACTAATGTGTGGTTTAACTTTAATTAATAAATGTAGTAATGAAAACGAGTGTTTTATGAAATGGCCACGATCTTATGTAGGCCTGTGTTAACTTAGCGTGAATAGAATTATTTTTATTGACTTTGCATGTATTTTCTCTAGTACGTTTCTTAACCAATAAATGTGTTAACAGTGACATCTACAGGACTAAAGCATAAGCATATACAAGGTTGTTATATGATGTAATTAATGAAAGTTTCAATTGTTGTTCGAAGTCTTAATATTCTCATTGTTAGAGAAATGTTACTAACGTGTGTGTTTCCCTCGAGGATGGAAATGAATCAAACAATGTTAAATCACATATCCTGAGCATGATTTCTTGATGAGGGAGAAACAAAGGATCCACAGATGAGACGAAATAGAAGGAATTCTAGGATACAAATGTATTAGTTTAGGGATTTGACAACCAATGGAAAATGTGAATGATGTGTAAATGTGTAATTCCTAGATTCTGTTTTAATTCTAATTGGTCCTACTTTGCTCACCTTATGTTTTGTCCAATCAATTTCATTCATCAGTTTTAACTTAATGTCAGGTCACCACTTCTTTTGGACAGGCATCATTTTGAGGTTCAGCCATCTTTGGGAGGTTATTTAGAGTCTTACTGTGAGAGCTTTAGCAGTTCACCCTTTGAGAGTGTATTTGTTACTAATGCTTTGATGGTTTAGTGTAGTTTATGATCCAAAATCTAAACCATTACCCTGTCCGATCCCGTATCCTGTATTCTGATGCTGATTACTGAGAGTGTCCCTCTAGTGAAGCAGACAAACTTGCTGATTTTGTAGTTCCTTGGAAAAGTATGAATTGTACTTGTTATGTGTTTCTGTTTTCCCAGGTACCAGCTGCAACTTACTGAATCAACTGCTGCTAATGATTTTTTATATAACCGGAGTTAGATATTTTTCTAAATTTGTGTTAGTAACACTTTTACATGAAGCCCAACATGTTGATGCTAATTAGTAGTTAGTGAGGGAAATGTTTTTCTTCAGATGCTCTCGAATTGTTATTCATGTTTATCATTTGTTCTGATGTATTTGATTTCGTTAGCAAAGATCTTGGCATTACGTTTTTGTGTTATAATCATTGAATTGATTTGCTTGTTTGCTTTGGTTAAACTCAGATACATGAGGCGTTCTAATCAGTCTTTGTCTACTCTCTATATGTATCATTTGTGTTTGAGAATTATTTTCATGACTTTAGCTTTGCTAATATAGGGAAATAGGATTGTTAACCTTTCACTAAAACTGGTGTGGTTATTGAAGTACTATGAGATTGTAGATTACATTGATTTAATATTGTTGTGATGATTATGATGTCATGCAAATGACATTCCCTCTATACAATGATGGTTCAGTCCAATCAGCCTGATGCATGAAAACCTACTATCTGATTTGAGGTAATAGCTTACGTTTCTCCCTGTATTCACACCATCAGTGAGATACTGTTCCCTAGTAGAACACATCAATGGTCTCATCACTCTCCTTATGGTTTTTTATAACATCACACTCAAGTCCATAGCACTTTATACTACAGAAGTCTAAATCATCTGAGATAATTGCATTCTTTTTTCACTTTCAGTGTTTGATTTGGGTGATAAGCAAAATTATAATACAATAATCAAGATTCCACAAATTTCACGTAAAATAATATATACAATTGAAAATCAAGCAGTACTACAATACATAAATTGAACCATTGGGTATTAACATTGATAGAATTCTTCGTATCAGAAGTGTTATCATTAGTATAACTATTCTGTAATATACAGACTCATAGTCACATTCATCCTTCTCTATGGGAATGATTATTCAACAAGTTCCTCGACCATGAAATAGACCCACCATCTATTAAATATTCAGAATCTTAAAAGTATGGTTGACCATCTGTCTTTGTTCAGCATAGTTCGATCTATTAAATTCACACATTTTTGACCCAGCATCCATCATTGCCTGGTGTTTTCATAAGACCAATCATAATCAAGATGGATTTAGAAAGAGGTTAAAAAAAAGGCACTGGAACAACTACTGTTCCTCAATTTAAAGTCAGATTTTGACTTAGTTGATAGGGGCCCATTATGGTTAGTGCTGCGGCAGCAGTGTCTTTGTCAGTATTTGCTAACAGCCTTGCAAAGTCTACCTGAGGGCACAATAGACAACGTACGGTATGGGCCTGAGGAGGAAAACACTGGAAGCTTCTCTATCAGAACAGGTGTGCGCCAGTGGTGTGTGCTGGCTCCCCTGCTTTTCTCTTTTTTGTGACACTCTGGAGGTGTTATACCCTGTGCTGTATTTACAAGGTGGCGTTAAGTCACCTTTTGTGACTTAACGCAACCTTGTAAATACGGCACCTTCACACTCAGCACTTTGCATGGAAGGGGCGTGCAATGGGTGTTGCTGGTGGCATTAGAGTGGCACAACAAGGAGAAATGCTTTCATTCCTCCTCGTTTTTTGCTTTTTCTATGTATGCTGCATTTTGCAGCCCACGTAGAAAAAGCAAATCACCATTTAAGATTGTTTTTGTGCAGGAAGGTGTTCCTTCCTGCACAAAAATAATCTCCCCCTCAACTCAGCCATCCTTGCGCTATGGTGCAAGGGTGGCTGCATTGGCACACTGCAGCACATTTAGCGACGCCGCAGGGGGCAACACATGGGTGTGCTGTGTTCAATTAAATACGGCACATCCCTGCATTGTGAAAATGACGGTGCACAACACTGCCAAATTTGGCGCAGTGTCGTGCACCATCATTTTCCATTAAATCTGGCCCTAAACATTCTAAAATTAAGGAGTGTGTGTGAATGGCATACCTAATCTAGCCAATATGGTCTACTGGATAAAAAAAACAGTCAATCATAGAATTTATTATTGATATGTGTATTATTGCCAGTCTAATCCTATATGGGTGGATAGACGAGTGCGCCCCACTGACATAAGTAATATATGGGCTTGTTATAAGGCCTGCAAACCTATCCCCTAACATCTGCACATCCATAAACAGGAGAAGCCACAAATTAAATTGTACAATCGCCTCAACATTCAACTGTGCAACTACTCCTTCATATTTTCATGTCTCTTTCTGACATAATGTTCAAGAAGAATCAAAAACCCTACTAACGGTATAGTAATGCAATAGTGTGTAATACCAAAGTCCCTACAGATCCCACACAGATGGTAAATTCTTATCCCACACAGCAATTGCTCCGTATGGTCTCACAAATTGCTCCATATAGTCACACATCTCCAAACAACACAGTACTGTATCTGGCAGCCATGTTGGTGACCTTTAATTTACCCTGCATGCATGTAGCATAATGAGTCACTGAACTCATCACTTCTACATCTGTGAACCATCTTTAAATGGTAATGATGGAAGGAAAATGTATATCATCTGTTAGAACTGAGAGCCTTAGGGTGATCTTCCCCCAACTTTTTGTCTGCCTCCTTCCATTCTTCTTTTGCTGGTTTTAGGACTCTGCGCATTTTACCACTGTGACCATTGGTAATATTGCTTGTGCTCTCTCGCCTAAACATGATACCATTGGCTTATACCCAGTTGTTGTATTTAATTTACTTATAAGTCCCTTGTAACGTTCATGTGCTCAGGGTCTGTAAATTAAATGCTACTAGTGGGCCTGCAGCACTGATTGTGCCACCCACATAAGTAGCCCCTTGACCATGTCTCAGGCCTGCAAGGCCAGTGTGTGCCGTTTCACTGCCACTTTGACTTGGCATTTGAAACTACTTGCCAAGCCTTAAACTCCCCTTTTATTACAGATAAGCCCCTCCTATGGTAAGCCTTAAATAGCCCATAGGGCAGGGTGCTACGTATGTAAAAGACAGGACATGTACTTGTAAGTTTTACATGTCCTCGTAGTGAAAAACACCCAAAGTCATTTTTCACTATCATGAAGCCTGCTCCTCTCATACGCCAGCATTGGAAATTCCCTTATATACTTTTAAGTGGTAATTCCTGATCTGAGAGGAGTGACATTGTCATATTTGGTATGGTTGGAATGGTAGTGAGAAATCCTGCTTACTGGTGAAGCTGGATTTAACAATAATGTTAGAAATGGGGTTTCTAGTTGGCAGAGGTATACACCCTTGTCCAAGTAGGGACCACAATCCTAGTCACGGTAAGTCACACACAGTATAAATTATCCTGTGCCCACCCTCTGGTAGCTTGGCACTGAGCAGTCAGGCTTAACTTAGAAGGCAATGTGTAAAGTATTTGTGTAATAAATCATGCAATAACACAGTGAAAACACCACAAAAATACACCACACAGGTTTAGAAAAATATAAGATATTTACCTGATTAAATTAAGGTCAAAATGATCAAGATTTGATAAGCACAAGCTGAAATATCACTTTTCCAATGTTAAGAAGAGTCTTAAGTCTTTAAAAATCAACAATTATCTTGTCTGTGCACAAAATACCTGGTTTGCGTCAAAATTACATGCATGAAGACCGCAGCAGAGGAGATGCATGGAAAAAGGTTGGTGTGCGTCAGATTTCCTGATGCGGCACAGATGATGCATCGTTTCTTCCCATGCTGCAAGGGCTTTGCATCAATATCCAGCACACAGTCTTGGATCCTCACTCTGATTCAGGGTCTTTTGACGCCCAGGGATGATGCGTGGAAATCCTGGGTGTGTGGGTCAAAGTAACAGGTGCTGAGTTGATCCGGTATAGCTATGCGTCGGAGTCTCTGTCACACAGCAGGCTCTACGTCGATTCTTCACGCAGGAAGTCAGGCTGTGTTGTTCCGGCTCGATGGTGCATCGATCCGGTATGGCTGTGCGTTGAAGTTCTGGTCGCAATGCAGGCTCTGCGTCGAGCTCCACTCGGGGAGCCGGGCTCCTCGTTATGGTTCAGCGATGCAGTGATTACTTCACTGCTGGGAGACTGTGTGTCGTTTCCAGCAGGCTGTCCGTCAATTTTTGCCACAGAAGGAGTTTCCTTGAAGAGAAGAAGTATTTTTGGCCCAAGACTTCAGGAACAGGAGGCAAGCTCAATCCAAGCCCTTGGAGAGGACTTCTCAGCAGAGTCAGAGGCCAGCAAGGAAGCAGGGCAACAGCAAGGCAGCAGTCCTTCACAGCAAAGCAGTCTAGGTGAGTCCTTTGGGCACCCAGGCAGCTCCTCTTGACAGTGTCTCTCCTAGGAAGTGTCTGATTTGGTGGGGTTAGGGACCCAGTTTATATACCCAAAAATGCCTTTGAAGTAGGGGAGACTTCAAAGAGTGGTTTTGAAGCGCACAAGGTCCCCTTTCAGTACAGGTCCATCTGCCAGCGTCCCAGTAGGGGGTTTGGCAGTCCATTGTGTGAGGGCAAGCCACTAGCCTTTGAAATGTAAGTGTCAGGCCCTCCACCCTTCCAGCACAGGAAGACCCATTCATTATTCAGATGAGTGTATGTGTGACTGAGTTTCCTGTGTTTGTGGTTGTCTGGGTGAAATGCACAAGGGAGCTGTCAACCAGCCTAACTCAGACATGGATTGGAGACTGGATGTAAGGCACAGATGGATTTTTAAGTGCAGAGAAATGCTCACTTTCTAAAAGTGGCATTTCTAAAATAGTAATATAAAATCCAACCTCACCAATAAGCAGGATTTTCTATTACCATTCTGACCATACTAAACATGACCTGTTTACCCCTTTCTGATCAGAATCTACCACCAAATAGTATATGGGGGTAGCCCTAATGTTAGCCTATGAAAGGAGCAGGACTCATAGTAGTGGAAAACGAATTTAGAAGATTCCGCTATCAGGACATATAAAAATCACAGGATTTGTGTCCTGCCTTTTACCTACCCAGCACCCTGCCCTATGGGCTACCTAGGGCCAAACTTAGGGGTGACATATATGTAGAAAAGGGGAGTTTAAGGCTTGACAAGTACCTTTAAATACCAAGTCGAAGTGGCAGTGAAACTGCACACACAGGCCTTGCAATGGCAGGCCTGAGACATGGTTAAGGGGCTACTTATGTGGGTGGCACAACCAGTGCTCCAGGCCCACTAGTAGCATTCAATCTACAGACCCCGGGCACATGTAGTGCACTTTACTAAGGACTTGCAAGTAGATCAAATATGCCAATTGGGTATAAACCAATGTTACCATGTTTTAAGGGAGAAAGCATACGCACTTTGTGCAGAGTCCTAAAACCAGCAAAAACAGTGTCAGAAAAGGGAGGGAGGCAGGCAAAAAAGTTGGGTGATTACCACCCTAAGGATGTCAGGTCTAACAATTACTGTTTTAGAAATGTCCCTTTTAGAAAGTAGGCATTTCTTTGCAAATACTGTTCTCTGTGCCTCATAGCCTGTCTGCAATCCACGTCTGGGTTGTGCTGGTTGACAGCTCCCCTTGTGCAATCCACCCAGACAGCCATAAATACATGCCACTCAGATGCATCTGCATTCATCTGCATACTGATGGGTCTTCCTGAGCTGGGGCTCTCACTTACACTTCAAAGGCTAGTGGCCTAAAACCACACAGAGGACTGATAACCTCCCACAGATCTCCTGGCAGACAGGACTGGGTTGAAAGAGGAACTGGTGCACTTCAAAACCACTCTTTGAAGTCTCTTCTACTTCAAAGGCTCATTTGGGTCTATATACTGGGCCTGTGGACCCCTAAAACCAGACACTTCTGTACCTACAACTGGACTCTTTCAGAGGGAATGCCGTGCTGCCCAAAGGACTCCTCTGGACTACTTTTCTGGAAGGACAGCTCTCCTGCTTGTTGCCCTGCTGCCTGCTGCTCCCTGACTCTGCTAGAACGACTTTGCCTTCCCCACAAGTGAGCTTCAAAAGCTTGGACTGAGCTTGCCTCTGGATGAGCAGTCTCGGGCCAATAAAGACTTCACTAGAGAGAAAATGCACTGCATCGGAAATTTGATGCAATACCTGCAAACAATGATGCATCGCCTGCAGAATCAACGCAGCGCCTGTCTAGCGGCTGGAAAATTGCTGCAGCACCTACTGGATTGACGCAGTGCCTGTTTCATCCTCACAGCATGTTTTGGATTATCAATGCATCGTCCCTAGGCATCAAAATATCCCCACCCCTCAATAAGGAGCCAAGGCTGTGTACCCAGAAATCAACACATCCGTTGTCTGCGAGGAAAGAATTGATGCGTCGCCTCCGCCATGCCAGAAAAATCAACACATCGCTTTACTTTCTGATGCAACCCCTCCTATGTGGCCCTCTGCATCATTATTTTTGAGACATGCCAGGAACCTTGTGCTAAAAAGATGCATCAATTGATTCCTATAGTCTAAGGCTTACTAAACCTAAAATGTGATATCTTAACCTGTGCATATTGGATTCATGTTGATCTATTTTTTCTAAGCTGGTGAGCAGTACTTTTTGTCATGTTTTCACTGTGTTACTGTATGAGTTATTGCACAAATACTTTACACATTGCCTTGTAAGTTAAGCCTGCCTGCTCTGTGCCAAGCTACCCGAGGGTGATCACAGGATAATTTAGGTTGTGTTGTGACTTACCTTGACTAGGATTGTGGTCCCTACTTGGACAGGGTACATACCTCTGCCAACTAGAGACTCAATTTCTACTATACTGTTCAACTGAATAGTATAGGAGCCAACAATACAAAGGATAGCAAACTGGAACCAATATTTTGTTGAAATGCAAATATATGACAATTCAGAGATTTCTCTATTTACATTTGTAAACCATCACCATTTTTAAATGGTTGTGAACCTCTACAGGTTATATCTACATACATAAATGCTTCTTACAGTCGCCCCCAAAGCACCTAAGATATGGTGTAAGATTATGCCGCCATGTTGATGTCGCCTACTGTACCCAACACACACGTTCTATAGAAACTGACAACCTTATTTCTTTCTACATTCAGAATCCATTCGCCATTACAGAGTGGTATGGGCAGGGAGAAAGGCTTTGACTGAGTTGTAGGAGAGTCAGAACATACATCCCTGTGAATATTCCAAAACAGTTGCTGAAGCAGTGATTCAAATTAACTTTCAGCTTATTACTGGACTCCGAGGCAATCGACTTTTGAGGCAAGTAAGAAGGGATGAAGTTGCAATCAAAACATCAAGTACTTTTCAGATTATCAATGACATTTCTTTAGGAGGCACTGATGAGAGTTTGAAGAAGGTTCAGTATTTTAATTTTCAGTTTCTTAGTTAATCATCTTAAATAATATAATCAACAAAAACAGAAATCATACATCAAAGATTATTAAATCAAAATGAAACTGAAGAATGCATGAAGCATTTTCCATTCAATTTAATTCAGCAGTCTAATCTAGTGGATGGTTATATAAAAGAAAGATTAATAAATTAGCTAGAGAAACCCATGGAGAGTGCATAAATAAAGTATGTACAAGCCTTTAGAAACTCAGTAGAGTTTTGGAACAAATAAGTTTCACGCTAAAAGTCTTGGATTTGAATCTAAGTGTCAAAAAGAAAGCATCTTAAAGTGAGTCTTAGTAGTATCTCAGGGAGCCTCTGTGAAAAGCCTAGTCAGAAATCTCTCTCAGGAGTGTCTGAGAATGGGTGAGTGCCCTGCGGAAAAGATCATGAAGGCTCCTCTCTTACTTTAGGAACTTGCATTTTATAATAAACAAACAACTTAACTTGTCACCAGTTTGGTCAATCAAATTTGGGGCCATATTTATACTCCGTTTGCGCCGAAATTGCGTCGTTTTTTTTGACGCAATTTCGACGCAAAACTAACGCCAACTAACGCCATATTTATACTATGGCGTTAGAGGCGAATAGCGCCAAAGTTCCCGGAATGTGCGTCATTTTTTAGCGTGAACCCCTTCCTTGCGTTAATGATATGCAAGGGAGGCGTTCCCGTCTAAAAAATGACTCCCAGGCCTTTACGTGGTATTTATACTCCCGGGCAAAAGAGACGCCCGGGAGTTGGCGTGGCAAAAAACGGCGCATTTGCGCCACTTTTTAACGCCTGCTCAGGGCAGGCGTTAAGGGGCCTGTGGGCTCAAAATGAGCCCACAGGTGCCCTCCCATGCCCCCAGGGACCCCCCCTGCCACCCTTGCCCACCCCAGGAGGACACCCAAGGCTGGAGGGACCCACCCCAGGGACATTCAGGTAAGTTCAGGTAAGTTCAGGTAAGTTTTTTTTATTTTTTTTTTTATAATATTTTGTGGCATAGGGGGGCCTGATTTGTGCCCCCCTACATGCCACTATGCCCAATGACCATGCCCAGGGGACAGAAGTCCCCTGGGCATGGCCATTGGGCAAGGGGGCATGACTCCTATCTTTACAATGATAGGAGTCATGTTGATGGGGGATGGGCGTCGTTAAAAAATGGCGCAAGTCGGGTTAAGACGATTTTTTCGACGTAACCTGACTTGCCCCATTTTAAGACGCCCATGCGCCATTTTCCCCCTACGCCGGCGCTGTCTGGTCTACGTGGTTTTTTCCCACGCAAACCAGGCAGCGCCGGTCTGATTGCGCCGTCTAACGCCATTCCATAAATACGGCGCCCGCATGGCGCTTCAGAATGGCGTTAGACGGCGCAAAACTTTTTGACGCTAAACTGCGTTAGCGCAGTTTAGCGTCAAAAAGTATAAATATGGGCCTAGATGTCTTTATGGGAACAGGACATCTTCTGTTGACTAACCTATCTAAACAAAGTAGCTTAGAATAATTTAACTTATTTTCTAAAGTTGCAACTAAACTATCTACTGGATTCTGTCTCTCACAGTCTTAGAGAATGGACAAAAAAAGTTAATGGTTAGGATAATCCATTTTTGGACATCTTATTTCCTTTCCAAAACATGTTTTCTATTAAAAATACTCATAAAGAAACATATTTTGTGATTTAAAACAAAATTTTTTCATTAATCGAACCTATGAACATGTAAAGACTAATGGATATACTTTATTTTACATAGAATTATTGTTTTGTATCTCTAACAAAGTTGAAAGGTTTATAATACATTTCTGACTTAGGTCACTATTGAAAAATGAGCAAAATATGGGAAAACAAGTAAATTATGTGTTCATGGGTGCATTCTTCAACTAAAGCCTACCGATAGGACTGCTTCGTGCATTTATAATTGCCAAAGACACAGAAATTAAATTTAAATGCACTTCATTGTCATTTTCAGACCTACAAGTTATTTCTACTCTTGAAATTCTGCACCCATTATTTTGTTAATTAAAAAACTCTCTCGCACAGTTTAAAAGCTTGTAAGTAACTATGTTAATAGCTGCAGTTATGGTTATCGTAATATTACCCCATGTTTATAATTTCAAATGATCACAACTGGCATCCGTGCTCATGTGTCTAATTACCCATGCAAGGTATGCAAAAGGAAGTAAAATATGTCAAGTCTTTTTTGTAATATTTCATGTTTGACCTCCTAACTCCTGGTCCATAACTCAGGCAATTACTTGTCCATGTTGTGGCCCAGTTCCACAGTTCTGCCTCAAGAATAACCATCTACCCCCTCTCCTCACATTGGTCCTTAAATGTTCTATTTCATGAAACCACAACGTTAGACAGACCTCATGATAATGTAATGATAATGACTACTTTGTATCCCTATTCCTGATTGCTCGAACATGCCCCTAAATCCTACATTTAAGTGGTCTAATGGTGCTCCCAATGTACACCTCGTCACGTTGACATCCAATCGCATAGTGAGCATATGCAGTGTTGTAATTAACAAATTCACTAATTCTTTATTTTCTTTTACAATTTTAGCTAAAACCCTTCTTCCTGTGTACTTTATAGTTACACAAGTTGCATAACACACACCTAAATAACCTTTAGGTTTATTAATGAGCCAATTAGATTTTGTGTTATCCGAATGACATGTACAGATGTAACGGAGACATAGCATTTTCCAAAGGTTTTGCCTCAACTGTAGATTATTTTGAGTTCCTTTTGTATAATCCCTTGTAATAACATGACATCAATAGCTATATAAAGATGTAAGAAACTGTAAAAGTATAATAATTGAGACAACATTACTAATTATAACAGGATCCATGTAAAACATGTAAACGTTTACTTAGAATGTTGAAAATGGAATCACTATATATAATATAAAGTGATAAACACAGGAATCATGAGTATCCTTATTGATATTCTTTTTGTTTTCAAACCTGTCTGTTCAGTTCTTTAACCTTCCCCTCTGCCATTTCGAGGCACTTGCCACTGTAGCCCCTAGTCTTAAATTTTCTTTTTTTCCTAGCACATTATCCTAAAATTTGGTGTCCTGCCAACATGTCTCTCTAGCCCAGACCATCTCTCCATAAGAGATGGAATTAATCGTGGTCCAGTGTGTAATTGCCCCAATCACTAAATTACGATTTGGTTAAAAGCTTCCATTGTCCCACAGCATTCATTTCTCCCCACAAATCCAATGTCCTAACCCCCTCTGTGCCATTAAGTAAAAAACATTCTTTAAACTGGTCCCTCAGAGCTTCCCGCTAAAGGGGGCCCCATAGGAGCCTGGGACAATGTTTCAATGAGGCAGGGTGGCTAAATGGATCTGTAATCCCTTCTGGTCTGACAAACCAAGGCCCTCATTTACAAGAGCACTGCGCCAACGGAACACCAGTTTTACTGATGTTCCGGTGGTGCAAATCCATGCCCCATATTTATACTTTTGTGGCTTAAGCCGTATTGTACATATGGCCCCTTTAAATGCATTACTTTGCGTGAAAGGGGCGTGCAATTGGTGTTGGTGTGGGCGTTCCACTGCAACACCCATTGCATTTGGACTCTGCATATTTCTGTTGCCATCGGTTTGATCTGTTTATTATGAAACCTTATGATAAACACATAAGGCTTGACACACTGAGTGTCAAGAGCCATTTATGGGTGGATTGTTATCTCTCTGTATTAAAGCTCAGAGATAGATATTGTTTTTACATGAAATGTCAAATAATCTTTGTCGGGGATGCTTTTGGTTATGGTTACTGACTCTCACAAAACTTAGAAGAACATTTGCACTGTAATAATTCTTACTAGAATCCCTTCCTAAATGTCTGCTGGGATTTTGTAATAAAAAATAATTCAATAATACATAAGTCCATATCTATAAATACATGTACATTTGGATAAATAAAGGATGTTTGGGTCCCTTCTGTAGTAGCATTCATCTGTCATTTCCTCCATGCTTCCATCCATGACAACAAACTGCCTGGGTAATGGGCTAATAGTTTTGTCAGCAGCTTATTAGCTCTGTGAATGATGGCATTGTCTGATCACGTGTACATCCACCTGAAAGCGTTTGCTTCAGTATCATGGCTGATTGGCCAGTCATTTAGTTTTGTTCACCTTTTATAGTTCCTCTTTCATTTATTTGCTTCTTCTCTTTTTATTTGAATGTTTCTTAGGAGGAAGATTTCAATTAAAAAAATGTTTTTTATGGCAGCAAGTTACATTTCAATTCAATTAATGGCATTTTAACAAGCTTTCATTTACCCAGATTCAATCAATCAATGAAATGGATTTATATAGTGCGGCTAATCATCTCAGTGGGTATCCAGGTGTTTGAGGGTCATGATTGTTCAGGTGACTCATTTGAGCAGCCAGGCCTTGAGTGTTCTCCAGAACTCCGACAGAGAGGTGGAGGTCTGTAGCTGCGGAGGTTGTACCAGGATTTCGTCATGAGATAAGAGAAGGAGCATCCTCCGCTTGCTGCTTTGGTGGATGCGGGGGGTGTGGGCGAGTGAGGCAGAGCATAGTTGTCTCGTAGGGTGGTGGAAGTTGATGTAGGCTGGTCCTTAGTTGTGCAGTGCTTTGTAGGCATTGATCATCAACTTGGATTAGCATCTCTTTTGTTTGGCTAGCCGGTGGAGTTTTCTTAGTTGGGTGTGATGTGGGTTCGTCTTGGGAGGTCGGAAATGAAACTGGCAGTGGAGTTCGGTATGGTCTGGAGTCTGTGCAGAAGATGCATGGTGATCCCAGCATAGAGTGTGTTGTTGTACTCTAATCAGCTGGTGATTAGCGCTTGAGTGACTGTATGTCTGGTGTTGAGGGGGAGCCATTTAAAGACTTTTCGTAACATGCAAATTGTGCAAAATCAGGCTGAGGTGACTACGTTGACCCGGGACATCATGATCAGTTTGCTTTCCAGGATTATGCGTAGTTTTCTGGCTTGGTCAGTCAGTTTGGGTAATGGTCCTAGTTCCAAGAGCCACCAGGAATCATTCCAAGGGGTTCTTGGTGTTGCAAAAGATCAGCACTTCTTTTGTTTCCATGTTGAGCTTCAGACAGTTGTCCTTCATCCAGTTGGTGACGCTCGTGACGCTCGTCATGCACAGTTGGTTCTTGTATTTGCTGGACCTTCTGACAACGGGAGGATAAGCTAGGTGTCGTCTGCATAGGATATGATGTTTAGTCCGTGGGATCTGATGATGTTGGCCAAGGGGGTCATGTAGGTGTTAAAAAGGATCAGGCTGATGGAGGTTCCTTGAGGAACACCGCAGATGATGTCCATTGGTTCGAAGGTGAATGGAAGTAGGTGGACCTTCTTCATTCTTCCAATGAGGAAGGAGGTTATCCTCATGATGGCATTTTCTTGGATAACAATGTCATGCAGTCTTCTGATCTGGGTGTGATGAGATATGGTGTCAAAGGCTGCTCAGACATCGAGGAGGATCAGAGCTGTTGTTTATCCCTGGTTCAGGAGGGCTCTGATGTTATCGTTTTGCTGCAGTTAAAGCAGTCTTGGTGCTGTGGTTGGCACAGAATCCAGATTTGGAGGTGTCTAGGAGAAAGTCTTCTCCAGATATTTTGTCAGTTGTCAGTTGGTGGATTTTTTCAGGACTTTGGCAGGGAGAGGGAAAACGGAGATAGGGCAGTAGTTTTTGAGTTTGCTCGAGCCAGCAGATGATTTCTTGAGGAGTGGTTTGGCCTCTGTATGTTTCCAGTCTTCATGAAAGGTGGCCGTGGCAAGTGAGGAGTTGAGGGTAGTGAGCTTGCTGCTGATCCTGAGGCTTCTGAGGTTAAAAAATTGGTGCGGACAGGGGTCAGTGGTGTCTCCTGAATGGATGGATTAATGAAGGTGGTGGTGACCTGGGGCGGGCTGGTTCCATGAGATAAGTCGGTGGTCTCTGCTGATTTTGGTGAGTGTGTGAAGGTGAAGGAAGCTTGAGAGCTCGGGCTGGGTGTTTGAAGTTCTCATAGATGGTGGTGACCTTGTCGTGGAAGAAGGCTGTCACAAAATTATTGGGAGGGATGATGCTGTTTTCAGACGCTGCCGGGTTGGCAAACTCTCTGACGATGTAGAAGAGCTTTTTGCTGTTGTTCAAACTGGACTTGATTTGGTCAGCCCGGGCTTTCTTCTTTGTCTCTTTCAATAGCCTTTGGTAGAAGTTGGGGAAGTTCTTGAAGGTGTTCCTGTCTGAGGTGCCCTTGCTTGTGGTGTCATCTACTTTCCAGTTGCTTGCATGGACGTCTATCTGTTATCAGTTCCTTGGTGTACCTACTTGCCTGCTTGGTGGATCTCCTGTGTCAGCTGCTCTTGATGGGAGCGATGATGTTGGTGCAGTTGAACCAGGGGTTCAAGTTTTTGACAGTTTAGTCCAAGTTTGATGCAGTGTTAGGGCATGATGTGTTGAAGTTGTCAACCCATTGGCTATCAGATACTTTGCTCCAGCTGAGGTGAAGCGCACTAGGTGGTTCCGCAGTGGGGGTATCGGTGTTCGAGATGTCGAATTGCACGATGAAGTGGTTTGTCCAGGTAAGTTTGCTGTACTTGACCCTGTTACTAGAGGTGAAGATGGGTACAAGCACGTGTCCGACGTTGTGGGTTTGGTGACGACTTGGGTGAGTTTGATGTTATTCATGCTGTTGAGGAGGCTGGTGGTGTTGGTGCCATTGAGGTCATCAAAGTGGAAATTCAGATCTTTGAGGAAGATTTAGTCTTTGAAGTTAATGGCGAGAGGGGGGAATGAAGTCAAGGATGATGATGCAGAAGCTGGAGCGAGGTCCAAGTGGTCTGTATGCGAGGGTGCCTCTGATGTTTTTTTTCCCTTCTGTTTGGAGTTTGAAGTTGAGATGGTCCATGGTCTGAATGGTGTCTTCTGTCTTGTGGTGCAGTGGATGTTTTCTTTTTGGCTGATGGAGATCCCTCCTCCAGGTTTGTTGGTGCGGTCTTGATGTACGATCTTGTGTGTGTCGGGTATTGCTGTGGTGATGTCAGGAGTGGACACAGGTGTGAGCCAGATCTCAGTGAGGAAGATAACATTGGAGAGAGGGAGTTTTGCAACACATGCATGCGTTAAAGAGGAGGCAGGCAAGTTGCTGTGAAGTAGGAGTGTTTTTCTGGTAGGCTCAAGTGCTGGTAGATAGCATGTTGGTGGGTGATCTGTTGATGCAGGAAAAGGAGCTGTGGATTCAGGGGAGGTGCATCAGCAGCTGTTGTGGTGGCATCTGTGGATCAGGGCTTGGAGTTTGGGGGTGGATTTGCTACGGGTGTAGACAAACCAGGGTTCCTGGCACTGGGCAAGGTCCAGGTGCAGACCAGTGAAGATGGGATTGCCTCACTACAGCCTCTATTAAGTAGGTCCTGGGAGGAGAGAGTGGCACAGGGTGGCAGTGGTTAGGGCTCACAAGAGTAGGAAAAGGCCAGAAGAAAACCAAGTGGGAGAAAAGGGAGGGAAAAACGAGACACAAGGAAGCACAAAGTGGAAAGGCACTAAGGCAAAGGAAAACGGCACAAAGGGCAAAGACCAGAAGAAAGAAAAATTGAAACACAAGGAGGGCAAGAATCTGGATGATCAGGGGCCAACACCAAGAAAGAGAGCTGGACTGGTATGTTTTCCTTCCCACATTCACCAACCTAGTTAATCACTCACCTACTCACTTATGATCATTCACCTACCCACCCTCATTCAACAATTCAATCACTTTCACCAACCTTCCATAATTCACCTACCCACTTACATTCACCATTCCCAGTGCTTAATTTGTAAAATAATGAGTGCCGGTGCTCAGAGCTCTGCTCCGGCAGTGCTATCAAATATTGCTGTGCCAAATACCAAGATTGTGTAATCTTAAATTCGCCTAAAACCTTTTTACTCTATTACCAGACACTCCTACCTCTATATCTCAATCTTGCCAGTGACTGCGCCCTCCCTTTGTGCCTGTTTTTACACCTTTCTCTTCTTTCTTCTTTCTCATTTGTGTGTTTTTAACTCTCTTACTCATGGTCAATATCATATAAGGAAAAATAAGTGCCAGCCTCCAAAAGTGAGTGCTGGTGGGCCCCACCAGCAACCGCCAACTCACATTAAACACTGCCTATCCGCATCAAGCTTCACACTGTCATTAACCCAACTCACATAACCAGTCATCACGTTTACCCACCCAGCCAAACCCCACAATCAATAACTTATCCATTCACACAAATACACCAAACATCAACCATTGAGTAGCCAGCAGTTTCAACTAATAAAAAGCTACATTTAGTGCTTGTATTCTTCTTCTTGCAGATTACATCTAGATGTCCAAATGTCACAATAAGCATATAAAATCTACAGGAGAGTTAAAACAACTGTATGCAGTCATAACAGTATAGAGATTAGCACAGATCCCACTGGTGCTGTAGAGGGGAGAGAGCCGGAGTTATGGAGGGGAAAGGAAAGCAAAGTGAGCAGATTTTTACTTTTTTTCTCTTAACTAACTTGTGTTGGTATTTTGAGGCAGTATGTTGATCTGGCCATCTTGCTTGAAAAGGTCATGCTAGATCACACTCATTTCCACTGCAGGGTTGGATCTAGGCTTCATGCTCTGTTTCGTGTTGAGCATGAATGGCCTGTTGTCCTGACTGTGGATTTAGAGCCACATCACGCCTCTCAGGTACACAAAATAAAATTACATAACACCACAGACTGATGGAATATGTTGGTCTGTGGCTTCCTAAGTCCACCCTTTCCCATCTCATCACAGTGTAGGGTATGGTCAGTGATGCTTGCTTGTCTCACCTCCCACTGTGGCATGATGGTTAAGGGGTTGGGTAACTGCTGCTGAATGGCAATCAGCCTTGTACAACCTGGGCTTGGTAGCAAAACACCTGAGGCAGTTTTCAACTGGGGCTCTAACTGGAGATGGGAATTTGAAAGGGAGTTCACCAGCTCCGAGATAAGGCAAGGGCTGTGTGTAGTTAAACCCTACCAGCACAGCAGTACTAGAATAGTCACATGCTCATGGTGACAGAGGAGGCATTGCAAAAATGTCTATTTGAGTGTGGCTCAGAGCGAAGGTCAGGAAGTAAGCCGACAAGCAACTGTATTAGTGTTTAATTTTGTTTATTTAAGTAAGCTTATTAGGAAGCCACAAAAAGAGAGGGGGACAGCCCCAGCACACTTATACAGGAGATGCTTCTGGATACTGTAGCTCACCAGGCTTGTTAATAGAATGCTTGTGTGTCGCTAATTGCACCTGCAGTGCACCACATTTCAGGTGGCAACTTACTCCAAACCAGGAAATCATTATAGAATACTGTTGCCCATAGTGTATTATTGTTTTATCATTCCAAAATGGCAGCACGTTAGTTCTATATGTGACAGCCATGCTTGAACTTGAAAATTATAGACTATTTACAATACCTTTGCAAGACGATCACCTGCTGCTATGTTGAGTTTTGTTACTGCAAATGTATAACTGCCATGTTTAGAAGGCAGCAGCTTTTCTTTTTACTACTTGTAATATTTTAATTTATCTTGCATAAGTAGTTGAGTTTGTGTGTGTTTTACAGCAGTTATGTCAGAAGGTGAATGGAAGGATGAGTTAGAGGTTTGATGAATGGATGAATCAATGCAAAGATGAGTGACAGAGTGCTTGCGTGATGAACTTTTAAGTATATAAACACCCATCAGTGACACAAAAGACACTTTTGTTCGTAAGCTAGACTTACCGGCATTGCCAATGCTTGCATTTACTGTCTGGTGAAAGAACCCCTGACAGGATTCACTGAAAATCTTGAACACCTTACATAGTGGAGATGTACTCAGGAGTGCTGTGAAAAGCTAAAAGGCAAAGAAAGGCTATTTTGGGATTTCTGAATGCATCTATGTGTGTGGGGTTTTGTATAGGCACCTGTGTTCCAAGCAAAAGCCAGCTCATCATGACAAGGCAGATGTAGTGATCTTTGGCAAGAACACCTCGTCAAGGGACTCCAATTGGTAGCCAGCCAAACTCAGACCCAGACCCACCCCTAGGGAATCATAATGGACAGCATACTGGACCTGACTGCACAAGTCAACGCCATCACTGCATCCTGCTTCCACACCCTGAATATACTGAGAAAGATCTTCAAATGTCTCCTAGGCAACACCAGAAAAGCCATCACTCAAGCCCTAGTCACCAGCAAGTTGAACTATGGGACCACCCTTTACGATGAAATCACAAAAAAATTCACCAGAAGACTACAAACTATCTGGAACTGGCAGCCAGACTTAAACTCTCACATAGAACTCACATCACACCACATCTCAGAGAGCTCCGCTGACTGCTAATACACGAACACGCTCATTTCAAACTCCTGACACACATTCAAGGTACTAAAAAACTTAAGCTCCACCTATCTGATTAGCTGCATCTCCTTACACCAACCACCCAGACACCTCTGCTTTGCAGGCGTCCTACTTGCATACAAAGAAGCAGATCAGTAGGATGGGCTTTCTCTTACATTGCTCATAAAGGGTGGACAATCTCCCATTCTACATCAGATCCTCCTCCTCTCTTCTTGAATTCTGAAAGTAGCTGAAGAGCTGCCTTTTCAAATAACAAACCTACCCTAGGCAGGGTTAAGCACACGCCTGCTCACCGCCAGGATACCCTCATCTGTGTTAGTGCTCCTTACAAATGCAAATAACATAAGAATAGTCACAATTTGCCTACCAACAGATTCAAGGATGAAAGTTCAAAGTTTACTATTTGGAAAGCCAAAAGTGTGAAACTGAAAATAAGACACAAATAGTATGAGTGAAAATGCAGCTTGTCAGTTGGACATAAAACGTTATCTAAAAGCCAAAAGTTAAATATTCTAGCTTTGAAAATAACACATCTTGTTGTTGAAAGTATCTACAATTCCAGTAAGGTACCACAACCCTGAACTCAACCCCCCAAATGCTAATGATACCCTCATTACTTACTACATATTACAAAATACCGTGGGGTTGATTCACAATAGTAAACTTAGATTTTTGTGTATGTTTATGTTTTATTGCTTTCCACAAACAAAATTTATGAGTACTATCTTTACCACTATGGAGTCTTCACACTCATGGTGAGGCTCTGCAAACAGAAATATAGGATAGGCCTATCTTTTTTTGTGCAGACTCTCCACCATGAGTTTGAAAGATCAAAGGGTTGACATTGAGAGCTTGGTAAGCTACTAGTTTGAAAAACAGGTTAGCAAAAATTGGAGAATGAAAAATGAGTTTCATTTAGCTCTGAGGTAGAAGTAAATGTAAGGACAAGGGTAAAAGTAAGAGTAAGAGTGAGAGTAACCATGTTAGATCTATCAAGATAATTTTGTGTAATTTGTGTTGCATGTCAAGGGTATTTGTTTAATTTGTAATGCTTGTCAAGGGCTTCTTTGATAGGACAGGACAGTCCTATCTTTCTAAGTGCAGAGTCTCTGCCACAAGTGTGAAGACTCCACAGTGGTAAAGATACTACTTGTAAAATGTGCTGGTGAATAGAAAAAAATCATAAACATACACTAAAATGTAAGCTTATGTTTGTGGATCAGGCCCTCTATCTCTAACCTACACCCACCAACACTAGTGCTAGCCCAATCAATTACCCAATCCCTATTCCAACTGTATCTGACACATAAAGCCTAACAATAAAGCCCTAATTACAATTTAGCCTGAAGAGGTATTTACCACACATGATAAATACTGAAGGGGATCTGCATTAGTTACTAGGTACCTTAAATAGATCTGATCTCAAAGCCCAGATATATGAAGCAGTCAATAGCAGACAAATTATTTCTGTGTTTCCATATATGAATTTATTAACAGGGCATATTTATTGCAAGTGTGGAATATCTAGTTCAAGTTTTGTTTTTACATAATTTTAAATCATACAAGGATGGTCAAAGTAACCCTTGACAATCCTTACAAATATAAAAAAAAAACTGGTTACTCTGACGCTTACTTCTACCACTGCCCTTACATTGACTTCTACCCCAAGCATTATCCTAGAGCTAATTGATACTTGATTTTCAAACTCCATCAATGTTTGCTAATCTGTTTTTCAAACTAGTAGCTTACCAAGCTTTCAATGTCAGACATTTGGGCCCATATTTATACTTTTTTAAAGCTGCACTTGCGTCATTTTTTATGCAAAAGTGGCGCAAAGTTACAAAATACAATTGTGGCACAAATGCAGCACTAAAAAAGTATAAATATCGGCCTTGCTCTTACCAACTACTGGTTTCAACTGTAACATAAAACCTACCAGCAACAGTGACTGTAGTGCTAATGGATGGAAATCTTCCCAGTACACTTGGATAACTATGTTGTAATGCCACTGTCACCCTTCTGCAGCTTCCACTGTTCTTACACTATCCCTGAACAGTGTCTTCACCAGTGGTTTGAGGTGGTTTGCTTTACAGCATACACTATAGAAAGGAAGTTATTCATACATGATTGTCCAGATGTGAGTTTACTTATTGATAGTTCACAAACTTAATTCTGGTACGGGACCACAATTGGCTTTTTTTGTTAATCTGTCAATTTAAGTTTCAGATGAAATATTTGGATGTCAAATACTTTGAATTTGTGTGTTTTTAAATGGTATACTGAACACATTATTATGATGTTTGACCAAGTATTTACAATCCAGTAATTGACCTTCTACAATTTTGTGCCATAGACATGTCTGCTATAACTTTTCAAATTCAGAAAACATGGAGTTTCTATTTCTAACATTTATAATTCATTTGTGATATTTACAATGCTTTGGTGTTCCCACTTTCCACCTTCAAAATTTTCTAAAAATTACTGTGTAGAGGCCATGACTGAGCTTATAAGATAGCAGAAGCCTAAATCGTGGACCCCAACCAGTTCTGAAAAACTCCACTACCTGAGGCCAACTTCACTTGTTGCGCTTTGTTACATTAGATCTCTGGAATTCTGGGCCCAGGTGTAGACCTTGCTTCAGGGATTTGAAATATGAGTTCAGAACTAGCCATTGAAAGCTGATCATAGCTCACCACTGAAATTGGCTAGCAGTTCTATCAACTGCAAGCCACAACGCATTAAGAATTGATTAATGTTCAGCCAGTCTTTAAGCAGCAAGGCAGGCAACATTACTGCCCACACCACAAGCTGGAATAGCTAAGAAGGACCAACTGTGAATTACATCATAACAAACAGAGTATCTGGGATTATCTTTCAGTGATTAGTTTGCAAAAATATTAAGTGCAGGTGCTCAAAAGTGTTTTTAGGAGACTACACCCCCTTCCCCTGGCTCCACCTACTTCTGTATTGTCTCTGCCCAAATCCACAACTGGCATTGCTGAAAGGTAAATGTAATACTCGATCTGAGTTTCATCCAACAAGCCTTCCTCAAGTAAAGTTTTGATAGGAGGTTCCTTCACCCCACTGCAGAAAAATTTTGAAAAACAATTTAAATCAAAAAGTGCTTGTAAAGCACTATTTTGGCATACATTTGCTAAAATTGCTAATGCACTGAAAGGGAACACATGAGATATTCCAATGCTGTATGTGCTGATTTGGGGAAATTAGAATACTGGCGTATATCCTGGTCCCTGTATAATAGTGGTCAGGCAGAACCTGTGACTTTCCTCTGCTCTAGTACGACCAGATGACTGCGGGTGGCACTTTGTGCTTTTAGGCACCATATCTACCTTAAATATTTTAAATGACACATCTCCTGTTATACTAATCAGATTTTTGTCCTTTCGGGGTGTCAAATAATTTAGTACATTTGACTCTATATTTCTGAATTGGTGTGGACATTTTAATGTGTTGTGTTTTTACTTTATTACTGTTTGTGTGCTCCTACTATACGCATTGCCTCTAAGTTAAGCCTGACTTGTTTTGTGACAAGCTATCAGAGGGTTAAGCACAGTTAATTAAGTAACTTGTAAGGTTCACACTGACAGGGTTTGTGACTGCTGCTTCAGAAGGGTTCACACCTTTCTCCTCAATCAACAACCCAATTTCTCACAACACCCATATAACCTTCATCTTGTACATGCACTGCACTAAGATCTGGGCTGTGGTCCGTCCTACCAGAGAAAGTGGAACACCCTCTTTCACAAAGTAGAGCAAAAAGTCAGAGAAAAGGGCAACCAAGAGAAGGGACAAGATAGAAAAAAGTCACTGCTGAGAAGAGAGTGGCAAGCAAGAGAAGAGTGTGGCCAGTAAGAGCGAGGGTGTAAAAAAGGCGAAAGAGCAAAACGTCAGAGAAAAGGGAAACCAAGAGAAGGGACAAGATAGAAAAACGTCACCGCTGAGAAGAGAGTGGCAAGTAAGAGAACAGTGTGGCCAGTAAGAGTGAGGGTGTAAAAGAAGGCAATACTGAGAAAGCAGGCAGGGGGAAGGAAAAGTAAGAGAGCTGGTGCTGCTGAGGAGAGAGGGGCCAAAGGGAGGAAAAAGGATGAGAGCAGGAGGTTTGTAGGCAAGAGGTTTGGGAATGGAAGATGGAGAGCAATGACTGCTGAGGAAAGAATGTCCAGACAGGAAGGGAATGGAGAGAGTGAGAGGAAGCACTGCTGGGGAGAGAGGGACTAGAATGTGGAAGGCTGAGAAAGCAGGCATGGCTGGGGAGAGACTGGACTCAGTAAGGGCCTGCCACTCACCTTCTCATCCTGAGATATCAAAAGAGGGAGTCATCAAACTATTTAATATTAAACATATTTTGCCTTGTTTCATTGCCTTTTCTTTTCTGCGTCGTAATTTGCAATTGATACCACCTAAAATATACATCATCTCAACTTTCACTTATGCTCACCAGCCATTTAACAAAATAGTTTCCATTTACCAAGTCCTTGAGTAGTTATTTCCTTAGTCTTATAACTAGTCAACTTCTGCCAGCAGTAAGCTCTCTTAAAGATATCCAGGTGCTGCATAACCCATCCCGTGTCCCATCCACCATGAAGCGCTGTTGATAAAACTGACCATATTCTAGTTTAGAACCTTTTTATATTCGAGCCAAAACAAACCTACCTCCATGAACAAAATGTAGGTTGGGATGCAAATCATTGTTCTGAAAACATATATCAGAAAGCCAAAGACAAAACATGTGAACAAAAGACTTGAAATGATACTCAGACATGAAAAACAGCTGGTGCCTCATAGGTATCAGAATGATTGAAAAGACATTCGATGAAAACTACTATTTTTAACATACACACTGGACAGCACCAAGAGCCATTGATTTTGATTCTTCTTCACGTTGTAATTCGCTTCTGCTCGAGCAAAGCATGACAAATGTAAAAGCAAGGACGTAATGCATTGTAGTATAACTTAACTAACTGTTTTCTGTGACTTAACTAGATTGCTATGGACCCTAATACAACGAAGGAAAATAGACAGCTTATCCCCTGAATGAGCTTTAAAAGGGTGCAATATTTGCACTTCATTGGACCTTTCACAGCACTGGGTCTTGGTGCCACTGCCCCTCTTACATAAAGTATAACCTCGCCCCTTATTGTGATATAATTACAAAGGGTGCTCAATATTGTCTTCTCTTTCCTAAATTACTTCTATAAACCCGGGCGGTTCCTACTAAAGAGCAGAGGAGCGTCGCCCCATCTGCAGCAGGCAAACACAAATAAATAATATAATAATGCCATTTTATTTTGCCACCAGCTCACACTGTGGCCAGCATGAGCGTGAGGGTATGGGGCTGGGTGAATCCTCCAATTGCAGGATGACTGCTGCTCCTTTGAGTCTAAGGCCCTCATTACAACCTCGGCGGTCTTCCCAAAAGACCGCCGAGGCTGCAGGCACCAGAATACCGCCATTGCTGGCAGAATGTCTGGCTCCTTATTTCAACTTTTCCACTGGCCCAGCGGAAAAGTCACATCAACCTTGCTGCCAGCTTTTAATAGAGCCGGCGGCAATGCTGATGTGCAGCTGGTGCAGTAGCATCCGTTGCGCATTTCACTGCCCGAAATTCAGGCAGTGAAATGCGCAATGGGGCTATGCCTGGGGGCCTCTGAGTCCCCTTACTGCCAGCCTTTCAATGGCGTTGTCTACCGCCATGGACAGGCTGGCGGTAGGAGGAGTTGAAATCACCAGGGCAGCGCTGTTTGCAGCGCTGCCCTGGTGGATTACGACCGCTGGGACCACCATGGCGGTGTTACTGCGGCGGTACCACCACGGTCACAATATGGTGTCCAGTACCGCCAGTGTGTTGGCGGTACGAATGCCACTATAGCCCTGGCAGTCGCCAACCGCCAGGGTTATAATGAGGAACTAAATGACAGGTTGGCCAGCAGTCTAGCTATGGCCAGCCCGACATGCGCAATCCAGGGCTGTCAAACCGCTAAGGGATTGCTGGCACAGGCTCCCAGCCTCAAAATGAGCACTGGATTAACCTACTCCCACCAATCCTAGAGCTGCTCTCATGCTGAAAACAGCATTGCTAGACCTGGCACTCTTGGTGTGGTTTCCCCTATATTTTTGCTTCTGCCGCACATATTTTTGACTGTGCTGGATTTTCTTTTTGCTGGTTTTGGTACTTTGGGCACTTTACCACTGCTGATCAGTGCTGAATTGCAAGTGCTCCCTGTGTAAATTGTGATTATGATTGGTTATCCATGATTGGCATATTTGATTTACTAGTAAGTCCCTCGTATAGTGCACCATGTGTGCCCAGGGCCTGTAACTCAAATGCTACTGGTGGGCCTGCAGCACTGATTGTGCCACCCACATGAGTAGCCCTGTAAGCATGTCTCAGACCTTCCAATGCAGTGTCTGTGTGAGCACCCACTTGCCAGGCTCAAACCTTCCCTTTTTGTATATGTAAGGCACCATTACGATAGGCTCAAAGTGACCCGATGGGCAGAGTGCAGTGTATTTAAAAGGTAGGACATGTACTGGTGTGTTTTACGTGTCCTGATAGTGAAATACTGCCAAATTCGTTTTTCATTTTTGCAAGGCCTATCTCTCCCATAGGTTAACATGGGGATTGCCTTGAAATATCTCTTAAGTGTAATTTCCCATTGGGAGCAGATGGAGATCACGAGTTTGGGGTCTCTAAAATCACGATTTAAAAATACATCTTTCAGTGAAGGTGGATTTAAAATTGCGTATTTGAAAATGCCACTTTTAGAAAGTGGGCATTTTCTTGCTTAACCATTCTGTGCCTCTGCCAGCCTGTGGAATACACGTCTGGATCAGGATGACAGTTGGACTGGTTGTGAATTCACTCTAGACAGTCACACAAAGGGAGTTGAGGTGTGATCTGCATATTCTGATGGGTCTTCCTGGCTAGAGTGGTGGGAGGAGCTGACACTTACACCTGAATAGGGCTGTGCCTGTCTTTACACAATGCAGTCTCCAATCCCCTAGCGTGTGTCTAAGACCAGGGCAGGAAAGGCAGTGTCTGGTGTACTACAAAGACTTACCTTTGAAGTTTGCCTACTTCAAAGGCAGAAATGAGTATAAGTATTTGACTTCTCCTGCTTTGCTGCTTCTGCTTTAGAGAGGACAAAGACTGGACTTTGCGGTGTATCCTGCTTGTGAAGTTTTTCCAAAGACTTGGACAGTGCTTGCCTCCTGTTAAGAAGTATCAGGGACATCAAAGGCTTCACCTGCCAGCCCTTGGGTTCTCTTGCTGAGGACTCTGACTTGCCAAGAGGTGCCCACTCCAGTTCCTGAGCCCTGGGGAGTAAAATTTGGCATAAAACAAGAAGAGGCAGGCACCTCGACTCTGGATGACTCTAGAACTGGCGCCGCTGCCCAACTCAGCATCACTGCCTGCATCCAAGGCTGTGGTCCTCACTGAGGTGTGATGACCATGACTGGCACCGCAGTCCTGCTGCTGCTGTACCACCTCTGAAGTCCTGCAACATTGTAAATCCTGAGATGCGTGTCACTGACGTCCGTGAACCTGACTGCCCGCTGCGCCTGTGGCCCTAGGGTGTGACTGCAACACCGCAAATTCACCCCATTGTGTCTTGATCCGCTGGACTCATCGACACCGATGGATTGTAAGGAACCAATGCTTCGCCACTGCCTCCATAAGGAACTGACACTGCACCTTCCCTGCTTAGCAGTAAGGAACTCATACTCACCTCCTGCATAGTAGTATGGAACCGACACCGCACTGGCTCCAGCAACGCCTCACCTCCCTGACTGCGTGCCGCATCTCTAACTCCACCTCGTTTCTAAGGTACTGTACCTGGTGACCATGCAACTCCGTGACCAGTGCCACACTCCCTTATGAGTGGCATCAGACTTTTGGGAACCTACTCTGTCACAACACCGTTATAGCACCAGTTGGAACTATTGTGTTTCTAAGCGTTTTATTGGAATTTAATATTTATATATCCATATATTTTCTTCTGTATGTTGGATTTTTGACATTTTGGTCTTGTTTTACTTAGATAAATATTGGCTATTTTTCTAAACTGGTAGTGTTTTCACTGTGTTACTGTGTGTGGGTACAAATACTTAACACCTTGCCTCTGAGATAAGCCTGACTGCTCATGCCAAGCTACCAAGGGGGTGAACAGGGGTTATCTTAGCTGTGTGGCTCCCTTACCCTGTCTAGAGTGAGGGTCCCTAGTTGGACAGGGGACAAACCACTGCAAGGATAGGACTTGTGCTTGTCCCTGATATAATATAGTGATTGGTGTACACTGCTGCACAGTGCAGACCATCATACAACCACATACTGCTTTTAGATTTTTCTGTTTTTTTGACAACCCTTGGAGTCATCCACAAATCCTGTCTCTGTCTGGGGAACCAGCAAGTGAAGTTGCAGAGGTTGTGTTTGCGAGTGAGAAGTTGAAATCCTACACAATACCTCAAGTGAAACAGATCTGCAAGAGTCTTAATTGCACTGTGAAGAGTTCCTCTAGGAAGAAGGAGCTGCAAATGGCGCTGAGGGCCTAGTGGGCAGCAAGAGATGCTGGGGATGCTGAGAATGTGGAGGTACAGAAACAACAAGGGGACTTTGGAGCTCAGGATCTCTCTGTAGGAAGTACACCCTCCAGGAGTGGCAGCAGTGTGTCATCCAGAGATTTGTCCACAGAGGAGCTGGAGGATAGGCAACAGGCCTGAAAGAATGAGCTGGTAATTGAGAAGCTCAGTTTGGAAGCTGAAAGCAAAAAGTTTGAAATGGAGCAAAAACAACAAGAGAGGGAAAGGGTCCTTGCTCTTGAGGAAAATAAATTGCTTTTGGCCCACAAGTTGAGTATGAGGAGCTGGACCTCAAGGCCAAGAGGACCAAAACCAGCAACAATGGTGGCAGCATACCTCCAGTGCAGTCTGAGAGGAGGGTGCACGTTCCTAACGATTTTAATGAAGGATTATGAGAGTGAGGATGACACACACTTTTGGTTTGAGGGATATGAGTCAGCTCTCCACATGAACAGGGTCCCTGAGGTATACTGGGGGGCAGGTCTGTGGAAACACTTTGAGGTAGAGGATAAGGACACCTTGACAGTCTTAGGGGATGCCCAGGGGCTCACCTACTCTACTGTGAAAGATGCCCTACTCACCAGGTATGGTCTCACCCCAGAGCAGTACAAGGAAACGTTTAGGTCCTACAAGAAGTCGAATTTCCACACTTGGCTGGGATGGTTGATTCTTTTTGCAGAGCCCTGGATGGCTGGGTAAAGGGAAGAAAGGTAATAGATTATGAGGGGCGTACAATTTGATTGCATGGGAGCGCTTGTATAGTCTTTGCTTTCGAGAGAAGTGTCAGCATCTGATTGACAGCAAGCTAACTGACCTCAGGAAGCTTGCCCAGGAAGCAGACCACTGAGAGAGTACCAGGGTCGACAAGAGTAATGAGGGAGGCCCTGCCAAGGGTGGGCAGGGTCCCCATCAGATTAAGTTGGGGGGGCAGGGGTAAACAGGGGAGTTCTCTAAATGGCCCCAGCCTAGTTCTCAGGGTAAGGATTCCTATCCCCCAGGTGTGAAGAAGCCTTGGATCTCTACAGGGAAGCCTGCAGAGAAGGGTCCCCGTAAATGTGATCAGTAGGGTCATATAAGGGGGGACCCCAAATGTTACAAGTGGACACCAGCACCCACTGGTGCACAGTCATGGGAGTTGGCCAGGGTTGTGTTTGGGGAGGAGTTGGTTCCAGGAGAAGGGTGGAAGCCAGCTGAGATGACCCTTGTCTCACTAGGGGACAGTGAGATCGTCCAGAGGATCCTCATGGTGGAGAACACTAAGAATAGAGGCAGTGGGTGACCATCAATGGATAGAGGGTGGAGGCTCTGAGAGACACAGGAGCCAGCGTGACTACTTTCAAGTGTCACCTGGTGTCTGAAGTGCAGGTGGTCCCAATGTGTTTCACCAAGTAGCTGTTGTGAACAATTCGGAGTGCCAGTACACAGTGGTGCAGGTTCCCTTTGAATGAGAGGGTGTCTGAAGTTCCTTGAAGGTAGCTGTGAGTCCATCCATGCCTGCTAGGCAAAGACTAGGTAAAGGTAAAGACTTGGAGGATTCCCCTTAGTGTGAGGTGGAACACAGGTCACAGTTGGAGATGGTGGGTCTGCATAAGTGGGTATGCATGACCACTTGGTCAATGGGAGTCAGTAAGGGTGTTCAGGAGGACCTGGAGCCTGAAAGAGTGGCCCAGGTGCCTGCCAGGGAGAGAAGGAGCAGGGACTATGGGAAACCCACCCCAGAAGTTCCCAGAGTCTGGGAGGAGGCTGAACCTGATGGGGATGTCCCAAAACCTGCAGAGGAACAGGTGACTGAACTGGGGGATGTGCCTGAGCTGACCCATTGGCAGCAAGAAGGGGTCTCACCAGGGAGGAGTTCTGCAACTTCCTACTGGGTCTGCCTCATGATGTGCCTATGGCAGGACAAAACATTTGAGAGGATTGTCACCCACTTTTAATGGCCCCAAATGTGAAGAAAACACAACCGAATGTGACTGCTATAACAGAGAAGTCCATTGCTGGTTCTCTTTTCAAAACAGCCTCCACTTGACATCTAGATACAGGGTCTTAGGCCACATGGGTCATTCCTTTTATGAAAGATGAAGCCTCACACGCCTAATAGTGTCATGCTTCATCATCAGCTTCCTCTCCCCATACTCGTAAGACATTGCCACCAGGGCGAACTCAACCACCTGACGGACTCAGCTCAGGAGGTAGTTCTTGATAAGTAAACTACTCTATAAAAACTGAGATACAGATGACTACACTGAAAATACCTTATATTACTCCGGCTTTTCACCTATATTAGTGGGGAACACAGGTATTGTTAAAAACAGTAAAAGGTGATAATGAGAATTATGTTTCAAGACACTTAATTTACAGCCAACATGTTTCTGCCTACTTTTATAATTCCAAATGGGTCTTGACCATTTTTCAGGGCCATGGATCCCTCGTCAACCTTGCTGACTGTTCTGCCTTATTTAATATTATTTAGTGCAAGGAAACTACATGTGGGAAAATCCTACTTGAATAAGTGCCAAAAATGTCTTGATCCACCTGCAGGATCAAAATGTCACAGCTCGGAGAACACTCTCTGCTAATTTATAAGTCCCCTAAAGCATCACTCTGTGATCAAACATAACACTGCACACCTCACTGCAAACACTTGTGACATGTGACCCAGTGCATGCAATAGACCTCCCTATACATGCTTACTAACTCCTAGCATTCTACAAAAGTAGAGTGTTCTTATCTCTAGATCTACTAGACTTAATCCTCTTTTAGGAGTATTTACACTCTAGTCATTCTTACCCTAGTTATAGGGGCTATCAGCTTCCTGATAAGATTAAGATACAAAGACAGAAAACATGGACATGTCAAGCAAAGGCGACATATAAGAAAAGACATATTATATTATATGTTGCTCACATCACATCACATATTAATCATACTTGCGGTATCTCTAAACAAACTATCTGGCCAATCATATCTGCCTCACTCAGAACAGTCCAGCGTTGCGCAGCCCTCGCACCTCATGTTTAACATCAGCTGGAGCTGCCACTCAAACATACAGTTTGTTTGTTTCATTTAGAATAGTTACTCTCACATTGTCCCCAACATACTGAGCATTTTGCACCACTGTGGATCGCTCCACATAGTAAAAACCCACCCAAAAAAAGGGCCCCTCATGATGTTATTGACACAATTTAACCGCAGGATCATTCAACGTATGTTGCCAATTATAATAGCTGTTGCACTTTCAGACATAGTCCCAAAATACACACCCTCTCACTCAAGTGCGGTCCCCCGCCTACTATGATATTACACACACCTTCACTCACTTTAAATACTAATTGGAGTCAACTTCGTCCCCTATCCTGGAGACGGTGTATTGCCTCAGCAGACCATGTCTGTAGCGATACGCCATCAGGGCGCATTTCCAGGAATGCCGGGAATTGTGGTTCACCCACTTTCGGGCCGAAGATTCGTATTGAAACTCTGAATGATGGCCAGTTCCCCCCTATCTATTATTCTTACAGACTGGGGGCATTCATTTCCTGCCAGAAAAGAGAGACCCCGCTATGCATGTGCGGTCTTCTCTCCATCACAAAATGGGGGCTAGGCTGGGGTTTAGGGGGAGAGAAGGGGAAGTGGAAATGGGGAAGGTGGACTAATACTGTCTCACTGCCAGGGCTGAATCATCAACATGGTAATTCTCCATTATCCTCTTTTGGACTCAAGCCTTCATCCTCCAATGGGGAAAGCACATTTTTTACAAGACAACACATTCTATGCACTCATCAAAACTCCTGATGGCCAGGGTACCATGATTGCAGCACCCGGGCCTTTCTTGGACTTCCGTTCTCAGTTACTCTATAACCCAGTTCAGTGCAGCCTTAATAATAACAGACCAAATGTAGAGAGGTTACCCAGTCCATTTCTTTGGACCCAATGACCATGTGAAAAGGGAATCCATTTTTTATGCTTCACCATGAGACTTCATCATTGAGCCCATGCAGGTCTGTCCAGAGTCGGAAAATCCATTGTTGCTCGGAAATGAGCAAAGGTTTGTCATATCAAGGCGTGTTTTCTCCAGTTTCTCCAGCACACACCATTCCATCTCATCCTCGCCATGTTCTTTCTCACCATATTGTCTAGTCAGTTTTGTCGCATCTGGTTTGCACCTAACTTTGCTTTGATGTTCCACAATCTGGATCCACACAATTCTAGAAGTCATGCCTAAATAAATAAAATGTCATGAGCATCTGATCATATAGACAACATTCTCTGTGTTGCAGTTAGTTGGATTTTTCAACTTCCATTGTGTCCTCAGGTATACATCCACCTCTTTCATTCTTTGTGTGAGAAGACAGACACTACAGCTGCTGCAAGGTGAGTGACGTATAGGGGGAGGTAAATTCCAGAGGGTTGTCTGATCACCCCGTGTTTTTATTTTCTTAGGGCATGTGTGTACCAAAATGTTATTCTTGGCTGTCTTATAGGAATACATAGGTCTTTCTAAATCCAGGCCCCCTAACTGTAAGATCCTCCAGTGTTTGTTAACAATCTTTTGGAACCTGATCAATAAGGGACTAAAAGTAGTCAGACAAATCAATCTTTTAGTGTCCTCTTTCTCAAAAGACATTAGCACCTGCTCCCTGTTGATGTTAAGGGCTCTTTTTTTACTTGGCCTTTTGATCAAATTGCTTGGATACTTCCTTTCAACGAGCTTTTCAGATAGTTTCTTTACACATGACATATACATCAGAACAGGTATGTCGCAGGTGCATAAACTGCCCCACAGGTAAGGTCTCCTGCAGTGCTCATGAGTGAAGGCTGTTAAATCTCAGGAGACTATTGCGATCTGTTGGCTTATTAAAAATCCTCAGTCTCCAGAAACCCATCCTAAGCACTAATCGCTAAGTCCAAGAATGGTAATTCCCCTTTACCCATCATTGCTGTGAAATGTAGGAAAGGGTTCAGTGCATTCAAGCATTCCACAAAGGAAACAGCTTCTTCTCTTCTCCCTGTCCAGATTAGGAGGACATTGTCAATATAGCATTTCCAGAGACAGATCTTTTCTCTAAAGGGGTTGGAATCATGTAGAACACACTCTGATCCAAATGAGTGCACAAAAAAACAGGCTAGGCTGGGAGCAACCGGCCTTCCTATTGAGGTCCTGTGCACCTGGAGAAGGAACTCCCCCTCAAATTCAATAAAAAGAAGGCAGGGGAAAGAAAGCAAGGACAAACATCCTCCAATTCATGTAACCACAAAAATATTCCTTGTTAGAATGTAGACACTATAATAGCTACAAGATACATCCATTACGTACTGTTGTTTTCACAATGAAAGGCCCACACCCACCCATTTGGTGCCATACTTTATCATCTGGTCTCCCCTGGCACTGGTATTAGCAATCCTAGTGTGAACTACTATCCTAATGTGGGGAACTTGAATGGTGTTTACAAGGTTGTTAGCAGGATGGGTGCTATTTCATGAGCATGTGTGGGTAATGGGTAATGGCTAAAGGGCTCAAACGCACAGTGGAATGGATATAGGTCAAAACTACCTAGTGGTGGAGAAAGAAATGTTATTAGATTACCGACAATAGGAATGAAAGGTAACAGGTGCTATTTAACATACACAGAGAAGTCAACATGCTAAGACTGGTGCCAAGGTAGGCCGGCCCAATGATGAAGCATACTACCCAAGAGGTGGGTGGGAACTTTTCATAATGAAGGCTATAATACTCAGACATGCCACTTAAGACAATAAAACTTTTAATGTTAGAGGTATCAATAATCCAACCAAGCCAGTTCTATGGAAACTCGATGATTTGGAGACAGGCATCTGTTTCTTACAGGGGACACATCTTATCCAAGCAGACAAGCACAGCTTACGCTCTTGACCTTATCCTAAACAATACCATGCCTTGGTGCCAGTCAAAATGGCAGGTGTGGCCATCCTGCTGAGGTCACAACACACCTTCAAACAGGGCAATACCAATATAGACAAATCAGGGAGCTGGATAGTAGTACATGGAGAGTGGAAGGCACAACCAAACACTGCTAGCAGTGATATATGACCCCATCAGGGACAAGAGAATTCTTAAGAAAAACCATACAAGGAATAGGTGAAATCTACTTTAACACCGTTAATTGATGGAGATTTCAACCTGGTAATGAATTGTACCCAAGAATGATCACAGCAGAAACGGGGGTATGACAGAAGAGAGGTACCTTGTACCTGGGCCGAGGAGAGAATCCAGCTCATAGATCTGCGCCTGATTGGGACATGGAGACAACGTCACCCCTTGATGACTCACTTCTCACACTTCTTGGCTGCACACCAAGCAAACATGTGAATAAATTACCTATTGCTAGAAAAGCGCCTAATACAACTCATGGAAGACTTATATCAGGGATCCCTTCCAACGTTTGACCATGGACCAATAAAATTAGTTCTCATGTGGAAAGTCGAATACAGAGCCCACCCTATTAGAATTTGGCACCTGAATGATTCCCTCTTAAAAGAGCCAGCAGTTATATATAAGATCTTTAACAACGCAGACAAGAAGGGGAATAATGTGGAACATCCTTAGAGCAGTAATCAAGGACCCAATTGTACAGGAGGCCGCCCGATTCAAATGTTTGAGAGTGACAGCTCTTGAGAGGCTGACTAGTAAACTTAGGTGCATATTTATAATAGGCATGCGCCATTTTAGCATCAAAAATGTTGACACTAAAATGGCGCATGGCTAACTCCATATTTATATTTTGACGCTAGACCCATCTAGCATCAAAATATAGGGGTTAGCGTCATATTGTAGATGCAGCAAACTACCTTGCCCTAATTAGATGCAAGGTAGGCGTTCTTGTCCACAATATCACGCTAACCCCGGACCACCATATTTATACTCCCGTGCAAAAACAATGCACACGGAGTAGGCGGACCAAAATAATGGCGCTAAGCCTGCTTAGTGCCATTATTTAATGCCTGGGTCTGACCAGGCGATAGGGGACCTGTGGACCCATTGCCATGGCTACACACCATGGAATGGGCCCACAGATGCCCACCCCAAGCCACAGGAACACCCCCACCCACACCAGAGGGATGGCATAGGATGGGGGATCCTGTGTAAGTACAGATAAGTATGATTTTTTTTCTGTGCCATTGGGGACCCCTTACTTGGGGCCTCGTGCCTGGCACTGGGTATTATGGCTTTGCCCAGGTGGCACTGGTCCCCTGGGTTGGCATTGGAGTGGTGGGTACGACTCCTGTCTTTAGTAAGACAGGAGACATGTTTGGGTGGTAGTTCGTCAGAAAATGATGCTAGGCTGGTTAGCGGCATATTTATTGCCGCTAACAAGCCTAGTGTCATTTCTGGCCCATTACCACCTTTTCCCCTCTGACCATCCCCCCGGCTAGCGTCTTTTCTTTAGACGCTAGCCTGTCCTTTGCACCACCAGTCACCATTCCATAAATATGGTGCCCGGCTGGTGCTATGGAAAGACACTAGCAGGTGCTATAGATTTTGATGCAAAACTGCTTTAGAGCAGTTTTGCGTCAAAATCCATAAATATCGGCCTTAAGGCGCTATAGGAAAGCAAAAGGCTAAAATGCCTGCTAGTGAAGCACGCAGGCATATTAGTGAACATAGAAATGAAAAAATGGAGGTTCAGATGTGTGAAGACAGAAAGCTGGAGGCATTCCATATCTATTAGCAGATGCTATATACAAGTGGACCTTCTAAAAATATTGGACCTTCTGAAAATTTTGCAGTTTCTGTCAACCTAAAGCTTCTAACCCTTCCCAAGCCACCAGGATGGCATGAGGAGCCACTCAACAAACCCATAACTAAAGAAGAAGTCATTGCAGTGATAAACAGTTTATTGAAGGCAGGGGTAAAATCAGCTTGACTTGTGGCCTTAGCTAATTTTAAACAGTTTGCTAACCAGGTACTCCTAGTCATGACAGAAGTCTCTAATTACTTTGGCCAAAGACAAGGTGTTACTCACACTATTGCAGAATCAATGATTTCATTGATAGCTGTTAAACGAAGGCCACACTCAATGCACATCATATCGCCCGATCTCCCTGTTGAACATGGATTGGACAGGGTGATGCCTTATCTGGCCCACACCGACCAGTGGGACTTCATCCTGGATGTTGAACTACTAGCAACAACACCAAAGAAGCCCACCACTTGATTGACATAGCCAGGAAGGGCAGCAAAGGGACAATGCTCTTGCCACAGATGCAGAAAAAACATTTGACAGAATAGAATGGGGCATGATAAGATGCCCTGACTCAGTCTGGGATAGATCATCACTTAATGGAGTGGATAGCAGCCCATTAGGATTCCTGCTAAGCCAGGATAAGGCTGAATGGTAGACCTCCTAGCCACATTGTTAGGTACAGAGAACCTGCACAGGGTGTATCTTCATTAATTTACTGTTTGATCTCTTCCTGGAGCTGTTTTGCAAAGTCTAAGAGAACACTTGCAGATCAAGGAAGTGTCATTCCACCAGACATCTACCAACTCTCAAACTCTCAGCCTTCATGGGCTATTGCCTAGAAAGAGCTGAATTAAGGTTTATGGGAACTGATCACAATCCTGGAAGAATACTTATTGGGTCTTCAAGTAAACCACAACTAAATGGCCTGATCCTGGTGGGTGGTTAATCAATCAGAAGTCATACACAGTCTATGACCCCCCACTAGAGTTATTTAGGTATTAGGTTAATTCCAAACCTACATCTGTGTGGCAGAGGGAAGTTTAGAGCTCCCCTGAGAGATGCTAAAGTCACACTCACATCTGTCAAAACCATGTATTATCATGGTTCGGAAAGACAGCAGTGCTGTAGATGATGCTTTTCACCAATATCTTTACCATTTTCCAGGCACTTCTATTCTCACTGACAACAGAGAAAATATCCATAAATCAAGACATTTGTAAGATAGTCACATGGTCTGGGATTAAACCCCATCTCAGTTGGAAAATATGGACAAAACACCACAAGCAGGAGGAGTTAAGACTGCAGGACTTATGTAATCACTACAAGCCCTCCCAACTATGGTACAAGTTTGAATAATTTTGGGGACAGACCAACAAGTTGTGGTGCTTCATTCACAAAAGTCTAGAGAATCACTAAATGGGTGAAATACTTTTGGTTACAAAATACCAACCAGCATTAAATCTGTACATATCCATGGGTAATCGAACCACAGGTATGTGATCACTTGGTCACACATGTAGAGCTAACCCCACATTCGCCTCAATGTTGATACCATTAACACCACTGATTGGCAATTCAGACTTCTTACAGGGGTTGTGGTCTCTCACCTTCTGGACTTTGAGTGCTTAGGGCTGCTGTAGACCTTGTGACCTGCATGAGGATCTTTCACGTAAAACACAAGACACCCCACAAATTTTGAAATAACTCCTTCAGAAGCTTAACACCATAAAACACCTAGTTTGTGAAATATACTCTTCTTAATGGGTGGCAAGTTTTAAATAAGTATCCATACCAATAAAATCGGAAAGGGACCTTACTATCACTCTAAACACAAGCAGTGAGGGAGTGTTTACCCGGACTAACAGCTATGCACAATGCATGCAGGAGAAAGAGCTAATTTAGAAAATAATTTAGAAAATACTGTACAAATAACAGTACACCTCAGTGTGACTGCAGAGAACAGATAACACAAAAAACAGTTAATGCTGTAGACATTGCCAAGAGATGTGAATGATATTAAACATACTGAAGACATACCTGAACCTAATTCAGTTTTGGGGGGAGGTCCTATGAAGCATTTCTAAAGTTATGGAAAAAGAAATAGAAAGATGCCCAAAGATAACTTTTTTGGGGAGACCAGCAGACCAGATATAACCCTCCACTGAAGTAAGAAGAAAACCATTTTGTAGCAAAACAGGTGATTATACACATCTATAGGTACATATCTATGCCGCCTGGCGGGAACCGCCATATGGCCGCTCTGCGGTCGAAAGACTGCGTAGGCCATTCTGGCTTTCCCGCTGGGCTGGCGGGCGACCGCCAGAAGGCCGCCCGCCAGCCCAGCGGGAAACCCCCTTCCCACGAGGAAGCTGGCTCCGAATGGAGCCGGCGGAGTGGGAAGGTGCGACGGGTGCAGTTGCACCCCTCGCAAATTTCAGTGGCTGCTGAGCAGACACTGAAATTCTTTTTGGGGCCCTCTTACGGGGGCCCCTGCAGTGCCCATGCCATTGGCATGGGCACTGCAGGGGCCCCCAGGGGCCCCACGACACCCCATACCGCCATCCTGTTCCTGGCGGGCGAACCGCCAGGAACAGGATGGCGGTATGGGGTGTCAGAATCCACATGGCGGCGCAGCTTGCTGCGCCGCCATGGAGGATTCAAATGGGCAGCGGAAAACCGGCGGGAGACCGCCGGTTTTCCACTTCTGACCGCGGCCAAACCGCCGCGGTCAGAATGCCCTGCGGGGCACCGCCAGCCTGTTGGCGGTGCTCCAGCCAACCCTGACCGCCGGGGTCAGAATCACCCCCTATATCTATATCTATATATATAGATATGAACACAAAAACACGATGCTGAGGCTCAGTTCCAGTTGACTCCCAGGGTTTAATTAAATTTAAACTGAGCCTCAGCATCGTGTTTTTGTGTTCATGTTACTGGGATACTCCACCCTTTGCGATGAGGCCGCCCTGCAGGGTTGTGTGCCCCTGATGGAAAATTTTGACTGTCTCCTATATGATACTACAGGGGCCCGACTCGCTGACCTTCTTACAAGTTAGGCATTTATCCTGATATTTATGACTTTACAGAGGTGAGAAAGGGTTGGGAGGAAGGTATTTGACCTCACTTTCAAACAGATTTGGACTTCCTTGTGTTACACATTATAATTAATGACAGCAGCTTTGACACAAAGGTTCTACAAATATATGAATTACATTGAAAAACATGTGGCTTTGTCTCTGCACTGTAAATATGGACATGAACATCACTTGTAGAGTTTTTTGAACGCTATTTAAGCATGATTATGATATAACTCTGCAATAAGATAGGAAGAACTTGAACAGTGCATTATGGGAAATGTATGCTGCGATGTGCAAGTCACATGCTATCTGATTTAAAAGCACCTGATTTGTGAGCATTTTTCAACCACCTATCTATGAGTAAGACATTTTGTCGAAACACGTCAGGATTTGGGTGGTGCTGCCATTTTAAATTGAATTAAACCCTGGGAGTCAACTGGAACTGAGCCTCAGCATCATATTTTTGTGTTGATGTTACTGGGATACTCCACCCTTTGCACTGAGGCCGCCCTGCAGGGTTGTGTGCCCCTGATGGAGAATTTTGACTGTCTCGTATACATATATATCTATATTTATATATATATATATACTGTATATGTATATATATATATATATATATATATAGATATGAGAGACAAGTGTATGGTCAAAGAATACAGTATACAAATTCAATCATCAATGGCTTCACATGCCGCAGAAGACTGAGGACCCTGAGCTTGAAGGAAAGCAATCTATACCTTCTATTTGAGAACACTGCTTAGACAGGTAAATCAACGAGTGTTAAGTGGTTTGTGGATTAGTGAGCTAGTGGGAAGAGACTGGAAAATTAGGTATGGGGAGCAGTAGGAGTGTTCTAATAGAGAGTAGGGAAGTTAGTTTTAGGGTATTGAATTAGTTGGATATATATGCCTCACGGTGTACAGAATTAAAACGTTAATAAAGATAACTGAAACTTAAAAATACTGCAGCATATTTGATGACGGAACTGTTTCTCCCCTTAGCAATATTGAAATTCCCATAGATGCCAGAGCAACACATATCTATTGGTGTCAGCCACAGTGCCAAGTTGTGTGCCAAGTTGTGTCATGGTTATCTAGTGCAAGGAAAATTTATCCATCCCTTAATTTAATGAATTCACAGGTACATGTATGAGCCTCAGCCTGGATAAAGTCCTTACTACTACCCACTTGACCACCACACTTTTTTGTTCATGGTCACTCTCCCCACAGCCGACTGCTATGTAAAACCACAATGTCTCCCACTTGCTTCACTCATATAAATAAAGCTTTCACTCTGAAAGCTTAAAATCCAAACTGAAGAATAGCTCAGCACCAACATACCTAAAGAATAAACTAAAAAATAAATCACTTGCCCATGCCACTCCTCTCATAAGCCTTAACATCCATGCAGTCCCTAAAGCAAACAGCAAATCATGAAGAGAGACATAGGGGGTCATTACAAGTTTGGCGGCTTTTTGAGATGAGCGCTGTGGTGGCGGCCGCCAAAAGACCACCATGTTTGCTGTCATCTGACCACCTTATTATGGGTCACACTGTGAAGACCTCCAAAAAACTGTAACAAATATGAAACCGCCAAGATGCTGGAGGGTGGAAAAGAGTCAGGCCCACCAACAGCGCTGCCAGCCACCCACAGTTCACATCTTGGGAGGAAAAGGTCTTGGACATACTGCATCCAGAGGGCCCGACTGGAGTACCTGGGGGACTGGAGTCTGGTAAGTACCCACAACATCCATGTCACACATTTGTCTTGTCCTTCATGCTTCCTCACCACCCAAATACTCACTAATTAAGTGAATGTCCCACTACACCCACCACCTATCCACCCAATGGCCCTCACCTGCATGACACCACCCCACTCAGTCCAAATGCCCACACAGCCCTAGGCAAAGGCAAGTCAACTACTGGCTAATCATATCACTTTGACTCCCAGAATGCACTAACCCACAAATGTGAAAACCTGGCATGTGCACAACACATCACATGTAATGTATGTACATTTAAAGTTCAAGCCACACCATCTAGATTGTCCCAGTGAGGACCAGTGCATGGCAATGGGAGCAATGCAAAGGCACACTCACAATAGTAACTAAAGCAAAACACAGCTCCAGCTCACTTACCATTCCTAATGGGCCACTGATGCATATTCCCAGGCCTGAGATAGACTGACCATGATTTGAAAAATGAGATGGTAGACTCCATGCACATGCACAACATTCAGAGGCGGGACTATTACCCTAGCATACTCACACACTGTGTTTCCACTAGGACACCATTGTGCAATATGCAGCTATAATGTGTGACATCTAGCAAGCCCGACAAATCCGTAGCTAAGAGAGGTGAACAGTCATGTCAAGTATCAGACAAACCCGTAAGCCATCCTTGGTGCAATATGTACCATAACTAAATGACAGCTCCCAACATGGAGTATGGAAATCAAGTCACATACCTGCATATACAACAAAGGTACGCTGTGCAGCATCTGTCAATGTCATTGCAGGGAATCATGTTAAGTCACTGCCTGCATCTCACAAAGAACTAACCAAAGAACTAACCAAACACAGTATCTAAACTGAACTCTGTGTCCCACTCCTTCCACAGGTAACCCTGACATTGCCACCATGGAGAGGATACCAGAGACTGTCAGTCCCCCTCCGGATGAAGACCCCAGTGAGGACAACACACCTGGATGTCAGAACAGTGACAAACAACCTGGCCCATCTGGGACACCGGGTCAGTTAACGACTCCCTGCCTTATCCTGCCAACATCAACTCCTCCCACCCCTGGGGCATCCACATCACAGCCAACCATTTGCCCCCAAACCTATGTCCCAAGGCCTGTTCAATCAATTGTGTGCCCCACAGTACAGGGACCTGAGTTAAACCTTGACACCACAGACAATGATGGTCCTGCCACCACTGGGAATGGGCACACTGTGCCACTGGCGCAGGCACCTGGGGGCAGGGTGCGTGGGAGGGATGCTGTAAGCCAGAGGATGGGGCCTCTAAGGGACTCTACTGACCAGGAAACCATCTCCCAAGTCTTGGGAGCATACCAAAGTTCCCAGGATAGATGGGCCAATTTATCACCATGTTGGGGGTAAATCAAAGGCTGTAGAAGGCATACCACCATGAAGTCATGCAGCAGTGGCAGACACATAACACCACCATGGCTTCCATTGCAGGGATGCTGATGGACATCAACACCATCCTGTGCGGTTCCTCAACACACCAACAGGTCCCTTCCACTACCAATGTTACATCTGTCCCATCTACATCAGTGGCAGCTAGTGGAATGGAGGCCCTGCCAGGGGAAACACATGCCTCAGACACCCCTACTTCTGTAGCTGAAGAACTCCCCCGCAAACGTGGACGTCACCCCAGACATCCGGCTAGAGCAGATGCCAAGGCCAAACCCACTGCCAAGAAGGGAACCTCTCCTGTTTGTCACCCTGGTGTGCTCCTGAGACACCCTGTTGACTGTTCTGAGACATTACTCCATTTTCCCATGATACAAGGACACTGGACCTGTGTAACCAACTGTTGTAGCAGCTACTCTGATTAATCCATCTACCATGACTTCACTCATCACCTTTTTATTTATGTGTTCACATTTAATTTGAATTTTTCTACCCTGAAATGCACAATAAATAACATTTGGACATAGCTACTGTATATGTGTCTTTAATGGTACAACCACATTTGCTTGCCAACTGTGGTCTCGTAATGTCCCTGTGAATCGAACAGGCACTGTAATGGCCATCAGATTAAGGCTCACTCAGCAGGAGACACATGACAACAGAAGTGTCACTGGACAGATGTCAGAGAGGTTGAAAATCTAGAGATCTAGAGAAACAGCAGGGTACAGTCTGTAGTCCAATCTGCACTTACAGCATGACAGAGAGTACCATCAGGAAGGAAGGCATGGTGGCATACTAATCACATTTTCAGCTATTAGAAGTCATGCCCATGGTAGACTACCTACAAAGTAGGGGCACCCAGTTTGGACCAATACATCACCAGGTGCAGGCTCTTCACATAACCATACCATAGCTACACAATCACATATCCCTTGGAACACACAAAGATCATCACAGAGGAACACAGCACTAAAACTATACACAAACATAGGTCCCATACCTGTAGGATTGTCAGTCACCTTTGTCAGTATACAGTTACCTGCACCTTGGACAGCGACGTCTGTATACAAATACTACTAGGTGCCAAGCACACCACTATGTACCTCATCCACTGTGAGGGCACAGGCCATGATGCAGACATCACACATGGGGGGTGATTCTGATTGAGGCGGGCGGCGGTAGCCGCCCGCCTGGCGGGAACCGCCATATGGCCGCTCCGCGGTCGAAAGACCTCGGAGGCCATTCTGGCTTTCCCGCTGGGCTGGCGGGCGACCGCCAGAAGGCCGCCCGCCAGCCCAGCGGGAAACCCCCTTCCCACGAGGAAGCCGGCTCCGAATGGAGCCGGCGGAGTCGGAAGGTGCGACGGGTGCAGTTGCACCCGTCGCAAATTTCAGTGTCTGCTGAGCAGACACTGAAATTCTTTTTGGGGCCCTCTTACAGGGGCCCCTGCAGTGCCCATGCCATTGGCATGGGCACTGCAGGGGCCCCCAGGGGCCCCACGACACCCCATACCGCCATCCTGTTCCTGGCGGGCGAACCGCCAGGAACAGGATGGCGGTATGGGGCGCCGCCATGGAGGATTCAAATGGGCAGCGGAAAACCGGCGGGAGACCGCCGGTTTTCCACTTCTGACCGCGGCCAAACCGCCGCGGTCAGAATGCCCTGCGGGGCACCGCCAGCCTGTTGGCGGTGCTCCCGCCGACCCTGGCCCCGGCGGTCAATCACCCCCATGGTCTGCTAACTACAACTGACACATAATAGACCATTGCACATCCCCCAGCCCCACTGGGAATAGGAAAGGATTAAGCTGTCACAACCCACTTGTATGGAGGAAGTACTAACAAGGGAGCAGCCACTGTACCAATATCCATATTTTCAGCCATCTGTCTGGTAAACCTCTCATGGCTGTCATCAATTATAATTGACCAATGACAATGAATACCTCAAGCCTAGTTTGCAGAGCCAAACAGGAAATGGCCATATCATTGAGGGGAAAGAAAAGAGGGTAGGGGAATACCACACACATAGCTCTATACTGAGTAGTCCAGTACAGAAGTGTATGCTAGGATCTGATGCAACAGCACATGACAAAGCTGAACAAAATGTAATGTACACATTACAATCTATCAGTCAACATCCACAACTCACACTTAGGCATGGGAACTCATGACTACCCCACTAATGAAGCAATTCAGAAGGAGTAATGGCTGACATCTACTTCAAGTTGTGCACACACAACACATCAGTAGGTCCACTTCACCTACCTGTATGTCAGTTGAAGTACTGATTGATGAGATCTTCCCTGGAGACACCTGCTCCTTCTTCCTCTGGCTCTTCATCACATGCCATCTCTGAATTTCCACCCACAGCTCCTGCTGCCTCACCCTCATCTACAATCAATGGTATCTGACGTCTCAGGGCTAGATTGTGGAGCATGCAGTAGGCAACGATTATTTGGCATACCTTTTGGGGCAAATAGAGGAGGGCTCCTCCAGATAGGCCCAGGTACCTGAATCTTGCCTTCAGGAACCCAAATGTTCGTTTGATTACATGCCTTGACCTTCTGTGAGCTTCACTGTAACAGAGTTCTCCTGGCATGGCTGGGTACCTCACTGGAGTAAACAGCCATGGTTAATTAGGATAGAGAGAGTTACCTGTGTACACAATAAACAAAAAACACGATTGTTGTAAGTGGGACTGCCTCAATTGTGATGACAGGAGGGATAACTCACAGACACACACCACAAAACAAACTTACGAAGCAGTCAGGCCCTCTCTGTTTGTAGCCGTGCCATTAGATGTGGGACATTGTTGTTCCACATGATGTACGAATCACGCACAGATCCTGGAAACTTGGCTGGAACTTGGGAGATGTACTGGTCTGCCAGTCACACCACCTGCATGTTGACAGAGTCATAGTTCTTTCTGTTCCTATACACCTGTTTATTGACACTGGGAAGGAAAAAGGCTACATGGGTGCCATCAATCGTTCTGACCACATGAGGAATGTGTTCCATATCATAAAAGTCTGCCTTCACATAGGATAAATCTGTACATTGGTGGAACCTGACTTAGCATTCCAGGTATTTCAACAATGCACACAGTAGATCCTTCAACACCAGACTGAACATGGGCTGATACATCCTTGCTGTTAAGGCCACAATATGCTGAATGGACCCTGTGGCCAGAAAGTGTAGCACTGACAAGACTTGAATGATGGGAGGTATGCCATAGGGATTGGGAATAGCAGGCATCAGATCGGGCTCCAACTGTGTACAAAGATCCATGATGATATGACGAGTCAAATGATAGGTCTGGATGACATGCTGTCTTCCATGGTTTCCAGGTCCACTAGTGGTTGGTACACTGGTGGGTTTCACACTCTCCTCATGGCAGCATTACTATGTAGAGAGAAGAGATTATACTATGAGTTATGCAGCATGCACAAATATTTTACACAGTGTGAATTACATGACACATAACATCTGTTGAGGATGCGTAGCACTTCTGACATATACAGTAAAGTTCATTGATATGCACAATTCCTAGCATCAATGCTGCACATTGGCTAGCATGTTTATGGGAATGTACATGTTAAATTAATGTCTGTGTACATGTGCGTAAGATGTAGCTATCCTGCACTATTCACACATACTCCCTTATCATGTAATTTGTTAAATGTATGACCATTATGTTGCACATACATGTTGGCACTACGTATGTATATACACTTCTTTTGGTGGAATAGGTGAATGACGCAGAGTAATATACTCAACCTTCGATGAAATGTTCCCAAAATGGCAGGCGTCAGACCTACTGTACTAGACAGTTGGAAGTGACCTAAGTCAGCCGCCGGAAGTTGTTATGACGGTAGACAGACACAACCGCCATGCAACTTGCCATTGGGTGACATTACTGACCTTGGCGGACTTGGACCAATGGCGATGACCGCCGGCGGTGATGGTCCTGTATGTGGTGGCTGTGATCGCCATTTTCTGATGTATTGCTCACTTGACTCCTGACACTTCTGACAGCAAGACCTCCACAACATGAGCTGCTGTGTACTGCCTCTGGGAGCCATCATGCCACCTCCTGCAGGTGATAGGGCCCCTGCCTTCACCCCGGAAGAACTTGAGAGGCTGGTGAATGAGGTCCTACCCTGTATGGACAGCTATGTGGGGCACCAGAGGAATAGGTGAGTCCTACGCCTTAGCCATGTGTGATACATTTTGTCTGTGACGTTGTCTCGAGCATGTGCACTAGTGTGGGTGTAAATGCATTCAGATGTCATGAAGTGTACTGAGAGGAGGGGTATGTGTGCCAGCTAGCTGTGACTGGTGTGAACTGATCATTCCTCTTGGTATGGTGCACGTGTACATGACTTTCTTTTTCTGTCTGTGTCATCTATGAAGGTGAATGCCCATCAAAAGAAGGGGATCTGGTGTGCCATCGCCAAGCAAGTGCAGACCCTGGGGGTCCATAGCCATCAGCGCACCCATTGCAGAAAGCGGTGAGAGGACCTGTGACGCTTGGCCCAGAAGACCACGGAGGACCAGCTGAGGATGTCCTCCCAACAAGGGAGGGGTGCCCATCAGACCTTGACCCCCATAATGGCCCGCATTTTGGCAGTGGCCTACCCTGAGGTGGATGGGCATTTGAGGGCAGGACAGTAGCCACAAGGGGGTAAGTACTTACAGAAACCATGTACTTTGCTCTTATACTTTGGCGCTTCCTGTCACATTTTAACAGCTGTGACAATGTAACAGGTGCTGCATGTATCTTGACTATAGCGATTACATAGTACTCTATTTGCCTGACTGAGAGAGGGATATCTGGACCTAGGCTTACGCCTGTGTACGTATAGGTTGCCAGTGTAAATATGCATGTATGTCTGCATGTGGAGATGTACAATTGACAGTGCCACATGTGTCTCCACCCAGCCATAGAAACATGTATGTAGCCAGCTGTAGCAGTCTATCAGGATATATGAACATGCAGATCTAAGGTGGCTGATCACTCCCATCCATGTACATCATATGTATTTCCTACAGATAGCCTCACATATGTGGTTTTGGGCTTAGTTATCTTTTGTGGTGGTACCGGTATTGACCTCATTTAAGTCTGCCATCTCATTCAGTCAACAGGTATCGGTTGATTTGGACTGTAGAAATGGGTTTGTGGTGCTGACCCCATTGTCCCTTCATATGCATACTATGGGGTATGTAACTGAAGAACATCCAAATATGGGTGTGCGATATAGTGTATTTGGTGGTACATGCTTTTCCATGCCATTATAATGTAGGCCAGTGGTTCTTAACCTGTGGTCCAGGGTCCCATGGGGGTCTGCGAAGCCTCCTCAGGGGGTCCGCAACTGCTTAGTAAATTAAATAGTTTTAACAGTTCTAGGTCCCCAGCTTTCAGGAATGACTCAGTGGGGAATCCTCGGATTCCAATCATGATTCGGTAGGTGTTCCCAGGTTCCAGTAATGATAAAGTGGGGGTCCACAGAAAACAAAAGGTTGGGAACCACTGATGCAGGTGATTCACTTTTATCCCAATGTCTTTGGATCAGAGGAGGTAAGCGATTGGGCTTTCCTACCGTTAGATAAAGTGCAATGTACATGCAAGATCTGCCAATGGTCTACCAACATTAGTGCAACATATGGTATTATCCACTTACATCACGTCACAATGGTTACTTGGGGTCAGCTCTACTGCAGTGGGACAAATCTTATTACCCTTAGCCTAGCTGATGTGGACAGGTTAGACAGGCATTGATTTAACCTTACTTCATACTTGAAAATGTAATGCCTTGCCTGTGCTCTTTGTCATCAAGGTGTTGTGGGAGCATTTGTTGTAGGTGCAATGGCAATGGTGTAGGTGCATGTGTGCCTCATGTGTACATGTTAGTATTCACATGTTAGGATTGGTGCGAGTGATGAGGGTTCACTTATTTTGACATGTTGTGGCTCTGTAGCTGCATGCCATGTGATGTATAAGTTGCCATGTTAGGTATCAGTTGGCTGACCTTTGTATAGTTATAGTTACATTGCTGTCTGCGATTGTCAGTGGTTTTATCATGTGTGCTAGGTAGGACACTATTGCTGTACATGCATGTATGGTGTGATGTGGGGTATCTGTGTATGGTTATTGCAACAAACCCTCTGGAATTTAATACAAGTTGTGATGTAGCTGTTCTCAAGACATGTATTCTAAGATACTGATGGCACCAGCCTGGGACTGGCACATAGTGTAGCTTTATCAGGGATTGTATCCATAGTGTAAAATCTGTACTGAGGGTTCAGGTGGGCATGTGATTTCAATGTCAGGTGCTGTGTAGTTAGTCAATAGAGTTGTCTTCACTTGCATGGTATATTAATTATCGACGCAGACATGTCAGGAGTTGAATGTGCACATGCATGATGTGGTGTTAACTGTCAACTGCTGTTCCTAATGATGATAGTAGAGATATGCCCAGGATTAGGACGAATTTTAAGCTTTTGGTAGGCCATAATGTGCATGCTGAGATAGGTTTACAGGTGATTTGATGGAAGGCTCCAGTTGTGGAACCTTACATGGAATATGATATTGGCGAGAGATATTACATGAAGGGATGGATAGAAATGACATGTTGTGACATGATGTAGGATCTGTGTTTTACTATACAGAATTCCCTAGGCAGAAGATGTATTTCTACAGTTGTGCATGTTGTAATGTGTGTATGCGAAGAATGTGATGACCCTCTCCCGCCCTCCCTCTCTCTCTATTTGTGTGCATCAGCATAGGCTGGTGAACAAGACGAGGCACAGGCAAGTGGGGAATGCTGCCGGCCACAGGACCCAGAGTGCTGAGACCACCGACAGCGAGGGACCCAGTGGCTCAGAGGGTAAGGAGCGTGCCACAGGGAAGACCGAATCTTCCACTACATCATTTTTGGTAGCCTCCTTCAGTGGACACTCCCTGGTGGTGGCAGACCCTTCTAGGACCACCCCAGCACCATCTTTGTCTGCCACACCCTTTCTACCACCGTCATCCCTGTAGCTCCCTACCCACTTGTCCGTGCCTTCTCACCCAGGATGTTGGGCGTCTCCTTCGCCACAGGCACCTCTGCCCCTGCCCCTGTCAGCCCAGATGCCCTCAGTGAGGAGGCTATTGACCTCTACGGGTCGAACTCTGTGGGTCAGTTGACCGTCATGAATGCCACCCAGGGGAACATGGTCTCCCCTGGCCTGAAGGTGGTTGCCATTGTTGGTGGCAGCCTGACCACACTGGCGGTGCAGGTGGTGGATTGGCTGTATTCTGTTGGGAAGACCGTCATGGTCATAATTTGGCAGTCTTCTCCTCCGACCTGTTGGCTGTATGATCGCCACCACCAACATGGCGGTCCTAAGACCGCCAAACTCGCAATGAGGCCCGTTTTCACTGGATGGACATCACCTTTTAATGAATAGGGAACAACAGTCTCATACAACTGGACTATCTAGCCAGACCTAGAAACATGACTTTGGTCAGGGGAATGTATCTTTCAGATGGAGTGTACCAAAGATAACCTTGTTAATACTTAAAGCATTTTTATGTAGTCTCAGATGGCCCATGCAGAAACTAAAACATTAAGGGTCAGACGTACCTATCTTTCTGGTTGCAAAAAGTGTCCACAGTACGAGTATCTACTTTTTGTGACCAGAAATGTAGTTTTTGAATCATGCTAAGTACAGACCAGTTCGCAAAATAAGTCAATGGAGTTGATCAAACTCCAGCTTACCTAATTAATATTTGTTAGGTAGGAGTCAGAAACCAACCTTGCCTGAGTCTGATTATAAATAAAGATTTTTTTTATCAAAGCAGCACGATTTCCTTAAAAGAAGCAGGGGGCTGTTTTTTAAAGAAAACATTTCTCAAAGTTTCAGAGAGGGTAAACAGTGGTCCTTTGGCATTATTTCTTTAATGTTTCAGGAAAGGTAAACAGTGGTCCTTTGGACCACTGCCTTCTCCCCTTAAACTGTTGCAACAATTCACATAGGGGGGGGGTTGTCGAAACTTTTCAGTACTTTGTAACCACTATTATGAATTATTATAATAAGCTACTGATAAATATTGATAGGAATCACAATTTAGAACGGATGCCACAAAATGTATTTCTAAATCTTTACTGACCCCTAAATTAGAATTAGTGCAGGGTACACACACAAATTCAGTGAATGGCAAGGTCTGTGACTGCTAAAAAGTTTTGTACATCTGGCCCTAAGTTCATAACACCATGCATGTATTCATCGATTACAAGTAGTTGACAAAATAAATGAGTGAAGGAAGATAAAATCACGATGGTGCACATAGCGTTCATGAGATGAACATCATGTTCTGGTATTAAACAGATTATATAGTTCAGTGAAGGAGGTTAATGGGAGCGAGTGTATTCATATATGAAAAAGCCTCAATAATAAGCAGAAGTGGAAGGTTGACAGGCAAATGGAAGAAGGAGAGGATTCTCCAACTTACAGCCCATTACAAAAAGTCGTTAATTTACAGACATTTTGCAAGGAGATTGTACTCCTGTAAGTAGTAAGCATTCCCAAAATACGCTCAAAAATTTGAATCCTATCACGACCCTTCTTAATGTGATATCTGAGTAACGGAACTTATTGCACTTTAAATGATCATAACAGAGTAGAGGAAAGTTTAAAAAATCCTCGCATGAGGTAGAACAGAGCTGTGTAAAAAGTGATCACCCACTTCTTTAAATATGTGATGCAACTTTTTTTTACTACACCCTACACATTCATACACCGCATTTCTCTTGGGAGTACTACTGGCAACTAGTACATTTTCTCTTTTATGTCTCTCAAGTATAAACAAGTGCTAAAAAAATATTAGAATATTATAATCGTATAATAAAAATTATCTCTCCTTTTTGATAGTACAATGTACAGTTCATTAGCTTAGGTGTAAAAATCTTGAGCCTCATCAAGCTTTCATTTTCATTTTCTGCTTTGAATACACCAGGCGATTACATTTCTAGTAGTCTAAGCAATCAAGAACTCCTCACTGGCACCGCTTGAACTCATTGTCGAGATTATTTTTGAAACCCTTTAGAGTAATGCATTTATTCAACTGGAATTGGAGAAGGGTCAAGGTGGAGAAGGCGAGGTGCGATGTACTTCAGCCTCGGGTGCTCTAATGTTATCCTATGGGAAAGAAACAGGCACTGCATAGGGGTACTTGGAAATGACTTACAGGACTGCTCTTCTGGGCTTTAGGTAGGTATGGGGGTGTAAAAGACAGTCACAGCTCGATGACCTGTAAAGGGGTGGGGCGGTCCAGCGTGCGCAAGTAACGTTTATTAAAAAAAGTAAAATAAAATAAGAACGTAGCTCCTCCGTTGCAGTGCCGCTCTTCTCTCCCTGGTCGCCGTTGCAGACAGACACAGGCTCCCAGCCTGCCCTGTGGCCAATCCTGATCAAGCAGTGTCAGGATTGGCTGGGAGCGCCCTGGCTGCGCATGTCAGGCAGACTGGGAGCCTGTGCAGGCTCTCTGCAACCCAGCAACACAGTGTCAGGCTGGAGAGAGCCCTGTGTGCATGTGTGTTTGGCCGGCCCAAGACGGCCGGCCAAACACACATGTACTCTGAGGAGAGTGCTCTGTGCACTCCTCTCACTGCCTGTCACCTCCATGGCCCCACCCCTTTCACCACAAAGGGATAATAAACATAGGTGGTCATTACAACCCTGGTGGACGGCGTTAAAGCTGCGGAAATACCGCAAACAGGCCGGCGGACAAAAAAAGGGAATCATGACCCTGGCGGTAACCGCCAACAAAGACAGCCACTTTAACACTTCGCCTGCCACGGCAGGACAGACAAACAGCGCGGCGTTCACCGCCAACAGACAGGCGGAAGACAATGTACCGCCCACAGTATCACAACACACTAATCCGCCACCTTTTCCGGGGTGGATTCTCCGTGGATAAAAACACGGCGGAAACAGCTTTTGCTATGGGAAAACGCTCACCTCAACACATCCCACGAGGAACGACGACTCCATGGAGCCGGAACTCCAATTCCTACCTGCCCATGTCTTTCTGCTCCTCTACGAACAACAGCGATGTAGGCGCAGAACATACCGATGAGTACTGCATCTACGACACGGGGAAGGGGGGAGGCAAAAGTTAGGGGGACACCCACCAAATACCCCCACCCTCGCATATCACAACATACACACCAATGCAGTCAAAAATATCACATTAACAACCCACAATCCCCCCGGAAGAATGAATACACAAAGCGAATTGCGGTCAAACATTGTAATGTGCCAATATACATGTCATACAAAAATATACTGATTTACATCTCGAAATCTGCCATAATTATATATACAATACAAGAAGTAGTGCAGATATGTACACAACAATGTCCGTGCACCAACAGTCCAAAAAAGCATGGGCGAGGCCCACAATAGATACCTGACCAAAATCGGAGAGAACACTGCCGGGGCATCAGATAGAAACACTACAGGCACCGCAGGGGGAAGGGAAGTGGGGGCACTTCAGCCAGATGACTGCAAAGCCAGATCCACGACGGGGCTCCATGCCCACTGCTTTATCCTGGGGAGTGCAAAGCCACAGTCTCACAAGTCTCTACAGTGGGTGGGGTGCCCACTGTACCATCCTGGGGAGTGCAAAGCCACAGTCTCACAAGTCTCTACAGTGGGTGGGTTGCCCACTGTACCATCCTGGGGAGTGCAAAGCCACATTATTGCAAGTAGATGCAGTTCTCAACTGGTACTGGGTGGGACTGGTGCCCAGACTGGATGAGTCTCCCCGTGAAAGTTCCTGTCCTGTCACTGTCCCAGCTGCACATGGGATAAGGATGCCTGATGTGGCGGCCTATTCATACCCAAATGGTGTTTGCCCTGTTCAGCGGTGCTCTGACATGGCGGTCTTTGCCCTGTTCAGCGGTCTTCACCATGGCAGTCTTGGCCTTGTTCAGCGGTGCTTTGCCATGGCAGTCTTGGCCTTGTTAACCGGTGCTTTGCCATGACGGTCTTGGCCTTGTTCAGCGGTGCTCTGACATGGCGGTCTTTGCCCTGTTCAGTGGTCTTCACCATGGCAGTCTTGGCCTTGTTCAGCGGTGCTTTGCCATGGCGGTCTTGGCCTTGTTCAGCGGTGCTTTGCCATGGCGGTCTTGGCCTTGTTCAGCGGTGCTCTGACATGGCGGTCTTTGCCCTGTTCAGAGGTCTTCACCATGGCAGTCTTGGCCTTGTTCAGCGGTGCTTTGCCATGGCGGTCTTGGCCTTGTTCAGCGGTGCTCTGACATGGCGGTTCGGATACTGACATTGGTGTGTGGCATAACGAACTCCACACTGGACATTGGTGTGTGGCTTGACGAACTCCACACTGGACATTGGTGTGTGGCATGACAAACTCCACACTGGACATTGGTGTATGGCATGACGAACTCCACACTGGACATTGGTGTGTGGCTTGTCGTTCCATCATCGCCCAGCGGGGCTGTGGGATCCTGGTCCCTCCTGGGCACTGACTCTGGCGGTGGTCTCTGGACCAGTGACGATACTTGGGCCCTCCTGGGCACTGACTCCGGCGGTGGTCTCCTGACCAGTAACGATACTTGGGTCCTCCTGGGCACTGACTCCGGCGGTGGTCTCCTGACTCCGGCGGTGGTCTCCTGACCAGTGACGATACTTGGGCCCTCCTGGTCACTGACTCCGGCGGTGGTCTCCTGACCAGTGACGATACTTGGGCCCTCCTGGGCTCTGACTCCGGCGGTGGTCTCCTGACCAGTGACGATACTTGGGCCCTCCTGGGCACTGACTCCGGTGGCGTTCTCCGGACCAGTGACAATACTTGGGCCCTCCTAGGCACTGACTCTGGCGGTGGTCTCCTGACCAGTAACGATGGTGCTGGCGGTTGTGTCTGGACCGCCGGAAATGATGGCGCACTTCTCTGCCGTGACACTCACAACAGGCTGGGGAGACTTCCTCAGGACCTTCCCCACCTTCTTTGGAGTTACAGCTGACTCACCAATCGCCTTCAATCCCATTTCACTTATTGTCCCACCAGGAGTCTTGACACGGTCCCGTCGTCCACTCTCCAATTTCAGAGCCTTTACAGGGGGTGGGCTGACAGTGCCTTGGCTCCGGGTCCTACTGCCTGCCCTGGTGGACGGTGCACTCCAAAAACCTGGAACACGCACCACTGGTACTGGAGGCTTTTTGGCTGAGGCGCTACGACGGGACTGATACATTGGAGGGGGTGTGGGGGCAAAAAGGTCAATTTGACAGAGGGACAGTTTCTGACGGACACTGGGATGGGTAGCTGGAGGTGGTCTGGGAGTGGAGGAAGAGGAGGTGGTTGTAGGAGGTGTCACTTTAGGTGTTTTGGGTGCAGGTGCAGGTACTGGAGGCTGTCGTGAGGTGGATGGATGTTGGGTGAGTGATTGCTGGCGTTTGTGTACTTTGGGAGGGGGCGTCACAGACACACTGGGAGAGGACACAGGGGACGTGTAAATGGCAGTGGAGGTGGTGAGTGCAGGTGAGCGGCTTGAGGTGCTGGGTGTCCTGGTGCGAGTACTAGTGCCTGTAGATGTGGTGCATGCAGGTGTGTGTGTAGACGACACTGGGAGGGAGGAGGGAGAAGAGGAGGGGGACACAGTGGAGGCAGTGGATGTTGCTGTGTCTGTATGGGTGTGATGCTTGTGTGAGTGCCTGTGGTGTGTGTGGTGCCTATGTTTGCTTGAGCTACCTTTGGGTGTTCACTTGTGTGCATGCTGGTCTGTAGGTGTGCTTGGGATGGGCTGGGGTACAGGGGATTGGGTCTGGGTGGAGGAGGTTGGACGGGGGGGCTGGACACAGGGACAATGGCTGCCATCAGTGCTGAGGCCAGAGATTGCAGGGTTCGCTGAAGGGCAGCCTGACCAGAATGAATGCCCTCCAGGAATGCATTACCGTGTTGCAACTCCCTTTCTACACCCTGGATGGCATTCACAATGGTAGACTGCCCAACAGTGAGTGACCTGAGGAGGTCAAAGGCCTCCTCACTGAGGGCAGCAGGGGTGACTGGGGCAGGGCCTGAGGTGCCTGGGGCGAAGGTGATGCCCACCCTCCTGGGTGAGCGGGCACGGGGCGAACGCTGAGGGGCTGCTGGGAGGGCGGTGCTGGTAGAGGGGGGTGGCGGCTGTACCTGTAGAAGTGGGGGGCACAGATGGTGCCGCCACCACAAGGGAGCTCCCATCGGCGGACGAGTCATTGTCGCTGGTTGGTGATCCTGTGGCCGACGTGAAGCTCCCCTCGCCCTCCGTCCCACTGGTGTATTCAGAGTCTGTGGTATGGCCCTCCATGGCTATGTGGGATGCAGCTCCCTCGTGCTCCGGTGCCACTGTACCTCCGCCTGATGATGCTGATGTACAAAAGGACAGGGAGAGCAGGAAAGGGGGGGAGACAGAAGAAAGAGAGTTTTAGTGCATGGCATACCACTACCGTTGGCGGACAAGACAGACGCAGCAGCCCCATGCATTACGCCGTGCTCCTGCCCTCTGCACATGCAATTTCTGGGATATGGCCTACATGGCAATGGTAGAAATCAGCGCACATGGATGGCAAAGGGGCAACTATACCTCAACTTGCCACTGTTCTGAGCTGGAGTAGAGTGCCACATGGCCTACATTACGGAGGGGCCTTGCCTACCTAACTCGCCCTGGCCTAGGGACACCCACAGCCCACCTCCCCCACCAAGACCCCTCTACTGTGCGCAAAATCCACAGAATGAGGTTGTACTGACCCACTTGTGTCTGCTGTGATGTCCTAAAGCACCCATCCAACTCCGGGTAGGCCACCACCAGGATCCGGAACATCAGGGGGGTCATGGTGCGACGGGCACCCCTCCCACGTTGGGAGGCCATCCCCAGCTGAGCCTCCGCCGTCTTCTTGCTGCAGCGGCAAATGTCCTCCCATCTCTTATGGCAGTGGGTGCCCCGTCTCTGGTGGGCCCCCAGGGTCCGGACCTCCTTGGCGATGGCACGCCAAATGTCCCTCTTCTGGTGGGCGCTGACCTACATGACATGCACAAGGAAAGAGGAACAGTCATTACCAACTGCACCATCAATGTGAGTGTCCCCCTCCCAACTCTGCCCATGTGGCCCATTCATCCCCATGCATTTCTGTTCTTAGAACTCTGCCCCCTTCCCTCTCCCACCCAGCCCTGTCCACCCAGGCCTAGCCCATCCAACGTGCTCCCAGTGTACTGACCTGTTGGTCTGGAGGACCGTAGTGTAGCGTGTACTGGGGGAGGACCCCATCCACAAGTTTCTCCAACTCCTGTGCAGTGAAGGCAGGGGCCCTTTCCCTAGACGCAGCAGCCATCGTCGCTTCTAGACCGAGGTCACAGCAGCACTAGCAGTGTAGGTCCTCTCCTGTCGAAGGTCAGGTATCTAGTGATTGAAGAGATAGAAAATGGCAGTGACGTCCGCGGCGGTGACGTCCGCGGCGGTGCGCATCATCACCGCCGGCGCACCTGTTTATTGGCTCCTGGGACCCATAGGGTCCTATGTGAACCAATGCAGCATTGCGCCGCGGTCTACGACCGCCTACCGCGACGGTGTGCAACGCCAGTGCAGTTACCCCACAATCCCATTGTCCCAGTTTAGAGGTCAGGCAGCCGCCATTTCAGGGGCCCACATGGCTTCATTTACTACTGCGTCACGCATAGCTAGGCCTATACTCAACACACATACAGGAAGGGGTTTTGTCTGGTGTAGTCTTGTGTGTAACTGTGGGTACATACCTGGAGGAATAGTGACTGTTTCTTCGCTGTTGTCCTTCTTAGGCACCGTCAGCTGGGACATATGAGAAGATGGCGGAATCCTCCGGTGTACCGACCGCTGGTGGACCTGTTGACAATGGAAGAAAGACATTTGATCGTGACCTACCGGTTTGACCGTGCCACAATCCAGGAACTATGTACCCAGTTGGAGCCAGACCTGATGTCACCGATCCGCCATCCGACTGGAATCCCCCCTGACGTGCAGGTGCTGTCAGTGCTCCATTTCCTAGCAAGTGGGTCTTTTCAGACAACAGTGGCCATGGCATCAGGGATGTCCCAGCCTATGTTTTCCAACGTCTTGTCCAGAGTGTTGTCTGCCCTGCTGAAACACGTAAGGAGATACATCATTTTCCCTGAGGTGGAGGATTTGCCTACAGTGAAAGGTGACTTCTATGCCCTTGGACATATCCCGAACGTCATAGGTGCTATTGATGGGATCCATGTAGCTCTGGTCCCCCCCTGAAGGAGTGAACAGGTGTACAGGAACAGGAAGAGTTATCATTCCATGAATGTCCAGATGGTCTGTTTGGCAGACCAGTACATCTCTCAGGTAAATGCAATGTTCCCTGGCTCAGTGCATGACGCCTACATCCTGCGAAATAGCAGCATCCCTGATATGATGGGTCAACTCCAGAGGCACCGTGTATGGCTATTGGGGGACTCTGGTTACCCCAACCTTTCGTGGCTACTAACCCCAGTGAGGAATCCCAGGACCATGGCAGAGGAACGGTACAATGAGGCCCATGGGCGGACTAGGAGGGTGATCGAACGCACCTTCGGCCTCCTTAAGGCCAGGTTCAGGTGCCTCCATATGACAGGTGGGTCCCTATTCTACTCACCGAAGAAGGTGTGCGACATCATCATCGCCTGCTCCATGCTCCATAACTTGGCATTGCGACGCCAGGTGCCTTTTCTGCAGGAGGATGATCCAGATGACGGTGTTGTAGCAGCTGTGGAGCCTGTGGAGCCTGTGGACAGTGATGAGGATGAAGCTGAGGTATAAGAAAACGACAACCGGGAGTCAGTCATACAGCAATATTTCCAGTGAGACACAGGTGAGTACATTTTCATGTTTAACATTACATTAAGTTTCACACGTCTACCTCTATCCTGTACCTACATTTCACTCACTATTTGTTAACTGAGTTGTCCCCTTCCATTTCAGTTTCACAAATGTGGTAATCTACGTGTCAACAGCTTGCACCCTTGAAGGGCTTGTGATGTGTGACATTGGTATGTTGCCCTTCCAATGGGTAACCCTTTTGGACACTGTAATTGACAAACCAAATTTCAAAATCATAGACTGACTCCAGTTTTATTGGTGTTTCAAGGGTGTTTATTTAAGTGCTAAAAAATGAAGGGAGGTTGTGAAATGGTGATGGGTTATGGTGGAAGAATGTCCATGGCAGAGTCCAGTCTATTAGTCTCACAGGTACATTGCACATCTGGGCATTGGAAGTAGAGCTGGGCCAGTTCCAATCTGGACAGGGTAACAAAGTGGGGCAGTGGGAGGACAACGGGGGTCTTGCCATCTTGCTCTGTCCTGTTCCTGGATCTCAGGGACCGCTTTCGTGGTGGTTGTCCGTCTGCAGGGGGTGGGGTGCTGGTGTGTTGGTCCTGTGGCGGGGCGTCCTGTCCACTAGCGCCGGCGGAGGTGGTGGGCAGTTCATCGTCGTGGCTAGTGTCAGGGGCCCCTTGGAGTGCCACGGTGTCCCTCAAGGTCTTTTGAATGTCCGTCAGCACCCCTACAATGGTGCCCAGGGCGGAGCCTATGGTCCTGAGCTCCTCCCTGAACCCCAAACACTGCTCCTCCTGCAGACGCAGGGTCTCCTGCAACTTGGCCAGGACCGTTGCCATCATCTCCTGGGAGTGGTGGTATGCTCCCATGATGGAGGAGAGGGCCTCGTTGAGAGTGGGTTCCCTTGGCCTGTCCTCCCTCTGTCGCACAGCAGCCCTCTCAGTTCCCCTGTGTTTGTGTGCCTCCGTCCCCTGGACCGTGTGCCCACTACCACTGCCCCCAGGTCCCTGTTGTTGGGGTGGTGGGTTAGCCTGGGTGCCCTGTAGTGGTGGACACACCGCTGATTGACCTGTCCTGGGTAGGGACGTATGGGCCCACTGGGTGGGTGCTGTGCTGGTGTTCCCAGAGGGTGGAAGGTCGGTGTTGGGCTGTGGCTGGGCAAGGGGAACCGACTGTCCTGAGGCCCACGATGGTCCGGGCTGGTCATCAAGATCCAGTAGGGCAGGGCTGCTGTCGTCACTGTGGCCCTCTTCTGGGGGTGGAGTGGTGTTGTCAGGACCCTCTGGTGTGGTGACGTTCCTTCGGGTTCCTGTGGGGGTATAAGTACATGATTATTGCATGTGTGTGTTTCATGGTGTGCAATGTTTGGGTGTGCGTGTACCCCAGTGCAGGCATTCCTGTGTGGGGGCTTGTGTGCTGATGGTTGGGGGGTGTTCTGGGTCTGTGCAGTGGGCATGCTTTAGTGATGGGTATCCATGCTTAGTTATGTCATGCAGGTCTTGGGGTTGGGATGGGTGGTTTGTGTTATGGGTAGATTAGTGAGGATTTGGGGTGATTGGGGAGGGTGTGAGGGTGGGGGTGTGTGATAGCATGCAGGTAGGGTGGGGGATATGGTAGTTAAGATTTGACTTACCAGTGTCCGTTCCTCCAACGACTCCTGCAAGGCCCTCAGGATGCAAGATGGACAAGACTTGCTCCTCCCATGTTGTTAGTTGTGGGGGAGGAGGTGGGGGTCCGCCGTCAGTCTGCTGTACCGCGATGTGGTGCCTGGATACCATGGAACGCACCTTCCCCCGTAAGTCGTTCCACCTCTTCCTGATGTCCTCCCTATTTCTTGGGTGCTGTCCCACAGCGTTGACCCTGTCGACTATTCGTTGTCATAGCTCCATCTTCCTGGCTATGGATGTGTGCTGTACCTGTGAGCCAAATAGCTGTGGCTCTACCCGTAGAATTTCCTCCACCATGACCCTGAGCTCCTCCTCAGAGAAGCGGGGGTGTCTTTGGCGTGACATGGGGTTATGTGTGTGAGGTGTGGGTGGTGTATGTGTTGATGAGTGTGGTGAGTGTAGTGGTATGTGGTGTTTTGTGTGTGGGTGTTGTGTGGGTGATGGTGTAGTGTGCCTCTGTGTGATGGGGTTCTCTAATCTGTGCTGTCTCTCTCTGGCCTTCTCTCTAATTTTGGGTCGTAGGGGTTTGTGGGTGATGTGGGTGTGTGTTTTATATTGTTGTAGATGTGTGGGAGTGTTGTTTGTATGTGCATCAGGTGTGTGTATTTGTAATTGTCCAATGTGGCGGTGTTTTGGAGATGTGTGTGTATTTTGAGCGAGGCGGTGTGTACCGCCAATGGAATACCGCGGTTGAAAGACCGCCGCGTGGATTCGTGGGTCATAATGGCATGGGCGTGTTTCTGTTGGCGTGGAGGTGAAGGGTTTGTTTCCGCATGTTTATCGCTGACCTTTGGTGTGGCGGGATTGTGTGGGTGTCTGACTTTCGGCGGATTCCGTGATGTGTGTCATAATAGCTGTGGCGGGCTCCCGCCGCCGCGGTGGTGTATTGGCGGTCTTCTGCACGGCGGTAAGCGCCTTTTACCGCCAATGTTGTAATGACCCCCATAGTTTATTATCCCTTTGTGGTGAACGTTTTGCAGCTCCTGCTGCTGGCGGGGAGGACCAATGCTCCTTCACCCTCTTAGAGGAGCCGTCCCTGGTAAAAGTTAGAGCAATCACTAATTTCACCCATCAAATAAATAAAGTGAACCGAGGGCTTCAAGGCTCCCGTCAAAGATGCCATTATTGGGATCCAAAATATAGTTGCCTTGTTGGATGGTACACCAATACCATTGATCAATACCACTGCCGCTGCTAAAACTGAGGCAGTTCTTTCAGTTATCGAGGACTACACTGGAAGAGTGAAACGTAATTCTCTATTTTATGTGGTCATGCAATTACAGTTCATATCTTTCACAGTCCAGGTACAGGCCTCCGATGCCCTCACCAACTCAAAGACATGTGTAAATAAGGTATATTTCTAGGGCTGCACCTCTTATATCCCTTAGTAGTTTGCACCTTGCTCAGGAGGAGGGTGTTGTCTTTTGACTCCCTACGCCCCAACCTGAATCTGTTTCTTAGAAACAAAGCTAGCCACTGGATTCAGCAAAGGTAAAAGCAATCAATGCACATAATTAAGCTCTTGACAGTGATGTCAGTAAGATACAACATTTTACGTTTCCTAAGAGGAATTCAATAAACCTGGTCCAGCAACATTACATGAGGAGGACTACTGGGTTTAGGTTGCAAGGCTTATCCACCAGGCAGTTCCCCTGTCCTCTTTCCAAATTGGATCACTGTTAGACCTGACAGCCTCAGGGTGGTCACCCCCTAACATTTTGCCTGCCTCCCTCCATTTTTTAAATATTGTTTTTACTGGTTTTAAGACTCTGCGCATTTTACCACTGCTAACCAGTGCTAAAGTGCATATGCTGTCTCCCTTTAAACATGGTAACATTGGAACATACCCAATTGGATTATTTAATTTACTTATAAGTCCCTAGTAAAGTGCACTATATGTGCCCAGGGCCTGTAGATTAAATGCTACTAGTGGGCTTGTAGCACTGGTTGTGCCACCCACTTAGGTAGCTCCTCAACCTTGTCTCAGGCCTGGCAATTCGACTTGGCATTTAAAAGTACTGCCGAGCCTAAAACTCCCCTTTTTCTACATATGTCACCCCTAAGGTATGCCCTAGGTAACCCATGGGGCAGGGTGCTGTGTAGGCAAAAGGCAGGGCATGTACCTGTGTAGTTTACATTTCCTGGTAGTGTAAAACTCCTAAATCTGCTTTTACACTGCTGTGAGGCCTGCTCTCTTCATAGGCTAACATTGGGGCAACCCTCATATACTGTTTGAGTGGTAGCTGCTGATCTGAAAGTAGAAAAGAGAAAGCAGAATGGTGATACAAAATTCTGCTGACTGGTGAAGTTGGATTTAATATTACCATTTTAGAAATGCCACTTTTAGAAAGTGAGCATTTCTCTGCACTTAAATCCTTCTGTGCCTTACAGTCAACATCTGGCTGGGTTCAGTTGACACTTCCCTTGTGCATTCACTCAGACACACCCCAAACAGAGGATCCTCAGCCTCACTTGAAAACATTTGCATTTTGAATGGGTCTTCCTGGGCTGGGAGGGTGGAGGGCCTGACACTTACATGTCAAAGGACAGTAGCTTGCCCTCACACAAAGGACTGCCACACCCCCTAGTGGGACCCTGGCAGGCAGGATTGAACTGAAAGGGGACCATGTGCACTTCTATACCACTCTTTGAAGTCTCCCCCACTTCAAAGGCACATTTGGGTAACTAAACAGGGCCTCTGCCCCGACCAACTCAGACACTTCCTGGAGAAGAGAACCTGAACCAGAACTTGCATCCTACCAAGAAGAACTGCCTGGCTGCCAAAAGGACTCACCTAACTGCTTTCTGTGAAGGACTGCTGCCCTGCTGACTTGCTGCTCTCTGGCTGTGGTGAGAAGTGCTCTCCAAGGGCTTGGATAGAGCTTGCCTCCTGTTCCCTGAAGACTCAGGACCAAAAAGACTTCATCTCCACAAGAAGGATTCCTTGTGCAGTCAAAATCAACGTGCAGCCTGTCAGAAACGACGCATAGCCTGCACCGCGGTGAAAAATTCACCACACGCCAAACCGGAACGAAACATCCCAACTTTGCAACGAGAAGATGGATGCAGCGCCAGCGTAGCGACTGGAAATTCGATGCACAGCCCACTGGATCGACGCACAGCCGAGCCGGAACGACACAGCCCGACTTCCAGAGAGGAATCTACGCAGCACCTGCCGTGCGGTCCAAATTTCCATGCAACGCCCACCGGATCGACGTAGCACCTGTGACTTCGTCCTGTCAGCACTGGAAATCCACGCATCGTCCCTGGGGCTTCCGAAAACCCAGCAACCCCAAGAGGATCCACGACTGAGCGCCTGAAATCGACGCACAGCCATCCCTGCATGAAAACTAAATGAAGTATTGCTGTGTGTGGCCCGAGAAATCGACACACACACCCCTTTTGTTTCCATGCATCTCCTCCTCTGCAGTTCTTTGCTGACATTTTGAATGCGAAACAGGTACTTTGTGCTTCAAAGAGACATTTATTGCTTTTATAAGACTAAAGACACTTTATATCACTTTTACAGTGATATCTCAACATATACTTATTGCATTTTAATTGTTTTGACCTGAATCTTAGATAAATATTATATATTTTTCTAAACACTGTGTGGTGTATGTTTGTGGTGCTATACTGTGTTATTGCATGATTTATTGCACAAATACTTTACACATTGCCTTCTAAGTTAAGCCTGACTGCTCAGTGCCAAGCTACCAGAAGGTGGGCACAGGATAATTTGGATTGTGTTGTGACTAACCCTGACTAGGATTGTGTTCCCTACTTGGACAAGGGTGTATACCTCTGCCAAATAGAGACCCCATTTCTAACAAGAACCTTTGGTCTCTGAGGTCAGAAACAATGCCTGCTCTGGCAAGAGGTGTTATCACCTCCACTTTCTAGAACGATCTCCATTGAAGTGAATGGGACATCTGACAATGTAACACACCTCTACACCCGGATGCCCCAGAGCCCCCTAAGGTGACCTGTTGATGTGGCCTTGGACCTTGCCCCATACTCACCTAAAGCCCAGAAGAGCAGTCCTTTAAGTCATTGCCAAGTACCCTTATGCAGTGCCTGTGTCCCATAGGATAACATTAAAGCACCAGAGACTGAAAAGCACCTCTGGAACCGGTGCCTCAGTGCTTCCCGAAGTGACCTATTGATGCTGCTTTGGACCTTGCCACATACTTTCCTTAACTCCAGAAGAACAGTCCTGTAAATAGTTTTTAAGTGCCTGAATGCATTATATATATTTTCTCCACAGAATAACATTACCACTCCAGAAATTGCACAGTCAACTTTTGAAACATATAGTCATATCCCGAAAAGTACTCACCTGATTCTGATGATCTTGGTATCTAAGTTCATATAAAAATAAGTATTATTTTTTATAAATTGCTATGAGAATTCTTTATTGAGTGTCTTATTTACTGGCTCTGTGTTTGCAATAAATGCTTAACACTGTCCTCTAACAAGCCTAACTGCCTCCCCACACTACCACAAAAGAGAGCTTTTAGGGTTATTATTTTAACCCCTGTCAGCCAATAAGGGTCCCCTTGACTATCTGCATATTGTCCCCTTACATTGGTATAATACATAGATAGCCAGCTTCTTACAGACAACCAGTAAACACTTAGGGGCAGATTTACAAGCCCCTTACCCCACCTTAACGCTGTCTTAGCATCATTTTTATGATTCTAAGGTGGAGTTAAGGCGGCCATTCCCCCACGCCATATTTACAAATGCATGCATTTCACCACTTTGCAACCCCATGCACCACATTATGCCTGCATCAGGCATAATGTATGCAAGGGGGGCATTCCCCCTTACAAGATTTGACTGCACCATTTTTCTGTAATTTTTAATACCTGCTCAGGGCAGGCGTTAAGGTCACACACCCATAATAATCTATGGCCTCCCTGTGCTTTGCTGCTCTAGTGTCAAAATGTTTGACGCTACTGCAGCAAAGCGCCACAGCGGTGTAAAAAATGTTGACGTTGTTGTAGTAATGACCGCAATGGTGTGCTGTATTGTAAATACGGCTCAACCATAGTGTCGTTAGGTGGTGCAAGGGCGTTTCAAGAGAAATGGCGCATCTGGACTGATGTACCACTTTCTGGTAAATCTGCCCCTAAATATTCCTGTGATCGGAAGAGCCTGAAGGACATAACAGTATATCACTTTTGTAAATGTGCGATCAAGGCAAAATATACCAGATGAAAACATTGTCATATATTTATTCCTGTAATTTTTTTTAACATTATTTTTAGTTTAAGTGATTAGTTTCTTTGGGTAAGTTCATTTTCCCATAAGATGCAAATCTTGGTTGGCACATTAAGGGCTGTATATGGTAGGGATATCATGTGTCTGTAGTGGGATGCATTGTATGGGCCAGCAGTGTCCCCTCTTTCGCGCTATAGGTCTTATCTAAAATCTTTTTCAATTTTGCTCTGAGTTTGAGAAGATCAGTGATAAGGTCAAGCAAATTCATGCAGACTTTTGTTATTTCGTTAGATGACAAAAGCCACTAAGAGGCATATTTATAAACTCCTAGTGCCACCTTGCACCACGTTAGCGTCATTTATTTTACGCTAATGTGGCCCGCCAAGGCCAAAATCCTCACACCATATTTACAAAGTGGCACAGTGCATGCATTGGGCCACTTTGTAACCCTTTGTGCTACATTATACCTGCACCAGGCATAATGTATGCAAAGGGGGCTTTCCCCAGTTTGGGGGGGGGGGCTGAAAAACTGGCTCAAGGAAATTCAACATCAAATCTTGTGAAATCTTGCGTCATTATTTAGGGCACTTTCAACTCCTGCTTATAGCAGGCGTTAAAGGGGGGCTTCCATCATTTATAATGGGCCCCTATGTACTCTGCAGGAGCACATCAATAGCATCACAGAAAATGGAGCTATTGCCCCCTACCCTGTGCCATGGTGCACCGTATTTTAAATACAGCACCCACATGGTGGTGGTAGGGGGGCACTAAGGGGCACAAGGAAAGTGTCGCTGCACTAGGTGCATCGCCACTTTCCTTAAATATGCCCCTAGGTTTTCAGTTGTGTTCAAAGCAATTTCTACTGCACCATCTATCTGAATGTACAAAGAGCAACTTCTTTTACTGTTAAGTCAGTTTCCGTTGCCTCATATGAAGCAGTGTATACAGTCTCAACAATTTGTCATTATTGTTAATACCACAGATTTTATACCCAAAAATGCCTTTGAAGTGGGGGAGTTTTCAGAGAGTGGTTTTGAAGTGCACAAGTTCCCCTTTCAGCCCAGTCTTGTCTACCAGGGTCCCCGTGGGGGTTATCAGTCCATTGTATGAGGGCAGTGAAGTAAATCCATAAGAAAAATACCAATTCAAAAAGTAGAACACTTGTTTATTTGTTCAAGTCCTGAATAATGAAAGACCCCAGCCGCTCCTGCTCAGCTCCTTCTTTAACTGCCTCCAATCCCCACATTCCAGGCAGTACCATTCTAAGAGCAGGGAGAGCAGGAAGATACCATTTCACATAACATAAATAAACGAAGCGTAAAGGGGCAAGATATAATTACCTGAACCTTGAATTCCAATTTGCATACATAAATGTTTCCCCAACAAACAGAATACCACACCATCTTTCCCCTTCAAACAAATAACTATAAACATATATACATAATATTGTTTTGACATTCCTATTGAGATTCCTAAATAACTATTAATATATACACATTATTTTATTTTGACAATTCTATTGAGATTCCATACACGTCCATCATCCAATTTAACCGCTCCTTTATAGACTTTAATAATTTTAAAGACTCTACTAAAGTGAGACTGCCCTCCACCAGTTCTCCCTGGTAATTTGACTTTAACTAACTCCCCTACCCCAAAATGCATCTCCTTTACAGATTTTCTCGCATCATACACAAGTTTTCTTTTCTCCTGACAGGACAAATGCTTACTCCTTGCTGAAACTCTCCTGCCCTCATAATTGAGATGTTCCTTGGTATAATTTTTAACCCACGGTGGATTTATCACAGTGTGAGGTATACGTTTCCTGAACATGATGAACGGAGATTGACCAGTGCTAGTGTGAGGGGTGAACCTATATTCCTCAACCTTCTTCTTCACCATATACTCCCAATCACAATTTAAATGATTAGCTAACTGGATAGTCTCTTTTAATGTTCTGTTGAAGCGTTCTACCATGCCATTGGTTTCTGGATGATATAATGCACTCTTTTTGTGTAAAATCCCTCTTTTCCTCAAGAACTCACACATAAGTTTGGATGTGAATTGAACTCCATTATCAGTCAAAATAGACTTAGGATTACCCTCTCTACTAAATACTTCAGTGAGGAATTCTAAAACAGTCAAAGAAGACACCTCAGAGACAATCTTGACTTCCGGCCATCTAGATAACTCATCCATGAGGACCACCACATACTTCGAATGAGATTTATAATTCAAAGGCCCCAAAATGTCAATAGATACAGAATCCCACACCTCACTGGGAATTTTTTTGAGTATCATGGGTTGGGTTCTGACTTTCAACGATTTATCTGCAACATTACACTCCACACAATCACGCACCCTTCTCTCGATAGATAAATCCATCCCTGGCCACCAATACACTCCCCTAAGTCTTTCTTTAGTTTTGCAGATCCCATGATGACCACTGTGAGCAAGATCCATAATACGTTCACGCAAATTGCACGGCGGGATCAACCTTTCCCCTCTTAACACAATTCCATTTTGAATGGACAATTCATGCCAAATCTTACCAAAACCATCACCTATACTCTCACTTTTATCTAAAACCTTACCAACAGAAAGTAAATCTCTCACACGGGAAAGTTCAACATCATCATCCACTCCTTGTTTCCATTCTTCCTCAGTAACACATCCATCCGTTACAGCACATACTTTCACCTCCTCATCTACCCACCAGGAACTTTCAGGGTCATCTTCTCCCACTCCTTTATTTCTGAGTCTGGATAAACAGTCTGCAGCTTTATTCTCACAACCTGGCACATACTTTACATCGAAAAAATAATCCTGTAGGCCCACAATCCATTTACAAATACGACCTGAAACATTATCCAAACCCTTCTTCTCAAAAATCTCACGTAGTGGTTTGTGATCAGTGCACACCACAAATTTAGTTCCCCACAGAAATTGTTTGAATTTCTTTATAGCCCAAAAAATTGCCAAAGCCTCTTTTTCAATGGTAGAATATTTATACTCCGCTCCACGTAAACTCCTTGACGCAAAAGCAATGGTTTTGTTCTCATCACCACTAAGTTGTTTCAAAACACAACCTAACCCTTTCTCAGATGCATCCGTAGTGATAGAGCACGGAAGGCCAGGTTGGAAACTATTTAAGGATTGCGCCGATGACAAGCTCTCTTTCAAGTCATCAAATTCCCTTTGACATTCTGAGTCCCACATGAATACAGATCGACTTTTAAGTAAATTTCTGATAGCACAAGTTCTTTTAGCTAGATCAGGAATGAACCTAGAATAATATTCCACCATTCCCAAGAACGTCTGCACATCAGACTTACTTTCAGGTACAGTAAGCTTGATAATAGATTTCACTAGATCATCTTTCGGCTTTACACCTTCTGCAGTAATCATGTGTCCAAGGTAAGAGATTTCATTTTAAAAAAAACTTACACTTATCCCCTTTAAGAGTTATACCTTTGTTCCGGAAAATGTTGAGCACACTCCTCACAGATGTTCTGTGTTGTTCAAGAGTACTGGAGAATATGAGAACATCATCTTGAAAAAATTTCACGAAAGGCAACTCACCAAGAAGCTCATTCATGAGTCTTTGGAAGACCGAAGCCGCAGAACATAGACCAAACGGCATCCGGTTGAATTTATAAACACCAAAAGGAGTGATAAAGGAAGTCAACACTTTAGATTCTTCACAAAGCTGAACCTGGTGATAAGCCGAGCTGAGATCCAAAGTAGTGAAAAATCTAGCATTACCTAACGAACTTATCATTTCAGTTATGTTGGGTAAGGGAAACCTGTCTTCAACTACTGCCTTATTTAAATTGCGCAAGTCCACACACAATCTTATGTCTCCATTGGCCTTAGAGGCAACCACAATGGGTGCAATCCATTCCGCAGCCTCAACTTTTTCAATGATACTTTCTGATTCTAATCTCTGAAGTTCCTTTCTCACATTGTCCCTTACACTAAAGGGTATACTTCTAACTTTGCACATTACAGGTATTGCTCCTTTCTTAAGTACAATGCGATGCTTGTAGCCCTTAACACATCCAATTTTGTTGGAAAATACCTCAGGAAATTCATTCTTGAGATCTTCACCCTCCATACATACCTTCTGCACTTGAACTTGAGGGTTAGCATTAGGATTCAATATAATATTAAGTAATTTTTGATGAGGCCATCCCAAAATCGTGTCACCCACAACAGGAATATATATTTTTCCTTCAATTACGTTTCCCTTGAACGTGATCTTAGCCTCAAAGTACCCTCTTAACTCAATAGGTTTCCCACCATAACTAAACGGCATAACATCCGGAGGGAGAAGAGTCACATTGTTGATAAAGTATTTCAAATAATCTGACTCCGAAATCAGGGTTAACTTTGCGCCTGAATCCATCATCATGGAAACCTTGATCCCATTTACATCAACCTCATCAATGGGATAATCACAATTTACCCTGGCAATACAATTTACATAATTAACAACCTGTAACACAAACGACTTCTCTTCCTCTTCATCACTGCAAGCATACTCAATTTCATTCACTTTCACCATTTTCTTCTCACTTGACTTGCAACATCTAGCAAAATGCCCTCTTTTACCACATTTTTTACATAACATGTTAATTGCTGGACAATCCTTGCTATTGGCTAAGTGTGATGAAGAATTACACCTATAGCATAACAGTTTAGATTTGAGTGATCCAGTCGGTTTCTTTGTTGCCACCTTGGTTTCAACTAACTGGATATCCCTCAAGGCATTTTTAGATTTTCTTAAGTTTTCCATGCAAAGTTCAGAATGTTCAATTTGTTTTGCCACCATTATAACTTCATCCAAATTTGGATCACCTTTGGACCACAAGGCTTCTCTAATCTTGTCGCTCTTACATTCCAGCATAAATTGGTCCCTAATGCGCTCCTCCAAAGTGTCACCAAATTTACATTGGGCAGCCAATTTACGCAAAGCAGTCACAAAATCCTCCACTGTCTCAGTTTCACTTTGCTTACATTTACCAAAGTAGTACCTTTGTAAAATAATGGACACTTTAGGGAGATAATGTCTATCCAACCTGAGCAAAGTTAATTCAAACTCATTCAAATTTGTGTCGCCTTCCGCTCCATCTGGTGAATCAACTACCGGTAAATTCTCCAAAATCTCCTGACCTTCTGCACCCAGACAATGTTGGAGAATTGAAGTTTTCCGTTCTGCAGATAAATTGCTGCCACAAACTCGAATGTATGTAAGAAAAACCTTTTTCCATTTACTCCATGGTATAGGTGGATCACCAGGTAAAGACAAGAAAAAGGGGGGCGGTGTTATATTCTGCATTCTCTCAGATATACTCTTACTTAAATGCAACCCTTTGAAATGTAAAACTGCCTTAAATGTTAATAATCATGTGTAACAAAGCAGAGCATATCAAAAGAATACATAGTTGAAAACAAAGAGGAAAAAAAACAATAGACTTACAGCACTTGCTAGTGAGGTTGCTAAAGCTTGTGCGTTGCCTAGCAACAGAACCTTAATGCTGAGATAGAAGCATTGGCCCAAAGCCAAGATAAATACCCAACTTTTCTTAAACACAATGAAACAAGGTAATTATCAAGTTCAGCTGAACACTTCAAGACTCATGTTGGCAGGCATCCAAAGTAAATACCAAGCTCTGACAATCTTCTTAGAAGCACAGCAGCTCTAATAATTGTGAAATGTAAACATTGGCTGGGAGCCAAAACAACATCACACGGGTTAAATCCTTTCTTCGATAGTTTCAGCTGAACACTCTTTTGTTGGTAGGCAGCCAAAATCAATACTGAGCTCCGATGTTTTGGCTGGGAGCCAAAACAACATCACACGTTAAATCCTTTCTTCCATAGTTTCAGCTGAACACTCTTTTGTTGGCAGGCAGACAAAATCAATACCGAGCTCCGATGAGCTAATTCTGTTTGAAGCAGGGATAGCACAATGTGTTAAGCTTCAAAGTAAATATTGGCAGGTGGCCAACATGAAATGAAACTCATCCGAATTCCTTCTCCTCCTCTGTCAATTAATAGGCAAAGAGCAGACGGCCTAAAGTAAACACAAATCCTTCAGTTCTAACGGCCTTAGGAGAGGAAATCCCTTCAGCTTCAGCCGTTGCCTAGGAAACCAGCAATGTCGAACAGCATGAATAGCTCTGGTCTAAAAGCTCAGATGAGAGCTCAGAGAGACCCCTGGGGTCCTGGGGTCAAAAAGTCACTCGTCGCCAAAATGAAGTAAATCCATAAGAAAAATACCAATTCAAAAAGTAGAACACTTGTTTATTTGTTCAAGTCCTGAATAATGAAAGACCCCAGCCGCTCCTGCTCAGCTCCTTCTTTAACTGCCTCCAATCCCCACATTCCAGGCAGTACCATTCTAAGAGCAGGGAGAGCAGGAAGATACCATTTCACATAACATAAATAAACGAAGCGTAAAAGGGCAAGATATAATTACCTGAACCTTGAATTACAATTTGCATACATAAATGTTTCCCCAACAAACAGAATACCACAGGCAGGCAACTGGCCTTTGAAATGTGAGTGTCAGGCCCTTCACCCTTCTAGCCCTGGAAGACCCATTCAGTATGCAGAGACTGTAGATGTGACTGAGTGTCTTTTTTGTCCTGGTTGTCTGGGTGAAATGTACAAAGGAGCTGTCAACCAGCACATACCAGATGTTGATTGGAGACAGGCTGTAAGGCACAAATGGTTTTAAGTGCAGAGAAATGCTCACTTTCTAAAAGTGCATTTCTAAAATAGTAATATAAAATCCAACCTCACCAATAAGCAGGATTTTCTATTACCATTCTGGCGGTACTAAATATGACCTGGTTACACCCTTTGGATCAGAATCTGCCACTCAAAAAGTATATAAGGGCAGTCCTAATGCTAGTGGCAGTGAAACTGCAAAGGCCGTGCAATGGCAGGCCTGAGACATGGATAAGGGGCTACTTATATAAGTGGCACCATTAGTGCTGCAGGCCCACTAGTAGCATTTCATTTACATGCCCTGGGCACATGTAGTACACTTTACTAGGGACTTATAAGTAAATCAAATATGCCCGTTGGGGATGAACCAATGTTACCATGTTTAAGGGAGAGAGCATATGTACTTTAGCACTTGTTAGCAGTGGTAAAGTGTGCAGAGTCCTAAACCCAGCCAAAAGAGTCAAAAAAGTGGAGGGAAGCAGGCAAAAAGTTGGGGGATGACCACCCCAAGACAGTCAGGTCTAACATGTGTCCCCCCCAGCTGATAGTGGGGAGAGCTACCGAACCCTGTGGGAGCTCTCATCACTTAGGCGGACAAATCTAGAGAGACCATCAGCATTGCCTACGGGTGATACTCCACCGTAAAGTTTATTTCCTGTAGGGAGATGGACCACCTCAAGAGTTTTGGATTTTCACCCCTCATCTGCATGAGCCATTTGAGGGGCCTGTGGTCTTTCTGAACCCGGAAGTGAGCCCTAAACAGGTATGATCTCAGCTTCTTCAGTGCAAATGCTTCTCTCTCAATAGCACTCCAACTCTGTTCCTGTGGTGACAGCCTTCTGCTAAATAAGGCTACTGGTTGGTCTAGGCCCTCTTCATTCAGCTGTGCTAGAGCCGCCCCTATGCCATGCTCTGACGCTTCTGTCTGCATGAGGAACTCCTTGGAGTAGTCAGGGGACCTGAGCATGGGTGCTGTGAACATGGCTTCCTTTAGGGAGTCAAAGGCTTTCTGACAAGCCTCTGTCCAATTCACAGACCTAGGTTGCATTTTTGAAGTTAGTTCTGCTAAGGGGGTACCATGGTCCCATAACCCTTAACAAACTTACAGTAGTACCCAGTGAGGACTAGGAAGGCTCTCACCTCTGTTTGGGTTCTAGGTAGTTGCCAAGCCGTGATTGTCTCAATCTTGGCATGGAGGGGCTGCACCTTGCCACCACCAACTAGGTGTCCCACGTACACCATTGAACCATGCCCAATCTGGCACTTACTGACCTCAATGGGCAGGCCTGCCCGTTGCAGGGTTGAGAGCACCTCTTGGAGGTGGAGCAGGTGTTCCTCCCAGCTGGAACTGTAGACGGCAATGACGTCTAGATAGGTGGTGCAGAATGCATCCTTACCAGCCATGACCCTGTTAACCAACCACAGGAAGGTAGTGAGGGCATTTTTTAAAGCAAAGGGCATCACTCTGAACTGGTAATGTCCCACAGGAGTGGAAAAAGCAGATCTCTCTTCGCCCCCTCAGTCAAGGCGATCTGCCAGTACCCTGACGTAAGATCAAAAGTACTGAGGAATTTGGCGGCGTCTAGCCTGTCTATGAGCTCATCAGCTCAGGGGATGGAGTGAGCGTCAGTTTTAATGACTGAATTGAGACCCCGGTAATCAATCCTTGATACTGGCCCTCACCCTGTCTGACAACCTGTACATTTTATTCTTTACAGGGGAACTGTCTCTCATGTCAATATCATGGGCACACAAGTATGTGATTCCAGGAGTGAGGGAAAATGGGGAGGAGTACTGCTCCAGCAGCTGGTAGCAGTCCCCTCGCTGGCCCAGAGTCAGGGAGTCAGAGAGAGTGACACCCTCCACTGACCCATCACCTTCTTGGGCAGACAGGAGGTTGGGGAGAGGTTCACTCTCCTCCTCCACACCCTCATCTGTCATCAGAAGCATGTTGACTTCAGTCCTCCCAAAATGAGGCTTCATTCTATTAACATGGAGCACCCTTAGGGGGTTCCTAAGGGACTGGAGCTCCACTAAGTAAGTGGCCTCCTCTTTACGCTCCTTTATGTCATATGGACCAGTCCAGCAGTCCTGGAGAGCTCTAGGCTCTACTGGCTCCATCACCCATACTTTGGCCCTCATTATGAACACAGCGGTTCGTACCGCGCGCCGACGGTGGCGGTAAAAACCACCAACAGAGGAGTGGTCTGGACCGCCAAATAATGAACCAATCGAAACACAGGCATCCAGAAAACCACCAACCGCCAGTAAAGGAGTGCCGACGATGACAGCAGAGTCTCCACCGAGGCCGACGGAAAGGCCCAACCCACCCATCAAATAATAAACCACTATTCCGCCGCCAGTTCCGGGGCGGGAACCACCGCCACACAAGTCCAGGTGGAACTGAACCAAATCCATTGAAACACTCACCAGATGCCCACACAACGTGTCGAAGCAGACATGGATTGAGAGCTGCAGATCATGCCAGCCCTGCTCCTTGCCATATACCTCCACGACTGAGACCGCCGACGAAGACGTCGACGGTAAGTACTGCAACCTATGAAACAAGGGAGGAAAGGGCACAGTCACATACCCACCCACTCCACCCACCCTGCAACACACCCAACCCTTCCCAGGAGCACAACCCATACACCCCACAGCAAGAGGTACTTACCTGACACAAGGCAAATCCAACCTGACCATAGTACATACAAATGCCCCACACCCACAAAAGATGAAACGAAAGACCAGGGTTCAACAGTGTGCCACCAAAACACAGGCAAAACAGAAATATTTATTAAAGCTCACAGAGCCAACTAATTCCAACAAGGCCAATGGCCAGTCCGTAGCGCACCAAGTGCCATGGGCCACAATGGACCCAACCTGACTCCCAAAAGTGCACGGTACTCCATCTAATGGGGCAACAAAGGGGCATCCAGGCACCTCACGGAATGGGGGCAGGGGTGGTGGGGACTTGCGATGGGGGTGGGGCTTGGACTTGCGCTTGGAAGGTGGAGGGGGTGTGGGTTTGTCCTTTGAAGGTTGGGGGGGGTTGTTTCGAGCAGGTGGAGCCAGATGGACTTAGCTCTGCATGGGCTTCTTTTCTGGGGAAGGGGCACAGGAATTTGAGTGGTAGACAGGGGTGGGCTGTGAAGTGGAAGTAGTGGAAAGGGCAAGGAGGTGTGCACACTTGGGGACAAGACGGGTGGGCCAGTGGGTTGTAAGAGGTCAGCACGGAAGAGGAAAAGTTTCCTCGGAGCAATTGGGGTGGTCCTGGATGAGGGCGTGGGAGTGGAGGCACAGGATGTGGACGTATGTGGTGTAGGGGTGCGTGTAGTGGGTGCAGGTGACTGGACAGTATGCTGAGGTGTGGTGGATGTGTGATGGGTGGGTGTCTTGATCCATTTGTGTGTTTTTGGAGGGGGGGTGGACACGGTGGGAGAAGACAGGCTGCCAGTGTGGATGTATGTTGTGTGGGTGTCTGCAAGTCTGGGGAGTGTGCTGCATGTATCAACTACAGTAGTTGTGGTGAGTGCAGGTGTGGTGTCTGGGGTGCATGTATGGATTTCTGCTACTGTGGTGAGTGGAGTAAGAGGAGCAGCAACACTGACTGAAGGTGCAGTGCATGAGGGTGTGCATGTAGAGGGGACAGATAGGGAGGCGGAAAAGGTGGGTATACTGGGGGAAGTGGATGTTGTTGTGTGTGCATGTGTATGTTGGCTGTGTGAATGCTTGTGGTGGGAGGTGTGGTGCTTGTGTTTTGAAGTGTGCTTCTTGTGTGTTGATGTGCTTGACTGCATGTCAGATTGTGTGCTTTGGACGAGTTAAGGGAGTGGGATGCTGGAAGGGGTAGAGGAGGTTGGAGGGGGGACGAAATGGCCAGGGAAACTAGCTTCTGTCCACGAGGAGGCCGGAGCCTGAAAAGATCTCTGTAGGGTGAACACGGCACCGTGAATGCCATCCAGATAGGCATTGGTCTGCTGCACCTCTGATACTAGCCCCTGGATGGCCTTGACAATGGTTGTCTGCCCTACAGAGATGGTTCTAAGGAGGTCAATAGCCTCCTCTGTGATGGCAGCGGGGCTGACTGGGGCAGGGGAGGAGGTGCCTGGGGCGAAGGAGACACCCACCTTATTGGGTGAGCGGGCACGGATAACTCGGTGGGGAGCAGAAGGGAGGGCAGTGATGGAATGGGGGGTGGCGGAAGATGTCACTGTAGTGGTGTGGCCACTAGGGTCCGCCACCGCCGGGGAGCCCCCATCAGAGGAGGTATCGGAGTCACTACCTCCAGTGGTAGTTGCCTCCCCCGTGGTACTCCCCTCGCCCTCCCACCCACTGGTCCCCTTGGCGTCTGATGTCTCTGCCTCCGAGGATCCGTGGGCCACTGCTTCCCCACTTGCCGTGCCTCAGCTCCCTCGCTAGGTGTTGCTGCTGTACAAAAATAACACAAGAGAACAGGGATGGGGAGACAAAACAGGAGAGACGTTTGTAAATAGCTGAATGGAGGTACATAGTGGCGAGACATACACCCACCCAGAAGACACCCCCAACAGGTAGCACTGTTCACTATGCCCATTGCCATGCCCCTGATTACTGACCAGAACCCTGCTCTACACCCCTCCCCTGAACTACCTATGGACCCGACGTGTGGGAGACCTGACAAAGACACCCCTACACCCTATGGGGACCATCATGTAGATGGACAACAGTCAGAGTCCCTGCCTCTAAGCAGCATGAACCCTAATGCACACACAGACATCCTTCCAGACTTAAGTTTGTGACATAAATACTCACCCCCTTGTGACTGCTGTTCAGCCTTCAAGCGCCCATCCAGGTCTGGGTACGCCACCGCCAGCTACATTGCATGAGGGGGGTCAGTGCCCGACAGGCACCACTTCCATGTTGGGAGGACTTCCCCAGGTGGGCCTCACAGATTTTAAGCGCCCAGCACCGCAGGTCCTCCCACCTCTTCCTGCAGTGGGTGCTCCCTCGGTTGTAGACCCCCAGGGTCCACACCACCTTGGCAATGGCATGCCAAAGTGCCCTTTTCTGGTGGGCGCTGACCTAAAAGGGTGACACAGAAATGGAACACATAGGTCAGGCACTTGCAAGATAGATACAGCTGGATATTCGTCCACTATGGGACGGACAGTACTGTCAGACTTACAGGACACACGCACGCAGCATGCCATGCACCATGGCCCATGCAGGCTCTGAGGTGCACACATATGTCCTTACAACACCATCCATTACACCCAAACAGTGCACCCCAAACCCTGGCTCACCTGTACCTCTGGCCATCCGTAGAGTTTTGGTTACGGGGGCAGAGCCCCGTCCACTAGCCTCTCCAGTTCCTCCTGGGTGAAGGCCGGGGCCCTTTCCCCTGCAACACAAGCCACATCCATGACCTGAGGCAGGACACAGCAGTACACACAGTGGAGTACCTGTTCGCACAAGATCAGGGAGTCAAGTGAAATATAGATGACGAATTCGCGTTGTACCGCGGCGGTGTGCACCGTCACTGCCGGCGGCGATCATGATACGCCAGGATTCCCCATTGGCATCCATGTTAACCAATGACGGTGGGCAGACATTTTGGCATTAACTACACATCTATAAATAAAAATTGTGCACAATGCAGGCCCTACTTTCCACATGAAGCACCTATGTATGTGACCATTTCAAAATATAACACACATGAAAACCACTGTTCCCTCACTGAGGTGTAGATGTAGATCTGTCAAGAACATGATACTGTTGAGTCACTACAATGAAGTATGCAGTGCACAATTGATGACAATGTGTGCCTATGTATGTGTGTTCATCACACTTTTTTGATATCCCTCGTAGGTACCGACCCTTGTGGCGAGGAAGGGCACCATTGGTGTATAGACCACTTGTGGATTTGAGGACCATGGTGGAGCGTCAGATCATAATCAATTACAGACTCACCCGTGCAACCATTCTGGAACTTTGTGCATTACTGGATCCTGCACTAACTGTGGGAAATCATAATCAGCATGCCATCCCTACTGAAGTGCAAGTGCTCTCCATTTCCTGGCCACGGTCTCATTTCAAGTGACTGTGGGCATGGGTGCTGGATTTTCACAGCCAATGTTCAGCATGGTACTTGCAAGATTTCTAAATGCATTTGTACTACACCTGCAGTCCTATGTGAGATTTCCCCAAAGTACTGACCTCCCTGCCATCAAGCCTGATTTCTGTGCCTTTGCCAACATACCCCATGTGATAGGTGCCATCGATGACACTCACATACAGATCATACCCCCAATAGTCAGTGAACAGGTGTACAGAAAGAGAAAGAACTTTCATTCCAAGAACATCCAATTGGTATGCACTGCAGACCAGTACATCTCACATGTGAATGCCATGTTCCCAGGTTCAGTCCATGATTCATTTGTGCTGAGGAACAGTAGTGTGCCACTGAAGATGGAACAACTCCAAGAGGACAGAGTGTGGATCATAGGTAAGTGTTTCTGTCACTAACTGACACATAGCAGACAGCCAGGCCGTCTAAGGTGCTTGACAATGACTACTCTGTAATGCACCTTTTTCTAGGTGATTCTGGCTATCCAAACTTGTGTTGGCTCCTGACACCAGTGAGGAATCCTAGGACGGATGCTGAGAGGAATTACAATGAGGCCCATGGATGTACTAGGAGGGTGATAGAGCGAACAATAGGTCTCCTGAAAGCTAGATTTCATTGTCTACATATCTCTGGGGGTTCCCTGGCATATGGGCCTGAAAAGGTGTGTTGAATAGTGGTGGCCTGCTGCATGCTGCACAACATGGCAGTGAGACATTCTATCCCCCTCTTGGAGGTGGAGGGTGCTGTATGTCCTGACCAGCTACCTCAGAGAGGGGACAAGAGTGATGGTGATGATGAGGAAGGGGAAGATGTCAATTCTAGGACCCAACTGATACAACTCTACTTCCAGTAACTATGTGGGACTTAGGGCTGACATTGGGGTTTGTGACACATACTGTCAGTGTGCTTTGTCATATAGGGGGGGTTTGATTCTTATATGTGAAACAGGGTCCAGGTCTGCATGGTACAGATTTCAATTTAAGTGCATTTACTTTGGGGCCACATTTAGGCACACAGGAGTCCTTTCATGCAACGATTTGACAATAAAGTGGTTATCAGCCTGTTGCATCCATACCTCACTTTGTTCACAGTTTATGACAGGGGCCAGTGTTAGGGGTGTGATATGTGTTTTATTGGTGGCAGGGAATGAATAGTGCTATTTACAGTGATGGCATGTGACCATTAGTGGGTGCCCTCAATGCCAACATGGTGGCAGCCTTGCTGGTAGTATTGATGGGTCCATCAATTCTTACATTAGTTCATATTGTCTCCTAGCAATGTGTGGTGGTTGATTGAGTGGTATGGTTGCTGTGCAGATTGTTGCTGAGTTACTTCCTGAAGGGGGCCTTGTTCTTTGCTGGGGTTCCAGTGCCATATCTTGGCCTGAGGGTCCATTTGGGTGCCTGCTGTTGATCTTGAGGGGATGACATGGTTGGGCCTTGGGTTACCTGTGAGGGTAGTTCCTGGGATGTTTCTGATGATGGTGTAATTGCCAGGTCTGTGTCCGGTGCTGTAGTGGGGGCCTCCTTTCCTGTGTGGGTCTCAGGCTGGGTTTGTTGCAGCTTCAGCAGTGCTCCTGCTATGCTGGCCATTGTGGCGTTGTGCTGTTTCCACTGCTCCATGGCCTTTTGGTGGTGTTCCTCCTGCATCCTCTGACTGTGCTCCAGGGTGGATACTATCTGTGCCAAACTGTCATGGGTATGCTGGTAGGTCCCCAATACCTCAGATATCACATCCTGGGCTGCTGCATCCATCCAGTGGCCCCCCGGCACACTGAGGCCTTAACACTTGCCGTAGCCCCCTGTGCCTGTGTCCCCTACACAGGTCTGGCAGTACCACTTGTACTGGGGCCCTTGCCTTCTTGCATGTTGGGAATGGGAGACTGCGGCCTCTGAATCTGTGTTCTACCAGTCTGTGGCCTGGATACACTGGTGTGGGGACTCTTGCCCTGGGCTGCTGTTGTTGACTGGGTGGTAGTGGTGACAGTGGTATCCTGGGTGGGGCTGCTGCATGGTGACAGTCCTGGACTGTGTGAGAGGCCTCCCTGCTCATCAGTGTCCAGGGATCCTTCACCAGTGTCCTGTGAGGTGCCTCTGTCTCCATGGGGGCACTGGCACTCCTTGTCCTGTCTATGAGGGTGGCATTGGTGGTGGTGCCCGTTGGGGGACATAGACATGTCTGTTACAAATGCATAAACGGTTGGGGTGCACAGGACTGGGCTATTTGGTGCTGCTGTCCGTTTTAGTGGCCATCCAGGGTGCCTTTGTCAGGTTTACAGTGCATTTAGCTTAGGGTGTGGGGTTGCATGGGGGTGTGTTGTTCCACTGTGGAACTTTGCAGGGGTAGGTGGCTGTGCACAGGGGGAGGGATGTGGGCCTGTTAGTGGGTTTGGGATCATGCAGGGGGAGTGGATTCAGTGGCTGTTGCCTGGGTGGGGTATTTGTCCTGGTGGGTGTGGGTGGGGTGGGGGTGGTGCATGCATTACAGGTATGGTGTATGTGGGGTAAATGTGGACGACTTACCCGAATCCATTCCTCCAGTGAGTCCAGTGAGCCCCTCAGGGTGCAGGATGGCCAGTACCTTTTCCTCCGAGTCGGTGTATTCGGGTGGTGTTGGTGGCGGTCCTCCCCCAGTCTTCTGGACTACAATGTGGTGCCTTGATGCCATGCCCCTGACCTTTCCCCGCAGGTTGTTCCATCTCTTCCGGATGTCATCCCTGGTGCGTGGATGCTGTCCCACTGCATTGACCCTGTTGACAATAGTCTGCCATAGCTCCATCTTCCTTGCGATGGATGTGTGCTGCACCTTGGCCCCGAATATTTGTGGCTCCACCTTCAGGATCTCATCCACCATGGTCCTTAACTCCCTTTCTGTGAAGCGTGGATGTTTGGGGGGTGACATGGTGAGTGTGGTGAATGGTGTTGGTGCTGGAAACATGGTGAGGGTGCTCTTCTGTGGGTCGGTGTGCGTCTTGTGTATTATGGCGTTCGGTGTCTGCATCTGGTGCTCTCTGTCTTCTTTGGCCTGGTTTTGTTGCAAAGGTTTGTGGGGTGTGTCTAGGAGTGTTTTATGAGGTTATGAATGTGTGTCAGGTGTGTGGGTTTCAAGCTTATCCAATGTGTGCACTTCTTGCTGTTAAGTCCACTTGCCACCTGTGGCGGTCGGCACCGCCAATGGTCGTCCAGCCTCCAATGTCCACCAAGGTGATTTGTGCATCATTATTTGGAGGGCGGGATGTGGGTGTGCTTGTCGGTGGCGGGGTGGGGAGGTCCAGCATTTCCACGGACAAGGTCATGGCGGTGACAGGTGATATGGTGATTTTTGGCGGGGTTGGAATTTTCGTTCATTATATGGCAGGTTTCCATTCACCGCCAATGGCGGCCTTCTGTTCACCGCCGCCATGGCGGTCAGCGGTGTTTAACGCCGTGTTCATAATGACCGCCTTTGTCTCCAGGCTGAAACCCCACCAGGATGGTCTTCTGGTCATACCAGGATTTCATAATCTCTTGTCTGGCCTCGAGGTTGCTCTTGGCCTTCTTCCAGAAGCAGTTAATCTAGTTGTGAAGGGCCAGCATGTAGCTGACCACATTCTGAAGGGGTGCCTTGGAAGCTCTCTCCCAACCCTCTTCCACAATGCTTAAGGGTCCCCTGACAGGGTACCCATAAAGAAGCTCAAAGGGACTGAATCCTAGCCTCTTCTGGGGTAGCTCTCTATTAGGGAAGGCATGGCAAGAGGACGTCCCACTGTGATCATGCCCTTCAAGGTCTTATTGAATTTCTCCACAAAACCATTGGATTGAGGATGTTAGGGTGTGGTGCAGTTGTAGTTCACCCCACACGCATCCCACATGGACTTCATGTATGCAGGCATGACGTTTGTGCCTCTGTCAGTCACAGTCTTCTTTGGGAATCCCACACGGGTAAAGATCCCCATCAGAGTTCTGGTCACCACTGGTGCAGTCACCGTCCTCAGAGGGATTGCCTCTGGGTAGCGGGTGGCATAGTCCACCAAAACAAGGATAAACGTGTTGCCTAGAGCAGTTTTGGGGTCCAATGGACCAATGATGTTGATGCCAACCCTTTGAAAGGGGGTGTCAACAATGGGGAGTGGGATCAGGGCCGGCCTTGAGCTTTTTCTCTGTCTTCCCACTGACCTAGCAGGTTGCACAGGACCTCTGATCCCCCCCGCATTTGGGGCCAATAGAAGTGGGTGACAAGCCTGGCAAAAGTCTTGCCCTGCCCTAAATGTCCTGCAAGGGGAATGTCATGAGCCAGGCCCAGTAGGAAGGCCCCGTAACACTGGGGGACCACAAGCACACATGTTGCCCCAGCCTCCGGTACCCTAGGCTCACTATAAAGGAGATCATTCTCCCAATAGGTGAGGTGATCCCCAGAGGCTTCACCTGCTGCTTGGGATGAGGCCTGTTGCCTTAAGTCCACAAGAGTGGGACACACTTTCTGCGTCTTGCAGAATTCTTCCCTGGTTGACCCACCCAGTCAGCAAGCTCAGGTAGTTCGACCAGGGCATCAATGTCCTCCCCGGTTGAGTCAGTGGCCTCTTCCTCACGGATCCCGTCAACCACCCTGGGAACTTCTGGGACGGGTTTCCCACGCCCCTTGCCCCCCTCCTTGGCAGATGTCAGGGCCATTCTTCCAGGCTCCAGATGCCCTTCACTCCCCTCCTGGGCAACCATGGACCTTGGGGTCATGCAGACCCACTGAAGCAGTCCCAACATCTCCAAGCAAGATATTAGCTCTACCTACTTCTAGGTAGTGTGCTCAAGGTCATTGCCTAACATTCAATCTACAGGCATGGCAGGACTCACAGCTACTTTCAGAGAATGAGAGACCTCCCCCACTCAAAGGGAACCAGAGCTACAGATAGGTGGCTCTCATGATTGTGGGTGACTATCACTTAGTGGAATGTGTTTGGTAGCACCTGCTCTGCTGACACCAGCTGACCCTTGACAGTGGTCATGGGGGCTCCTATGTCACACAGAGCCTCCACCGTTGCCCATTAATGGTGACCCACTGCCTATACTTAAAAGTATTGGCAAGCATGTGGGCTTTTGGCACCATTTCTGCACCCCACAGGGACAGTGGGGTTACCTCTGTCTGTTCTCCAAAACTAACTGGGACTACATCCTCCCTGAGTGCTAGGCTAGCCAGCCCAGGTGTCTGCCCTCCAGTGGGGTGCTGTGCCCTCTTTGGACATCAGGAGTCGCCCTTACAGTGACCATACTTAGAGCACTCCATGCATTAGGGTACAAACCTCCCTGTCTCATGGTCAACAAATTATCTTTTTAGAATCAGACTGGGACTGGTTACCACAATTCCCTTGAGAATTATTTTGGCAGCCTTTTGAGAAGTCCTTATTTTTAAGTTTGTCTACCCCCTCTTTCTTCTGTTGAGGACCCAGTCCACCTTTGTGGGGATCCCTCCAGATACCTTTGTGGACACTCTGGTGCTAACCCAGAGGTTCGCCTCCTTAGCAAGCTTCCTGGGATCAGTCAGCTTACTGTCAACTAGATGCTGGTGCAACTCTGTAAAACAAATGCTGAGCATATGCTCGCTCAGGATCAAACTATACAAATCCATGTAACAATTTACTTTACTGCCTTGCACCCAGCCATTCATTGCCTTACTAGAAAAATCAACACAGTCTACCCAGGTTTGGTTGAGGAGCTTGCTACTGTCCCTGAAGTTTTGGCAATACTTTTCAGGGGTCAGTCCAAATTTGGCAATCAAAATGTCTTTCATAGGGGCATACTTGGTCTGGTCCCCAACCTATAGTGTAAGAAGTGTGTCCCTCCCCATTGCTCTTCAGGAACCCCATGAGCCCTTAGTGCCACTTCATATGCAGAAAACCACTTATCAATGTCATTTGCCAGCACATAACTTGGCACCGCATCCTTTGGTACACAAACCTTATTATCTCCAGCAGGTCCTGTATGTATGCTACCACCATCACTGCTAGACTCAGACTGCCTAAACGTGAGCTTCAGCTCTTTCAGGCTCAGTTTGTGAGCCAAGATGAGTTTCTTTTCTGCCAAGGCTCTCTCAGCCCCAGCTCTACTCTCCTGTCTCTATTTTTATTCTTGCCAACTGCAGTTGAAATTCTCTTTCCTCACTCTTTTCCTCTGCAGTTGGGCCCTGATGAGAGACACTGCTTCCAGGTCTCGTAGAAGGAACAAAAGCAGGGGTGTCACCCCGCAATACTGCTGGTAAATCCTCTGGAGATTGCAAGTCTAAAGGAGGGACAGGAAAATTTCATAATGGTCCAGTGTACATCCTCCCAAAGTTGAATTACAAATAGATAAAGTACACTGTTCCAAGAGGATGACCACAGGTCAAAAGGGCACTATTGAAAGTAGAAATTAGAGCCCTCGTACACCTAATGGGGGTCATGCTTCATCATAGGGCCTGCTCCTCGTCAGGCTGCACTGCAATGTCCGACGGGCCCCTCCAGGGGGTTCTTTGCTAGAGATATTTTTGGATGAGTGCCGTGGTTAGCCGTAGGAGTGGATTCAGCCTATGAGGAAAAGCTGGAGAGGGTGTATTAAAATTGGATCTAGACCCTTCCATCAATGTGTTCATTTTGAGCAGGGGGTCTAGGTCAAGGTTAAAAACAAGGGGAGTGATCAAGGTAATAATGTTCCACTCTACCAAAAAAGGGAAAAGAGGTGGGGAAAGGGAAAATTCATCCTTCAACCCTATTAAATGGTCGACATGTTTCACGCCTATATTGTCTCTATGGATCAGGTGGCGTTTCTTCGGACCAAAAGAAATGTGAGTACATGGTGCGTAAAATGAATGTCCAACTTACATGAACTGATACAAAAGAACCTAACTAGGTTTAGACTCTCCTATATTAGGAGATGGGCCCCATGGGTTAATGCATGCTGAGGGACTACTGTAGCAAGTTGCTGTTTGTAATCCCCACGCTGAGACCTACCTGGCGGCGGCAGACCCGCTGTTTTAGCACCACACTAAGGCCCTCATTACAACCTTGGCGGTCGGACGGCCGCATTTGGACATCCCCGCTGGGCCGCCGGGGATGTGGCCCATAAAATTGCAGCCGGCTCCTAATGGAGCCGGCAGCAATGTGGCGGTTCGGCAGCTGCAGCAGCACCTGTTGCGCTTTTCACTGTCTGCCTGGAATCGCGACGGGCTGTGTCTGGTGGCCCCTGCACTGCCCATGCTAAGTGCATGGGCCCCCAGGGGCCCCGCGACTCCCCTTCCCGCCAGCCTTTCCGGGAAGGGGAGTCATAATCCCCAGGGCAGCGCTGTAAGCAGTGCTGCCCTGGCGGATTATAACTGCCGGGGCAACAATGGTGGAAAACCGCCGGTCCCGGCAGTGTGACCGTGGCGCTACTGCCACGGTCAAAATATGGCGAATTGTACCGCCAGCAATCGCCAACTCAACCGCCAGGGTTGTAATGAAGGCCTAAATCCTCATTATCAGTGTTTGTTAGACCTGACAACCTTAGAGTGGTCTTCCCCCAACTTTTGGCCTGCCTCCCTCCACATTTCTGACACTGTTTTTGCTGGTTTTAGGACTCTGCGCACTTTATCACTGCTAACCAGTGCTAAAGTGCATATGCTCTCTCCCTTAAACATAGTAACATTGGTTCTTCCCCAAGTGGCATATTAACCATGGCTCTGGACTGTCATAGCCTGTGTGTGCACTTTCACTGCCACTTAGACTTGCCATTTAAAAGTACTTGCCAAGCCTTAAACTCCCCTTTTTCTACACATGTCACCCCTAAGGCAGGCCTGCTCCTTTCGTAGCCTAGCATTAGGACTTCCCTCATATACCTTTTGAGTGGTAGATTCTGATCTGAAAGGGGTAACCAGGTCATATTCAGTATGGTCAGAATGGTAATAGGAAATCCTGCTTATTTGTGAGGTTGGATTTTATATTACTATTTTAGAAATGCCACTTTTAGAAAGTGAGCATTTCTCTGCACTTAAAAGCATCTGTGCCTTACAACCTGTCTCCAATCGAAGCTAGGTCTGTGCTGGTTGACAGCTCCCTTGTGCATTTCACACTGACAACCACAAACACAGGACACTCAGTCACATCTGCATTCATCTGCATACTGAATGGGTCTTACAGGGCTAGAAGGGTGAAGGGCCTGACACTCACATTTCAAAGGCCAGTGGCCTGCCCTCACACAATGGACTGATAACCCCCAATGGTACCCTGGTAGACAGGACTGGGCTGAAAGGGGAACTTTCACACTTTAAAACCACTCTTTGAAAACTCCTCAACTTCAAAGGCATTTTTGGGTATATAAACTGGGTTTCTGACCCACCAACTCAGACACTTTCTGGACCTGAACCTGACCTCTCTCAGGAGACCTGCATGGACTCACTGGACTGCTTCGCTGCAGAGGACTGCTGCCCTGCTGTTGCCCTGATGCTTTGCTGGCCCCTGACTGTGCTGGAATGACTCTACCTTTCCCCAAACATGCTCTCCAAGGGCATGGATTGAGCTTGCCTCCTGTTTTGGGGTCTCAGAGACTACAAAGGCCTCCACTGCCAGCTTTTTGCTAGGACACCGACTTCAGTGATCTTGGAATGACTTCAGCAACACCAGCGATGCCTTAGCCTGCTCCTGCTTCATGGACCTCAATGCAATGACCGCGACCTGCAACGCAAGTCCGACACTGCCGTGACTCGCTGATGTCACCCAAGGTCTTCGTGACCCTGCGAAGTCGACACATCATGTCCTGACGGACCGGAACTTCGCAGCACAGAACTGCATGGAACTGACGCCTCTTACCCCAGACACCGTAAGGGACTGATGCCTCACCGGTTGAGCTTGCCTCCTGTTTTGGGGTCTTAGAGACTACAAAGGCCTCCACTGCTAGCTTTTGCTAGTACACGACTTCAGCGACGTCGGAATGACTTCAGCGATGCCGTAGCCTGCTCCCGCTTCGTGGACCTCGCTGCAAGCAACGACCGCGGCCTGCAACGTAAGTCCAACGTTGCTGCAAATCCGCTGACATCATCCAGGGTCATCGTGACCCTGTAAAGTCGACACATCATGTCCTGACGGACAGGAATCAGCAACCCCGCTGGATCAGAAAGGATCGAAGCATCTCTGGCGCCGCCACATCATCTCCCCCTGCATCTGGACGGGATTGATGCTTCACATTTACCTACTTTGCAGTGTGGAACCAATGCCTCTTTTCCCAGATGCCGTAAGGGACTGACGCCACACCAATTCCAGTGACGCCTCTCTCCGGCACACTTGGGCCCGTATTTATACTTTTTTTAGCGCCGCATTTGCGCTGCTTTTTGACGCAAAATGGCGCAAACCTACAAAATACAATGGCATTTTGCAAGTTTGCGCCGTTTTTGCGTAAAAAAACGACGCAAATGCGGTACAAAAAAAGTATAAATACGGGCCTTGGTCTTTGTTTGCTTCAATTTCATAAGGCAATGTACCTGGGGGTCCGTACGACTAGTGACCGACACCAGTGGTGTCAGATTGTTGAAACCGACTCCGTCAACGATTCTGTGATAGCCCCAGTCGGAGCTATTGTGTTTTCTAGGCACTTTAGTTGGATTTACCCTTTAGAAATTCATAACTTTGCTTGTGTACATTGGATTTTCATTATTTCATCAATATTTTATTCAGATAAATATTATCTATTTGTACAAACCTGTGTGTGTTTTCACTGTTACTGTATGATTTATTGCACAAATACTTTACACATTGCCTTCTAAGCTAAGCCTAACTGTCAGTGCCAAGCTATAAGAGGGTGGGTACAAGTAGAATTTAGATTGTGTTGTGACTTACTCTGATTAGGACTGTGGTCCCTATTTGGATAAGGGTGTATACCTCTGCCAACTAAAGACACCATTTCTAACAGTGGTCTATTAAAATAACGTTTAGTTTCCAGTCCCTGAACTACAATCATTGCGGGTCTGGGTAATTATGGATGAGGGAAAATAAGGGGGATTACATGTTTTTGGGGAACAGCGTGTGGGAATTAGTGTTTTGGCACCACATTCCCACATATTTTTTAGCAGCCAAAGGCTCTGTGTGAAATATGTATAACTGCAATTGGCCCGGTAACTCCTTTTACTGAGCTCGTCGACATTTACAGGCCACTGGTAATGAGGGTCTAAGCCTTGCATCATGGCACAACGGTGAATCAGGGTGTCTTGAAGTAGACTCTATAGTACAAAGTGTTACGTGATGAAAACCAGCAAAGGGTAAGTTGGATAAAGTATATAGTTTCTCAGAAATTACATATTAGTGATGCAAATATCACCTCATATTACGCGTGCCCAATGCTTGTTCCTATTTCAGTTGGACGCTAGGCTTTCACACACATCAGGTTACGCTACTGTAATATTTTTGGCTAAGCGTGGGTTCCTATATGTGCCTGCACTGTTTCCGCCATGTTGTGCCCTTTTGTGTACGTCCAGGGTCAGACTTTGACAGAAAATAGGCCGAGGCATCAGAATAAGCGTGCCCCTATTATAAAATCAGATAGCTAAAAAAGTGGCCCACATTTGTAAAGACAAGCTACAGAGGTGTTTCGTAAGGTGACACGTTTTTGATTTCTGCAGTCAATATAAGTAAAATCTAGCCCAGAAGACAATAAATCAGGCCCACAAACAGCCAAAAACAATGGTTCAGACATTGACTTTCCAGGCCAGCCCATCGGGCACTCCACTGCCTGTGTGCCCACTAGGCCTTCCAACCCGTATATCATAATTGGTTGGCAATATGCGCACCAAAGTATTTTTGGTACTGTGGTCACAAGAACTTTCTGCACAAAATAGTTTTGTTTTTTAAAGTTGGTCGAAGCTGCTACTTGCACTACTATGCGTTTTGTGGGTGCACCGACTGGAGCCATTTGTCTTAACACGAGGTGAAACAAGCAAGCCTTCGCACAGTGAATACCAAAAACAAAGGCCAATAACAAACTAGTTCTGAAAAGTAATGAGAAACACACACTTCAGTAAAACTGCCACAACATGGAACAAACATGAAATGCATAGTTGCGAATGCACCGCAGTATGCCGGTAATGAACCGATTCAACACGTTTATTAATTAATCTGCAGAGAATTTCTTTCTTTCAAAGCCTTATTATAACAACCACCACATGGAGGTGCTGTGGGTTTTAAAATATGTCATTCGCCAGAAACTATAGCCTTGGATTAAGACATTGAACAAGTATGTTATAACATAGTCGTTTTTTAAATTAGTTTATTTTCATACTACCAAGGTGTACAGAAGCGTATGCCAGAAATAAAAATGAGCTTGTGTGCACTCCATCTGTGCGTACTATTCTTTTAATATCTCTATTCTATTTTTAGGTCTGGCGGTTGATTTTACTAAACTATTCTTACTTAAATTGGCTCTCAGCCACCTCTTTTCACCCATAGGTTTGTTGTTGTGTCTACCATTTTGTTTCCGCCCACTAAGGCATGGATCAATAGGTCAGCTTACCTAAATGTCTGGTTAACCTTACCGTGATTGACTTCATTTCTCTCTTTTACAAGCTGTACATCTGCACACAATGAAGTCCCCTCAGTTCCAGGTTTGCCAGATGTGATAGTGACACATTTGAAGTGAGCAAATGGCCCATTCCATCTTTATCAGTTAATGTCTCTTTCTTATGCTATTGTAAATTCCTTTTGAAGTGGACTGCTGATATTTCACAGCATGTCATATTGTGTTCCTGGACTCAGTTTCAAAACAACCTGTATGGTGTTTAATTTGCAGCAGACTTGTAACAGTTGTATTTTAACATAGGTGGGGTGTAATGTTGGCTTTAGTATCCAATATTTTAAGCTATGAACCCTCCTTCTTTCCGGCTCCATTCTTTGCTTCTTTCTTTCCTTTTTTCATTTGTTCCATTTTCTTCCCTTCTTTCTTTTCTGCTTTCTTTTTCCTTCTTTTTTGTCTTCTTTCATTTTTTCTTTCTTTCTTTTTTGTCTTTCTCGTTCTTCCTTCTTTTCTTCCTTCTTTCCTTCATTACTTCATTTTTTTCCTTCTTTCTTTCATCCTTTTCCTTTTTCATTCTTTTTTCTTTTTTCTTTCTGTTACCTTCTTTCATTCTTTCTATCCTTTCTTTCTTTGTTGCTTACTTCCATGCGTTCTTTCCTTGTTTAATTTATTTCTTTTTTTGCATGCACTCCTTTTTCTTTCCTTTCTTTTTTGCATTTTTATTTCTTGCCTTGCTTTGAATTTTCTTTTTCTTTTCCTCCTTCTTTCTTTGCCTTCTTTCCCTCTTACTTTCTTTCTTATTGCATTCTTTCTTTTTTCTTTTTACATTTTTTATTTCTTTCCATTTGCCTTCTTTCTTTCTTTCCATTTTTATCTTCCTTCCTTCTTTCTTCTCTTCTTTGCCTTGTTTCCCTCTTTTTGACTTCTTCACTTCTTTCCTTCTCTTTTCTTTTTGCCTTATTTTTTCTCTTTCCTTTCTTTCTTCCCTTCCTTCTTTCTGTTTGGCCTTCTTTCATTCATTCCTTCTTGATTTCTTTTTCTTTTTTCTTTTATGCTTTCTCTTTCATTCCTTCTTTCTTTCCTTTTTGTCCACTTTCCTTCTTTCTTTTTAGCCATCTCTCATTTCTTTCCTTCTTCATTTGCCATGTTTCCTTTTTCCTTTCCTTCTTTGTGTTTTGTCCTCTTCCTTTTTTATTTCTTTTTGCCTTACTTCCAAGCTTGCCTCCCTTACTTCCTTACTTCCTCTTTCCTTTTTTGCCCTTTTCTCTTTTTTTTGTCCATCTTTTTTCCTTTTTTATCTGCCTTATTTCCTTTTTTCTGCCTTCCTTCCTTACTTTCTTCTTTCTTTTTTCCCTTCTTTCTCAAAGGAGAGGCTGTCAGCCAACGCCAGACATTTTACTGAACATATATATAACGTAGTTACTTATATTAGTCTTCAGCCAGACTTAATCCATTGGTCTGTAGTTGTGTCATACACATTTCTATGCCACTCACTCCAGCATGCATCAAGGGGCAATGTTAGTGTACTTCAGCCATTGACTGACTTCACTATGAGTTACGGCATGCTGTCCTTTCACAAAGAGCACATCCACACACAAGGTAGTCCCTTCAGTACGAGTGTACCATGGTAATATGTACTTTTTTGAGAATAGAAAAACTCTTTTGATATTAACCATTGTGTTTGTTTTTTTAAAGATTTAATGAGAGCCCGGCAGTTTCTTGAACAATAAGGTTTTGCAAAAACCACGACAAAAGGCTGCCCCCCCCCCCAACGGAAGACATACCAGCTTTGCCAATGCTTGTTCTAACAGTGTAACAAACAATGATCAACACAGGCACAATCAATGCACGGTAATCTGCACAATACTCTGTGACAACTTTTGCACAGTCTTAAAGCCAACAAAAACGAACTCAACAGAAAGCAGAGGGAAAAGGCAAAAAGTCTGAGGATGGCCCTGCAGAAAGGGCAAGGCCCAAAAGTATGTGTACATGTAACCTCTGTGAGGTTTGGGGTTGAATCCTTGGCTTTTGGAAACAACTTAGTAGTGGCGAGACAGTGGTATTGAAAACAGCATTATTGTTTGTGTCCAAGTGTATTGTCACAGCTGATTCTATTTCTGTTAGAGAGTAATTACCTGAAGGTTCATCTTGTATTTCTGGTTGAGAGTGAGCATGTAGACTTGAAATGCATGCAAAAGACTAGTGCAAATTAGTGCAGCAGACGGTCTGTGATGTCATCACTGAATGTGGAACTGGAGGAGTAGCAGATGGCATTCAGCAGAAGACTGGATAGAAGCTCTGTTTGGCAGATCTACTGGAGAGAATTCATATGAGTAACCCAAAGGTTAATTTTAGTTTTAAAAAAGCTACCCAGTGCCTGTTTTACAGTAATTATGAGAGAGCATCTGCTCCATGGAATACTGGTCATTCTAGTGATGCATACCTTTTGCTTCAGTGCGACACTAGGGGTGAGGTAAACCCTGAATCCAAGGAACATCAGGTGAACCATCAGGATCCTACTTGAGTGGCACTCTTGCCATTTAATCCCATGTCACTTGCCAGGTTTAATCCCATGTCACTTGCCAGGTTTAATCCCATGTCACTTGCCAGGTTTAATCCCATGTCACTGGTAAAATAACATCATACAGGAATGCTATGACCTGAAGACTGGTTGTAGTTTGAGGAGGCAATCTAGTCTGAGTACCTTCGGTGGTGCTAGAGGTATTCTGGATATCACTCACTAGAATAGTCCACTACAGTAAAGTTACTCGTTGAAGGAGCAAGGTTTAGAGCCAGATACTTGACAGTAACTAATCATAGAATCTCCTTTGGCGCTTCGTGTTATAAAATAATGTAATCTTCGTGTTTGACTCAAACCTTTTGGTTGTGGTAATTAGCAACAGGGTTTAGTATAATGAAAGTGTCTAAAGTTCAGGTTAAATCAGCCAAAATGGATTATACCATTAACAGGTAAAAATATTACCAAATCAATGTGGAATAAAGGATATGTGTAAGGAGCATTGTTGCCCAGTGGAGGCGTATGCAGTGACAAACAATATTCATGAATAAAGTGCAAGAGCCACAGAACGGGTTGACTGGATTTATTTTGATGGTTGGCCTCAAAAGGTGTTTGTGACTATTCTTTCACTGAGGCTAAGTAAGCATTCACTCATCATTCAGTCTGCATTATTGTTGTCGTGCTGTAATTCCAAGCATGTGCTATCAAATATTAATATTGCCAAGGGGATTAATTTCTACAAACCTTTATCAAGTTTGCACCTTTGATTTTCTCAGTAAACCGTTAGTACTCACTTTTGAAATGAACAACTGTGTGCGAAAGGAAAGGGCAAATGGAGGACACAGATCGAAGGAGCATCAGTTGTTTAAAGTGGCTTCAGTCATTTGCATGTGAAAGTGTTTTAATGAATGTACATAATTCTGTTCTTCGGTAAACAGAATGCTCCACTTCCAACAGATTAAAAGGGGAGCACAGTGACCCCTCAGACCATCTCTGCATTAAAATGCAGTAAAACAGTAACGATCTCTCATTATATTCGAAGCACCACTGCACTTGGCTGAATAAAAGCATAGTGGAAGTACACGTTTATCATATTAACATATCAGTTCTGAAAATACACTTGGACACAGAAAGATAAAACAATAATGCTGTTTTCAATACCAGTGTCCCATCACTACTAAAGAGTTTCCAAAAGCCAATAATCCAATCGCAAACCTCACAGAGGTTACAGGTACATATACTTTTGGACCTGGCCTTTTGTTCAGGGTCATCCTCAGATTTTTTGCCCTTTCCCTTCGCTTTCTTCTGAATTCGCTTTTGATGGCTTTAGGACTCTGGACACTTTACCTCTACTGACCAGTGCTAAAGTACATGTACTTATATCTTAAAACATAATTGCCTTATGGTTTGTTCACAAAAGGCATATTTAATTTACTTAGAAGACCCTAGTAAAGTGCACAACATGCTCCCAGGGCCTGTAAAGAAACTGCTACTGGTGGGCCTGCATCACTGATTGTGCTTTCCCTTCAATAGCCAGTCAAACATGTCTCATGCCTGCCATTGCAGAGCTTGTGTGTGTACTTTTAAACTGCCATGTCGTACCTGGCAAGTTAACCCTCTTGCCAGGCCCAAACCTTCCTTTTTAATGCATATAAACCATCCCTAAGGTAGGCCCTGGACAGCTTCAAGGGGAGGATGCAGTGTATTTATGGGCATGTACTTATAAGTTTTACATGTCCAGGTAATGAAAAACTCCTAAATTTGTTTTACACTATTGCAAAGGCTATCTCTCTCATAGGTTAACATTGGCATTGCCTTATCACATTTCATACGCATAATTTCCAATTGGGACAAGATGGAACCCCCAACTTTGGTGTCTCTGGAATCACAATTAAAAATCACAACTTATGGTGAAGTTGGATTGTAGGAAGTTGGCTCTGTATGTACTATTTCAAAGTAAGAAATAGTGTACACAGAGTCCAAGGGTTCCCCTTAGAGGTAAGATAGTGGCAAAAAGAGATAATTCTAATGCTCTATTTTGTGGTAGTGTGGTCGAGCAGTAGGCTTATCAGAGGGTAGTGTTAAGCATTTGTTGTACACATACAGGCAATAAATGAGGAACACACACTCAAAGACAATTCCAGGCCAATAGGTTTTTTATATAGAAAAATATATTTTCTTATTTTATTTTAAGAACCACAGATTCAAGATTTAGAAACAATACTTTAAATGAAAGGTATTTCACTCAGGTATCTTAGGAACTTTGAATCATCACAATAGCATGTACAGTTTTGGCAAAAATGGCAATACGCTATTTTAAAAATGGACACAGTGCAAAAATCAACAGTTCCTGGGGGAGGTAAGTATTTGTTAGGTTCACAGGTAAGTAAAGCACTTACAGGGTTCAAAGTTGGGTCCATGGTAGCTCACCGTTGGGGGTTCAAGGCAACGCCAAAGTTACCACACCAGCAGCTCAGGGCCGGTCAGGCGCAGAGGTCAAAGTGGTGCCCAAAACACATAGGGGGTCATTACAACATTGGCGGTAAAAGCTGCTTACCGCCGTGCAGAAGACCGCCAACACACTGCCGCAACCGCGGAATTCCGCCACAGCTATTATGACCCACATCTCGAAATCCGACAAAATTCAGACACCCACACAAGTCCGCCACACCAAAGGTCAGTGATAAACTGGCGAAAACAAATCCTCCACTGTCACGGCAACAGAAATACGCCCACGCTATCACGATCCACGAATCCACGCAGCGGTCTTTCAACTGCGGTATTCCATTGACGGTACACACCGCCGCGCTCAAAATACACACACTTCTACAAAACACCGCCACATTGGACAATTCGAAATACACACACCTGATACACATACACACACCACTCCCACACACCCAATACAATATAAAACACACACCCACATCACCCACAAACCCCTACGACCACTATTACAGAGAGAAGGCCAGAGAGAGACACCATCATCCACAAACTAGCAGCCACAGGCACTCAACACCATCACCCACACAACTTCCACGCACAAAACACCACACACCACTACATATCACCACACTTATCACCACATACACCACCCCACACATCACCTACACCACCCCATGGCACGGCAAAGACACCCCAGGTTCTCGGAGGAGGTGTTCAGGTTCATGGTGGAGGAAATCGTATGGGTAGAGCCACAGCTATTTGGAGCACAGGTGCAGCACACCTCAATTGCAAGGAAGATGAAGCTATGGAGAAGAATAGTCGACAGGGTCAACACAGTGGGACAACACCCAAGAAATCGGGACGACATCAGGAAGAGGTGGAACGACCTACGGGGGAAGGTGCGTTCTGTGGTCTCAAGACACCACCAGGCGGTTCAGCGGACTGGCGGCGGACCCGCACCTCCTCACCCACAACTAACAACATGGGAGGAGCAGGTCTTGGCGATTCTGCATCCTGAGGGCCTCGCAGGAGTCGGTGGAGGAATGGACTCTGGTAAATCAAACCTTTAATTACCATATCCCCCACCCTACCTGCATGCTATCACATACCCCCACCCTCGCCCCCACCCTATCACTCCAACTCCTCACAAATGCACCAATATCACAAACCACACATCCCAACACCAAGCCCTGCATGCAACAACAACGCATGGACACCCATCACTAAAGCATGCCCACTGCACATACCCAAACACCCCCCTAAACCAGCATCACACAAGCCCCCACACAGGAATGCAAGCACTGGGGTACACGGTCACCCACCCATTGCACACCATGACACACACAGATGCAATAATCATGCTTTTACACCCCTGCAGGACCACTACCCAACGTCACCAGACAGGAGGGTCCAGACATCTCCACCTCACCCACAGAAGAGGCCCACAGTGATGACATCAGCTCTATCCAACTGGATCTAGATGACCAGCCCGGACCATCGTGGGTCTCGGGACAGTCGGTTCCCCTCACACAGGCACAGGCCACCACAGACCTACCCACCTCTGGTAACACCAGCACAGCACCCACCCAGCGGGCCCATACCTCCGTCCCCAGGACACATCAATCAGCTGTGTGTCCACCACTACAGGGAACCCAGGATAACCCACCACTCCAACAACAGGGACCTGGGGGCAGTGGTTGTGGGCACACGGTCCAGGGGACGGAGGACCAGGAACACAGGGGACAGGGGGCGGACAGGCCAAGGGAACCCACTCTTCACGAAGCCCTCTCCACCATCATGGGAGCATACCACCACTCCCCGGAGACGATGGCAATGGTACTGGCCAAGTTTCAGGAGACCCAGCGCAAGCAGGAGGAACAGTGTTTGGGCTTCAGGGAGGAACTCAGAACCATCAGCTCCGTCCTGGGCACCATCGTACGGGTGCTGAAGGAAATACTCAACACCAGGAGGGACACTGTGGCACTACAAGGGGCCCCTGACACTAGCATGCACGATGAACTGCCCACCACCTCTGCCGGCGCTAGTGGACAGGAGGCACCGCCACAGGACCACCACACCAGCACCCCACCCCCTGCAGATGGAGAACTACCCTGCAAGCGGTCCCTGAGATCCAGGAACAAGACAGAGCACGATGCCAAGACCCCTGCCAAGAAATGAGACCACCCTGATTGTCAACCCACTGTCCCACTTTGTCACCCTGTCCATATTGGAACTGCCCCAGGTCCACTTCCTATGCCCATATGGGCAATGCACCTATGAGACAAATAGACTGGACTCTGCCATGGACACTCCTCCACCATCACCCCTCACCATTTAACTTCACCCTCCAATATTTTGTATGTAAATAAACACACCTAAAGCACCAAAAGATCTGGAGTCTGTCTGTGATTTTGAAATAGTGTATTTGCAATGACAGTGACAAAATTTCCAGGAATTAGTAATGTCAACATACCTATGTCACACAGCTCTAGTCCATGAGGAATCTAAGCAGATGACACACGTTGGGACCCACACCTGTGAAACCGTAATGGAAAGTGACAACTCAGTGACCATACATTGGGTGAAATGGACAGACAGGATAGAGGTAGAAGTGTAAAAGTACATGTAGTAGGCAGGAATGTATTCTCATCTGTGTTTCACTGGAAATATTGCTGAATGACTGAGTCCCTGTTGTCAATGTCTTCTTCCTCTGCTTCCTCCTCATCACTGTCCACAGGCTCCACAGCTGCCACAGCACCGCCATCTGGACCATACTCCTGCAGAAAAGGCACCTGTCGTCGCAAAGCCAAGTTATGAAGCATACAGCAGGCCACGATGATCTGGCACACCTTCTTTGGTGAGTAGAATAGGGATCCACCTGTTATATGGAGGCACCTAAACCTGGCCTTCAGGAGGCCGAAGGTGCATTCGATCACCCTCCTAGTCAGCCCATGGGCCTCATTGTAGCGTTCCTCTGCCCTGGTCCTGAGATTCCTCACTGGGGTCAGTAGCCATGACAGGTTCGGGTAACCAGAGTCACCTAATAACCACACCCGGTGCCTCTGTAGTTGACCCATCACATAAGGGATGCTGCTATTCCGCATGATGTAGGCGTCATGCCATAGCCAGGGAACATGGCATTCACATGGGAGATGTACTGGTCTGCCAAACATACCATCTGTACATTCATCGAATGATAACTCTCCTGTACACCTGTTCACTCCTGTGGGGGGGACCAAAGCCACATGGGTCCCATCAATGGCAACTATGATGTTGGGGATATGTCCAAGGGCATAGAAATCACCTTTCACTGTAGGCAAGTCCTCCACCTGAGGGAACAAGAGGTAGCTGTGAATGTGTTTTAGCAGGGCAGACAACACTCTAGACAATATGTTGGAAAACATAGGCTGGGACATCCCTGATGCCATGGCCACAGCTGTTCGAAAAGACCATGAAGAAATGGAGCACTGACAGCACCTGCACTTGAGGGGGGATTCCTGTGGGATGGCAGATTGCTGACATCAGGTCTGGTTCCAACTGGGTACACAGTTCCTGGATTGTGGCACGGTCAAACCTGTAGGTGATGATCAAATTTCTTTCCTCCATTGTCAACAGGTCCACCAGCGGTCGGTACACCAGAGGATTCCGCCATCTCCTCACATGTCCCAGCGGACGGTGCCTATGAAGGACATCAGCGACCACAGAGTCAAACAACTCAGAGGTATGTACCCACAGTCTACACCGAACATGATTCATACACAAAATCTGGCCTGTATGTGTGTTGAGAGTATGCCTAGGTATGTGTGACGCAGTTGGTAATTAGGCCATGTGGGCCCCTGAAATGGCGGCTGCCTGACCTCTAAAGCGGGACAATGGGATGTGAGGTAACTGCGCTGGTGTTGTACACCATCGCGGTAGGCGGTCGGGAGCCAATGACGGTGTACGCCCATGGTGATGGTACGCACCACCGTGGACGTGACCGCCATTTTCTATCTGTTCAATCACTCAATACCTGATCTTCGACAGGAGAGGACCTACACTGCAAGTGCTGCTGTGACCTCGGTCTGGAAGAGACAATGGCTCGTGCGTCTGGGGAAAGGGGCCCTGCCTTCACATCGGAGGAGTTGGATAAGCTAGTCTACGGGCTCCTCCCCGTACACGCTACTCTACGGTCCTCCAGACCAACAGGTAAGTACACATGGAGCATGTTGGATGGGCTATGCCTGTGTGGAGAGGGCTGGTTGTAAGAAGGAAGGGGGCAGAGTCCTGCATGCATGAACGGTGGGTGCATGTGCCACATGGCAAGGGTAGGGATGGGGGCCAATCACTTTGACGGTGCAGTTGGTAATGAATTCTCTTCTTCCCCTGTAAATTTCATGTAGGTCAGCGCCCACCAGAAGAAGGATATTTGGCGTGCCATCGCCAAGGACGTCCGGACCCTGGGGGTCCACCACAGACGGAGCACCCACTGCCGGAAGAGATGGGTGGACATTCGCTGCTGGAGCAAGAAGACGGCGGAGGCTCAGCTGGGGATGGCCTCCCAACGTGGGAGGGGTGCCCGTCGAACCATGAACCCCCCGGTGGCCTACCCTGAGCTAGATGGGCGCTTGAGGGCATCAAAGCAGACACAAGGGGGTGAGTACACTCTCATTCAGCTGACTTTGCACGCAGTGGAGGGGTCTGGGTGGGGGAGGAGGGCTGTGGGTTTCCCTAGGCCAGGGCAAGTTCCGTAGGCTAGGACCCTTCGTAAGGCATGGCCCTGTGGCCCCCCACCCCACCTCTGTAGAGTGCCAAGTACAGCTATTCATGCCCCTGTGTCATCTATGTGTGTAGATGTCGTCCATAGCCTTGTAGGACATTTCCCAGGAATTGCACTGTAGGCTGCTGTGTCTGTCTTGTCCGCCAACGGTAGCGGTAAGCCATGCACTCAACATGTCTTTCTTCTGTTTCCCCCCCTTTTTTTGCGGTCTCCCTGTTCTTGTGTGCATTAGCATCATCAGGCGGAGGAGCAGTGGCACCGGAGCACGAGGGAGCTGCATCCCACATGGGCATGGAGGCCCACAGTACGGACTCGGAATACACCAGTGGGACGGAGGGTGAGGGGAGCACCACAGCGGTCACAGGATCTGCAACCAGCAACACAGACTCGTCCTCCGATGGGAGCTCCCTAGTGGTGGCGGCAACATCTGTGCCCCCCACTTCAACAGGTACAGCCGCCACCCCCCCTACCAGCACCGCCCTCCCAGCAGCCCCTCAGCCTTCGCCCCGTGCCCACTCACCCAGGAGGGTGGGCCTCTCCTTCGCCCCAGGCACCTCAGGCCCTGCCCCTGTCACCTCTGCTACAGACAAACCAACATCCACTGCCTCCACTGTGTCCCCCTCCTCGTCATCTCCCTCCTCCCTCCCAGTCTTGTCTACACTCACACCTGCATGCACTACCACTACAGCCACAACGTCACGCACCAGCACACCCACCACCACACCCCGCTCACGTGCAGGCACCACCCCCACTACCATTCACACGTCCCCTGGGTCCTTTTCCAGTGTGTCTGTGACTCCCCCTCCGAAGATACACAAATGCATCCACACACCCACCCAACAGCCATCCACCTCACGACAGCCTCCAGCGCATGCACCTGCACCCAAATCCACAAAACTTACATCTCCTACAACCACCACCTTTTCCTCCACTCCCAAACCCCCTCCAGCTACCCGTCCCAGTGTCTCCAAACAACTTTTCATGTCCACCCTTAACCTATTTCCTACCACCCCCCCTGTCCAACTCATAGGTCCCGTACTAGCACCTCAGCCACAAAATCACTGGGACCAGTGGTGCCTGTTGTGACAGGTATGTGGTGTGCACCGGCCACCAGGCCAGCCAGTGTATCACGGAGCCAGAGCACAGCCAGTCCCCCCGTGAAGCACCAGAAGTTGGCCAGTGCCTGGGGGGAGAAGGGGAAGACTCCAGCCACCCAAGCCGCTCACAGGGGTCCCGGGGGGAGTGTGGACTCAGCTGTGACTCCTCCCAAGGTGGGGAAGGGGCAGCAGAAAGACACAAAGTCTGGGAGGAGCAGCACAGCAGAGAAGACCGCCATCATCCCCGCTGGCCAGGAGGCATACCGCCAGCCCCACCGTCGCTGCCCAGGAGGCCACCACCAATCCCCCCGTTGCTGTCCAGGAGGACCCCGCCAGCCACAGCCCAGCTGCCCAGGAGGGCCCCGCCAGCCACAGCCCAGCTGCCCAGGAGGGCCCCGCCAACCACAGCCCAGCTGTCCAGGAGGACCCCGCCAGCCCAGCTGCCCAGGAGGGCCCGCCAGCCACAGCCCAGCTGTCCAGGAGGACCCCGCCAGCCACAGCCCAGCTGCCCAGGAGGGCCCCGCCAGCCACAGTCCAGCTGCCCAGGAGGACCCTGCCAGCCACAGCCCAGCTGGGCAATGAAGGACCGCCAGCCCCAGCCCAGCTGGGCAATGAATGACCGCCAACTCAAGCACTGCTGAACAGGGCAAGGACCGCCAACTCAAGCACTGCTGAACAGGGCAAGCACCGCTGAACAGGGCAAGGACTGCCAACTCAAGCACCGCTGAACAGGGCAAGCACCGCTGAACAGGGCAAGGACCGCCAACTCAAGCACCGCTGAACAGGGCAAGGACCGCCAACTCAAGCACCGCTGAACAGGGCAAGCACCGCTGAACAGGGCAAGGACTGCCAACTCAAGCACCGCTGAACAGGGCAAGGACCGCCAACTCAAGCACCGCTAGCCCATGAGCGGCAGGGGCAGTGACGCAACATGGACCGTAACGGGGTGAGTGATGCACTCTGGGCACCAGTCCCCCTCCAGAACCAGTGGAGACATGCATCCACTCCGTCTGTCCTGCACAGGATGAAGCACTCTGGGCACCAGTCCCCCTCCAGAATCAGTGGAGACATGCATCCACTCCGTCTGTCCTGCACAGGATGAAGCACTCAGGGCACCAGTCCCCCTCCAGAACCAGTGGAGATATGCATCCACTCCGTCTGTCCTGCACAGGATGAAGCACTCTGGGGACAAAGCCCCATCCAGAACAAGTGGAGACTGTTATCCACTTGAGAAACTGTGGCTTTGCACTCCCCAGGATGGTACAGTGGGCAAACCACCCACTGGAGAGACTTGAGAGACTGTGGCTTTGCACTCCCCAGGATGGTACAGTGGTCAAACCACCCACTGGAGAGACTTGAGAGACTGTGTCTTTGAACTCCCCAGGATGGTACAGTGGGCAAACCACCCACTGTAGAGACTTGAGAGACTGTGGCTTTGCACTCCCCAGGATAAAGCAGTGGGCAAACCACCCACTGGAGAGACTTGAGAGACTGTGGCTTTGCACTCCCCAGGATAAAGCAGTGGGCAAACCACCCACTGGAGAGACTTGAGAGACTGTAGCTTTGCACTTCCCAGGTTGGTACAGTGGGCAAACCACCCACTGGAGAGACTTGAGAGACTGTGGCTTTGCACTCCCCAGGATGGTACAGTGGGCAAACCACCCACTGGAGAGACTTGAGAGACGTGGAGCTGGCATCGTGCACTCATCCAGCTGAGGTGCCCCCCCTTCCCTTTTCCCTGAGGTGCCTGTTGTATTTCTATCTGATGCCCCTGCAGTGTTCTCTCCATCATGTTCGGGTATCTTGTGTGGGCCTCGCCCATGCATTTTGGGCCCAGTGGCCAACGGACTATGAATGGTGTATTACCTGGACTACTATTTGTGGTGTATATTTTGTTAATAGTGTATATATGCATATTTTTGCTTACTCTATTTAGTTATTATACAATGGTTACACTCATTTCCTTTTGTCTTTGCATTCTTCCGGGTGGGTTGGGGCGTGTGACTGTAATGTTTGGACATGCTGTATTAGTGTGTGTGTTGTAGTGGGTGAGGGTGGGGGTTGGGGTGTTGCGTGTGTGTGTCCCTGTTTTTTGCTTCCCCCCTCCTCTATGTCGTAGGCGCAGTACTCACTGTGGTCTTCGCCGCCGGCGTTGGTGCTCCTGGTACAGGAGCAGGAAGACTATCGCAGGAAGAATATGGAGTTCCGGCTCCATGGTGCCCTCCTTCCTCTTGGAGTGTGATGAGGTGAGCGTTTTCCCTTCTAAATTCCTGTTTCCGCCGTGTTTTTATCCGCGGTGAATCCGCCCCAGAAAAGATGGCGGATTGGCCTGTCATAATAGTGTGGGCGGTCCATTGTCTCCTGCCTGTCTGTTGGCGGTGACCGCCAAGCTGTTTGTCTGTACCGCCTGGCGGTCGGAGTGTTAAAGTGGCTGTCTTTGTTGGCGGTTTCCGCCACGGTTGTAATTCCAAATATTTTACCGCTAGCCTGTTGGCGGTCTTACCGCCGCTTTAACACCGTCCGCCAGGGTTGTAATGACCACCATAGGCTTCAATGAAAATAGGGGTGCCCCGGTTCCAGTCTGCCAGCAGGTAAGTAACCGCGACTTCGGAGGGCAGATCAGGGGGGTTTTGTAGGGCACCGGGGGGGGGACACAAGTAGGCACAGAAAGTACACCCTGAGCGGCACAGGGGCAGCCTGGTGCAGAGTGCAAACAGGCGTCGGGTTTGTGATAGGTTTCAATGGGGAGACCCAGTGGTCTCTTCAACGATGCAGACAGGCCGGGGGGGGGCTCCTCGGGTTAGCCACTACCTAGGCTAGGAAGAGGGCCGTCTGTGGGTCGCTCCTGCACTAGAGTTCGGTTCCTTCCGGTCCTGGGGGCTGCGGGTGCAGTGTGTTTTCCAGGCGTCGGGTTCCTTGAAGCAGGCAGTCGCAGTCAGGGGGAGCCTCTGGATTCCCTCTGCAGGCGTCGCTGTGGGGGATCAGGTGGGTCAACTCTGGCTACTCACGGGCTCGCAGTCGCTGGGGAGTCCTCCCTGTAGAGTTAGTTTTCCGCAGGTCGAGCTGGGGGCGTTGGGTGCAGAGTGGAAAGTCTCATGCTTCCGGCGGGAAACATGTGGTCTTTAAAAGTTGCTTCTTTGTTGCAAAGTTGCAGTTTTGTGGAACAGGGCCACTGTCCTCGGGAGTTTCTTGGTCCTTTTAGATGCAGGGTAGTCCTCTGAGGCTTCAGAGGTCGCTGGACCCAGGGGGACGCGTCGCTGTTGCAGTTTTTCTTGAAGTGGGGAGACAGGCCGGTAGGGCTGGGGCTAAAGCAGTTGGTATCTCCGTCTTCTCTGCAGGGCTTCAGGTCAGCAGTCCTTCTTCGTCTTCAGGTTGCAGGAATCTATCTTCCTTGGTTCTGGGGCCCCTAAATACTCAATTTAGGGGTGTGTTTAGGTCTGGGAGGTTAGTAGCCAATGGCTACTAGCCCTGAGGGTGGCTACACCCTCTTTGTGCCTCCTCCCGGTGGGGAGGGAGTCACATCCCTAATCCTATTGGGGTAATCCTCCATCTGCAAGATGGAGGATTTCTAAAAGTCAGAGTCACCTCAGCTCAGGACACCTTAGGGGGTGTCCTGACTGGCCAGTGACTCCTCCTTGTTTTTCTCATTATCTCCTCCAGCCTTGCCGCCAGAAGTAGGGGCAGTGGCCGGAGGGGCGGGCATCTCCACTAGCTGGGATGCCCTTTGGCGCTGTAAGAAAGGGTTTGAGCCTTTGAGGCTCACCGCCAGGTGTTACATTTCCTGCAGGGGGAGGTGTGAAGCACCTCCACCCAGTACAGGCTTTGTGACTGGCCACAGAGTGACAAAGGGACTCTCCCCATGTGTCCAGCAACATGTCTGGTGTGTGGCATGCTGGCAAAAACTAGTCAGCCCACACTGGAAGTCGGGTATGTTTTCAGGGGGCATCTCTAGGATGCCCTCAGGGTGTATTTCACAATCAAATGTACACTGGCATTAGTGTGCATTTATTGTGCTGAGAAGTTTGATACCAAACTTCCCAGTTTTCAGTGTAGCCATTTTGGTGCTGTGGAGTTTGTGTATGACAGAATACCCAGACCATATACTCATATGGCTACCCTGCACTTACAATGCCTAAGGTTTTGCTTAGACACTGTAGGGGCATAGTGCTCATGCACCTATGCCCTCACCTGTGGTATAATGCACCCTGCCTTATGGCTGTAAGGCCTGCCAGAGGGGTGACTTCTCTATGCCATAGGCAGTGTGAGGTTGGCATGGTACTCTGAGGGGAGTGCCATGTCGACTTAGTCATTTTCTCCCCACCAGCACACACAAGCTGGCAAGCAGTGTGCATGTGCTGAGTGAGGGGTCCCCAGGGTGGCATAAAACATGCTGCAACCCTTAGAGACCTTCCCTGGCATCAGGGCCCTTGGTACCATGGGTACCAGTTATAAGGGACTTACCTGGATGCCAGGGTGTCCCAATTGTGGAGACAAAGATACAGTTTAGGGAAAGAACACTGGTGCTGGGGCCTGGTTAGCAGGCCTCAGCACACTTTCAAATCATAACTTGGCATCAGCAAAGGCATAAAGTCAGAAGGTAACCATGCCAAGGAGGCACAACCCCCCCACCCCAAACGAAAGAGGATGAGACTAACCTTTCCCAAGAGAGTCTTCATTTTCTAAGTGGAGGAACCTGGAAAGGCAATCTGCATTGGCATGGGCAGTCCTAGGTCTGTGTTCCACTATAAAGTCAATTCCCTGTAGGGAGATGGACAACCTCAACAGTTTTGGATTGTCACCTTTCATTTGCATTAGCCATCTGGGAGGTCTGTGTTCAGTTGGAACTATAAAGTGAGGACCAAAGAGGTATGGTCTCAGCTTCTTCAGGGACCAAACCACAGCAAAGGCCTCCCTCTCAATGGCACTCCAATGCTGCTCCCTGGGGAGTAACCTCCTGCTAATGAAAGCAACAGGCTGGTCAAGGCCATCATCATTTGTTTGGGACAAAACTGCCCCATCCCATTTTCAGAGGCGTCAGTCTGCACAATGAACTGCTTAGAGTAATCTGGAGCTTTTAGAACTGGAGCTGTGCACATAGCTTGTTTCAGGGTGTCAAAGGCCTGTTGGCATTCTATAGTCCAGTTTACATTCTTAGGCATTTTCTTGGAGGTACGTTCTGTGAGGGGTGTCACTATTGATCCATATCCCTTCACAAACCTCCTGTAGTAGCCAGTCAAGCCAAGTAATGCCCTGACTTGAGTCTGGGTTTTTGGAGCTACCCAGTCCAGAATAGTCTGGATCTTGGGTTGGAGTGGCTGAACTTGGCATCCACCTACAAGGTGTCCCAAGTAAACCACAGTTCCCTGCCCTGTCTGACATTTGGATGCCTTGATAGAGAGGCCTGCTGCTTGCAGGGCCTGCAAAACCGTCTTCAGGTGGACCAGGTGATCCTGCCAGCTGGAGCTAAAGACAGCAATATCGTCAAGATAAGCTGCACTAAAGGACTCCAAGCCAGCAAGGACTTGATTCACCCACCTTTGGAAGGTGGCAGGGGCATTCTTTAAGCCAAAGGGCATCACAGTAAACTGATAATGCCCATCAGGTGTGGAGAATGCTGTCTTTTCTTTTGCTCCTGCTCTTTGCTGGCATTTTTATTTGCCAGTACCCTGCTGTCAAGTCAATGGTACTCAAGTATCTGGCAGCACCTAGTTTGTCAATTAACTCATCTGCCTTTGGAATGGGATGGACATCTGTCTTGGTGACAGAATTAAGTCATCTGTAGTCCACACAAAACCTCATCTCTCTCTTGCCATCCTTGGTGTGAGGTTTGGGGACTAAGACCACTGGGCTAGCCCAGGGTCTGTCAGAGTGCTCAATGACTCCCAATTCCAGCATTTTGTGGACTTCCACTTTAATGCTTTCCTTAACTTGGTCAGACTGTCTAAACATTTTGTTTTTGACAGGCATGCTGTCTCCCGTGTCCACCTCATGGGTACACAGGTGTGTCTGACCAGGGGTTAGGGAAAAGAGCTCAGCAAACTGTTGTAAGACTTTCCTACAGCCAGCTTACTGCTGGCCAGAGAGGGTGTCTGGATAGATCACTCCATCTACTGAGCCATCTTTAGGGTCAGTGGAGAGGAGATCAGGGAGAGTGTGGTTCTACAAATTCTGGACCCATGTAATTTACTTTGCCACAGCAGTACAATTTTAGTATCAAAAGACCGATAATGACTAGTACACTAACCATGAGCATTTTCGCTGAATTCCAGCAGCGTTTTCACCTTGAAATCGCCATTTTCGTCCTGCACTCGTGGCTCCCATTTTAAACACGGCAGCCATTTTAAAAGTTGCCCTCACATAGGCTTATAATACAGTCAGATTTGATTCCAAGGACACATACACCTTGATTGACTTTTCTCTGACCTGGGCAAGCTGGAACCATTGCCTCAGGCCAAACCTGTTTGGTCAGTCCCTCTCCCAGTGGCCGAATCAGATAGCATCAAGGCACACCATGCCATAAAACCCTTATTATCGCTCACACACCCTGCCTAATCTTGCTCACACCTGCACCTGCTCTTTTCTTCTTCTTACTTTACGAGGGGGAGGTGCCCGTTTTTATTGGGGGTCCACACTTATCTGATGTAAAATACTAGGCCTTGCCGGGTAATTTATTATGGGTTGGATGACATGAAATATGAGGTTTCATCATGACACTGTTTTTTCCTTTGTAGTGAAAACATGTGAATGACCAACCAAAATGTCAAGAATGTTTGCCTGAAGCTTAAAAAACTGTATATAAGGAAACCTGACTTTGCATTGAAACACAGTCTCCTGAGAACATACAAACCGTGCTGTTGTACTTCTAGGACGCTTGTTACTTGGCTGCAGCCAATAAATTTGATCTTTGACTTCACCTAGAAGACTCTGAGTTTCTGTGGTCTGAATCAGGAAAGTACCCGAGGTCTTTGGGTGTACCCTGGCACCGCTGGGTTACTGGATCAGTACCGGTTCTGAAAAACCCAGTACCTCAGTTGGCGCCCAACGTGGGGCGATACCAGCGGTACCGGTCCAAGCCTGAGGTCCGTGGGGAGCTTCGTGTGAAAATTCTGGAGGAAGGCCGCCACTTCATCGACCCCTGCATGTCGACGTGGTCCGAAAGTCTTTGCTGCGAGGTTCCCCGCTTCCCGACGGCTACGAAGGACTGCTGCCCTGGCTATCGCCCTGATTTGGACCCTTGATGTTTGGTAGAGCGAAACGATAAGACGAGTCTTCTGGTGACGTCATCGATATTTTCAGTTAAGTATAAGTGGAGCGTCTCCCAGTCCTTAGTTGGACACTTGGTTTGGTCCTTAGTTGGACATTTGGTTTGGTATCCCTTCGGGATCACTTTGATTTGGAACTTGCAAGTACCAAAGCCGAAGGACTCGTGTAATCACGAGACTATCGTAAACGATAATACTTTGAAGTTTGAAGCTAGACTAGTGAGCGAAGATGCCTGGTCTTAGCAGACTTGGAAATTTGTTTTGTATTGGTTGTAAAAGGGACTCCCGGTTGGAGGACTCATGTCCGGTTCCTCCGATTGGAACTCCAACCTATGAACTATATGTGAAGCACGGAGCAGGCCCCATCACGTTTAATAAAGTATGGGTCCGCTATTCTTGGAAATAATTGAGAAAAGTTTTTTTTTCTTCTTGTGAATATGACTTACAACTAGGATCTGCAAACGGTTCTGTAAGTAAATTGCGACAGCGCTATTTATGAAAAATGGCTAAAGCGCGCTGTATTGTGTGTACTGAGTGCTTTCTGTTTATATCTGAAATGAGCTCAATGTGTGTTTGTGGGTCTTCTTGATGTTTACAGTTTGTTAAGTAAAATGTTGGTTAATTAATATTAAGTAGAAACTTTAAAAAAATCCAGAAATGAACCATGTGATGTGCTAACATAGCTATATGTTGCTCTTTAATTTATAGAATGAGCAATTGTGCACATATACAAAACTGCCGTTAAATGCTTAATAAATTAGAAAACACATTCAATAGATATAAATAGGGCCCCAAAAAAAAACGAAATTATCTATTTTTGCAAAAAAATAAAAAATACATTTACAGCATTTTTCTTAGATGCATTGTATTAGATGTTCACAGGCAAACTTTTCAGCTACAGTATATTTGATAGGAATGTTCAATTCAGCCAGCACTTTCCCAGTTAAACATGGGTGGAATTTTGCATAACCTTCCTTTTAAATGAAAGTGGCGCAAAAATGTGACGCATTTCAAGTTAGGCTTATGCGCTTAGGCTTGTGAGTTAATGTATCCCAAATAATAGGCAAGGGATGCAGCTTGCTTTTATATGTGGAATTATCACAAAAAAAAGAATAATTGGGTTTTTATTTAAAAAAAAAAAGAAAATTATTAATTATGGAAAAATTATTTAAAAAATAAGTGCCTTTCAAAATCGTTTTTTAATATTTATAAAGCTTAATACCTATACTATGACCTCCTAACATTAAAATTTAATTTAAGTTATGTTGCACCGCTAAAATGACATTTGTATGTGCAATTTTCCCTTGGCGCAGGAGCAAACAAGCTCATTTCTATAAAGTATAAGTTAATATTTTCAATGGCTGACTCATGGATTGTGCAATAGACATTCTGGTAATGCATATTATGCAAGAAAATTGTAGGATATTGATTTTTTAATGCCTAAAATATCAAAGTCGATTTTGGGCAAAAGCACTGTTTAAACTGCATTTTCTTTCATTCAGAGTACTTTTTAAAGTGTCTCAGGCTTCAGTAAATGCATACATTTAGGTTTAATATATATTTGCAGGTTGTGCCTTCTTATGATTCAATGAGTCAATGTGCCAGTACAAAGGCTTGTTTTAATATCAAGGTTGAAGGTTCTAACTTCAGCTGGGCCTACTGAGACGTTCATTCATTCGAGGTTGATGAAATATGTACCATTGCATGGGATTGCAACAAGCATTTATTCTAACAACTGGTATGTGTGTTATTAAGGTTTGTGAATTATTCACAGTAAATGTAGTTTAATAATCTGGAAATAGGGATAATTTTTTTAGCGCCTAAAAAGTAAAAATATATATTTTTTAAATAGAGTGAATTATTGCAGGTTAGAAGGAAAATAGGAACGCCTACTGTCTTTGACAGATTCAGAGTGGCAGAAGCTAGGAGAGCTACAAAGGCTGGCTCAAGTCACGCTGCTGAGATGCTATCTTTAGTTTTCCCATAAACAATGGAGGAGGCTGTCATGTTGACACGTGTGACCTTTTAAATTAGGGCCTTGTCTCTGTGAAATGCAGAATGACCCTACGGGCCTCTAAAAGTGGGATTTCTGGTTTCTCCAGAAGAACATCAATACAATTAAAGAACTTAATTCCAAAGGGAAAATATAAAAAAAAGGGGTTTCTTCGAAAGTCCCAACATCATGTTAAATGCTCTGCAGAACTGATACATTTGTGTCTACGCTCTAAAAAATAAAATGATGCCTGCTAGTCGCTTTTATTTGACAGAAAACGAAGTGTTGCATTAAGTCTTAGACAGAAAATAAGATGCAGCCCTTTTCTAAAATTTTGAAGGCTACATGCCTTAATGAGAACGATTTGCCAATTAAGACTTTTTTTTCACAGTGGAAATTGTAGGTGCCAAATTAATATGGAGTGTCAGTGTAACAATTTTTACTTTTAGAAAGGTAAAACTAAGGTGGCTTGATGTTGCGAAGTAACTGACAAGAGGGTAACAGTTAAGTAATGGAAATTTATTTTCATGTATTTGGTCCTATCATGAATTGTTCTTGCTGGTCCTGTATGTTAGAAGAGAAACAGTAAAGTTATATTTGACAGCAGATTTCCATTGCCTGGTGATCTACTGTCAAAAGGAGGGTAAGGATTTTAAACCTGACAAATTAAACAGGCCCAAATATTGGGTTTTGGGCTGCAGGTTTACAGTGCATAAAGTACATGACATGGTGTTGTGTGTCACCGATTATTCACACATGCTATTGTTTTGTCTATGCTTTTTGTGCTTGATACAAAGCAAGTATATCTGATGGCTTGATGTTTTGTGCGTTTTTATTATTTTTTATTAGTTTTTTGCATGTTTGTTGCTGCTTTTGATACTATTACAAGCTCCCCTGTGTTGTGAGGGGATGGTCATGACGATGCCCATCGCTACGCAACAGTTGGTTGAACTTGTTCTGGTTACTAAATTCCACAGATAATGATATTTCATGCTGTGAACATAAAAGACAACACTTCACCAGTGCATGTCTATTTGGCTATAATAGTATTGAAGGAAAATAAAAAGAGATATACAGGATCAAAGTGTGTCACCTGTAGTTAGTCACGTTACTGCCCCTTCCCTTAAAGGAACAGGCAGCCCTACATTTATGTAGCCTTGATTGGACCTAAGGATGAAATTATAGATCTGTGACTCAAGGTGGCCTAATTTCTATATTACATTAGTTAATGATGTTCTGTTTCCTAAGTAGCATATGGCTTTCGTTCCTTAAAAGAAAACCAGGTTTTCATTTTTTCCTGAAGAAGGAACTGAAACATTAGCTAGGAGTACCGTATATGGTGTAGTCGCCAACGGTAGAGTTAAAATTTGTATAACTTTGGCCTTTGTGTATCACCCGTACTCTCGGTGTTGTGTCACATGCCTGACTATCACCCAAATAATTTTTTTTGTTCTTCCTATAGATTTTTTTCTTTTGTTACTTCCCCTGACCAATGTCGCATCATGCTTAGTTATTGAGATTTTAGCTATGTCCTAGTCCCATTTCTCTTTTTCGAATTCCTTTCACCAGTCAGCCCTTTTATTATTATTGATGTATTGTTCAGGTTCACATTTCCAGACTGCAGTGATGTACCAGGGACCCCCATGTTATGTATAATTCCCTTTGGTATGACCAGACTGGTTTTCAAGAATTTGCCTTAGGCCTGCTTCAATGTTTTCCAGCCTGACTGTCAGGGTAGCGATAGACTGGTTAACTGACTCAATATTATAGTAAGACAAGTTTTCCATTTCAATAGGAGATATCTTATGTTTACCTTTTTGAACATGACGAATTTTCAATGTCTATTTTAATTTGGTTTTCGGTTCCCTTCTGTTCCTGCTACTTTAATTTTTGGTGGGATCAGATGTGTCCTAATCATGCAAATATCAGGACCCTCTAGTTCTTGTCTTTTTATTTGCACATTTGACTATTAGCCTGTGTATTGCATAGTGCACCTGATGCACAGTTTTTAAAGGAAGGTTTCTACATGTCCCTGATAATCGGTATCATGTGATTTCTCTATTGAGATGTTCTAAGGTAAGGAGGAACACCTAGACTTAATCATTGAGGAAAATATGTGTTTACCCCATTAGACAATGCCACTGTGTGAGGAAATCCATTCAGATAGAATTATCATGTAGCTATAGATGGCAGAGAATAATGGAGAGAACCCAATTAAAGATGCTAGAGACCCTGTTTTGCCCTTCTGCCTTTGTCTTTGTATTTTATACCCATGGTGTATGGCTACTCCTTTGAAGATTGCAGACCACCTGCTTGCAGTCCCCTTGTTAAAAACCATGAACTGTTTTTTTTTACTAAATTGAAGGAAACTAACAACTGTGGCACATTTCCTACGTCACTAGATTCTGCGGGTATCAAGTCATAATAACCTGCAGGACATTGATTTAAGCCTAATTCCCATCAGTGACAGCTACAGATGAAAGACGGACGTCTTGGCCCTACAGTCTCAGCACCCAGAAAGTAGCAAAGCTGGACAGCGATCGCCAGCGCATGGTATCGTACTTGCTCCATCAGACGGCGTTGGACATCGCAGTGCCAAAGTTTCAGTGTAAAGGAGCTAAAGAGAAGGATTCCTGTTGTTGATGGCAGAGCTGTTTTGAGGTTTCATTTCTCTACCTGTCATGTGCTGGTAACCTCTGACAGTGTGCAATCCCTTGAGCCCCTTGGCCTGAGTTTTGGCCACCCCCCCCCTTTTCTTTGCTCCAACGGAAGAAGGGCAGTGCACCGGAGATTTCAAGTTTGGAAAAAGGCACTATATTGTGGTGCCCATGAAAGAGCAGCTTGAGCGTCCTCTGACACTAAATAATGAGTGTTGGAGTCTGAAAGTGCTGCTGAGCTTGAGCTATTTCACAATTAATGGTGCTTGGGTCTGCACGAGATGATTTGTGCCCTTGATCAATGAAGAGCACATTGTTTGCAGTGTCTGCCACAGAGGAGAGACACTGGTGCATTGCTTTAAGACATTGAGACTTTCGAGTGAGCTGTGGGTGTTTGCCAGGAGGGCACTCCAACTAAGCAGTACTTTTCTCACGAAGAGGCCTGAATTGAGAGGCCCATGCGAAAGAAAACAACAAAAGAAAATTTGATGGACAATAGAAGCCTGCCAGAGAGGCTTTTTGAACGGACTCTGGGCATAGTTGGTTTCACAAGAGGTTTCCGTGTGATTGTATAGACTAGGTGTTAGGAGACTGATTGTTTTGCTGGCATTGTTTTAAAGTACTATTCTGTTTAGTAAAAGCAGAATAAAGTCAATTTTCTGTGGAAAGAGTACCCCCCTTTTCACCTTAGAGCATTGATGAGAGTCACCACTGTTCCACCTGAACATACAAAAATTACTGAAATGCAGAGGAGCCCTAAAAATGTTACTAGATAATTTTAGGATTTGCTTTTTGGTTAGGGTTGTGAAAAATTATTATTTCATTTGTGTTAGTGGTCACTACTTTCTCCCGTTGTCTATATGTTCTTAATAACGTGTTTTCTAGTGTCTTTTAAACATGACGTTGTCATTTATGGGTAGGATTGTTTTTCTCTACTCAATTGACTTCTGCACCCACTTCCCAACCTATGTCTTTTCCTACTATTGTTTCTTTGCACTCTTTTCACCCTTTTCCTGAACATGAGCAGGTTAAAAGATCAGAATTCGTAGGCAATTCTTTTGTACAGTTTCTGCATCAACACTAGTTAGTAGTGAACATCACTAATTGTTGGGTGTGTGATCTTATGCCACCTACTGCAGATAGAGGTATTCCTTATTTTGTCCTGCCATATGTGGCCTTTTGTGCTACTTCATGTTCGAGGAGACCTGTCCAGAGAGAGTTACCAAGTACTAGAATTTTGCTCCAGCAACATCTCCATGGCCTTATAAACATAGACCTGGACTCAGATTAGCATGAGAATAGGTTTATTGCCTATGTAAGGGCAAAAGGAGGGTTTGTGGTTCTAAAAATTCTGGACCCATGTAATTTACTTTGCCACAGCAGTACAATTTTAGTATCAAAAGACCGATAATGACTAGTACACTAAGCATGAGCATTTTCGCTCAATTCCAGCAGCGTTTTCACCTTGAAATCGCCATTTTCGTCCTGCACTCGTGGCTCCCATTTTATACACAGCAGCCATTTTAAAAGTTGCCCTCACATAGGCTTATAATACAGTCAGATTTGATTCCAAGGACACATACACCTTGATTGACTTTTCTCTGACCTGGGCAAGCTGGAACCATTGCCTCAGGCCAAACCTGTTTGGTCAGTCCCTCTCCCAGTGGCCGAATCAGATAGCATCAAGGCACACCATGCCATAAAACCCTTATTATCGCTCACACACCCTGCCTAATCTTGCTCACACCTGCACCTGCTCTTTTCTTCTTACTTACTTTACGAGGGGGAGGTGCCCGTTTTTATTGGGGGTCCACACTTATCTGATGTAAAATACTAGGCCTTGCCGGGTAATTTATTATGGGTTGGATGACATGAAATATGAGGTTTCATCATGACACTGTTTTTTCCTTTGTAGTGAAAACATGTGAATGACCAACCAAAATGTCAAGAATGTTTGCCTGAAGCTTAAAAAACTGTATATAAGGAAACCTGACTTTGCATTGAAACACAGTCTCCTGAGAACATACAAACCGTGCTGTTGTACTTCTAGGACGCTTGTTACTTGGCTGCAGCCAATAAATTTGATCTTTGACTTCACCTAGAAGACTCTGAGTTTCTGTGGTCTGAATCAGGAAAGTACCCGAGGTCTTTGGGTGTACCCTGGCACCGCTGGGTTACTGGATCAGTACCGGTTCTGAAAAACCCAGTACCTCAGTTGGCGCCCAACGTGGGGCGATACCAGCGGTACCGGTCCAAGCCTGAGGTCCGTGGGGAGCTTCGTGTGAAAATTCTGGAGGAAGGCCGCCACTTCATCGACCCCTGCATGTCGACGTGGTCCGAAAGTCTTTGCTGCGAGGTTCCCCGCTTCCCGACGGCTACGAAGGACTGCTGCCCTGGCTATCGCCCTGATTTGGACCCTTGATGTTTGGTAGAGCGAAACGATAAGACGAGTCTTCTGGTGACGTCATCGATATTTTCAGTTAAGTATAAGTGGAGCGTCTCCCAGTCCTTAGTTGGACACTTGGTTTGGTCCTTAGTTGGACATTTGGTTTGGTATCCCTTCGGGATCACTTTGATTTGGAACTTGCAAGTACCAAAGCCGAAGGACTCGTGTAATCACGAGACTATCGTAAACGATAATACTTTGAAGTTTGAAGCTAGACTAGTGAGCGAAGATGCCTGGTCTTAGCAGACTTGGAAATTTGTTTTGTATTGGTTGTAAAAGGGACTCCCGGTTGGAGGACTCATGTCCGGTTCCTCCGATTGGAACTCCAACCTATGAACTATATGTGAAGCACGGAGCAGGCCCCATCACGTTTAATAAAGTATGGGTCCGCTATTCTTGGAAATAATTGAGAAAAGTTTTTTTTTCTTCTTGTGAATATGACTTACAACTAGGATCTGCAAACGGTTCTGTAAGTAAATTGCGACGGTGCTATTTATGAAAAATGGCTAAAGCGCGCTGTATTGTGTGTACTGAGTGCTTTCTGTTTATATCTGAAATGAGCTCAATGTGTGTTTGTGGGTCTTCTTGATGTTTACAGTTTGTTAAGTAAAATGTTGGTTAATTAATATTAAGTAGAAACTTTAAAAAAATCCAGAAATGAACCATGTGATGTGCTAACATAGCTATATGTTGCTCTTTAATTTATAGAATGAGCAATTGTGCACATATACAAAACTGCCGTTAAATGCTTAATAAATTAGAAAACACATTCAATAGATATAAATAGGGCCCCAAAAAAAAACGAAATTATCTATTTTTGCAAAAAAAAAAAAATACATTTACAGCATTTTTCTTAGATGCATTGTATTAGATGTTCACAGGCAAACTTTTCAGCTACAGTATATTTGATAGGAATGTTCAATTCAGCCAGCACTTTCCCAGTTAAACATGGGTGGAATTTTGCATAACCTTCCTTTTAAATGAAAGTGGCGCAAAAATGTGACGCATTTCAAGTTAGGCTTATGCGCTTAGGCTTGTGAGTTAATGTATCCCAAATAATAGGCAAGGGATGCAGCTTGCTTTTATATGTGGAATTATCACAAAAAAAAGAATAATTGGGTTTTTATTTTTAAAAAAAAAGAAAATTATTAATTATGGAAAAATTATTTAAAAAATAAGTGCCTTTCAAAATCGTTTTTTAATATTTATAAAGCTTAATACCTATACTATGACCTCCTAACATTAAAATTTAATTTAAGTTATGTTGCACCGCTAAAATGACATTTGTATGTGCAATTTTCCCTTGGCGCAGGAGCAAACAAGCTCATTTCTATAAAGTATAAGTTAATATTTTCAATGGCTGACTCATGGATTGTGCAATAGACATTCTGGTAATGCATATTATGCAAGAAAATTGTAGGATATTGATTTTTTAATGCCTAAAATATCAAAGTCGATTTTGGGCAAAAGCACTGTTTAAACTGCATTTTCTTTCATTCAGAGTACTTTTTAAAGTGTCTCAGGCTTCAGTAAATGCATACATTTAGGTTTAATATATATTTGCAGGTTGTGCCTTCTTATGATTCAATGAGTCAATGTGCCAGTACAAAGGCTTGTTTTAATATCAAGCTTGAAGGTTCTAACTTCAGCTGGGCCTACTGAGACGTTCATTCATTCGAGGTTGATGAAATATGTACCATTGCATGGGATTGCAACAAGCATTTATTCTAACAACTGGTATGTGTGTTATTAAGGTTTGTGAATTATTCACAGTAAATGTAGTTTAATAATCTGGAAATAGAGATAATTTTTTTAGCGCCTAAAAAGTAAAAATATTTTTTTTTTAAATAGAGTGAATTATTGCAGGTTAGAAGGAAAATAGGAAGGCCTACTGTCTTTGACAGATTCAGAGTGGCAGAAGCTAGGAGAGCTACAGAGGCTGGCTCAAGTCACGCTGCTGAGATGCTATCTTTAGTTTTCCCATAAACAATGGAGGAGGCTGTCATGTTGACACGTGTGACCTTTTAAATTAGGGCCTTGTCTCTGTGAAATGCAGAATGACCCTACGGGCCTCTAAAAGTGGGATTTCTGGTTTCTCCAGAAGAACATCAATACAATTAAAGAACTTAATTCCAAAGGGAAAATATAAAAAAAAGGGGTTTCTTCGAAAGTCCCAACATCATGTTAAATGCTCTGCAGAACTGATACATTTGTGTCTACGCTCTAAAAAATAAAATGATGCCTGCTAGTCGCTTTTATTTGACAGAAAACAAAGTGTTGCATTAAGTCTTAGACAGAAAATAAGATGCAGCCCTTTTCTAAAATTTTGAAGGCTACATGCCTTAATGAGAACGATTTGCCAATTAAGACTTATTTTTCACAGTGGAAATTGTAGGTGCCAAATTAATATGGAGTGTCAGTGTAACAATTTTTACTTTTAGAAAGGTAAAACTAAGGTGGCTTGATGTTGCGAAGTAACTGACAAGAGGGTAACAGTTAAGTAATGGAAATTTATTTTCATGTATTTGGTCCTATCATGAATTGTTCTTGCTGGTCCTGTATGTTAGAAGAGAAACAGTAAAGTTATATTTGACAGCAGATTTCCATTGCCTGGTGATCTACTGTCAAAAGGAGGGTAAGGATTTTAAACCTGACAAATTAAACAGGCCCAAATATTGGGTTTTGGGCTGCAGGTTTACAGTGCATAAAGTACATGACATGGTGTTGTGTGTCACCGATTATTCACACATGCTATTGTTTTGTCTATGCTTTTTGTGCTTGATACAAAGCAAGTATATCTGATGGCTTGATGTTTTGTGCGTTTTTATTATTTTTTATTAGTTTTTTGCATGTTTGTTGCTGCTTTTGATACTATTACAAGCTCCCCTGTGTTGTGAGGGGATGGTCATGACGATGCCCATCGCTACGCAACAGTTGGTTGAACTTGTTCTGGTTACTAAATTCCACAGATAATGATATTTCCTGCTGTGAACATAAAAGACAACACTTCACCAGTGCATGTCTATTTGGCTATAATGGTATTGAAGGAAAATAAAAAGAGATATACAGGATCAAAGTGTATCACCTGTAGTTAGTCACGTTACTGCCCCTTCCCTTAAAGGAACAGGCAGCCCTACATTTATGTAGCCTTGATTGGACCTAAGGATGAAATTATAGATCTGTGACTCAAGGTGGCCTAATTTCTATATTACATTAGTTAATGATGTTCTGTTTCCTAAGTAGCATATGGCTTTCGTTCCTTAAAAGAAAACCAGGTTTTCATTTTTTCCTGAAGAAGGAACTGAAACATTAGCCAGGAGTACTGTATATGGTGTAGGCGCCAACGGTAGAGTTAAAATTTGTATAACTTTGGCCTTTGTGTATCACCCGTACTCTCGGTGTTGTGTCACATGCCTGACTATCACCCAAATAATTTTTTTTGTTCTTCCTATAGATTTTTTTCTTTTGTTACTTCCCCTGACCAATGTCGCATCATGCTTAGTTATTGAGATTTTAGCTATGTCCTAGTCCCATTTCTCTTTTTCGAATTCCTTTCACCAGTCAGCCCTTTTATTATTATTGATGTATTGTTCAGGTTCACATTTCCAGACTGCAGTGATGTACCAGGGACCCCCATGTTATGTATAATTCCCTTTGGTATGACCAGACTGGTTTTCAAGAATTTGCCTTAGGCCTGCTTCAATGTTTTCCAGCCTGACTGTCAGGGTAGCGATAGACTGGTTAACTGACTCAATATTATAGTAAGACAAGTTTTCCATTTCAATAGGAGATATCTTATGTTTACCTTTTTGAACATGACGAATTTTCAATGTCTATTTTAATTTGGTTTTCGGTTCCCTTCTGTTCCTGCTACTTTAATTTTTGGTGGGATCAGATGTGTCCTAATCATGCAAATATCAGGACCCTCTAGTTCTTGTCTTTTTATTTGCACATTTGACTATTAGCCTGTGTATTACATAGTGCACCTGATGCACAGTTTTTAAAGGAAGGTTTCTACATGTCCCTGATAATCGGTATCATGTGATTTCTCTATTGAGATGTTCTAAGGTAAGGAGGAACACCTAGACTTAATCATTGAGGAAAATATGTGTTTACCCCATTAGACAATGCCACTGTGTGAGGAAATCCATTCAGATAGAATTATCATGTAGCTATAGATGGCAGAGAATAATGGAGAGAACCCAATTAAAGATGCTAGAGACCCTGTTTTGCCCTTCTGCCTTTGTCTTTGTATTTTATACCCATGGTGTATGGCTACTCCTTTGAAGATTGCAGACCACCTGCTTGCAGTCCCCTTGTTAAAAACCATGAACTGTTTTTTTTTACTAAATTGAAGGAAACTAACAACTGTGGCACATTTCCTACGTCACTAGATTCTGCGGGTATCAAGTCATAATAACCTGCAGGACATTGATTTAAGCCTAATTCCCATCAGTGACAGCTACAGATGAAAGACGGACGTCTTGGCCCTACAGTCTCAGCACCCAGAAAGTAGCAAAGCTGGACAGCGATCGCCAGCGCATGGTATCGTACTTGCTCCATCAGACGGCGTTGGACATCGCAGTGCCAAAGTTTCAGTGTAAAGGAGCTAAAGAGAAGGATTCCTGTTGTTGATGGCAGAGCTGTTTTGAGGTTTCATTTCTCTACCTGTCATGTGCTGGTAACCTCTGACAGTGTGCAATCCCTTGAGCCCCTTGGCCTGAGTTTTGGCCACCCCCCCCCCCTTTTCTTTGCTCCAACGGAAGAAGGGCAGTGCACCGGAGATTTCAAGTTTGGAAAAAGGCACTATATTGTGGTGCCCATGAAAGAGCAGCTTGAGCGTCCTCTGACACTAAATAATGAGTGTTGGAGTCTGAAAGTGCTGCTGAGCTTGAGCTATTTCACAATTAATGGTGCTTGGGTCTGCACGAGATGATTTGTGCCCTTGATCAATGAAGAGCACATTGTTTGCAGTGTCTGCCACAGAGGAGAGACACTGGTGCATTGCTTTAAGACATTGAGACTTTCGAGTGAGCTGTGGGTGTTTGCCAGGAGGGCACTCCAACTAAGCAGTACTTTTCTCACGAAGAGGCCTGAATTGAGAGGCCCATGCGAAAGAAAACAACAAAAGAAAATTTGATGGACAATAGAAGCCTGCCAGAGAGGCTTTTTGAACGGACTCTGGGCATAGTTGGTTTCACAAGAGGTTTCCGTGTGATTGTATAGACTAGGTGTTAGGAGACTGATTGTTTTGCTGGCATTGTTTTAAAGTACTATTCTGTTTAGTAAAAGCAGAATAAAGTCAATTTTCTGTGGAAAGAGTACCCCCCTTTTCACCTTAGAGCATTGATGAGAGTCACCACTGTTCCACCTGAACATACAAAAATTACTGAAATGCACAGGAGCCCTAAAAATGTTACTAGATAATTTTAGGATTTGCTTTTTGGTTAGGGTTGTGAAAAATTATTATTTCATTTGTGTTAGTGGTCACTACTTTCTCCCGTTGTCTATATGTTCTTAATAACGTGTTTTCTAGTGTCTTTTAAACATGACGTTGTCATTTATGGGTAGGATTGTTTTTCTCTACTCAATTGACTTCTGCACCCACTTCCCAACCTATGTCTTTTCCTACTATTGTTTCTTTGCACTCTTTTCACCCTTTTCCTGAACATGAGCAGGTTAAAAGATCAGAATTCGTAGGCAATTCTTTTGTACAGTTTCTGCATCAACACTAGTTAGTAGTGAACATCACTAATTGTTGGGTGTGTGATCTTATGCCACCTACTGCAGATAGAGGTATTCCTTATTTTGTCCTGCCATATGTGGCCTTTTGTGCTACTTCATGTTCGAGGAGACCTGTCCAGAGAGAGTTACCAAGTACTAGAATTTTGCTCCAGCAACATCTCCATGGCCTTATAAACATAGACCTGGACTCAGATTAGCATGAGAATAGGTTTATTGCCTATGTAAGGGCAAAAGGAGGGTTTGTGGTTCTAAAAATTCTGGACCCATGTAATTTACTTTGCCACAGCAGTACAATTTTAGTATCAAAAGACCGATAATGACTAGTACACTAAGCATGAGCATTTTCGCTCAATTCCAGCAGCGTTTTCACCTTGAAATCGCCATTTTCGTCCTGCACTCGTGGCTCCCATTTTATACACGGCAGCCATTTTAAAAGTTGCCCTCATATAGGCTTATAATACAGTCAGATTTGATTCCAAGGACACATACACCTTGATTGACTTTTCTCTGACCTGGGCAAGCTGGAACCATTGCCTCAGGCCAAACCTGTTTGGTCAGTCCCTCTCCCAGTGGCCGAATCAGATAGCATCAAGGCACACCATGCCATAAAACCCTTATTATCGCTCACACACCCTGCCTAATCTTGCTCACACCTGCACCTGCTCTTTTCTTCTTCTTACTTTACGAGGGGGAGGTGCCCGTTTTTATTGGGGGTCCACACTTATCTGATGTAAAATACTAGGCCTTGCCGGGTAATTTATTATGGGTTGGATGACATGAAATATGAGGTTTAATCATGACACTGTTTTTTCCTTTGTAGTGAAAACATGTGAATGACCAACCAAAATGTCAAGAATGTTTGCCTGAAGCTTAAAAAACTGTATATAAGGAAACCTGACTTTGCATTGAAACACAGTCTCCTGAGAACATACAAACCGTGCTGTTGTACTTCTAGGACGCTTGTTACTTGGCTGCAGCCAATAAATTCGATCTTTGACTTCACCTAGAAGACTCTGAGTTTCTGTGGTCTGAATCAGGAAAGTACCCGAGGTCTTTGGGTGTACCCTGGCACCGCTGGGTTACCGGATCAGTACTGGTTCTGAAAAACCCAGTACCTCAAGAGGTCCACTCTCAGCTTCCTGGTCCTCATCTGTAACCATTAACATGTTTACATCTGCCCTGTCATGAAAGAGTTTGAGGCGATTCACATGGATCACCCTTTTGGGGGTCCTGCTAGTGCCTAGATCTACCAGGTAGGTGACCTGACTCTTTCTCTTTAGCACTGGGTAAGGGCCACTCCATCTGTCCTGAAGTGCCCTGGGAGCCACAGGCTCCAGAACCCAGACTTTCTGCCCTGGCTGAAACTCAACCATAGCAGCCTTTTGGTCATACCACATCTTCTGGAGTTGTTGGCTGGCCTCAAGGTTTTTACTTGCCATTTCCATGTACTCTGCCATCCTGGAAAGTAGGCCTAGTACATAGTCCACTATATCTTGTTTAGGCTCATGAAGAGTTCTCTCCCAGCCTTCTTTTACAAGAGCTAGTGGTCCCCTTACAGGATGGCCAAACAGAAGTTCAAAGGGGGAAAACCCTACTCACTTCTAAGGCACCTCTCTGTAGGAGAAAAGCAGACATGGTAAGAGGACATCCCATCTCCTTTTGAGCTTTTCAGGGAGCCCCATGATCATGCCCTTCAATGTCTTGTTGAATCTTTCCACAAGACCATTGGTTTGTGGATGGTATGGTGTGGTGAATTTGTAAGTCACCCCACACTCATTACACATATGTTTCAGTTATGCTGTCCTGAAGTTGGTACCTCTGTCAGACACCACCTCCTTAGGAAATCCCACTGTGGTAAAGATACCAATGAGTGCTTTGGCTACTGCAGGGGCAGTAGTGGACCTAAGGGGAATTGCTTCAGGGTATCTATTAGCATGATCCACTACTACTAGTATGTACTGGTTCCCTGAGGCTGTGGGAGGTTTCAAGTGGACCCGCTATGTCCACACCCACTCTTTCAAAGGGGAACCCCACCACTGGAAGTGGAATGAGGGGGGCCTTTGGGTGGCCACCTGTCCTACCACTGGCTTGACAGGTGGCACAGGAGACACAAAACTCCTTTACTTTCTGGGACATGTTGGGCCAATAGAAATGCTTGTCTAACCTCTCCCAAGTCTTGGTTTGTCCCAAATGCCCAGCAAGTGGAATATCATGGGCTAAGGTCAGAATGAACTCCCTAAACTCCTGAGGCACTACCACTCTCCTAGAGGCACCAGGTTTGAGATCTCTTGCCTCAGTGTAGAGGAGTCCATCTTCCCAATAGACCCTATGTGTTCCAGTGATTTTTCCTTTGGTTTCCTCAGCAGCTTGCTGCCTGAGGCCTTCAAGAGAGGGACAGGTTTCTTTCCCCGTACACAACTGTTCCCTTGAGGGTCCCCCTGGGCCTAAGAGTTCAACCTGATAAGGTTCCAACTCCATTGGCTCAGTTCCCTCAGAGGGCAGAACTTCTTCCTGGGAAGAGAGGTTTTTTTTCTTTTGTTGTGTTGAAGCTGGTTCCCCAGTCTTCTTTCCTTTTCTCTTGGAGGGTTGGGCCATTATTCCAGCCTCCAACACCTCTTTTTCACCTCTTTTTCACCCTTGTCTTGACACACACCAGTTCAGGGATACCCAGTGTGGCTGCATGGGTTTTGAGTTCTACCTCAGCCCATGCTGAGGACTCCAGGTCATTTCCAAGCAAACATTCTACAGGGATATTTGAGGAGACTACCACCTGTTTCAGGCCAGTGACCCCTCCCCATTCTAAAGTTACCATAGCCATGGGATATACTTTAGTCTGATTGTCAACATTAGTGACTGGATAAGTTTGTCCAGTCAGGTATTGTCCTGGGGAAACCAGTCTGTCTGTCACCATTGTGACACTGGCACCTGTATCCCTCAGGCCTTCTACACTAGTCCCATTAATCAAGAGTTGCTGCCTGTATTTGTGCATATTAGCAGGCCAGGCAGCCAGTGTGGCTAAGTCCACCCCACCCTCAGGAACTAATGTAACTTCAGTGTGAACCCTGATTTGTTCTGGGCACACTGTTGATCCCACCTGGATACTGGCTATTCCAGTGCTAACTGGAGTAGAAGTTGAAGTGGAACCTTTCTAGGGACAGGCCTTGTCTCCAGTTTGGTGTCCCTGCTGATTACAGCTATGACACCAGGCCTTTTTGGGATCAAAGTTGTTACCCTTGTACCCAAAATTAGATTGTGAAGAGGCTTTGGACCCTCCCTCCTGAACAGGTTTTTGGGGCCCTGTAGAAGACTCTTTACTTTTACCCTTGGATGTCTCAACATTCTTCCCCCGGGGAGTCTTTGTGACCCCTTTCTTTTGGTCACCCCCTGTGGAAGTCTTGGTAGCCCTAGTCTTGACCCAATGGTCTGCCTTCTTTCCCAATTCTTGGGGAGAAATTGGACCTAGGTCTACCAGATGCTGATGCATTTTATCATTGAAACAATTACTTAAAAGGTGTTCTTTCATAAACAGATTGTACAGCCCATCATAATCATTTACACCACTGCCATTAATCAAACCATCCAGTGTTTTGACTGAGAAGTCAACACAATCAACCCAGGTCTGGCTCAAGGATTTTTGAGCCCCCCTGAACCTAATCCTGTACTCCTCAGTTGAGAATCCAAAGCCCTCAATCAGGGTAGCCTTCATGAGGTCATAGGATTCTGCATCTTTTCCAGAGAGTGTGAGGAGTCTATCCCTACACTTTCCAGTGAACATTTCCCAAAGGAGAGCACCCCAGTGAGATTTGTTTACTTTTCTGGCTGCACAAGCCCTCTCAAAAGCTGTGAACCATTTGGTGATGTCATCACCATCTTCATATTTAGTTACAATCCATTTGGTGATTTTTAGCATGTCAGGAGTATCTCTGACCCTATTTAAATTGCTGCCACCATTGATGGGAGCTATGCTTATCTCTTGTCTTTCCCGTTCTATGGCTAGGAGCTGTCTCTCTAAAAACCAATCTTTTGGCCATCCTGGCTAACAGGAGGTCATCTTCATTGAGGCTGCCCTCAATGCTTGCAGAGCTGTTGGACTCTCCTGTGAGAGAAGCAACATCTCTGACTATCACTTGTGGAGACAGGGTTGGAGAAACCCTGGTCTCCCTAACTAGGACTGAAGGCGGGAATTCCTCCACATCACTAGTTTCCCCCTCTGTGAGGACATCATCAGAGGGGTTGTTTTTAGCAAACTCTGCCAAGAGCTCCTGGAGCTGTACTTTGGTAGGGTTTGAACCAGTTTTTATCTTTTTGATTTTGCAGAGAGTCCTTAACTCTGACATTCTAAGATGCAGGTAAGGGGTGAGGTTGAGCTCCACCACCATCTCTTCTGCAGCAGACATTATTTCTCTAAAATTTGGAATATTTTTTAAGAATCTAAAACTATCTCTAGAACTTATTCCAAACTTTTACAAAACTTTTAACCTCTAAAAGAAATGCTAACAGGGACTAACACAAGGCCCTAGCAGAACTTTTAAACATTTAGAAAAATAGCTCAAATTTCAAAAATCAGTTTCTAATGACAATTGTTGGAATTTAGTCGTGTGCTCGGGTATTGGCTGAGTAGTCCAGCAAATGCAAAGTCTTGTACCCCACCGCTGATCCACCAATGTAGGAAGTTGGCTCTGTATATACTATTTTAAAGTAAGAAATAGTGTGCACAGAGTCCAAGGGTTCTCCTTAGAGGTAAGATAGTGGCAAAAAGAGATAATTCTAATGCTCTATTTTGTGGTAGTGTGGTCGAGCAGTAGGCTTATCAGAGGGTAGTGTTAAGCATTTGTTGTACACACACAGGCAATAAATGAGGAACACACACTCAAAGACAATTCCAGACCAAACGGCTTTTATATAGAAAAATATATTTTCTTAGTTTATTTTAAGAACCACAGGTTCAAGATTTACAAAAAATACTTTAAATGAAAGGTATTTTACTCAGGTATCTTAGGAACTTGGAATCATCACAATAGCATGTACAGTTTTGGCAAAAATGGCAATAAGCTATTTTAAAAATGGACACTGCAAAAATCAATAGTTCCTGGGGGAGGTCAGTATTTGTTAGGTTCACAGGTAAGTAAAGCCAGGGTTCAAAGTTGGGTCCAAGGTAGCCCACCGTTGAGGGTTCAAGGCAACCCCAAAGTTACCACACCAGCAGCTCAGGGCCGGTCAGGTGCAGAGGTCAAAGTGGTGCCCAAAACACATAGGCTTCAATGGAAATAGGGGTGCCCCGGTTCCAGTCTGCCAGCAGGTAAGTACCCGCGACTTCGGAGGACAGATCAGGGGGGTTTTGTAGGGCACCGGGGGGGACACAAGTAGGCAAAGGGGCAGCCGGGTACAGAGTGCAAACTCAATGGGTTTCAATGGGGAGACCCAGGGGTCTCTTCAACGATGCAGGCAGGCCAGAGGAGGGGGGCTCCTCGGGGTAGCCACCACCTGGGCTAGGAAGAGGGCCGCCTGGGGGTCGCTCCTGCACTAGAGTTCGGTTCCTTCCGGTCCTGGGGGCTGTGGATGCAGTGTGTTTTCCAGGCGTTGGGTTCCTTGAAGCAGGCAGTCGCGGTCAGGGGGAGCCTCTGGATTCCCTCAGGAGGCGTCGCTGTGGGGGCTCGGGGAGATCAACTCTGGCTACTCACGGCTCGCAGTCGCCGGGGAGTCCTCCCTGTAGAGTTAGTTTTCCGCAGGTCGAGCCGGGGACGTCGGGTGCAAAGTGGAAAGTCTCACGCTTCTGGCGGGAAACGTGTGGTCTTTAAAAGTTGCTTCTTTGTTGCAAAGTTGCAGTTTTGTGGAACAGGGCCGCTGTCCTCGGGAGTTTCTTGGTCCTTTTAGATGCAGGGTAGTCCTCTGAGGCTTCAGAGGTTGCTGGACCCTGGGGGACGCGTCGCTGTTGCAGTTTTTCTTGAAGTGGGGAGATAGGCCGGTAGGGCTGGGCCCAAAGCAGTTGGTGTCTCCGTCTTCTCTGCAGGGCTTCAGGTCAGCAGTCCTTCTTCGTCTTCAGGTTGCAGGAATCTATCTTCATAGGTTCTGGGGGCCCTTAAATACTCAATTTAGGGGTATGTTTAGGTCTGGGAGGTTAGTAGCCAATGGCTACTAGCCCTGAGGGTGGCTATACTCTCTATGTGCCTGTCCCCGGTGGGGAGGGGGTCACATCTCTAATCCTATTGGGGGAATCCTCCATCTTCAAGATGGAGGATTTCTAAAAGTCAGAGTCACCTCAGCTCAGGACACCTTAGGGGTTGTCCTGACTGGCCAGTGACTCCTCCTTGTTTTTCTCATTATCTCCTCCAGCCTTGCTGCCAAAAGTGGGGGCAGTGGCCGGAGGGGCGGGCATCTCCACTAGCTGGGATGCCCTGTGGCACTGTAACAAAGGGGGTGAGCCTTTGAGGCTCACCGCCAGGTGTTACAGTTCCTGCAGGGGGAGGTGTGAAGCACCTCCACCCAGTACAGGCTTTGTTACTGGCCACAGAGTGACAAAGGCACTCTCCCCATGTGGCCAGCAACATGTCTGGTGTGTGGCAGGCTGGCAAAAACTAGTCAGCCCACACTGGAAGTCGGGTATGTTTTCAGAGGGCATCTCTAAGATTTATTTCACAATAAAATGTACACTGGCATTAATGTGCATTTATTGTGCTGAGAAGTTTGATACCAAACTTCCCAGTTTTCAGTGTAGCCATTGTGGTGCTGTGGAGTTTGTGTATGACAGACTCCCAGACCATATACTCTTATGGCTACCATGCACTTACAATGTCTAAGGTTTTGCTTAGACACTGTATGGGCATAGTGCTCATGCACCTATGCCCTCACCTGTGGTATAGTGCACCCTGCCGTAGGGCTGTAAGGCCTGCTAGAGGGGTGACTTCTCTATGCCATTGGCAGTGTGAGGTTGGCATGGTACTCTGAGGGGAGTGCCATGTCGACTTAGTAATTTTCTCCCCACCATCACACACAAGCTGGCAAGCAGTGTGCATGTGCTGAGTGAGGGGTCCCTAGGGTGGCATAAGACATGCTGCAACCCTTAGAGACCTTCCCTGGCATCAGGGCCCTTGGTACCAGGGGTACCAGTTACAAGGGACTTACCTGGATGCCAGGGTGTGCCAACTGTGAAGACAAAGGTACAGTTTAGGGAAAGAACACTGGTGCTGGGGCCTGGTTAGCAGGCCTCAGCACACTTTCAAATCATAACTTGGCATCAGCAAAGGCAATAAGTGAGGGGGTGACCATGCCAACGAGGCATTTCCTTACATGGATTTGAAATTGTAATTCTGAAAATGCCACTTTTAGCAAGTTGGCATTTTCTTACTTTAAATCATCTAGTGCCTTTAACTTGTCTCTGAATACATGTCTGGGTGGGTGACAGCTGGGCTCTTGTGCATTCCCTCCAGGCAGTCACACACAAAGGGAGCTTAGGTATGACTGAGTGGCCTTCTGCATGTTGATGGCTCATCCTGGCCAGGATGAGAGGGAGGAGCTGACACTTACACCTGAATGGGCAGGGTCTTGATCCTTCACAAAGGGCTGCCTAGCCCCCTGCAGTGTGTCTGGAGCCAGGGCAGAAAGAGCAGGGAACCATTGCTCTTCAGAGGCCTCTCATTGAAGTCTTCCTTGCTTCAAAGGCACCACTGGGTATCAGAACTGGACTTCTGGCCCTACCGAATCAGTCCACTTCTGGACCTGAGGACATTCTGCAAGGAAGAAGGTCTGCTGTGTTGCTGAAGGAACTGTCACTCTGCTAGACTTTGCTGCACTCCTCCTTTGCTGTGCCTGCCCTGCTGCATGCTGCCGTCCTTGCCTGGGAATAAGAAGGACTAGACCTGCATCTCTACATCCCCAAAACCAAAGTGACTCCAAGGGATTGCCTCCCATTCTGAAGTCTCAGGGACACCAGAAATTTCACTCACCCTTGTTATGGCCTGTGGACTCTGCCACCTGTGAGTCGTGCCCTGCCAAGTGATGCCAATCTAGTCCTGGGCCCTTGGAAATGGGTTTTGCTGCTCTTTCTACAGAAAGCCATGCATCGCCTTCCCGGGGCCGATCAGTACTGCCGCATCCCTCCTTGACGCCGACATATCACCACTTCTGCTGAGAAGGAGGACATTGCAGTGCCAACTGCATCGCTCTAAATCGACACATAACCCTCAGCCCGATGCATCACCTTCATATCGCCGGCTGTGCGGCTCTACAATGGTGCATTATCTTCATTGCAAGTGGATTTGACGCCGCACTGATGCTCGAGGACATCGCATCACTGACTGCGCACACTGGAACTGACACACCACCTTCACATCACCCTCGCATCGGATCCTTGACGTCAATGCAACTCTCCACACAAGGTACTTTTTCAGGGTGACAAGGTTCGTCCCTGTAGCCGGCCTGCACTCCATCGTGGTTATCCTGAACATTTGGATTTATCCAGGTCTAGTGCAACCAGATAGATCCGGTTGAAGCTTTAAACTTTTAAGCACTACATTTGCAGATATTCTTTAAAAATACATATCTCAACTTCTACTTAATGGAGTTTTATCATTTTGGTCTTGTTTTACTTCTCCAAATATAATCTTGGTGTTGAGTTTTTTTGTGGTTTTTTCACTTTGTTACTGTTTCAAGTATTGCACAAATATTTTACACATTGTCTTCTAAGTTAAGCTTGCCTGCTCTGTGCCAAGCTACCAGAGGGTGAGCATAGGTCATTTATAGTGTGTAACTAACTTACCCTGACTAGGACTGTGGTCCCCCCTTAGACAGGGTTCATACCTCTGCCAACCAGAAACCCAATTTCTCCCATATTCATAAAAGCACTTGTGCTCCATTTGGATGTAATATTCATAACAGGCATAAAGTGAAAATGTGCATGCGAACATGTACTGATAGGGCATGAGCAAGAAGGAAGAAGACACCATGTTCCAATCAATACAAAGCATTAAAAAGAAAAAGAGCAACTTAATTGAAGTTGAGGTAGACATCCTCTTTGCATTCTTACATAAGCAAAAGTATGAACGTCTAAAGATTTATTTCACTGTGTTTGCCACTGCAGCTTTTCCTATTGAAAGGCCTAATGTGTTTTTAAAAGCCACTTTTTCCATGTGTTAGGCTAGGAAATTTCTACAAGGATTACTGAAGCACTGTTGTGATATTTATAGAAAGCTTAATTTATTGTTGAAGGTAAGTTATTGCTAAATATAGTTCAAAGGCAACTTTATTAATTCCTGTTTTATGCTGCCTGGAAGGCATAGCAGTAATTAAATGAGTTCTGCTTGGCTCTAACCTCCTGACAATGATTAGTCCTTTAATGGGGAGTTTTACTGCTCAGTGTCGCCAAGAATGAAGTGGATTGGGGCAGTGTTAAACTTCAGTTTCATCAGGCAATGTGTCTAAGAGACAAGTATCACAACATCATTTCCAAATACAGTCAAATAAAGAAAGGACTGACTCAATAAGAGAGAGCTAGAGTGGAACTTAGGACAACCATGAAGGTTTCTTATTACAACATTCAATAATAGTACAATAAATAAATAGTAAAGTGCAGATGCAGCAAGTCTCCCTTGTATGCATAGATCATTGCCATGAGCATTCTCATGAATGAAACAATGCAGAATAATAGGCAAATGTATTTAATAGGCCCAAATGTGCAGCAAACTCAGTAAGAAACCGGGCATCACCTCTAGCAGTTTAGGAAAGGTATCTGGCTCTTCCCCAAATTAATGGGTTTATACATTAAATTTCTGCATAGAGAAACATTAGAATTGCAAAGTCTCTGTGGTGTGAGCAAAGTAATATATTTTCAACAGATCAAAATACAAAGTTTAAAAACATCACATAACCCTACCAACTTAGCACAAACCTACTACCGGAAAATTGATTCAGAGCCTTTGACCTAATGTCATCCGTAAGTGTTACACATACAACAGTAAACCTCTGTGAACAAATGCAAGCACGCAGACGTTCCTCATAAAAGTGATACAGTAAGCTGGAGACTTTCATTGAGAGCAGAGTAATTCAGATATAAACTAACCCACATCTTGCTTGGCTACGTGCAGTAGAAATATAAACAAAGCATGAACATGGTGTATCATCCATTTTGGACAAGATGGCATCGAGGCCTAACTAAGGCGTAGTTAGCATAAGCTAGGGAAACACACTTTGAAAAGTTTTAACAAATTTCTTTCTACTGCATTAGATCATGTCAGTGTACACATGTGAATTTGAGTGTCGATTAACTGTGGAACACACTATTAATAATGCACATTGAGAACAAAATGCATTTGCACGTTGTCAAATCCCACCTTTTGATGGTTCTACCAATAATAAAACCCCCAAACTTTTTACAATGTAGCCTGCATCACTTTCTGTCTCTTGCATCTCAATTCCTCCAACATCTTAAGCTGATTATAACTCAATTTCTGGCATCTTCTTACACTTTAATCTCATAACATTTTTCTCTAGGATGATTTCTTCTTTCTACCCTCACAATTTAGACTCGACTTATTAATGATTAATTCAGACAATTTGAGCAAGAGAAATAGAACAATGGCATTATAGGATCAGTATAATCCTCAGCATGCCTGCTCCCAAATTATGAAACCACTCACCTACCTTCTGAAGCCATTTCCAGTCTTACTAGGAACTGATGCCCTCAAGCCATGCTCTTCAAAACTTTTAACTCCATGAGAAACATTAGTAATATTAGCAATATACGCATTCATAAACCTACTTTTATATGGAAAAAAGATGCAGCACTCTATCACCTTCACAACTCTACACACTCTGGCCTCCAGTGCAAGTAGGTTATCTAGCACAAGGTGGTTCTGTTCTGCATAATCATAATGGTATGGCAACTAACTCATCATTTATCTTGGTTAATGCACCAGCAGTGTAAGAAGCCAAGTGATTTACAAGCGCAGATAGTCTTCAAATTTTTGCATCATTCATAGCCACTCCAATACATTATAGCTATGGTCATTAGAAATATGTAGTTGTACAGCGTTTTTCACATAAATATGGAGTTGCCACATTTGCTACATAACCCATCATCTGCTGCATAATCTACAGATAAAAAAAAAATTGTTTCTAGCTCAAATGGTTCAAACGTTACTAAATGTGCAGCAACATGTGTTGCTGCACAGTGTAAGACCCCTTTTGTTGCGTATTGCTACATGTGATTATGAAGCTGCTACTAATGGGGTGCAACTTATGCCCACACAAAGAAACAGGTGTAAATATGATAAAATAAAGAGTAATACTATCATAAAATGTGCTGCATTACGCTGAATAATTTCCCTTCTCGTGCTGCATAATTTAGTAAACACTGCCACAAAATTTGGTCCTCTCCTTACGCATAATTCCAGTGGTCCTAACAAAGTCAGCACAATTTGTCTAAATCTTCATTTCAGTCTCTTCAAACCAACCGCTTCACTCATCTCATTTACACTGTAAACCTCTGAGAATACTAAAGCCAGGTAGGAAGAACCCAGTTACAAGGCAGACTAAAATGAGCAATCATTCCACTCTGTATCAACCAAACATTCATCACTAACAACATAACTCCTATCACAGTCACGCTTTCCAACAAACTCAATTTACTTAAACTCTTGTAGGTTCATGACACCCTATTTACAAGTCACCCATTCTCTCATGCTCCATTCTCAAACTTGGATGCAAAGTCAATTTCCTAAATTTCTCTACAACCTCAATTTGTTCTTTAATTTTGCTCTCATCATTCCAGTTTCTCAAGGTCTTCACTCTCCTACCATTATACATTTAACAAATTCTTGCGTGTCTGTACTCAAACTACAACCACACCCCCTTCTAGTCATGTTTATGTCCAAGTTAATTTGCACAACCAGTTTTAGATATTTGATATGTCTTTGTATTCCCAGAATTTCCATAGAGCCAGAGAAATTAGACACAACATTAGGCCAATTAACACCTTTAATATCTCTCTATTAGTGAAACCACACAAAAACGTTTAAAGCATTTGCTGTAGGCCATCCTCTTCTGAGATCAAACACATAAATTATAAGAGAATTCAATCTCAGGATTCAAATAATTCTCCAATAACCATAATCAAAAATCAAAATCAGACTTTTAGGATCTCTTTTTTTCTCAGTCTATATACTCAGAATCACCAAAAACTCTTCTGTTTCTTGCAAAGTTCAAACTCTACGGCCCACATTTATACTCCTTTTGCAATAATTTTGTGTCATTTATTTACACAAATTCGGCGCACACCTAACTCCATATTTATATTTGGATGTTGAACACGTCTAACGTCAAAATATAGGACTTTGGACCATTTGTTGGATGAGTGAACCCACCTTGCGTCAATGAGATGCAAGGAAGGCGTTCCCATCCAAAAAAGTGTGCTATCCCCATGGCTCCATATTTATCCCCCTGTGCTAAAATGACACACAGGTGGGAGGGGGAGTTAAGTAATGGTGTTAAGCTTGCTTAGCACAATTTTTTAACACCTGGTTCAGACCAGGCGTTAGGGGACCTGGGGACCCATTTCCATGGTTAAACACCATGGAATGGGTTCTCAGGTATTCTCCCCAAGCCCCAGGAACACCACCCCCACCAGAGAGACACCAGAGGTAAGTCCAGGTAAGTATTTTATAACATTTTTTTAATGTCATCAGGGCACTAACTTGGGGCCCCCTGCATGGCACAGGGTGCAATGGCCATGCCCTTGGGACACTTGTCCCCTGCGCTGGCTGGCCATTGGGGTGGTGGCCATGACTCCTGTCTTTCCTAAGACAGGAGTCGTGTTTTTTATGGTTGTGCGCCAGAAGATGGCGCTAGTCTGGTTAGAGGTGTTTTATTTTCCTTTAACCAGGCTAGTGTCATTTTTTTACGCACAACCCCCTCCTTCCCTACTGCCACCCCCACCCGGCTAGCATCTTTTTGTAAGACACTAGCCCAAGTATAGCGCCGGCTTGCGCCATTCTATTATTACGGCGCCCGGCTGGCATTGTAAAATGGCGCAAGCCGGCGCTATACTTTTAGGTGCAAAACTGCGTTCCCGCAGATTTGCAACACAAAGTATACATTCAGGCCTTAGTTTCAAAATCATCATGATTTTTTAAAAAATTCAAGGCGGCTTCTCTGTTTTTTTTCTTCTGGTTCGCCTTGGAAAATGAATTGGCAACAGCTAGTTGGACTGCATATTTCTACAATTTATTCTTTTTCTGACACAGAGGCTAGATAATTTACTCAGGTGATGCATACTTTCTATTTGGGATTCTTCTTCTTCTTGGTCTCTTAGAAACAGGTGATTAGCTGTCACTGTTCTCAGAATCGATTTCAATTGTCTCTGGTTCTCTTCTGATTGATTCTGATGTCTGATTCTTCAAGCGTACCTTTTTACTGACATTTTTCACTGCTTCATGCCACTTACCTCCTTAATGTACTTTCTCAACTTTTGTACTTTTTGAGCCTTTTCCACTCACAGTGGACCTTTTGCTTTGATCAGCATCAGCAACTTGACCTACTGTGAATCACTTTCCCTTGAATTTTCAGCTTGGCTTTTTCACAAATTAGATCAGAGACTATCTCTTGCTGCTGCTGGTGACTTTGCAACAGTTCTACACTGTGATTCTCAAACTGAAACTGACTCCCGATGCCTTCACTAGAATTATCTCCTTCTGTTTCACCAGTTGCAGGATTTTTAGGATTCATTTCTTCAGGGTCAACCTCTCCCCTCTCTGGATCCTGGATACATACACATGAATTTGAGTCTGTGAATCAGTAGTTATTGGGACCGCTTCTTCATGCGCTGTCTTCACTCTTCTTGTTTGAGTTACATAGATCCACTGCAAGATTTCGGCACACTCTACAGGAGTGTTAGTCAGAAGCACAATTTGATGTGGCCCCTTCTATCGCTGTTCAAGACAGTTCTTGCAAATGTGCATCTTGATCAGAATACCATCACCTGCTTGAAGTACGTGCCACTGAGTTTCTTCTGTCGTCGCTGTTGCCAAATTCAGCTGAGGAAAGACAGATTTCACCACATTAGTAGGACCTTTGCAGTAATCACATACGATATCATCAGTTATTGATACAAGTTTTGTGAAGGGATATATGCAACTCTCATGGTTTAAGATCTCAAGGGGTGGGAGCCAAGTCTTTGTATCTGAAGTACTTCCAATGCTCATGAGAACATGAGGAAGGACATCAGGCCACTTAAGACTTGTGGAGACACAGACCTTAGCAAGTTTTTTGATGGTGTAGTTCAATTTTCTCCTCAACTCCTGATGCCAGTGGTCGATAACTATGGTGAAACTTTTGCTCAATCAGCAGAGTAGTACATAGCAGATTTAGGACCTCATTTATAAAATGGGTTCGACAATCCGTTAGAATGGAAGTAGGCAAGCCAGACCTCTGTATTAATTTCCTGAACAGGAGTTTGACCACTGTCATGCTGTCACTTTTTCTTGTCAGATAGACCTCAAGCCATTTAGAAAACAAACGGATAATCACATGAATGCATCAGAGGCCTTTATACACAGGCATCTCTACACTTGAAGTCTAGTAAATGGGCCTTCTGATTTACCTATGTCACTCATGACTACCAATGTTTGTGTTCCATGATTATTTCTCTGGCAAGTAATACATCTCTGGCACAGACCTTCTACTACATTTCTGAACTTCGTATTGTACTAACACTACCTAAACATTCCATCCTGTCCCACATGAGAACACTCATGCAAATAGCGTGCCATGGGAAACAACCCTGAAGCTGGCAAGACATACTGGTGATGTTGGGTTGCCCACAAATTAGGGTAGTATTTCTCATAACAGGTTAATTCCCATCTTTTCTTTTCATTATCTGGTACTATCTCCTGCAGCTCACATAACTCACTCAAAATTGTCTGTACTGGATTCAACAAGAAACAATTGACATTATTTAGGTCATCACAAGCCTTTACATCAAGTTTGTTTTCACATTGTTCTGATTTTTGCATTGTTTCTGATCATTTGATCTTAAATATGTGCTTTCAAGGGTGCCATACTTTGCAACGTGGTCTGCATTTTGCCTATGTTTCAGGTTTGAGGAATTTGCTTTTGAAGGGTTTTTCAGACACTCAGTGAAACCAAACCAAACTATGCCACCCTAACTGTTTAGCCACTAGGGTGCCTTGGACGAGGTCACCTCGTCCAAGGCACCGGTTCCCGTGTGCCTTGGACGAGGTCATCTCGTCCAAGGCAGGAGAACTGTGCTCCCCACCCACCCCCCCAAGGCAGGGATGGAAGGGGAAGCCCTTCCCCTTCCCCCCCGACCCTCCCCACCCACCTGTGACGTCAGCGCGCGAGCGCGCACTGATTTGTCACAGGGCCTCCCCCACCGCGCTGGAAGCTCAGCTTCCAGCGCGATCGAAAGAGAAATGCTTTGCATTTCTCTTTCGATCACGTGGGGGAGGCCCGGAGAGGCTTCAAAGGGAAGGAAATGTATTTCCTTCCCTTTGAAGTCTCTCCAAGCATTTCAAAAGCCGGATTGCTTGCAATCCGGCTTTTGAAACGCCCACTAGACACCAGGGATGTTTTTTTTTTTGGTTGAAACTGGCATAAGGGAGCGACCCCTTGGGCAAGGGTCGCTCCCAATGGGGGCATTTTTTAGGAAGGCATTTTCTGCCTAGGGCACCAGGGATCTTTTTTTTTTTTTTTTTTTTTTTTTTTTAGGTGGGGAGCGACCCCTTAGGCAAGGGTCGCTCCCCTAGGGGGCAAATTATATTTAGGCCATTTCTGCCCCCCTTGGGGGCAGATTGGCCTATTTTGATGAGGCCAACCTGCCCCCATGGGGGGCAGAAAACACTAGACACCAGGGAGTTTTTTTTGTTTTCGTGAATTTCACGCAAGGGGAGCGGCCCCTTAGGCAAGGGTCGCTCCCCTGGGGGGGAAATTTTTATTAGGCCGATCTGCCCCCAAGGGGGGCAGAAACCACTAGGCACCGGGGATTTTTTGTTGTTGTTGTTTTACAGATGGGGAGCGACCCCTTGGACAAGGGTCGCTCCCCTGGAGGGGAAAATTGTATTTAGGCCATTTCTGCCCCCTTTGGGGGCAGATCGGTTGATTTTTGCTACGCCAATCTTCCCCCAAGGGGGCAGAAACCACTAGGCATTTTTTTTTGGCGCCAATGTCACGCAGGGGGAGCGACCCCGTAGGCAAGGGTCGCTCCCAGGGGGGGGGGTTGGGGGGCAAATTTATTTTAGGCCATTTGTTTGTTTTTTTTGGATGGGGAGCGACCCATTAGGCAAGGGTCGCTCCCCTGGGGGGAAAATTGTATTTAGACCATTTCTGCCCCTCTTGGGGGCAGATTGGTCGATTTTAGGTCGGGGCAGAAACCACTAGGCACCGGGGACTTTTTTTTTGGCACCAATGTCACGCAGGGGGAGCCACCCCGTAGGCAAGGGTCGCTCCCGGGGGGGGACTGGGGAGGCAGGGGAGCAAATTTATTTTAGGCAATTTCTGCCCCCCGGGGGAAGATCGGCCTATTATTAGGCCGATCTGCCCCCAGGGGGGGGCAGAAACCTTTAGGCGCCTGGGCAAAAAAAAAATGTGTGTTTTTTTTTGTTTCTTTGTTTTTTTAGAGATGGGGAGCGACCCATTAGGCAAGGGTCGCGCCTCTGGGGGGCAAATTGTATTTAGACCATTTCTGCCCCCTTGGGGGCAGATTGGCCGATATTAGGTCAATCTGCCCCCAAGGGGGCAGAAACCACTAGGCACTGGGATTTTTTTTTTTGCCGCCAATGTCACGCGTGGGAGCGATCCCGTAGGCAGGGGTCGCTCCCGGGGGGGGATTTGGGGGGGTGGGGGTCAGATTTATTTTAGGCCATTTCTGCCCCACCTGGGGCCGACTGAGCTAGAGGCCAAAATCCACAGGTAGGCACTTTCCAAAAAACATCTCTGTTTTCTGTGAAAAAATGTGATGTGTCCACCTTGTGTTTTGGGGCATTTCCTTTCGTGGGCGCTAGGCCTACCCACACAAGTGAGGTACCATTTTTATCGAGAGACTTGGGGGAACGCTGGGTGGAAGGAAATTTGTGGCTCCTCTCAGATTCCACAACTTTCTGTCACCGAAATGAGTGGAAAACGTGTTTTTTAGCCAAATTTTGAGGTTTGCAAAGGATTCTGGGTAACAGAACCTGGTCAGAGCCCCACAAGTCACCCTATCTTGGATTCCCCTAGGTCTCTAGTTTTCAAAAATGCACAGGTTTGGTAGGTTTCCCTAGGTGCCGCGTGAGCTAGAGGCCAAAATCTGCAGGTAGGCACTTTGCAAAAAAACACCTCTGTTTTCTTTCTAAAAATGTGATGTGTCCACGTTGCGTTTTGGGGCATTTCCTGTTGCGGGCGCTAGGCCTAACCACACAAGTGAGGTATAATTGTTATCGGGAGACTTGGGGGAACGTTGGGTGGAAGGAAATTCGTGGCTCCTCTCAGATTCCAGAACTTTGTGTCACCAAAAAGTGAGGAAAATGAGTTTTTTTAGCCAAATTTTGAGGTTTGCAATGGATTCTGGGTAACAGAACCTGGTCAGAGGAGACAAGTCACCCCATCTTGGTTTCCCCTAGGTCTCTAGTTTTCAAAAATGCACAGGTTTGGTAGTTTTCCCTAAGTGCCGGCTGAGCTAGAGGCCAAAATCTACAGGTAGGCACTTTGTAAAAAACACCTCTGTTTTCCCTAAAAAAATGTGATGTGTCCACGTTGCGTTTTGGGGCAATTCCTGTCGCGGGCGCTAGGCCTACCCACACAAGTGAGGTATCATTTTTATCAGGAGACTTGGGGGAACGCTGGGTGGAAGGACATTTGTGGCTCCTCTCTGATTCCAGAACTTTCTGTCACCAAAATGTGAAGAAAATGTGTTTTTTTAGCCAAATTTTGAGGTTTGCAAAGGATTCTGGGTAACAGAACCTGGTCAGAGCCCCACTAAGTCACCCCATCTTGGATTTCCCTAGGTCTCTAGTTTTAAAAAATGCACAGGTTTCGTAGGTTTTCCTAGGTTCCGCCTGAGCTAGAGGCCAAAATCCACAGGTAGGCACTTTGCAAAAAACACCTCTGTTTTCTTTCAAAAAATGTGATGTGTCCACGTTGCGTTTTGGGGCATTTCCTATTGCGGGCGCTAGGCCTACCCACACAAGTGAGGTATCATTTTTATCGGGAGACTTGGGGGAACGCTGGGTGGAAGGAAAACTTGTGGCTCCTCTCTGATTCCAGAACTTTCTGTCACCAAAAAGTGAGGAAAATTTGTTTTTTTAGCCAAATTTTGATGTTTGCAAAGGCTTCTGGGTAACAGAACCTGGTCAGAGCCCCACAAGTCACCCCATCTTGGATTCCCCTAGGTCTCTAGTTTTCAAAAATGCACAGGTTTTGTAGGTTTCCCTAGGTGTCGGCTGAGCTAGAGGCCAAAATCTACAGGTAGGCACTTTGCAAAAAACACCTCTGTTTTCTTTAAAAAAATGTGATGTGTCCACGTTGCGTTTTGGGGCGTTTCCTGTCGCGGGCGCTAGGCCTACCCACACAAGTGAGGTATCATTTTTATCGGGAGACTTGGGGGAACATAGAATAGCAAAACAAGTGTTATTGCCCCTTGTCTTTCTCTACATTTGTTCCTTCTAAATATAAGAGAGTGTTTAAAAAAGACATCTATTTGAGAAATGCCCTGTAATTCACATGCTAGTATGGTCACCCTGGAATTCAGAGATGTGCAAATAACCACTGCTCCTCAACACCTTATCTTGTGCCCATTTTAGAAATACAAAGGTTTTCTTGATAGCTATTTTTCACTCTTTATATTTCAGCAAATGAATTGCTGTATACCCATTATAGAATGAAAATGCACTGCAGGATGCAGCTTATTTATTGGCTCTGGGTACCTCGGGTTCTTGATGAACCTACAAGCCCTATATATCCCCGCAACCAGAGGAGTCTAGCAGACGTAATGGTATATTGCTTTCGAAAATCTGACATTGCAGGAAAACGTTACAGAGTAAAACGTAGAGAAAAATTGCTGTTTCTTTCACCTCAATTTCAATATTTTTCTTTTTCAGTTGTTATTTTCTGTAGGAATCCCTTGTAGATCTACACAAATGACCCATTGCTGAATTCAGAATATTGTCTACTTTTCAGAAATGTTTAGGTTTCTGGGATCCAGCACTGGTTTCACACCCATTTCTGTCACTGACTGGAAGGAGGCTGAAAGCACAACAAATTGTAAAAATGGGGTATGTCCCAGTAAAATGCCAAATTTGTGTTGAAAAAGTGGGTTTTCTGATTCAAGTGTGCCTGTTCCTGAAAGCTGGGAAGCTGGTGATTTTAGCCTTGCAAACCCTTTGTTGGTGCCATTTTCAGGGAAAAAAACACAAGCCTTCTTCTGCAGCCACTTTTTCCCATTTGTTTGAAAAAAAACGTAATTTTCATTGTATTTTGGCTAATTTCTTGGCCTCCTTCAGGGGAACCCACAAAGTCTGGGTACCTCTAGAATCCCTAGGATGTTGGAAAAAAGGACGCAAATTTGGCTTGGCTAGCTTATGTGGACAAAAAGTTATGAGGGCCTAAGCGCGAACTGCCTCAAATAGCAAAAAAAAGGCCTGGCACAGGAGGGGTAAAAGGCCTGGCAGCGAAGGGGTTAAACCCAGAGTGGACATTTGTATTTCTTGGATTGTTTTTGTTCCTTTTAGTTTAACCCTATGCATGCAGGAAAGTTATATGTGATATAATTAATGCCCTTGTTTGTCTTTCTTGTGCATGATAAGTGCAACCACAGTTCTAATTGTGGTGTGCATTAGTGAATTTCTGTGTCACAGTACTTATTGTTATGATACTCAGTTTGGGTTTTTGGTAATGCAGTATTAGTAATTGTGCCAACAATTATTATTATCCAAGAAAAGTGCTGGAGCATCCCGGTGTTCTTCTACCACTCTCGTGCCCATATCAGAAAGAGAGATTCAGTTTCAAGGAAGTTGAGTGCACTAACTCTACTATCACTCTGTCAACAACGACCTGCACCCCAAAGATACAGGGTGCCTGGCTGGACCGGAAAGACGTGGCAGTGTTTTGTCTCTTTCTCTTCCAATCCCCCTTTCCTTTTGGCACACCTGCTGGGGTTTCTGTGTCCACCAGGAAGTGCCGAGAGGTGTTCCAGGAGGTTGGGGGGCATACCATTGCCCCTGCAGACATCCTGCTTTTCAGGTGAGTGGCCCGTCTCGACATTGATGGTGTTGGTAAGTAACCTTTCCCAGATTTGCAGTGTTTGAGCTGACAGGATCCTTGTTCTTGTTCCTCCTTGTTTGGTGAGATAAAACATGGTAGTACTGATGTCCGTTCTCACCAACACTGAAGAGTTGTGGGGCATGGGAAGAAAAGCATGAAGGCCCCGGAAAACCATTTGCAATTCTAGGAGACTGATGTGAGACAAAGCCTCCTGAGTGGTCCATTTCCCATGGACTTCCAAATCCTGCAGGTGAGCTCCTCAGCCTTCCAGGGAGGCGTCTGTTGTCATCACTATATTAGGTTGCAGCTTCTGCAGGAGCAACAGTATATGGGGTTCAGGGAGGAACTGAGAAACATCAGTACCGCCATTGGGTACCATCGTAGTGGCCCTGAATGAGTTAATCTCCACATTGCGGACCACTGTGGCACCTCAAAGGGCCCCTACACTAGCATGGACCAAGAACTGGCTACCACCTCCGCCGGCGCTAGTGGACAGGAGGCCCCGACAGAAGACCAACAGGCCACCAGAACCCCACCCCCTTCAGAAGGAGAAACACCCCGCAAGCGGGCCCTGAGATCCAGGAAGAAGACAGAGTAACATGTCAAGACCCCCGCCAGCAAAGGATACCGCCCTGATTGTCATCCCACTGTCCCACATTGTCACCCTGTCCAACCTTAAACTGCCCCTGCTCCACTTCCCACAGGCATTTGGACATTGCACCTGTGAACCTGATAGTCTGGACTCTGCAATGGACAATCCTCCACCATCACCCCTCACCGATTTGCAACCACCCATCCAAATTAGAGCACTTGAATAAACACACTTATTGCACATAAACAATCTGGAGTCTGTCTGTGATTGTAACAAATGTATTAGACATGACAGTGCCAAAATTGTTATTCACATTGTGATGCCAACAAACCGCTGTCACACAGCTGTAGTCCATGGGGAAACAAAGCAGATGTCACGCAGTGGGGCCCACAGCTCTGAAAACGGAAGGGAAAGTCACAACACAGTTACCATACACTGGGGGAAAAAGTCAGACAGTAGAGAGGTAGGAGTCTTTAAGTAAATGTAATATGCTGGTGTGTACTCTTACCTGTGTGTCACTGAAAATATTGCTCTATTACTGTGTTCCTGTTGTCTATGTCGTCCTCTCCGGCTTCCTCTTCTTCACTCTCCACAGGCTCCACAGCTGCTACAACACCACCATCTGGACCATCCTCCTGCAGAAAAGGCACCTGGCGGCGCAAAGCCAGGTTGTGAAGCATACAGCAGGCCACGATGATCTGGCACACCTTCTTTGGTGAGTACATTAGGGATCCACCTGTCATATGGAGGCACCTGAACCTGGCCTTCAGGAGGCCGAAGGTTCGCTCGATCACCCTCCTAGTCCACCCATGGGCCTCATTGTAGCGTTCCTCTGCCCTGGTCCTTGGATTCCTCACTGGGGTCAGTAGCCAGGACAGGTTGGGGTAACCAGAATCCCCTAATAGCCACACCCGGTGCCTCTGGAGTTGACCCATCACATACGAGATGCTGCTATTCCGCAGGATGTAGGCGTCATGCACTGACCCAGGGAACTTGGCATTAATATGGGAGATGTACTGGTCTGCCAAACAGACCATCTGTACATTCATCGAATGATAACCTTTCCTGTTCCTGTACACCTGTTCACTCCTGCTGGGGGGTACCAAAGCAACATGTGTCCCATCAATGGCACCTATGATGTTGGGGATATGTCCAAGGGCATAGAAATCACCCTTCACTGTAGGCAAATCCCCCACCTCTGGGAAAATGATGTAGCTCCTCATGTGTTTCAGCAGGGCAGACAACACTCTGGACAACACCTTGGAAAACATAGGTTGAGACATCCCTGATGATATGGCCACTGTTGTTTGAAATGACCCACTTGCTAAGAAATGGAGTACTGACAGCACCTGCACTAGAGGGGGGATCCCTGTGGGTTGGCGGATGGGTGACATCAGGTCTGCCTCCAGCTGGGCACACAGTTCCTGTATAGTGGCTCGGTCAAGCCTGTATGTCAGTATGACATGTCTTTCCTTCATTGTCGACAGGTCTACCAGAGGTCTGTACACGGGAAGATTCCTCCATCTCCTCGCATTGGCCAGCGGACGGTGCCTAGGAAGGACAACAGCGAGCACAGAGTCAATCAACCCACAGGTACGTTCCCACAGCTTGCACACAACACGATTCACTATGCATTGAATGGTTTGTATGAGTGTTGAGGAAAGGCCTAGGTATGTGTGATGCAGTAGAAATTAAGCCATGTGGGCCCTTGAAATGGCGGCTGCCTGACCTGTGAAGTGTGACAATGGGATGTGAGGTCAATGCGCTGGCGTGGCACACCGTGGCTTTAGGCGGTCGAAGACCGCGGCGCAAAGCAGCATTGGTTAACATTGAATCCTATGGGTTTCACGAGCCAATGACGATGTGCGCCGGCGGTCGCGGTACACACCGCCACGGTACGCACCGCCGTGTGTGTGACCGCCATTTTCTATCTGCTTAATCACTCGATACCTGATCTTCCACAGGAGAGGACCTACACTGCAAGTGCTGCTGTGACCTCGGTCTGGAAGAGACAATGGCTGCTGCGACTGGGGAAAGGGCCCCTGCCTTCACTTCTGAAGAATTGGAGAAACTCGTGGATGGGGTCCTCCCCCAGTATGTGCTACTCTACGGTCCTCCAGACCAACAGGTAAGTACAATGGGACCATGCTTTGTGGGCAATGCCTGGGTTGAGTCGGGTGGATGAAAGATGGTGGGGAGGGGATCGATTGAGGCATGCATCAGACGACAGATGAGAGCATTGGCCACATGGCAAGGGTGGGGATGGGGGGCCACTCACATCAAGCATGCAGAAGGTGATGATTTTTTTTCTCCCCCTGTACATGTCACATAGGTCAGAGCCCACCAGAAAATCGCTATTTGGCGTGCCATCGCCAAGGACGTCCGGACCCTGGGGGTCCACAACAGACGGGGCACCCACTGCCGGAAGAGGTGGGAGGACATCCGACGCGGGAGCAGGAAGATGGCGGAGGCTCTGCTGGGGGATGGCCTCCCAACGTAGGAGGGGTGCCAGTCGTCAATTGACCCCCCTGATGTCCCGGATCCTGGCGGTGGCCTACCCTGATTTGGATGGGCGCGTGAGGTCATCACAGCAGACACAAATACATTCTGCTGACTTTGCGCGCAGTGGAGGTGTCTGGGTGGGGGAGGTGGGCTGTGGATATCTCTAGGCCAGGGCGATTTCTGTAGGCTAGGCCCCTCCGTAAGGCATGGCCCTGTGCCCCCGCCCCCCACCTCTGTAGGGTGCCAAGTACAGCTATTCATGGCCCTGTGTCATCTATGTGTGCAGTTGTCGTCCATAGGCTTGTAGGCCATGTCCCACTGATTGAGTAGTGGACCCCAAGTGCGCAGCGTAGTGCAGGGGGCTTCTGTGTCTGTCCTCTCCGCCAACGGTAGCTGTAATCCGTGCACTCAACATGTCTTTCTTTCTCCCCCCCCTTTTTTGTGGTCTTCCTGTTCATGTGTGCATTAGCATGATCAGGCGGAGGAGAAGTGGCATCGGAGCACGAGGGAGCTGCATCTCACATGGCCATGGCGGGCTATGCAACTGACTCGGATTTCACCAGTGAGACGGAGGGCGAGGGGAGCTCCACAGCGGGGACTCGTGCTGATGTCAGTGGCAGAGACTCGTCCTCTGAAGGGAGCTCCCTTGTGGTGGCGGCAACATCCGTGCCCCCCGCAACAACAGGTACAGCCGCCACCCAGCGCACCAGCACCGCCCTCCCAGCAGCCCCTCAGCGTTTGCCCCGTGCCCGCTCACCCAGGAAGGGGGGCATCTTCTTCGCCCCAGGCACCTCAGGCCCTGCCCCTGTCACCCCTGCTGCCCTCAGTGAGGAGGTCATTGACCTTCTGAGGACCATCATTGTTGGGCAGTCTACCCTTTTGAATGCCATCTAGGGTGTAAAAAGGGAGGTGCACCGGAGTAATGCACACCTGGAGGGCATTCATTCGGGTCAGGCTGCCCATCAGCGATCGTTCAACGCTCTGGCCTCAGCACTGACGGCAGCAATTGTCCCTGTCTCTAGCCTCCCCCCTCCAACTTCCTCCCCCCAGACCCAATCCCCTGTACCTCTGCCTATCCCAGACACACCTACAGACCAGCCTGCACACACCTCAACACCCAAGGGAAGCTCATCCAGACATAAGCACCACACTTCACACAAGCATTCACACAAGCAACATCCACATGCAGACACACCAACACCCAGTGCCTCCACTGTGTCCCCCTCCTCCTCGTCTCCCTCCTCCCTCCCTGTGACATCTCCACTCACACTTGCATGCACAACATCTTCAGGCACTACGTCCATCACCAGCACACCCACCAGAACACTCCGCACACGTGCAGTCACCACCCCCACTACCATTTACACGTCCCCTGTGTCCTCTCCCAGTGTGTCTGTCACCCCCTCTTCCAAACCACACAAACGCAGGCAGCCACCCACCCAACAGCCATCCACCTCACAACAGCCTCCAGCTCAAGCACCTGCACCCAAAGACACCAGACTTTACACTCCTACAACCACATCCTCTTCCTCCATTCCCATACCCACTACACCTAGCCGTCCCTCTCTTTCCAAATTGATTTTCCTTTCCAAACTTGACCTCTTTCCAACAACTCCCCCACCCCGTCCATCGAATAAGACTGCAATCAGCACCTCAGCCACCACCAAACCAGGACCTATCAAGACTGTTGTCCAAGGACTGTGGAGTCCCCCACCCTCAAGGGCAACTAGTTCTGGTAGGAGCCAAGGCACGGCCAGCCCACCCCCGGAAAAACACCCAAAGATCACCAGTGCCCGGCGCGAGAGGCCAAGGACACCAGGGACCAAAATCCCTACCCTGGCTCCGCCTGGAAGTGGGGTGCCACCTGGCACACCGCCAAAGGTGGGAAAGGGCCACAGACGACCAGGGAAGGGTGGGAAGGGCAGCACGCCCGACAAGTCCGGCAGCAGGCCAGCTGCCCAGGAGGGCCCCACCAGCCCCATCCCAGGTGTGCAGGAAGGCCCCGCCAGCCACAGCCCAGCTGCCCAGGAGGGCCCGCCAGCCACAGCCCAGCTGCCCAGGAGGGCCCCGCCAGCCACAGCCCAGCTGGGCAATGAAGGAGCGCCAACTCAAGCACCGCTGAACAGGGCAAGGACCGCTGAACAGGGCAAGGACCGCCCAGGCAAGCCCCGCTCAACAGGGCAAGGACCGCTGAACAGGGCAAGGACCGCCAAGGCAAGCACAGCTGAACAGGGCAAGGACCGCTGAACAGGGCAAGGACCGCCAAGGCAAGCACCGCTGAACAGGGCATGGACCTCTGAACAGGGCAAGGGCCTCCAAGGCAAGCACCGCTGAACAGGGCAAGGACCGCTGAACAGGGCAAGGACCGCCAAGGCAAGCACCGCTGAACAGGTCAAGGACCGCCAAGGCAAGCACCGCTGAACAGGGCAAGGACCGCTGAACAGGGCAAGGACCGCTGAACAGGGCAAGGACCGCCAAGGCAAGCACCGCTGAACAGGGCAAGGACCGCTGAACAGGGCAAGGACCGCCAAAGCAAGCACCGCTGAACAGGGCAAGGACCGCTGACCTGGGCCCTTCATCTCAAGCACCGCTCCGCTGGGCCCTTCATCTCAAACACCGCTCCGCTGGGCACCGCCGTCTCAAGCACCGCTCCGCTGGGCCCTTCATCTCAAGCACCGCTGCACTGGACCCTTCATCTCAAACAACGCTCCGCTGGGCACCGCCGTCCCAAGCACCGCTCCGCTGGGCCCTTCATCTCAAGCACTGCTGCACTGGGCCCTTCATCTCAAGCACTGCTGCACTGGGCCCTTCATCTCAAGCACCGCTCCGCTGGGCCCTTCATCTCAAGCACCGCTGCACTGGCCCTTCATCTCAAACACCGCTGCACTGGGCCCTTCATCTCAAGCACCGCTGCACTGGGCCCTTCATCTCAAACACCGCTCCGCTGGGCACCGCCGTCTCAAGCACCGCTCCGCTGGGCCCTTCATCTCAAGCACCGCTGCACTGGGCCCTTCATCTCAAGCACCGCTGCACTGGGCCCTTCATCTCAAGCACCGCTGCACTGGGCCCTTCATCTCAAGCACCGCTCCGCTGGGCCCTTCATCTCAAGCACCGCTGCACTGGGCCCTTCACCTCAAACACCGCTCCGCTGGGCACCACCGTCTCAAGCACCGCTCCGCTGGGCCCTTCATCTCAAGCACCGCTGCACTGGGGCCTTCATCTTAAGCACCGCTGCACTGGGCCCTTCATCTCAAGCACCGCTCCGCTGGGCCCTTCATCTCAAGCACCGCTGCACTGGGCCCATCATCTCAAACACCGCTCCGCTGGGCACCGCCGTCTCAAGCACCGCTCCGCTGGGCCCTTCATCTCAAGCACCGCTGCACTGGGCCCTTCATCTTAAGCACCGCTGCACTGGGCCCTTCATCTCAAACACCGCTCCGCTGGGCACCGCCGTCTCAAGCACCGCTCCGCTGGGCCCTTCATCTCAAGCACCGCTGCACTGGGCCCTTCATCTCAAGCACTGCTGCACTGGGCCCTTCATCTCAAGCACCGCTCCGCTGGGCCCTTCATCTCAAACACCGCTCCGCTGGGCACCGCCGTCTCAAGCACCGCTCCGCTGGGCCCTTCATCTCAGGCACCGCTGCACTGGGCCCTTCATCTCAAGCACCGCTCCGCTGGGCCCTTCATCTCAAGCACCGCTGCATTGGGCCCTTCATCTCATACACCGCTCTGCTGGGCACCGCCGTGTCAAGCACCGCTCCGCTGGGCCCTTCATCTCAAGCACCGCTGCACTGGACCCTTCATCTCAAGCACCGCTGCACTGGGCCCTTCATCTCAAACACCGCTCCGCTGGGCACCGCCATCTCAAGCACCGCTCCGCTGGGCCCTTCATCTCAAGCACCGCTGCACTGGGCCCTTCATCTCAAACACCGCTCCGCTGGGCACCGCCGTCTCAAGCACCGCTCCGCTGGGCCCTTCATCTCAAGCACCGCTGCACTGGGCCCTTCATCTCAAGCACCGCTGCACTGGGCCCTTCATCTCAAACACCGCTCCGCTGGGCACCGCCGTCTCAAGCACCGCTCCACTGGGCCCTTCATCTCAAGCACCGCTGCACTGGGCCCTTCATCTCAAGCACAGCTGCACTGGGCCCTTCATCTCAAGCACCGCTCCGCTGGGCACCGCCGTCTCAAGCGCCGCTCCGCTGGGCCCTTCATCTCAAGCGCCGCTCCGCTGGGCCCTTCATCTCAAACACCGCTCCGCTGGGCACCGCCGTCTCAAGCACCGATCCGCAGGGCCCTTCATCTCAAGCACCGCTGCACTGGGCCATTCATCTCAAGCACCGCTGTACTGGGCCCTTCATCTCAAGCACCGCTCCGCTGGGCACCGCCGTCTCAAGCACCGCTCCGCTGGGCCCTTCATCTCAAGCACCGCTGCACTGGGCCCTTCATCTCAAGCACCGCTCTGCTGGGCCCTTCATCTCAAGCACCGCTGCACTGGGCCCTTCATCCCAAGCACTGCTGCACTGGGCCCTTCATCTCAAGCACCGCTCCGCTGGGCACCGCCGTCTCAAGCACCGCTCCGCTGTGCCCTTCATCTCAAGCACCGCTGCACTGGGCCCTTCATCTCAAGCACCGCTGCACTGGGCCCTTCATCTCAAGCACCGCTCCGCTGGGCACCGCCGTCTCAAGCACCGCTGAACTGGGCCCTTCATCTCAAGCACCGCTGGCCCATTGGCGGAAGGGGCTGTGCCGCATCTGTGTCGGGCAGGGCTGCACGAAGCACTCTGGGCACCAGTCCCCCTCCAGAACCAGTGGACACTGTCATCCACTTGAGAGACTGTGGCTTTGCACTCCCCAGGATGTAACAGTGGGCAAACCACCCACTGTAGAGACTTGAGAGACTGTGGCTTTGCACTCCCCAGGATGGTACAGTGGGCAACCCACCCACTGTATGGACTTGAGAGACTGTGGCTTTGCACTCCCCAGGATGGTACAGTGGGCAAGCCACCCACTGTATGGACTTGAGAGACTGTGGCTTTGGACTCCCCAGGATGGTACAGTGGGCAAGCCACCCACTGTATGGACTTGAGAGACTGTGGCTTTGCACTCCCCAGGATGGTACAGTGGGCAAACCACCCACTGTATGGACTTGAGAGACTGTGGCTTTGCACTCCCCAGGATGGGACAGTGGCCATGGAGGCCCCTTGTGGATCTGGCGTCGTGTACTCATGTGGCTGAGGTGCCCCCCCTTCCGATCCCCCTGAGGTGCCTGTAGTTTTTCTATCTGATGTCCCTGCAGTGTTCTCTCCATTGGTGTCAGGCATCCTGTGAGGGCCTTGCCCATGTGATTTGGGCCCAGTGGTCCACGGACAATGACAGCTAAAATTATCGGACTTTTAATATTTATGTATATATTAGTTATAAATGTGTGATATTTTTATATGCCGATAATACAATATATTCGACTGTTTATGATCATTTCATTTTGTCTTTGCATTCTTCCGGGGGGTTTGGGGGTTGTAACAGTGATGTATTGCTATGCATTGATGTGTGTGTTGTAGTGGGTGAGGGTGGTGGTGGGTGTGTAGCGTATGTGTGCCCGTAATATTTTCTCCTCCCCCCCTCCCCTGTGTCGTAGGTGCAGTACTCACCGTAGTCTTCTGCGCCGGCGTTCGTGCTCCTGGTAGAGGAGCAGGAATACAATGGCTGGTAGGATGTGTAGTTCGGGTTCCATGCTGTCCAGATTCCTCGTGGGGTGTAGGGAGGTGAGCGTTTTCCGTTTGAAATGTCTGTTTCCGACGTGTTTTTATCGGCGGGGCTACCGCCCCGGAAAAGGTGGCGGATTGGTGGGTTGTGATAGGGTGGGCGGTACATTGACTCCCGCCTGTCTGTTGGCGGTGACCGTCGCGCTGTTTGTTTGTCCCGTCGTGGCGGTCGGAGTGTTAAAGTGACGGTCTCTGTTGGCGGTTTCCGCCAGAGTCAGAATTCCATTTTTTAAACCGCCAGCCTGTTGGCGGGTTAGCCGCCGCTTGGTTTGCTTAACGAGGAGGGGTATATTGAAACATTTGGACTCTTGTTCCATGAGTTCCGCTAGTGGTGACTCTGTCGGGTTGGGTAGGCAATGCAAACAGGGGAGCCATGTGATCATCCCCCATTGAAACAAACGCAATTTCTCCTATCTCTGGTTGGTGGTCGCCATCGCTATCCACAAAGGTATCCCTGATAGTAGTGGGCGGCTGTGCAGATTTTTTTTGTAGAGTCCCTATAGAACTTCTCAGAAGAGAAACTGCCTCAGGAATATCCATATCGGGGCTTATGGATATGATGTATTGGTGTAAGGAAACCTTTTGTAATAATCATTATTCATCATACACAAGTTTGTGACCAAAGAGACAGGGACTGTAATAGTGGGTCCTTGCATCTGATGCTCTTCCTCTGGCTTATCGTAGGTGTAATGCTCTTAAAAGTTATTGTAATCCTGAGCAGACTCCTTGCATACTCCTTGCCTCTGTCACAAAAACAAAAATCGCCTTCCTGATAGGTGGAAGGACCTTAGTCGCCATCCTCACCCTCAGTCTCCTGCCACCTAATGAAAGGCTGAGAGGGATTGTACGCATGGCCAAACAGATGTCCATCCCCTGATTCCTGAATTTTCAGCATTCATTCTCGGGGCAAAGTGACACCTTTGAAATGTCAGATTGCAGAGACACTGGAATGCCTTTCTCAGATATGTAGACAACATCTTTCCCTGTGTTCGAAGGTGCCACCGATGCGGTCATCAACGACGTTGATCCAGATGGAATTTTCATCAACGGGAGACAAGAGGATGGCATAGAAATCCTGGTCATCTATAACATTGTCGTCGTCATTGCTTTCATCGACGATGAAGAAGTGGTTGCCGTCGACCTAGTAGTGAGTGTCATCAATTCCTCTGTTGTCACGCGCCAGAGCTATCTGCATCATCGATGGAGTGGTCATCGATGGGATGATCTTTGTTGCCGGATCGGTCAATGGTTCCTTAAAGGGTGTGACGGAAACCAATGCAGGTGAGGAGGGAAATGTTCTATGAGAGGGAGAGGGTCAAGTCTGATCCTTGCTTCTCAACCTGTCAACACTGGTTGTCCTGCTCAGGGATTTTGCCCTCTCCGAATCCGGGTCCTAATTTTTTCACTTTTTTGAGGAAGTGTCCTCTCCTTCTCCACTCTCAGATTCCGAGTCAGATTGAGCTTTCCTTTTACCCTGAAACCAGAGAAGCAACCTGGCTTCACGGTCCTTGAGGGTTTTAGCTGAAAAATTACGACAGTACTTGCACTCTTTTGGTTTGTGCTGAAGATAAGGGCAGTTCAAACACCCTTTGTGGAGGTCCTCAGAAAAGAGGATAGATTTCCCACAGGGCTTACAAGGCCTGAAAAGCCTTTTTTTGGGTACTTCACACATGCTCAAAATAGGCAATAGTTCTACAAAACTGTATATAAGATGTCGCCTGGAGGTTTAGAAGTCGTTTGTAGAGCTGACAAGTCAAAAGTTCACTGATGAAACACTGTGACTGAGCAGAGCTCAGAGAGACTTTCTAAATCACAACATGCAGTAAGAAATCTGAGTTATGGTGGCTCTGCAGGGAAGGAGTGCTTCAGGGTCTGTGCTCTGATTGACTGAAATGTTTATGCATTTAGACAATATCAACTGGTTGGCAACATCTATTATTTTCAATGTGATTTCTAAGGCCTTTCTATTAGCACTGCTTTGTATTGCTGTTACCATGGGATTCCCACCATGAAGACGGGGAAGATTCAAGCATGTGAATCTATGAAAGAGATAATACGGGAGAATCTCTAGCACTCCATTCACCACGGTTGGATTATTCATTGTCTTTACAATGTTCATAAAGCTGGTAACCTTGCTTTGTTTTATCTGCCTAATTAACACAACTAATTGCAAGATTGCAATTGTTTCAATAAATGTATTGCAAACGTATCTCATATCTCTCTTGTGTTTCACCTGGGCATGCATGAGTAATGAAAGGGTGAGATCTGTTTCTACGACTTCCCTGAAGAGTCCGAGTGTCATGTTTAGGTTGCAGTAATCACCTTTCACCAGCAGGTTTAGGGGTCGGGGAGAGGCACTGTGAACAAGCCAGGAGTTGGGTCAACAGCTCCAGATGGTGTGGATGGAGTTAGTCCCCCACTTTCTAAAGTTTTGTTGTCCTAATACACAGTTTTATCACCTAGTAGGAGCCGTAATACATGGCACCCCCAACGTATATAGGTCTGGTACTTATTTAATGGATCTCCTGAGTAGTTTCTCTTGTGTGCCCTGGGTGCCCTATTGACCTTAAAATGGAGGCGTCCATAGTGTTACGGATAATATTCTCCTCAGCAGTATAGGAAACACTTGTATTTATCTGTAGGCTGTTCAAGCTTAAACCTCTAAAAGGATAGCCAACTTAGTATTTCCTCCTCTGAATTCTATTCACTAAGATGCTGATCCAGTTAATATTCCTGTCAATTGAAGACATGCTATCACACAACATATACACCAAATTGGGCTACCTAATACTGGCAGAGATATTACATTCCTGGTAGAGGCACACAATGCATACAAAATAGCAGTATTTTATTCATGGGTCACTTTTCCTGCAGTCGATGCCAGCACAAATACATTTCATACATACACAGTGGGAAACCCATCAGGCCAATACAGAGCATACCAATACTTAGTAATACCTTTAACATATCAGGAACATGAAAATTAGGTCCAAGGCACCCTACGACATATTGTAGAACACATTAGATTGGATCCCCTCAGTAATGACAGGGCTACATGGTTAGTTCTAGCTGCCTACACACCATATCCAAACATACAAAATGTAGCCACAGACGATCTTCACCCATTATATAATATTCTAGTTAGATTTTAAAAATGTTTAATCTGTTATATGCACTTTAAACACTGCCACAGCGAGGACCGCTCAAGCTGTCTAATCACAAGTGGCTATGCCTTGGATTAACCTAGTAACTATTAATGCTATGTAAGGTACCCACCAGACAGGAGGAAATTCTATTCTGTATTGCTCAAAAAACAAACCAGCTTGAAGCAGTGTTTTCCCATACAGGGCCACAAGATAAACATAGCATTAGGGTACACACTTTGCTGCATTATATACCATATAATACCCATTGTACATCATCTCTTGCTGTTTTACCAGATGTGTTGAAACAGATACAAAATGAATACAGTGCTGCTCCTGGACTGGATTTGGGGATGAACTTAATTGGCAATTTTGCCACTGTATCCTCAGTATTTCAGAGAAAATAAAAAGGGAATCAGCAAAACTGGCAGTATGCCAATAGCTCATGCAATATACTTTAGAAGAGCAGATATGCAAAGTGCCAAAAATTATTGCCAAAACCTATACATCCTTAGGTTGAAGTAATCTAGGGGCCTGACCAAATAAGCCACATCTTAAAAGTAATCCTGAAAAGGATAATAACAGGCAAGCACAAGAGCCTTCTAAAAATTGATGGGACAAACAAAGATCAAAGATGAAATAAAATCACAGAAAGAATCCCTGCAACCGGAGACCTCTGAAATAGTTATAATTTACATAACTGTGATAATTTGGAAGAGCCTGACACTGATACACGCCTTTCTTGTTTCTTTCAGGACTCAACCGACAAATGGTCCAAGACAGCAGCTTTCAAAAAGCAGACAGGAATAGTATGTGAAACCAAAAAAGGACTCACAATTCTCATCTGACATCATCATAAAAATGGAAGAGAAACTTCCACAACAAAAACTCCAATTCATCAAGAAGAAGGAATTTAGGCTAAATCTGTCACCCATACTGAGAACAATACAGCAGAACAGGACATGGGTAATGACTCTGCTAGACTCTTCCGTCCATCAACTGTTCTTTTTGCATTTGTCACCCCAAGTGGGAAGGGTATGCCCAGACGTGGGTCCCGTGCTCACTATGCCACCAGATTCAAGCTAGCCTGGCTGAAGAGGCGTGATACCCCGAAACCAGTCCTAGGATGCTTGTTTCTGGTCCAGGGAGGACCTGGTCTGGCAGTCCAGGCTGGACTGTTCCCATGGGGAACAGGGTCAAGACTGATTTGCATATGGCTGGGTCCAAACTGGAATGGCATGGTGAGCAAAGAAACTGTTGGATTAAACCCAGATCTGTGACTGGGGGTGAATGTTTGATTTGTTCTACATTCCGTCCATCAACTGTTCTTTTTGCATTTGTCGCCCCAAGTGGGGAGGATATGCGCAGACTTGGGTCCCCTGCTCACTATGCCACCAGATTCAAGCTAGCCTGGCTAAAGAGGGGTGATACACCAAAACCAGTCCTAGGATGCTTGTTTCTCATCCAGGGAGGACCTGGTCTGGCAGCTCGGGCTAGACTGTTCCCATGGGGAACAGGGTCAAGACTGATTTGCATATGGCTGGGTCCAAACTGGAATGCCATGGTGAGCAAAAAAAACTGTTGGATTAAACCCAGATCTGTGACTGATGGTGAATGTTTGATTTATTCTTTATTCCGTCCATCAACTGTTCTTTTTGCATTTGTCGTCCCAAGTGGGAAGGGTATGCCCAGATGTGGGTCCCATGCTCACTATGCCACCAGATTCAAGCTAGCCTGGCTGAAGAGGGGTGATACCCCGAAACCGGTCCTAGGATGCTCGTTTCTGGTCCAGGGAGGACCTGGTCTGCCAGTTCTGGCTGGACTGTTCCCATCGGGAACAGGGTCAAGATTGATTTGCATATGGTTGGGTCAAAACTGGAATGGCATGGTGAGCAAAAAAACTCTTGGATTAAACCCAGATCTGTGACTGGGGGTGAATGTTAGATTTGTTCTACATTCTGTCCATCAACTGTTCTTTTTGCATCTGCTAGACAGCACGGCAGACGTCAATTTCATTTGCCAGAATCATCAAGAGTTTCTGGATGCAAAAGCAACTAACAACAGCATAGAAGTAAAAACTAAAGCTAGACAAAACACTCCTCCAGATACAATGTATAAATTGAACACACAGACTGAGGGGGACTCAATGCGCACAATTAAAGTAATTTTCTGGGAAATCCTAACACTTATTTATGACATTCTCTTGGCTGAAAAAGATTAGCCATCAGGGTTTGTTAGAACTCTCCTGTTAGAGCTGACAGCCTTAGGGTGGTCATCCCCCAACTTTTTGCCAGCCTCCCTCCACTTTTCTGACAATGTTTTTGCTGGTTTTAGGACTCTGCACACTTTACCACTGCTGACCAGTGCTAAAGTGCATATGCTCTCTCCCTTCAAACATGGTAACATTGGCTCCCAATCAACTGGCATGTTTAGTTTACTGGTAAGTCCCTTGTAAAGTGTACTACATGTGCCCAGGGCCTGTAAATTAAATGCTACTAGTGGGCCTGCAGCACTGATTGTGCCACCCACATAAGTAGCTCCATAACCATGTCTTAGGCCTGCCATTGCAAGGCCTGTGTGTGCAGTTTCACTGCCACTTTGACTTGGTAAAAAAAAGTACTTGCTAGGCCTTAAACTCCCCTTTTTCTACATATAGGTCACCCCTAAGGTAAGCCCTAGGAAGCCTATAGGGCAGGGTGCTACGTAGGTAAAAGGCAGGACATATACATGTGAGTTTCATGTGTCCTGGTAGTGGAAAACTCCTAAATTAATTTTCCACTATTGTGAGGCCTGTTTATTTCATAGGCTAGCATTAGGTCTGCCCTCATCTACTGTTTGAGTGGTAGATTCTGATCAGAAAGGGGTAAACAGGTCATGTTTAGTATGACCAGAATGTTAATACAACATCCTGCTTATTGGTAAGGTTGGATTACATATTACTATTTTAGAAATGCCACTTTTAGAAAGTAAGCATTTCTTTGCACTTAAAATCCATCTGTTCCTTACAGCCTGTCTCCAATCAACATCTGGGCTGGGCTAGTTGACAGCTCCCTTGTGCATTTCACCCAGACAACCACAAACACAGGATACTCAGACACATCTGCATTCATCTGCATACTGAAAGGGTCTTCCTGGGCTGGAAGCGTGGAGGGCCTGATACATTTCAATGGCAAGTGGCCTGCCCTGACACATTGGACTGCCAAACCCCCTACTGGGACCCTGACAGACAGACCGGTACTGAAAGGGGACCTTGTGCACTTTAACACCACTCTTTGAAGTCTCCCCCACTTCAAAGGCATTTTGGGGTATATAAACTGGGTCTCTGACCCCACCAACTCAGACACTTGTGGACCTGAACCTGCAACCTGTCAAGAGGAACTGCCTGGCTGCCCAAGGACAAAGCTGGACTGCTCTGCTTTGAAGGATTGCTGCCCTGCTGTTGCCCTGCTGTCTTGCTGCCCTCGTCTCTGACTTTGCTGAGAAGTGCTCTCCAAGGGTTTAGATTGAGCTTGCCTCCTGTTTTCTAAAGTCTCAGGGCCATGGACTTGCCTTATAATGTTACACCCATAAAGTCCAGCTCACAGGTGCAACCACAATACCCATAAAACATGAAGCAAAAGCTCCAGTGAGTTCTTGCCCATGTAACATCAATATTATATGATATTGATCCAGAAGCATTGTCCTATGTCGATGACTTAAACACTCATTTAGCCAGAGCAGAAGACATTGTTTTGGGATTTGCAGAACATAGCGACAAATTCAGTTTAAAGAAAACAAAAATTGCGTTTCTCAATGTCCTCTTCCTAGGAACCGAGTTATTAAGTGAAGGGAAGAGCCTGGCACCACACTTCCTGAAGAAGTGTGCTCAATTGCAACCACCAAAACAAACATAAAAAAACTACAAGCCATGTTAGAATTTTTTAATTTTGGAACAACATACATACCAAATTATGCACAACTCATAAACCCACTGTACAATTTAATTTGTCCATATTTTACCAGCAACCACCGGACACCGGAACATACACAAATACTCAGATCACTACAGACTGACAAGCTTGAAGGAAGACACTTACACACGTGTAAACAAAACAAACCTGTTCATTCAGATAATACTGGGTGCCATGTCACATTCAATGAAGGTGACACAGTGCTGATTGTATAAATTCCATTTATATTCAAATGCTGAAATGCATTTTGTGCCCACTGAAAAAAATACTGACTGCAGTTCAGATCGCTGTCTTTAAGGAAAGACTACTGGCTCAGGGAAAATGCACCATTGTTGCTACTTCCGTTCCGGCCTTCTAGCCTCTCACAAAGGCTAGCATCCCAAATGCAAAAGCCTTACATCTCAGATGGCTGCAATGGGCCACTTCCTTGACTGCCACTGATAAAGATTATGGCCCTCATTACAACCCTGGCGGTAAATCCTGCTTACCGCCGTGCCGACGGCCGCCGACATACTGTGTCCGTGGTGGAAATCCGCAATGGGTATTATGACCCACACTGAGAATTCCGCCACTATACAGACACCCACACAAGTCCACCACGCCACAGGTCAGTGATAAACTGGCGATAGCAAAACCCACACCGTTATGCCAACAGGAATACGCCCACAGTATCACGTCCCACAAATCAACGCGGCGGTCTTTCAAACGCGGTAAACCATTGGCGGTACACACCGCTGCGCTCAAAATATACACACACGAACAAAACTACACCACATTGGACACTTCAAAATACACACACCTGACACACATACACACACCACACCCACACACTCACACCACTACAAAACACACACCCACATTACCCACAACCCGTTACACCAAAGAATTTGAAGAAGCAGAGAGAGAGAAAAGCAAAGACCACACCAGCATCCACGGGTACAAAACACCATCACACATACACCATCCACGCACCTCACACCACACACCACACACCCCTGCACATCACCCCACACATCACATCAACCATCACCTCACATATCACTTACACCACATCATGGCACCTCAAAGACACCCCAGGTTTTCGAAGGAGGAGCTCAGGGTCATGGTGGAGGAAATCATCCGGGTAGAGCCATAGCTATCCGGGTCACAGGTGCAGCAGACCTCCATTGCAAGGAAGATGGAGCTATGGCGGAGAATTGTGGACAGGGTCAACGCTGTGGGACAGCATCCAAGAAATCGGGAGGACATCAGGAAGAGGTGGAACGACCTACGGGGGAAGGTGCGTTCCAGGCACAACATAGCGGTACAGCGGACTGGCGGCGGACCCCCACCTCCTCCCCCACAACTAACAACATGGGAAGAGCAAGTCTTGACCATTATGCATCCTGAGGGCCTCGGAGAAGGTCGGTGGAGGAATGGACACTGGTAAGTTAAATCTAAACTATTATCCCCCCCACCCTACCTGCATGCCATCACACACCCCCCTTCACCCCCTTCCCTATCACTCCAACTCCTTACTAATGTACTCATAACACAAACCACACATCCCAACACCAAGCCCTGCATGACACAACTAAGCATGGTCACCCATCACTAAAGCATGCTCACTGCAAATACCCATAACAACTCCCTAACCATCATCACACAAGCCCCCACACATGAATGCTTGCACTGGGGTACACGGTCACCCACCCATTGCACACCATTACACACACACATGCAAAAATCATGCTTTTACACCCCTGCAGGACCACTACGGAACGTCACCACACCGGAGGGTCCAGACAACTCCACTACACCCACAGTAGAGGCGCACAGTGACGACAGCAGCTCTGCCCTACTGGATCCTGATGACCAGCCCGGACCATCGGGGGCCTCGGGACAGTCGGTTCCCCTCACACAGGCACAGCCCAACACTGACCTTCCACCCTCTGGTAACACCAGCACAGCACCCACCCAGCGGGCCCATACCTCCGTCCCCAGGACACGTCAATCAGCTGTGTGTCCACCACTCCAGGGAACCCAGGATAACCCACCACCCCAACAACAACAGGGACCTGGGGGCAGTGGTAGTGGGCACACAGTCCAGGGGACGGAGGCACAGGAACACAGGGGAACTGGGAGGGCTGCTGTGCGACAGGGGGCGGACAGGCCAAGGGAACCCACTCTCCACGAGGCCCTCTCCTCCATCATGGGAGCATACCACCACTCCCAGGAGACAATGGCGACGATCCTGGCCAAGTTTCAGGAGACCCAGCGCCTGCAGGACGAACTGTATATGGGGTTCAGGGAGGAGCTCAGAACCATCAGCTCCGCCCTGGGCACCATCGTAGGGGTGCTGAAGGACATACAAAAGACCATGAGGGACACCGTGGCACTCCAAGGGGCCCCTGACACTAGCATGGACGATGAACTGCCCACCACCTCCGCCGGTGCTAGTGGACAGGACGCCCCGCCACAGGACCACCAGATATTTGGCTCACAGGTGCAGCACACCTCCATTGCTAGGAAGATGGAGCTATGCAGAAGAATAGTCGACAGGGTCAATGCAGTGGGACAGCACCCAAGAAATCGGGACGACATCAGGAAGAGGTGGAATGACCTACGGGGAAGGTGCGTTCCGTGGTTTCCAGACACAACATTGCGTTACAGCGGACTGGCGGCGGACCCCCACCTCCTCACCCACAACTAACAACATGGGAGGAGCACGTCTTGACAATTATGCATCCTGAGGGCCTCGCAGGAGTCGGTGGAGGAATGGACTCTGGTAAGTCAAATCTTAACTATCATATCCCCCACCCTACCTGCATGCTATCACAGACCCCCATCCTCGCCCCCACCCCTATCACTCCAACTCCTCACAAATGTACCAATATCACAAGGAGGGACACTGTGGCACTCCAAGGGGCACCTGACACTAGCCAGGATGATGAACTGCCCACCACCTCCGCCAGCGCTAGTGGACAGGAGGCACCGCCACAGGACCACCACACCAGCACCCCACCCCCTGCAGACGGACAACCACCCTCAAGCGGTCCCTGAGATCCAGGAACAGGACAGAGCAAGATGGCAAGACCCCCGCCAGGAAATGAGACCACCCTGATTGTCCTCCCCCTGTCCCACTTTGTTACCCTGTCCCGATTGGAACTGCCCCAGCTCCACTTCCTATGCCCATATGGGCAATGCACCTGTGAGACTAATAGACTGGACTCTGCCATGGACATTCCTCCACCGTCCACCATCACCATATCACTACCCCTCTCCATTTTTGAGCACTGCAATAAACACCCTTGAACCACAAAACAATCTGGAGTCAGTCTGTGATTTGGTAAATATGTATAATCAATGACAGTGTCAACATGCTTTCCATTTTTATAGCCAACATACCTATGTCACACATCACAAGTCCTTGAAGGATGCAAGAAGATGACACACGTTGCTAACCACACCTGTCAAACCGTAATGGAAAGGTACAACTCAGTGACCAAATACTGCTATGAAATGACAGACAGGATAGAGGTAGAACTGTGAAAGTGAATGTAATGGTAAAAAGATAACTGTTCTCACCTGTGTGTCACTGTTAATATTGCCGTATGACTGACTCCCTGTTGTCTATGTCTTCTTCGTCAGCGTCCTCCTCATCACTGTCCACAGGCTCCACAGGCTCCACAGCTGCCACAACACCGCCATCTCAACCATCCTCCTGCAGAAAAGGCACCTGGCGTCGCAAAGCAAGATTGTGAAGCATCGAGCAGGCGATGATGATCTGGCACACCTTCCTTGGTGAGTAGAATAGGGAACCACCTGTCATATGGAGGCACCTGGCCTTCAGGAGGCCGAAGGTGCGTTCGATCACCCTCCTAGTCCGCCCATGGAGCTCATTGTAGCGTTCCTCTGCCCTGGTCCTGGGATTCCTCACTGGGGTCAATAGCCAGGGCAGGTTGGGGTAACCAGAATCCCCCAATAGCCACACACGGTGCCTCTGGAGTTGACCCATCATATAAGGGATGCTGCTATTGCGCAGGATGTAGGCGTCATGCACTGAGCCATGGAACATAGCATTTACCTGCGAGATGTACTGGTCTGCCAAACATACCATCTGTACATTCATCGAATGATAACTCTTCCGGTTCCTGTACACCTGTTCACTCCTGTGCGGGGGGACCAGAGCTACATGGGTTCCATCAATAGCACCTATGATGTTGGGGATATGTCCAAGGGCATATAAGTCACCTATCACTGTTGGCAAATCCTGCACCTGAGGGAAAACGATGTAGCTCCTTATGTGTTTCAGCAGGGCAGACAACACTCTGGACAACACGTTGGAAAACGTAGGCTGGGACATCCCTGATGCCATGGCCACTGTTGTCTGAAACAATCCTCTTGCAAGGAATTGGAGCACTGACAGCACCTGTACTTGAGGGGGGATTCCAGTGGGATGGCGGATTGGTGACATCAGGTCTGGCCCCAACTGGGTACACAGTTCCTGGATTGTGGCACGGTCAAACCTGTAGGTGATGAGTGAATGTCGCTCCTCCATTGCCAACAGGTCCACCAGCGGTCGGTACACCGGAGCATTCCGCCATCTTCTCAAATGTCCAAGCTGACGGTGCCTAGGAAGGACAACAGCGACAACAGAGTCAACAAAATCCCAGGTATGTACCCACCGATACACAGAACACGACACCAAAGACAAAAATCTTCCTGTATGTGTGTCGACTGTAGACCTAGGTATGTGTGACGCAGTTGCAAATTAAGCCATGTGGGCCCCTGAAATGGCGGTTGCCTGACCTCTAAACTGGGACAGTGGGAGGTGAGGTAACTGCGCTGGCGTTGTACACCGCTGCGGTAGGCGGTCGAAGACCGCAGCGCAAAGCTGCATTGGTTAACATTGGACCCTATGGGTCCCAGGAGCCAATGATGAAGTGCGCCGGCGGTGATGATACGCACCGCCGCGGATGTCACCTCCGCAGACATGACCGCCATTTTCTATCTGTTCAATCACTCGATACCTGATCTTCGACAGGAGAGGACCTACACTGCAAGTGCTGCTGTGACCTCGGTCTGGAAGAGACAATGGCTGCTGCATCTGGGGAAAGGGCCCCTGCCTTCACTGCTCAGGAGTTGGAGAAGCTCGTGGACGGGGTCCTCCCCCAGTGCACGCTACTCTACGGTCTTCCAGACCAACAGGTAAGTCCACAGGGAGCACGTTGTATGGGCTATGCCTGGGTGGAGAGTGCTGTTGTAAGAGGGAAGGGGGCAGAGTGCAGTGAACATGAAGGACTGTGAATGCATGTGCCACATGGCAAGGGCAGGGATAGGGGCCACTCACTTCGACGGTGCTCTTGCTAATGACTTCTCTTCTTCCCCTGTGCATGTCATGTAGGTCAGCGCCCACCAGAAGAAGGACATTTGGCGTGCCATCGCCAAGGACGTACGGACCCTGGGGGTCCACCAGAGACAGGGCACCCACTGCCGGAAAAGATGGGAGGACATTCGCCGCTGGAGCAAGAAGATGGCAGAGGCTCAGCTGGGGATGGCCTCCCAAAGTGGGAGGGGTGCCCGTCGCCCCATGACCCCCCTGATGTTCCGGATCCTGCCGGTGGCCTACCCTGAGTTGGATGGGCGCTTGAGGGCATCACAGCAGACACAAGGGGGTGAGTACACAATCATTCTGGGGACTTTGCGCGCAGTTGAGGGGTCTAGGTGTGGGAGGAGGGCTGTGGGATTCCCTAGGCCAGGGCGACTTCCATAGGCTAGGCCCCTCCGTAATGCAGGCCATGTGGACCACCACCCCACCGCAGTAGAGTGCCAAGTACAGGTATACATGCCCCTGTGGCATCCATGTGTGCAGATGTCCACCATAGCCATGTAGGCCAGATCCCAGGAATTGCATCTGTAGAGGCCAGGAGCACGGCATAGTGCAGGGGGCTGCTGTGTCTGTATTGTCCGCCAACGGTAGCGGTATGCCATGCACTCAACCTGTCTTTCTTCTGTCTCCCCCCCCCTTTTTCTGCTCTCCATGTTCTTTTGTGCATCAGCATCATCAGGCGGAGGTACAGTGGCACCGGAGCACGAGGGAGCTGCATCCCACATGGCCATGGAGGGCCACACCACGGACTCAGAATGCACCCACAGTGCACCCAGTGGGACGGAGGGCGAGGGGAGCTTCACATCGGGCACCGGATCCCTAAACAGCGACACGGACTCGTCCGCCGATGGGAGCTCCCTTGTGGTGGCGGCACCATCTGTGCCCCACACTTCTACAGGTACAGCCGCCACCTCCCCTACCAGCATCGCCCTCCCAGCAGCCCCTCAGCGTTCGCCCCGTGCCCACTCACCCAGGAGGGTGGGCATCACCTTTGCCCCAGGAACCTCAGGCCCTGCCCCTGTCACCCCTGCTGCCCTAAGTGAGGAGGCCATTGACCTCCTCAGGTCACTCACTGTTGGGCAGTCTACGATTGTGAATGCAATCCAGGGTGTAGAAAGGGAGTTGCAACATGGTAATGCATTCCTGGAGGGCATTCATTCTGGTCAGGCTGCCCTTCATCGAACCCTGCAATCTCTGGCCTCAGCACTGATGGCAGCCATTGTCCCTGTGTCTAGCCTCCCCGCTCCAACTTCCTCCACCCAGACCCAATCCCCTGTACCCCAGCCTATCCCAAGCACACCAACAGACAAGCATGCACACACCTCAACACACAAAAGTAGCTCAAGCAAACATAGGCACCACACATCCCACAGACACTCACACAAGCATCACACACATACAGACACACCAACATCCACTGCCTCCACTGTGTCCCCCTCCTCATCGTCTCCCTCCTCCCTCCCAGTGTCGTCTACACTCTCACCTGCATGCACTACATCTACAGGCACTTGGACCCGACCAGAACACCCATCACCACACCCCGCTCACCTGCACTCACCACCCCCACTTCCATTTACACGTCCCCTGTGTCCTCTCCCAGTGTGTCTGTAACGCCCCCTCCCAAAGTACACAAACGCGGGCACCCCCACACTCAACATCCATCCACCTCACGACAGCCTCCAGTACCTGCACCTGCACCCAAAACACCTAAAGTGACACCTCCTACAACCACCTCCTCTTCCTCCACTCCCAGACCCCCTCCAGCTACCCATCCCAGTGTTCGTCAGAAACTCCCCCTCAGAAACGTTGACCTCTTTGCCCCCATCCCCACCCCTCCAATTCATAAGTCCCGTAGTAGCACCTCAGCCAAAAAGACTTCTGTACCAGTGGTGCGTGTTCAAGGCATGTGGAGTGCACCGGCCACCAGGGCAGGCAGTGTGACACGGAGCCAACGCACTGCCAGTCCACCCCCTGTAAAGCACCCAAAGTTGGAAAGTGGCCGACGGGACAAGTTGAAGACTCCTGGCGGCAAAACTGGTCACAAGCGTCCCAGGGGGATTGCAGAGTCAGCTGTGACTCCTCCAAAGGTGGTGAAGGGCCAGAGTAAGTCTGCACAGTCTGGTGAGAGCAGCACGGCGGAGAAGGGCGCCATCCTCCCCGGCAGCCGGGACGCCACAGCCAGCACCGTCGTCACTGGTCAGGAGACCACTGCCAGGTTCAGTGCCCAGGAGGGCCCGAGTATCGTCACTGGTCAGGAGACCACCGCCAGAGTCAGTGCCCAGGAGGGCGCGAGTATCGTCACTGGTCAGGAGACCACCGCCAGAGTCAGTGCCCAGGAGGGCCCGAGTATCGTCACTGGTCAGGAGACCACCACCAGAGTCATTGCCCAGGAGGGCCCGAGTATCGTCACTGGTCAGGAGACCACCGCCAGAGTTACCGCCAGAGTCAGTGCCCAGTAGGGCCTGAGTATTGTCACTGGTCAGGAGACCACCGCCAGAGTCATTGCCCAGGAGGGCCCGAGTATCGTCACAGGTCAGGAGACCACGGCCCAGGAGGGCCCCGGCTGCCACAGCCCCGCTGGAAAATGAGGGACCGTCATGCCACAAACCAATGCATAGATCAGAGACCGCCATGGCAAAGCCCCGCTGAACAAGGGAATCACTGCCATGGTGAAGACCTCTGAACAGGGCACAGCACCGCTGAACAGGGCAGAGAACCGCTGAACAGATCAGAGACCACCATGGCAAAGCCCCGATGAACAAGGTAATCACTGCCATGGTGAAGACCGCTGAACAGGGCACAGCACTGCTGAACAGGGCAGAGAACCGCTGAACAGATTAGAGACCGCCATGGCAAAACCCAGCTGAACAAGTGAATCACCGCCACGGTGAAGACCGCTGAACAGGGCACAGCACCGCTGAACAGGGCAGAGAACCGCTGAACAGATCAGAGACCGCCATGGCAAAGCCCCGCTGAACAAGGAAATCACCGCCACAGTGAAGACCGCTGAACAGGGCACCGCACCGCTGAACAGGGCAGAGAACCGCTGAACAGATCAGAGACCCCCATGGCAAAGCCCCGCTGAACAAGGGAATCACCGCCACGGTGAAGACCTCTGAACAGGGCACAGCACCGCTGAACAGGGCAGAGAACCGCTGAACAGATCAGAGACCGCCATGGCAAAGCCCCGATGAACAAGGGAATCACCGCCATGGTGAAGACCGCTGAACAGGGCACAGCACTGCTGAACAGGGCAGAGAACCGCTGAACAGATCAGAGACCGCCATGGCAAAGCCCCGCTGAACAGGGGAATCACCGCCATGGTGAAGACAGCTGAACAGGGCACAGCACCGCTGAACAGGGCAGAGAACCGCTGAACAGATCAGAGACCGCCTTGGCATAGCACCGCTGAACAAGGAAACACCGCCACATCAAGCATCGTTATCCCATGTACAGCTGGGACTGTGACGGTACAGGAACCGTCACGGGGAGCTAAATCCAGTGTGGGCACCATTCCCCCTCCAGAACCGTTGGAGACTGTTATCCACTTGAGAGACTGTGGCTTTGCACTCCCCAGGATGTAACAGTGGGCAAGCCTGAGGGCATCACAGCAGACACAAGGGGGTGAGTACAACATCATTCTGCTGACTTTGTGCGCAGTGAAGGTGTCTGGGTGGGGGAGGAGGGCTGTGGGTTCCCCTATTCCAGGGCGAGTTCCGTAGGCTAGGCCCCTCCGTAATGCAGGCCATGTGGCACTCCACCCCACCTCTGTAGAGTGCCAAGTACAGGTATACATGCCCCTGTGTCATCTATGTGTGCAGATGTCGACCATAGCCATGTAGGCCATATCCCACGAACTGCATCTGTAGAGCCCAACAGCGTGGCGTAGTGCAGGGGGCTGCTGTGTCTGTATTGTCCGCCAACGGTAGCGGTAAGCCATGCACTCAACCTGTTTTTCTTCTGTCGTCCCCCCCCTTTTTGTGGTCTCCCTGTTCTTGCGTGCATCAGCATCATCAGGCGGAGGTACAGTGGCACCGGAGCACGAGGGAGCTGCATCCCACATGGCCATGGAGGGCCACACCACGGACTCAGAATACACCAGTGGGACGGAGGGCGAGGGGAGCTTCACGGCGGGGACAGGATCAGCAACTAGCGACACGGACTCGTCCTCCGATGGGAGCTCCCTTGTGGTGGTGGCAAAATCTGTGCCCCCCCACTTCTTTAGGTACAGCCGCCAGACACGGAGCCACAGCACAGCCAGTCCCCCCCTGTGAAGCACCAGAAGTTGGACAGTGCCCGGCGGGAGTGGGGGAAGACTCCAGCCAGCAAAGCCGCTCACAAGGGTCCCGGGGGGAGTGTCCACTCAGCTATGACTCCTCCCAAGGTGGGGAAGGGGCAGAAGAAATCGCCAAAGTCTGGGAGGAGCAGCACGGCGGAGAAGACCGCCATCATCCCCGCTGCCCAGGAGGCCACCGCCAGAGTCAGTGCCCAGGAGGGCAGCCCAATCGTCAGTGGCCAGGAGGCCACCGCCAGAGTCAGTGCCCAGGAGGGCAGCCCGATCGTCAGTGGCCAGGAGGCCACCACCAGCCGCTGCCCAGGTGGGCCCCGCCAGCCACAGCCCAGCTGCCCAATGAAGGACCGCCAGCCCCAGCCCAGCTGGGCAATGAAGGACCGCCATGGCAAGCACCGCTGACAGGGCAAGCACCGCTGAACAGGGCAAAGACCGCCATGGCAAGCACCGCTGAACAGGTCAGAAACTGCAAACTCAAGTACCGCTGAACAGGGCAAAGACCGCCATGGCAAGCACCACTGAACAGGGCAAGCACCGCTGAACAGGGCAGAGACCGCCATGGCAAGCACCGCTGAACAGGGCAAAGACCGCCATGGCAAGCACCGCTGAACAGGTCAGAAACTGCAAACTCAAGCACCGCTGAACAGGGTAAAGACCGTCATTGCAAGCACCGCTGAACAGGGCAAGCACTGCTGAACAGGGCAAAGACCAACTCAAGCACCACTAGCCCATGAGCGGCAGGGGCAGTGACGCAACTGGGACCGTCACGGGGAGAGCGATGCACTCTGGGCACCAGTCCCCCTCCAGAACCAGTGGAGACATGCATCCACTCAGTCTGTCCTGCACAGGATGAAGCACTCTGGGCACCAGTCCCCCTCCAGAACCAGTGGAGACATGCATCCACTACCTCTGTCCTGCACAGGATGAAGCACTCTGGGCACCAGTCCCCCTCCAGAACCAGTGGAGAAAGGCATCCACTCAGTCTGTCCTGCACAGGATGAAGCACTCTGGGCACCAGTCCCTCTCCAGAACCAGTGGAGACATGCATCCACTACCTCTGTCCTGCACAGGATGAAGCACTCTGGGCACCAGTGCCCCTCCAGAACCAGTGGAGAAAGGCATCCACTCAGTCTGTCCATCACAGGATGAAGCACTCTGGGCACCAGTCCCCCTCCAGAACCAGTGGAGACATGCAACCACTACCTCTGTCCTGCACAGGATGAAGCACTCTGGGCACCAGTCCCCCTCCAGAACCAGTGGAGACATGCATCCACTACCTCTGTCCTGCACAGGATGAAGCACTCTTGTCACCAGTCCCCCTCCAGAACCAGTGGAGACATGCATCCACTACCTCTGTCCTGCACAGGATGAAGCACTCTGGGTACCAGTCCCCCTCCAGAACCAGTGGAGAAAGGCATCCACTCAGTCTGTCCTGCACAGGATGAAGCACTCTGGGTACCAGTCCCCCTCCAGAACCAGTGGAGAAAGGCATCCACTCAGTCTGTCCTGCACAGGATGAAGCACTCTGGGCACCAGTCCCCCTCCATAACCAGTGGAGACATACATCCACTACCTCTGCCCTGCACAGGATGAAGCACTCTGGGCACCAGTCCCCCTCCAGAACCAGTGGAGACATGCATCCACTACCTCTGTCTTGCACAGGATGAAGCACTCTGGGCACCAGTCCCCCTCCAGAACCAGTGGAGAAAGGCATCCACTCAGTCTGTCCTGCACAGGATGAAGCACTCTGGGCACCAGTCCCCCTCCAGAACCAGTGGAGACTGATCTCCACTTGAGAGACTGTGGCTTTGCACTCCCCAGGATTGAACAGTGGGCAACCCACCCACTGTATAGACTTGAGAGACTGTGGCTTTGCACTCCCCAGGATTGAACAGTGGGCAAACCACCCACTGTATAGACTTGAGAGACTGTGGCTTTGCACTCCCCAGGATTGAACAGTGGGCAAACCACCCACTGTATAGACTTGAGAGACTGTGACTTTGCACTCCCCAGGATTGAACAGTGGGCAACCCACCCACTGTATAGACTTGAGAGACTGTGGCTTTGCACTCCCCAGGCTACATCAACGGGCATGGAGCCCCCTCGTGGATCTGGCGTGGTGCACTCATCTGGCTGAGGTGCCCCCCCTTCCCTTCCCCCTGAGGTGCCTGTTGTATTTGTATCTGATGCCCCAGCAGGGTTCTCTCCATTTTGATCAGGTATCTTGTGTGGGCCTCGCCCATGCATTTTGGGCCCAGTGGTCCACGGACAATGACTTGTGCATTACCTGCACTACTAATCGTTGTGTATATTTTGTTTAATGTGTATATATATATATATATATATATATATATATATATATTGGTTACTGTATTTTGATATATTACAATGGTTCCTCTAATTTCCTTTTGTCTTTGCATTCTTCCGGGGGGGTTGTTACTGTAATGTTTGGATATGCATTGGTGTGTGTGTTGTAGTGGGTGAGGGTCGAGGTGGGGGTGGGGTGTTGCGTGTGTGTGTCCCTGTCTTTTGCCTCCCCCTCCCCTATGTCGTAGGTGCAGTACTCACCGTTGTCTTCACCGCTGGCGTTGATCATCGTCGTACAGGAGCAGGAAGACTAGTGCAGGAAGAATATGGAGTTCTGGCTCCATGGTGTCGTCGTTCCTCGTGGAGTGTGTAGAGGTGAGCGTTTTCCCTTTGAAATGGCTGTTTCCGCCATGTTTTTATCCACGGTGACTCCGCCCCTGAAAAGGTGGCGGATTGGTAGGTTGTGATACTGTGGGCGGTACATTGTCTTCCGTCTGTGTGTTGGCAGTGACAGCCGCGCTGTTTGTCTGTACCGCCGTGGCGGTCGGAGTGTTAAAGTGGCTGTCTTTGTTGGCGGTTTCCGCCAGGGTCATAATTCCCATTTTTTTACCGCCGGCCTGTTTGCGGTCTTACTGCCACTTTAACACCGTCCGCCAGGGTTGTAATGACCACCTTTGTCTCCATTGATCAAGTAAAATTGGATCATGTGTCCAATCCTACGCAGTAGGCCTCCAGGACTCCAGGATAGTCCTCCTTCCACTCTCACTACAATACAGGAAATATCTCTTCAGGCGTTGAACAGCACCAACATTGTTTCCCCTAGGTTGGGGAGGGCGGAGAATGAACTTTTGTTGATTCCCATTACCGCCACAAACTCAAGAAACGCACCAGGCGAAAGTCTACAGTTCCCTACTACTTCATAAGGCAATTATGTTGTTTATGATGAACCTCCTTTAGAGGTGGCTATCGGTTCTCTTTTGCCTGCAGAGGCTCATGATTTCACACAAACTGCTTCTGAGTACTTTATCGACATTGATGATTTTTCTTCAGACTCTTCTGACACTTTTCTCTTCATGGTATATGTTAGACCTTTTATCCTTGGCTTGTTCTCCCTTAACTTTGTGCCTCTGTTACCCAGGTTGTTGATGTGTGCTGGACTCTGTTTTTGCTGTTTTTGTTACTCTGGGCACTTTACCACTGCCAACCAGTGCCAAAGTGCAAGTGCTCCTTTACAAAATGTGTATGTAATTGGTTTATCCATGATTGGCATATTTGATTTATAAGTAAGTCCTTAGTACAGTGCACTAGAGGTGCCCACCCAGGGCCTGTAAATCAAATGCCCTAGAGGGCCTGCAGCACTGGTTGTGCCACCCACAGAAGTAGCTCTGTAATCATGTCTCAGACCTGTCACTGTAGTGTCTGTGTGTGCAGTTTTAACTGCAAATTAGACTTGGCAAGTGTACCCACTTGCCAGGCCTAAACCTTCCCTTTTCTTACTTATAAGGCACCCCTAAGGTAGCTCCAAGGGCAGGGTGCAGTGCATGGTTAAGGTAGGACATATAGTAATGTGTTTTATTTTTCCTGACAGTGAAATATTGCTAAATTAATTTTTCATTGTTGCAAGGCCTGTCCCTCTTATAGGTTAACATGGGGGCTACCTTAAAATATGATTAAACTGTAGATTCCCTTTGGGAGCGGATGGACATGTGGAGTCTGGGTGTCTCTAAGCTCACATTTTAAAAATACATCTTTTAGTACAGTTGATTTTAAGATTGTGGGGGTTATTACAACTTTGGAGGAGGTATTAATCCGTCCCAAATGTGACGGATATACCACCAGCCATATTACGAGTTCCATAGGATATAATGGACTCGTAATACGGCTGGTGGTATATCCGTCACTTTACCGTCACTTTTGGGACGGATTAACACCTCCTCCAAAGTTGTAATAACCCCCTGTGTGTTTGAAAATGCCACTTTTAGCAAGTGAGCATTTTCTTGCTTATACCATTTCTGTGACTCACGCTAGACAGTGACATAAAGGGAGCTGGGCTGTAGCCTGCATTTCCTGATGAGCCATCTGTGCTAGGAGGGAGGAGATGGGTGGTCACTCACACCTGAAAAGGCTGTGCCTGCCCTCACACAATGCAGTCTCCAACCCCCTGGTGAGTGTCTGGGGCCTGGCCTGGGCAAGGCAGGATTTCACATTCAAGAGAGACTTTGCTTTGAAGTAGGCCTACTTCAAAGGAGAAATTGGGTATAAGAAGGGCACCCAAAACTACAGACTTTAGAAAACTTCTGGGAACCAAGAGGAACTTCTGCCTGGAGAACAGCTGAAGAGCTGAGGAAGAACAGCTGCCCTGCCTGTGACTGTGACGGTGCTTTGTGGAGCTGTCCTGCAGTTGCTGCTTCTGCTAGAGTAAGAGGGCAAAGACTGGACTGTGTGTGCCTTCCATCTTGTGAAGATCTCCAAGGGCTTGATTTAGAGCTTGCCTCTTGTTGTTTAAGGTCTCAGGGACAGCAAAGACTTCTCTCTGCCAGCACCTGGAGTCTCTGGAGAGACTCCTACTCTGCCAAGTGGTGCCCATCTGGTTCCTGGGACCCTGAAAGGAGAAGCAGACAGCCTAAGAGGAAGAAATCCATGCACAGAATGCTGTACAGGGAAAAGATTGCTGCGACTCCGATCTGCGGCTGGAAAATCGTTGCACCAGCGGCTTTCTCTGCAGAAAATCGATGCTCGTCTGCAATGCGACTGGAAGATCGATGCACGGAGTTGGGGAAATGACGCGGCATTGGTGGGATTGGACTTGTATTTGTACTTGACATACAGTAAATAAGTGTACACTACTGTTTTGAGCGCAGACCACTACGTGAAAAAATACTACTTGTCTTGTGATTTTTGATTCTTCTCTTTTCGCTTGGATTGTTACCTACATCCATCTTTGTGGTGATCTTTGATTGACTTCTGAAATTCATTTAGGAACTTGTTGTCTGCTTTTTGGAACTTTGCACTTTTGTTGACTTTTCATCATGTCCCAATCTGGAGATGCATCAGTTGGAGCTGTTTTTGACCTACAGAAATTGGATAGCCATACCAAGGCTCAGTTAAAGGAGTTCTGTAAAAGCTTTGACTGTCCCATTAAGAGCTCATCCAAGAAGGAGGAGCTGCAAAAGGCGCTGAGGGCCTGGGTGACAATCAAGAGCACTGGAGGGCACACAGAGGATGAGGAAGATGAGGAGGAGGAAGGGCAGTCCCTACACAATGGTATTGTGGGTGGGCCTGCTATGTCCAGGGAGAGGGTCTCCAGGGCAGGTAGCAGTGTCTCATCTAAGGGTCTGATCCCTGAATAATTGGAGGACAGACAGGCAGAGAGGGAGCACCAGAGGAGTTGGAGAAAATGAGGATGACCATTGAAGAGAAAAAGTTGTTGTTGGCTCATGAGGTCAGCTTGAGGGAGCTGGATCAGAGTAGCCAGTCTAGTAGAGATGGTGGCAGCCACTTCACAGTGCAGCATGGAAGGAGGGTGCACATTCCTAAAGATCTTGTGAAGGATTATAAAAGGGAGGACAACATATACTTGTGGTTCAAGGGGTATAAGTCTGCTCTCCAGATGAATCTGGCCCCTGAAGCTCATTGGGGGTGGGTCAGTGGAAGCACTTTGAGGTAGAGGGGAGGGATACACTTACAGCCTTAGGGGATGCTCAGAATCTCACCTACACTATCATGAAGGATACCCTACTCACAAGGTATGGTCTCACCACTGAGCGGTATAAGGATAAGTTTAGGTCCTACAAGAAGAAGGAATCCCAAACATGGTTGGAATATGTTGACTCTTATTGCAGGTCACTGGATGGTTGGGTGAAGGGCAGTAAGGTAACTACGTACGAGGGTCTCTACAATCTCATTGCTTGGGAGCACTTGTACAGTTTATGTTTTCCAGACCTGCGCCAGCACCTAATTGACAGCAAGCTGACTGATCCCAGGAAGCTTGTGCAGGAAGCGGACCGCTGGGAGAGCTCCAGGGTCCAGAAGAGGTATGGGGGAGACCACGCCAAGGGTGGGCAGGGTCCCTCTCAGAAGAAAGGGGGGATAAGGGTAAACAGAGGGTGTTCTCTAAAAGGCCTAAAACTGATTCCCAGGGTAAGGATTCCCAACCCCCCAGTGAGAAGAAGCCATGGCTCTCCAAAGAGAAGCCAGTGGCAGGTGGTCCCCCATGTAAATGCTATGCATGTGACCAGGTGGGTCATGTGTGGGGGGACCCCAAATGCCCCAAAAGTACACCAGCACCCACTGGTGCGCCGTCCCAGAGTTTGGCCAGTGTAGCACTTGGAGAGGAGTTGGTTCCAGGTGGGAGGGAGCCAGCTGAGATGACCCTTGTCTCACTAGGGGACAGTGAAATGGTCCGGAGAACCCTCGTGCCTGAGAACACTAAGAAGTACAGGCAGTGGGTGACCATCAATGGACAGAGGGCGGAGGCTCTGAGAGACACAGGAGCCAGTGTGACTACAGTGAGGAGTCAACTAGTGACTGAAGAGCAGATTGATTCCCGGGTACTTCACCAAGTAGTTGCAGTGGACAACTCAGAGCGCATGTGCAGGGTGGCGCAGGTTCCTTTGGAATGGGGGGATCTCAGGTTCCTTGAAGGTAGTTGTGAGTCCAACCATGCCTGTTGATTGTTTGCTAGGCAATGACCTGGAGGATTCCCCTTGAAAGGAGGTGGAACACAGGTCTCACTTGGAGATGCTGGGTCTGCCTGTGAGCCTGAAACAGTGGCCCAGGGGACTGCCAAGAAGAGGAAGGGCAGGGGGCACGGGAAACTGGCCCCAGAAGTTCCCACAGTCCGGGAGGAGGTAGAGCCTGAAAGTGACGCCCGGAGACTACAGGGGAACAGGTGGATAAACTGGGGAGGTCCCTGTGATGTCGCAGTGGCAGCAGGAACGGGGACCTACCAGGGAGGCAATCTGTGAAGCACAGAAAACTTGCCCTACTCTAGAGGGGCTGTGGCAGCAGGCTGCAGCCCAGGCGGCTGGCGAGGAGCCCAGTACTCACCTGATCTATTGGGAGGGTGGCCTCCTGTATAGTGAGCCTAAGGTTCCTGAGCCTGGCTCAGCTCGTATGTTGGTGGTAGCCCAGTGCTTCAGGGCCTTCCTACTGGGGTTGGCTCATGATGTACCTTTGGCAGTGCATCAGGGGCAGGACAAGACCTATAAGAGGCTTGTCTCCCACTTCTATTGGCCCCCAATGCAGAAGCATTCTGCTGCACACTGTAGGTCTTGCGCAATTTGTCAGGCAAATGGCAAGAGTGGGGGGAATTGTAAGGCTCCCCTTAAACCTTGAAATGTGGTTAGTACTCCCTTTGAGAGGGTAGTTATTGACATTGTGGGCCCTCAGGACCCTAAGACAGCCTTGGGCAACAGGTTCAGCCTGGTCTTGGTTGACCATGTCACCCGTTACCCAGAAGCCATTCCCCTGAGGTCAGTCACTTCCCCTGTGGTGGGTCGTGCACTGATGGGGGTTTTACCCACATGGGGTTCCCCAAGGAAGTGGTATCTGATAGGGGTACCAACTTCATATCAACGTATATGAAGTCTCTGCGGAAAGTGTGTGGGGTGACCTACAAGTTCACCACACCTTACCACCCGCAAAGTAATGGTCTGGTTGAAAGATTCAACCGCACCTTGAAAAGCATGATCATGGGCCTGTCAGAGCCCTTGAGGTGGGAGTGGGACGTCCTCTTGCCATGCCTTTGGTTCGCCTACAGGGAGGTGCCTCAAAAGTGACTTGGGTTTAGTCCCTTTGAGCTGATATATGGCCACCCTGTGAGGGGACCTTTGAATCTGGTGACGGAGGCTTTGGAGAAAGCTCCTAGTAAATCCACCCAGGATGTATTTAGCTACATGCTGGCTTTGAGAAACCAGACTGCACGCTTCAGGAGTCTCGCACAGGAGAACCTAGAAGCAAGCCAGGAGGATATGAAACAGTGGTACGGCCAGAATGCCACTCTGGTCGAGTTCCAACCTGGTCAGAAAGTGTGAGTGATGGTGCCAGAGAAGCCTAGGGCACTTCAGGATAAGTGGACTGGGCCATTTGAGGTGGTGGAGCGCAAGAGTGATGTCACCTACCTGGTGGACTTGCAGTCTCCAAGGAACCCTCTAAGGGTCCTGCATGTCAAGCACCTCAAACCTCACTTTGAGCAGACTGAGCTGTCCATGCTCCTTGCGACAGATGATGGGGTGCCGGAGAAAAAGATGGGTCTGTGGAGGGAGTGATCCTCTCCGCCTCCGTGACTGAGGAGCAGCAGGGTGACTGCCGCCACATGTTGGGACAGTTTCCCTCACTGTTTTCCCTGATCCCAGGAGTCACACACTTGTGCACACATGATGTGGACACTGGGGACAGTACACCAATTAAACAGAAGGTTTACAGGGTGACTGACAGGGTCAGAGCTTGCATTAAGGATGAAGTATTCAAAATGCTAACCCTAGGGGTTATTGAGCACTCCAGTAGTCCTTGGGCCAGCCCAGTGGTATTGGTCCCAAAGGCTGCTGCACCTGGTGCCACCCTCCGAACTCCGGTTCTGTGTGGATTACCGGGGACTCAATTCGGTCAGCAAAACTGATGCACACCCCATCCCCCGAGCTGATGAGCTCATTGACCGGATGGGAGCTGCTAAGGGCCATATTTATACTTTTTGACGCAAAACTGCGCTAACGCAGTTTTGCGCCAAAAAAATTAGCGCCAGCTAACGCCATTCTGAAGCGCCATGCGGGCGCCGTATTTATTCAATGACGTTAGCCGGCGTTAGCCGCCGGCGCTGTCTGGTGTGCGTTAAAAAAAACGACATACACCAGGCAGCACCGGCGTAGGGGGAAAATGGCGTATGGGTGTCCACAAATGGTGCAAGTCAGGCTGAGGCAAAAAAATCGCCACAACCCGATTTGCGCCATTTTTTTACGACGCCCATCCCCCATTGAAATGACTCCTGTCTTAGCAAAGACAGGAGTCATGCCCCCTTGCCCAATGGCCATGCCCAGAGGACTTCTGTCCCCTGGGCATGGTCATTGGGCATAGTGGCATGTAGGGGGGCACAAATCAGGCCCCCCTATGCCACAAAAAAAAAATTAAAAAAATACTTACCTGGACTTACCTTAATGTCCCTGGGGTGGGTCCCTCCATCCTTGGGTGTCCTCCTGGGGTGGGCAAGGGTGGCAGGGGGTGTCCCTGGGGGCAGGGGAGGGCACCTCTGGGCTCATTCTGAGCCCACAGGTCCCTTAACGCCTGCCCTGACCCAGGCGCAAAAATCCGGCGCTAATGCGGGTTTTTTAGACCCGCCCACTCCCGGGCGTCATTTTTGCCCGGGAGTATAAATACGACGCATATGCATCGGAGTCATTTTTTAAGACGGGAACGCCTACCTTACATATCATTAACGCAAGGAAGGTGTTCACGCAAAAAAATTACGCTAACTCCATGAACTTTGGCGCTAGACGCGTCTAACGCCAAAGTATAAATATGGAGTTAGTTTTGCGTCGAATTTGCGTCAAAAAAAACAATGCAAATTCGGCGCAAACGGAGTATAAATATGCCCCTAAGTACCTCAGTACGTTTGACTTAACATCTGGGTACTGGCAGATTGCCTTAACTGAGGGGGTCAAGGAGAGATCAGCATTCTCTACCCCAGATGGACACTTTCAATTTAACTTCATGCCATTTGGGATGAAGAATGCCCCTGCCCCCTTTTTAGAGGTTGGTTAACCAGGTGTTGGCTGGGCTGGATTAGTTCAGTGCTGCCTACCTGGATGACATTGCTGTGTTTAGTTCCACATGGGAGGAACACCTGCAACACATCTGGAGAGTGTTAGGGGCCCTAAGGGGCCTCACTATTAAGGCAAGCAAGTGCAGGGCAGGGTTCTGTGGTGTACTTAGGACACCAGATGGGGAGTGGCCAGATGGCACCCCTACAGCCTAAGATCAATACCATTCTGGCTTGGGAGCTTCCCAAGACCCAGACTGAAGTGAGAGCCTTCTTAGGTCTCACAGGATACTACAGGAGGTTTGTCAAGGCATATGGTACCATTGTTACCCCCTTCACTGAGTTGACTTCAAAGAAGCAACCCAGGAAAGCGATCTGGACAGAGGCTTGACAGAACGCTTTAGATGCGCTGAAGGCTGCCATGTGCACAGCACCTGTGCTGAAGGCACCTGACTACTCCAAGGAGTTTGTTGTGCAAACAGATGCCTCAGATCATGGTAATGGAGCAGTACTCTCACAGCTTAATGAAGAGGGCCTAGATCAACCCGTAGCCTTCATTAGCAGGAGGTTACTTCCCAGGGAACACAGGTGGAGTGCCATAGAACGTGAAGCGTTTGCTGTGGTCTGGGCACCGAAGAAGCTAAGATCCTACTTGTTTGGGACTCACTTCCAAGTTCAGACTGACTACAGGCCCCTCACGTGGTTAATGCAGATGAGGGGTGAGAATCCAAAACTGTTGAGGTGGCCCATTTCCCTACAGGGGATGGACTTTACGGTGGAACACCGTTCTGGTACAGAGCATGCCAATGCTGATGGTCTGTCCAGGTTCTTCCGCCTTAGTGATGAGAACTCCCACAAGGTTGGGTAGTTACTCCCCACTTTCAGCTGGGGGGGACACATGTTAGACTTTTCATCCTTGGGGTGGTCTCCCTTAACTTTTTGCCTCTGTTTCCCAGGTTGTTGATGTGTGCTGGACTCTGGTTTTGCGGTTTTTGTTACTCTGGGCACTTTACCACTGCTAACCAGTACTAAAGTGCAAGTGCTCCTTTACAAAATGTGTATGTAATTGGTTTATCCATGATTGGCATATTTAATTTATTAGTAAGTCCCTAGCACAGTGCATAGAGGTGCCCAGGGCCTGTAAATTAAATGCTACTAGTGGGCCTGCAGCACTGGTTGTGCCACCCACATGAGTAGCTCTGTAATCATGTCTCAGACCTGCCACTGCAGTGTCTGTGTGTGCAGTTTTAACTGTAAATTCGACTTGGCAAGTGTTCCCACTTGCCAGGCCTAAACCTTCCCTTTTCTTACATGTAAGGCACCCCTAAGGTAGGCCCTAGGTAGTGTCAAGGGCAGAGTGCAGTGTATGGTTAAGGTAGGACATATAATAATATGTTTTATATGTCCTGACAGTGAAATATTCAGGCCTGTCCCTCTCATAGGTTAACATGGGAGGTACCTTAAAATATGATTAAAGTGTAGATTCCCTTTGGGAGCGGAAGGACATGTGGAGTTTGGGGTCTTATACAATTTCTATGACTATGCCTGTTTGTGGATTCCCTGTCTGGGTCAGTTTGTCAGTTGAGCACCTCACACTAGACAGTGACACAAAGGGAGCTGGGGTGTAGCCTGCATTTCCTAATGAGCCATCTGTGCTAGGAGGGAGGGAAGGAGTGGTTACTCACACCTGAAAGGGCTGTGCCTCCCCTCACATAATGCAGTCACCAACCCCCTGGTGAGTGTCTAGGGCCTGGCCTGGGCAAGGCAGGATTTCACATTCAAGAGAGACTTTGCTTTGAAGTAGGCCTACTTCAAAGGAGAAATTGGGTAGGAGAAGGGCACTCAAAACCACAGACTTTAGAACACTTCTGGAAACTAAGAGGAACCTCTGCCTGGAGAAGAGTTGAAGAGCTGAGGAAGAAGAGCTGCCCTGCCTGTGACTGTGCTTTGTGGAGCTATCCTGCAGTTGCTGCTTCTGCCAGAGTAAGAGGGCAAAGACTGGACTTTGTGTGCCTTCCATCTTGTGAAGATCTCCAAGGGCTTGATTTAGAGCTTGCCTCCTGTTGTTTGAAGTCTCAGGGACAGCAAAGACTTCTCTCTGGAGAGACTTCCACTCTGCCAAGTGGTGCCCATCCAGTTCCTGGGACCCTGAAAGGAGAAGCTGGCAGTCTAAGAGGAAGAAATCCACACACAGAACGCCGTACGGGGAAAAGATCGACGCGACTCCGATCTGCGGCTGAAAAATTGACGCGCCCCTGGCTTTGTGGCTGAAAATCGACGCTCACCTGCAATGCGACCGGAAGATCGATGCATGGAGCTAGGGAAACAATGCGCAGCATTGCTGACGGAGGCTGGTGGGATCGCAACCCGCGCTGCATGGTTTTTGGATCATTGTGCGGCTTGATTTCCGACGCCAACAGCGCTGGGCGTGTAAAAACAACGCAAGGCCTGCCCAGACCTGAGAGTGCTGACCGGATTGATGCATTGCTCTCCGGCGGAGAGAAGAAACGACGCGCCCGATCCGACAAAAGGAACAACGATGCTTGTGAGTGAAATTGACGCATCGCAAGCACTTTTTGTGTTAGTGTGTGTTTAAAACTACATCTGTATTGTGGATTTTTGTCATTTTAGTCTTGTTTTGTTTAGATAAATATTTTCTATTTTTCGAAACCTGTGTTGTAATTTTGTAGTGTTTTCATTAAGGTACTGTGTGTGTTTGTACAAATACTTTACACCTTGCACTCTGAAGTTGAGCCTACTGCTGGTGCTAAGCTACCAAAGAGGTAAGCAGGTTTTAGCTGAGGGTGATTCTCTTTTACCCTGACTAGAGTAGGGGTCCTTGTTTGGACAGGGGTAACCTAACTGCCAACCAAAGACCCCATTTCTAACAGTATATGTAAGATTTTTTGCTGGCTTAAATGTACCTATCTGATCCTTTCATGGTCCTCTTTGTGGATTATACGTGCGTTGTTTGCTCTCTTCTTGTGGATTGGATTTGTGACTGTTTTGTTCTTGCTTACAAATGGGCATTATCTTCCTGAATGCTCTGCTGTTGAAATGGTAGATGAGGTATTGAAGACTCATTTGTCTTCCCACAAAGTGCAAAGAGACCTGTCCATGGTGAACATTTCTGCTGTCCCACTTCCTGATGAGATTGTTTGGGATAAGGTTCCATATAAAAATTTTCATCCTTCAGAAACTATTTAAATTATATATGTGTAAGATTGCGATGGACGATGTGATCACACCAAGTGTTGTGTCTGATGTAAAAACGGTTTCTCCAATGATTTCTAAGATTGAATATTATGCTGTACTTGAAAGTAAATATATGTACATGAACTCAGCTAATTACAGTGAAATGTTTTGTTACCATCACTGTGCACACCATTCACTTCATAGGACTAGTATTCCATGTACAATTTTCAATTAAACACAGTAGGATCATTACCCAACTTCACCAGTAGTGAGTTCCAAGACTTACTCAAGCTTATTCTCATATTTTTCTGGGCAAGATACTTCACATCCTGTATCTTACTACTTTAAACTACCATCAACAAAAGCAAAGAAAAACATACTGACCAATACTAAATTAATTTACTCAAATTCATTAGTTTCCCAAATAGTCATTAAAGGCTATAAATATTGGAAAGATGCAATTGATTTATAATCAGTTTGAGGAACAAAAAATTTGGAAATGCAGGGCATGGATGTCTTATTCCACTACAGATGATTTTTCTGAATGACACAGGTCAGCGGAGTACTTGCCTGGGTCTAGTAAAAATAAAACAAAATAATGTGCCCCGTTCCCTTCAATGGCATGATTTGACAGTGCGCAAAGTTTGGTAAATTACTCAGCAGTACAGCTCAACAGTATGGTTTGGAATGCTACATTTAATTGAACAGTTTCAGCTCCCAATGAGTGGTTATTGTGGCCAGTGGACACAAATGGTTGTCATGCACAATTTATTAACTCCTCGCAGGTTTTTAAAGCAAGCAGACCAGACCCTCATTACATCCAGACAGAGCACACAGGAATTGTCACTACTTACAACGTAGGGAAGCTATGTCAGCAATGGTTACAACGTTCCACTTTGTCAGCTGTAAAAGGGCACCTCTCTTTCCTCTCTTATGACATGGATTTACAAGATTTCTTGCTAGGTCCTAGATCACCACGCTCCAAAAGATTCTTGTACGCCTTTTACAATGGGATTTGTAAGCTTTGTCAAATGGAAGCTGCTGCTTATTTAAGGCAAGTAAATCAGGCTACTTTGGAAAAAACATTGACTGTTGTTGATAACAGAATGAATACACTGTCCACTTGTTTTTACGCAATAAACAACATTGTGTCTTCTACAGTCAACATCATACAAAATGACATGTCTTTTTTACAGCATATGGACAGAGTTGGCTTAGATCTATAACACAGTTGAGTTGGACATTGCAAGCTCTGAAATCGACTGCGTGCCCCAGAAACACGTGAACTCAAAAGAGTTGCTCTTGCCTTTTAATTTAACAAGTGAACAAGAGAAAAAGGTAAAAAAGGATGCTAAATACACAATGCTTAACATAAGAAAGTTAGGAAAGTTGCCTTTCACAGTGGCTGAAATACCATCAGTAGTATGTCTAATACACAGAGTTATGTTTCTACCAAGTTCCATGTTTCAGTTCACATCATGTTTGAAACATTTTCCGGTAGGCAGTTTTGAGGACTTAGGGAAGAATTTCATGCATGAGGTACAGGAATTATCTTTTGATTACAAATGTATGAGCAAAGAACAAGAAGTCCGTCTCAGTGGAGGTGATTGTGAAACTTATGTTATCCACTCAGTGATTTGTAAACAGGCTACATTGCAAGGAATATTCGATGCACCAGTGGCCAATCTGGCATGCAACTTGAAGGGAGTTCCTTTCTCCTTGATTCGCCCAGTGTCTCAGTTACTTCTGAAGGGAAGTTACTTGATGCAGAATGATCAAGGCTGAAAGCAGGTGCCCCATATGTGACTTCTGTTACTGAAATAGTGACCTGCTATGATGACGTAGTTTTCCCCAACGCATGCAATTAGGGTAGCAGCTTGTGGCATTCCATTCCAACATTTAATGTTAACTTACACAAGATGAGCGGACTAAAAGCACTATTGTTTCAGAAACACGTGCTGCTTACATCTGTCTGCCCACCTTTCGAATTGCAAGTGACAGGGTCATCCTCTGAAATATAGTCGCTTCTAGACACCGAGGGCCTCATTTATGAGTGCCTTGCTGCGCCACCCTGCACCACCAGGAACGGGCAGAAATGCATTGTATATGAAAGATACTGTGCATTTCTGTCCTCTCCCCCTGCGCTGGTGCACAAATTTCTGCCCAGTGCCAATGCATGCACCCTTGCACCATGGTGCACGGGTGCCTGCATTGTGGGGATGATTGTTTTTGTGCAGGAAGGGACATCTTTATTTACAAACACCAAATACCATCAAAAAACTACAATAGTTGTTAGGAGTTTTCAATTTTAGCAGAACATACATACCACAAAACAGCACTACCATAGGTAAGTAACTTGTTCTTCTGATCGAGACAAGCCACAGGTCCCTCACCTTTTGGGATAGATACCAAAGCAGTACCTAACGGTAGGAGAGATATGGGTGGAGTCAAACCAGAAAGCCCTGCATGACAGAGTGGGCAGAGAGCCCTTCTCTGCATACTTGGTGGTCCAGACAATAGTTCTTCTTCAACATGTGGAGGAACGCCCAAAAAGTGGCCTGGCTGATGTCTAGGACAGGAACTTAGGCCCAAATTTACAAAGTTTTTGTGCTGCCCTCTTAACAAAGTGACGCTAGGTCTGTCTAGCTCCACTTTCCTGACCCTTGTGCCATTTTTTAGTAGCACCGCCTAACTCTGCGCCGTTTAACAAAAATCATATGCAAGGTAGTCATTCCCTACTAAAAATTGGCATTAGCCACCTAAAGCCATATTTACAAGCCTGCCCAAAAATTGCGTGCAGATCAGAAAAACTGCACAAATACTAATTAGCGCTGAAATTGAAACGCCTGGTCAGACTAGGCGTTAAAATGGTGCAAAGGCACAGGTATAAAAGTAAAACACACATTAAGCACTCTGACAACCACCAGAGAAACATGGACCTGTTACTGAGACGACGCAAAACACTGCCGGCGTCACTGCAGGATCCCCCATCACCACTACACCAATGTGTATCGCCAACGGATTACCATCCTTGGCCAATGGGAGGAAACTGTCATCAGATACTACGGGCTGAAGCCAAAGTCTGTTGTGCAGCTGCTTCATGACATCGAACCAGCAATTACACCCAGGATGCACAGGTCAAGGTCAACCAACATACCACCCATGACCAAGCTCCTAGCTGTGCTGCACATGCTGGTCTCTGGCATTTTCCAGTCAACTGTGGCCGAAATGGGTGGATTATCCCAGCCCTCCCTCTCAGCCCTACTACCAAGTGTGCTGGATGCAATCATCCACCTCACTCCTCGCCATATCATTTTCCCCAACACCCAGCAAGTGCAGCAGGAGACCAAACAGGGATTTTATGCATGTTGCCTGCTTCCCACATGTGCTGGGTGCCATGGACTGCATGCATGTGCTACTTGCCCCTCCTGCCAAAACCGAATATCCCCTACAGGAACAGGAAGCACAGACATCAATCAAACTGCAGGCCATTGTGGACCACAAGGGATTATTCACCAAAATGCTGCCCAAGTATCCTAGAACTGTACAAGATGCCTACATCTTTCGGCAGTCCACCATCAACCAACACTTCCAGGATGGACAGTATGGAAATGGCAAGCAAACAGCTATCACTTAACACCTACAACACTCTACACACATGGTGCAAACTATAAACCCACAACACTCCCCACACATGGATAGGGACACATGGATCAACAGTCAGCAACATACATGCAACATGCATCACAGCAAACTTCCAACACACATCTCCAACACATAGGGAACACTATACAAGCCCCTGGTGCCACCTGAATGTAATTGGCAATGATGCTCCCATATAGCAGTGGCTGCTCTGCATTCACAAGGTGGTGTTCAGCAGCTCATTTGGCTCTTTAAGCAGCTGTGTGAACATAAATGTATCACATGGATCCCTGAGTGTGGAAGGGCTTTACATTGTGTCATGATGTGGGTGTGCCACCACATAATATGTTGCATGTTAGCATTGGCACACATATACAGCAATATGTACACCTGAGGCAAGATGACAAATTAAGCCGACCATAGGGTTGAAAACAGTATTGTGTAAAAAGGAGAAACACTTCACACTACAATTGTTTTGGATCTCTCAATGTGTACATCAGCCTACAGCACACATAAAGTTAGCAGGTTTTCAACATTGATACCTCATGTGCACTAAAAGAAACATTCATACACATAAGCAATCACCCCTGCAATGCAGGCATCATAGTATCAAGGTGGTAGGCTGCCCATGTTGCAACTTGGCAGCTGAACAAGTGTCAGCACAGTGGCTGAGGACAGCAATGTTCCATATCTAGTAGCCATAGCACACTGTTGATATGTCCCAGTGGTGTAGGGTGGGGCTGCAGGACAATTCCTGTCACATCCTGTGTCACAGGGGCTACCCCTAAATCCACAAACATGCCAATACATCCCAAGCTACTATGCCATACTTTACCTGATGCCCACAAACACACACACATGCCTGTGAGTCTGGAAATATTGAAAATAGCCATTTGGGCAGGGGAAGAGTGCCAAGCCCAAGGGTGTGTGGTTTGCATGCTACACACAGGGCACAACACCTGTCTTATGGCACGGAACACACACAAAGGGATCAAACTCACACAACATGGTTCTTTGGTGGGCCACGTTACAAGAACTTTCATCTAAATACATCTACATCACACACATCCTTCATGGGTGAACTGTAATGCCATTCAAATAACACAATCCCCATGCCCCTGAGGCTGCACACTCAACTGGAAGGAATGCCATAACACACCAATATAATCATGTACGCAAACAGGAACTCACACAACGTGAGAAGTGAGTCTGATCCCCTAATTCATGCACCAATACCTTGCCAGGCCAGTTGAAAAGATACACAAGGGCAAGTCTAACACTGTCTCTCCTCTCCCATTGCAGCGGACCAGGGATATGGCATCCAACCATGGGTGATGAACTCAACTCAACCCACAAACACACTCTGAGAAGGCATATAATGAGGCACACAAAAAGACCAGGAACGTGGTGGAGAGGACATTTGGCATTCTAAAAGGCTGCTTCAGATGCCTTGATTTATCTGGAGGCAAACTGTTGTACTCACCACGCTTGCATGCAAAATTATAGTTGTGTGTGCCATATTGCACAATATATGTGTGAGGACTAATGTCCCCTTGGAGTAACAAGTGGAGGCCCCCAGGGAGGAGGATGAGGACAATGATGTCCCACCATATGAAAGAGGACTACTGTTGCTGGGGCATGCAGAAGGGAAGTATTAGTGCAATTTTTACATGAATACTGCCAAGATATAGCCACTATGCACCATTGCTGCAAATAAATCACTTTTCCTCTCAACTGTCTTGGAGTAATTTTAGACATTAGTATGCAACAGTAAATCATCCACAAATCTGAAACCATGAGTAGCCCACAACAGTTGGTAGACAAGGACTCACACACTCTAGAATCCCAACATGCACACACAATGCACTGAGGAAGGAATGTGCAAATGAAAAGTATGCACTACCATTTGAACATAGTTATCACATAGCTACACTTATATCACAAAAGTCTGTCAGAATAAAACATGACAGCAGAAAGAATTAGGATCCAAGTGATTAATGCCATCTATAGGTCAGGCAAAGGTAGGACAGCAGTAGGCAGTGCCAGTATCAGTGGGTCACTGTGAGCTATGTGACAAATCAATGTCTGACTGGCACTATCACAGGCGAAAAATACCAACACACCCCTCAGTGGCAACCACATGTGTGACAACAGAGGACACAACACTTCAATATCTAGACCTTTCACACTCAAGTCAGTTGTCATCTGGCATGTATGTGAAAGTATGAGATTTCATGTTCCAAATTCTAGGAAATATGCATTTGGAACACATGACACTGACATATTACCACAGGCATGTTGCATTCATATCTGTCAGAACTAATCATACATACAATCAACACTCATTGTACATCTGACAAAGGATGTTGGCTGCAGCTGTGTGGGAGTACACATGTGAAACCCACACATTTTGAAGGACATCTGAAACACTCCCCTACTCATATGGCCTAGCCACTTTGTGAACGCCACTCACACACTGCACAAGTGTTGTAGCTGAAGTCTGTCAATGTGTGGGAGTCAGCCACCAATCCTGCATACAATGGAAATGCCACAGCAAATACTGATAGTCCTGCAGATGAACCAAAGTGTATGAGCAAGTTTTGTGTTAACCAAATACTGTAACCTGCATGAAGGGCTGAACAGCGAGAATGAAGAAGATGAGGAGCTGAATACAAATCTGAAAATAGTGGTAGCCAAGTCATAAGAGACACCTACAGTACACAAGGTAGCTGCAACATGTGGGAATACCACAAAATGTCAAATTTAGTCTACAAATCAACACTCTAGCAATGTGAGCCCACACACAAGCTTAAACATTGTGTATGCTACTTTGCATCACACTCCCACTGTTAGCAAGTCCCCCAGTGTGATAGCCCAGCACTAACAAGCATGAGTGAGGCATGTTAGCACTGACACTCGTTGCACCCCAGGTTGCAACACATGTCCCTGTCCCAATGTCTACAAATGAAAGTTAACAGCACAGAAGGAAAACATGAAAATCACATATCGCTGTGTCATGTAAGTCCCTAGTAGATAATAGGGCATGACTAACACCAATTAACCACTGAGTCCGGATAGATAATAGGTATGGCTGACACCAATCAACCTGCCCCTAGTAGATAATAGGGCATGGCTAACACCAATTGACCACTGAGTCTCAGTAGATAATGGGTATGGCTGACACTAACCGACCTGTAAGTCCTTAGTAGATAATAGGGCATGGCTAACACCAATTGACCACTGAGTCCCAGTACATAACGGGTATGGCTGACACCAATCAGCCTGTAAATCCCTAGTAGGTAATAGGGCAGGAGAGTGTATGCAATGGTTTCATGTCACTGCACATCACTGTGCACTGATATGTACTTTGCACTCCTTGTCTGACAACAGCCCTGCTATACGGGCAAACTAAGTTAGTGAAATCACACATGAAGAGCAATGTCACTGTCAAAGTGTTTGTGTAAGGAACTGTTACACAAATCACTACCTAATTGTACTCCCTTGTTCCCTCCTGCATTGTGTGTATCACATTTTTGAACATCGTAAATGCATAGATGCAGCAATGGACCTGCTGTATGGTGAAACCACCTCAGCACATCTAGGTACAGGAGAGATGTTTCAACATTGGACATCATGTAATATACCACTATGAGCAAGGATAGTGCATAAAAGGACTGTATTGACCCGTTATTGAGTACATGGATTGTAAAAGTGACAACCCAGAACACCCTACAGTAGTTTGCTGAAGATAAAGATACACGAAGAACAATTGTCATTCACATGCATGTCATGTCATTAAAAAATACACCATTACAATTTTCCGTCCATCAGATCACAACACGTCTGCAGCACTAAATGAACCCACCCACAACCTTGCATGATGGCATGCACTCTGCACTTTAGGATGTTGGACATAATACGTGACATGTGCACAAGTCTACATGTTAATGTAACAATCACGTTCCAATGTCAAGTACATGCCATCCATGGGTGTGACATGGACATAGGAATTTGATGACAACACAATGTCAGCACATGAAACAAATACCTGTAGTGCACATGTACAATAATATAACAAAATGTAGCCTTAGCATATACACATCCTTAAAAGGCATGTATCATTGCCCTTGTAAACAGTTGGCACATACATTGTACACGTGTAGAGAGCAGAATGTGATATAGGAAAGTACATAAGCAGGACATCAATCCACAAGGACATGACACCATACATCTGCAAGCACACATTACACACATTTCTACCTAAAAAACAACGCATTGGTCATATGTGTGTTTTTTACACAAATTGCGTGTGAAAAATATGACGCATACCATGTGACCCATAAGGGCTACCCTATATTTTACTAGTGTGACAACGTGGGAAAATGACACATTTTAGCGTTAAATAAAAAAAAAGTGCATTCCCAAAAACATGCTGCATGTATGGGGTAGTTAAGCAGTTGTGTCAGTTGGGGTTGGGGTAGTGCTTGCATAGTTTTGGGAGTATAAGGTACTGTGGGAGGCTAGAATGTTGGGGAAGGGTAGAACCTGTCATTTTGGAGCTGATGAGGTAGGGGGTTTCATATGGTTGGACCTGCACTACCTCCCCCACATGGTCGCCCAAGGTGACAAGATGATCCAGGGTTACCACACCGAGGCCAGAAAGCTGCGCTGGGACAAGGTTCTGGACCATATGAACTGGATCTTTCAGGTGGAGAGGACGGTCTGGCAACTAAAACATTCATGGGCAGACCTGATAGCGCGTGAGCGTGACCTGCTGGTCTTTTTTCGAATTAAGGTTAGTGAAACAGTTGGCGAGTATAAGTACTTTGTGGGTTACTTCAGTTGTGTGAAAGCTACTGGATGCCCATTTGACATATGCCCAATTTTACAAAGTGTAGCATCATGGTTACCTAGTGGGTGAGGTCCAATTTGAACATATGCAACCGTAAAAAGGACAGTGAAGCAGCATGTCGGCAAATAGCTCATCACTCCCCTTATCCCCAGTATAGAATGTATGATCTCTTTGACACAGGGATGATGTAAAGAAATGTTGGCACAACTGAGTCTTGGATGTATAGAACACTTACACTGGAAGATATGTCCTCGACCACTAAGGGATGGTGTATGTTTCATAGTCATGTGCATGTGATGATGGAAGTGATGCAGGAGCAAAGGAATCATGCTTGAGTCTGTCCCTTGAGTCACGTATGTGCTGGGTGACATGATGATTGGTAAATGATGCACTTATGAGACCTTATTGTAATGTGTACAATGTGGCTGAGACATGTATGTATTGTCCTTGCACACATATTAACATGTCAAGCTGTCACACAGACATATCATTTTGCCTTTTTTGGGTTTCAGTATTCTAAGTCCCCTATGTACTTTAGGTAAATATGTGTGATGTGCAATATGTAACCATACTCTTGAGTGATCAACATCCACAATGCTATGTCTCATGCGTACTCTTGCAGGTGGTCCCCCTCCCTGTACCATCAGAGAAGTCTCTGCTTTTGCTGACCCTGATTTTGCCAGTAAGTGTCAAAATGTTTACAACTTCTGTGGTGAGAGTATGGTGTGAGATAGGCCATGGTCATCAGTGATGCTCTTGAATAATTGTATGGATGCCATTACAGTCCTCATATGCAAAACATGGATGTGGACTGATTTGTTGCACATGTGTTTGAGATGTGAATCCCTAGTACACAATGCACTGGTGTCAACATGTCCCAGAACAGACTTGTAAATATTAGCCATGGTACAAGAGTCCAAATAACAGTGTTGACTGTTGGTAAATGTGCATGATTTTCAGATTCAGACATATATTTAGACAATGTTCATATGTTATTTGCTAAAGATGTGACTGCACTGTGTGCCCCACGTGGCACACATTGACTCTGTACATGGTGAGATTTTTCAACATGTGAATACTACCTACATGATGCTGTATGGCGGGCAGGGCCCAACAATTCAGTACTACCCACATCTCAACCAGCATGATGGTGTCATACCGCATGCTCAGTGTCATTAGTCACTACATTGCCAACACGTCACCCTCAGATATCTTGACCTGTGTGTGCAGGCAGAGGGTTGTCCATACAACCTTGTCAGACCAGATTCCATCATGTCATACATTCTATGTTAGTGCTGGACCTGTAAGTGTCCATGATGTGAATCAAATAGCTTCACACTGTGTACAGCATTATCAGTGCTGACCCAAATTCCCAGTGCAGAATAGGTCTTTGACATGTGTGCACCCACAGATGAGATAGTGTCGCTGAGTGCTGAAGTGCTACATGCAATGAATACAATGAATATGTTTTTGACCTGTGTACAAAGTATGCTAAACATAGTGCTAGACATAAAGGTATTCTTCGACTCTCCGATCAGTTATGGCACAATGAACCTGGAGAGAGCTGTGTGGATATTTTTATTGTGTCACCCTACTTTGTATGACATGTGTGACTGCTGTTTCCATCAAGCTCCCATATTATACGTGTCACAGACCTTTTCCATGTAGCAAGTGGTCAGATACTATCCCTGCCATAGCAGGCACTAACTGTTGTAAGCCTACCTGTCTGTAGCCCTCTTTGCTAAGATGGGTTTTGTACATGCAATAATAGCACAGGTTTTTGGCACATGAATGAGGATCAAAGAAGAGCTATCCCACATGATGAGTATGACATACCATGGTCAAATGGAAGATGTCTATGACAATAGTTGTCAATGGTGTCATGGTCCTCAGGAGATGATAACAGACAGTGATTTTGTATAGGTCCACAGTGGATAGTTATGAAACCTTGAACAAGTCCCATTTCTAGGAAGGTTGGAGATGGTCCAAATTGTAAGAGCAAATTATTTGAATGTGTATATCAATATCAGAGCTTTGGAGTTTCAGTTTCTGTTTTCACTGTATGCCTGTTTGTCTTTCCCCTGACAGACAGTAGCCTAACAATTTTTATGCAGCTGCCAACATGACCTCTGCTAAAAAAAGAAACGTTGGTAAATGGGCAGAATGTTATTGCCACATCAGGTAGGTCCACAAGGAGTACAGGAAAATGGAGGCCCCCAATAACCATGACAAGGGCTCAGGGAGGTGGAGGGCATTCTTGCTTGAGGGACCAGAAAGAGACAATGGTAGTTCCGCCACTCAACCAGCAGGCAGGTCAGCTACAACTGATGCTGGAGGACCATCAGGAGCAGGACCATCATCTGCACATGTGCCACCTACTGAACGGCCACCACCTGCAGGAATCCAGCCAAGGCAGCACCATGTGGAGCCACCATACATACAGGACCTGCGTACTGAACTGGCAGATCAGAAATACAGGATTGCTTGGCTGGAGCATAAGGTGGAACAAATATTGACAATAGTGGAGGACATACAGGCCAACCAGAAGAGACACTGATCTGGAAGATCTGTGATTGTGACAGTTTTCCCTTCCCCTTGTTCAAAATGTTTTTTATTTCTTATTTGGGGTTTCATTAGATAGTTAGTATAATTACATTAGTTTACTGTAGGTATTTTTAGGCCATAGTTGTACATTAGTAGGGGTTGGGGTTGGTGGGCATCAGTGTGATAGTGGGGGTTGGGAGGGTGATGTTTTATGTCAATGTTTCATGTATAAAATAAAAAACAAAAACAAAAATACAAAAAAATATATCTTTGTTTAGCATGTATGTTTAGTTAGTCAATGTTTAGCTTTAGTCATTGTTGTCCTTGTCAATGGATGCAATTTAAGGGGGGTGGGAGGTTGATGTTCAATTGTGGTGTCTGATGTTTAGAATAGGTTAGGCTAAGCTAAGATAGATGTAGGATAAGTTAGTATAGGTTAGCATAGTTGAGTTAGGTAATTTAGTTAGTGTGTACATAGACTTAAGTATGTTGTTCAATAAATCTTGTTCTACCATACAGCTTCCTCTCCATCATGTCTATTGTGTAGGTGATAGCATGTCTATACAGGAAATTGTTTACACATTCATTGACCTGACCAGCAGAACTTTGTGGCATTTGTGACAATGTGTATCACCTGTGCTGATGTTCCTTTCAGGTTGCCAATAACATGATGTCCACTATTGAAGACAAATTTCTGCAAGGTACATGGCACTCTGTTTGTGGATGGATACACATCCTGACACAGGTCATCTAATTTAAATTTACTGTGTTGAAGGTATGTGACTTGCACTGTCAATGGAATATTTGTCAATGGATCCCCCTTACATCAAGGTTTTGGGACAGGGTCAGTCATGCCTGGCCCTCACAATCTTACACGTGCGTTATGTCTTTGTCATGTAAATGGTATGATGTAACTAACAGACTTGCATAGCCCAGCCACATGTGTTGTATTTGGGATCAGGTGTCATGATACACACATGCTACAGGACACATGCCATGCTTGGATGCCTCATTTATCACTTGGTTCTTCTCATAGTACTCAGTAACCTTATTCATGTTGCAGTCAGTATATACGGCATTGTTGTATATTGATACATACAGTAGACACACATATCCTTTTGCTAGATACTCAGTGGCATATATGCAATGCACTGACACCATCATGCCGTCATTTATTGCAACAATGCAGTGGTGATGATTGTTTACCGATATGTACAAATGGGCACTGTGGGTGCCACAACACACATTTACAGGTGTAGCTCCCCTGCAGTAGGGTGATGTGGTAGAGGGGCATCCAAGGGTGGTGATTTGGCCATATCCAAGCAAATATATGACATTTGACACAGTATCAGCCATACCATGATATGCATACCTGAGGCAATGGATAGTTTACTGACACCAGCCCAGGGGTGTGGCTGGCATGCACATGTGTGAGTAACACGATTATTGCTTCACAGATTGGATTTCACTAGATATGCCCAATTTTCCAACACACATGAATAGTGCAAAGATACATTACGGACTGTTGTCATTCTGGAAGGGAAAACTTCCTGCATAGACTGCAACTATTACCTGCAAGCCTGCCACACATTGCAGCATGGTGCTATGATGCCTGCATTGGGGCTGGGCTGTAGATCATACACATGAGCTACTGTAGGCACACGCTTTTACCTTGCTCTTTTTCATAGGTCCCCACCCTGCGGTTCTTGAATGACACACCTCAGTATATTTACTTCACTTGTAGAATCGAACAGCTTAATTTCTATGAACAAAGGCTCCTCATTGTTTTAGTGTCACATGATGCATTCTGTTCAAATAGTTTCAACCTCAGACACAGATTGACTCAGATCATGTATAACATGCATTTATTTACATATGCTATTGTGAATTATTTATTCAGTTCATTGCACAGGAGATAAACCCCATGAGAGATCCTAATTCATTGGATGTCCAATTAGATACAAGAGGTAGGGGAGAATGTAATCAGACATGTGTGGAGGAGGAGTTTCATTCAGGAGGTGGTCAAATTGCCATTATTTAGGATGGGGCACATTGACAGTCCATACGTCTGATTGGTCAACAGTGGGTAAAAGAAGTGAGGACATAGATTTTTCTAGTGACACTGACACAATCTTAAACACAGAGCTGAAGAAAAACTTCCATGAGCCACAGACTGTTACTGGGATGTTTTACCGGTGAGAATTGTTTCTTCCACATCTTCATCCTCTGATGGGTGTGGTGCCCCCTGTTCCAGGAATTGTGCTGGCGTTGGAGTTGAGGGAGGTACACACACATCAGGGGCCGAAGAGGTTGAATCGTAGGTCCCAGTAGCTGTTATCTATGGGAAGATATGAGGCACTACTGCAGCAAGGAGAAACTGCCTGTACCTTAATACAGCAGCAACATCATGGTGGTAGGGAGCCAAGTACCCCTTCATGGATACCAGCTCCTGCTGCATGGATTGCATGTCAGTGAGCATTTCCCCCAGCCTGTTGGCAACTTCGCTGGTGCCACTTTCGTAGGGAATTTGTTTGTGCCTCTGCCTAAGATTTTGGCTAGGGACTGCTTCAGTCCACAGTGCAGGAGTGGGTACCTCTGATGGCAGCAGAGTTGTCCCTATTTGGGCTGAGGCACCTCTGTACTTCAGCTAAGCTGCCCGCCATGGTCTCCATCCCCACCCGCCCATTTTGTGGCAGCTACTGCTGGACCTTTACCGCTTGACTTTGGGAAACGATATCTGGGTCCTGGGAGTCCAGGGCTCTGTGTGAGCTGGCAAGTGGTGTGTGTGCTCTGTTAGGTGAGTCATCTGGAGACCCCGCAACTCTGTGTGTCCTCCCTGCAACCAGTGATGGTGACCGGTTGGAACCCATGATCTGCTGGATGGTGTCTGGAATGATGGTTGCTAGCTGATCATCAAGATCATCTTGGAAGTCCAGGACAGGCAGCCGGCCAGGAGGGATTTCTTCAGTCTCTGCAATGAGCTAGAGATACGTCCTGTCCTGTACTAGATATTCTATTTAGTCCTGCATTTAAAAAAAAATGTGCCTAATTCACTGGTCCCTGGGCGCACACAACGTCACCAGGAAATTAATTTGGATAACCCCCTGTTGACACATTGTGCAAGTCCACATGTCCAAATCATGTCACCTCTGAGTTATGCAACTTTTCATTTGCATCTGCATGTGACCCAATTCTTGGTGTGCAGTGCATGGCATTTGGATGCCATGGGTGTTGCTTGTAGTGTACACATGCAAGACCCATGGAATCAGGCAGAATCTGTTGCATTGCCAGATCTACATTTTAGGGACTGCGTCAGGTCCTTTTGCAACCCCACATGTGTTGTAGAAGTGATGCAAGGGGGGTAACTGTCAACGTGCATCCTCCATGTGATCTCTTGTTTTATGTGAATTATCCTGCACCATCCATAGTAAGATGCACCTACAATGTGTGTATGTGTCCATACGAGGAGGTGTCCCTTCATGCCCAAAAGTGATCATCCCCTCAACACAGTCCCCCTTGCAGTATGGTGCTGATGTGTCTGTAGAGGCACATGGCAGCAAATTGTGCAGCAGCCCAAGTGGTGAGGACAGTGGAGACCCATCTGTTGTGTGCAAGTTACATAAGTGTCCTTTCCCAGTGGTACAGGCAGGCCTTTCTCAGCCATTCGTCCCCCCCATGCACAACATGCCTGGTCCGTGCTGCCCATTGTGAGTCAGAAATGGCTAGATGGTACAGTTGACACAGTGAAGGTAGTGGTGTGAAGGTAGTGTAGTGGTCTGTGCAGATAGGGTGGGGAGGAGGGTCAGTGGACATTACATGCATTTGATGTTTAGCCACTGGTATGCCCCATGTAACCCATTAGCATGCAAACAGTACCTCCAAAGTGCCTCTTCTCTATGTCATTCATGGGTTACAACATTGCCCCTCACTGCAACTTACCCTGTGTTTGTTGTAGCTTCTCAATTGCTGCAGTGTCCTGTCCCTGGACTCCTTCCACCGCCTCATCTGGGATGACTGCTGCCACCATCTCCTCCAGCTCATCCACCTGCTCCTGGGGTATGGGGTTCCTACCTCCGATCTGCAGTGCTGCCTTTCTGTTGCTGGCCGGTTTCACTTCAGTTCTGCGCTTGCAATCATGCCAATGCTTCTTATAGTCCTGTGACTCTGCATGACCATCCTGGCTGGTACCTGGCTCACTGGGGTCTCTCTGGGGTCTCTCCTGTCCAGAATCCTCCAGGTTTCCATTTTCAGGCTTCTTTTTGACATTTTCTTTTTGGCTAATCAGGTTAGCGCCACTTTTCTGGCAACAGCGCCACTACCTTTTACGACAAGTCACATTACCGCCATTCTTTGTGGCACTAAGCTTTCCTTATCGCCATGTTGCAGTTTTGCACCATTCTTGTAAATCTGAGCCTTAGAGCACTAAAGCAGTGGTAGTGGATTTGCCCTTATAGAATAGGCACACAGCTTTTCTGGCTGCCAATGCAGATCACATCAGAACTTTATGCAGAGCATGATCCAGCATGAGATGATATGCTTGTGCACAGCCTTGCCTTTTTTTAGATCTGACAAACCCCACAAAGAGCTGATCATACCCTGTGGTCTTTGATATGATCGATTTAGAAGCTGGGAGCTCTTTCAGGAGTAAATGATGGAGTTTTTCCTCCTACAAAAGCTGCCCTATTCACCAGAACCTACTTATCGGGGAACAAGATGGTGTAGCATGCATGAACAGACCTTGAAGCACAGTCACAAACCTTGATGGAAATGATGAACACAGTTTTGATTGTGAGAATCCACAAGGAACAACTAGGGAGCTGTTCAAAGGGAGTACATATTTGATAAATACGGACAAGATTGAGGCCCCACTGGGGCATCACAAACAGAGAAGGGGGAAACATCCTGCAGCTCTTTCAAAAAGCCCATCAGAAAGAACCAGCGGTTTAAACAAAGAGGGCTGATCAGAGAACCGCAAAAGGTTGGGATGGCTGAAAGATAACTCTTAACTGTGCCCAGAGGAAGGCCTTTTTTGGTGAGAGACAAATAAGAAAACATCAGACAGTTTGGACTGGAGGTGGTCAATCTGGCAGGTGGCACACAAAACATTTGTCCTAACGAACGGCGTATACAGTTTTCATCGAAGGACACCTAGCTGCCAATATGATATCAACTTCTGGAAGAAGTTCGAAGAACTTAAGCTGTTGCTGCTCGATCTTCATGCATAAAGGTGGAGGTTGTGGAGAACCTGAGGCTTCTGCTACGACAGCATATCTTCTGAGGGACAGCCTTATCAAAGGACAGATCCTCAAGCTCAGGATTTCTGGACACCATACTCTCCATGCCCAGTCCAAAGAAACTAGGATGACTTGGGCCTTGTCGGTCATGATCTTCATGAGAACTCAGGGCAGGGGTGGTATCGGCAGAAAGGCATACAGGAGTCCTGAGTTCCACTTGAGGTGGAATGCATCTCAGAGCAAGAGACACCTTGGAACCTCCAACATGCAGAAATGCTGACATTGCATGTTACTTATGGTGGCGAACAGATCAAGCCAAGGTGTTTCCCATTCACAGTAGAGAACTTGCACCACCTACGGATGTAGCTGCCACTTGTGATCCACTAGGTGGCGATAGATGAGCTTGTCCGCCCTGGCATTCAATGATCCTGCCATTGTGGTTTACCACTAGGAAAATTCTCTGGTCGACCAGCCATTTTCAGAAGTGCAAAGCCTCCAGGCACAGGGCCGGTGATCCTACCCAGCCCTGTTGTCCGTAAGCACTTGTACCATTCTTCCCTTGATAGATAGAAAGAAGGTTTTCAATGCCAAATGGATCGTCCTCAACTGCAGAAGGTTGATAAGGAGCCCAGACACCACCAGAGACCAGAGGCCTCTGTTCAGCACCTCTCCCAGAGAGCCATCCAAATGTAGTAGCGATGCATTGGCCACCACTGTCAGCTCTGGGTTGGAAAGAAAGGGGGTCTGCCGCTGACCCAATTGTTGTTCAGTATCAACCTCTGCAGACCTCTTGCAGTCTCCTCCAAAGTATGGACATGGTCAGAGAGGTCCCCTTGATATTCATTGGGACTTGTGATCCCACTGCAGAGCCTGCATACACCCCTGGTGTGCTCGACCAGGAGGATGCAGTAGGCTATTAGTCCCAGCAGCCTCTGAGTCGACCTCATTGGAATCCAGGTACAGGGCTGAAAGATCAGACTCTCTTTCAGCTAGACATGCAGCATGATATGCCTCTTGACGAATGTGTGACTATAGAGGTTACCATCTCCACCCAGACCTTGCAGCCCGGTATTCCTTAAGTTAGGGAAGCATAGCCTGGGATGTCCAGGTAGGACACACTTTGACCCCTTTATGCTCACTGACTTAGCATGAGGTGTAGCAATTGGGATCCCCATTGGCCCTGAAGAATGCCACTGAACAGTATTGGCAAACAGTAGGGCAGAAACATGTTGGCCTACAGAGGATGGTGGGGTCATTATGCCCTCACTTCATCCTCATATTGTTTTTAGGTATACCGGAGGTGCTTGTGAATGAAGGTGACAAACTGGGTTTACCTGTTAGTATTTTTAGGTAAACTGGATCCCTTCTTATCTAGCGAATTTTATCAAATAACTCACTCTTTTTCAAGGTTGAGTATGCCCTGGTGGCATTACCTTACCAGGAAGGAATGAGTTTGCCTATGATGATGCATGCCACAAATAGTGGGTGAGGCCTCCTCCTCCAATATAATTGGCATCTCAATAGCTGTGCTCTTGTGCCCAGCCGCTATTAGCTACATACACATAATTCCCTCCATTTATTCCCCATGAAGGTAAATCTGTCACCGACTCAGGTTCTGGATCACTCATAGCCACCCTTGTCTTCTTCCCTGTGTCAGTATTTTTATTTTTAGTACTTGCTTTCTTCTTCCACTTGTACATGTATTTTCTCAAATCCCTCCAATATTTTATTTGCTCAACTAAGTCTCTGATATGAGCTTGCAAAGCAACTAGACCCATGTATGCTATTCCTACATTACTCAATTCCACTTCATAATTTTCCTTCAAGCCCTCTGTTTTTCTTATATCAACTCCTAATTCTTCAGATAAATTTCAGAATTATCATATTCGCCATTTGCGCACCTTGCTGCTTCTATCAGAAAGTATCTCAATTCATCTGAAGTACAGGTCATTATTCTGCTTAAGGCAATTGTCCCCTGTAAATTCTCTCCAAATTCAATTTTCAGATTAGCAATTTCTCTCTTCTCAGGAGGTGTAGTAGCTACTGCTTCTAAAACAGAAATAGTATCAGAAACTGTTACTGGTTTTAATCCCAGTGCGACCAGATAAAACTAGTAATGCACTATCAGGCGAAGCACCTGTAGTTGCTGAGGCACTCACACTTAGTACTGTAAGAGTCCATATTCTCTGCATACTTGTACTTGTCATACTACTCACACCCATATCAGTCCTTGTGTCTGTATCTGAGCATTCTTAAACTTAAATGACCTATCAAATCAAATCATATCAAATCAAAAAACATTTATAAAGCGCGCTACTCACCCGTGAGGGTCTCAAGGCGCTAGGGGGAGTGGGTTACTGTTGCTCGAAGAGCCAGGTTTTGAGCTGCCTCCGGAATGCAGGGTGGTCCTGGGTGGTCCTGAGGTTGGCGGGGAGGGAGTTCCATGTCTTGGCTGCCAGGTAGGAGAAGGATTTCCCACCTGCCGTGGTGCGTCGGATGCGAGGGACGGCGGCGAGTGCGAGGTTGGCGGAGCGAAGTTGACGGGTGGGCGTGTAGAAATTGAGGCGACGGTTGAGGTATTCGGATCCCTTGTTGTGGAGGGCTTTGTGTGCGTGGGTGAGGAGCCAGAAGGTGATCCTTTTGTTGACGGGAAGCCAGTGCAGGTGTCTCAGGTGGGCGGAGATGTGGCTGCTGCGGGGTATGTCAAGGACGAGGCAGGCGGAGGCGTTTTGTATTCGCTGCAGACGTTTCTGGAGTTTAGTGGTGGTTCCTGCATATAGGGTGTTTCCGTAGTCCAGGCGGCTTGTGACGAGGGCGTGGGTCACAGTTTTTCTGGTGTCAGTGGGGATCCAGCGGAAGATCTTTCGGAGTATGTGGAGAGTGAGGAAGCAGGAAGATGATACGGCGTTGACTTGTTTGGTCATGGTGAGGAGCGGGTCCAGGATGAAACCGAGGTTGCGTGTGTGGTCTGAGGGGGTAGGTGCGGTGCCTAGGGCCGTGGGCCACCACGAGTCGTCCCAGGCGGACGGGGTGTTTCCGATGATGAGGACTTCCGTTTTTTCTGAGTTCAGTTTCAGACGGCTGAGTTTCACCCATTCTGTGACGTCTTTCATTCCATCTTGTAGGTTGGTCTTGGCGCCAGTGGGGTCCTTGGTGAGGGAAAGTATCAGCTGATTGTCGTCGGAGTAGGAGGTGATGATGATGCTGTGTTTGCATACGATGTCGCCGAGGGGGCTCATGTAGACATTGAAGAGAGTCGGGCTGAGCGAGGAGCCTTGTGGGACATCGCAGATGATCTCGGTGGGGTCTGAGCGGAATGGAGGGAGGTAGACTCTTTGGGAGCGGTTGGAGAGGAAAGAGGTGATCCAGTCCAGGGCCAGTCCTGTGGTTCTGTGGCACCCCATAAGTCATTTAAGAAATGATCCTGATTTTTGTTTTGTCTGTCCCTTTCAGAACCAGCATATTTTTTTTCTGACTCATTGACTATTGCAGGAAAAAGCTTACCATTCTAGAACGTCTTCTCTCCATGCCCTTTTCTGATTAGCCTACTTTGATTCCATCCACTGACTCATTGCACCTTTAAACTGGCTCCTTATTTTATTTCTAACCTTAACTATGGCCATTCAATCCCAGTCATTTAATGATTCAAAATTGTGTAGTTCTAGGTTGTGGCTTTCTCTCACACACTGATGCCCATATTTATACTTTTTTTGTGCCACATTTGTGTTATTTTATTGGCGGAAAAGCGGCGCAAACTGGCAAAACGCAATTGCATTTTGTCAGTTTGCACCGGTATTGTGTCAAAAAGCGACGCAAATGCAGCACTAAAAAAGTATAAATATGGGCCTGAGTGCCTCAGGAAATTAACCTTACAAGTACTAAAGGTATTCTCTAAAGGGACTTGCATGTCCTTGTCACTCATGCTAGCATTTCAACCAAACACATGAATAAAACTCAACGTGCATCATCATTTCAAGTGAAGGAGAAACCTCAGGAGGAATCTAATGCCCCTCTAAAACAGATACACTAGATGCTTTTGGCTTTTTCCATACAACACCCATTAATCTCATTCAAAATAATTCAAAACCCTCACTAAACAAACAAACAAGTAACAACCAATGCCAGTGCGGCTATGGCAAAGGTCAACCAATCAAAGCGTGGCTTCAGTAGCACCCAACAAATGACAGCTTGAGTCTGGGGTGACAATTTTCTGATCCTACTGCAACTCCTCAGCTGGCTGGCCAATTGCAGCATGGCTTTTTCCGTGAATAGGAAAAAAATGCGAATCCTTTTCTATCGCCCAACGCACACAAAATAAATAAAATAAAATTGTGCCTTCCCAACCTATACAGGAGAAAACTAGGAGATTTAATGAAGTAACAAAGTACCAACACACAGATAACAATGCATGACTGTGAGAAACTGGGGCTGATTGCAGAGGCCCCATAACTTTTTGCCCCCATTTTCCACTTTAGGCTGGTGTTTTCCTGACTCTGATGGTGCCCTGGGTACTGCTAACCAGTCCCAGGGCCTGTGCTCTGTGTAAAATGGATATGCAAATTAGGCTAATTATAATTGGCTAAGTTAACCTACCTATAAGTCCCTAGTATATGGTAGGGCATGTAGGTTTAGGGACCACAGCATAGGTGGTGCACACCTAGGTGCATTGCTGAGGTGCCCAGTGTCATTTTAAAAGCAAGCCTGCCTTGCTGGCTGCTTTTAAATTAAAGTTATATGCAAATTCGACTTTGGAATTAAAGGTACTTCCAAAGTCTTAAACTACCTTATTTTTACATATAAGTCACCCCTAAGGTGTGCCATATGTGCCCCTAGGGCTGGGTGCCATGTAACTATAAGCAGGGACTTTATAAAAAAAGATTTATAAGCCCTGGTGAGGTAAAAACAGCCAAATTCGTTTTTCCCTCATTGAAGTAAATGGCCTTCATAGGCTAGAATGGGCAGACTTTATTTTAAATTTTAAAGTCTCCTTAAATGTTACATACCAAGAATTTGGTATCAAATTGATTGTTATAATAAATCCCACAACTTCCAGTTGTTGGATTTAATATAACTAGTGCAGGTAAAAAGTTTAGACTTTACCTAAAAAGTTGCCAATTTCAGCTCTGCATTGTTTTTGCTGCTGTGCTCTGATTGGCCAGCCTGCAGCAGCTTCTGCCAGGCTCCCTTGATGAGGTGTGAAGTGGCCTGACTTCACACAAAGGAATGTGCTTGGGGGAGAGAATCTCCCCTCAGCAGATGGTGAGGCAGGAAGGGGGAGGGCTGCCAAACTGGTCTTCAAAGGCAGAGAAGGACATTTGCAGCACCCAGCAACACCCCCACATCCTGCAACCCCAGACAGCTAGGTGCCCCCTTGATTAGATTAGGAGAGGGCAGGAGAGGGGTGTGTTTATGATTTTTAGCCACACCAGTGGGTGGGCTCAGCCAGATGTAACCTCCAAAAATCAGATTCATCCATGTTGGATTTTTAGAGACTGTTGCCTTCTGGGATGGATTTTTGCCACACTTCCCAGGAAGTGGTCATCACAGGGGGACGACCCTGTCCCTGATTGGAGAACCAGGGCCCCCCTGCTTTTCACCCAGGAGCAAGGATAAAACTGGCAGACCTGAACCCACACCTCAGATCCCCTCCAGAATTCAACAAGAAAGGAACTAAAGAAGAAGAAGGACTGCCCTGCTGGACCCCTGGCTTGCACCTGGACCCTGCACTCAGAAGGACTGCACCAGCTTCACACTTGGGCTTCACCACAAGAAGGACTTTGCCTGGCTTCAACTGGTTCAAGGAGGGACTCCCTGTTTGCTACAGGTGAAAAATTGCTAAACCAGAGTCCCCTGCACCAACTCCTGAAGAAAGCGACCAGCTGACCACTGTCCAGTGGCCAAAAAGGAGTTTGCGCCAGGTGCATTCTGGGAGTTGAAGTCCACACCCCCCAAGGACCATCACAGAACTTCTGGACCCTTGGGGTGAGCTGTGGACCCCAAAAGAACCTTAAAAGAACATCTGGGTGAAGCCCCAGAAGTTTGGAAAAGATTGGAGAATTTTTGAAAAAAAGCTCCATAAAGTGACCGACCCGACGCGGAAATTCTAGCCGGCTTGCCTCAACCGCGACCCGGCCTGACTTCGTGGTTCGTCCCGGTAAAGAAAAACATCCAAAAAAGAGACTAAGTCCGAACGTAAAAAGTTGACTGGGACCTTCCAGCCATCGTATCCGAGAAGGGCTCCACGGACGTCGGATCAAGATCCAGGTTTACCCCGGTCGAAGGATTTTCATCTCGAAAAAACTACTAAGTCCGAAGGTAAAAATCACCACCGAGGAAACCGACTTCGGGTATCCGGACAAGGGCTCCAGGAGGTCGGATCCAACTGGCAGGTTCGTCCCGGGGAAGAAAAACATCAAAAAAGAGACTAAGTCAGAAGGTAACTTTTTAACCGAGGCCTCCCGCGACTTGTAGCCGAGCAGGGCTCCATCGCGGTCGGCCTGAAAGTTTGACTTTGCCCCGGTCCTGGTGCAACCAGATGACCCGATTGGCGCTTTTTGTTTCTAAGCGCTAGAAAATAATAATACTTTAAAAATTCATATCTCCGGTTCCCCTGAACCGATTTTAATCGTTTTTGTGTAATTTAAAGATAAAAATATAAGCTATTTTTATAAATTGGTTTTGGATTTTTAAACTGTTTCCTGTGTTTTATTTAATTACTGTTTTGTGATATTTGAATGCTTTACACTTTGTCTCCTAAGTTAAGCCTTGACGCTCGATGCCAAGCTACCAAGGGTAGAGCTGGGATTAATTTACTGAGACCTAACTGTACTTATGTGGAGGTTTGTGGCTTGTTGCTAGGTGTAGGTACCTACCTGCCCTACCAATAACCCATTTTCCAACATAATTGGAAGCAGCGACGGGATCCTGTACTTGTGTTCAATATCACGTTACAGTTTTAGGTAAAACAAATTAAAAATCCTTTAAATTGTCCTAGTGCAAAAATTGTTTTTAATTTTTAATTTGGATTAATTTCAATTATTGAATTTTTGTAATTTTTCTAAATTCTTGTTTCCAATTTTTGCAAAAAATTTTTGTTGACACAAAACTAGGGAACCATGGAGCTTGATCTGGCTAGCCTACCCACACTGACAGTAGTCCAGCTTAGGGGGTTGTGTATTGAAAGAGGGTTGCCTGCAACCACTGATCTCAGGAAGCAAATCCTGATCACATCCCTGACAGCATGGGCTGAGGCCCAAGAGGTAGAGTCAGAAGAAGCTCCAGAGGAGGGAGAAAGAAGGGAGGATGCAAGCTCTAACCACTCAGGGGAGGGAAGGCATCTGAGCCCAAGTGAGGATGAGGAAGAACGGTCCTCAGTAAATACAGTCACTAGGGGCAGATCCAAAGCTAGTGGTGGGAAGAGGGTCCTTTCAGGAGGAGAGAACCCATCCATCAGAGAAAGAGAGCTGGAGGCCCAGCTAGCATACATAGCTTTGGAAGCAGAGAAGCTGGCCCTAGAAAAGAAAAGGTGGGCATACAAAGAGAAAAGAGATGGAAGCAGCGATAAAGAAGCTGAGGTGTCCATGGGTGGGGGAGTTTGCCCCAGATTACCCAAGGGGGTGGTTCCTGCTTATGTAGAGGGGGATGACATAGATAAGTGGCTGGGGGCCTTTGAGAGGGCACTCCAAATGAGAAGGGTTAGGCCTCAATACTGGGGTTCCCTTTTGTGGGAGTTGGTCCCCAACTCAGGGAGGGATAGGCTTCTCACCTTAAGGGGGGAGGAGGCAGATTCATACCCTAGTATGAAGAGGTGCTTAGCCAAGAAGTTTGGTCTGACCCCAGAGCAATATAGAATGAAGTTCAGGGACACCCAGAAGGTCAGTACCCAGTCTTGGGTTGACTTTGTGGACATTTCACTAAAGGCACTAGAGGGCTGGATTATTGGTAACAAAGTAGATACTTATGAGGGGTTATACAATCTGATCATGAGAGAGCACATCTTGACCAATTGTATCCAAGAAAGGTTACGCCAGCATCTAGTGGACTCTAAGCAGACCAACCCTAGAGAGCTAGGGGAGGCAGCTGATGAGTGGTTGAGAACCAGGGTGGTTGTCAAGTCCCAGGGGGGAGACTCCAAGAAGGGGGGGACAGGTCCCCAAAAACCTAAGGAGGGAGGTGGTAAGCCCACCACAGAGACTCCCTCTGTACCCCAGAACCCTAAGAAGGAGGAGAGTAAATCCCACTCTGACCAGCAGAGACAGTTAGACCCAGGGTTAAAAAAGCTCTTGGACAGTAGGGCTTGCTTTGACTGTCAGCAGACAGGTCACTTCAGAGGAGATGCAGCCTGTCCAAAGAAGGTGGTTAGCACTGGGCTGTCCAGTGTAGCCATAGAGGAGGATTCCTCAGATGATGAAGTCCTCCTAGCATTTAGCTGGGAGACAGGACCAGATGGTAAGCTGGTGATCCCTGAGGGTGGGAGTAGGCACTTCCACCACATTCAAGTGAATGGGATCCCTACCACTGGCCTGAGAGACACCTGTGCCAGTCACACTATAGTGAGTGACCGGTTAGTGACCCCAGACATGTATGTCCCAGGAAAGACAAAGAAAGTCAGGATAGCCACAGGGGAGGTCACCTCCAAACCTGTAGCCATAGTGCCCCTAGAGAGGGAGGGTATCCTTGACTGGATTAGGGTGGTAGTCAGTGCTGACCTTCCCCTAGATTGTATCCTGGGCAATGACCTCCCAGAGGTGGGTCTGGTCACAGATGGGGTGGTCGCCCAGGGCGCCCCCCCAACCCAAAGTCCTGGGGAGTCAGTCCCTACAGTTAGGAGACAGGGGTCCCCAAGAAAAGGAAAGAAGAAAAGGAAGGGTAGGCCACTCTTAAAGAGAGTTCCAGGGAGCCAAGGGCCCTCTGCCCCAGTAAGGGGGGAGCCCAGAGTTGGCACTGGTGAGGCCTCACCTGACCCCAAGGAAGTCCTGAGTAGTCAGGCAGCTGTCCAGATGCAAGGTGTTGCCCCTGCACTGACAGAAGGGAGAGTGGAAGGAGGGTGTCTGCCACAGGAGGTGGTAGCCCCCCACTCTAGACAGCAAGAGGGGTGCCAGGACCCCAAAGATGCCCCTAAAGCAGCTCAGCCACCTGTCAGTGGAGAGCTTAGGGTGTGGTTCTGGGTACTGACAGCTGTCAGTAGCCTCTGCTGGGTGCTAGCCTTCCTGGCAGCACTGTACTTGGCCTGGGAGGCAGACCCCAGTGCCAATAGCAAAGTAGGCCCTCTGACCCTATTGGTCATGGTGGGGTTGCTCAAGTGTTGGGTGACGTCTTTGGGTAAGCTAGGTGTTGCCCTAGCAAAGTTAGGAGTAGGGGAGGTGGGCACCTCACTACCCAAGTTGGCAGAGAGAGAGGAGGAAGACCCCCCTAGAGGGAAGTTTCAGTTTGAGTTGGGTCCTTTTACTGTTGGGATGGCTTCACTACCCAGAGGGAGTGACCCTGACAGGAGGATATAAGGCAGAGTAGGCCCTGCAAAGGGACAGCCAGTTTTCTTCACTGTTTTCCTCGCCTAACAAGCCAGGAAGACTCTCCCAGGGTTGGGCTGAGTCTCCTGGGCATGTGGGCTGGGGGGGGGGTTGTGTGAGAAACTGGGGCTGATTGCAGAGGCCCCATAACTTTTTGCCCCCATTTTCCACTTTATGCTGGTGTTTTCCTGACTCTGATGGTGCCCTGGGTACTGCTAACCAGTCCCAGGGCCTGTGCTCTGTGTAAAATGGATATGCAAATTAGGCTAATTATAATTGGCTAAGTTAACCTACCTATAAGTCCCTAGTATATGGTAGGGCATGTAGGTTTAGGGACCACAGCATAGGTGGTGCACACCTAGGTGCATTGCTGAGGTGCCCAGTGTCATTTTAAAAGCAAGCCTGCCTTGCTGGCTGCTTTTAAATTAAAGTTATATGCAAATTCGACTTTGGAATTAAAGGTACTTCCAAAGTCTTAAACTACCTTATTTTTACATATAAGTCACCCCTAAGGTGTGCCCTATGTGCCCCTAGGGCTGGGTGCCATGTAACTATAAGCAGGGACTTTATAAAAAAAGATTTATAAGCCCTGGTGAGGTAAAAACAGCCAAATTCGTTTTTCCCTCATTGAAGTAAATGGCCTTCATAGGCTAGAATGGGCAGACTTTATTTTAAATTTTAAAGTCTCCTTAAATGTTACATACCAAGAATTTGGTATCAAATTGATTGTTATAATAAATCCCACAACTTCCAGTTGTTGGATTTAATATAACTAGTGCAGGTAAAAAGTTTAGACTTTACCTAAAAAGTTGCCAATTTCAGCTCTGCATTGTTTTTGCTGCTGTGCTCTGATTGGCCAGCCTGCAGCAGCTTCTGCCAGGCTCCCTTGATGAGGTGTGAAGTGGCCTGACTTCACACAAAGGAATGTGCTTGGGGGAGAGAATCTCCCCTCAGCAGATGGTGAGGCAGGAAGGGGGAGGGCTGCCAAACTGGTCTTCAAAGGCAGAGAAGGACATTTGCAGCACCCAGCAACACCCCCACATCCTGCAACCCCAGACAGCTAGGTGCCCCCTTGATTAGATTAGGAGAGGGCAGGAGAGGGGTGTGTTTATGATTTTTAGCCACACCAGTGGGTGGGCTCAGCCAGATGTAACCTCCAAAAATCAGATTCATCCATGTTGGATTTTTAGAGACTGTTGCCTTCTGGGATGGATTTTTGCCACACTTCCCAGGAAGTGGTCATCACAGGGGGACGACCCTGTCCCTGATTGGAGAACCAGGGCCCCCCTGCTTTTCACCCAGGAGCAAGGATAAAACTGGCAGACCTGAACCCACACCTCAGATCCCCTCCAGAATTCAACAAGAAAGGAACTAAAGAAGAAGAAGGACTGCCCTGCTGGACCCCTGGCTTGCACCTGGACCCTGCACTCAGAAGGACTGCACCAGCTGCACACTTGGGCTTCACCACAAGAAGGACTTTGCCTGGCTTCAACTGGTTCAAGGAGGGACTCCCTGTTTGCTACAGGTGAAAAATTGCTAAACCAGAGTCCCCTGCACCAACTCCTGAAGAAAGCGACCAGCTGACCACTGTCCAGTGGCCAAAAAGGAGTTTGCGCCAGGTGCATTCTGGGAGTTGAAGTCCGCACCCCCCAAGGACCATCACAGAACTTCTGGACCCTTGGGGTGAGCTGTGGACCCCAAAAGAACCTTAAAAGAACATCTGGGTGAAGCCCCAGAAGTTTGGAAAAGATTAGAGAATTTTTGAAAAAAAGCTCCATAAAGTGACCGACCCGACGCGGAAATTCTAGCCGGCTTGCCTCAACCGCGACCCGGCCTGACTTTGTGGTTCGTCCCGGTAAAGAAAAACATCCAAAAAAGAGACTAAGTCCGAACGTAAAAAGTTGACCGGGACCTTCCAGCCATCGTATCCGAGAAGGGCTCCACGGACGTCGGATCAAGATCCAGGTTTACCCCGGTCGAAGGATTTTCATCTCGAAAAAACGACTAAGTCCGAAGGTAAAAATCACCACCGAGGAAACCGACTTCGCGTATCCGGACAAGGGCTCCAGGAGGTCGGATCCAACTGGCAGGTTCGTCCCGGGGAAGAAAAACATCAAAAAAGAGACTAAGTCAGAAGGTAACTTTTTAACCGAGGCCTCCCGCGAGTTGTAGCCGAGCAGGGCTCCATCGCGGTCGGCCTGAAAGTTTGACTTTGCCCCGGTCCTGGTGCAACCAGATGACCCGATTGGCGCTTTTTGTTTCTAAGCGCTAGAAAATAATAATACTTTAAAAATTCATATCTCCGGTTCCCCTGAACCGATTTTAATCGTTTTTGTGTCATTTTAAAGATAAAAATATAAGCTATTTTTATAAATTGGTTTTGGATTTTTAAACTGTTTCCTGTGTTTTATTTAATTACTGTTTTGTGATATTTGAATGCTTTACACTTTGTCTCCTAAGTTAAGCCTTGACGCTCGATGCCAAGCTACCCAGGGTAGAGCTGGGATTAATTTACTGAGACCTAACTGTACTTATGTGGAGGTTTGTGGCTTGTTGCTAGGTGTAGGTACCTACCTGCCCTACCAATAACCCATTTTCCAACATAATGACTCAACACAAAGCCACACTCTCAACTAAAACTCTCATAATACGTTACTTAGCACAATGAACACTCTCAATCTCAAGAATCATTCTGCCCTACTAATACTCACAATCGTTTTTGCTCAACAACAGCTCTGCAGCTGTCCAGGCCAGGATTAATCCAAAGGAGGACTCAGGAATGAAAGCAAAAATCAGTCTAGGGATGGAAAATAGAATAGTTTCTGAAACCAAACCTTTTCTCTAACCCTCCTTTACTACCAACAAACCTTGAGTGTGCTTTTACAGCTCAGTGGCATGTCCAGAGTAAGGTTGATCAGGGGTAGCGTTAACCTCAATTTTATCAAGCAGTGTGTCCCAGAGGCAAGGTTCAAAAGAGCATTTCAATATGCAGTCAAATAAAGAAAAGAAGGACTGAATGAGTGAGTTCTAGAGCTGAATTTAGGATACCCAGAAAGATTTTATATTAAAATTCAAAAAGAGTACAATACAGAAATTGTAAAGTGCAGATGCATCAAGTCTCATTTACATTGCCATGTAGGCTCCCCTTAGTGGAATAATGCAGAATAATAAGCAAAGGCAACAATAGGCTAGTCCCAAAATTAATGAGAAATTGGGCAGCATACCAAGTAACACATGGAATTCAGATTCATAGGTTTATAGCCACTATCTACATAGAGGAACATTAGAACTACAAAGTCACTGTGGTGTCAGCAAAGAAATACATTTTCAGTACAGAGTACTAACATGTAGCATAACACTACAACCTTAACTCTAAGCTACTACATGAATATTGACTCAGAGCCTCTCACCTAATGCCTTGCAGAGGTATCAGAAAAAGATAGTTATTTAACAACAGTGAACCACTGTGAGTGAATGTAATCCAGTATGAAAGTGGACTGTCCTTGGAAAAGTGATACAGTAGGTTGGAGACTTTGTTCAAGAATAGTGTCATTCAGAAATAGAAAAAATCCACATCTTGCTTCACTACATGCAGAAATATAAACTAAATATGGGCATGATGTAGCATCCATTTTGAACAAGATGGGTTGACCTAACTGAGATCTAGTTTGCATAAGCCTGGAAACCACACTTTAATAAGTCGTAACAAATGTATTTCTTCTGCATTAGTTCCAAGTCAGTGTACATATGTAAATTCAAGTGCTAATTAATTGGTCTCCACACTATTATTATTGTACATTATGAACAAAACACCTTTGTTCATCATCACCTGCCGGACCAGAGACAATAAGGGGGTCATTCCGACCCCGGTGGGCGGCGGGCGCCGCCCGCCGGGTGGAGACCGTCAGAAGACCGCACCGCGGTCAAATGACCGCGGCGGTCATTCTGACTTTCCCGCTGGGCGGGCGGGTGACCGCCAAAAGGCCGCCCGCCCGCCCAGCGGGAAAGCCCCAGCAACGATGATGCCGGCTCCGAATGGAGCCGGCGGAGTTGCTGGTGTGCGACGGGTGCAGTGGCACCCGTCGCGATTTTCAGTGTCTGCTAGGCAGACACTGAAAATCATTATGGGGCCCTGTTAGGGGGCCCCTGCACTGCCCATGCCTGAGGCATGGGCAGTACAGGGGCCCCCAGGGGCCCCACGACACCCGTTCCCGCCATCCTGTTCCTGGCGGTTTTCACCGCCAGGACCAGGATGGCGGGAAGGGGGTCGGAATCCCCATGGCGGTGCTGGGAGCAGCGCCGCCATGGAGGATTCTTTGGGGCAGGGGTAAACCGGCGGGAAACCGCCGGTTGCCCTTTTCTGACCGCGGCTTTACCGCCGCAGTCAGAATTGCCCATGAAGCACCGCCAGCCTGTTGGCGGTGCTTCCGCTGCACTCTGCCCTGGTGGTTTTCAACCGCCAGGGTCAGAATGACCACCTAAGTCTGGCTCTCCTGCCAAGAAGATTAGAAATAGTAATCAATGGCCATTTACCTAAAGATTTTGGGGAGGAGTCAAAAGGAACTCATAGACTTTCACAAAGTAACATACAACAAACTGAGGGCTGAACATGTGACATGTCTAATCTGAAGGCCAAACGTACGAAGGCATTTTGCATTTCCTAACGGTGGGAATCGCAATTTCGGGTTGTTAGGAAATGCAAAATGCCATTTGCTATGTACAAAAGGCATTTGTGCTTGTGCAAAATGTGATTCCTTCCTTGTAGAAATAGCATTTTGGAAGTTGCAAAATTGCAAATCCCAAATAGGGATTTTCTAATTGCAATTTGCTAACCACATGCACAACAGATTTCCTAATTGCGACCAGCTGCAAAATGGGCATTTAGGAAATACAGTTACCATTGATTCAGATCAGGTGATAACCAGGTGCACAATATAATAAGGTATCCAAATGCATCAGGCACTTTCGCAATGGTGGCTTAGTATGTTCTGGCGGGCGGATTTTGGTTGGGAGAGAGAGAGAAGAAGGAGGATGCATGAGAGGATATTTAAGGTGGAGGTCACACTGAGGGTTACACTGTTTAAACAGACTGAGAAGAAGATATACGAGAAGTACAGACTCAGTAGTGATGTAATTCTTTATTTAATTGCTGAGTTACAACCTCAGCTACAGGCCCCAACACTCCGAGACAATGCAATCCAACCACGGGTGCAGGTACACCTCTTAGCTTCTGGCAGTTAACAGCGGGTCATAGCAGTGGTGGAGGGTGTCACACAGTGCCTTTTCCAGGTTATTTCGCAGGTTTCTGGATATCATGGTGGCCAAACTGAACAAATATATATCTTTTCCTAATACCCCCAATTATGCAACAAACAAAATTGATGTTCTATAGAGTAGCACAGTTCCCTAATTTTATAGGTTGTGTTGATGCCACACATATTGCCATATGTCCCCCTCCAGCAAATGAATGCATGTTCAAAGACAGGAAAAGGTAGTGTGTGATGCCTCTGGTATCATAAAAGATCTTGTGGCCAGATTCCCAGACAGCACCCACGACTCATTCATGTTTCAACATAGTGGAATACAAAACCGACTCTCACAGGGTGACTTTAACAATGGTATCCTACTAGATAAGAGAATCGCACACTCAGTGAATACATTGGCCAAGACTCTGTGTGTAATGTGATCTAATGGCTTCCCTTCTCATGCTTTTAAGGTGGCAGTGCATATGCTTTGCATCCCTGAATACTCACACCATACCTGACTACAAGGAAGAGAAATGAAAGGCTATACAAACGGGCACACAGGACAACACATGCAATTTTAGAGAGGACCTTTGGGATCCTGAAGTCCCGGTTTCCCTGCCTACACAGCACCAGCAGAGCACTACTGTACAGACTGGAGACGTGCTGCAAGATAATTGTTACTTGTGTCATTCTGCAAAATATTGCTAGGAGGAAGGGTCGGCTCAACATCTCCATTCTGACTTACCACCACTACAGGTGCAGCAGAAGGGTACATGTACAGGAGTTGGCCCAGCACGACGCACAGAGATCACTAACAACTATGTCTGAGGTAAGGTAAGAGTAATTAAAACATCTAACAATGAAACAGCAGAACAGATGGTAATGCTTGGTGCACAACTGAGAGACTACCTTTTATTCAGGTAGCAACAACATTGTTTCACTGAAGGATCAACTGTACCTCTGTGGATGTAATAGTGTGATAAAAATGCAAAGAAAATATGTAAGGCAAAACAAAACAAAGATGATTCATTCCTAGTGTGTTAGTGGCTACTGCCAATCGGCTGATGGACCGTGTAAAAGAATCAAACCTTGCTAGGTACTGACTGTGCCTCTGTCGCTGGACATGGTGCTCCTTCTTCATTGCAGCTAGCCACCGTTCCTGCTCTTTCTCTGACTGCTGCATTGACTGAGACATCTGCAGCAGAAGCCTGTTAACAGTCCTTATTTGTTTTGTCTGCAGGTGCTGCACAGAAATTATGGACTTCTCCAAGACACCAAATACAGCCAAAAACTCTGACATGTCGTCTAACACATTCTTACAGTGGAATGTTGATTGCTGGCCTCTATGCTGTCTGTGTGTCCTAACCACATATGTTGTGGTGCCCTTGTTCTGCGATGGTCCCTTGTTACTGTCCACAAAGTCGGGTAGTCATGATATGGTTGCTCTCCCGGCAGCTTGAGTTGGTGTGATGCACTGAGTAGATGGTGACGCTGTGTCCTCAACTTCAGCATGTGTGTCTGTAGCCCTTCAGCATCACATGCTTCTGACACATCCTGGTTGTGGTCTGTGGAAACCATGTACATAGTTAGAGTAAATAAATGGTTAATGTTTGTACACAATAACGTTGTAACTGTGCTTCATGTGCTTGGGAAATGGTGATGATGTACACATGTGTTTGTTGTAGTCCTCAGCACACAAAACAGGAAGCAATTTATGTGTATTACAACTCCCATAATACATTGCCAGGATAGGGCAAGCATCTCAATGGAATTCTTAATGCTGTGATGTTTGATTTTTGGATTTGCTAACATTATGTTATGCTAAGTAAGTAAAGGGAGGATGACTTACCCAGGATGATGCCTGCTCGAATGGAGGTGCCAATGTCAGACACTCCCACCACACACCCTGATTAGTGGGTCCCCTCGATTAGTGTCTCCATGGGAGTGGGAAGAGAGTCTGTAGTGGGTCCACCACCTGTTCCACGACCCTCAACAATCATACTGGCCACCTTCTCCTTAGTGCGAGATCACAGGTCATACCATCTCTTGCGTATCTCTGGGATGGTACTCTGGGTGACACCTAGGGAGCTCACCTTTTCCAGGATGCTGGTCCAGATCTTTGTCTGTTAGCTCTCTGGTACTGCAAAGGAGGCCCTCTAGCACCTTCTCAGAGAATTTAACCTTTCTCTTCCTGCCCCCTGAATTCTTGTCTCCATTTTCTTTTGACATGGTGTTATCCAGGAATTGCCAAAAGCACTGCACATAATAAGCCAGGTGCCCTCCTCACTTCCAGCAGCTTCCTAGGCTTCTAGGTTGTGGCCACACCCTGTATTTGTAAACTTCCTCCTCTGGCATCAGCATTCTGCACCTACAATGTGACTTTTCCTAATTTGGGATTTCCTATTAGGAAATTGCAATTTCATTATTTCCAAAATTGCGATTTCCTAATTGCAAATAGGAATCCATAGAAATCGCTATTGGGGGAATCGGCGGGTATGTATGTACCATTTTGCAATTCCCAAATAGAAATTTCTATGGATTCAAAATGTAGAAATTGTAATTCCTAAATTTTGTACATATGGCCTAAAACGAGGAATAGTGTGAGGAAGACTTTTGAATGCAGATCTTTCCCTCTTTGCCCCTTCTGCTCATCACTGAAAAGAACCAGTTTCATGAACCAGTCAGCGGTGGATTCTCAGTTTATTATGGCAACCCCTAGGTGGAGCTTGGGAGCTCTGAAAGCATATATAGGAACTGATGAAAAAAGTGAACAGGCTGATCTGTGAATATTACTTGAAGATTTTGTTAGAACTAATCACTAGCTAGTTTGCATTATAAAAGTGGCTTCACAATGCCAACCCTCGGAATATAACTGTACGAGGTGAAGAATCCGAAGATATAAGTCCTGTTTGAATTTGCCGAGAGAGAGGACTGAGGCATGACTTGCTCACCACTTGTATGCAGTTATTAGAAAACTAGCCTTCTTCCAGCAACGTCAGAGACAGGAAAGCCATAAAGTGAAGAAGTTGGAAGAAGATTTGTACTGGACACTGCAGGAGTCTTTGCTGGAATGAGGTGTTGGTGTATCCCCCGGAGGACTGTGAGCCCTAGGAATGATCAGGAAAAAGCACAGGTAAAAAGTTGGGACAATGGACCTGATTTATGTGTTGGCAGTAAGGATACTCCATCGCAATGGTGATGGTGTTGAAGGATACTCCATCACAAAAGCGATTGAGTATCCTTACCGCCAACATAATGATCCACCTGCCCGATGTAAATGCAGCAGGCCATAGGTTTGGCTACGGCAGTGACTACTTCATAACTGCCATGGCCAAACCTCTCGAATCGGCATGGGCAGACATAAAGCCATTTTCTACTGTCTGTATTGGCAGTCAAACCTTGGCGGCAAAGGAAAGTAAATGCCAATAATGGTACAGCCATGGGAGATGACTCAGATGGCGAGGGGAGCCTTACATTTTTTATTTGAAAAAAAGTAATGTTTCAGAATTTTCTTTTTGAAAATAAAAAAAGAAAACTGGTGCAGGTCTGTGTCTTCCTGATGCAGCCCTGCACCAAACAGGGAAAGGTGCTGTCAGGAATTCCAATGACGACGGTTCCTGCCAATGCATTTTAAATTTCTGCCTGCTTGGCAGTCATTTATAAATTTGGCGGATGGTCCCCTCGCTATGGACTGGACTAGTTTACTACCACCCCGTGAAGGAACGACGTGCCGTTGCCCAACTACTAAATCATGTCCTTAGTCCCTTTGAACCTCCATATGCCTTGGCAAGGAGTTAGGCTACCATTTAAAGGTAGAACCTCAGTGGACAACATTTCTAGATTCATCCTGCTCAGAGATTTTTGCCTTGAGGAAAATGGATTCAGTGGAACTTTGTAGTGGAGGTGTTCAGCCTTGTTTAGTCCTGGAACAATTACCGCATTGAGTGATTTCGAAGTAAAAAAAACTAACTAAGTCCTGTTATACTTTTCACTTTTTTTCTCTTCTTGATATACCCCTTTTAAATTAAACATTTTAATAATTTAGACTCCGAGTGATTAATCCAGATTGCACGTTTATTTTACATAATTTTTCTTTGCAACGGGCTAATCAAGACTAATTGAAAATATATTCACAGTATTTAATGTGAGTTGACTTTTCTGTCTAAATAATTATTATTGAGTGGTGAACAAAATTTAATGGGAAGCTGATAATTTAGTTCCTCATTTTTTGTTATTGTTGAAATGACACAGTTTTACAGAATGAATATAAGTAAAAGGGTACCAAGCCATTTTCTTCTATATGTTTATCCTGAAAGATTCAACAACATCTAAATAATGATAACATAGAAGCTGATCAGATAACCAAACGTTGTGAAGGGTTAGAAATGCACTTTGTAGCAGGTGACCCAGGCAAAGCGACCCAAGCAAAACACAATGCAGCACTGCATTACCTACTTTTGGTGAAGGCTAATCAGACAGCACCTAAGAGAATATCAGACGTTCTATTGTATTGAATATAAAGCCTTATTGTTCAAAAAGGTACACTGGTGTGAACCATCTCAGAAGCGCAAATTAGGTTTCTTTGTGCTAAAAAATTGGTAAGTAAAGAAATGTGGAAGAGACTGTTATAAAGTCATTCAGCCAAAATGTTGGGATACTTTTTGCTGTTCATACGTAGAGTAAATATTACAGCTTACATTCTATTTGTTTTCATTGTCATTACAATCAGAGTAGTGCAAAATTCGCTTAATTTGATTTTGCGTAATTAATTACAATTTCAGAAAGATTTCTTGGTATTACGCAAAATTATGTAAAATGCAAATCAATCATTTCATGTTATATTTTAAAGTGAAAAGTGTCCTTGCATCAATTTATGGCGTGAGGGTGTATTTAAACAAAAACACAGCAAATAAGAGTTACTTGCGTTCTGTTGTTAGAAGGTGCCATTCACTGTAAATTTTTACCATAAATGTGGCATAATTTTGCAAAGAGTCTTTTGCCATAATTTCAGGAACTTCACATAGGAAGCACAATATGAACTTCCCAAAATGCCTCTGACATAATTGAAATTGTACCCAGGCCTATTAATAATTCATACCTTGTGCACTAAGCTAGGATTTTGATCTTAAAATAATTGTTTTCAATTATAGTCCTGATTTAGAGTTTGGTGGAGGGAGTTACTCCGTCACAAACATGATAGATATTCCTCCCACCATATTCTGATCCCATAATAGCCTATGGAGATCGTAATACGGTGGACGGGCTATCTGTCACGTTTGGGACAGAGTAATCCGTCTGCCAAACCCTTAATGAGGCCCTTATCCATTGTTTTCTAGTGTTCTTGAGTTTGCCTTTCTAAATTAAAGAGGATTTGGATTCCACTAACGACCCCTGTCATATCTTATAGGATTGAGTGTTAACTGAAACACAACTCAAGTAAATCTTGATCAGGTGGTTGTGGGGTGGTTAAGGCAAGGGGGTGTAGAAAGTCATATTCTGACACGTGTTTTAGAGCATCTAGAAAACATATCATTCTGAAGGTAGAAGTTAGGACTGGAACAAGATGACAAAATTACCCCAGTGTCAAGTGTCTTTATCATCTACAGTTTCTACATTTGTCTCACACACCGCTTTTGGCCCTAAACCTGAAGGCTTTAGCGACACTGAATCCCAGAATCAACATATCTGCATTTCAGGGACCCTTGCCCCTTGGAGCCTATCTTCCATAGAAATTACTATATCCTGAAGTAAAGTTTTTGATTTATGTGAGACACTAGAGTTACCTGACCCTTTTCCAATGCTGCCAGTCTTAAATCAAGCATTGCACTCACACACACACGCTTCTTGCTGCACCCTCACAAAATAAATCAGCATGTATGAAGAACAATGAAACATGTCATGAATGTGTGTACAGCACAGCTTTTCCCTGTAACTTGTGAGGAACACTACATTGCATGTTTGTTTATATTGATAAAAGCAAGTGTTGTTCCATTTGTGAACTGTGTGCCAAGTGGTTTATGGAGACATTGAATTCCTTCATATAAATCATCAGAAGTGTTTGATGACTCATCACCAGCATGTGTCTGATGACTCATCACCAGAATTCCTTCAGATGAATTAACAGTAGTGATCGTTGATTCATCACCAGCACGTGTCTGACGACTTATCACCAGTCCATAAATAGAACTGCCATGGTGTTTCCTGTGCTTGGCTTTGAGACTTCCTTCGCTCGCAGGTGTTTTCGGTTCAGCTGGAGTTCCATGATTATTTTAGGAGTCGTCTTTTCAGTGCAAGGCTCTCTGGAGCGGATTACTGTCGCAGCAGCTGGAGAATTTACGAGCAGTATTCCATCTTCCTCAAATAATCAAAACATTCCAGAAGAAGTCGGTTTGTGAGTAATTTCCCTCTTGTTTCACTGTTTTCAGCCTTCTTGAGGTTAGTGAACTTTGGTACATCATGAAAGACATTCGTCGATGCTGAGAATCCAGTGATGCAAGACTGTGTTCCAAAGACAGCTTGAGAAGTATTTTTAAAAAGCAGCATTGAAGTGTTGTGAACTCCTGAAAGCATCGCTCGATATCTATGCAAACTTAATGTTTATTCTGATTGTTTTGGAGCAGGTCTATTGTGTGAAAAAAAATAACAAAATACAAATTCATAAGTTTGATTTTATAACGATTTTGTTGTATGTTACAAAAGCGTGGTTAATAGTTGAGCAATCAAGCACTAATAATTATTTTGACTTTGCTGAAAGATTAGGGGATTGCCCAATCAAATGATAATAATTATTGTTATTTTGCTGAAAGACTCTGGTCCTCATTATGACATTGGCGGTAAGTGCCGCTTACCGCCATGCTGACTGCCGCCAACATACCGCGGCGGTATATTGCTACCAGTATCATGAAACACACACATAGAAATCCGCCACTATACAAACACACACACAAGTCTGCCGCACCACAGGTCAGTGATAAAATGGCGGTACCAAAACCCACAACGTTACGCCAACAGAAATCCGCCCACAGCATTATAACCCACGAATCACTGTGGTGGATATTCAACCACGGTAAACCATTGGCGGTACATACCGCTGCGCTCAAAATACACATACACTAACAAAACAACACTACATTGGTCAATTTAAATAACACACACCTGACACCCATACACACACCAAACCCACACACCCACACCACTATAAAACGCAAACCCACATTACCCACAACCCTTTAACACTACAATTTACAAGAGAGAGAGAGACATGCCAGGAGCACCCACAGAACCAGAGTCACAGAACACCATCACCCATACTCCAGCCACACACCTCACAGCACACACCCCAACACATCACCCCACACACCCTCACACACACCACACACACTACACCCATGGCACCACAAAGACCCCCCAAATTCTCAGAGGAGGAGCTAAGGGTCATGGTGGAGGAAATCATCCTGGTAGAGCCACAGCTATTCGGATCACAGGTGCATCAGACATCCATTGCTAGAAAGATGGAGCTATGGCGGAGAGTCGTGGACAGGGTCAACGCCGTGGGACAGCACTCCAGAACAGGGGATGACATCAGGAAGAGGTGGAATGACCTAGTGGGTAAGGAGCGTTCTGTGGTTGCAAGACACCAGATAGCTGTACAGAGGATTGGCGGTGGACCCCCACCTCCTCCCCCACAACAAACAACATGGGAGGAGCAAGTCTTGGCAATACTGCATCCTGAGGGCCTGGCAGCAGTAGCAGGAGGACTGGACTTTGGTAAGTCAAATCTTTACTACTTTCACCCCACTACCTGCATGCCATCACATACCCCCACACTCACCCTCACTCCCATCACTCCACCAACTCCCACACATCCCACCATCACAACCCACCAATCCCAGTACCCAGCACTGCATGCAACACCAATGCATGGACACCACTCACAGCCCTGCATGGACACCCATCACCACAGCATGCACACTAGAGAGAATCACCTAGCCAACCAAATTACAACTCACACAAGCCAAAGCTGTCTTGGTAATAACAACCATAGAGGGAAACATGCCCATGCACAAGATGTCACACGGAGTAACAATAACACTGCATTTACATCCCCACAGGACCCCCAGCCAACGTCACCGGAGAGGAGGCGCCAGCAACATCCAGTCCTCGCCCCAGAAGAGGCCCACTGTGATGACAGCACCTCTGCACGCCTGGATCAGGATGACCAACCTGGCGCACCAGGGACCTCTGGACAGTCGGTTACCCAGGCACAGTCCCATACCACCACAGATCCTCCCCACTCAGGAAACACCAGCACAGCACCCACCCAGCGGGCCCATACCACTGTCCTCAGGTGTGTCCACCACTACAGGGACCCCAGGCAACCCCACAAACACAGGATGATCAAGGACCTGGGGTCAGTGGCAGTGGGCACATGGTTCAGGGGACAGAGGCACAGGACAACAGGGAAGCTGGGAGGAGTGCTGTGCAACATGGAGAGGACAGGCCCAGGGAACCGACTCTCCACAAGGCACTCACCAACATCCTGGGAGCATACCACCATTCCCAGGAGACCATGGGCCAGACACTGGCCAAGTTTCAGGTGATCCAGCGGCTGCAGGAGGTACAGTACCTGGGGATCAGGGAGGACATCCACACCACCCTGGTCACCATTGCAGGTGTGCTGGCAGACATGGCCAACACCATGAGGGAGGCAGTGGCACACCAACGGGCACCTGACACTAGCTACATCGATGAACAGACGCTAGTGGACAGGTGGCCCTGCCACAGGAACAACAGGCCACCAACACCCCACCCCCTGCAGAAGAAGAACCACCCCGCAAATGGGCCCAGAGATCCAGGCAGACGCCAGAGAACATTGCCAAGACCCCTGTCAGGAAATAAGACTCTTCTGAATGTCACCCTTGTGCCCCACTCTGTCACCCTGTCCATCTTGAACTGCCATCGCTCCCCTTTCTATGCCCCCTTGGACAATGCACCGGTGAAACAAATAGACTGGACCCTATCCTGGACTTTCCTCCACCATCACCCAAGCCTATTGCACATCCCCATTTACTTCTCAGCACTGAAATAAACACTCTTGGAAAAAACAAGTATGGAGTATGTCATATGATTTAAGGATGTAGTTGTTTAACAATCAGTAAACATTGAAAATAGACTGTACAGTGATTTATACATACTTATGACCTGTAATGTGCTGCAGTCAATACACCAGGAGCCACAGGAGGGCACACATATCTGCAAATAGACATGTTAAAGGGTACAATAAGTGGCCCTTGTAGTGTGAACAGCAGCCAGCCAGAGAAAAATCACTTCACAAAGCAGCAATGGAAGGTGAGGTTACAGTGTCTTACCTGTGTGTCACTGGAAGTACTGTTGTATTATAGTTGTTCTGTTGTCCACATCCTCTTCATCTGCCTCCTCTTCGTCACTGCCCACAGGCTCCACCGCTGCCACAAGACCATCTCCAGCCTCCTCCTCCTGCAGAAAAGGCACATGGCCTCTCAAGGCCAGGTAGTGCAACATGCAACATGCAACGATGATCTGGCAGACCTTCTTGGGTGAGTAGCACAGGGATCCACCTGTCAGATGGAGGCACCTGAACCTGATCCTCCTTGTTTGCCCATGTGTCTCATTGTAACGTTCCTCTGCCCTTGTCCTGGGATTCCTCACTGGGGTCAGTAGCCATGAGAGGTTGGGGTAACCAGAGTCACCTGTAAATATCGAGGGATACCTGCTAGCCAGACACATACACTTAGGGCCAACCCCACACCCATATACCAACATACACTGGGTGGGGGGGCTCACCTATTAGCCACACTCTGTCCCTTTGGAGTTGAGCCATTACATATGGGATGCCGCCATTCCTCAGGATAAAAGCATCATGCACAGACACAGGATACCGGCGGGCAGAGTGTAGTCGTGCCTCCATGGGCTGTAGTGCGTCCTGGCCCCTGCAAAGACTGTAGGTGTGACACCCAGGTGGGAGACTGTGACCTTGCACCCTCCATGATCTGCTTCACAGGGCACAAGGCCCCCTCCAGGACCAGTGGAAGAAGGCATCCACTCACCCCCTCCTTGCCAGGATGAAGCACACTGGGCACAAGGCCCCCTCCAGGACCAGTGGAAAAAGGCATCCACTCACCCACTCCTTGCCAGGATGAAGCACACTGGTCACAATGCCTCCTCCAGAACCAGTGGAGAAGCCATCCACTAGAGGGACTGTGGCCTTGCACTCCCCAGGACCATGCAGTGGGCAAACCACTCACTTGAGAGACTGTGGCTTTGCACTCCCCAGGACCAAGCAGTGGGCAAACCACCCACTAGAGAGACTGCGCCTTTGCACTCCCCAGGACCACACAGTGGGCAAACCACCCACTTGAGAGACTGTGGCTTTGCACTTCCCAGGACCAAGCAGTGGGAAGACCACCCACTTGAGAGACTTTGGCTTTGCACTCACCAGGACCAAGCAGTGGGCAGACCACCCACTTGGGAGACTGTGGCTTTGCACTTCCCAGGACCAAGCAGTGGGCAAACCACCCACTTGAGAGACTGTGGCTTTGCACTCCCCAGGACATCACAGAGGGCATGTGGCCCCCTCCAGCAGCAGTGGCATTGTACCAATTTCCGGCTGAGGTGCCCACCCCCTTCCTTTCCCCCTGAGGTGCCTGTGTATTTTTTAGCTGATGCCCCAGCAGTGTTCTCTCTGCATTGAGGCAGAAGTCAAGTGGGGCCTTGGCCTATGTGATATGGCCCTGTGGGCCACGGACAATTTGGACTGGGCAGTGTCCCTCCATTTGTATATACTGTAGATACTGTTTTATGCTTTGAGGACGCATTTCTTGAAATTTATATTACTACACTGACTTAACTCACTTCCTTTTGTCCTTGCGTTATTCCTGAGGGGTACAGGGTGGATATGTACTGTTGCTGCATCTGTTTGTGTGTATGTTGTTAGGGGTAGGGGTGTTGCGTGTTGCGTGTGTGTGTCACTCTCTTTCTCCTCCCCCCTCCCTTGTGTGCTAGGTGGGTACTCACAGTGGTCATCTTTGCCGCTGTTCGTGTTCCTGGTGTAGGAGGAGGTAAATCAGCATGGGGAAGATCTGCAGTTCTGGCTCCATGGCATTGTGGTTCTTCCTTGAGTGTCCCGAGGCGAGTCGTTTTCCTTCTGTGTAATGTTTCTGCCGTGCTTTTGATGGCGTTGGTACCGTCCCGGAAAAGGTGACAGATTGGCTTGTTGTAATAGGGTGGGTGGTACATTGTCTTATTGGCGGTTACCGCTGCGGTGCTTGTTGCTACCGCTGTGGCGGTCGGTGTGTTAAAATGGCTGTCTGTGTTAGCGGTTTCCACTGTGGTCATAATTCCATTTTTTTTACTGCCGGCCTGTTGGGTGTGTTACCGCCGCTTTATTATCGACTGCTGGGGTTGTAATGAGGGCCTGTTAGAAATGGGGTCTTTGGTTGACAGTCAGGTTACCCCCTGTTCAAGCAAGGACCCTCACTCTAGTCAGGGAAAAAGAGAATCACCCTCAGCTAACCCCTGCTTACCCCCTTGGTAGCTTGGCAGAGCAGTAGGCTTAACCTCAGAGTGCTAGGTGTAAAGTATTTGTACCAACACACACAGTAACTTAATGAAAAACACTACAAAATGACACAACACCAGTTTAGAAAAATAGGAAATATTTATCTAAACAAAACAAGACCAAAACGACAAAAATCCAACATACACAAGTCAAGTTATGAATTTTTAGAGATTAAACTCAAAAATAGCGCTTAGAAACAAAAATGCTTCGATGAGATGTTAACACGGCGTCGTGACGGAGTCGTTCCCAACAAGCCGACACCAGCGGCGCCGGACACGGAGTCGTGTAGACCCCCAAGTACAGTACCTTTGGTGAAGAGTGAAAACAAGCTGATGCGCGAAGTCGGGGATCGCGGCGTCTGTGCAGAACGTTGAATCCGTGCACTTCGAGCGGCGTCGGTCACGACGTGGTTCGGCGACTTCCACGGAGTCACGGACTTCAGTGGGGCTGCTGCGGCATCGGGCCTGCGAAGAGCGTCGCGTTCCAGCGAAGGTCACGGCGTCGGGTGCAGGCGGCGTTACCGGATTCAGCAGCGGCGTCGGTCTGGAGTCGTCCGAAGTCGATTTCCTTGGATTTCCACCAGCTTCCTTTCAAGTGCCCAGGAACTGGATAGGGCACCACTTGTCAGAGCAGGAGTCTCTCCAGAGACTCCAGGTGCTGGCAGAGAGAAGTCTTTGCTGTCCCTGAGACTTCAAACAACAGGAGGCAAGCTCTAAAATCAAGCCCTTGGAGATTTCTTCACAAGATGGAAGGCACACAAAGTCCAGTCTTTGCCCTCTTTGCAGTCTTTACTCTGGCAGAAGCAGCACTGCAGGAAAGCTCCTCAAAGCACAGTCACAGGCAGGGCAGCACTTCTTCCTCAGCTATCAACTCTTCTCCAGGCAGAGGTTCCTCTTGGTTCCAGAAGTGTTTCTCAAGTCTGTAGATTTGGGTGCCCTTCTTATACCCATTTTAGTGTTTGAAGTCACCTTTCTTCAAAGGGGACTCAGACCTACTTGTGAAATTCTGCCTTGCCCAGGCAAGGCCTCAGACACACACCAGGGGGTTGGAGCCGGCATTGTGAGAGGCAGACACAGTCCTTTCAGATGAGAGTGACCACTCCACCCCTCCCTCCTAGCAGATATGTCTAATCAGGAAATGCAGGTTACACCCCAGCTCCCTTTGTGTCACTGTCTGGTGTGAGGTGAAAAACAACCCAACTGTCAAACTGACCCAGACAGGGAATCCACAAACACGGCAGAGTCACAGAATGGTTTAAGCAAGAAAATGCTCACTTTCTAAAAGTGGCATTTTCAAACGCACAATCTCAAAATCAACTTTACTAAAAGATGTATTTTTAAATTGTGAGTTCAGGGACCCCAAACTCCACATGTCCATCTACTTTCTAGGGGAATCTACACTTTAATCATATTTAAAGGTAGCCTCCATGTTATCCTATGAGAGAGACAGGCCTTGCAACAGTGAAAAACGAAGTTGGCAGTATTTCACTGTCAGGACATATAAACCACATTACTATATGTCCTACCTTATCCATACACTGCACCCTGCCCTTGGGGCTACCTTGGGCCTACCTTAGGGGTGCCTTACATGTAAGAAAAGGGAAGGTTTAGGCCGGGCAAGTGGGTACACTTGCCAAGTCGAATTTACAGTGTAAAAATACACTTACAGACACTGCAGTGGCAGGTCTGAGACATGATTACAGGGTTACTTGTGTGGGTGGCACAACCAGTGCTGCAGGCCCACTAGTAACATTTGATTTATAGGCCCTGGGCACCTCTAGTGCACTTTACTAGGGACTTAACAGTAAAACAAATATGCCAATCATGGAGAACACATTTTAAACAGGAGCACTTGCACTTTAGCACTGGTTGGCAGTGGTAAAGTGCCCAGAGTAACACAAACAGTAGGATCAGAGTCCAGCACACATAAACAACCTGGGGAACAGTGGCAAAAAGTTAAGGGAGACCACGGCAAGGATGAAAAGTCTAACACGTGTCCCCCCCAGCTAAAAGTGGGGAGCAACAACCCAACCTCATGGGAGTTCTCATCACTAAGGCGGAAGAACCTGGACAGACCATCAGCATTGGCGTGCTCTGTACCAGGACGATGTTCCACCGTAAAGTCCATCCCCTGTAGGGAAATGGACCACCTCAACAGTTTTGGATTCTCACCCCTCATCTGCATTAACCATCTGAGGGGCCTGTGGTCGGTCTGAACTCGGAAGTGAGTCCCAAACAAGTAGTCTCTTAGCTTCTTCAGTGCCCAGAGCACAGCAAACGCTTCGCGTTCTATGGCACTCCACCTACGTTCCCTGGGTAGTAACCACCTGCTAATGAAGGCTACGGGTTGATCTAGGCCCTCTTCATTAAGCTGTGAGAGTACTGCTCCAATACCATGCTCTGAGGCGTCTGTTTGCACAACAAACTCCTTGGAGTAGTCAGGTGCCTGCAGCACAGGTGCTGTGCACATGGTAGCCTTCAGGGCATCAAAAGCGTTCTGGCAAGCCTCTGTCCAGATCACTTTCTTGGGTTGCTTCTTAGAAGTCAACTCAGTTAAGGGGGTAACAATGGTACCATATCCCTTAACAAACCTCCCGTAATGTCCTGTGAGACCTAAAAAGGCTCTCACTTCAGTCTGGGTCTTGGGAGGCTCCCAAGCCAGAATCATGTCAATCTTAGGCTGTAGGGGTGCCACCTGGCCACTCCCCACCTGGTGTCCTAAGTACACCACAGAACCCTGCCCTATTTGGCACTTGCTCACCTTAATAGTGAGGCCTGCCTTCTGCAGGGCCTCTAACACTCTCCAGAGGTGTTGCAGGTGTTCCTCCCATGTGGAACTAAACACAGCAATGTCATCCACGTAGGCGGCACTGAACTCATCCAGTCCTGCCAACACCTGGTTGACCAACCTCTGAAAGGTGGCAGGGGCGTTCTTCATCCCAAAGGGCATCACATTGAAGTGGAAGTGCCCATCTGGGGTAGAGAATGCTGACCTCTCCTTTGCCCCCTCAGTTAAGGCAATCTGCCAGTACCCAGATGTTAAATCAAATGTACTGAGGTACTTGGCAGCTCCTAACCGATCAATGAGCTCATCAGCTCGGGGGATGGGGTGTGCGTCAGTCTTGCTCACCGCATTGAGACCCCGGTAGTCCACACAGAACCTAAGTTCTGGAGTGGCACCAGGAGCAGCAGCCTTTGGGACCAAGACCACTGGGCTGGCCCAAGGACTGCTGGAGTGCTCAATAACCCCTAGGGTTAACATTTTGGGACTTCCTCCTTAATGCAAGCCCTGACCCTGTCAGTCACCCTGTAAACCTTATGTTTAACAGGTGTACTGTCCCCAGTGTCCACATCATGTGTGCACAGGTGTGTGACTCCTGGGATCAGGGAAAACAGCGAGGCGAACTGTCCCAGCACGTGGCGACAGTCATTCTGCTGTTCCTCAGTCAGGGAGGGGAAGAGGATCACTCCCTCCACAGACCCATCTTTCTCTCCTTCAGACAGGAGGTCAGGAAGAGGCTCACTCTCTTCCTCCACCCCGTCATCTGTCGCTAGGAGCATGATAGCTCAGTTCGCTCAAAGTGTGGTTTGAGGCGGTTGACATGTAGAACCCTCAAAGGGTTCCTGGGGGATTGCAAGTCTACCAGATAGGTGACCTCGCTCTTTCTTTCCACCACCTCAAAAGGCCCAGACCACTTATCTTGGAGAGCCCTAGGCTCCACTGGTGCCATGACCCACACTTTTTGTCCAGGCTGAAACTCAACCAGAGTGGCATTCTGGTCGTACCACCGTTTCATATCCTCCTGGCTTGCTTCCAGGTTCTCCTGAGCGAGACTCCTGAAGCGGGCAGTCTGGTTTCTTAGTGCCGGCATGTAGCTAAATACATCCTGGGGTGGTTTACTAGGAGCTTTCTCCAAAGCCTCCTTCACCAGACTGAGCGGTCCCCTCACAGGGTGGCCATAGATGAGCTCAAAGGGGCTAAAGCCAAGTCCCTTTTGAGGCACCTCCCTCCAAGCGAACAGAAGGCATGGCAAGAGGACGTCCCACTTACGCCTCAAGGGCTCTGACAGGCCCTGAATCATGCCTTTCAAGGTATGGTTGAATCTCTCAACCAGACCATTACTTTAGGGGTGGTAAGGGGTGGTGAACTTGTAGGTTACCCCACACACCTTTCACAGAGACTTCATATAAGTGGATATGAAGTTTGTACCTCTATCAGATACCACCTCCTTGGGGAACCCCATGCGGGTAAAAATTCCCATCAAGGCACGTCCCACCATGGGAGCAGTGACCGTCCTTAGAGGAATGGCTTCTGGGTACCGTGTGGCATGGTCCACCAAGACCAGGATAAACCTGTTGCCCATGGCTGTCTTGGGATCCAGAGGCCCCACAATGTCAATTCCTACCCTTTCAAATGGAGTACTGACTACAGGTAAAGGTTGGAGGGGAGCTTTGCATTTCCCCCCACTCTTGCCACTTGCCTGACAAGTCTGACAAGACCTACAATAAGCAGCTGACTGCTTGTGCATCAAGGGCCAGTAAAAGTGGGAGACAAGCCTCTTATAGGTCTTGTCCTGCCCTAGATGTCCTGCCAAAGGCACATCATGAGCCAAACCCAGTAGGAAGGCCCTGAAGCACTGGGGTACCACCAGCATATGAGCTGACCCAGGCTCAGGAACCTTAGGCTCACTATACAGGAGGCCATCCTCCCAATATATCAGGTGAGTACCTGGCGCCTCGCAAGCCGCCTGGGCTGCAGCCTGCTGCCGTAGCCCCTCAAGAGTAGGGCACTCCTTCTGCGCTGTGCAGAATGCTTCCCTGGTGGGTCCCCCTTCCTGCTGCCACTGTGACAGCTCAGGGACCTCCCCCAGTTCAGCCACCTGTTCCCCTGTAGGCTCCGGGGCATCACCCTCAGGCTCTGCCTCCTCCCGGACCGTGGGAACTTCTGGGGCCGGTTTACCGCGCCCCCTGCCCTTCCCCTTCTTGGCGGTCCCCTGTGCCACTGTTTCAGGCTCCAGGGGCTCTTGACTACTCTGACTGGCTGCCACAAACCGGGTGGATACGCATACCCACTCAGGCAGACCCAACATCTCCAAATGAGACCTGTGTTCCACCTCCTTCCAAGGGGAATCCTCCAGGTCATTACCTAGCAAACAATCAACAGGCATGGTTGGACTCACAGCTACTTTCCAGGAACCTGAGACCCCCCCCATTCAAAGGGTACCTGCGCCACTCTGTAGAGGCGCTCAGAGTTGTCTACCGCAACTACTTGGTGAAGTACCCGGGGATCAATCTGCTCTTCAGACACCAGGTGGCTCCTCACTGTAGTCACACTGGCTCCTGTGTCTCTCAGAGCCTCCACCCTCTGTCCATTAATGGTCACCCATTGCCTGTACTTCTTAGTATTATCAGGCACTAGGTTTCTCTGGACCATCTCACTGTCCCCTAGTGAGACAAGGGTCATTTTTGCTGGTTCCCACCCACCTGAAACCAACTTCTCCCCAAGCGCTACATTGGCCAAACCCTGGGACAGTACACCAGTGGGTGCCGGTGTACTTTTGGGGCATTTGGCGTCTCCCCTCACATGACCCACCTGGTCACATGCATAGCACTTACGTGGGTGACCACCTGCCACTGGCTTCCCTTTGGACAACCATGGCTTCTTTTCACTGGGGGGTTGGGAATCCTTACCCTGGGAATCAGTTTGGGGCCCTTTAGAGAACTCCCCCTGTTTGCCCTTACCCCCCCTTTCTTCTGAGAGGGACCCTGCCCACCCTTGGCGTGGTCTCCCCCATACCTGTTTTAGACCCTGGTGCTCTCCCAGCGGTCCGCTTCCTGCGCAAGCTTCCTGGGGCCAGTCAGCTTGCTGTCAATGAGGTGCTGGTGCAGCTCTGGAAAACATAAACTGTACAAGTGCTCCAAAGCAATTAAATTGTAAAGCCCCTCATACGTGTTTACCTTACTGCCCTTCACCCAACCATCCAGTGACCTGCAAAAAGAATCAACACATTCCAACCATGTTTGGGATTCCTTTCTCTGGTAGAACCTAAACTTCTCCTTGTACTGCTCAGGGGTGAGACCATACCTGGTGAGTAAGGCCTCCTTCATGAAAGGGTAAGGGAGACTCTGAGCATCCCTAAGGCCGTCAGTGTGTCCCTCCCCTCTGCCTCAAAATGCTTCCACAGGGCTGCCCCCCAATGAGCTTCAGGGATAGGGTTCATGTGGAGAGCTGACTCATAACCCTTGCACCACAAGTAGATATCATCCTCCCTCTTATAATCCCTCACAAGGTCTTTTGGGATGTGTACCCTTCTCTCCGGCTGCACTGTAGGATTGCTGCCACCATCCCTACTGGACTGGCTCCTCTGATCTAACTCCTTTAAGTTAAGCTCATGAGCCAGCTGCATCTTCCTTTCCTCAAGGACTGCTCTTCTCTCATCTTTTTCTTTCTCCAGATTGAGCTTCTGCAGCTCCAATTGGTATGCCCTCTCTGCCTGTCTGTCCTGCAACTCCTCAGGTGTCAGACCCTTGGATGAGACACTGCTACCTGCCCTGGAGACCTTCTCCCTGGACATAACAGGCCCGCCCACAATACCATTGTGTACTGAACACTCTTCCTCATCCTCCTCATCTCCCTCATCCTCTGTGTGCCCTTCAGTGCTCTTGGCTGTCACCCAGGCCCTCAGCGCCTTTTGCAGCTCCTCCTTCCTGGATGAGCTCTTAATGGGACAGTCAAAACATTTACAGAACTGCTTCAACTGAGCTTTGGTATAACTCTCCAATTTCTCAAGGTCAAAGTCAGCTCCAACTGATGCATCTCCAAGTAGAGACATGATGAAAGGTAAAAAGAGTGCAAAGTTCCAAATGAAGAAACAAGTTCCCAAATGAAGTTCAAAGTCAATCAAGGATCAGCGAAAAAAAAACAAAGTGGACGTAGGGAAAAATCCACAAAAAGAGAAAAAGCAAAAATCTCAAGACAAGCGGTATGTGGTCACATAGTGGTCTGAACTCAAACAGTAGTGTACACTTAATTACTGTATGTCAAGAACAAATACAAGTCCAAATCCCAACCACTGATCACCAATGTTAGAAATGGGGTCTTTGGTTGACAGTCAGGTTACCCCCTTTTCAAGCAAGGACCCTCACTCTAGTCAGGGAAAAAGAGAATCACCCTCAGCTAACCCCTGCTTACCCCCTTAGTAGCTTGGCAGAGCAGTAGGCTTAACCTCAGAGTGCTCGGTGTAAAGTATTTGTACCAACACACACAGTAACTTAATGAAAAACACTACAAAATGACACAACACCAGTTTTGAACAATAGGACATCTTTATCTAAACAAAACAAGACCAAAACGACAAAAATCCAACATACACAAGTCAAGTTATGAATTTTTAGAGATTAAACTCAAAAATAGCGCTTAGAAACAAAAATGCTTCGATGAGATATTAACACAGCGTCGTGACGGAGTTGTTCCCAATAAGCCGACACCAGCGGCGCCGGACACGGAGTCGTGTAGACCCCCAAGTACAGTACCTTTGGTGAAGAGTGAAAACAAGCTGATGCGCGAAGTCGAGGATCGCGGCGTCTGTGCGAAACGTTAAATCAGTGCACTTCGAGCGGCGTCGGTCACGACGTGGTGCGGCGACTTCCACAGAGTCGCGGACTTCAGCGGGGCGCTGCGGCGTCGGGCCTGCGAAGAGCGTCGCGTTCCAGCGAAGGCCACAGCGCCGGGTGCAGGCGGAGTTACCGGATTCAGCAGTGGCGTCGGTCCGGAGTCATCCGAAGTCGATTTCCTTGGATTTCCACCAGCTTTCCTTTCAAGGGCCCAGGAACTGGATAGGGCACCACTTGTCAGAGCAGGAGTCTATCCAGAGACTCCAGGTGCTGGCAGAGAGAAGTCTTTGCTGTCCCTGAGACTTCAAACAACAGGAGGCAAGCTTTAAAATCAAGCCCTTGGAGATTTCTTCACAAGATGGAAGGCACACGAAGTCCAGTCTTTGCCCTCTTACTCTGGCAGAAGCAGCACTGCAGGAAAGCTCCTCAAAGCACAGTCACAGGCAGGGCAGCACTTCTTCCTCAGCTATCAGCTCTTCTCCAGGCAGAGGTTCCTCTTGGTTCCAGAAGTGTTTCTCAAGTCTGTAGATTTGGGTGCCCTTCTTATACCCATTTTAGTCTTTGAAGTCACCTTTCTTCAAAGGGGACTCACACCTACTTGTGAAATCCTGCCTTGCCCAGGCAAGGCCTCAGACACATACCAGGGGGTTGGAGCCGGCATTGTCAGAGGCAGGCACAGTCCTTTCAGATGAGAGTGACCACTCCACCCCTCCCTCCTAGCAGATATGGCTAATCAGGAAATGCAGGTTGCACCCCAGCTCCCTTTGTGTCACTGTCTGGTGTGAGGTGAAAAACAACCCAAATGTCAAACTGACCCAGACAGGGAATCCACAAACACAGCAGAGTCACAGAATGGTTTAAGCAAGAAAATGCTCACTTTCTAAAAGTGGCATTTTCAAACGCACAATCTCAAAATCAACTTTACTAAAAGATGTATTTTTAAATTGTGAGTTCAGGGACCCCAAACTCCACATGTCCATCTACTCTCTAGGGGAATCTACACTTTAATCATATTTAAAGGTAGTCCCCATGTTATCCTATGAGAGAGACAGGCCTTGCAACAGTGAAAAACGAAGTTGGCAGTATTTCACTGTCAGGACATATAAACCACATTACTATATGTCCTATCTTATCCATACACTGCACCCTGCCCTTGGGGCTACCTAGGGTCTACCTTAGGGGTGCCTTACATGTAAGAAAAGGGAAGGTTTAGGCCTGGCAAGTGGGTACACTTGCCAAGTCGACTTTACAGTGTAAAAATACACTTACAGACACTGCAGTGGCAGGTCTGAGACATGATTACAGGGTTACTTGTGTGGGTGGCACAACCAGTGCTGCAGGCCCACTAGTAACATTTGATTTACAGGCCCTGGGCACCTCTAGTGCACTTTACTAGGGACTTAACAGTAAAATAAATATGCCAATCATGGAGAACCAATTACGTACACATTTTAAACAGGAGCACTTGCACTTTAGCACTGGTTGGCAGTGGTAAAGTGCCCAGAGTAACACAAACAGTAGGATCAGAGTCCAGCACACATCAACAACCTGGGGAACAGTGGCAAAAAGTTAAGGGAGACCACACCAAGGATGAAAAGTCTAACAGGGCCTCTGTGGTATTTGCAGTTCTTTTGTTTTTGATTTGTTTTGGGTTTTAGAATTCCTGATCCAAACCCTGAAGACAACTTTCTTAGAACAACAGTGACGCTCCTTCAAGAACCAGTGTTTGTTTCTCTTCCCTTCCCAAATCCCTGTTGCCAATCTCTTTCCCCCAGAGGCTATTCGCTAGTTACATGTTCATTTCAGATATAAGAGAATAGTGTTTAGGGGTGAGGGTTTTATTCTCTTCGCTCCAGCGGAACCTGGAATTCAGGTGAGTGGACATGGTCTTGTCACTGTCCACCTGGAATTGGAATTATCCATCATTGGTGGGGACTCTTGGTAACTAGAAAGGACAGCTTGCAGTGCACTTTACAGTACCTCAGGTGAAGTGCCTGGTGACCTGGTCTTTCCTTTTGCACAATGCTTTCAGTCCAACTTCAGTGGCATGCTGGACAAATCAACTCTCAATGCTAACCCTGTCTCATGATCATCTGTAGCATTCATCGCACTGTGTTACTGAGTAATACACAGGAGGACACAGCTATCTTTTAAACTATGGCTGCAATATTCAGGTATCTCAATAATTGAATGTGACTTCAGAATCCAAAACGTGTTTCACAAAGTTCACATGTTCTCATGCGTTCAGAGATGTAATGATAGGCTTCCTGAAGTTTGACTGCAGAAGCTTTTTCAGGGGCCATCTACAGATCATTCAGGAAAATATGTGATTTGTATTACCTGATTAAACTGAAAACTCCTGAACAGCACAAGAGACGTTTAATTCCAATGGCTTCAATGGGTGTTATATTGAGGTGGTGCAGTTCATCTGGCAGCTGATGACTTTATTGAGGAATGTGTCAACCTACCTGAGTGACTGAGAGGTAAAGACAAATATGGAGCAGTGAAAGGTGCTAGACGTGCCTCCAATAATGTTACTTTAGCAGCAAGTTAATGACCTTTTACTTTTAGTAACGCTTATTCTGATGGATAGATTAGCTAACTGTGGATTCCTCCTCTTTTTTTAATATATCTCATGCACCGGTTTAGACCATGAACTTTTTGAAAGCTTTCCCACGTCGATAGGGGGCATCTGTATATACATGGTCGAGAAAGCCAATGAGGCTTGCGGAGTCTTGCATTGAGATGCGTTAGCGCAGGGGACAAGATGCGCTACACTGGCACAGTGTCAGCATCTGGCTATGTTGGCATGGAAGAAGCCACCGGGGCATGCAAGAACTTGCACCGAGAAGTGTCAGAGCATTGGGGATGAGTTGCGTCGTCCCAAGCCAGAGTCGATGACGGTCTTCGTAAAGATACGTGTAGATGCATCTGTATCGAAGAAGCTTTTTATGTGCCTGTTGCTTGAACAGGGGGCAAGCCGACAGAATCTTAGAGATTCCTTGGAGTTCTGGCTCCACACAGGTAGGCTAAGTTCAGTAGTGTAGTGCCATCTTTTTGTAAGGGGTTACTTTTCCCCCAGTTTTGTCTCAACTTGCCTACTGTTTGCTACCCATACAATAGATCAGTAAATATAAAGACACACCGGGAGCCTCTCAGATAGAATGGCAACAAGAAAGATGGGATAATGCCGAGGGCTGGGTTTTCACCAGTGAGACATGCAGTGATCTGTAGGTCATTAGTTCTAATATCAGCAAAATCAACTCAGACTTCCTTCCTTCTGAGAAGGGTCTTTCATGGACTCTGTAGCAAAGAATTATGATCTGGTCAAGAAAGGGCAGAAACTAATTATCTCTTTGTGAAGGTTTTGGATAATAATTCAGCTATGCAGCCACTGAGCATGTGTGCTCTGACCTCTGTACATGGTGAAAGATTGACTATTTACCTTTCAAGTAACACCACAATACTCTGGCATATAAAGCCAATTTCACCATGTCTAAAAAAGGAAGCACAAGCACTTTAGCACTGGCTAGCAGTGGTAAAGTGCACAGAGTCCTAACACCAACAAAAACAAAGGGGTGAAGGCAAAACATCTGGGGGAAAGCCACCCTAAATCTGACAGGTCTAAAAGCAGCACCCTCATCTACAGACCACGAGGACCCCGCACCAACTTCATCATCAACATTACAGACTTTGCGGATCCACTCGCCATGGACTTCAGTGCCTTCATCCTTCCGGGAGACCTAAATTTTCACTTACAGGACCGATCTGACCTGAGCTCAGTCACACTACTCGAAAGCCTTTTTAACCTCAGCCTGACACAACACGTCTCTGGAGCCAGCCTTGCTGCTGGACACCTCCTGGACCCGGTCTTCACTCTCCTTCAGCGAAATCAGGGACAACAAACATTCACCCACCACCTGGACAGACCATGTCCACATCAGTTTCAACATCAACTTTCCGCACCGCAGAAGAACTTCCTGGACAGAAGGTCCAGCCCATTGTTGCTGGAAGAACATATCCAAGTAGAATTGGCTTCTGCCCTCTCCTAGAAACCCTCCGAGCAAACCAGTAACCTAGCCAAAGACATCAAGAACTCGAATGGCTGGAGCATTGCCTGCACCGTGACCCTGGCCCCCGCAAATGTAGAACAGCAAGAATACAAACTCAGGCTGGCTGGGACACAGAACACAGACTGACAATTCGGCCCTGAAAGCAACTGGAATGAAGGTGGATAGTGAGCAAGGAAACCATGGCAAATGATGTCTTCAAATTCTCCTTGAGGCACTACCACCAGCAAATCCATAATACCAATTGGAAGGCCCTAGTAGATTGATGCCAGCAGCAACAGGAGCAAATACATATTCTCTATCATCAGAGATTTCACAGGCTTGCAGTCACCCACAGCAACATCACCTATGAAATGATCTCCCAGACTCCCACCAACAAAATCACACCCATATATGACAACTTCGAGCCACAAACTGATCCCATCAACCTAGCAGCTAATCTTTTAGTTTCTGCTGAAGAAGCAACCCTGACTACATGGAACACCACCACAGGCATTAAATCCATCCACTCTAGAACAGCATAGGACCCAGGGGCCCACCATGCTTTCAACAGAGGACACCCCCCATCACTCATCCCTATCGTCTCAATCAGCACTGCCACATTTTGTGGAATCCTGGAAACATGGAGCTGTCAACGCCCTATTAAAGAAGCCCTCAGCAGACCCAACCAAGCTCACAGATGGTCAGCCAATTTCCCTCCTACCTTTTCCAGATAAGATCCTGGGAAAAGTTAACAATAGATGCCTCACCAATCAAGTCATCAACCACTGGATCCTCAACACCATGCAGTCTGGATCCAAAGCAACAGATATCATACGGATGATCCTAGACAAAGAACGATGGCTTTCACCCTACTGGACATCTTTGCAGTGTTTGACATAGTCTCCCAGCCATCCTCATCAGATGGCTACATGAGATGGCCAATAAGGGACCCACCCTTTAATGGATCTGGTGATTTGTGACCAGAAGAAATCAGACAGCAATATCCCTATTGCTATCTGTAGATGATGCACACTGTGTAAGGTAGCCCCAAGAGTTGTGGGTTTCAGCTCTGTACTTCCAGAGACATAGGACATGATAAAGGTGCCTGTGAAAGAGGAAGGAGGGTGGGTCAGTCTTTAACCATGCGATCTGGCGCATATAGTCATGTGATCGGATAACTTCATGATGTCAGGTTGCATGCAGTAAATCGATAGACTGTGCATGCTTTGTCTGTGCACAGTTTATCTGCCATCTGCTTTCACTTTCTCTTTAAGGAGCTGCAGTGCTTTACAGCATCACCTCAGAGAACTGGAGTTGCTTAAGAACACTTTCCTTGCCCTGCCTCCTACTGCCAGCCTCTCCGCAGGGCTCCAACTTGCTGCAAACCCTCTCTAATCCATGGCCAGGGCTTAAAAGGCCATGTATGGAAAGCAAGGAAACACTCACTTTGAAAGAGGCCCCCAATGGATCCTTTATTCGCACACAACTTCAAAGTAAGAGTACATAACAATTTCTCAACACACAGTTAACTTCAAAGTAAAAGTACAGAACAATTTCTCAACATTCACTCCAAAAGCTTTGAAGGTAATCCATGTGCGATCTGCCGTTACTGTTTGCATTTCACATATTTCACTTTATCTTGTATTCACAAAATGCTGCCCCCGGGGGAGCATCCATTTTCAATGACACGCCATGAAAGTGCTGTAATATTTAATGAATGCCCCTTCAGAGCCTATGGTTTGTGAGCAATGTAAAAACTGTGCTTTAAAATACATTACATTACCATTTTTTTCTAAATATTTTTGAGGAAGGACTCCCGCACCCTACAAAAGCCTGTCTAGAAGAATTTGGAAGTGCTTACCTCACTCGCTGGAATTAAGTGCAATTATTGCACCCCACCAGTTTTGGAGTACAACATTTGCCCTGATTCCAACTAATGAGCCAGGATTTCACAACAAATTTCACTGGGGCAATTTCAGGGGTATGAAATGGCAGGTCAAGGGTAGCAGCCACTTTCCTAGCTATTACTGGCCTTAATGGTCAAGATGTGCAGAAAGCATGTCGAACACATAAAGACTGACCTAGACCCAAGTGCAAGCGCTAAAATGGATGCAAAATGTATTTTTCAATTGAACCCAACATGAAATGATCGACATTGTGCTCACGTCAGTGTTATCTACAGTCCTTTACCGCCAGGCCCCATCTGATAATAACTACCCTGCAAAAACAATGCACTAGAGATAACACTGCAAGACAGTTGACGCAGAACCTATGCGTGCACTGCATTCCCCGTTATTTCGAAGATAGGTATCCATGGGAGGGAAAAATTAACCCAATGCCTGCACAAATGTATTTTGCACTGGAGTTTTTTATGCCAATTAATATCAAACAGCTTAGTTACCTGGTAGACGAACAACTGAGGACTGGCTTGTGGACAGAAACAATATATCTTTTGCTTAATATCAGAGCGAAATCTTGTTGGTCTAAGGGGGAAACCATCTCGAGACAACTCAAACACATGTACGCAAGCATCTCAAAATTTGAAAAAAGTACGTGTGTAGTGAGTCGGTAAGAGGAAACACCGCCCTGAAAGTTCAAAGAACTTTCAGTATTTGTTTTTCAAGGACAGTCTATACAGATAAAAATGCTATTCTGTGACCACGTCAGATGAACTAAGGGAGTCTCCTATAGCAGGGGCGCCCCTCCACGTGGGCGGAGGAGAGTCGCCCCACCAAAAAATGCCCCCTAGAACAGAAAAATAAAATGGTAATAAACTTTGTTTATTATCATTTTATTTTTCAGTGCCCCATCCTGAACTGAGTGTCAGGACGGGGCATGGCAATTGATGCCGAGTGGCAGCAGGGAGCTGTGCACTTGTTTGAAGTGCGCATGTCCCTTTGGCCAGCCGTCTTGCGACGACCAGTCTAACATGCGCACTTTAATCAGTTTAAGCGTCTTTAAACGTCTTATGACAGGTGGGTTAGAGAAGGCACATGCCTCCAGTGCTCTGGTGAGCGCTGAGAGAGCCTACTTCCACCAATCCTGCATCAAACCAGCATCAGGATTGGCTTGTGCAGTTTCCTGGTTCCTGTGACACTGCACGTTGGAGCTGGCTGGCACTGTCCTATACCAGACATCCACTTCAACCTCATAAAAATCCTACTGTGATGAGTGGTCCCTGACAGAGGAATGCAGCTTTGCAGCAATCCACACCCAGCAATTACGTTAGAGGTGACCCAAATGGAAAGAGAGAATATTATAACCTTTTCTCCAACATTCCCACCAGTCTCCTGAGGATGGCAAGGAACAAAGATCAACCCTCAACCCTGGATTAACTCACTCAGTTGTGTTTGTTCGCCACCCCCTATGAAACCCACAACCAACCCCGCTCCCAAGATTACGAGGAGTCAATAGTTGGAAATAACAGGTTGCAGTTTATTATCTTGATACCATAAATCACCAACTCCGGTCGCAGGAGGAAGAAATCAAATGTCACCTTCATAGCCTCATACTACACATAGAATATACTAAATCAGAGGTGTTGCATTCTGCAGATTCTAGGGTTACTGTGCAACTATTTATCTGTCTTCTTGAGACCATGTAGGCAGTGTCCAGGTGGCAATTGCAGTGTTTACTTTGTGGCTACCCTCTGATTATTATTCTTGAATCCCACCAGTGCCCCTGCCATAAGCCACACCAAGGACCATGGTGTGGCAACCTTCACCCTTCCTTAGCCTTTCAGCTGACCTGTGGGTGGTCTTGCTAACAATTATTGCTGCTACCTCTGTTATACTGAAAAAGGTTTTTCAATCCTTGGCTGCTCCCCTTCTTTGCTTCTCCCCTATGAACTGACTATAAATAACTCGCTAGCTTCAATGCCCCAGTGATGTTTAGCAAAAGCACGTTCCTGCCTACCTTAAACAAGTGGATCCTATGCTCCATGTAAAACCCAGGGACCTGGAGGTTGATCAGCCCATGCAGTATGCACAGGCCCTTTGGTAATGTCACTGTCAATCTTCATGAATGTAATCTATAGGAAACAGGGAAAGGACTGTGGGAAGAGTAGAAAGTGATTTCCCATTGGTTGGATGATGTAAGGGATATGGGTTAATAACCAGCAGTCTAATAAGGTGTTAGCTAGCAATAACAAGAAAGAGCTACTACAGCACCATCTTTTCCTTAGCAGTAAACAAGAGTAGCATCTTTAGAAAGTACCAAGCCTGGCATGAATGGGAATGGGAAGGATGGGTATCTAGGAAAGCTACTTAAGTTTAAAGGAGTGTACACCCTAAGTGATTGAACACTGGGACTTTCTAGCGCGCCTGTCATATGATTAATGGTACTGTATTTCACATCTTAGAAGAGGATGTATATGAATTAATGGAAAAATGAAAACCGAGAAACCACATTAGTGAAAACCAAATCATAGAAAACCAGTTTTAAGGAAAAACAATTTTAAGGAAATACAAATTAATCGAAAATTCAAGGAAACAATTTAAAGGAAAGATATGTTAAGGAAAAACCCCAAATCTCTGTTAGACCTGGCATCCTTTGTGTGGTTTCTCCTAACCTTTTGGCCTCTGACCCCCTGTTTTCTGACTTCATTTTTGCTGGCTTTAGGATTTTGTGCACTTTAAAACTGCTGACCAGTGGTCAAGTGCAGGTGCTCTGTACTGTAAACATGGTAACAGTGCCTTATCCACAAGTGGCATATTTAATTTACTTGTAGATCCCTAGCAAAGCGCACTGTAGGTGTTTAAGGTCTGTAACTAGAACCCTACTCGTGGCCTGCAGCACTGATTGTGCCATCCACTGCAGTAGCCCTTCAAACATGTCTCAGGCCTGCCACTGCAGAGCCTGTGCGTGCAGTTTTAAACTGCAGTTCCGCCCTGGCAAGTACACTCACTTGATAGGCCCAAACCTTCCTTTTTATTATATAATAGTCACCGCTAAGGTAGGCCCTGGTTAGCCCCAAGGGTGGGTTGCAGTTTATGTGAACAGTTGAACATGTACTTTTAAGTTCAACATGTCCAGGTAGAGAAAAACGATTAAATTCGTTTTTCACTACTGAAAGGCCTATCTCTCCTATAGGTTAACCTTTAAGTATAACTTCCAGTTGGGAAAATATAAAAATATGGGGTTTGGTGTCTCTGGACTCACAATTTAAAATCACAACTTATGGTCAAGTTGGATTTTAAATTGTGAGTCTGAAAATGCCACTTTTAAAAAGTTGGCATTTTTATTACTTTAACCATTCTGTGCCTCTGCCTGCCTCTGAATTCACGTCTGGGGTGAATGACAGCTGGGCTTTGGCATTCCCTCTTAGACAGTCACATACAAAGGAAGCTTGGGTGTGACATTTGCATCCTGATGGTCCATCACAAGGCCGATGGGTCTTCCTGGAGTAGTTGGGATGGAGGAGCTGACACACAGCTAACATAGGGATGTGCCTCTCCTCACACAAAGGGCTGCATAACCCCCTGTAGAGTGTCAGGAGCCAGGGAAGGAAGGACACAGACCTTGTGCACTTCAAAGGCATATCTTTGAAATCTCCTCCATTTCAAATGCTCAACTGGTATACGTTCTGGGCCCCAAAACCCCACCAAAGCAGAACTGTACTGGAACTAAGGACATTCTGCCAGGAGTAAGGACTGCTGTGCTGCCAGGAGGGACTGCCACTCTGCTAACTGCATTGTTGTGTTGACCTGTTGCCTGCTTCTTCTTGCCTGAAGTGCGAAGGTCTGGACCTGTTCTCTACATCCTTGAACCCAAGATTCTCCAAGGGGTTTGTTGGCTTGCCCCTATTCTCCTGCAGTCTCAAGGACATCAAAGGATGCTTGTATCTCTCCTGGTATTGCTGGATTCTGCCATCTGTGAGTCCTACCCTTGCCTGCGGTGCCCCCCACCAGTCCTAGGCTTTAGAAAAGGGTTCTGCAGCTGTTGCCTGTAAAAACCAATGTATCATCACCACCGCTCGACAACACTTGCATGGCTCCACGATGATGCATTGCATTCATCTCAATGGAGTTCAACGCCGATGCGGGACCTGACTGCGAGGCTCAATGGCAACCCAGTGACCCGACATTGTGGAAAATATTGACACATCACCTTCGCAATTGATCCTCGATGTTAACACTTGCGCTAGCCAAGGTACTGTTTTAGCAGACCCTGGGTGAATTCTGTAGCTGGCCTACCCTCCCTCACGGTCGGCCTTAACTTTGGATTTTCAACGGTCCCTCATGACCTCCAATAACCTTTTGACCGCTAGTGACTTTCAAACAATACTTTTTGTTTATGCCTTAAAAATTCATTTCTCGACTTCTACTGATTGGATTTTTGCCGTTTTGATCTTGTTTTACTCAGATAAATATTCTCTCTTCTTCTAAACTGGTGTTGAGTCTTTTTGTGGTGTCCTTCACTGTGTTACTGTAATTAAGTGTTGCACAAATACTTTACACATTGCCTCTTAAGTTAAGCCTGACTGCTCGATGCCAAGTTACCAGAGGGTGAGCATCAGTTAATTTAGGGAGTGTAACTGACTTACCTTGACTCGGAAAGTGGTCCCTTCTTGGACAGGGTGCACACCTCTGCCAAGTAGAGACTCAATTTCTAACAATCACATTAAGCGTGGAGTTTATAGGTAGTGAGGCGTTTTTGGGTTCAGGCATGGGTAATGTGTAGGGGTGGTGAGGGGCTTTTATTGGTCAGGGAGTGGTGGCGTTCAGATGTAGAAAGAGCTTTTTAGGGTTCAGGGAAGGGTGGAAGTTAGTGTTGGTGAGGGTTTTGTTAGGGATCAGGAATAGGTGGAGTATTGGGGCAAGATATTTTTATGGTTCAAAAAGGGAGTTTAGAGGTGGTGATGGTTTTTAAGGCTCAATGATGGGTAGAGGTTATGGGTGGTGAACAATTTTGTGGGTGCAGGAATAGGTGGAGCTTATGGTGGTGGGGGTTTAGAGGTCTGGGATGCTTAAAGTTCATGGGCAGAAAGAGTTTTGGGGGGTTGAGGAGTTGGTGGAGTTTAGTGGTGAAGGTTTTTAAGGGTTCAGGGATGGGTGGAGTTTCAATGTAGAAAGAGTTTTTAGAGTTCATGGATGTGGGAGTTTGAGGTGGTGGGGGATTTCAGGTTCAGGTTTGGGTGAGGTTTAGGGGTGGGGTTTTAACGTTTCAGGGGTGGGTAGCTGTAGAACGGGTTTTTAGGTTCAGGAATGGCTGGAGTCTAGGGTTAGTGAGTGGATTTAGGGTTTGGTGATGAATGGAGATTAGCGCTAGAAATGGCATTTAGGGTTCAGGGATTGATGGAATTTAGGAGTTAGGGATGAGGTAGTTTAGGTGTGCTGAGGAGTCTGTAGGGTTCAGGATGGGTTGAATTTAGGGGTAGAAAGGGATTTTAGGGATTAGTAATAGGTGGAGTTTAGAGGTCAGGATGGGTATAGTTTAGGGGCGGTGAAGGTTCAGTGAATTAAAAGCATCCAATGTAGTTGTTTGACAATGTAAAATATATAAATACGAATAATGCCCCGTGAAGTAAAGCACTGAAATAGGTAGCTTCAGCAAAAATGTTTCTGAAAGTAATCCCTGAATCCATTGCATTTACACCTTAAAAAATAAGCATGGAATAGCCAATTTCGAAAAAAGACATTCTATGAACTAATTTCTATGAAACGGTAAATGCCATTTATTTTGCAACCTTCCATTAAACAGTTTGGGTTAAATGGTTTCTCAGTAGTGGTATTCCATTAAATTATTTTTCTATTAAATCACATACGACCCTTAGAAGAAAGAGGATGCAATTACATATTACTTTTACAATTTTATGCATGGATATGAAAAATGATTTATGCTTCTGTTTCAGTGAATAAGATAACATGTCTAAAGATCAAGTTTGCACCCTGACTGATAATATCAGCCAGTTAATGATGATCACACGAGGATGTACAGGTACAAAGTTTCTGCGCCACATGAAGATTCGGCATCTTGTTGCTATGTTTTAATCAACATGACTTGAGTGCTCAATTGGCCACCTCCTCAATTTTTGCATCATAGAGGTTTTGAACTTTGTTCATTCACCTAAACACGATACTGAAACCAAATCCACACTGGACTTGTGACAAAAATGTGAAATCCATCAGTAGGATATAAGTAGAAAATATTTGAACAATTCTGCACAAAAGAAAATAAATAAAAAAAACACGGAAATTCGAGTTACATACCAACATCCCATTGAAACTGAAGCAATTTCTGCCATCATATCTTATCAGCTCCACAAGATAAAGCATGCCACGCTGTAAGTCCCAAGCAAATAGAAGCACAGTCTGGTGTCAGAAAAATACACCTTAAGTAATAATATTAGCACGGATTCTGGAAATGTGGTCTGCGAATGCCATGGGATCTCTAAGACATTTTCGAGTATATTAAAACGGTTTACTTGTTAAGACGTCACACTGACAGTATTGGCACTGTTTTAACGTCATCTCTTTTAAACCGGTATAAAAAATACCGGCTTTTGCAATATAGTATGTTTTGCTGTGTCGGAATGTAGTAATCAGAAATTGATGGAACATATCGCCAAATAAAGGGCCAGCATAAAGTGGGGAATAAACCGTCAATGTGAACCAATGTATGGTAGAAATCACTGAAAACACAGTACCATTTAAGAGGCTGCAATCACCCACAAGAACGGACTGGATGGATGCTTAATTAAGAAGCACACAAAAACAAACACAGCCAGATGGCAGACTAGTGGCAAGCCGTGTGCAGTTCCACAGTCTGCTTATCTAAGAAGACAGCGGGCCCAGACTGAGGGCAACATATTTCGCCAGTTCAAGGAGTATGTCTATGCATGAGAGTCAATTTCAGGCCTAATGGGAGAGCGCGGAGGAGAGGAAGTAATACCAACCACCCGGAAGTGTCAGTCAATACTATTACTAAAGCTGGCTGCAATCCTCTAGATATTGCTAGTGGTAGCTTCTAGTCCACAGCAGCACAATATGGTGGATTCTCGCAAACAACCTTTAGGTTCATCTGCCATCCTGTGGTGGAAGTCTTAACCCATATATGGTGCGCACTTGTGTAATCTTCCGCACACAGAGAAAGACTTGTGCATACAAAAGATGGCTTTCATCTTTAGGATGCCAAAATCCATTTGGGGCATAGATTGCACACATATCCCAACGCCTGTACCAGGTTCATACCCGCATCGTGGCATACACAGCATAAGTTCTCAATGAATCCGCAATAGTATTTTTAAAACGGCTTCCAAATGAATGCCAAGGTATCCTATATTTTTTTAAAATTCGCAAAAAAGGCAGGTCGAGCCCACACACTATGGGTATTCGTAAATGCCTGGAGCGTAAAACCAAAAGTATTGGGCGTGGATGCACACCAGTGACGAGACTTGATGCAAGACATGCTGCACTGTGCACTGCTATCATCGGGGTGTTTATCTTTGACAATGTATGCGCACTACCCAGCCGATTTCAAAGTTATACAAACAGGTTCCTCCTTCTGATGTGAAGCGGAGGCCGTAATCACACTGTCGCAATGAACATCTAAGAAAATAGAGGCCGGCGGTAATTACTGCCAAATTATGACCATGGCGGTGAGAACTCCCATAGACAGCCAAAGTACCACACCATCCGCCAGGGCGTTAACACCACGCACGCCGGCGGTCGCCATCAACAGCCAGGCGGGAGACAAAGTGCCACCCACCATATCATGACACAGTACACCGCCACGATTTCCGGGGTGGAACCGACGCCATCAAAAGCTCAGCAGAAACAGAACACAGAAGACGAAAGACTCACCTACAGAAACACAGACAAGACCAGCTCCACCATGGAACCAGAACTGCAAGTCTTCCCGATGCTCCTCTATGCCATGCTCCACCTGGAACACCAACACCAACGAAGATGACGACGGTGAGTACAGCCGCCTAGCACACAAGGGAGGGATGGAGGGAGAGAGAGAGGGAGGTAAAGGAGAGTGACACACAAACGCATAACACACACCAGACACACACACACCATACACACACCCAGCTGCAGATGAAAAACAATGGTACACGACACATGGCAGAATAATGCAAGGACAACAAGAAGGCAGTAATGAGAATGTATTGAATGGGAAGAGATACCAAATGAACCAATTAGATAAAAAAGAGATATGTACAATTGTCCACAACAGGCCAATGCCCAGTCCAAAGTACAAAGGGCTCACATGGCCACAGGGTACAGTCCAAGGCCCAACTTGTCTCCTGACATCATCTGCACATAACTCTGCAGGGGCATAATTTCGCAAGTGGGCAGGCACCTCAGGGGGTTGGGGGTTGGGGAGCACCTCAGCTGAAGTCAGGAACTTGCTCACTTGTTCTGGAGGGAGCTTCATGCTCATATATCTGTGCTGGCGAGTGCAAGGTCACAGTCTCTCAGGTGGGTGACTTGCCCACCGGTTCCAAATAGGGCTCCATGCCCATTTCTCTGTGCTGAGGAGTGCAAGGTCACATGTGGACATTTTGTATGCTACCTGTATGATGAGTCCCAGCCCCACCATAGGCCTGCAAGTGAGGTGCACAAAAATTTAGCTGATGCTGTGCACATGTACCTTTTTCCCAGCACAACCATTAGAAAGTGTTGTGATGCATGCATAGCGCAACTTGGTAATGAGCAGGAACAAATTAGGCCAGCATCATGTATCATGTATTGAAGGGGGTCCCAAAACCTGTTTGGGTGGCATATGTATGTGCCACTGAGTAAGCTAAAAAATTCCTTTAGGACAATATTACCCGCACTGTGAAAGGCTGCTGAGAGCAGGTGAGATGGGCCCCCAATGTTCTCAGGAGAAGTGGTGAGGATCTGTTGCAACTCCTGCTGAGTACATCATTTACCTACACATAAATCGATGCATTTGGGCCCTACCTGCATCATGCTGTGCTTCAATACTCATGATGCACACACTTGGCTGGGGTAAGGATTGTACTGAGGGCCACAGGGATTGTAGTGATGCAATTGCTGCAGCACCCCTGTTGTTCCATTGGCCCATTTACTTAATTGGCCAAAGCCATGTAAGGGAGCTTGACCATGCACTGGGCCCAGACTACTAGCACTTCCCTGTTCAAATTCCTTACATATCACATACACCCTATACTATGTCTTTTACCACACATATTTGCAGAGTCAGTTCCACAGGCCTGCACCTTCTCACTGGCAGTATGGGGCTGCCTGCACCTGCTCCTTTACTGGCACATTACGCAGGTAACTCCACCAACAAATGCATCCTTGAACCACAGAGCAAGTGTTTCACTGTTGAGGCATATACTATGCCCATGTTCAAATCCCTCCCTGGACACATAATAGTATACCATGGCAACAATGCTTGGCCACACAATATTGCCAATACATCCATGAATTCAATCAGTCAATGTGCAGGTAGGTACAACTATCTTCACTTTAGTATGCTCCCATTGCATTACTGCTTATGTGTGTGCCTTGTGATGGCAAACACGCATTACTTAGGTCACTGAAGGATGTATGACGTCACTCCTCAACACCTTGACATGCCCAAACAACCCCTAGGTAGTAGTTTGTCAGTGCGCTATGACAATGAGGTAGATGACAACAACATCTGAGGCAGGCGCAAATACTATGAGTGTCACAATGGCCACTGCAACAACCACTGCATGCCCCTCAGATGCAATATACATTGTCAAGCAGTCCCATATGGCCATGGTGGTGCTGAGATAATAGACACCTGCATGACAAGGCCATGTAGCAATGGAGCACTGAGAAGCACCACAGGAGTGTCAGGGACAGTGATGGTTTGTAGGTGTGTGGGTCTACTTATCTGAGAATATGTGTGAGTGACTGATCACAGGTGTTTATTAGTTTCTCTGCTCTACCACTATGAAGACATGCTCACTCAGTCTAACTAGTTAACAGTAAACAATGTTGTCCATTAACAAAAATGTACAAATTACACTAACCAATGTTTTCAATCAATGTGTTGCAGGTGGACCTGCACCCTACACTGTCAGAGAGGTTGCCCAATTTAAATAACCTGATGTATCCAGTAAGTGTCATCTTGTGTGTTATGGGAGCAAATCATGGGTTTGGTGTGAGTCAGTCTGAAGTGTGGAATGCAACGTAAGATGGTTTTCCCTGACCAATGACCTGATTTAATTGGAGAATGGATGGTGACATCTTGCATGTTGGAATGTTGTGAAATGAGAATGGCTTGCATGTAGATCAAGGGGCAACGTGTGCTGGCATGGAATTTTGGGACATGGGAATTGACACGGGTGGCCAGTAATCCATTGGTGTCTACTATGGCAGGTCTCAGGGCAGTTGTTCATGTACATAGCATGCCTGTTTACAAACAATACATGTTGGAATCACGCATGCCTTAACAACGTGGTCGGGACAATGACCACGTTGTTACCACACATGCCTTTACCATGCATGCCTTTACAACAATTTTCCATTGCAAAAGCATGGCTGCTAAAGGCATGTGTGGGAATGGCATTTGTTGTTCTATCATACCACCCCCCAACCACCCCAAGCCCTCATACCAATCCATCTCTCAAAGCTCAAAAATAAAAATAATGCAAGCCCCTACCCAAAAATAACCAAGGCCCCCCACCCCCTTGTCCTAAAAAATAACATTCAGCCCAACAGCCCACCCACCCCAAGCCCTCTCTTCACCCTCCACCCCTGAAACCTAAAACAATAATAGCACAACGTTCTTACCCTAATATGGGAGGAAGATCCTTGAAGTACCAGGAGCCAAACTCTGGAACTCTCTGCCAGCTAACATTCGTATGATGACTCAGGAGATAGAATTTCGGAAGGCCATTAAAACTTGGCTATTCTAACAGCAAGGCAGTACTACTCTCCCTATGGAGGCGGTAAGATTCCTCCAATTTGTTTAATCTTCTAGTCTGATCAGCGCTACGAGGCCTCCGGGTAGTTTGGCGCTATATAAGCACTAGTAACATAACATAACATAACATAACATAACATGCTCAATCACCCACCCAACCCAAGCCCTTAATCCACCCCCACCCCTGACAACTAACCCCCAAGCCTGCCCCATCCCCACTTACTTCACCACGGCTACTCCCAGTCCACCCTGCCATTTTCTGTGCCTTCCCATGAATTTGCCTAGGTCAGCTTATGCGTGGTTAATGCACAGATAAAGGTATTTGTTGTTCCAGCAAGTGTGGTTATGCTTGCATGGGAAACGTCTGTATTGTTCCTAACCCGTTGTTTGTGATGTTTCACATTTACAAAGACTTTGTCACAATACCATTGTCACCACAGTGTGCCACACATAGCTTACACTTACTGACAAGACGGTACAGATGTGGGTGACATCTGCAGAGGTCTCTAGGGGGCTTATGTGGAGACACATACACCACAGGTGACTAGTACCCTTCAGATATCATAGCGTATATTTCTGAGCCCCCAGGGCCACCAGAGCATCACTTTTCGTGACGCTCCGGTGGCGCTATGTCCTGCGCCGTATTTACAAGGTAGCGTCAAGGCACTATTTGTGGATCAACACCACTGTGTAAATACGACTCCTTTACATGCAGCCCTTTGCGTGAAGGGGTGTGCAATGGCTGTTGCTGTGGGCGTACCACAGCGAGACCCATTGCAACTTGACACTGCCTCAGATTTACAGGTATTAGTATACCTAAAGGCAGCACCAAGATCTTACGCCACTGCAGGGGTGGCGTTAGCAAGACGCAACGAGGAGGAATACTTTTATTCCTCTTTGATTTTACCTTTTACTATGTATGTTGCACTTTGCAGCACACAGGGAAAGAGCAAAATGCCAGAAATGATTGTTTATGTGCGGGAAAGTGTCCTGTCCTGTACATAAACAATGATTTGTCAAATATGCTTTGGCACTTCTGTGTGTGCTGCATTCTGCTGCGCACATAGGAGTGCCAAATCTCCATTAGTGATTGTTTATGTGCAGGAAGAGACACCTTCCCACCCTTAAACAAACAAACCCCTCAATGCAGACATCCTTGCACGATGGAGCAAGGATGGCTGCAATGCTACCGGCAGCTAAATTTAGCGCCAGCGCAGGGGACAACACAGGGGTATCCCGGCATCCCTGCATTGTGATCATGACATAGTGTGGCACTGACAATTTTGCCGCAGTGACGCGCTCAGTCTTTTTCCTATCAATATGGGCCCATGTGTCTATAGCACTGCAAGGAGCCATATTGTGCTGCGCAATAATCAGTAGTGTACACATGTAGTGAGCAACTCACCTCCAGATGGTTGTGTCAAAAGTCCATGAATTTCCAACACCAGCTCTCAGGCGGTTTTCACAACATGGTCCTGCCACCAGGCTATTTGTGAGTGATGTAGATCACATCACATATGCATATGATGTGAAGGGTGTGTGCGTACCTGCTACTTTGATTTCATCTGACATAAATATGCAAATAATGGACAAGGTTTCTCGATACTGTTGCAGCACCCACTGCAGTGCCAAACTCACCATGGGCCTAAGGGCACCCATACAGCCACCATGTGTGTGCCGTTTAACACATGTAGCACTACATGGCACAGGATAGAGGGCTTTAGTTCAGTTATGTGTTGACAACTCTGATGTGCAACACAGGCTTCAAGCCTGACTTGCTGGGAAGTTTCAGTCAGTTGTACAAGTGGGCACATCATAGGCAATTGCATGCCCCCTTGTTTTTTGTGCTCAAGGCAGGTTTTACAACAGGACACAACAATGTTGATTTACCTAACCTTAGAATAGAAGGTGTGAAGTTACCTGACCCCCTATCATATGGGCCACACCTACGCTACTTGCTGGCTGCGCAAGCCATGATGTTCCACCAGGTGTGTCAAAGTGATGGATTCCATGCACAGCCCTCCTAATGCACAGGGACACAAGAAATTCAGACTTGTTGGGGCACGTGAGGCTCACAAGGTAGATGACACAAATGTTGATCATGAACAGTTTTGTCCACTCAGTTCTGGGCACTGTTACATCTAAACACATTTCTTTCTTCCCATGTACATGATACTGATGATGACTGGTAGGAAATAGCCTTAGGTGAGAAGTGAGGTATCTTGGAGGAATGTGTGTTGGACTGTATGTGTTATCTGCAGTTGCAGTGTACATAATGTCTGTACAATCTACACCCAATTCTGTTATTGATGCTTGCTTCTCCTCATGTTTTAGCTGGCAACATGACTGAGGCACAGAGGTGAGACTTCCACAAGAGGGCTGAACGGTACCGCCACATAGTGGAAGTTGATGATGCCTACCGCCAAATGGGCAGGAGGCTCCAAAAGGAAAAAATATCAGAGGAGTGGCGTATCTTTCCACATGGGGGGGCTTCAAAAACAGCCACAGCAGGACACAGCCACCAAGCCATAACGGGATCAGGGGGCCACTTCTAGAGCAGGGCCATCAACGTTAGCTGCACCACTATTAACGCAGCCACCAGTGCAACCACTTGCAGCAGTGGGCCCAAGTCAATTTGAGATGGCCACAAGGAGGGACATTGGGCTGATATTGTCAAGACTGACAAAACTGGAGGAGGAGGTTGCAGCAAATTGCAAGATGTTGTGCTACGTCAAGAAGAAGTTAAAAAAAACACACAAGTGAACTACTGTAGCATCTTGCAACCTCACATTTCTTACTCCTCCCTTTTACCATTTTGTATTGTTTTAATTATGGTATTATATGTGTAGTGTTAGGTTAGTGTAGGGTAGGCATAGATTAGATTAAGTATAGTGGGGGTGGGTTTAACTATATCATTTTATTGTTGGAGGGTTGGGTGAGGGTAATGTTGGGGTATTTGTGTATAAAAAAAAAAATAATACAAAAAATATATATTTGTTTAGGCCATAGGATAGGTGGTACATGTGTAGCTATAGTGTATGTTTTCCTACTTGTTTCTCGTCTCATAAGGGGGTGGGAGCCAATGTTTAGAGTGCAGTGTTACATGTATAAGATACGTTTAGTATAGCTTAGACAGGTGAAGTTTGAATTTTAGGATACTTAGTTTAGGTTAGTTTCGAATAGGGTAGGTTTTAGATTATCATATGCTTGACTGTTTTGAATAAATCCTGTTCATATTTGCCTGATTACTATTTTTAAATGATTTTGTCTGGGGCTTATCATGAGTGCACTTGGCAAGTTAGGGGAATGGCCTAGGGTATGCTTACTGTCATGATTTTCCAGGTTTCCCATATGCATCATCATGACCAAAAAGCTGTCAGAATGGCTGCTACATTCTGTCCACTTGTGCACACATTTGACATCCTGTTCCAGTCAATCACAATGTATTTTAATTTTTATCTGGGAGAAGTGAATATGGTACTTCACCTGTCATTGGTGGGGTCCTGGAGATACATTGTTGGCAAGTGTGGTACATCTGACAACTCCCAATTCTGGGACTGTGTCCTGCAACACTGACAGGTGGCCATCGCTGATTAGGTTAGGTTTTCCTGTTCTACACATGTCAGTTGTACTTGTACTCCCATCTGGTTAACTCAATTTTGATTGGGTAATGAGCCATACATGCCATATATCTACTTCAAAGGCTATTCAGGAGCATTTGATTAACACAGTAAATTGGTTGAAGCCGACACAATCATTCAGCTTCCTCTTGTTTGGATCCTAGTGTGTGGCTTAGTGTCTGACAGTCATGCACTCATGTACTGATATCGTGGGTGCATTTACATGGATTGATGCAACAGTAACTTATTGCTGAGTAGATGGATCACAGTAAGTGTAGACATGCTACATGTGTACAAGATGCTTTATTTACAGGTGCAGCTGTTACTGTGATTATTATACAATGTCCATTTCACTGGTCCCATGAGTGAACATTTGCCAAATATAGGTAATTCAGAGTCCAGGGTTGAGGGACATGTCATCAGACATGGTTAGGAGTAGTGTGCATAAGGGACGAGTGCATAACATTGCCATTGGTATGGTAGAGGCATTGACAGCAAATAGCAGACATATCAACAGAGGTTAGGTGAAGAGGGCACATTTCCTACTTTCACAACACTGGTATGATCTTAAGCCCAGAACTAAGGAGAAACTGTCCATGTGGCACAGGCTGGTGCTACCGGGTGCTTTTCCTTTTGATTGTTATTCCTTCCACATCTTCATCCTCTGATGTGTGTGGTTCCTCCTGTGCCATGGCTGATGCTGTTGTAGAGGTAGAGGGGGCCACACACACTTCAGAGGATAGAGATGTGGAGTCAAGGAAACTGGCAGCTGCCATTTGTGGAAACACATAAGGCATCACTGCTGCAAGGAGGAACTGCTGATTCTTCAAAGCCGGAACAACGTGACAGTGGTAGGCACCCATGTTTTCCCTGCAGGAGGCCACATCCCGCTGTATGAACTCCAGGGTATTCTGCATGCTGCTGGCATTTTCAGAGGCCATCTGTTGTAGCATTTGGTTTATCACAACAGCTATGTCCACCAGGGGCTTCTGGAGTCCATGTAGCAGGGAGTAGATGCCTCTGATGGCAGCTGAGTTGTCCTTATTTGGACTGAGGGACCTCCTCACTCCCTCTAGGCTGCCTGCCATGGTCTCCATCCCCACCCGAACCTGATTTGCCAGCTCATGCTAGGCTCCTACCACTGTCCTCTGAAAGCTGATCTCTGGGTCCTCGGAGTCCAGGGCTGTGGGTTGACTGGCTGGTGGTTTCAGTTGGTGTTTGGGAGGTTCACGTGGAGACCCTGCAACGCTGTCTGATCCCCGTGTGACTGGAGGTGGTGTCTGGAGGGATACTAGGATATCCTGGAGAGTCTGTTGATTGATGGTTGCCAGCTGGTCATCCATGTCATCTTCAAAGTCCAGGGCAGGCAGGTCAGCAGGAGGTAAGCCATCATCATCTGCAATGAGATAGTATAACACCAATTTTGGATTGCATTGGCTGTTCACATGGTACATCATGTATTTGCCACTGGAGACTCAGTGACATTTAACTGACCCAAGGTTGTGGTTGTACTTATCTGTAGCATTGTGCAGCTCACATGGGTTAAGCACTGAGAGTGGCAGCGCCCCACTGCATCATTTTCACAGCACAGGGATGCACTGTATTCATTTGCATGCAGGACACCCCTGTGTTTTCCCCTGTCCTGGCACATACTGGAGGTGCCTAGCGCCAACGCAGGAACCCTTGCACCATCCTGCAAGGATGTCTGCACTGATAGTTTTGACTGTTAATGTGCAGGGAGGTGTCCCTTCCTTCACATTTACAAACTATTTTTGCAAAGATGGCATTTCAATGTGTGCTCAGCACACATAAGTACAGGCAATGTGACACCAAGGAAGGGAAGCAATTTGGCCAGTGACACCACCCTGACACCACCCCTGGGGTGGTACTGACTTAATTTCTAGTCTCTGATGCGTATGTTGTGTGTACAGGAGCTTTGATTAAATGCAATAGGTGTTGTAATGGCACAGCCACGCTATTTGCATGTGCCTACCAGGCAATGTGGTGCTTGGGTGCATGGTGACATTTGGCCATAGTGAGTGGCCTACATCAACATTGTGTATACGTTGGTGTGCAGAGCACAACCAAAGCATCAGTACATGGTGGCTTAGGTGAGGATGGTGCGTTTTAATTCAGGGCCTATGTGTCCTGATGCAACCCTTTCAAATGCATTGGGTGTGTCCTATATACCTCCCACTTCTACCATTGGTGGCGTTCCAGATATCCCCTCTGCAACTTACCCTGCATTAGAGGTGTTTCCTAGCAGTCTGCGCTGTCCTGCCCTGTGACTCCAGTGACCACCTCCTCCAGGATTACCACTGTGACCATCTCCTCCAGCTCATCCAGGTTCTCCTGTGGTGTAGGACTTCCACCTACAGGTCTGCAGCACTGCCTTACGGTTCCTGGCAAGTTTCTCCTTTGTCCTGCACTAGAAATCATGCCAGCGCTTCTTGCACTCAGTGTCATTCGTCCTCACCTCTTCCACACTGTTGATTTTGTCCACTATTTCCTGCCATTTTGCGTCTCTCTCCCAACTGGCAATTTGGAGGTTACAAATAACTGATGTTGGTGCTCCGTCACCTCTCTGACCAGGATGTCATGCTCCTCCTCAGTGAAGCGACACTTGCGCTTTCTCTTCGTCTTCTCCTGTACCTTTCTGGCTCGTACTTGGGTTTATGGGCTGTCACTGGGGTCTCTCCTGGCCTGATGCTTCCATTCTCGGTTGCAATAGCACTGCTTCCTGCGTTATCATTTTCATTTTGATGCTCATATGGTGTAAATATGGCACTAACCTTTTTGCATCATGTTTACGTGCTGTAAAATGATGTTGCGCCATTTTTGCAGCCTTAGGCCCTCATTACAATCCTGGCAGTAAATGCCGCCTACCGCTGTGCTGACGGCCGCCAACATACAGTGACCGCGGCGGTATTCCGCTACAGGTAATATGACCCACACTGAGAAATCATCCACAAAACAGACACCCACACAAGTCCGCCAGACCAAAGGTCAGTGATAAACTGGCGATAGCAAAACCCACACCGTTACGCCAACAGCAAAACGACCACAGTATCATGAACCACCAATCACCGCTCAGGTCTTTCAAACACAGTAAACCATTGGCGGTACTCACTGCCGCGCTCAAAATACACACACATTTATAAAACACCACCACATTGGACAATTCAAACTACACACACCTGACACACATACACACACCACACCCACACACTCAGAGCACTATAAAACACCCCCCCACATTACCCACAACCTTTAACAGCCAAAAAAACAATAGCTCACAGAGAGAGACAAGGCAGGAGTACCCACTCAATCAGAGGCACAGAACACCATCACCCGTACACCATCCACGCACATCACAGCATACACCACAACACATCACCCCATACATCACCCCACACATCCTCACACATTGCACGCACACATCCATGGCACCCCAAAGACACCCCAGGTTCTCAGAGGAGGAGCTAAGGGTCATGGTGGAGGAAATCATCCGGGTAGAGCCACAGCTTTTAGGATCACAGGTGCAGCAGACGTCCATAGCTAGGAAGATGGAAATATGCGGGAGAATAGTGGACAGGGTGAATGCCGTGGGACAGCACCCCAGAACAAGGGATGACATAAGGAAGAGGTGGAACGACCTACGAGGGGAAGGTGTGTTCCGTGGTTGCAAGACACTAGGTAACCATACAGACGACTGGCGGTGGACCCCCACCTCCTCCTCCACAACTAACAACATGGAAGGAGCAAGCCTTGGCGATAAAGCATCCTGAGGGCCTCGCAGGAGTAGCAGGAGGACTAGACTCTGGTAAGTCATATCTTTACTATTATATCCCCCATCCTACCTGCATGCCATCACATACCCACACCCTTACCCTCACTCCCATCACTCCATCACTCCATCACCTCATACCCCTACCATCACAACCCACCTATCCCAATACCAAGCCCTGCATGCAACACCAATGCATGGACTCCCATCACAGACCTGCATGGACACCCATCACCACAGCATGCCCAGTAAATCACCACTCTCACAAGGCCAAGCCGACAGGGAAATCACAATCATAGAGGGAAACACACCCATGCACATATGGCCCACGCAGATACTCTAACACTGCATTTGCATCCCCACAGGACCCATACTCAACGTCACTGGAGAGGAGGTGCCAGCTACATCCAGTGCCCCCACAGAAGAGGCCCACAGTGACGACAGCAGCTCTGCACACCTGGATCTCGATGACCAACCTGGCCCATCTAGGACCTCTGGACAGATGGGTACCCAGTCACAGTCCCAACCCACCACAGAGCCTCCCCCCTCAGGAAACACCACCACAGCACCCACCCAGCGGGCCCATGCCACTGTCCAAGGACATGTCAATCAGCAGTGTGTCCACCACTACAAGGACCCCAGGCAACCCCAAAACCCAGGACGACCATAGACCAGGGGTCAGTGGCAGTGGGCACATGGTTCAGGGGACAGAGGCACAGGACAACATGGAAGCTGGGAGGACTGCTGTGCGACAGGGGGAGGACAGGCCCAGGGAACCCACTCTCCACGAGGCACTCTCCAACATCCTGGGAGCATACCACCATTCCCCGGACACTATGGGCCAGTTACTGGCCAAGCTGCAGGAGACCCTGTGGCTGCAAGAGGGACAGTACCTGGGAATCAGGGATGACCTAACAAAAATATACACCATCCTGGTCACCATTGCAGGGGTCTGGCAGACATGGGCAAGACCATGAGGGAGGCTGTGGCACAACAATGGGCGCCTGACACTAGCCAAACTAAGGAAATAAGACTCTCCTGATTGTCACCCTTCTGTCCCACACTGTCACCCTGTCAACCTTAAGCTGCCATTACTCCCCTTCCGATGCCCCATTGGACAATGCACCTGTGATACCAAGACACTAGACTCTACCCTGAACTTACTTCCACCATCAGCCCAGCCCCTTGCACCACCCCCTCTACCTATGAGCACCTAAATAAACACCCTTGGAACAAATACCAATCTGGAGTCAGTCAAATGATTCAAATATGTATTAGTGCAACATTATCAAAGCATTGCAAATCAAAAGTACAGTGAAATATATTTTAGGATGACCTCTGGTGGGCAGCAGTACAAATAGGAGGAGCCAGAGTGGGGCATAGAGATCTGAAAATGGAGATGCAAAAGGGTACAGTCAGTGGCGATAAACATAGGGAAACAAGCTGCCTTGTACAATGTCCAACAGATAACTGAAATGTAAAGTGAAGTTACAGTGTCTTACCTGTGTGTCACTGGAAGTACTGCCCAATAATATTGGTTCTGTTTTCAACATCTTCTTCCACTGCCTCCTCTTCCTCACTGTCCACAGGCTCCACCGCTGCCACAAGACCATCTCCAGGCTCATCCTCCTGCAGAAAAGGCACCTGGAGTCTCAAGGCCAGGTTGTGCAACATGCAACATGCAACATGCCACAATGACCTGACACACCTTCTTGGGTGAGTAGTACAGGGATCCACCTGTCAGATGGAGGCACCGGAACCTGGCCTTCAGGAGACTGAAGGTTCTTTCTATAATCCTCCTTGTATGCCCATGTGCTTCATTGTAACGTTCTCTGCCTTTGTCCTGGCATTTCTCATAGGGGTCAGTAGCCATGAGAGGTTGGGGTAACCAGAGTCACCTGCAAATATCGAGGGAAAACTTTTAGACACACACTAACCCTTAGGGAAAACCCCATACCCAGACACCTACTCATACTGTGTGGGGACCTTTGGCTCACCTATTAGCCACACCCTGTACCCCTGGAGTTGGCCCATCACATATGGGATGCTGCTATTCTTCAAGATATAGGTGTCATGCACAGAGCAAGGAAATTTGGCATTCACGTGGGAGATGTACTGGTCCGCCAAACACACCATCTGCACATTCATTGAGTGATAGCTTTTTCTATTCCTGTAAACTTGTTCATTTCTCCAGGGGGGGACAAATGCCACATGTGTACCATCAATGGCACCACTGATGTTGGGGATATGTCCCAGGGCATAAAAGTCAGCTTTCACTGTGGCCAAACCCTCCACCTGGTGGAACACGATGTAGCTGTGCATGTGTTTCAGCAGGGCAGACAACACTCTGGTCAACACATTAGAGAACATTGGCTGAGACATCCCTGATGCCATGGCCACTGTTGTTTGGAAGGAACCACTTACCAGGAAATGGAGCACTGACAGGACCTGCACTGGAGGGGGGATTCCTGTGGGTTGGCGGATAGTAGACATCAGGTATGGCTCCAATTGGGCACACAGTTCCTGGATTGTGGCACAATCAAGTCTGTAGGTAATGATAATATGTCTTTCCTCCATTGTCGCAAGGTCCAACAGGGGTCTGTACACTGGAGGATCCCACCATCTCATAATCTGCCTCAGCGGTTGAAGCCTATGGAAGTGAATGGTGAGCAGAGGGTCAAAATTCACTTATATTGCACTAATGATGAATTGTTGACTTTACAGAAACAGTATGTGAGCCCGAGAGTCCGTTGATGTGCCAATGTCTGCTGTGACGCAGTTAGATGCCATGCCTTGTGCCCCCTTGAAATGGCGGATGCCTGACCTTTGAGGAGGGCAAGTGGAAATGAGGTAATTGCGCTGGCGCTGTGCACCATCGTGGTAGGCGGTCGATGACCGCCACGCAAATTCGCATTGGTTATCATTGGGCCCTATGGGTTCCAGGAGCCAATGGCGATGTACGCCGGCGGTGATGGTATGCACCGCCACCGAAATCACCGCCATTTTCTATCTAATCACTCACTTGCTACCTGGCCTTCAACAGGAGAGGACCAACACTGCAAGTGCTGCTGTGACCTGTGTCTGGAAGCGACAATGGCTCATGTGTCTGGGGAAAAGGCCCCTGCCTTCACTGCAGAGGAGTTGGAGAAACTGGTTGATGGGGTCCTACCCCAATACACGTTACTCTGCGGTCCTCAAGACAAACAGGTGAATACACTGTGAGCATGATGCGTGGGCCATGAATGTATGGAGTGCTGTGTGTGTAAGCCACATGTAGGGGCCAGAGGGGTCCTGGCCAGAGTGCAGTATATAAGGTGGTCAACGTATGTGCGTCAGGGGATGTGTGGGATCTGGTGGGCAATGAGCATGACGGTCCGAACGGGTGAATAATTCCCTTTTCTGCTGTCTTTTCCCTACAGGTCAGCGCCCACCAGAAAAAGGGTATTTGGCGTGCCATTGCCAAGGCGGTGCAGACCCTGGGGGTCTTTGACAGGCAGGGCACCCACTCCCGCAAGAGGTGGGAGGACCTGCGCCGCTGAGCAAGGAAGACGGTGTAGGCCCAACTGGGGCTGGCCTCCCAACGAGGAAGGGGTGCCTGTCGCACCATGACCCCACTGATGTTCCGCATCCTGGCCGTGACCTATCCGGAGTTGGATGGGCGCTTGATGACATTACAGCAGCCACAAGGGGGTGAGTACAGAATCTGAAACATGACTTTGCGCGTGTCAGGAGGTACCTGGGTGGGGGATGTTGACTGTGGGTGCCCCTAGGCCAGGGCGAACATGACAGGGTAGGTCCCTTGTTGGGCAGGCTCAGTATCACTCCTACCCCAATAGTGTTGGTGGCCATCTACTCCTGGGCAGGGTCCTGTGGGTTTCAGTTGTGCAGCTAATGGCGTTAGGCAATGAACCCCATGGGCTGGTCACTGTCTTAGTACATGGTTGGGCACGGCCTAGTGCATAGGGCAGCTCAGTGTGTGTTGTGTACGCCAACGGTAGTGGTGTTGCTGGCATTGACCAAGTGTATCCTCTGTCTTCCCCACTTTTGTTTTGTCACCCTGTCCTTGTGTGCATTACCATCATCTGGCAGAGGAGCAAAGGCACCGGCGACGGATGGAGCTGCATCCCACAGGGCCCATGAGGCCGAATCCACCGAGGGTGAGTGTACAATCCACCGAGGGTGAGTGCACCAGTGGGATGGAGGGCGAGGGGAGCACCATGACGGGGACAGGAGGGGAGACCACAGACAGCGACTCCTCCTCCGATGGAAGCTCCCTGGTGGTGGCAGACACCCCTGTGTCCACCCCAACAACAGATACAGGTGCCACCCTCCCTACCAGCACCACCCTCCCAGCAGCCCCTCAGCGTGTTTCCCGTGCCCGCCCACCCAGAAGGGTGGGCATCTACTTCACCCCAGGCACCTCAGGTCCTGCCCCAGTCAGCCCTGCTGCCCTCAGTGAGGAGGCTATTGACCCCCTGAGATCCCTCTCTGTTGGGCAGTAAACCATAGTGAATGCCATCCAGGGTGTAGCAGGGCATTTGCAACAAACAAATGCATAGCTGGAGGGCATGCACTCTTGCGTGGCAGCCCAACAGAGAGCTTTTCAGGCTCTGGCCTCAGCACTGATGGCAGCCCTTGTCCCTGTGTCTAGCCTCCCCCCTCGAACTTCCTCTACCCAGACCCAATCCCCTCAAACCCAGCCTTTCCCAGGCACACCTTCAGACCAGCATTCACCCAAATCAACACACAAAGGTGGCTCAGGCAAACATAAGCACCACACTTCATCTCACAGGCACTCACACAAGCACCATCCCCAAGCAGACACACCAACATCCACTTCCTCCACTGTGTCCCCCTCCTCTTCGTCCACCTCACTCCCAGTATCATCTCCACTCACACCTGCATGCACTACATCCTCATCCACTACCTCCATCACCAGCACGCCCATCACAACACACACCTCACTGGCAGTCACCACCCCCACAACCATGCACACGTCCCCTGTGTCCTCTCCCAGTGTGTCTGTGACCCCTCCTCCTAAAGTACACAAATGCAAGCACCCACCCAACACCCATCCACTTCACATCAGCATCCACACCCAAACCCTCTCCATCTTCCCTCCCCAGTGTGTCTAAAAAACTTTTCCTGGCAAACATTGATCTGTTGCCTAACCCTTCCCCCCGTCGAACCCCTTGGGCAAGGGTGTCCAGAACCCAGGCCAGCGCCTCAGCCACCAAGTCGTCTTCCGCTGTGGTACCTGCAACTCCCAGGGGCTTCAAGGGGGCACCCATCATACCAGCCAGTGTGCCACCGACCCCTGCAAAGGACCATGCCATACCACCACCTGCCAAGATGAAGAAGCGGACAGCATACACCAAGGTCAAGGAGCACGACCCACCCAGCAAGGCCTCCTCCAAAACTGCAGCTGCCAGAGCCAAGGTCCCAACAGCAGCTGCCAAAGTGAAGAAGGGGCAGAAAAGCCAAGGCAAGGCACCTCAGCCGTTAGAGGCTGCAGGAGAAGGGCTGGTGCCTCCCTCCACCACTGGCTGCACCGGCACCTGCACCACGGCCAGCACCGCCAGCATCCCCGCTGTAAGCACTGCTGCAAGCACCTCCACAAGCACCGCCACCTGCACCGCTGGCACCACTAACAGCAGCAGCAGCCCCAGTATGCGTCCATCTGGGGCTGCAAGAGACGGGCTGTAGCCTCCCACCACCACTGGCAGCACTCCTACCAGCACCACAACAACCACCAGTTTGCAGCCTTAGTCGAGCAGGATGGAGTCTGGCCTGCCTCCATGGACTTTCATGCTACCTGTCCCCTGCAAATCTCATGCCTCAGACACCCAGGTGAGGGGATGTGAACTGCCACACCCCATGTGCTGCATCACTGGGCACCAAGCCCCCTCCAGACTCAGTGGAGAAAGGTATCCACTCATCCACTCACCCAATCCTTGGCAGGATGAAGCACACTGGGCACCAAGCCCCTCCAGAACCAGACAGGCATCCACTTGAGAGACTGTGGCCTTGCACTCCCCAGGAGCAAGCAGTGGGCAAACCACCCACTTGAGAAACTGTGGCTTTGCACTCCCCAGGACCAAGCAGTGGGCAAACCACCCACTTGAGAGACTGTGGCTTTGCACTCCCCAGGACCAAGCAGTGGGCAAACCGCCCACTAGAGAGACTGTGGCTTTGCACCCCCCAGGACCACGCAGTGGGCATGGAGCCTCCTCGAGGAGCAGTGGTGTTATTCCATCTTCCAGGTGAGGTGCCCCCCCTTATGTATCCCCTTGAGGTGCCTGTGTGTTTTCCACCTGTTGCCCCTGCGGTGTTCTCTCCGTATTGAGGCAGGAGTGCCCATGATTTTTGGCCCAGTGGGCCATGGACATTTGCAAAGGACAATGCACAACCTTATGTACATATTGTAAATTTTTGTGAATACTGTTTTTTGAATCGTTACATATATCTGACTATTTCAAAAATATCACTGTTTAACTCAATTCCTTTTGTTCTTGCGTTTTTTCCAGGGGGTTACGGGGTGTAAATGTAATGTTGATGCATGTGTTTGTGTGTATGGTGTTGTGGGTGAGGGTGGGGGTGGGGGTGTTGCGTGTTGCATATGTGTGTCACTCTCTTTTTCCTCCCCTCTCCCCTGTGTGCTAGGTGCAGTACTCACCGTGGTCATCGCCGCGGCCTTTGATATTCTTGGTGTATGAGGAGGTACACCAGCATGGGTAGGACCTGTAACTCGGGCTCCATGGCGTCCTGGTTCTTCGTTGATTGTTGAGAGGTGAGTGGTTTCCCTTCCAAACACTGTTTCCACCATGCTTTTGATGGCGTTGATACCGCCCTGGAAAAGCTGGTGGATTGGCGTGTTGTAATGGGGTGGGCAGTACATTGTCTTCCGCCTGTCTGTTGGCGGTGACCGCCGCGGTGTTGGTTGCTACTGCCGTGGTAGTCGGAGTGTTAAAGTGGCTGTTTATGATGGCGGTTTCCGCCGTGGTCATGGTCCCATTTTTTTACCGCCGGCCTGTTGGCGGTATTACCGCTGCTTTAACAACGACCGCCAGGGTTGTAATGAGGGCCTTAATGTCATTTTTACTTACGGCATTGCGCAGCTGTGAGCACCTTCTTTTTATTTTATGCTACCCATTCCTTAGTGTCGTTGTGCATTATACCTTAAATATAGCGCACAGCTGGTGCTATGGAATGGTGCTAGCTCAAGCTAAATAAAATGACACAAAACTGCATTAGTGCAGTTTTGCACCATTCACTATAAATATGGGCAATAGTAAATAAATGTAGTCCCAGAGAAAAAGCGTGTTGAAATATAGATACTAAGGAAATATACACAATATGTTGATGAAAATAAGGGAAAGGGATTTGAATACACAACCTACGTGACTTCTTTAAACTTGTATGAGGGAACTCATGTGGCTCTCTAACAGTAACCACGATGTGCTTGGTAAGTGCTGTATTGGAAGCATGCGGCCCAAAGTAACGCTGTAAAACAGTATGCAGTGAATTTTATATCAGAAACAGAGGAGAGGATTGTGAATAACCCTTCTTTATTTCTGTCCATCAGCAGTAGTCAAAACAAGCAACTACATAACCATGAACTCCAGGTAAAAGAAGTGATAAAATGCACTAATCAACAGTTGTCTATCCCTTGATCAGAAGTGAGTGTATCCTTCCCCTACTCTTCCTTTGCTGCTTCAGCAGCAGAAACGTATCTCCTCATATCTTTTCTCACATCATCTTATTCACCGCTTCAGTTTTGGTTATATCATACTATATAGAATAGCACTGTTTGCTTGTGAAGTCTTCATTCCTGCCTTTTCTTGCAGGTTTTCTTCCCGACTGCAGAATCCGGCTCCCGATCCCTGTGCGGTTGGATTGCACCCTGGAAATTGCCCTTAGATCCTGTGGTCCTCTGAATGGAGGAGGTCCTAAACCCTCGGCCTGGGAACCTGCACTCACTGTTAATCAGTGCGGGCCTTGCTTCTCTTCACAGCAGTGCCACAGCTGAGATTCAAGAGTTTGGCTACCCACTGCTTCTCGTAGATAGCCCCAGCACACCCGCTTGTAGCGCTCGAGCAGTTCAGAAGGCTTCCTGCTGTGCAGAACCTGGTCCCAAAGCCCTCTCAAGAGGTCTGTATTGCTGAAATTTGGTTTTCCTGGGGGTAGCCCAAGCTCAGCCCTTCTCGATGTATCACAAGGCATATGCACCCCTAGTTCTATTCTCGACTGCTGTCGACCTTAAATTCAATACCATATTTTACTTGAATTCCTCATTAGGCACACAAAATTTCTAGCACCGCCATCGGGTGGCTTGCCTACCAAGCGCATATCTGGCCTTATTAAGACCCCAAAATGTATCAAGGGGAAGACAACTCTCCCATGCAAGAGAAAGGGTTTGAATATATTTCTTATGAGCACATTACTGAACCGATGCATGCCTTTTCCTCTGCTCAGACGCCTCGGGAGAGGAAACTCATTGAGCTGGCAGCTGGCTGCACAGAACCCCTTTCTTGGAGGGAAGATGACCCTGTCCCATTAAGACTCCCAGAACCTCCGAGGCTCCTCCTAAAGAGAGATCCAAGCGCCACACGGACCTTGACCCCATTAAGGATGCGTTCGACCGCCTGAAAAAAGCATTTTTGGCTGAAGAACATTACCCATCAGTCCCCCCGGGGGGCATCCCTATATGTGGTCCTCCTCTCCTGCGGCAGGGGAACATCTACCTCCAGGTTACAACCCCTCTGCTTTGCCACTTGACTCCTATGGCAATAACAAACCTGCAAGACCCTGGCACCATCAATCCAGCACCCCTGAAGCAGCCCCAAATGGCGATACACAATATCCAAATATTTCAGACATGTGTGACCCAGCTACATTTATCATACTCACTCTACTTTGTGTGTTCCAGCTGACGAGGTTGTCACTTACATGGTGGCCCGAGTAAGCAACAGGTGGCACAGAATACCCGTGTCCCTCCTTAGAGGTCAAAGTAGCACTCACTCCTGAGGTTGATCCTGAACAGGCTACCTTTTTATAAGAGATCTTTTTATTGCAAATAAAACAAAAAGACAATGAAAATAATACACTGCAGCACCACAACACTACCATACATATCCAACTCTCCTCAGCCCATCGAATGACCCCACCCCTGAACCCACCCCTAGATAATACACTTAAGTTCTTGCCCTCATAGAATACTTTCTCCCCAAGCACACACCTGTCTTTCTTCCAGTCCTCAAGGTGCGGTGCCAATTTGGCCATCAATAACCTTGCAAATTTGTGCTTAGTCTCCATATCTGCCAGCGTCATCCATATTTGGTCAATTTGGGGGAGGACAGTCGAATCCCAGACATTCAAAAAGCATTACTTTGCAGAGACCCCCATATTGCTCCCACATAGCCCATTCAGGCATGCAGACTTTGATGTACAGTATTGCTGAGCTATCAGACTGCTCCACAAAATTTTGAAAAACATTCCTACTTGGCCACAGTTCCCTTGACACAATGCAGTTGATGCTCTGCACATCTTTACCATAGTAGTATATGATTCGGGTGAGATATTAATCAGCTTACAGTAGGTAAGGGAGATTGCCTGTCTGGGCATATGGTCAGTCAACAGCCAGTCTTCTAGCAGCAAAGATTCGGGGAGCTCCCATCCTTTGAGCAACGTTATCTGCAATGTAAGAGAGATCTGCAGATAGCGATAGGTTTCACTGAATGACAAATGGTATTCATTTTGCAGTCCTGCAAACGGGTTCACTCCTCCCTGTGTCCAGAAGTTTCCCACCCTGGATAGGCCAATTAAATCCCATTTGTCAAAGCACCGTTGCCTCCCCAGTGTGCCCAGTTGTGCAGTGACTCACAGGGGTGTAATCCTACCACGCTAGCCCATAGCATTTATTGTTTTGTGCCAGAGGGTGAGTGTAACCGCGGTTGGACTCGGGAAGGACAAGGTGCACGCTCCTCTGACAATGCAATATGCTGGCTCCTCCATTGGGAAATGGACCCTGTGACTGATAACAATGAGCTGCACTGCCCAATAGTATTTTTGTATATCAGGCAGGGATATTCTGTCGTCATTCAAGTTTCTTATCAGGTTTATTGTTGCTACTTGTGCAGGGCCCCCATCCCAGAGTAGTGTATGGGTTGTGCTCTCAACCTCCTGGAAATAGGATGTGGGGACTTGGTATGGTGTATTTTGAAGTGCATAGAGAAAGCAGGGTAATACCATCATTTTAAATAGGGTGGCTTTCACAAGAAGCAACAGGGGCAGGGCTCTCCAATGTTGGACGACCCTTTGTGAGCACACCAATGGAGGCTCCAGGTTGCGAGTGTAGAAGACATCTGAGTCTGTGTTAACATAGAACCCCAGGTATAAAACCCCTCTTTGAATTTGTGAGCCGCGCAGTTGCTGGGGAGGTTTTGTGCCTGACCACAAGGAGATGGATCATGGACTTATTTCTATTTGATGGTGTAGCCAGAATATCGCTGAAACAGTGAGCATGTGGATGATTCTATCACATGTGGGGACCAGATCTGTGATGAAGAGGCAAATGTCATCTGCACAGATGGATATCCTGTCTTCCTAGTCCCTCATCCACCACAGTCCTTTAATCAAGGGATCACACCTAATCCAGATGGCCAGTGGCTCCAAGACTAGGGTATATATCAAAGAGGGAAAGTGAGCATCCCTGTCTCATCCTACGTTGGAGCCAGAACCCTAGGGACATATCTCTTTTTCCTGCCACTTAGGCCAGGGGCTCAGTGTAGAGAAGCTGTATCCATGTTAGGAAATGTGGTCTGAAGCACATCTTGGTCAGGACTTCAAACAGGAATGACCACTCGATCGTGTCAGAAGCCATACGAGCATCTAGCGAGAACACCAGGGTACCTTCACTTATCTCTGCTCCACAGCCGAGAACTCCATACAGCTGGTGCAGATTACCCGAGGTGCTTTTCCCTGGCAAAAATCCAGATTGGTATGGATAGATCAATGTCTTGACTTCCCGGACCTGCCAGGAAGCCACTGTTTTTGTCAGATTTTTAACCTCTGCATTACGAAGTTGGCCTATACAAGGCACAGTCCTCGGGAGGTTTGCCTGCTTTATGTATGACTACTATACTGGCCAACCACTGATTATGGGCAGAGAGCCTGACTTGTGGCTTCCTGTAAATATTCATTGGAAGAAGGGAGAGAAGTTTGAGGCTGTGAGCTTGTAAAGCTCAATGGTAGGCTATTGGGGCCAACTGGTTTACCAGAGTTCAAGTCACAGATTGCCTGCACAACTTCACTTTTGGTGAGTTCGTGTCTAGTAGTGCTCTGTCTGCTTGTGAAAGACCTGGGAGCAGGATATAAAACAGCAGTTTTAGGGGCTCTTCCATCGTGCCGGTAAACTCTGGGGATTATAAGCATGTACAGTAGGTGGCAAAGGCATTTGCTATTCCCTGTCTGTCTTCACCTGTTTCCCTCCAACAGTTTGAAGTTAAAGCACCCACCTGCTAGCCAACTCCCTTCTGTCAAGCCAGGCCAGTAGTTTCCCTGCCCTATCACCCACCTCATAAAGGCAGTGTTGTGTTGCTCTATGGATGACCCTAGCGGCAGTGTCTCTGTATTTCCACTGTTTTAAGGTTAAGTGGTGCTAGCTCATATTGCCTGTATCAGTAGGCCTGGATTCTAGAATTCAGATTTCTTGCTCAAGCATTTCTAGACGGGCCCGTTTCACTTTTTTATGCCCTATTATTGTTAAAAGGTGTTAACCTTTTATGGCCGCCTTTATGCCTCATTGTCCTCAAAATATTTCTCTGTGGCTTCGTGGAGATCAGTGCGGATTCTGCACACTTTTAGGTACCAGGGGCAAAGTACGATGCTGTTGCTTCGGTTGGGCTTACTGTAACAACAGCCTAGACTGCAGAATGATCGGTAATACCTCTGACAAGCTGACAAACCTCTCGAAAGTGCAGAAGTTGGTACGACAGGGTGAGTATAGAGTTGATTTGTGAGAGGCTTCCCTGAGCTTTGGACTGAAAAGTGTTCTGGTGTGTCACCGGATTGTGGGTCTGTCATGCATCCGCATGTTCCAGGGCCATCAAAAGGTCAGCCAGGCATTGGGAAGACCCAGTCTACCTGGAGGGCCAGCAGTCATTGGTATCACAAAGGGCAACATTGAAGTCTCCCCCACCAATGCTTCACCTTCGGGGAGGCGGAGCAGGAGGGCACTCAAGTCTGAGAATGCTGCATGATACATTCTCAAGGGGACATATGCTGAGATAATGTTGACCGTTTTGCCTTCCCACCTCCTGGAAAGTGCCACATACCTTCCGTGTGTATCTGCCCATGTGTTCTGTATGGTAAGTGGAACTGACCTACGCACAAGAATGCCCACCCCTCTAGACCCTCTGGTGTAACCCACATGGGCTACGATTTTATTACCCCACCTGCCTAGTGCCTGGTAGGTGTTTCCCTGGAGGTGGGTCTCCTGAAGAAGGACATCATATGGGGCTTGTCTTCTGAGGTACTGTAGCACTACCCCTCTTTGAATTTGGTATCCCAGCCCATTGACATTCCAGGGTACTATTTTAAAACTCAATGTATTAGACATGGGTGGATGCAGGCAGGAGGTAATGGACAGATTTGTGGTGGGGGAGCTCAGGGGCCAAGGAAGAAATCACTGGCGAGGGAGTTATGAGTGCATCAATAAAAGTGTGTGTTAGAAATGGGGTCTTTGGTTGGCAATCAGGTTACCCCATATCCAAGCAAGGACACTCATTCTAGTCAGGGTAAAAGAGAATGACCCTCAGCTAACCCCTGCTTACCCCCTTGGTAGCTTGGCATGAGCAGTAGGCTTAACTTCAGAGTGCTAGGTGTAAAGTATTTGTACCAAACCACACAGTAACTTATTGAAAACACTACAAAATGACACAACACAGGTTTAGAAAAATAGAGATTATTTATCTAAACAAAACAAGACCAAAAATGAAAAAAATCCACAGTACACAAGTCAAGTTATCAATTACAAATCAAAAAGAGTCTTTATGTAGTTTTAAACACACAATAACACTGTTAGTGTGAAAATGTAGCTTGGGTGCGTCAAAAATAACCCTGCACGGTCGAATGTGCGTCAAAAGGGCTTGCGATGTGTCGATTTCACTCATGAGCGAGACCTTACGTTGCATCTCCTTTCGTCAGATCGGGGTGCGTCGTTTCTTCTCTCTGCAGGAGAGCGATGCGTCAATCCGTTCAGCACTCTTGCATCCGGGCAGGCCTTGAATTGTTTTTACACACCTAGTGGTTTTTACGTCGGAAATGCAGCCGCACGATGATCAGAAAACCACGCAGCGTGAGTTGCGATCTCACCAGCCTCCGTCAGCGATTCTGTGCCTCGTTTCTCCAGCTCCGTGCGTCAATTCTTCAGTCGCGTTGCAGACGAGCGTCAATTTTTCTGCCGCAGATCGGAGTTGCGTTGATCTTTTCCCCCCACAGCATTCTGTGAGTGGATTTCTTCCTCTTAGGCTGCCAGCTTCTCCTTTCAGGGTCACAGGAACAGGATGGGCACCACAGGGCAGAGTATGAGTCTCTCCAGAGACTCCCGGTGCTGACAGAAAGAAGTCTTTGCTGTCCCTGAGACTTCAAACAACAGGAGGCAAGCTCTAAATCAAGCCCTTGGAGATCTTCAAAAGATGGAAGGCACACAAAGTCCAGTCTTTGCCCTCTTACTCTGGCAGAAGCAGCAACTGCAGGATAGCCCCACAAAGCACAGTCACGGGCAGGGCAGCTCTTCTTCCTCAGATCTTCAGCAGGCAGAGGTTCCTCTTGGTTTCCAGAAGTGTTCCAAAGTCTGTGGTTTTGGGTGCCCTTCTTATACTCAATTTCTCCTTTGAAGTAGGCCTGCTTCAAAGGAAAGTCTCTCTTGTTTGTGAAATTCCAGGCCAGGCCCCAGACACACCAGGGGGGTGGAGACTGCATTGTGTGAGGGCAGGCACAGCCCTTTCAGGTGTGAGTGACCACGCCTTCCCTCCCTCCTAGCACAGATGGCTCATCAGGATATGCAGGCTACACCCCAGGTCCCTTTGTGTCACTGTCTAGTGAGAGGTGTAACCAGCCCAACTGTCAAACTGACCCAGACAGGGAATCCACAAACAGAGCCACAGAAATGGTTTAAGCAAGAAAATGCTCCCAAAGGGTATCTACACTTTAAACATATTTAAAGGTAGCCCCCTTGTTAACCTATGAGAGGGACAGGCCTTTCAACAGTGAAAAACGAATTTAGCAATATTTCACTGTTAGGACACATAAAACACATTACTATATGTCCTACCTTAACTATACACTGCACCCTGCCCTTGGGGATACCTAGGACCTACCGTAGGGGTGCCTTACATGTAAGAAAAGGGAAGGTTTAGGCCTGGCAAGTGGGTACACTTACCAAGTCGAATTTACAGTTAAACTTGCACACACAGACACTGCAATGGCAGGTCTGAGACATGATTACAGAGCTACTTATGTGCGTGGCACAACCAGTGCTGCAGGACCACTAGTAGCATTTGATTTACAGGCCCTGGGCACCTCTAGTGCACTGTACTAGGGACTTACTAATAAATCAAATATGCCAATCATAGATAAACTAATTACATTCATATTTTGTAAAGGAGCACTTGCACTTTAGCACTGGTTAGCAGTGGTAAAGTGCCCAGAGTAGCAAAAACAGCAAAATCAGAGTCCAGCACACATCAACAACCTGGGAAACAGAGGCAAAAAGTTAAGGGAGACCACGCCAAGAATGAAAAGTCTAACAGTGTGCTACACCTAAAACATTGCAACATAATCTCAAAATTCAATACAAATAAAACTCCAAACCAAATCCCCCACCCGGCGTCCCTGCATGGCGGACCTGGAACTGCTCATCCCCCCAACTCTGCAGAGCACCTGTCGCCCCAAAACAACATTTAACTATCAGTAGCTGAGGCCAGTGCCAATTTGCCCTCCATCTGCCCCATTTATTAAAAGGAAAAAAGGTGTTACCAATGCTTTCAAGGTCACATAGAGTCTTTTGCTGCCCAATTTGACAGATTTATTGTTCCAGGTGGGAGACCACAATGCCAGCGGAAATGCAGTGTTGATACAGGTTATCTCACATACACAGTACGTAGGAAGCCCTCAGATGCCTCAGCGTAGTTGTAGCTGTCACCGCCTAAAAATCGATGTTCCAACATGTGAGTTCTCAATGTACCTGCTCTTGTGGGGAGTCACATCACCCCTGCTGGCTGCCATCTTCATCTTGCGACTCCGAAATCTGGTTCATTGCCACTGGTACTTAGTGTGAGATCAAGGTTTAGATCCACCTTCAGCCGCCACTCATAGCTTAGCCAGAAAGATCACTAAATATTTGATCTCTCGGTCTCTCAGGATCCTCTTGATTTCCAGAAAGTTGCAGTATATTTGTGAACTCTGAGCATGAAGTGCATAAAAAATGCAGTAGTGGCTTTCTCGTAGGCAAGTGGCGAGGTGCTGCGGGCTGCTTGGAATATGACATCTCTTTTGCGATATGAGATATTATTGGGCAGAGTGGAGCTGCTGGCGTTGATTGGGTGTTGTGGACACAATGCTCCACTGAAAAGTACTCAGAAAAGCCACATCGCTGTAGCGTCTTTGAAATGAGTTCTTCCACTGATAGGTCTACCGCTGGCTCCTCTGAGTGTTCGGGGACTCAAAGTATGTGGCTATTATTATGCAGTGACTGACCTTCATTGTCTTCTAGCCCTGCTTCCAAAGTTCTGGTGATGGTACACAGCTCACTGACTTAGACCTTTAGGGTCTTCTTATCTCCCTGTAGGGCTTTAGTGGAGTCTTTCAACTCCTTCATTCACGTGCCCATGTTGCGAAGGTCCGCTCTCACTAGTGTGACCTTAGTCCTATCTAGTTGATTCTGGTCTCAACGGATGTACATACGCCCTGAATCACTGCCATGATGTCATGAAGTATAAGTGCCTCACTCTCTGGGGATACTTGGTCTTTAGAGGCGTGCATGTCCTGGGAAGGACAAAACGAAATTTAAGGACTTCTTCCCTTCGTGAGGTACCAGCAGAATATGCCACAGCATTAGGCTCCCTAGAGGCAATTCCAATGCCGGTTCTTATTCTGGCAAGTGCTCCTCCCATACCAAAGACCATAGTTGGGGCAGACTGGCAAGAATTCTACACAACTGGAGACATCACATCAGATGCATGGGTACTTCACACAGTCTCAGGCTCCTATTTAGAATTGTATAGCTCCCCCTTTCAGTTAAGTCCGCCCAGACCAATGGCGGTGTTCTCAATCCCTTCTCATTGACCAAGAAGTGGTATACTTTGAAGTAAGGCACGTTACTGCACAATCCTATCTACACCCCAGAGAGTTCCTCAGCAATATCTTTCTGGTGGAATAGAAAGACAAAGACTTCTGCCCGGTGAGAGACCTACAGGCCTTCAACAAGTAGGGTATTTACTTCTTCTTCAAGCTGAAGGACATCTACCTCCTACGTGATACTGTCCACACTGGCCACAGTCTGGATCTCAAAGGTCTCAAGGATTCGTACCTGATGTTTCTCATCTTCAAGGCTCACTGCAGAGTCCTCCAATTCATGTGGCGCTGACAGGCACAACCCTCCCCTTCAGCTTCCCGTCAGCAACTTGGTGCTTAATGAAAAACCAGTGATGGAATATCTATGAGTGCAGGGCATCCGACTCAATGTCTATCTGGACAACATACTCCTCATGGACCAGTCGCGGGATGCTCTAAGAGTCCATCTGAGAACAACTACTACATTCCTTGAGGGATTAGGATTTGTCATCAACAGTCAGTCACTTTCCTGGGGATTATAATTGAATCAGTCAACGCAACACAAAAAATATGGGCAAGATTCATCAGGCATGCAGGAGAACTTTGGCCATACCAAATGTTTCTCTCAGACTAGCAAGGATTGTGGTTCTCCTCTCATCTTCCATCCAGGCAAGATTCCTGGGACCCATTTATTACAGGGCCCTTCAACAGCTCGAGCCATCCCACCTACAGAAGGGCCTCACATACCCAGAGCATGTCCCAGTCACTGACGACGACAAGGAGGAGCTTTAACAGTGGTTGAGCCACATGGAGGCATGGAATGGGAATAGGAGGGTCATCTTCGGCTGAATCAGATGTCAGCCATTCATAGGAGGGTGCCACTTGTGCATGATTGTCTACTGGTAGAACAAGAATGTCATCTGCACATCAACTGTCTAGAATTCCTGGCTAGATCCTTTGCCATTAAATGGTGGACCAAGGAAAAGGCTCAATGCTGCGTGCTTCTGAGAATGGACAATTTGTCCGCCATGAGATATATAAACCACTTGGGTGGCACACAGTCGAAGATTCTCACAGACACAGTGAAGACCTTATGGTAGGTCTGTCTCACTAACTGGTCTCGTCAACCAGGTGTCACTAATGTCGGAGTATCTACCCGGGGTTGCCAACAAAGCTGGGTATTGGCACTCTGGGATTCCAACACGTGGAATCTAAACTGGCAAGTCTTCACTGCATTTGACCGGATCTGGAGTCCCTTCTCTTCATCTCAAAATGCACCATCAGACCCCCAGGTACTTTATTTAAAGACCGGATCTGGAAGTGATGAATGCCTTCCTTAAGCACTGGCAATCAGAGCTGGACTATACTTCTCCCCCTTTGTGATGACTATCAGGAAAGCACTGTAGGTCCATCAGTGTCTAGACCTGAAGCTCATCACACCAATTTGCAGATTGCAAATGTAGTTTCCAGTTCTTCTGAAACTTTCCTGGGATTGTCCAGTCCTCCTACCCCTCCATTATCACCTTCCGATGAGTCCGGAGCTACTACCACACCATTTGGTCCTTGAAGGCACTCTATTATTGATAGCTTGGAGGACTAAAGGAGATGATGGAAAATCCCAGGCCTTTCGGAACATGTTCTGGGACTCATGCTCAAAGCATGGATGAAGAACACTACCAAGAGGTACATCTCTGCCTGGAGAAGATGGTTGGGTTGGTGTGTGCAAAGACATCTGATCCCATGGGGGCAAATATTGTTCATGTGTTGAAATTTCTGTCAGAACTAGCTCCGCAAAGTATGGCTAACGGGTCGGTAAATAGCTTTAGATCTGCCATTTTGGCAGGGCACCTTTCTTCCAAAGGGGTTCAGGTGGGGGAGCACCCATTCATACATAAGCTTCTTAGGAGTTTCTGACTGTCCCTTCCTCCAGAACCAAGATATTCTAAATTATGGGGCATCAATATTATCTTGAACCTTTTTCTTTCTTGACCACGGAACAAATATCTGAACAGAATAGAAATGTCCAGTAAGTAGGCAAAGCTGTTGTGTATAGTGTTGTGCAGATAAGTGTTGGATGTGAAATCTCTACGTATATCTGTTAGAATGCATACCCCAGATGGGGTCACATTTACATTCTTTCGAAGTACCAAGACATACAAGAGTGGTGTCTTACCTAGCATTCCCTGATTACCAAAACTGTGTAGTGGAATGCTTAGAGGCCTACGAGTCTATTACTGAGGAAGCCTGGCTGATAACTGTACCACAATTAACTAACTCCATCCATCAACCTTTCAAGGCAATTTTGTCTCCCACCATCGCCAGAGTCATACAAGAAGCTGGCATAGACACAAAGGTTCTTGGTGCCCAGTCTATGAGAGTAGCCATGTCAACTAAGGCATCTAAGGCTTTTTCAGTAGAGGTGAGGCTAGAGGACATTTTGAATGCTGTAGATTGGTCCTCTGATTCCATATTTAAAAGGTTCCATCTTAAACCTGTTGGGAACATAGCCTCTCTGAAGGTAAACTTTAACCTTACATAATCCTTGCCTCCAATCCTGATGTAGAATGAAACATTTTTTAGTAATAACAAGGAAAAGTTTCAATTCTCTTAAGGAAGAGGAGACGAGCAGTATTCCCACCCATAAAAGTGGGAAAATCTAAGCACACCTTTGTCGGAATGTACATAATAGCTACTATGGATGTTAAGATTCCCTCCATTATTCAGTAAGCAAGATATCTCACATTCATAAACTATTGTTTTGTTGAATGAACTGTACTGCAAATGTTTATAAAGGTCTGTTTTAATAACAGTAGGTCCTTTATACATTTCTGAACAGAAGATAGATTGATGAGTCAAGTGTTAATTCCACAGCAGTTACTGTGCAAACAAAAAGGAGGGTCAGGGTACACTTAATTCAGTTTGAAGGGCTAGATGACTGTTAATTGATGGATTTTGTGGTTTCTTTTCCTGGAGTTCTGGGAAATGTAGTTGCTTGTTTTGACTGGTTCTGCTTGAGAGAAATAAAGAATAACATTTATGCATAATTCTCGCCTTTGTTTCCTTAATAGAACTGAATTTTCTTTTACAATTGCCATGAAAATTTCCATTACTCATTACTAGCCCAGGGTGTACTTTGTTCATGTGGAAAACAAAGAGCTTGTTATCCAGGTATGAGGCAGACTCAGTGGAGTAACCAGAGGGGAAGAAGGATTCTTCTATTTGATTCCCAATGTTGGCAGGCAGCAGTGGAAACCTGCTTGCTGTGTGCGTATGGCGTAGAATAAATTGATTACTCACACCAGAACAAGTGAATTGCGTCTGTGCCGGCCGTGTTAGTGGTATGCTCTGGTGTAACTTTGTTTCAAAAAGGATATGGCAGCTTGCATCTGACTTCTTTTGGGTAGCGCTGTATTTAAGGAGGATCATGGGAAATGTAGACCTATTTTCAAGAAACAAGACATTTCCTCAGTAGGTCTCATCATTATTTACGGAGTGTCTGTAGTGAATGAGTTTTTGCCCCCGTCAGTGTATTGGGTACGTCTTACTGAAGTGAAATATCAAGTAGAGGTTGTTAGGGAATTAGAAACTGCTTATCTTAAGTATATTGGGCTGTTGGTATTTAGTTTATGTCTTACGGCAGTGGATGATGTATTTTGGAAAAGGCCCGTTTAGTATATGGTAGACTTGTAAGAAAGAAGTCATTGTTTGGAATCCAAATGTGGTATACTTACATGATAATATGGAATTCTGGGAGCTGTAGTACAGATTGAGTGAGATTCTTGTGTCTAATAAGTGGTAATGAGGTTTCAAAAAAATATTTGGCTGATTTCTAGGGATTCAATATTCATTACACGGATGATACAGTACTGTGCAGTGTGTGCATGTTATATGCATGTGTGGGGTGAGTATGGGAGCCTATTAGTGAAAAAATGTGAATGATGTATTGCTATGCAGTGGATATATGTTTTATTCATGTGCTGAATGTATGTGTGCTATGAATGGTATAATACATGGCAGACGTTGGGTTCCATTTTGGAAGACCTAGAGCTGCATGGTGAAACATGAAAAGAGGAGGTAGAGGAAAATCCCCACACAGATTTGTTTATTACTGCATTCCTGTAGATACACTGGAGAAAGGGAGAGCCAGGCTCCCGCAGTACACTTCAAAGGGTGCTCTTTGATTCAGAGAGAGGTCACAAGGTAGGGGCCTGGGCACATCTCAAAATGGAGCTGGGGCTGGTAATAGAATAAAATAGCAGGCTTGAGGCCCTTGGCTAACCATCACCTAACACTGTGGCTGACATTTAGGAATGAACATTACTATCATGGCCTGTGTTGTGGGGCTATCAGCTGTGGAGTCATTCCTGCTGTGACAAACTGCTTTCAGGAGGAAGAGAGGGCAGAGAATCAGGTACTTCAAAAGGAAGCAGACCCTCAACATAAACCTCAAAGACTGAGACTCTAAATCACATTTTTCATCTGCAAATGTGCAATAAGAAGGGGAGCTTCAGACCCCAAAAATCAACTGTCAAACAGTAGAGCTATGCAAGGAAGAGAAGCGCTGCAAGACTTCTGCCTGAGACCAGGACTGGGAACAAGACCTGCTAGTCTCCCAGCTGATGTGAGGGGACATCACCCAGGGAATCCAAGCTCACCTGCCTTGGAGCCTTGAGCACCAGTGCCTGCCTGCTTGCCAAGAACAATGCACCCTGTGATGAAGAGGAAAGCGTTGGAGTGCGCAAGGTCCAGTGGGGAATCTTGTAGAGTGGATTCACTGTACAATGCTGCACAGATCAGGTTGTTGCCCGTGTGCGGGGAAAGTTAACATCCCTTTAATGCCAGGGGAGGCCGCCATGAAGTGAGCCATGATGATCGCTGTGCCTGTGTGGAATGAGGAGCCAGCAGCCCCATATGTCAGGAGTGAAGGGATTGCTGTGCTGAGAGGAACCGAGAACTTGTGCAGTGGCGAATAAGTGGAACCTTATCCCAGGAGGGGCCATCATGAGGAAATCTGCTGTGCTGATTGATTCAGAGCCCATGTGCAATGGAGTGACAGTGACCCTGTACACCAGAGGGGGTCACTGGGACCAAGCAAAAGGTGTTACAGTGTGACTGGTCGGGATAATCAACGGAGGAGGATGGCTGCCATGAGGACCCAGGACCCCTACTGACCTGCACTGTGCACTACTTCCCGCTCTCCACTCATCATGGTAATGTTGCCTATAGAGAACGGGGAGTAACCACTATTGCTAGAGCAAGGAGGGAGTGGGAGTCAGGTAACCACCTAAAGAAATACTAGGCCCTGACCTCTGGGGACTGCTGACGTTGTTTGTGAATGACATATTTCCCTTTTTGTTTGCAGTGGTAAATAAATACTTATTTTTTCATAAAAGTAATTATTTGATGGGATGATTATTGCTGTTGCTGTGCATATTTCGAGTTGTGAGCCTGTGTTCACTCCCTGTACACCCCTTTCCCCCCGGGGAAACCTTGGACTGCTTGACTCACACTATTACTGACAGTCAAGTGCTATGGGGGTACTTGGTCCAATTGCTCAGGGTCAATAGTTGGTCAGGCCGGAGACATAAAGTGTAAGAGGGGGGAATAGCCATGGCTGGGCTGAGTAAACCCTGTTTGTCCTTTGGCCCACTGAATGGGGTTCTGAGAGAGAGTAATACGAATTGATAATTTACTGAACAGGCCTTTGGATGACACAGAAACTATTTTTTTGAGACAAGATTTGTCATTCATACCCATATCAAATACAGAGTATCTAAACATGTGATTGGAATGATTACAATTCTTTAGTGTTCTTTTCTACCAACAAAAACCCTTTAACACAAGAATACTCTGGCCTGAAAAAGGCCACGCTCTACCCTGCTACAGGAATTATGCCCATGCAATTGCTAGTATTTGAGAAATCTATTTTACAGGAAATAGATACAACTGAAAACAAGAACAAATGTGAAAAACAATTTCCTCATGGAAGAACTCCAGGTCCTCCTCAGATTAAAATCCAAAGAAGGTATCATCCTTAAACTGTTGGATAAAGGAGGAGCAATCGTGTTGATGGACAATGAAAATTATGCAAACAAAACTCTCACAAAGGATACAATACAGAAAAATAACAATTGATCCTTCTCCATTCATTAAGGAAGAAATCTCACAAACTGTGGAAACAGGGATCGAACGTGGATGGCCAACGATGAAAGAAAAGGCATTTCTAATTAATAAACAACATAGAACTCTGGTGATATACACCCTACCTTAAATTTAGAAAGACCTAGTACACCTACAAGGATGTCCCGTATTATCGGGAGTAAACTCATTATTGGAGCCGCTTGCAAAATATATAGACATCAATTTGAAACCACTGATTGCACAGATCTCCAGGTATGTGAAACACATTATGGACATTATAGCCAAACATGGCATAAAACATTTAATGGACAAGAAGAAATTTTAGTAACTATGCATATTGCCAGTCTTTACAAGAATAATAGCTCCACCCGCCCGTCCCCCCAACAAAAAGGAAGCATTGGAAGCGCTATAATGGTTTCTGGAATCAAAATTCAAGCAACATGTGGCACCTACAAGCTTCGTACTATCTCTAGCACAAATGTATTTGCAACAAAATGTATTTTACTTTAATCAGCAATACTATATGAAGGTGAAGGGGACAGCAATGGGTTGCCCCTTCATCCAGAAATGGGGAAGTATGGAAAGAAGTGAATTCATAGGGAGAACCAATTTAAAAAGTTTATTACGACCTGGAAAATGTATATTGATATTTTTATGATTTAGGAAGGTGAGGAAAAGGAGCTAAGGAATTTTACTGAATGGATAAACACGAGGACACCAGATATCACATCCACAGCTTATATTAGCCACAGTGGAATAAATCCCTAGACCTCACAATTAAACATGATGATGGACATCTATATACTACTTAGTACACTAAAGTAACAGACAGGAACACTTTCCTACATTATACTACTGGTCATGAATGACATCTCAAAGAATATTCCATTCAGTCAATGAAACAAAAGGATGATTAAGTCTACAGAGCTAGGATATTATTGAACCAAATCAGGGAAAGAGGATATCCATACAAACATCTGGAGAGGTCAATGAAAGAGCATGGTATACCATGAAAGAGTGTCTACTAAACCGAAAAGTAAAAACTACTCATGATCAGATAGTATGGAGGTGATTACGAGTTTGGCAGTCTCAGGACTGCCATGTTAGCGGCAGCGGTCATACTGCCAACAGGCTGGCAGAGAATACTGCCAAATTATGACCACGGCGGTCTTTCCAACACAATACAGCCAATTCACCGCCAGCATGCCACTGCGGTCCGTCTGCCGTGGACGGCGGTGGGCACCTTAAGGCCGGCAGACACCATGTTCCTGACAGACAGATTATGAGGCTGCACACCGCCAAAGTTTCCGTTGCGGTTGCATCACCACAGAAACCCTGGCAGATACCAACCCTATAAAAGGAGACACACACCTTCTGGAACACATACCTGACTGGAGCACTGAACTGCACATCCTTCCACTGCTCCTGCTCGCACAACAACTCCGGACCCAGGGCCGGCGACAACAACAACAACTGTGAGTACACACACACCTACCTGACACTGTAGGAAAAACGCAAAGTACCCACGCACACACAATATACACATCAAGGACAGCTGGCGAGCACACACACACATAACCTCACACCTATATGCACATACACACACATGCACACACATACTACATACACCACAGCCAACACACACGTACACTACAGACAAAAACCGTCAGACACACAGCACCGGCACAGTCAAACACAAAAATGCACAACACCACCAAATTACACAACAACACCACAACCGCAACTACATAAAGGCCTCATCGAACAAAGACAATACACACCTCCAACTGATACTACATATATACAAAAACACGTAACAGCACCTGACGACCAATACACACAATCACACAGACATACAACAAAGCATACTTCATGCCATGAAAACACACCACACAATGGTTCGGACATACCCATCACCACACACACACACACACACGCATGCGCACACAACAACCACACAAGATCACACACCACCCCATTGCCCGTGTCAACACAAACAATACACAAAATATCAACATAAATGCAGGATCCAAACACAAACAAGTCCAACACACAATACACAGCCATCACAGCCAGGGTCACACCCACACATGCTGCCCAGACACAACAACTAGCACAACCAACACACACACATGTCACTCACACACAAACCTAAGCAGGCAAAACCAAAACAGCCATGTGTAAAGAAAGGCTGGACAAATATGTTAACATCGAACCAACAACTGGTTGTCCCAGATATTAAATATATAAATATGCCAAAAAAATAAATAGCTATGTAACGATAAAAGGTCATAGGCCAGTCCAATTTGCCAAGTGCAAAATGCACAGATGGCACTTCTGTGTGCCCCTACATGACTCCTGACTGATATGTGCCCTCCACAGGGTAGGGGCATCAAGGGGACAGGCAGGCACCTCAGGGATTAGGAGAGGGGGCAGAGGAAGGGTATTTGGGTTCGGTTTGGGAGGGGGGTCATTGGGCTTGGGCTTGGGTTTGGGGGGTCTTAGGGTGAGCTTTATGAGAGGGCTGGGAACAGTTGGGAGGGGTCGACTTCTTGGCATGGGTACTAGCAGGGGGCAGGGGAGGACTTGAAGGTGGAAGGGCCGGACTTGGGGAGGGACACAGACTATTTGAGGGTATCACAGGGTGGGAGAGGAGAAAGGAAGAGGGAAAACTACGAGAGAACACATTTTTAGGCACACAGGGAAAAGATTTTGGGAGTGGAGGGAGAGGGAGTGGTTGTAGGAGGTGTCTGAGTGGATGTCTTAGGTGCATGTGTGTGTGAGAAATGCTTTTGGGGCCAGGGTGGCTGTTGGTGGGTGAGTGTGGGTGCCTATGTGTCTTGGGAGGAAGGGGGGAGGAGGTGCTTGGAGATGCTATGCTGGATGGGTGACTGTCTGTTGGGGTGGTGTCTGCAAGTATGGACTGCATGTGGGGGTGTCAGTGGTTGTGGATGTGGTGACTGGGGTGGTTGTCTGAGGGTCTGCTGTTGCTGACTGTGGATAGAAAAGAAGTTGTGGCTGAATCAGTGAATGTTGGTGTGGTGTCTGGAGGTGTCTGGTGTAGTTTCTGTGAAGGTGGGGGTGGTAGGGAAGTCCGTGCAGGTAGTGGATGATGGTGTGTCTGCAGGTAGGTGTTGTCTGTGTGCATGTCCGTGGTGGGTCTTGTGGTGCTTGTGTTTGTCAGCTGTAGCGTTGTATGTTGAGGTGGGCACATGCTTGTCTGTCTGTGTGCTTTGGCTGGGTTTAGGAACGGGGGTTTGGGATTGATAAGAGGTAGGTGGAGGGGGCATGGTAGATAAAGGGTGTGGAGGCCAGTGCAGGAAAAGATCTCTGCAGGCCAGCCAGTGCAACGTGAATGCCCTCCAGGAAGGCTCTGCTCTGCTGGACTTGAGCTGCCAGTCCTTGGATGGCATTCGCGATAGTCGACTGACCCACACAGATCAACCTCAGGAGGTCAACAGCCTCCTTACTGAGGGCAGCAGGGCTGACTGGGGCAGGGGCAGAGGTGCCTGTGGTGAAGGAGACACCCACCCTCTTGTGTGAGCAGGCACGGACAACTGGGTGGGGAGCTACAGGGAGGGTGGTGCTAGTGAAGGAAGAGGCGGACTTAGGTGGTGCTGGGGTGGTCCCAGAAGGGTCTGCACCACCAGGGAGTGTCCACTGGAGGTGGATTACGATTATGATTTTATAGATCTGGTCTCCCCTGTGGCACTCCCCTCGCTCTCTGTGCCACTGGGTCTCTCGCTGTCACTGGTAGCAGCACTCCAGGTATGGTGGCCTGCAGCATCCCCACTCACCTGCGCCCCATCTCCTCAGCTTGCTGATGCTGATTCACAAAAATAGAGAGAGAGAGGGAGGAAGGGAGAATTAGTTAGAGGGAGAGAGAGGGCCAACATATACCTCACATACACACATTTAGACATGAGCATCTGTAGGAATACACATCCTGGCTACACTATCTCTGGTGCCAATACACATATCCTATATCATGTCACAACATGTCACTACTACCCACCCCTGTATGCCAACCCTCACACCCACATCTACATCCAAGTAAGTAAGCATGACTGGAGTCATCCACATTATCACCACCAAAGTCATGTTTGCATGCATATCATGCCTTGGCTGAAGTACAAATGATTACCTGAATCATCATCATACCTCTCCATACTCCTATCACCTATTGGAAGTGCAGGTGACTGAACAAAACACATCAGTCCTGTACAGTTACTACACCTGATCAGCCCATATACTTGGTAAAGTTCCATGATAGTGAATACAACTCCACTCACTCACCACACAGCACATGCCTGTCACATAACATGGCTGACATGACACTCTGTACAGAAAATACAATAGTGAACTGAAAACTGATGGAAACATTACAAGTTGGACACCCATACAGGTGACATCTGACATGTAGAATACAAGTCTGAGGCACATGCATGTGATAGGTCAGACCCAATCACAGAGGAATTACTGAAGACACCAAACCCATTTATACCACTACTATTCATACAACTAAGACCATCTACAATTTCCCAGATTGCATATATTACACATCCATACTCAATCACTAAGGCTGTGTTACAACAGAAGAACTTCAGGGACATAAATAGGACATCATGGTCCACATACAATTCCATCAGACATGCAGTATCACTAGTTGGACTCTCTACATGATGACACCACCATCACTCACACCATTCTTGACATGTGAATACCTGTGCCTAAGTCCTGACAACACACATGTTAGACAGAAAAGACATGTAAGCATTATGCACACAAGGAAAAACACAACTGCCATAGCACAGAAAACAGATCCAACTACTACATAGGGCTGTTTCATGAAAAAAGAAACAACAAATATTTCAAATCAACATCTCATAAGTGATACAATACTGAATCCTTTCCAATTCACCGACTTCAGCTAGGCCAAGGGTATCTATCAGTGATCGTTCCATTCCATCAGATGTGCCCCCAAGTTATCATTGAGACATGATGTACACTGCAACTAAGCTATGTTACACTGTAATTGCTAGGGCATTGGCATGCATGGTATTTACATTACATATTGTCAATGGCGAGGTCTGCCTATGCACTTACCACCTCTAGTGCTATCCCATTGGGTTCAAGGTTACATCCCCAAATGTCTAGCACATTGAAATGCATGATGATTGCAATCATACCAAATCAAACACCCAATTAAATTTTCCTACTGCTGCAACCTTCACATACCCCATAAATAGAAGATGAACATCATATGGGGATACAATTACCAAGCCATAAGTCCAGTCCCATACAGCCAATATCAGTGGTGGGAATGTAATGGCTGCCACACATGGATGCCAGTACCAGTACTTGATGTCTATAGTCCCTGTGAAAAAAATGAGAGTCACCCAGTTGCTAATACAAGTCAGCAATATGGATGTAAGTAGACTGACACCTTAGAGCCACTAATGCTCAAATGCTGATGGATGGACCAGGTCATACGTAATGGGTAGAGTAAAACACAGGCTCACATCCACAGAAAAGTCAGGATGGAGTCACACATGTGCCATTGTCATTTAACCATCTCTACATGCAGACATGGAGATGTCTTGATATAGGAGATGTACATCCACTGACAGCAAACCATGAAAACACATCCACAACTAATGCTCAGTCTGGGTGGATACTACCCATGTCCACTAGTCTACATACATGTTGCACTGACTATAGTGTCACATAAGCTCCAGTGAGGCAAATAACACCATACAACCAGAGCCAAGTCCCAGGATATAGACAGTACTCACCCCCTTGTGGATGCTGTTCTGCCCTCAAACACCCATGTACCTCAGGGTAGGCCACTGCCAAAATGCAGGCCATTATGGGGGTCAGGCTCCGACGGGCACCTCTCCCTCATTGGGGGGACATCCCCAGCTGGGCCTCTGTGGTCTTCTGGGCCGAGAGTCTCAGGTCTTCCCACTGCTTGTGACAAAGGGTGCTCTGCCGGCTATGGACCCCAAGGCTCCACACGTGCTTGGCGATGGCACGCCAGATCCCTTTCTTCTCATGGGCATTCACCTGCATGGATGACACAGAGAGAAGGAAAAAGTCATGTACACTTGCACCATACCAACAGCACAACAGCAGTGGCAAATACACATCTGATTCAGCAAGTGCCCACACATACCCATCCTTTATCCTCACACACCTTCACTTTCTGCCCTCACCGGTACACTTGCACGAGTCACAGTCATGCGCAACTCCTATTACACAGGACTATGAAATTGGACTCACCAGCTCCTCTGGTGCCCCATTTAGCTGTTCATACAGGGGTTGGACCTCCTCCACAAGTTCCTCTAACTCTTCTGGGGTGAAGGCTGGTGCCCTATCACCTGCAGGATGTGGAATGATGGCTCTGAGAGACAGTACACAGCAGCTCAGGTCATGGAGGTCTTGCTCACAACAGTGTCAGGAGTCAAGTGAGCAAGGCTGCAGAAAATGGCGGTCAAGGCCACCACGTACGGGACTGTCACCGCCGGCGGTCATCACCATTGGCCCCAGTCCGCCACAGGCAGCAATGTTAAGCAATGACAAGTAGCATGGCGGTTGCGACTGGCTACCACTGCAATGACATCTGCAATCGGATTTAGATCACTTCCAACTGTCCACTTTAGGAGGACAGGCGACTGCCATTTTAAGCATTGATGTGCCAAAATAAGTGCACCACACACATATTCTCCCAAATGGCGGAGTAAAAACTCAGGGTCCCTTGGCCTGCAGCATCCCCCCTCACCTGTGCCCCATCTCCTTTGCTTGCCGATACTGATGCACACAAATAGCAAGAGAGAGGAAGGAAGGGAGAGGGAGTGAGAGGGTGAGAGGGATTTAGACATGCACATCTGTAGGAATACACATCCTGGCTAGGCTATCTCTGGTGCAAATACACATATCCTGTTTCATGTCACAGCATGTCACTACTGCCCACCCCTGTATGCCAACCCTAACACCCACACCTAAATCCAAGTAAGTAAGCATGACTGGAGTCATCCTCATTATCACCACCTAAGCCATGTTTGCATGAACACCATGCCCTGGCTGAAGTACACATGACTACCTGAATAATCATCATATGTCTCCATACTCCTTTCACCTTTTGGAAGTGCAGGTGACTCAACAAAACACATCAAGCCTGCAGAGTTACTACACCTGATCGGTCCATATCCTTGGTAAAGTTCTATGATAGTGAATACTACCCCACTCACTCACCACACAGCACATGCCTGTCATACAACATGGCTGACATGACACTCTGTACAGAAAATCCAATAGTGAACTGATAACTGATGTAGCCATTACAGGTTGGACACCCATACAGGTGACATTTGATGTGTAGAATACAGGTCTGGGGCACATGCATGTGATAGGTCAGACTCAATCACAAAGGAAGAATTGCAGACACCAAACCCATTTCTACCACCACTATTCATACAACTAAGTCCATCTATAGGGTCCCAGAATGCATATATTACACATCCATACTCAATCACTGAGGGTAGTTTCACAACTGATAAACTTCAGGAACACACATATGACATCATGGTCCACATACAATTCCACCAGACATGCAGTATCACTAGTTGGACTTTACTACATGATGACACCACCATCACTCACACCATTCTTGACATGTGAATACCTGTGCCTAAGTCCTGACAACACATGTCTCAGACAGAAAAGACATGTAAGCATTATGCACACGAGGGCCAACATGACTGCCATAGCGCAGAAAACAGATCCCACTACTACATAGGGCTGCTTCATGAAAGAAGAAACAAATATTTCACATCAACATCTCATAAGTGGTACAATACTGAATCCTGTCCAATTCACCCACTTCAGCTAGGCCAAGGGTATCAGTGATTGTTCCACTCCATCAGATGTGCCCCTAAGTTATCATTGGGACATGATGTAGACTACAACTAAGCTATGTTGCACTGTAATTGCTAGGGCATTGGCATACATGGCATTTACATTACATATTGTCAATGGTGAGGTCTGTCTAGGCACTTACCACCTCTAGTACTATCCCATAGGGTTCAAGGTTACATCCCCAAACGTCTAGCACATTGAAATGCATGATGATTACAATCATACCAAATCAAACACCCAGTTCAATTTTCCTACTGTTGCGACCTTCACATACCCCATGAATAGAAGATGAACATCATATGGGGATACAACTACCAAGCCATAAGTCAAGTCCCATACAGCCCATATCAGTGATGGAAATGTAATGGCTGCCACACATGGATACCAGTACCAGTATTTGATGTCTATAGTCCCTGTGAAAAAACAAGAGTCACCCAGTTGCTAATAGAGGTGAGCAATATGGATGGGAGTGGACTGACACTTTAGAGCCACTAATGCTCAAATGCTGATGGATGGACCAGGTCATACGTAATGGGTAGGGTAAAACACAGGCTCACCTCCATAGAAAAGTCAGGATGGAGTCACACATGTGCCATTGCCATTTGACCATCTCTACATGCAGACATGGAGATGTCTTGTTATAGGAGATGTACATCCACTGACAGCAAACCATGAAAACATATTCACAACTAATACTCAGGCTGGGTGTATACTACCCATGTCCAATAGTCTACATAAATGTTGCCCTGACTATATTGTCACATAATCTACAGCGAGGCAGCTAACAACATAAAACCAGAGCCAAGTCCCAGGATACAGTCAGTACTCACCCCCTTGTGGTTGCTGTTCTGCCCTCAAATGCCCATCCACCTCAGGGTAGGCCACTGCCATAATGCAGGCCATTGGGGGGTCAGGCTCCAACGGGCACCCCTCCCTCATAGGGAGGACATCCCCAGCTGGGCCTCTGCGGTCTTCCAGGCCCAGCATCTCCTCCCACCGCTTGTGACAATGGGTGCTCCGCCAGCTGTGGACCCCAGGTTCCACACTTGCTTGGCGACGGACCGCCAGATCCTTTTCTTCTCATAGGCGAATACCTGCATGGATCACACAGACAGCAGGAGAAAGTCATGTACACTTGCACCATACCAACAGCAGTGCCCAATACACATCTGATTCACCAAGTGCCCACACATACCCATCCTCTATCCTCACTTTATGCCCTCTGCATGCATATACTCCTTCACCGGTACACTTGCACGAGTCACAGTCACGCGCAGCTCCTATTACACAGGACTATGGAATTGGACTCACCTGCGCCTCTGGTGCTCCATATAGCTGTTCATACAGGGGTAGGACCTCCTCCAGAAGCTCCTCCAAATCTTCTGGGGTGAAGGGTGGGGCCCTATCACCTGCAGGACGTGGCATGATGGCTTCCATAGACAGTACACAGCAGCTCAGGTCGTGGAGGTCTTGCTAGCAACAGTGTCAGGAGTCAAGTGAGCAAGGCTGCAGAGAATGGCAGTCACGGTCACCACGTACTGGACCGTTGCCACTGGCGGTGATCGCTATTGGCTCGAGTCCACCACAGCCAGCATGTTAACCAAGGGCAAGTAGCACGGCGGTTGTTACTGCCTACCGCCGCAATGACATCTGCAATCGGACCTAGGTCACTTACAACTGTCCACTTCAGCAAGACAGGTGACTGCCATTTTGTGCACATATAAAACACTGATGTGCCAAAAGAAGGGCACCATACACATATTCGCCTAAATGGCGGAGTATGCCTATGTTGTGCCATCATGGTAGTGCAAAATATTGTGACATTTATGACACAGTGACGTGATGTGGCAGTATATCTGCTGATGGCCATGTACAGATATTCGGAGGCACATAGGCCACGGCACTATATTGGTATATTCAATTCTGTTTCTTTTGATCAGTGCAGGACAGCCCAGTCAGCCAAATATGGTACATTACACATGTGACATTTGCCCTATACGACTTACATGTACGGGAATGTGCTGCTGTTAGAAATTGGGTCTTTGGTTGGCAGTCTGGTCACCACCTCACCAAGCCAGGACCCTCACTCCTGTCAGGGCAAAGGAGAAACACACCCGGTTAACCCCCGCTCACCCCTTTGGTAGCTTGGCATGAGCGGAAAGACAACCCAGAAACAACATGTAAAGTATTTGTACCAACACACACAGTAATACAGCGAAACACTACAAAATGGACACCACACAGGTTTAGAAAAATAATATTTATCTAAGTAAACAAGACCGAATACAATACAAATCCACAATACACAATTAAAAATATGACTTTAGCAATTAAAAACACAAAAATAGTGCCTAGAAGCACCAATGCTACAATTTGATGTTAAGCAGCTCTGTGACTGAGTCATTTCCAACAATGCAACGCTACTGGCGCCATTTACGGTGTCACACAGACCCCCAGGTACAGTACCTTAGCAAAAATGTGGAAAACAGTCCAGTGCGTGGAGTCGGGGAGCGAGGCATCACTGGATCTGAGCCAGCCTCATTTCCGGTGCTGTGTGGCAAAGAAGAGGCGTCGGGTCCCCACTGCGGAGCGGTGGAGGTGAGGCATCGTCGGTTGTGAGGAGTCAGTCACTGGGCACCTCTGGCAAAGTCGAATTCCGGTGAAGTCACGATGCTGTGGGGTGACTTCAGGGGGTCACGTCACAGGATCACAGGCACTGCGATGGAGTCGGGTGTCACGAACGTTGATGCTACAACACTCCGATCTTGCGAGTTCTTGGGGCATCAGTGGCGTCAGTGAAATTCACTCTCAGGGGCCCAGGAACTGGAATGGCACCCTCTGACAAGCCAGAGACCACAGCATGCAGACTCAGAGACTGTTTGGTGAAGCCTTTGTTGTCCCTGAGGCTTCAAAAACAGGAGGCAAGCTCAGTCCAAGCCCTTGGAGATTTTTCTCAAGCAGGAATATACCACAAAGTCACGTCTTCGTCCCCTTTCACAGCTAGAAGCAGCAACTACAGGATATCCCAACAAAGCACAGTCACAGACAGGGCTGGCAGCACGTCTCCTCAGCTCTTCCCCGTGGCAGAGGTTCCTCTTGAATCAAGAAGTCATCTAAAGTTTGGGGTTTTGGGTCCAATACTTATACCCCTTTCTTCTTTTGAAGTTGCCCAACTTCAAAGAAAAGTCTCTGTTGTTTACAGGATCCTGCCTTGCCCAGGCTAGGCTCCAGACACACACCAGGGGGATGGAGACTGCATTGTGTGAGGGCAGCCACAGTCCATTCGGGCATAAGTGACCACTTCTCTCTCCACTCTAGCCCAGAAGGCTCATCAGGATATTCAGACTACAGCCCAGCTCCCTTTGTGTCACTGTCTAGAGGAGGTTCACAAACAGCCCAACTGCCACTCTGACCCAGACAGGGAATCCACAAACAGGCAGAGCCACAGAACGATTTGAGCAAGGAAATGCCTACTTTCCAAAAGTGGCATTTTCAAACTAACAATCTAAAAACCAAATTAACCAACATGTATTTTTTAATTGTGAGTTCAGAGACTCCAAACTTTATAGTTCTATCTGCTCTCAAAGGGAAACAGCAGTTTAAGGATATTTAAAGGCAGTCCCCATGTTAACCTATGAGAGAGGTAAGCCTTGCAACAGTGAAAACTGAATTTGGCAGTATTTCACTGTCAGGACAGGTAAAAACACACAAGTACATGCCCTGTCTTTAACATACACTGCACCCTGCCCAAGGGGCTACCTAGGGCCTACCTTAGGGGTGCCTTACATCTACAAAAAGGAAAGGTTTGGCATGGCAAGTGTGTATGGTTGCCAAGTCGAATTGGCAGGTTAAAACTGCACACACAGACACTGAAGTGGCAGGTCTAGGCCATGTTTACAGGGCTACATATGTGGATGGCACAATCAGTGCCGCAGGCCCAATAGTAGCATTTAATTTGTAGGCCCTGTGCACCTCTAGTGCACTTTACTAGGGACTTACTAGTAAATCAAATATGCAGTTATGGAAAAGCCAATTACACATACAATTTCACATCGGGAGCACTTGCACTTTAGCACTGGTCAGCAGTGGTAAAGTGCCCAGAGTAACAAAAGCAACAAAAACAGAGTCCAACACACAGCAACAACCTGGTAAGTAGAGGCAAAAAGTTAGGGGAGCCCACGCCAAGGAAGCCAGGTCTAACAGCTACATAGATGGTGTCCACATCGCTTCAGCAAGGCCGTAATAGTATATGTCAGCAGTGCTACGCATGTGCTATAATGTTAGGTGTGTGCTATTTTAAAGTGCTCTGCTTACATGTGTCAAATGCTTTACTCAATTTACATTCTCTCCTCTCAACCTAGATATCCTGCCATGAGGAGAATGAGACAACCAGCAGTATACCGTCCACTAGTTGACCTTGCAACCATGGAGGACCAGCATGTCATCCAGACCTATTGTCTGAATCGTCAGAACATCATGGATCTATGTACACAGTTGAAGCCAGACCTGTTGCCAGCCATATGCAATCCCCATTGCATCACTTCCTCAGTACAAGTCTTGTCAGTGCTACACTTTCTTGCTACAGGCTCCTTTCAGAATACACCGGGCTTAACAGCAGGAATATCTCAGGCCATTGTTAATGCACCTGGACAGCTACATCAGGTTTCCCCAACTTGCAGACTTTTATGATATGGGACACATTCCTTATATGGTAGGGGCCTTTGATGGCACACATATAGCTCTGGTCCCTCCCAGTGCCAATGAACAGGTGACAAGGAACTACCACTCCATAAATGTTCAGGTGGTGTGTCTGGCAATATATTTCACAAGTCACAGCCATGTTTCCAGGAACTGTGCATGATTCTTACATTTTGAGGAATAGCAATGTCCCATACATGATGGCACAACTACACACAGAGAGGGCCTGGCTCTTTGGTATATATGCATCTGAAGGTGTTTCATTGTTATAGCACCTGTCATCACAATCTTCCCTGTTGCTGAACCAGTTATTTCACTGCTCCTACATTTGTGCACACAGGCGACTCTGGCTGTACTAACCTTCCTTGGCTGTTGACATCAGTGAGGTACTCTGCCATGGAAGGGGAACTCCGTTTCAATAAGGCCCACGGGAGGACGAGGCATGTCATCAAAAGAACATTTGGCCTCTTGAAGGCCAGATTCAGGTGCCTGGGCCTATCTGGCGGTGCCTTCCTCTACGCGCCCCAAATGGTGCCAGATAATAGATGCCTGCTGTACAATCTAGCCCTGAGACATCAGATACCATTGCTAGCTGATACGGGTGAAGCAGCTGGACCAGTGGCTGGTAATGCTGAAATGGCAAGTGATGACGAGGCAGAGGAGGAAGGTGCAGCTGACTAAGACTGAGCTCATCAATCAGTACTTCCAGTGACATACAGGTATGTTGAGTATGTTTTGCAAGTCTTGTAAGTCCTCCTGACTTGGATCATCAGTGGGGGTGTAATGTGGTCTTATCCCAATGTGTGAGTTGTGAGAGTTGACTGATAGAATGTAAGATGAACAGTAAAAGTGTATCAGCTCTAATAAGTGTTCTCACTGTAGTTTCCTACATTCACATCTCAAATGGGCAGACCAGTATTGAGCTATCTTTGCTGCATACTCCTGTTCACATGTCATTCCACGCACTGACTGTGGTATCTTACTCAGTGCCTCTGCTACCTATGGCTTGAGGCATTCATGGCCATTAGCCATTGGTAAGTAATAGCTGAAAAGTTTATTGAACATGACATTCGGCAGGTAAAGATATGTGTATGTATAATCTGTGACTGGTGATCTATAGGTAATATATGGGGCCCCTGTTTAGGAGCTATCCTGGGTTGGGCACGACATCTATGACCTGCATATGTTGTTTGTGTGGCATCATGCTGTCCATCCTGATGGTACTCTCTGTCATGTTATTTTTGCAGGTTGGAATACTGACTACACCCTTGTGTGGCCCTGGATTTCTAACTATCTAACATCTGTCCTGGGACATATCTGTTGTACTGTGTCTCTTGCTGAGATGCCTCCCTCTGCTGTCCATTACACTGCCTGTTGGGTGAGGGGGGCATTACCAGACCACGAATAGCAATCATGACATTTGTTGATGTTTTAATAAAGACACATACAGTAGCTGTGTTCCATGGTATTTATTGTTGAGATCATGAAATTGTGAGACAAACCAAAGGTGCATACATTGTCCAACAGGTGATGAGTGAGGTCATGGTAGATGTAATCATCAGAGTAGGTGGTAGAGCAGTTGGTTGCACAGGTCCAGTGTCCATGTGCCTTTGGAAAAGGGAGTAATGTAATTGAACAGTCAACTGGGTGTCTCAGTGGCACACAAGGGAAAATCTGGATTTGATAGGGATCCACTGGAAGATCTTTTGGAGCAGGCACAGCGTGTGGAAGCAGGAGCACAAGACAGTGTTGACTTGGTGATTCATAGAGAGCAAGGAGTCACGGATGAGTGAGGAGTCGATACTGCATCACATGTCCATGTGGAAAACCATGTGTTGGAAAAACCAGTCAAGAAATAAAGGAAAGGATCAGACAGCATAAATCACACATCTGCTATAAAACTCTGACAAATCCTCTGGTAGGAAAAGCAAAGAAATCTCTAGCAGGATGGATTGAAAAACCTTTTTTCTCAACATTAACACTCAAATTGTTATTGGTCTAAATGGCACTTTCTGATGTAATATTTTGACATATGTTACTTATAATGAGGATATCACACCCTTAGGCATCAATTAATATACAGACCACAGCAATTTTAAGTGCAGACGTAAGCCATTTATTATGAATCAAACAAACACATATAAAAAGATTATATGACACCGTCTTACCAAAGGCGTGTCTTTCGTACCGTTCACAAAGCAAAATCACACTGAATTCAAGATTGAAATTTAACAGTTTCTCAGAAGGATTCGATTAGAACTCATTTTTTTCAATACAGACGATACAAGCCAAGAAGGCATGACAGCCCGAGGAGAAGTGGACTGACGTTGTGCCCATGTGCCTGAGGACTTCAAGGGTCGAGCCCCCCTGTCGGTTCTCTGGACTGACCTTTCAGTCCATCCCTGAAGCAACTTTGTAACCGGACCGTGCCCCATTGAAGTGAATGGGACACCCGATGCCATAACATACCTCTGCACCCGGACACACCAAAGCCTCCCGAGGTGATCTGATGGTGTGGTCTTGGAAACTGCCCCATACTCACCTTCAGTCCTGGAGAACAGTTCTGTAAGTCGCTGCGAAGCGTTCAACCACACATTTTCCTCATAGGATAACTTTATCACACCCATAATTGAACTGTCAGCTTTTAAAATTTAAAAACTTCAAAAATCAATGTCTCAGACAGTACTCATCTGATTCGGGCAATCTTGGTATCAACGTTTATATAAAAGTATGCATTATTTTTATAAATTGGTGTTGGATTTCTTTATTGAGTATGTGTCTCACTTACTGTATGAGTGTGTGCCTTGCATGCTTAGCATTATCCTCTGTAAAGTCTAACTGCTCAACCACACTACCCAAAAAGAGAGCACTGGGGATGTAATTTTTGCCTCTGTGATACCTTTGGGGATTTCTTAGACTCTTTGCACAGAGACCCTAATTTTGGTCCACTACATAAACAACCAGCTTCCAACGTATTGCATTTGGTGACCCTGCAAAAAACCATACATCAGACAGGCCAACAAAACCAGCAACGAGGAGAATCATACAACACAGATCACGGATCAGGTGTAAAATACCTAGAGCACCATTAGTTCAGCACTTCGAAGATAAGAAAAACTGTGAAAATGAGATCAGATGGTCAGTCCTATTTGTAGCCACAACTGATGCCAGAGGTGGGTCTATTGAATCCCTAATGTCAAAAAGTGAGGTAAATACATTGGAATATGTATACACATACTGATGGATTAAACAACCATGCTGAACTTTAGGCATTAATAACAAATTTATGGTTCTCATATTCAGACACTAGAACAGCCTTTCGAATGACATATAGCTTTTGATAAAAACTTTTTTGATATTGCACATTCATTTCGGAATTTCATCAAGGCCAACAACTCCCTGGACAGCTCCCAATCTGGCTTCCGCAGCAATCACAGCACAGAGACAGCACTCCTGGCAGCCACCGATGACATCTGATTACTCCTAGACCGCGGCCACGCTGCAGCACTCATACTCCTTGACCTCTCAGCAGATTTTGACACGGTCTCCCACAGCACTCTGCCCACCAGACTCCATGACATAGGAATCCACGGAAGAGCCCTGGAATGGATCCACTCCTTTATCTCTGAAAGACTGCAGAGGGTCAGACTCCGGGCCTACACTACCAGAACCACAGGAGTCAACTGTGGAGTTCCCCAAGGATCCTCACGGAGTCCCAAACTGTTCAACGTATTCATGGCCCCTCTTGCTGCCATCATCAGAAGCCACGGTATGAACATCGTGTCATATGCCGATGACACACAACTCGTTACTTCCCTCACTGAAGACCTGGACACAGCCAAATGAACTTTCACTCAGGAATGAAAGCCATCGCCACCTGGATGAGAGAAAGCTGCCTCAAGCTTAATTCCGACAAGACGGAGCTCATCATCTTCGGAAATGCCGCTTCAGCTTGGGATGGCTCCTGAAGACCCAAATCCCTCAGCGCCCCCCCGCGCTGACCGAGCATGCCCGCAACTTAGGAAACATCTTCAACTCCTCCCTATCCATGACCCACTAGATAAACTCTGTCGCCTCCTCCTGCTGGCACACACTGCAAACTTCAGAAGATCTTCAGATGGATCCCAGCAGGTTGTCGCAGGACATCTGCCCACGCCTTAGTCACTAGCAAGCTCGACTACGGCAACACCCTCTACACTGGCACCTCAACTAGGAACATCAAAAAACTTCAACTCATCCACAGCGCCACTGCCAGACTCATTCTTGACCTCCCTTGCCGAGGAACACATCTCCCAACACCTGAGGACCCTACACTGGCTACCAGTCGAGAAGCGAATCACCTTCAAACTTCTCACCCACACGCACAAGGTCATTCACAACGCAGGACCAGCCTTCCTAAACCACTGCGTCTCCTTCCGCACCCCCACCAGATCCCTCCCCTCTGCTCAGATGGCCCTGGCCACCGTCCCTCGCATCCACAAAACCCCCACCAGAGGACGATCTTTCACCTACACTGCATCAAAGAGCTGTAACAACCTCCCCCTCCAAGTCAGACAAAGCATGTCGCTCACCACCTTCAGGAAGAACCTCAAGATGTGGCTCTTCGGATGAGGCCCGTCTTTCCCTCCCAGACCCTTGAGACCAGTAGTCGCACTCTACAAATATTGATTGATTGATTGATTGATTGATTGATTTCTGCCTAGATTTGTGATTTCATATACATATATGTCATTCAAATGAAAGTTGCTGTCATCTCCTGACCATTATGCATTGCAATTCCCCACCCCCCTTTCTTGTCGGTTTATCGGGTTATGCCTAATTTGCATGGTACAACAGTTTTTCTCTGCATGAACTAAGGGCGTTTCATGTGTATCTTACTTGTCAGGAGACACTACAGCAAGTGTGTTTTTGCATGCATGATGGGACCCTCACATATGGTCTGGCTCCTCTGTTTTTTTTAGCACTAACAGGCTCCCCTTTGAATAAGTTCAATGCATCATGGTCATTTGAACTTCTAAATCCAGTTTCCCCCAAGGGGTGCTTTTTAATCCATAGGTTATGGATAATGGTGATTGTGCACTGGTTTTATGAACCTATAGATTCAGCACAATATGTGTTTCACTATGTTTTGAACTTGCCATCTTAGATCTTGTGATCTTGATGGGGGAAATATTTTGTTTTCAAAGCAGTTGTACCCACCTTGTTGTCCTGAGAAAGCCTATAATAAACAAGTCAAAACGTGTTGACTTTCTTAGACCATAAGATGTCGGCTACAAAGACTTATATGAACCAATCTGATTGTGGACCGCTGCTTTCAATCTTCATTGATAATGGACACAGTGGGTCTTTATATTGAGCGGATTATCTAATGGCAGTCCTTGATGAAAAACTCTACAAATCACCACCATTGTTTATAAGTATAGGTAGACAAGGATTGTGCTGCAACAATGTCATATGATCTTTTTATATATATATATTCATGCGAATTATGATAAATGACTTATGTGTGCACTTAAAATTGTTGTGCTGTATATATTAAAGGATGCCTGAAAATGTTATACCTTCATTAGAAGTAACATACAGAATTAACACGTCAAAAGGTGACATTTGGGTCAATAACAATTTTAGTGTTACTGTTGAGAACCAAAGGTTTTTTGACCCATGCCGCTAGAGCATTCTTTGCTTTTCCTATGCTTTATCGTAGCCAAGGCTCTAGAGGGTTACACAGCCAACCCCCCAACCACACTCACTCCCGTTTGTTTACAGAACTCACCTGGTAGGACATTTTCTGGAATTCAACCATTCATTATTCGTACTAAAATAGACAGAACTATAGCATGTCAGGAATAAAGTGAATGTGGAATCAGTCCTTTTGAGGCTTGTGACACTTATGGTACTTTGTTTGCACACCGTAGCAATGTGCAGCTCTCATAAATAAGCCAAATATTTTCTTGGATCCTCTATAGCACACAAATCTCTTTCAATCTGCACTGCAATTCCCAGAATTCCATATAATTAACAGGCCTTTTCCAAAATATATCCTCCACCACAGTAAGGCAGAAACAAATAATCATGAGAACAACATACCTTGGGTTAAGTAGATTTACACTCCCTAACATCCTCTACTTGATTATCACCTCATTAAGACAGGGATCCACACATTAACTAGACCCTTAAACGTCATTCACTAAGGAGACCTACCAAAGACACTTCCTGTTTTGGGGAAATAAGGGACTGATTTATATATTGGCGTAGGAGTTTCTCTGTCACAATGGTTAAGAATATTCGGTCTGCCAAAATCAAAATCCCATTCTAGCCAATTGATTTAGATTTCAGTGGACAGGATATCTACTGCTGTGACAGAGAACCCCTCCCCCAAGGTCTAAATCTGGCCCTAAAACTACATTTCCCATGAGCCACAACTCCACCCACGGGAAGCCAAATGCGGGCTGCCATGTCCTTTAGGAAACCAGAGTACACCACAGCACGCCTCTAACATGGTCAGTACAGACCGCGATTTACTCATTCTGGGGACAGTAATTAACTTATTCTACCCTTTACATGGCATAGTAAGCAGGATTCCAATGCTGCCAATGCTGGGAATTAAATAGAAAAATCCTCCTTCCTCTCTAGTAACTCCAGCACACTTGTCTCGTAAGTAGATAACAAGCACTTCATTTTCCACAGGAACAATGTACGGCCTGGGCTACTGTTGCTTTACTGTGTTCTGCCATGCACTTCAAAAACAGCACTTATCAAGCACATTATGGTTTCATTTACACAGCCACATGATTTCCGTCATACAAGTTTAAAGGAACAGCATTTGGTATTTACTTGAATACCTCCTTATTTTCATCAACACAATGAGAATATTTCCCTAAGTATCTACGTTGACTATCTTTTTTGTTTTATAGACAGTGTACTTACAACACAATAGGTTTTAGTGCCCTGAGGATGGCCTTGTATTTAATGTAACGCATCAGCGATTGTTACTGTGCGTGGAGGAGTGTTACAGTGCTACAGGACAATCCTTCATTGCTTAATTATCTGGACAATCTATCATTTTTTGAGGTACATAGGAATATCAACACACTTTTCTGGAGCTACATTTGTCACCTGAGAATGGTTGTCAAAGGACTACTACAAAAATCTCAAAATTGATTGGACTCCTTCTGAATGTTTTTTTAGTGGTTGTGTGATTTCTTTTTTTATTTAAACATATTTGCATAGACCTAAAATTGTAGTGAGTCTTTCATTTGACTGCAATAGGCCAGCCCTGCAGCCAACCACTGCCACACACAGCCGAGGGCTGTGTGCAGTGGTGGTTATATTAATGTGCGCATTACAAATTCATTGAAATTCCCTGAAAAAAACATAGGGACGTTATAGTTAAGTTGACATTTTAACCATACAAAACCATAGAAATTCAGAAGTTATAGTTAACTTATAGTTATATTTATCTGAAGAAGTAATAACTCATACCAGAAAGAAACTTTGGGCAACGAGTTATAGTTTCTTAACATAAGTATAACTATAACTGCTAAATTTCTATGGTTTTGTATGGGTAAAACATCAACCTAACTATAATGTCCCTGTAACTTTTGTTTTTTTTCAGTGAAGTAGATTCTCAAAAAAGCTGACAACAGTTCCTGGTTGAAGTTTTGGCAGCCAATAAGATCTTTGTACAAGATCTAGAGTATTCGGGGAGCCTTCACGCCTCCAAATATCTATATCTATATTTAGTTTTTTTAACACTTCAAAAACTACCAAACAGATTTACACCAAACAACAAAAAGGCTCCTTTCTGGAGCAAAAGCTACCCTTCTGCCAAATTTGGTGTAATTCCATCCAACAGTTCAGGCTGTATTCGTGTTCAAAATCCTCATGGGAATTATAATGGGAAACACACTTTTTTTGACCCCTCCTTTTTTCTTGGGCCCCTGTTTGACAGATCACCCAGAAACATTGCATGTACAGATTTTAAGGAACATATATTTTGGAAAACTTTGTGAAGATTCGCCAAATGGCGACAAAGATATAGGCAAGTCAAAAAACACTTTTTCTATGGACACATGGTCGTAACTATAACTACCTTCTGGCGACCACCAGTAGATAATACATATATTTCAGAAACGAAAAAGAGAATGCTGCACTCCACTGAATTCTGTCTCTACAATTGTTTATTCGTCATCTGCGTCTCGTCACACAGTGACGCGTTTCAACAACAGTGTCTTGTTCACAGTTAGTGAGCCTTACTTTACTTTCCACTTTAATACTATCGCCCATTCAAGCCCTTATGCAGCATTATGGGAGTTGTGGTTAAAAAAAAAAAACATTTTGAAGAAACATACATTTACATGAAAGTAAAAGCATGGTCTGAAATCATACTTCTTACATATTACTTTTCACGGTTAATATCACTATTAATTTTTCTGCAGTTTTGTACGTAAGGCACTCAATAAATACAAATGTGCAGCTCCCACACAATTACCAGTGGGTCCTCTGGTTTTTGCTTAGCGCCCTCCATGTGTACTGTACTATTAATTTTCTGGTCTCTGCTCAGTGCATATCACCTGGCTGAAAGAGCATGGCTATCACTGCTTTATCAGTGCCTTATCAGGTGTGGATTACAAAGCAACATAAAATAATCAATATTTGCTAACAGTTTTATATCTATGGCACACTAATGGCTCAATGCCAATAATTCTAAAATTCTGCAGACATCCTGTTGCCCCTCTGGGCCAATCACCCTTCTGTCTGTATTTGCCAAACAATTATGTACAAAAGAACAAAAACACACCCAGTATTTCCTTTCTATGGACATCTCATAGTACACTGCTCTTTCTATTCATGTATAATCCTTGGTATGATTGTCATAGTGTCTTACGAGTGTTTATCATAACATTGATCAATGTTAATACACACTTGATAGAAATGCATTGTTTATAACTGTGAAACCAGTGTACTTAAAGTCACAAATGAATATAAAGTTCATCATCAGCATTAAGTCCAAACTTTTTTTTTTTTAATATATTTTTATTAACATTTTGTTGTTACACAGTTTCATACTTGTTCATTTTACATGCATTTTTTGTTTATTATGCTATATTCTACCTTTTGCTCATTGTTTGCACTTTTTATTGTCATTTGTCTTAATGGTCTTTATTCAACAAATTGTGCTCATTTACTTGTTAAAGCGTGTTCCCTTTCTTCAATTCGCTGTTCTGCATAATCAACAATCAAACAACAAACTTGAACCCCTTCTTCCTTGTAACTTGGGAGGGTGGCGTATAGGGTTAAGTGCAGGAAGATAAGGGAGGTAGAGGGGGAAGAGGAAAGTGGGGGAGAGGGAGAAAACACGGTATGTGATATACAATTTCTGGTGACAGTCATATTGGACCGGTTGGAGGTGAGGAAAAGGAAGAAGGGGAGTAAAAAGAAAACAAAGGACCTCAAAAAGTCAACTTTACGGCTTTGTGCGAATGGCTTTTGTGATTGTTAGCTTGAAGGTACTATATTGTATTCGTTTTTGGGTGAGGGAAGATGTCAACCCAGGGCGCACCGGTGCACCGTGGGAGTGGCGGGTCACTCACGTTGCTTGCTATTACTGTCAGTGGAGTGGGGGTCAGAGTTCCAACTGTCCTCACACCCTTACTCTTGATGTGATCTATGTGTGGTCTGGGTCTGTTTTTGGGTGTCTATCTATGTACTTCCACCATTTGGTTCCAACCTCAGTGGGGATTGGATTTCACTGGTTTCTCCTACTGGGCCTGCCAGCCTCTTATTTATGCTCTCCCAACTTGTCATTAAATTCTCCCACCCGGGAGCTATAGGAACCTGGCAAATATTCCTGGCTTCTTCTGCTTTTAGGACCTGTAGTTCAGCTCTAGACCATGTTGATATATCCCTTTTCCAGTCAGACAGCAGAGGACGGTCTGTGGTCTTCCAGCCCCTCGAGATTAGTCTCTTATAAAGGGCCAGGGAAAGGTCCAGAAAGCGTCCCTTCACTTTTCCGCAAAGCGCAGCCGGTCTGAGGCCCAGCAGGCACAGCTCAGGGGTGGGTCTCAACTCAAACTCAAACAATTCAGTCAGGGTGGGCAATATTTCCCTCCAGCCTATCTGGATCGCTGGGCAAGTCCAGACCATGTGGTCAAAATCCGCCCCTCCTCCTCCGCATCTCGGGCAAGTCCCCAAAGTCCCTCCATATATACGGAACAGTCTGTGAGGTGTGAGGTACGTTCTGTGCAAATAATTGTATTGAATGTATCTTAACAGTGTATTACGTGATATCTTCCGGGGGTAGGACAGTATTCTCTTCCACTCTGAGTCAGTTAGTTCCCGCCCAATTGTGCCCTCCCACCGTCCTCTCAGCGACCGTAATGGGTCTAAGGCTGCCTCAACTTGGGCCCGATATATTTTGGTGATTAGATGTGATTCCTCCCCTAATGTCAACAGTGAGTACAGGACCTCATGTGTGGCAGGTTCCGCATTCACCGTGTCCCAGTGAGTTTTAAGAGTGTGTACTAGCCTCCCGTAAAGCAGGAACTGCCCCCCGGGAACACCCTCTTCCGTTAATTCAGCAAATCCCCTCATCACTCCCTCCTTGAAGAGTCCTCCCACTACTTCTATTCCAGCAGACAACCAGGGGCCAAGTCCCGTGCTTCCCGGCCCCCTCCCCCTAGGTTCTATGGCGAGCACCGCCAGTGGCAGCGCTGGGGAATATGGAGGGCCCACTCCCACCCTTTTCGTGCATCTTTTCCAGCATGCCATTGCCACTTTTATCATTATATTGTTCCCAGGGGGGGTTATCTTTCTGTTTGTCATGCATGCCGCAATCCACGCCGTGTCAATTGCTCCTTGGGCTGTATACAAATCCAGTTGGCCCTGGCCCGCAAGCCAGCCGGGTATCCACTGTAATTGGGATGCCAGGTAGTATGCCTCAAAGTCGGGGGCTCCCAGGCCACCCGCGTTGGGCGGCCTGCAGATAGTTGTAAGTGTTGTTCGCCTGCGCCCATTGTCCCATATTAGTTCTCTGAGTAATGCGTTCAGATCGCGGAACCATGCTCGGGGTATTAACAGTGGCAAGTTGGTGAAGTAATAGAGAAGTCGGGGAGCATGATCATCTTGGAGAGCGCCACTCTGGCCATCACCGACAGTTTCAGAGAGCGCCAAAATTCTACAGAGGATCTAAGGGATGGGAGCGCACTACCAAGGTTGCCCTCTCTTAGGTCTCCCACGTCATGATAGATCTGGATCCCCAGGTATCTAAATGTCAGTGAGGCCCATTTCAGGTCTGTTGGGCACGTTGCAGGACATCTATATCCGGGCATCAGGGGGAACACATATGTTTTATTACGGTTAAGTCTTAATCCTGACACCTCTCCAAACTCCTCCAGGGCGTTCAGGGCCCAGGGGAGACCACTCGCCCCATCTCTAAGATAGATCAGGATGTCATCTGCATATAGCGAGATAATGTGGTCAGTTGGTCCCCACTGAATCCCTCTACACACTCCGTCCCCTCGTACCCAGGCCGCCAGGGGCTCCATCGCCAGGGCGAACAACAATGGAGATAGGGGGCATCCCTGTCTAGTTCCTCGGTGCACTGGGTAAGCACCAGAGATTGTCCTACCTGTCTTGACCCTTGCCAGTGGGGATGAGTATAACAGAACCACCCATTCAACCCAGCCCTCACCCAGACCCATCTTTAACATTGTCGCCCTCAGGGAGTCCCATCTAATTGAGTCGAAGGCCTTTTCAAAGTCCACTGCTAGCATGATCCCAGTTGGCGGCTTCGATTCACTGGGCATATGTATGATAGAGAAAATACGCCTAAGGTTCAGTGAGGTGCTTCGACCAGGTATGAAACCGTTCTGGTCAGGATGTATCAGGGTGGGCATAAGAGGTAATAGCCGGTTGGCCAGGATCTTACTGAGGATCTTAAAGTCGCTATCTAGCATTGATAGTGGGCGAAAGTCTGTTACTGATGCCTCCCTGCTGTTTGTTTTAGGAAGTGGTACTACCAATGCCTCACGTAGTGTGCGTGGAAGTTCTCCGTTCTTTGCCGATTCCGTATACATTTCTATCAGTCTGGGGACTAGTAAGGATTTATACTTTTTATAAAAGTCCATAGGGAGACCATCTGTACCTGGGGTCTTCCCAGGGGCCAACTGTGCAATTGCTTCAGTTGTCTCATCCGCGGCCACTGGGCCCCCCAAGCCGACCCTGCCCTCTGGGCTCAATACCGGTAGGGGTATCCGAGTTAGGAAATTGTCAAGGGTCCCCGTCCTCAAGTCTGTGGGCTTCCTGTATAGGTGTGTATAGTAATCTCTAAATGCGTCGTTAATGGATTCTGGGCTCAGTCTGCGTGTTCCCCCCCTGTCTAGTACACATGCAATAGGGTCACTGTCTCTGTGCGGGCGCACCAGCCATGCCAAAAGTCTACCGGATCTCCCCTCCTCTGACTGTATGGATGCCAAGTATCTTTGCCTACTATGGCATCTAAGCCGCTCTTCAGCTTGGGAGTGCTCTCTACGTGCACGTTCATACTCTTCATCCACTTGCCCTGCGGAGCACTGTCTCAGCTCCCCCTCATGTATGACCCTCTCCAATGCATTTAATTCTCTCTCAAGCGTACGTGTTATCCCCACCGACTGTCCAAGACAGTGACCCCGTGTCCCCACTTTGAATGTCTCCCACTCTATGCCTCTGGCGGAAGTGGATCCCTGGTTAGTTTCTATATGTTCTGTTAGGTAGCATCATAATTCCTCCCTGTATGCCTGGTCTTCTAGCGCTGTCGGGAGCATTCTCCATGATGGTATGGGGGGTCTGTCCTGTGTTACTCCCAATGTCAGTAATAGAGGGTTGTGATCTGATATTGTGCGGGCAAGGTACTCAGCATGGGTCATACTTCGAGCCAGTCCCGCGGTGCAAACTATCCTATCGATTCTAGTGTGTACCTGATGGAGACCCGAATAAAACGAATAATCCCTGGTCGCTGGGTGTTGAAACCGCCAAGCATCTACCAGCCCCCAGTCGTCTAGCCACCCAACTAGTTTTTTTGCTGTTTTGGTTGATGTTGCTCCCTGTAGTGGGGGGGTAGATCTATCTAGGTCATTGTCGAGCACTGCGTTAAAGTCTCCTCCCATTAGTACTTCCCCCATGTGTTGACGAGTGAGGTGCCTAGACAGGTCTGTCATGAATGATGTTTGGTCCTGGTTGGGGGCGTATATACAACTCAGGGTCAACTGGAGCCCCTGTAGTTTCCCTTCCAATATGACAAACCTTCCCTCTCTGTCTATGTTGGAGGAATCAATCGTGAAGGGGACCCCCGCCCTAATCCAAATCAGGACTCCCCTTGCGTAAGTTGAATATTCTGTGGCAAACACCTGTCCCCTCCATCTACGCCTTAGTTTCTCTCCCTCTCCAGGTGCGAGATGGGTCTCCTGTAACATAGCTATCTGCACCCCTCTCCTTTTTAGAAAGGAAAGAATTCTATGTCTCTTAGCAGGAGTACCCATCCCCCTAACATTCCAAGTTATGATATTGTAGTCCGCCATCCTATTCTCAAGTCCTGTTGTATGTAGAGCCGGCACGCCCATGGCCCCGATCGATTCCCCCACACGCTTGTACCTTCCTCATGCTCATACCATTTCGCACATGTAGCCGATATAACTAGTAACTGCAAACCCCAACTCCCCATCCCCAGGGCACCTCCGGAACTGTAGGCTGCCCAATAAGTTCTGCAACACTGCAAATTATTCAAACACATCAATGCAATACTCGCCAGTCAGGACTGACAGGCAAGAGTCTGGTCCGGGGGAGCGGCCAGGTCCGGAGGGGCCACCTCACTACTTATCTTGCCTCGCCTTTCAGCGCCGATGCGGGTTCGATCTATGCAAGTTCGTCAGCGGTCTGCGGGGTCACTTTTGGTGTGTAGGTCGAATCCCCAGAGCCATCGGGCGAGGACACCACCGCGTCGTCCGATTCCTCTTCTGAGACCTCCCGGGGCAATGACTCTCCACCCACCTTGGCCGCTGCTTCCAGGGCCTCTCTCTTGCCAGTTTCTCTCTGTGTCCGCGTTGGCGCCAGCCGCTGGCGGTCTCTGGGTCTTTTCCCCCTCGGGGTCCGCTGGGTCCCGCCCGCCCCGCGGTTCTCCGGTGCAGGTCGCGTCGGCCGTGTCCCAGATCTTTCGAGCCATTCCCATGCCTCCTCTGGAGTTTGGAAGAACGTGGTTTTCCCCTCTGCAATCACTCGTAGTCTTGCTGGGTAGAGCAGCCAGTACTGTATCCTCTCTTCTCGCAAGGTTCTTTTAACGGCTAAGAAGGAGGTGCGCTTATTTTGGACCTCCAAGGTGAAGTCAGGGAATAATGTCGCTTCGCCATTGGCTACTTTAAACGGGCCGGTTTCCCTGGCTTTCTGTAATAGGATGTCTCTGTCTCTGTAGTGCAGGAGTTTAGCTATTACTGCTCGTGGTGGCCTGCCAGGAGCGAGTGGTCTAGCTGGCACACGGTGTGCTCGCTCCAGTGAGTAAAAGTGGGTCAGACATCCTGGTGCGACAACTGTGCTTAGCCATTTCTCCAGAAACTCCACTATATTCGTCCTCTCGGCCCCCTCAGGGAGGCCCACCACGCGAATATTGTTCCTTCTATTTCCACCTTCTGCGTCTTCAGCTCGCTGCTCGAGCTTCGCCACTCTGCCAGCCAAGGAGGTCACCTCCACTGATACGTCTGCTTGTTTTGGGACGACTTCCGCTAGCGTTGCTTCCACTTCTTTTACTCTGTCAGCTAATTTGTGGTGATCGGCTCTCAGGAGGCCCACCTCTGTCGCCACTTGATTGATGTCGCGCTGTAATGTGGATTTGGTGTCCTCAATGGCTCCCAGTATCTTGTCTAGAGTGTCTTGTATTTTGATTTGCGACTGGTTCTGCATGGTCGGTTCATTGTCCCCCAGTGGTGTATGTGTCAGGGGGTCCATGGCTTTGCTCTTATGTCTGCCCTTGGGGGGCATTGGCCAGGCAGGGAGGGGTGACTCAGTGAGTCTAGCGCACTGTTCAGGCGCTTATGCTGTTTGCTGTTGATTCGTCTACTAGCCCAGGGCACTGTTGTCGCAGTCTCTGGATCTGGTCGCTCCAGGGGGAGCCCCAGGCACTCCGCCAGCCACACCCAGCGCCGCGTCCGTCCCGCGATAGAGGATCATCCGATCCAGTGCGCTCAGGCCCGGGTCCTCCGGTGGCCCCCCGCGGACCAAACGATCATGCGTGCGCCGCGCTCCATAGATGAGGAACCAGTCCTGGGCCAAACCGGGGCAAGTGCGCTTTCGTAGATTTGCGTTGTTGTGTGTAGGAGGGGTGGATGCAGCAGGCCTTCAGATCGGCACCGGCTCGGTCAACCAAGGGGGGCCCCGCACCCGGGAACAAGGCACCTGGCCCCCAACTCTGGCAGTCGATGGCGGATGGCGCAGGGCAATTCCACACTGCCCCGCCTCACAAAGGACAATCAACGCTCGTCTCGGGCCGCCCTGGGCGTAGAGAGTCCCGTCGTCGGCATCCGCGGGCCCCTGGGCTTCCAACACCGGCGCACCGATTGTGCGTCCCCCAGGGGGGCGTACCCAAAGAGGGCCCCCCGTCTCCTCGTTGTATGCAGTTCCGCAGCCAGGAGGCACCAGGTTCCGCCCCTCGAGCAGGGGGCCAACTCGCCACCAGATGCTCCGATCCGCACCCCCCTCCTTCAGGGTGGGCCCGCGTCCGAATCTGACGCCGGGCGCAGCACACCGCCCTGTCCGGGATCTCGGCCGCAATCCGGCGGCGACCCCGTGGGTCCAGGCCCGCGCCGGGGCGCACGAGTCCGTCGGGGGCCGCCCCCGGGGCCACGGCCGCACCTAAGCAGCCCCAGGCGCACCAGCCGCTCACCTTCAGCGCTCCGACACGGGGAGCTTCCCAGCCCAGCGCGTCTCGGCCCCGCCCGTCGACAGGGCCGCGGCCTCTCTCCTCAGTCCCGGGCAGCCCCAGCCACTCGGGAGCCCGCTCCAGGGGGCGAGTCCGCACCCCCGTGGTCCCCCCCGTCCGCAGCAGTCGTCCCACTCCTCTCTTGGCACGAGATCGCCCGATTTAGCGCGTCCAGGCACCCATTTGAAGTCGGCCCCTCCGGAGCCGAACAGTTAAGCGTGCGCCATGCTCGGCTCCGTGGCCACGCCCCGCATTAAGTCCAAACTTAACCCCCGTCTTTCATCTTTTTGTATGTGAGCAATCCCATAATACCTCATTGTTTCCCAATTGCTTTTAGGATGTTGCTGGAAATGCCAGGCCATTGCATAGCTAGGGTCTTTATTCCCCACAGCTCTAATGTATTTCAATATACTTTTTTTCAGTGGACATTTTGTACTGCTTACATATTTGAGACCGCAATGACATTCAATAAAATAGAACACGAAGTTGGTGTTATAAGTGATCTTCTGATTGATGGACAGTTTATGGCATTTCTAATCCTTAATTTCCTTGATGTTCTTACCAATCCGGCATACCTTGCATCTGTTGCATTTGAAAAATCCTCCATTTCCCTGGTTGAGCCATGTTTAAGATTCGTTCATTGTAAAGTGGCTTCTTACCAACTTGTCGTCATGAGATTCCATTTTTACATGGTATATTTGATCTGGAGCACACTTTTTGGCCAATATCTGGATCACTGCTTAACAGATACCAATACATTTTTACAAATACCATAGAGGTATTTGTTCTTCTTTACTATGGGCCTTATTACAGTCTGGTTGTCAGTACACCCAGCCTCCAGATTCGCAGATTCGCAGTGACTGCCAAAGTGCTGGTGGTCTCCTCACCAGTCCCATTATATGTTTTCCACTGAAGTGACTGGCAGAAACCAAGGATTCCGCCGGTCAGCCAGTGGAAAATGTGCAGCGGCATTGAACTTTCCTTCACATGGAGCAAAGTCCAATACCATTGCACAGGTTGGGGCACGCTCGAAATGCACACTGTCACCTAAGCAGACAATGTGCATTCTGACAGTGCTGTGCAGGGCTGGCCCTGCACTGCCCATGCCATGGGAAGTGCAGGCCCCCGTTTCCCCCTGCACATGTTCTCCACCAGCCTTTTTATGGTGATGAAACCATCATGAAAAGGCTGGTGGAGAACAAGGTTGTAATCAACAGGGCGGGCTGAGTTCAGCGCCGCCCTGGCTGATTGCAACCAAGACTGCTGTCACCCCCTCAGGATCTAGGATCCTGGCAGAGATGGCGGTCAGCCAAACTTGTAATGTGGCAGTTGGACTGCCACAGCTGCAGCGGTCTGACCGTCACCACGAGGTCAGCTTTGTTATAAGGTCCTATGTGTGAGGATCATTCTAATTTTGTCTTTATGATCTTTATTTAGATTTTTTGTCTGATGTGTCAGTGTTTTCTTTCATTTCAGAGATGTGGCCTGTTCCTGTCTATGTTTTCTGTACCTAATTGGATATCCTCTTTTCAAGAATTCATGTTCTGTGACCTCAAATTGTTTTTTCATATCCTCATCATCAGAACAATTCTACCTGCTTCTTAGAAATTCCCCATATGGGATACTTTTAATGAGCGACTGCGGATGGAAACTAGTTCCATGTAAGATGCTATTAGTAACCATTGGTTTTCTGAAAAGGGTGGCTTCCAATTTATTGTTTTTCATGTAGACTCCCACATCCAGAAATTCTATTTGGGAGCTGTTTGTAGTACATGTGCATTTTAATCTACAACTGTTGTTCAGAATATTGACGTAGGTCAAGAATTATTCCTTGGTGCCATTGCAAATGATAAAGAGATCTTCCTAAATCTCAACCATAAAATGATTTTCTCCACATGTATTTCATTCTCTTTTCTCCAAGCTATCTTCCTTTTCCACCAACTCATGGTCGGGTTGGTGTAGGTTGGAGAGAAGGAATACTCCAATTGCAGTTCCTCGTACTTACATGTACATGTGATGGTTAAACAGAAATACATTGCTCTTTAAACAAATTTCGATCATGGCCAACAACATTACTGAATGTTGTAATTCCTTATTGTGCCTTTGTTTTGGAAAGTATTCCACTGCATGCAAGCCCACAGTATGATCTATTGAGCTATAGAGTGACCCTACATCATCACCATAAGATATCCTTCTTGCCACCGGGTGTCAGCTAATACCCTGAGGAAGTCCCCAGTGGCCTTTATGTATGAGCTCAAAGTTGTGACTAAGAGGGCCAAGTAGTGATCCACATATATAGAATTATTTTCACACATATATCCGCAACTAAATAGAACAGGCCTCCCTGGTGGTTTTTCCAAGAGTCTTATGAATCTTAGGTAAAAATAAAACGTAGGGGGTGACTGGACTTTCATTCGTGAGAGATGACAGGTCATCATCCTACAAATGGGAGCCTTTGCGCCACTGTTTGTTTTTTGTTCAGTTCAAGTGTCAGGTCATTGATTGGACTGACATCCATTTTTTTTTATATGTGTTCACATCATTATGCTGGTGATATGCATCCTGTGCAATGTCTTGTTTATTTAAGATGACTATGTAGCCACCTTTGTCAGCCGTTTGATTTCCAAGGTGTCATCAGTTGCTCCAATGCAACATGTTAACTTTGGGGTAGATGCTCTTTTCTATTTTTTCAAAGTATATTTTTACATTTGTCCAGGTCACCAATCACTAAATTAAAAATATATCAATTTTATTCAGGGAGTGTTGGGCAGAATTTTGATTTGGGTTTGAAGTCACTGTACACATGCATGTAGATCTTGATGTCTAGTTCTTGTAAAACTTGTGTTTCGGTTAAGTGTTCATTATCAAGATTATGCATTAAATCAAGAAGAGTCTTATCATCTGATTTCTGTTCAATGTTTAAGTTTGTTTTCTGTTTATAGCCACTGTTCTCTATCTTCTGTTTAAACTCGACTTTTGAAAAGCTTTTTGCCAGTTTTACTTTGTGCACAAATTTATAAATATCTATTTTCGTTTTCACGAAGTAAAAATATTTATCCAAGCAGAATGTAAACTTCTTGCTCAAGTTTCATCTTATCTTCACTCAATTTCCGATTAGACAGATTGACTACTAGGTTTTCTTTTTCCTTCTCAATGGGCATTGGGTCTTTTTTTCAGTTGCACAATTGGTATCTTCTTTTTTCCAATCCCTCTTCTTGTTTTTTGGTGCTGGGTGTGTTTATTGGCCTAATGTTTCCCTGACCACCTTTGGGTCCTCTTCCTGTGGGTGTTTGTTGAACAATGTAGAATAACTTAATCTCTTCTAAAATTCTCATGGTTCTAGAGGTTTCTTCTCCTTCACTGATCTCTGCATCAGATTCACTCATAGTTCCATTCAATGAGTCCCAATGTGGTTGCTGCGGTGCACTCATTCTGCCAGTGCAGGTGTTGGAGATCGACCCATCTTCACAATATTCCATAAACAAAAAAAGAGAATGCTGCACTCAGGGTAAATCGGTTGCTACAATGGTTTTCATCCTCCGTGTCTCACTACACACAGACACATTTTGACAAACAGTGACTTCTTCACAGTTAGTGAGCCCTACTTTACTTTCCACTTAAATACTATTGCCCATTCAAGCCGTTATTCAGAATTATGGGAGTTGTGGTTCATTAAAAACATCTTGAAAAAGCATACATTTACATGAAAACAAAAGCCTGGTGTGAAATCATATTCATATATTACTTTTCACAGTTAACATCACTTATCATTTTCTCCAGTTGTATAGAGGCACTCCATATATACAAATTTGCAGCTACTACACATCTAAATTCTCATGTGGATTTTGCTTAGTGACCACCATGTGTATTATTCTATTAATTTTCTAGTCCATACCATTGAAATAAACCTGTTAGCAATATTGATTATTTTATGTTGCTTTGCTATCCACATCAGACCAGCCACTGATGAAGTTGTGATAGCCATGCTTTTCCAGCTAGGAAATATGCACTGAGCAAAGACTAGAAAATTAATAGTAAAATACATATAGTATATTCATATCAGAATGAATAAATGTTGATGTATAATGCTCTATCAGATCTCACATACTGGAATAGTTTAAGAGTAATTGCTAGCACAATGAATTGCATTTGTGTGTGTTTTACCAAAATGATGACACATCAATGGTTGATGAGGGTTTTGTCTTCTCACTTTTGTCATTGATTCTTCCCCCCAGTGCCTTAACAGGTTCACACCCGTGTTCTGCTCATGGTCCCTTTTAGAGGGTTGGAAGTTTCCTGCCTAAACCCTCTAGTAGCCTTTTTGTAGTTAGTCCTCCAGCTGTCATCCTGCTAGGAGATGTGAATGGCTCCCAGGAAAAGGAGCAAAAGGCCCTTGGCGGCGAGAAGGTGTGACCTCCTCCTTCCAAGATAGCCTGGTGGTGTGGCCACCAACTGCACAAACTTACATGTGCATCCCTGTCACAGGAAGATGTAACTCATACCTACATCAGCCATGCCATTGTCCATGTTGCCAGAGTAGCACCAATCCCAGTGTATTTGTGCATATTTACTTGCAGGGAAAGAGATAAAACTTTGCTTTCAGCAAGTGGAAGCTATTTGACCGCTCCTGCTTGCTGAAAGTGGAGTTATGTTTGCCTTTGCTTGGTGGGAGATTTTTGCTCCCACCAAGCAAAAGCAAGCAGCTACTTCCCAAGGGTTGGCACCTCAGGAAGTAGCAGAAGCCAGCCCTGGAGGGTTAATCCTGGTATTTGAAGAGTGTGGGAAGTCCTATGATGAAGTACGACACCTGCTGGTGTGTGAGGACAACCTGTTACATTTTTTGGTGCATGCCCTGAAATAGACTAATGTGCGGTTTAGCATTAACATTTATATATATATATATACTTGGGCTGTTTTAGTGTGGTTGATACCTGTGGTTGGAGGCCAGCTCATCCTAGAGGCCTGTTAGAAACTGGGTCTCTAGTTGGCAGAGGTATACAGCCTTGTCCAAGTAGGGATCACAATTCTAGTCAGGGTAAGACACACACACAATCCAAAGTATCCTATGCCCACCCTCTGGTAGCTTGGCACTGAGCAGTCAGGCTCAACTTAGAAGGCAATGTGTAAAGTATTTGTGCAATAATCATGCAATAACATAGTGAAAAGACCACAAAAATACACCACACAGATCTAGAAAAGTACATGATATTTATCTGGTTAAATGAAGGTAAAAAACAATGAAGATTCATTAAGCACAAGTCGAAATATCACTTTTGCAAGATTAAAAAGAGTCTTAAATCTTAAAAATCAACAGTTGTCTCTTGTTTGCACAAAGTACCTGGTTTGCTCCAAAATTATCATAAATGGAGACAGCAGAGGAGGAGATGCGTATAAAAATAAGGTATGTGACGGAGTTTCCGACGCAGCACAGATGATGCGTGGTTTCTTTCCACACTGCAAGGGGCTTTGTGTCAATTTCTGGGGTGCAGTCTTGGTTCCTCACTGCGATTTGGGGATCTTCTGACACCCAGGGACAATGCAGAAAAATCCTGAGCATGCAGGACGAAGTCACAGGTGCTGTGTCGATCCGATAGGCGATGCATTTAATTTTCTGTTGCACGCCAGACGCTGGGTCAATTCTTCACTCAGTAATTCGGGCTGCATCGTTCCGGCTTGGTTGTGCGTCGATCCGGTAGGGCTAGCAGTAAAATTTCCAGTCGCAATGCAGACACTGCTTCAATCTTCACTTGGGAAGTCGGGCTACGTCGCTCCAGTTCGGATATGTGGCGATTTTCTCATCACAAGGCAAGCTGTGCGTCGTTTCTGGCAGGCTGTGTGCTGATCTGTGCACAATGGGTTTCTTCAAAAGATTAAATCTTTTTGCCCTTGAGACTTAAGAAACAGGAGACAAGCTCAATCAAAGCCCTTGGAGAGAACTTCTCAGCAAAGTCAGAGGCCAGCAAGGCTGCAGTTCTACACAGCAAAGCAGTCCAGAAGAGTCCTTTGGGCAGCTAGGCAGTTCCTCTTGACAGGTTGCAGGTTCAGATCCAGAAGTGTCTGGTTTTGTGGGGTCAAAGACCATTTTATCTACCCAAAAATGCTTTTTTAAGTGGGGAAGACTTTAAAGGGTGGTTTTGAAGTGCACAAGGTCCCCTTTCGGTACATGTCTGTCTGCCAGGGTCCCCATAGGAGGTTTGGCAGTCCATTGTGTGAGGGCAGTCCACTAGCCTTTGAAATGTGTCAGGTCCCTCCACCCTTCCATCCCAGGAAGACCCATTCGGCATGCAGATGAGTGCAGGTGTGACCGATTATCCTGTGTTTGTGGTTATCTGGGTGAAATGCACAAGGAAGCTGTCAACCAGCCCAGACGTTGATTGGAGACAGACTGTAATACACGGATGGATTTTAAGTGCCGAGAAATGCTCACTTTCTAAAAGTGGTATTTCTAAAATAGTAATATAAAATCCAACCGCACCAATACGCAGGATTTTCTATTACCATTCTGGCCATCCTAAACATGACCAGTTTACCCCTTTCTGATCAGAATCTACCACTCAAACGGTATATGAGGGTAGCTCTAATGCTAGGCTATGAAAGGAGCTGGCCTCACAGTAGTGTTAAACCAATTTGGGAGTTTTCCGCCACCAGGACATATTAAACACAGGTATCTGCCCTGCCTTTTATCTACATAGCACTCTGCCCTGTGGGTTACCTAGGGCCTACCTTAGGGGTGACGTGTAGAAAAAGGAAAGTTTAAGGCTTGGCAAGTACTTTTAAATGTCAAGTCGAAGTGGCAGTGAAACTGCACACACAGGCCTATCAATGGCAGGCCTGAGACCTGGTTAAGGGGCTACTTATGTGAGTGGCACAATTAGTGCTGCAGTCCCGCTAGTAGTATTTAATTTACATGCCCTGGGCACATGCAGTAGACTTTACTAGGGACTTACAAGTAAATCAAATACGCCAATTGGCAATGAACCAATGTTATCATGTTTAAGGGAGAGAGCATATGCACTTTCGCACTGGTTAGCAGTGGTAAAGTGTGAAGAGTCCTAAAACCAGCAACAAAAAGTGTCAGAAAATTGGAGGGAGGCAGGCAAAACATTGGGGGATGACCACCCTAGACCAAGTCAAACAAGGTCCTATCGCCTCTGGTGGCTATTCTAGCTACCTTCTGTCGCCCAAGAAGTATTGAGGCCTTTGCCCTTTTCTAGACCTGCATCTTTTCAACTTCTTCCTGAAAATTGAGAAATTCAAGATGGAGACTAGATGGTAGTGTTAGACCTGCAGGTCACATATTTCTACATCCCTGTCCTGCCTGCCCACAGACATTACCTGTGATTTACAGTTGACAAAGAGTACTTTCAGTTTGCTGTGCTTTCCTTCAGCCTTACCAGTGGTGGTGGTTGCAGCAGAGGTCAAGGGTTCCAGTCTTTCCTTACCTCGACGATGTGCTGTTGAAGGCAGGCTACCACAGGCAGTCATTACACACCTTCGCCAACATTATGTACTTTCTGGGGTTCTCTATTAACATGCTGAATTAATCACCTGACTCCCTCTCAGACGCTCCCTTGCATCAGCACTGTTCTGGACACAATGTAGTTTTGGATCTATACTCCTGAGTGGCAGGTCCAGAATATTCAGGCTATGATAACGATATTTCAGCATTTATCCTGGATTTTGGTGCAGTTGACCCTGAGGTTGTTGGACCTCATGGCTTCCTGCATCCTGCTTGTGACACATGTGCATTGGCATATGTGGGCTCAGCAGTGGGACCTGAAGTCCTATTGGGCACAGCATCAGGGGAATCGCTACAACATGGTCCAGATTTCAGAGAGAACTTCAAAAGACCTGCAGTGGTGGCTGACTAACAGTGATTGGGTCAGTGGCAGACCCCTCTTTTTCCTCAACCAGAATTTAATAAAGTGACAGATGCATCACTCTTTGGTTGGGGTGGCCATCTGGTAAAGGTGGACTGACTGTAGTAACAGATGTGTCACTCTTGGGTTGGGGCAGCCATCTGAAAGAGCTGGAAATCAGAGTACTCTGGTCTCAGGCAGAATCTGGGCTCTATATTAATGTGTTGGAGCTCTGGGCCATCCACTGGCATGTGGTATTGCATCAATTGGGTGGAGTGTGGTCGTAAACCCTTTTTCAAGAAGCTTTGTGTCTCTGGGCATGGCTGGAACACTAGAGCATATCCCTAGTGTCTCTCTGAGCCTAGTGTATCATGAATTGTATCTCCATCTGGAGGTGGTGAAAGATCTCTTCTAAGAGTGGGGAGAGCCTTGGTTAGATCTGTTTACCTCTGTCAAGAATGCGCAATGTCAGCAGTTTTGTGAACTGGAGTTTCCAAGGCAGCTCTTGCACAGGGATACTTTTTTTCTTGAGTGGAGCTCCAGCCTTTTGTACGCCTTTCCACCAATACCACTCCTCCCCAGAGCGCTATAAAAGATCATGAATAGCTGGACCCATTTATTCTTGGAGCTCCAGATTAGGCATGGAGAGTGTGGTATCCTGAGGTGTTGAGCATTAGCATTGGTGCTCCGGAAGCACTTCTGTCTCTGCAGCAGGGCAGGATTCAACATCCAAACCTTTAAACACTAAGCCTTTATGTATGAAGATTTAGCAGCAACAGTTGACAGCTTTCGACCTTCTGCCCGAAATCTGCAATGTTACCTTGGCAGCAAGGTGTCCCTTCACCAAGGCGGTATACGCCTGCCATTGGAGCAAGTTCGAGGCATGGTAGGCAGATAATTATGTTGACCTCTTTTCTCTACTCCTTTCCCAGGTAATCGTGATTATTCTTATCTTAGCCCAACGGGGATCTCCTTTGGGCATGATGAAAGGTTATCTTTCTGCCATCTCCACATTTCTGCGGCTGCCAGAGGAGCCATCTCTTTTCACATCCCCTATTGTACATAATTTTTTAAAAGGTCTCCTCGCATGTTCCCACTAGCACCTTTTACTGTGTCCCAGTGGAACCTAAACTTGGGTCTCACTTTTGTGGTGTTCTCCCATTGAGACGCTTCACAACTGTCCACTCAGACTTTTGGTGATCAAAACAGCCTTCTTGGTGGAGTTAACATCGTCCTGGAGGTTCATCTGAGCTACAGGCACTGTTTGCATAATCTCCATACCTTAACTTTTTCTTGGATGAGCTGGTTCTTGAAACTAGAGCATCCTTCTTATCAAAGGTGGTCACGTCTTTCCATGTAGGCTAGTCCATCACACTACCTTTTATGCTCCACCTCATCCCTTTAGAAAAGAGGAGAGACACCAAAACAGCATTGTCATGCTACCTTGCTTGTACTTGTGAGTTGCAGGAGGGAAGATCAACTCTTTGTGGGGTATGTTGGAACCAAGGAAGGGAAGGTGGTTTAGAAGCGGGTCATCTTGTTAGGGACAGTTCTTTGCATCAAGATCCGCTGCGCAGGTCATACGACTTTACAATGAGTTACCACACATTTTTTTAATGACACATTCATTTATCACATATGCCTTTACCGCACAGGTAAGTATGAATAAGGTAGAATAAGGTAAAATAAATTGTATTCAGATAGATAGATAGATAGATAGATAGATAGATAGAATCTACTGATGGTTGCCAGTAGATTGAGATAGTTTTTTGATTTGCATATATGTGTAGCACAGTTTGACGAATCTTTCTCAAATTTTCCAAACAAAAGTGCTTTCTAGAATCTTGTTGTGCATGGAAAGTTTCAGGGCGATCCCTCAAGCGGGTGCTGAGAAAAGAAAGGAGGGGGGCTCAATTCTGTACATATTTGTATTTGTGAACACTCGTGCAGCGTGCACAACAAAATACTAGCTTGTTGTTCTTTGAGCGATTTTAAAAACAGCCAAAGTAATCCCGCCAGTGCTATTCATTTTGTATTGTCTTATTTATTTCATTGGTCAATTAGAATAAACGGAGATGCTCGGAGGAAAGACTGGCTTATACTTGTGGTCAACCTGTGCACATTGTCTGTAAACTCAATCACAGCTCACATCAAGACAACGTCCCTTGTCTCTCCTTACGTGCCTCGTTGGATTCCCTAAAGATGAAACATCCTGAGGGAGTAACCGGATTTCTGCCTCTCCATCAAAGGAATGAAAAATGTTATGAGTGCCCCTGTCAAACTCTGTAAAAATTGCCTCTGTAGTCACTGTTTTTGGAAAATACTTCACCATTTAGCAGCAAAGACTACAAGCTTACCAACATGAAGCAAGAATGTTATTATAGCAACGAACAACGAAAATTAAGGACTTTCTCAGTAACAACTACAAACAAAGGGGAAAAGCTTTAAACAGCAGCGTTGCGTGTGGGAGTGAATGTTTAGCAGTGCAGAACCAAGTAGACATGAAAAGGTTGCTCAGCACCATACAAAGAAAGGCAGGGATTTGGCAAGTGGCACATATAATTAATTTAAACGCACCACTCTCACACCACGGAAGTTGTAGGATTTTACTCTTTGAAAAAAAGTGCCTGGAGCCTTTTCAAGAAGGTGTGTCAAGTCTGGCATGAATAGAGCCGAGCCTCTTCGAAGCAGTTTTGTAATAGTTTGTAATGACGTGTAGGTGTGTCCTGCTCCATTATAAATAGCAGAGCACCTTTCCTCAGAAGCACATTGTGTGGCAACTCGGTCCACGGCAGCACCCCGCAGTAATCCGCAGTTTATCTGAGCTCTTCACGACCTCACACAAGGTACGTAGCTTTTCTTTAAGGTTTTCAGACATATTTCGCCGGGGCAAGCAAATACAGCACTTAGAAGCCCGCAAAAATCCTGCATTATGAGTAAAACGTGAACGCTTTAAAATGTGTTCCTATTTAGTCAAGCACTACAGTCGATAATTTAACTGTAAGAAAACACGAATGCGTTTAGCCAGGGACGGCTTTAGGACGGTGAGGACTGTGCGGGCGGTAGGGGCGGTACGCCGCGCCGGGTGCTGACCTGGATTTGGGGGGTGCTGACCTCAGAGGGGCGCTGTGTTTAGCAATGACTTAGGAAACTTGCGATTTAAAAGCACCTGCTGAAAAGTTCCTTGTGCGTCCAACCTTCAAGGAAAAATTTAAATGTCAAGATACCTCTTGTGATTAATGTTCCTGCCAGGGAGAGATGAGAGCTTTTTCTAGCGGTAGCCTCGACTCTCCATAAAGTAGCATAGAGGGTTAATATACCTGCTGCAAAGAACAGAAGTATATTTTATGTGGATAGCTGAGTGGATTGGTAGACACAGCCTTTACAAGCGGTTTAAAAAAATGTATGAAAAAGGGTGGTGGGGGGTCCTATGGAGAGATGAGGGGCACATTTGCGGGGTGTTAGTGAATTAAACCGAGGAGGTGGTAATGGGGTGGGTGAGCCAAAACGACTGTCGCACAGGGCGCCACCAGCGCTAAAGCCAGCCCTGCGTTTAGCTATGGTTCTGCAAAGAGTTGTCACTGTATTTCTTTAACTTCGATAGCGCGGAAATTCTTAATTTTGTCGTTTCAGGCTTGTAATAAATATTAAGCTGTTTTTCGAAAATATAAAGCTTAATCTGCGAGTTGAACAGGCAGGTACATTGTTTTCCCAGCAAACTAGGACTTGTGCAGATATATTCCAAGATGTGTCTGTGTGATATTCAGACATGAACATTCTTACGCCTGAACATGGCATTAATAAATGTCAATCCTGGCTCAATTTTAATACAGTGGTGCGGGGACTATTGTTCGCGAACGGCTGCGAAGTCAAGATTTAAAACTGAAAAACGCAATCCAGTAATCACAGCCCTAAATTGTGTGAGGTTGGGAGTCATGTAGCACTACAGAGCCCATATGCACTACCTTTTATCCTTCTGAAGTTGATAAAATTGGCACCCCGTGTTTTGTTCATTAGCACTGTAGTCCTGATGATAACTATACCCTTCCAGTTTGAATGTGGTTTTCTGCTGTAAGGCAATACAGATGCTATTGTTTGTCATTTATAAAGCGCAGGTATTAAATAGCGTTTTAGTTGAATGTGATTTGAGGGATGTTACTTCAAAGTTTATGATTTATAATGTGATGTTTAAAGACGCTTTCACTCGTTAGCAGAGAAGTAATGTGATTGTATGTGTATTTGCAGGAGAGGCTCGTAGCATACGTGTAACCATGGAGACGAAGCGGCTGGGGCTCGTGTGCGTTGTGCTGCTGGTGTCACAGCTGCTTTTGACAGAATGCAACGCGCAGGACGAAGGCAAGACGGAGAAGAAAGGCAAAGGGAATAGCCGGGGAGGAGGAGAAAACCAAAAAGGTGGCAAGAAAGAGGAAAATAAGCAATCTGGTCCTCCGCAGAGCGAAAAGGGGCAGAAATCAAAAGGGGGGAAAGGTTCCTCGCCCCAGGGGAAGTTTACGACCAAGGACAAAAGTGAGTGCACTTGGGCAGTCTCTGAAGCAGACACCGTCAGCCTCAGAGTGGAGTGTCTAAAGGGAGGAGACAGCTACTGGTGCGAGTTCGCTGGGACCCCTTCCTCTTGCCCGCAGTACGCAGCCAACCAGAAGAACTACTGGAAGCAGATCGCGCGGGCTTTGAAGAAACAGAAGAACTTGTGCCAAGATCCCAAGGCGGTTTTAAAATCAAAGGAGTGCAAGAAGGGGCCCAAGGAGGCGCACCTCAGCCTCCTCAGCTCCAGCCTCGCAGAAGCTGCCCCAGGGGAGCAGAAAAAAAATAATTCCGGTAAGAAGTCCCCCCATCCTTCCCCCACGACTGCTGAGGTGAACCCGGACGCGGGGACAAGCAGCAAAGAATGCGTGGAAGACGTAGAGGGCGTCGACCAGAAAAAGGTCGCGGAGGAGTACTGCGGGGAGTCGTGGAGTTCCCTGTGCACCTTCTTCTTCTCCATGCTGCAGAATAAAAAGTGCTGAACGCGTACCGACCTTTTCAAGGGTGCCTGTTTCCCCCACGTGACACTTTCTGCCACTTGGGTCTCGCTTTTTTTTGTTTGAAAACAGAATGTTGCATTCTGGGACTTGTAGTTTCATTTTTAATATTCCATTTATAGACTCAAACTATCCAGCGAGCAGATAATGTAGACTTAAACTCAGGACCGACTTACCGTGTCACGTGCGCTATGGGGGTGTAAAAGCTATATGTCTTCACTGGGGAAGTGTAGTGTGGTTTATTTATCGAGTGTGCCTTACATAGTACCGTGTGTTATGCGCAGGGTGTTTGATGTAAATACTGTAATTATAAAAACACAGCAATGTATTTAAGCGTCTTTAACAGTGCTGTAAAAATGAAATGCGTTTCTGTTGTATTTTGATATACTGTAAATGTCATTCTGTACATATTTTTATTTGTGAACACTCGTGCAGCGTACACAGCAAAATACTTGCTTACTGCTTTGAGCGATTTTAAAACAGCCAAAGTAATCCCGTCAGTGCTATGCACTTTGTAGTGTCTAATGTTTTTCATTGGTCAATTAGAATAAACGCTTTTGAAAAATTCTTTGAAATAGATGCAGTGGTGGATTCGTCTTTGGGCGTGGGGTATACGTGGAATGTTTAAATGCTAAAGTACGTAGCGTTGCGTGGCCAAGAGTCACTGCGAGTCCAATGCTGCATTTCTTAACGAGACCCTGCACGTCGAGATCCGAGCTTTACCTCGGGCACTTTAGTTTAATTTGAACACCAAGTAGGGAGTTGGTTGCAGCATCCTCAGTGCAGTACACCCGCCTTCGGGACACAGTCAGTGACACAGTGTTCTTAAAGCATAAAAGGCCATTTATTTAGGACAGGATTGCCTTGTATACAATAACCTTATAATTAAACTTTAACCAAATTCAAACTCCCCTCTCCACCCCTTAGAAAAACTCTCCAGTTCTCTTTTCACTCATCCCTCAATTAGCCTTCGTTCATCCATCTTTTACTTCAATTGACCCACACATCCACCTTTTTCTTCCATCCCCTGCCTGCTTCGGGCAGCCCCTCGCTATCATCCTTCACCTGTTTTCTTTCCCCCCTTTTTCTTTCCCCCTTGAAAGGGGGGCCAAGCCCGCATCTGACTCTCCACCCTCCCCCATCTACTGCCACACCTCCTATCAGAAAACCTGCGCTAACTGGCATCCACCCAACTCAGCACCAATTAAACGTGACAAACGCTCCCCACCCATATATCTAATGCTTCCAACGCTTCCACACCACGTGGACGGTCAGCGCGGAAGAGGCTGGTCCCCCCCCCATGGGTTAAGTACCCCTCCCGTATCCCATCCCACGTACTCCTTGTCTAATCCTTCCCTCCCTTCGTCACTTTCCTCCCGAACATCCCCGTGGAGAGACTAGACTACGTCTGCTCTCCACGGGGCGCCTCATTCAAATGATGGCCTCTGCTACAAATGCTCACACAGGCGCTGACAGCGCCTAGCTCCACAATGCTATTCAACAGCGTACCAGTACTTTAGAACATTTCTCGCATAGAAACAGCAAATTAAATGTTGTGTTCCTAAATGGCAATTAAATTCTCCACGCGGGTAGGGGCAACATAAGATCCACTCTCACACTAAAACATGTTATTAGCTTTATTAACAAGAGAACCACATATACATTCCAGCAAGTTTTCTAAAGAGATGCAATAACAACGTGAACACATTTGTACTGAATGCAGTTCTAATCAGCAGGCACCACTCTTCCAAACAGGGTCCACTTGTAACTTCAGAGTTCCTCGAAGGTCTGCAAAGTTTCCCATTTTTAAGTCTATTTATTAAGACAGCTTCTTCCTTCACAAACAGCCCGTTCAGCCTTGATGCCCCAGTCTATATCTGTCTTTCTCACCTGCCCCAAGGGATTCACTCTCACACTTGGAACATCGGACATCAACAAGGAGCGTCACAGACTGCCCTCTGCTGCAGGGCATTCCAGAATATTCTTCCCTACTATGTAAGGGAACACCCTACTCTTTACAGGATTACACTGTCCCTTTGGAGCTGGTGATTGGCAGCACAGCGCATAGAGATACATACTCCGTCCCCAATGCTTAATTCCAGGTTTGCCGAATACCAAGACTGTTGGTTCTTTCACCAACCTTCACTTCATCTCACTTTTACAGACTCTTTTTCGGCGTGCTTTCTCCCCTGGTCACTGTTTTCGTATGTTCGTCGTTCTCGCTATTCTACCTTTCTCTTCCTCTAGAGTAAACTGATGGTAAGCATAAGCCCCAGCTCGCAAATGTGTGCCAGTGCTCACCAGTCACCACCTACAACCACTGGCACACATCAAGCACTGGATCGAGTGAAGCATAAGTAAATAATGAGACAACAGAGCACAGGAGATACAAATAAAATAATTATTATTTTTTAATCATGTAGCGCTCTAGGAAGAGGAATGTCACCAAAGAATAACTATTAAAGCGAAGCCTCGGTAAGTAGTGCTATGGGGGTGACCAGAAGCTCCTAAAAAATTAAATACTTAGGGGCTTATTTACAAGAACCTGACTCATTGCCATCAATGCATCAGATTTCTTGCCCTGCGTCCCCTAACAATGCCAGGGTAACGTATATATGATACAGAGCTCCATAAGTCAGAATGTCTGACGCATCTGAGGTGTTAAAATAACACACTGCTTGACTAGTGTAAAAAAATGATGCTACTCAAGCAATGCATGGAAGGCCCCCATTCTAAAAAGCCCTGCGTCAGTTTAACGCCTGCTCTGAGCAGGAGTTACATTTTTGACAGAGTGAAGGTGCAGAACGACGCAGTGAAATCTTGTAGATTTCACTGCACCAGTTCTGCGTGACTTCTAATGGGGGAACGCCTGCCCTGCATACATTATACCTTGCGCAGGCATAATGTGGCGCAAGGCTTTACAAACTGGCACTGTGGTCCCATTGCACCAGTTTGTAAATGTGGCACTATGTAGGGGAGTGCTTTGCACCATGCTGCGTTAAAAAAATGATGCAACAGTGGTGCAAGAGACTTGTAAATAAACCCCTTAGTGCTTAGAAAGAAACCCATATATTGTCATGTGGAATCAGCAGAAGCAATCAATCCGTCCTTGGTGTGTTACTCTTTGGGGACAATGGAAATCAGCACATAAAGCATAAATAGATTCCTAATACTGACCATATAATCAACTCGTTATCGTTTCAACATTTCTTTTTGCAATGTCATCCTACGGACCTGTGAATGGTTCACCATCTCTAGACGGTATATTTTGTATTGGTCACTATCTCTTACAAAGAGGCAGCAGCGGGGACTCAACAATATCATGTTTTCTGCCAAGGGGTTCAGGGTGATATCATTAACAAGAGACTGAAGTTAGAATTTTATATTTCACTCAGAATCCGAGGTTGAAAACACTCCCTGGCTGAGACATATGTAGAACTGTATGTATTTTTAGGATTCTTCTCCCCACCTCAATGAATTTCCTCACCCTATGAGTTGGGGGTCATCCAATGACTAAGAAGAGGTATCACGGGGAAGTGATAAATAATATAAAAATGTCTCCTGCTACCCTCCACCACATTGTGAAGCCTTCAAAACATCTACCCTCAAACATAAAAAAAATGTACATCGCATCCTACTCCGATCCCCACTACCAATCTCCTTCAGCGTTCTTCCTCTCAAGAAATATGAAATACTATCTATTGGCCTAACAGCCACGCCAACTCTCCAGGCCCCACAACTAAAGACCTATTCTACTGCAAATGTCACAGTAAGTCTACAGGAGCAGAGTTCTGACTTTCAGAACTTTGGCAATGTGAATTAACTTCTGAGAAAGTAGGAACATCACCTACATTCACAAGCACTCCCACCGGACTGGGCAAGGTCCGCTCAAGAAATGTCAAAATACTATCTATTGGCCTAACAGCCACACCAACTCTCCAGGCCTCACAAATAAAGATCTATTCTACTGCAAATGTCACAGTAAGTCTACAGGAGCAGATGTCTGACTTTTAGATCTTTGACAATGTGAATTAAATTCTCAGAGAATAGGAACATCACTTACATTCACAAGCACTTCCAGCAGACCAGGAAAGGTAAGGATGGGATTTAGGAGACACAGCAGCATGCCCTGTCTCTCCTCCGGTCTGTAGAGACCCGAGGGATTCAGGGGAAGTTAGGAAGAGGCAGAATAGCACAACTTACCCCTTGTCTGTTTTAACCGCGTCTTTAAAGACCCAGTGACATGTAAAGGACATAGTGACAACAGCAGAAACCTTTTCCCTGTTTCCCTCTGGGCTGTGAAGCCAAGGGAGATGGTCTAAGCCTGCTGCAAGCCATGTGAAATCAGGGTTAAAACAAAATGTTGAGTATTACCCTTGTGAGACATCGTAGTAGAAAACATTTGAGACAATGGGCCACCTTCACAAAAACTCATTTTACAGCTGCGAAGATTTCACAACAGCATTCCTGGGAAGTGGAAACTGATTTTCTACTGAAGATTTTCCACGATGAATGCAGAGAACTCCACAGTAAAATTGCACACCAGGTGTGAGGAGTGCGCTTTCCAAGGCCGTGGCTGGCTTTCTAAGTTAGTGATCATCACAAACATGTACATTGGTGGGCATAAAAAAACTCAAATTCCGCCCCTTCCCACCATGGTAAATGGTCAGAAATTGCATGCAGCCATGGGCTGGATTAACTCCACTTCTAGGATGAGAAGAAGAATGGACAATCCTAAAATTTGGTTGGAGTGAAGGGAAAGTTATTTTTCTCCATGGGCAAAAATGTTTTTTCCAGCAGAAAAAAGGTGTGTTTGCACAGCCCTCCCTTTCCCCTGTGATTAAATCTACACTATGTACACATCTGCACAGGGGAAACAGAAATGCAGGAGGTATGTCACATTACCTTCAAAGTAGCATGCCTGAAATACTCTGCCTGGTGCACCTTTTGAGGTAGATATCGTGGAACAATTGTGAAAGAGAAGCACAGTAATGCTGTCACAAGTTCCCCATTGCTAGTTTAAACCCCTCCCTTGCTTCCACACTATGTATACCTGGCTGAACATACTGCCACCACGTACTGCTTTATGCCTCTGTGCTCCTAAGATACAAAATACCTGCCTGCTTTCAGGCTACATTCCTCCACCTCTCAGCAGCCTTAGATCAGATCACAGAATTTCACGAATGTATATATCATGTAATTTCACTTTCCACTAATGCGTTGGTAATGGGTCAGGAAAATAGTTATTTTGCGTGAGTGCAGATACTGCAGAGCTTGAGCACTCCATTCACCCACCATGATGTCACATGTCTACGTTGGAGAACAAGCACATATGGTACAGGGATAGTGCTGCTTTTATGTGTGACGTGCTATCAACTCCGCAGACTACTGACAGTGATTGATATCGACCACTCTACCTATTACAATCCACACAGCCTCAGGCCACTCCCTGTGAATGGTGGTGTTACCGCCTCCAACCGCACAGCAGCATCACCATGGTGCCAGTGGATTCTGCATTCCTCTTGCCCTCATGATACCCACTAACTTCCCATAGCACCAACGGGCTGTTTCCCCTCCTGCAGTCCCTTCCTTGCAAGTAGTGACAAAACTGTTGAGTGAAAGCTCAGGTGTACTGGGGTGTCAGAGGCAGCTGAGTGGCTAGGGACAATCAGCAGACCAGAGCTTTAGTAGGTGTTGAATGGTCTCACCACCTCCTAATGTTACAAAAATACCAAGGATTACCAATATTATGTGTGTGCCAGCATTATACCAGCTATGGGAACCATCTTACATCTTACAATATGACATGATTACCACATATTTTGCCCCTAAAAGTGATAATGCAAACTATGACTGCAGGCCATCAGTAACCTGCGAATTCGACCTGTCAAAGTAACCCCTTTTGACAGACCTAAATCCTTCTTTTACATATAGTGAGTCAACCCTAACAAGGCCTTAAATTCCCATGAGGAAGGATGCATGATATTTAAAAGTAGGACATACACAAAATTAATGTTAAGCATGTACTTATGCAACAATGCCTTAAAAGCCATTTTTACGGTAGCAGGGTTGCCTGTTCCATAAAAAAGCACTGGCACACTTTATTAAAGTTAATAAAGTTATCTCAGCCTAGGAACCACGTAAAAAAGTAAATTCTTTGAGTTATTAAAATATTTATTAAAAAATCCAGTTCATTGTTAAAGTCAGATTTAAAACAAATATTTTACAAAAGGTAAATTAAAAAAAGTTACTTTAGCCTACCTAAAGCATCTAGAAGCCACTTTGCTTGAGCTTATGCCACACAGGAGAGGAACAGTTTCTTGATTATGGGTAAATTGACTCTCAGCTCTGAGACAAAGGCCTTGGGTGTGGGGACGCAATTGAGCGAAGCTGTCCACAGTTGTCGGTTTGCCCTTTTTGGCACTATTTTTATCTGACAAGATGGCCTGTCCCCATCCCCTTGCATAGCTTTAAAGGATGCCTTCCCTTTTACTATGAGATGTATCACACACTTAGGCCAGCCTCAAGTTTAGCTAACTAGCCAGACAGGCACCAATCCTAGTGGGAGAGGAGCTGCCCACAGAACCAGGTTTGAGTGACCACAGGGGAGGGTAGGCACAAGAGCTCTGCACAGAGGGGAAAAAGATCTGCCATCCTGGTTTCAGGTAGAGAGGGGCACTCTGGGATTGTTTGTAGTAGGGCACACAGGAACAGCTGAAAAAGTGGCTAGGTTATCTCTGGGAACTTTTCCCCTATTGGTTAGGGAGGGGCCACATCTCACACCCACCCACACGGTACTGCCAGGCAATGAATGTGGCACACTACCCGGTCTGTGGAAGACAGAAGAAGGAATGCACCTGCTATTGTGACCTGTAAAGGAAACCTTAATCGCTGCACTTGTTCCCACTTTTACCCATGACTAAGTGAACTCCAAGGGTCATTTGTGTGGCCTCCTGTTAAACTACAAGGACACAAAAGCTGCAAGAAACCCTCCTTGTTTAAGGAGTCCAGCCAACTAGTTTAATCTGACCCTGCCCTGGATCCTGCTGATGACTTCTGTGAAGTGAGTCCTGACTCTCCAGGTCCTGTTTCTGACGTCCAGGAAACCTTTGCTGATGTCAGAATATACTCCTTCTGCCTAACCTTAAAACCTGTAAATTACAGACGTTTTCAAAACTCTTTGTCTGGAGAACCGACAGAGGACCGAGGACCAGAACAAACCTGCTAAGTCAATCTGACAACGGTGTGTATCTACTTGGCCAAGATTCAAGTTGCTCCTGCTCAAACTTTTCAGCAGCAGGAAATTAATTTCAGCAGTACGTCGTGGAGAAGATATCAAGCCTCTTGGAGCTCTGTTCAGCTACAGCTTTCGGCCTTGTCTGGATGGAGGAATCTGAGCTCCAAAAAGTGACTGAAAGGTAGAAATCTTCACAAAGGCAAAGCGCCCAAAGTATCCGGATGGCAAGGGACCTTCCTAGGGCAGAAGTTTTGAATTTCTACGGCTTGGAAATTTCCTATTGGACGGCAACAGCTTCACTGGGACCTCATCCAATGGCTGTCCAGCCTTGTGTAACCAATCTTGGCCACAGTCCGCTGTGTTGCCCCACTGGGGATTTTTCACTTCCATTTCAGAGACTAAGTCACAAGGTAAAACATCCAACGGGGACAAACTTGGTCTCTGTATCTGTCCCATACTCCATCTTGGTTTGCCTCCCAGTCTAGCATGACCAGCTGACTATGGTTGGTGCTTGGCCCTTTTTGTTGCTATTTTTATCTAAAACTTCAAAAGATCACATCTCCAACTCCCCTCCTGGAGCTTCGACATTTTGGGGTAATTTTGATCATTAATTTGTCTCTGTTTTTATAAACTGGAGTGGGAATTTAATTGGGTTGTGATTTCGACTTTTTAACTGTTTTAGTAAATCTAAGTGCTCTACATAATTTCTTAAGTTAAGCCTGTCTGTTTTGTGCGACATCTAGAGGTTGAACTCGGGTCATTACTGAAAACATTACTGGATCTAAGAAGAATAGTGGCATATTACTTGTGGTGGCCTACCACCCATCCTAACTATTAATACTCCTCATTCTCACTAGAACTGCAGCAATTTACTAATTATAGTTCCAATGACTGTCCACATCTATTTATGGATGGCACCTTGGATGCCTGTTCATGTCTTGGATGCCTAGCCATTGGCGAAAACAATTGAAAGGAAAATGATTGATGGTACTGTGCCTATAGAAATCAGATTGTTTGGTGCATGGCATAAATATTAAAAATGAAAATCACAGCTTACTTGAGGGTGTGGCCCTTCTGATTTCCAAAGTTTGGATTTCAATATATGTACATATATGTGTAAATATTGTTGCGGGTGGGTTTCATGTAAATCCGAGATTAAGAAACCAACAGTTATGAAGGGCCTGGTATTTTTCATATGATTCTAAATTTGAAGAGAAAAAATGATAGAACTATCTATTCTTCCCTCCTTCTTTCTATTTTAAAGTTCATGGTTTAAGATATTGGATATAGGTTTTTATAATTACTGAAAACCTGTCCGTCACCTTCTGGTAGTAACAGCCTGCTCACATCCCATTCGGACACTGCGCACTCTTTTGGTGAGTTTGAAATTCAGACTTAAGCGGTTCCCAGTCGCTCAAAGACATTAACACTCAGTCAATGCCATCACCTTCAAGTCTGGCAGATGCAAGACAAATAAATGACTTACTGTTGTTCTGGAGAATGCCTATAAGGATGTTGAAGATAATTATAATTACCCGTATTCAGACAACAATAACTTGCCTGACTCCAGTAATTTTGGTGTTGTGATTAACTGTTGTTAACTGCCCAAAAATAACAGCACTTAGTCAGTTCTTTGACCCTCACACCTGGAGGTAGAATGTAAGACAAAGACTTAATCCAGTGATTGCTCTGTAGAATGCACAAGGTAAGCTTGTTTGATAATTATAATACCACTGACTTAGATAATGATAAAGGAATGTATTCAATGCTTTCTGCTTTTTTCCTGACTCGTCAAAAAGACAAAGGATGTCCTTTGCCCCTAAAGACAGTAGTATCCCAGAACTAGGTTGTAGAAATGGGAGTCTCTAGTTAGCAGTGGCTTGCACCCTGTCCAAGTAGGGACCCTTCCTTCTAATCAGGATAAGGGAGTTACACATCCAAAATAACCCCTGCTTACCCTCTTGGTAGCTGTAGACAGGCTTATCTCAAAGGCAATGTGCAAAACGTTTGCACATAATACACAGTAAGAACTGAGACCACACCAGTTTAAAAAAAAAAAGCCAATATTTATCTGTGTAAAACAAGACCAAAATGGTAACAATACAAATTACAGTAAAAAAGATACGTATTTTGCAAGAATCAGCTTAAAATACAGTTCCTTGAAGTCGATAGCTCTGCCTGGGGCTATCATGGCATCATGAACAACAAATCCAACAGCTCAGGCCGACCTCGAGGTTGTGGGCCAGCTACAGTGTCGGGACCTGCAAACAGTACCTCGGAAATGCAGGGTGTTCTGAACCTTGCAATGAGATCTGAAGTTGAGGCATTCCGGCGTCAGGAGGCATCAGTTCCAGAGGTTGGTACAAGAGTCGTCGGGCCCTTGAAGTCACATGCACTGCAGATTGAACTTAAGCGTGAAATCAGGAGCATTGGTGTCGGTGGCGCTGGGGCTGCGATGCGAAGCGTGACGATGCAATGTGCAGTGCCCACAGGTAACGGTGTAGGCAGCGGCTCGGTGATGACGTCCGGCATTGCCGGTGAAACCAGGGCTGCGGTGTGAAGCAGAGTGATGCAACATGCTGTGTCTACGGGGAGCGGTGCAGGCAGGAGTGTCGTCATTGCTGAAGCGCTGTAGCCCGTTGACCCAAGGTTGTGATGCGAAGCGTGGCGATGCTTTGTGCGGTGCCCACAGGTTGTGGTGTAAGCAGCGGTGTCGGTTGACGAGGCTGGAGTAGATGTTGCTGACATCAGTGGACCAGGGCTCCGGCGTGGGATGGGGCAATGCTTTGCGTACCTTATGAGCGGTGTCCACAGGCCAAGGTGCAGGCAGCATCACTGCCTGCGGCATGGAGCGGCAGAGTCAGTGATACCAGGGCTGCGGTACGAAATAAGACAATGCAACGTGCGGTGCCCACAGGTCTTGGTGCAACCAGTGACTCGGTGACAGCATCAGGTGGTGGCATTGGTGAGACCAGGGTGAAATTGTGAAGCAGGGCAATACTTTGTGCGGTGCCATCAGGTCATGGTGCAGGCAGCGGCATTGTGGGTGGCATCGTAGTTGTTTTTCTTCTGTTGCAACACAAAACACACAATACCCAGTGCTGTTGGCAGGTGAACTTGAAATCTTTGATGTTCCTGAGACTTCCAACGGGAGGCAAGCTCTACTTCAAGCCCTTGGAGAAACTCAGGAAATATGTTGCAGAAAGTTCAGTCCAGTCCTTTCACTGCCCAAGACAGAAGCAGCCAGCAGCAGGCCAACACAGCAAAGCATGCAGCAAAGTGGAAGTCCCTCCTGACAGCTTCTCCAGCACTTCTTCTTGGCAGGTTCCTTAGCCCAAAAGAGTTCTAATGTTCTGAGGACAGTGCTCCACTACTTATACTAGTTCTGGCCTTCCAAGTAGGCAAAGTTCAAAGGCACACCCTTCCTCCTCACAAGATCCAGTTCTTTCCTGCTCTGTCGCAGACTCTCTTCAGGAGGGGAAGACTTTTTTGTGCAGGACAAGTCCAGCCCTATTGAGGTGCAAGTGTCAGCTCCTCCCACCACTCTAGCCCAGAAAGACCCATCAGGATATGCAAGGCACACCTAAGCTCCTTTTGTGTGACTAACTAGACTGTATGCAGGAGGCCCCAGCTGTCAGCTACACAGATGTGGATTCCACAGGCAGGCACAGAATGGTTAAGCAAGAAAATGGCCACTTTCTAAAAGTGTCATTTTCAAACTCGCAATTGAAAAACCATCTTCACTAAAGATGTATTTTTCAATTGTGAGTGCTGAGATACCAAACTCCAACTTCCTATTATCTTCCCATCATAATCTACACCTGAAAGGTGTTTCAAGGCAGATCCCATTTTAACCTATGGAAGAGATAGCCTTTCAAAAGTGAAAAATGAAATGCACAGTATTTCACTATCAGAGCATGTGAAAACACAAATGCACAGTATTTCACTATCAGAACAAGTGAAAACACACCACTACATGCCCTACCTTCTAAACACACTGCATTCCACCCATGGGGCTGCCTAGCCCTACCTTAGGGGCGACTTACATACAATAAGAGGGAAGGTTAGGTCTGGCAAGTGGGTCATTGCCAGGTCAACATGGCAGTTTAAAACGGCGCGCACAGACACCGCAATGGCAGGTCTGAGACATGGTTATAGGGCTACACATATGGGTGGCACGATTAGTGCTGCAGGCCCACTAGTAGTTTTTGATTTACAGGCCCCGGGCACACATGGTGCCCTATTACTAGCAAATCAAATATTACAATCATGGATAACCAATCCTAATCATAATTTACACAAGGAAAACAGGCACTTTAGCACTGATCAGCAGTAGTCAAGTGAACAGAGACGACAAACCAGCAAAAATGATGTCCAGTATATCATAAAAACTGGAGGTCAGAAAGCGAAAAGACAGGAGAAACATGCCAAAAAATGTCGGGTATAACATAGGGTCAGTTGTTCTACATTCCAATGTTAACCTTTCCTTGATCCAGGGAGTCTAGGTATTCAGTAGATTGTCTTGTCTGACTGGGCTGAATAAGCTTTTTATTTTGCTAATAAGGTCAATGTGGCTATCTTGCTGGGAAAATACAGTCTAGTTGCTTAAGAGTGATTACAAATTGTGTGAACTTGCAAGCTCACAAACCGGTTCAGTAGTTCTGGGTTTCATTTTTTTTCAGTAACAATTTTACAAATAAAACTGGCATATGATTCAAGGTTTCTCCTCGCTATACAAAATCCGGCATGCTCTAGAACACGTTTTGAGCTCTAGGAACTCGTACGCCAACAATTACCACTTCAGTAACCGGTCATAGCTGTTTGGAAGTAATGGCCAGTTTCACGAATGACCCTCCCTCTTCCTCAAAAGGGGAGCCTGCTGATAGTTACCCAACAACTGAATTCAAGGGAGAACGTTTTTCAAGGACAAAATCCCATGTTTTCCTCTTCGTTCATTAGTAGAAAAATGCATTTCTTCAAGTTTAGCAAGCAATTTCAGGAAATACATTGGTTCATCAAACCATACAGTGTTTTCCAAATAGACGTTTTTCAGCTTTGTTTCAAGGGTTTCTTTAAGGCCAATCCATTTATGTGTAATAGTAGCAGAGCTCATTAGAGTAAAGCTTTTTTACAAGGAAGCCATAGCAGAGCATTCACTCCAATCCTAAATTGGAGTTCATGACATCTCAGGGGTGTTTTTTCCAGGAGAATGAAGCTGAGGGTAAACCGTAAGGACTCTTACCTCTCTGTTCCGATTTGTCTGGGACATAGGAGGCTCTTTTAGTTTTACTGGCACATCTGGGTTTACCATTTATCCCCTTTGGATTCTACACTGAAAGTTGATGAAACATGGGGCAGCGTACAGAATCAAATAGGAATCTTTCCAACAAATAGTCCAAGATAACTCTTATCCAGAAAAATAAATATAGGTGATATCACGCACTCTCACATCTCTCCGCTAACTGACCAGAATCGTAGGTTTTTTGGCACTGTCGAGTTAAATCCTATTGCCATAACCCCTTTATTGTTGAGAGATCATGACATGGTGTCACAAGCATTTAGTTGCTTTGAATGGTCATACCATCTTCACCAAACTCCAAGCTCTAGTCGTACTCGCATACCAGTCTGTGAAGATGCGGCCCATGGACTTGGGGAGGTGCAACATGATCTTTAGCAGGTTCATTTGCTATTCAGTTCCAACAACAAGGCACAATTCATGGTGTGCTTTCCCACCCACAGGTGACGCAGGTGAACTCAGTTTAACACACCAGCGATTAATTTGAAAGACAGATTATTGCAGACCTGCAAAACACTATTCAATGTGCAATTGACATTGAAGCATTGCTTTTTGGTTACAAACAATCCCACAAAGGGACCAAGGGCAAAGTGGAAACAGTAACAAACCTTATTTCGTTATCCACTGTATAACACACATGTGAGAAACTGGGTAGTTATTTGAATGGGGCGTCAGACCTGGTCAAGCAACAGCCACAATCCCTTGCAGGGTGATCAACAAAAAATCACCAATTTAACCTGTGCTTAACCCTGGGTTACTTGGCACAATGTGTTAAGTATTTATGCAGTACACAGACAGCACCACAGTGAAAACACAACACAATAAACATCTCACCGAAATTTAGAAAAATAAAGATCTCATGAATAAATTCTTTGTTACCAAAACCATCAAAAAACTGTTAGTAGAACTGGAGTTATGATTTTCTAAAGTTTAAGGTTCAAAATTGCATGTTCTAAGTTTTGGAAAATGGCTAACGGCACCTTTAGCACCACAACCAAGGGTCCAGGAGTGGCTGGAGACCTCGTAGGGGTTCAAGATTCACGGAGGCTGGATCCAGATGAGGTTCAAGATGGTGGAATCCTGTTATGGCCCTGTAGCTCTGAACAGGAGGAAACCTAGACTAACCCCTGGAGTCACTTCTGAAGTCTTGGGTGCAGTTGAAGATGCGGGCTCAACGGCAGGGTTGGCCTCTGAAGGTGCAAGTCAGGCTCCAGGCAGCAGAGCAGTTCTTCCAGGTACAGCAGCAGTCTGGTAGAATGCACAGCAGGTCAGAGCAGGAGGCAGTCCTCTGAGAGTCCTTCCATGGGTCTAGTAGTGAACTAAAGAGTGGGTCTGAGAGCCCTATTGTGTGGTGGCAGAGCTCAGCCTATTCAGGTGTAAGTGGAGCTATGCTTAGCTCCACCTCCATCAAGCCAGTTAATGGGCCTTTCAGGATCAGCTAATCCCACTATTGTGTGACTGTCTGGAGGGAATTTACAAAGCCTAACTCTCAGTTACACCAAGTCATGTGACCTAAGACAGGCTGCAGGCACAGAGGGCTAAGGGCAGGAAAATGCCAACTTCCTAAAAGTGGCATTTTCAAACTTCAGACCATTAGAGAGGTTTTACAATTACAGGTTCATAGAGACCAAACATGAAATACCTACCATCTCTGGTATGGGAATTACAGCTTATTAAATATAATAAGGAATCCCCAATATTATCCTATAAGAAGGTGTTGGAGACGGCACATGCTGGTTGGCTGAGGCGATGCCCTAGCCAGGTAGAACCCACCACTCCCATCAGGGGTGGGTGATTACATTCACTGTATAACCTGCGCTTACACTTAGGTAGGTTGGCACAGAGCAGTCAGGCTTATCACTGGGGCAATGTGTAAAGCATTGGCACAGAGCACTTCCACACAATTACACTGAAAGTCACAAAAGAGACTTCACACAAGGCGTATGTAAATAAGATTTGTATTCAACAAACACATGATTAACACATATTAACACAGTATGGTTATCATGTCAATCTGGGAATAAACCACATTTAGAATGATTACTCACAGTACTAGGCCCAACTGTGTTAAACACCATAAACAATAGATACCTGTGAGAAAAATAATACTTTTAATTAGCTCCATGGTCTGGTCTGCACAAGTAAAACTCAATGTCAACAGTGAGAGGCCTCTGGCAAGAAATAATGTGCACGGCAACACCACGGTGCTGTTCTATAAATCACCCGCACTCACTACCTAATATTCACCCTGCACCCCTACATTGCGTCACGGATATCAGGCAACTTGCACACATACACTCGCTCCTAGCACCCTAATGCAGATGCAATGATATCCGTCTGGTTAATGTCACTGTGTTCGCAGACACCCAGGGTCCCAAACTGCCCGCCAACCAGTTCCTGCTTCAACCCCTCCATCATCTGGAGAAGAAGCAATCTTTCTCCGGCACCAGGCCACTCGCAGCCGAGGTCATACTTCTCAGGATCCTAGGGACAAGGTGGGGAGAAAAGAGAGATAATGGCTGATCAGGTAACAGTTAACATGTAGAGGTTTGGGCACCAGTCAGGAGGTTTACTCAGAGATCTGCAAAACACAGGGTGAGGGTCACTGGGGCCACACACTAGTCACAGTGGCGCCCAGCCCAGCCAGGCACTCAAATACCTAAATACTTACCAAATCTATACCTCTCAGGGAGGAGGCACACGTCTGGGGCATGATGACTTGAGCTGCCCCAACAATTCCGCTTGTACACGAAGAGTTACCAGGTACGTACCTCTGGGGAAAGAGGCACAATGTCTGGTGCGTTATGACGTGAGTCGCACCAGATGATTCCGATCCCCAAGTAAAGTGCTCAATGTCGTGCCTCCCTGGAATGAGGTACAACATCTGGGGAGTGATGACATGAGTTGCCTCAGACAGTTTGATCACACATGAAAAAGGTGCCAATGTAGTACCTCCCCAAAATGAGGCACTAGTCAGGTGCCCGATGACTTGAGTCACACCCGACAACTCTAGACAATCACATGAAGATCTCCAATGTTGTACCTCCCTGGAATGAGGCACAAAGCCTGGTATGTGAGGACTTTAGTTGCACCAGACAATCCGGTCACACACAAGGAACTCCACTTCTGTACCTCACTGTAAGGAGGCACAATGTCTGGTGCACAATGACTTGAGTTGTACCAGACAATCCAGTCACACACAAGGAACTCCAATTCCGTACCTCCCTTGAATGAGGCACAACATCTGGTGCAAGATGGCTTGCGTTGCACTAGACAAACTGATCACATACAAAGAGGCAAGGTCAGCAGTGACATACAAGGTAGACTGTGGCACTGCTCTGGATGAACACCCAACTCCGAAGGGTCGCAACCTATGATTTGGACACTACACACAATGAGCATGCAGTCGCGTCACACAAGAGAAATGTAGTGCACTCGACAAAAGTGGACCATGTGGAGTCGCACAGCCAGGGAACCCACTCACAACAAAGACGACGTTGATGCTTGCAGTGGCTTCACGAAGAAGGGCCACACGCCGTAAGGGTGGGCAGTAGTTTGAATGTTCCACACCAGGCAATTCTGGTCACTAGGCGCAATACTTATTCTACGCTCACACTGCTGCTCCCAGGTGGAGTCCAGCATACGATGTAGGCACAGAGGAACACATCTCTCCCTAGATGGCACCAGTAGATGGTGTATGTCTCTCGCAGGAGGTCTTTGATGTCCCTGAGACCTCCAGACAGAACACGGGGCAAGCCAACAAGCTCTTGGAGAGCACACTTTGGAATGCCACACAGCAGCAGGCAATCTGCGCAGGCCAGCCACGATGCAAGAAGGCTGCAAGGATCCCTTCCAACGACAGTAAATAATCCTGTGCACAACAGATTCCTCTAGCAGCGTGCACCATGCGCTCCAGATGTACTGGTCTAATGTCCCTTGCAGTTTCTCTAAGTTGCTGAAGTGTGGTACTCGAAGTTATACTCAAGTGTGACTTTGAAGTTGGTGATGATTCAGAGGAGTCCCATTTGAACCACATACATCTCCCCTAAATGTAATTCCTGTCTGCCATGGGACTGTGGAATGAAGATCTTTATCTCTAGTCGTGCCATGATCTGGCTCCGAGAGGCCAAGTGTTAGAACCTCTCCCTCAAATCTATCCAGCCAGGTCCTCCAACAGGAGAGATCTGTCATTCCAGTTGCCTACGTTTTATAGCTGTTGCTCAGGAATGCACAGGTGTGCTTTTCGTCTGCTTCCAGTGAAATGAAGCTGAATTAAAAGATACACAAAAAGAGTTTTTAGAACACAGAAATTCCCACTTTCTAGAAGCATTTCTAGGGTATTATTGCCAAAACCACCTTTACAATGAGAAACGGCTTGTCATTGTGAATCCAATGATAGTAAATATCATGAGGCTGCTCTATTGCATTGCACTATTGCAGCCAGGATTAATCATAAATTTCCTCCCATGTTAACCTATGGGCAGTGCGGCTCTCATGGGCAGTGAGAACACACATGCTTATTCTGCACTCCCTAGTCACATGTGCCCTGGTGGATGCACAAGCCTGCAAGGGCAGGCTGGTCACAAGTTTAGGATCACCAAAAAGTGCAATAGCACCCACACAGACCTGCTGTGACAGACTTGGTATATATATATAAAAACACCAGTGTGAAAGTGTGCACACCCTGGCAAGTCGTGCCAGGCTCAGTATATAGGAAAACACTATTGTGCAAGTGTGCATATATTGGCTAGCTGTGCCAAGCTCAGTATATGGGTGAAAACACCATTGTGCAATTGTACAAGGGATGCCAGACTTAGTATATATTAAAACACCATTGTGCAAGTGTGCACATATTGGCCAGCTAGGCCAGGCTCAATATATATGAAAACCCCATTGTGCAAGTGTGCACAACTGTGACACAATGGCAGGCTCAGGTCCATATTGAACACCATTGTACTCCTGCACACACAGTGGCCTGGAACGACAGGCTCAGCACATAGCATATTGCTATTGTGCAAACCGGTGCTAAAGTGCACGTGCTCTCACCACTAAAACATGGTATGATTTGTTTACACCTGTTTGGCACATTTAATTTACCTGTAAGTCCCTTGTAAAGTAGAATGCCGTATACCCAGGGCCTGTAAATTAAATGCTACTAGTGGGGCTGCAGCGCTGATTGCGCCACCCACAGAAGTAGCCTTTCAAACCTCCCACAGGGATGCCACTGCAGGGCCTGCATGTACAGTTTTCAGTTTTCTGCCACATTGACTTGACATCTCAAATTACTAGCCAAGGCCTAAACTCCCCTTTTATGACACCTAAGACACTCCTAAGGTAAGACTGAGGTGGCCCTATGGGCAGGGTGCTGTATATGTAAAAAATAGGACATGCACTTTTATGCTTTACATGTCCTAGTAGTGTCACACAGCCTATTTCTGTTTTCACTACTGTGAGTGCTGCTCTTATCATAGGTTACCATTGGGAATTCTCTTATATACCTTTAAGTGGTAATTTCTGATCTGAAAGGAGTAGCATTGGCATATTTGGTATGTTTGGAATGGTTGTGAGAAATCCTCTTTAGTGGTGTAGTTGGATTTTACATTACTATTTTATATTTTAGAAATGCTACTTTTAGAAAGTGGGCCTTTCTCTGTGCTTATAACTCTATGTGCTTTGCAGCTTGACTCCAATCCATGTCTAGGACAGAGTGACAGCTACACTTTGTGCATGCTTTCCAGAGAACCACAACACAGGAAAGGCTGGGCGTGTCAGGAAAGGCATCTGCATCCATCTGCATACAGATAGTATTCCTGGGTTTGGAGAGGAAGAGGTCGTCCATGTCAATAGGCTGTGTCCTGTCCTTACAAAAAAGGGCTGATTTACCCCATACTGAGGACTGGAGCCGGGGGGTTGGGTTGAAAGGATTTGTGTTACAAATGAAAGAGTTCCTTTAAAGTCATCCCTTATATCAAAGACATTTTTGAGTATAAGTACAGGGGCTCTGAACCCATGTTTTTAGAGCACTTTTGGAACCAAGACTGAACCTCTGTCAGAAGGACTGCTGTGCTGCACAAAGGACTCATCTAGACTGCTCTTCTGCTGTTGCCATCCTGCCTACTACTTGTGGGGTGGCATTAAGGACTCACCGGATTGCTTTTCTGTTTATTGCCACTACTGCCAACTGCTCCCTGACTTTGTTCTCACGGGACACTGCTGAGCTACCAGGAAAAAACACAGTTATTGCTAACTGCTAAGTTGTGTTTGACTGCTGCCTGTTTACTAATGGGCTGCAGGAGGGACTACAAAGTATGTACTGGCATTAATTAACTGGCCTGCCTGCCTACTTTGTGTTTCCCCCTTGAGTGTTCTCCCAGGAGCCAGCTCAGGATTTGTGTTGCTTAGCTGCCCCCTGGTTTAATGTGTGCCCCAAAGCTGTGTTCCAGGAGGTTATATGGTGTGTTTGCACCCAGCGGGTGTAGAGCACTGTGTTTTGCCTAGAGATGCCATGGCGGCCGCACCTTGTTCCCTGGGCAGGAGCGGTGAGTGATTCCTCCTGTCGGGCCGCAACATGGGAGAACTTTTGTTCTGGGACAGTCACTAGTGCTTCCTCTTCTTCCCAACCAGCTGAGTTCTGGCCGATAGCAACAGTGCTTCTTGCAACTCTGCGAGGCGTCACCTTAGTGATGAGTAGGGTGTGTACCAAGTGTGAGAATCAGCAGCCATTGCAGTCCTGATTCACCTGGCGCTTGCTGCCACCGGAGATTTCCCTGGACTGGATACTGCAGACCACGCTCCAGAGGCCCACCTCTGGCCCTATGCCAGGATCGACCCGAGTGAGGCAGATTACCTGCCACCCACAAGACAAGAAGTACTGTGCTTTCCCCCAATGGCCGCATAGTATTTTCGTCACCTCCTTGGAGAGGCCCTGGCAGTTTGCCCCAGGTATCTTAACCCTAGCCGCTACTTGGCACTTTCGTGAGTGGGGCCGTATCTGGGGAGTGTTTACTGGTGGTTCCTTACCCCTGAGTAGGTCTTCCATGGTGGTCCCGTGCACCTCCCAGAAGTGGCCTTTGCTTTGCAGATCCCGCTACACTCACCATATGACAGGTAGTAGGCTCCTGCTGCCCTGCGCCCTACCTTCCACCCCTAAGTGTATGCTTCCCCACCAGATTCTCCAGGAAATACTGTAATCCCATACTGAGAAGGGTAGGAGACCCTTTACCTATGTGGTCCCACAGTTACTGGTTAAGGACTATGATGCTTTGAGATGTGGATGCTCATGATGGTCATTGGTGATTTATAGGTTCAGCTGCTTAACTAAACAGCGGCATTTCAGGCCTGATAAAATGATATATGCCATTTTGCCCTATATTGCTGGGACAACAAGTATTATCAGAGTGTTTACGATTCCTGTGTAATATATGACATGATTTTACTTGATGCCTAATATGCTAAGTATTTATGATTTATGCATAGTGTAGTTTTGCAATATGTAGAATATGGAAGCCTATTTTTAAATAATCCTGTTTGGAGTCTCTTTTGTGGTGTAATCATTGTTTTACTGGTGTGAGTGCGTGGTGCAAATGCTTTACACATTGCCTCTGGTGATAAGCCTATGTGCTCTGGGCCAAGCTACCAGAGGGTAAGCACAGGTTAACTTTTGGTGTATAACTTATGTGCCCCTTCTAGAGTGGTGGGTTCTGCCTGGCTTAAGTGCATACCATAACCAACCAGAAACTCAATTTCTAACACACTGCATACCTTGGTGACAGCAAAAGCTGTCTTTATCAGCGGAGGCGTGAGGAGAATGTTCCCATGCGAAGGGCAAACACACACCTCAGTAGCAGTCAGTAAGTCTTCCTCACATCTAGTCTGCATGCCACCTTTTACATTGGCCTCCAAGCCACTAAAGTTCGGTGTTCCTCAGGGCTCTGCCCTGAGTCCAACGCTGGTCAATATCTATATGACTTCTTTGTCAGCTTTGGTGGAATCTTTTTTGTGTGCAGGTGGTGTGCTATGCCAGTGATGCATAGATCCTTCTTACCTAGGACAACAACATCTCTAATGCCCAGAGTAGATTTAAGACTTGCCTGTCAGCGGTATTTCAATGGAAGTGTATGAGCAGCCTACAGTGTAATACAAGCAAATGGAAATTTTAGTTTTTGGTACTCCTGCTTCGTCCTGGGATGGAGAATACTTGCCCAGTTCCACTCTGCCCCTTCCTATCCCTGCCAATGTTGTATGTAACCTGGTGGTGAAGTTTGATAATAGACTGTCCTTCAGCTCCCAGGTGGACAGTGTGGTGGGTGCTTGTTTCGGTCTCCTAAAATTCTTAAAGAGGTTGGTTATTGCTATCCATGTAGTGCCAGAAGATGGTAATACATGTTCTTGTTGCCTTACAGCTGACTATACTAATGCCCTCTATTGGGGTATACCAGCCTACCAACTCAGAAGACTCCAGCTGGTGCAGAATGCCGCAGCTCAGCTCTTACTAAAGCTTAGGAAAAGTGATCATATCCGTCATCCCCTTAAAGAGCTACATTGGCTGTCAGTCTGCAAGAGATTTGAGTTCAAGGGGTTTACGTTAGCCCACAAAGCTTTTCATCAAACTGAGCCACAATACCTGGCCAACAGGCTTACACTTTACCTTCCGGCAAGATCCTTGCGTTAATCAGAAGCTAGGTCGGCAGCTGTTCCTAAAATCAAAATGAAAAAATGGGGCAGTTCCTCCTTTTTGTCTTTTGCTGCTTTGGAATGGAATTCTCTCCCCTTTCATTTATGGGACATAAAAAATTAGTGCTCCTTTAAATACAACCTGAAAACCTGGTTGTTTGGCCTTGCATATTCGTAAATTTCTGCTTAGGTAGTCAACTAGCCTTAGTGCTGGGACACTTGTTTGAGAAGCCGTGCACTTTATAAATACTATGATTGACTGACCGAGAAACTTCTGAAGTGTCTGATGTACTACCGTGACTTTTGTGGTGCTGTCTAGAACAACCCTCACTCAAGTCTTGTTTTGCAGGAGGACCCGCAGCTGGATCGGCATATTTAAAAAAAAAACCTTCTACTTCTTCTTTATGGGGATTTTAGAATCCAATCCTTTCTCTTCCCTGTTTATGATGATGTCAGTCCTGCTTCATTTTTTCTAATGTACTCCTCCTTTCTTCGGTACTCAATTCGGCTCTCCCTTTCTGCTCTTTTACCTTCAGTGTTCTGCAAAGAACGGCTATCAGAATACTGATACCAATTAGGTTTTTTAATGTTTTTTTGCAGTCTCTTAAATTATAACCACCCTAGGTGGATTCCTGAGAAGCAAGTGATCTAGTCTGTTTTTATCCTAGTTTTTCCGTTTTTGTTTCCCTTCGTTGCAGATTTCTCTTTGACGGAACCCTCAGTATCATTTTTAGTTTTAAGTGCGGCTTAGCAGGTTGAGTATCCAAGGTATCTCTACCTGCAGAGGTATAAACCAATTGGTTTATTTTTGGTAGTCCCTGTTCACAGCCTTGAACCAGAACTGAGACCTCTCCCTTTATGATATGTAAGATGATGGAGGAAGCTGTGGAGATGTTCCCTATTATCTTCATTCCTAAATCCAGAGCTGGTGCAGCTTTGTGCTTGTTTTGTACTTGTCTAAGTACATCTGGGAGGACTGCCAAAGAAGGCGTACCATGTGTACTGCTATAATGCTTGCAAAGATGCTTCACCAGATGTTACACTCCTCTGCAGGAGCGATGATGCATAGGTCCTGATTTAGATATTGGTGGATGAGTTACTCCACCACAATGGTGATGGATATCCTGTCATACTGAAATATAAATTCCATAATTTCCTATGGGATTTAGATTTCGGCAGACAAAATATCCATCACCGGTGTGACGGGGTAACCCATCTGCTAATATCTAAATCAGCCCCATAGTCAGTATTCTATGTTTATCTTGGGAGTAGTGTATGGATACACTGCTTCTGATTGTCTAACGAGCAAACCAGAAAGCCATTTTATCACACTTTGTGAGTACTTTTCACATGATAGAGTTAACTGTCTGTGGGTGAATAATTTTTATTTGTTTAGGAGTAGCAGGCCCTGCTGCGACAGCCAATTTGGAGCTCAAAGTAGTTATACAAACTATACAAGTCTCTTGTTTAAGGAGATTGTGTAATTTAACAACCCTACGACCTGAGCATGAATTAGGTTGTCAGGGCGAGGAATGGGAGGGTAGTCTGCCAAGACTGGCCACATAGCCCACTCATTACTCAGCGGCCCCAGGTGGACGTTTCTGTGCATATGTGGCAAGTGACCACCAAACCAATTCTGGTGTTTGTGGTACTTTAAAGGGATTTCCAAACCATGGTATGCCCTAAAATGTACTGAGGCAGCATCAATAGGCTAGCACTCCACCAAGTAGTACAAGGTCTCAAAGGCATATGCTGGCAAACACACCCTTCAATAGCAGTCAGTCAGTCTTCCCCTGGACTCAGCAGTATGCAGTTCAGGTGAGATGTAGCATCTGTGAAGTTTGACAGCAGTATGTTCGACGGTGTCTGGCAGATTTCAGGGTAATAATTTGGGCAAAAGACCTCCCTTGACAAGTGGTAGTCCTTATGTAATAAATCTGATATAAGTTTAAGAAAGTCTGACATAGATTATGTGCATCAAGGTATGCATCCAAGATATTTTCTTCTGAGCATATATGGTAAAGAGACATCAATTGAGACTACTCTATTTTGGTTATATGTCTGTATATGTTCTTGATTAACCTTGACATGGTGGAAAAATGACATCTGACCCAGACAAACACTGCATTGATGGTTGTGTCTGTGACATCAATCGAATGGCTTGATGCTTTCACATTTCTTAGAAAAGTAAGGTCAGGCGACATCTGCGTTTAATAGCAGACATGATAATGATTCTGCATAAAGCAGGAAAGAAGGCGACTTCCATTGTTTAAGAGAGGGAACATGGTGTCCTTCATTAGACAAGATGGAGGTGAAGCCTACATAAGATGGAGCAATGTATAAAGTGTGTGGGTGGTGCAAGTCTGAATCCATATAGGATTTGCAAAGACATTTTGTGAATTCTGCAACCATCAAAAACTTTAAGTTAGCCAGAATTTCTTCCTAGCAGCCACATGGTGACAGTTTGACAATGCAGGAACCTTCATAACAGGAGACATTTTGCAGTATTTCCAAACAGTTAATCGTCAATGGTGCCTGTTACAAATAGATCTTTGGGTCATGGCGGTAGGCACTATCAGTGCCAGGGAATTCCTTCCCTGGCACTGATAGAGGTCTCCTCCTCCCCTCTCCCCCTCACCAGAACCCTCCCGACCCCGCTGACATACACACACCTACACGCACATACACACACGCATACCCACATTCACCCATGCAGGTATGCATTCATACACACACACAGCAACACTCACAAACATACATACTAGCACACACACAATCACACGACACAACCTACACATACATTCCCACCCATTCATGCACACATGCCTTACTAACGCCTCACACCCTCATGCACGCACACAAACACAGTCACACACACCCCCCCCACACACACATACACACACAACACCCCCCAGCCACCTCCCTTGTTGGAAAACCCAACTTACCTGCTTGCCGGGGGTCCTCCGGCAGGAGACGGGATCATGGCTCATGATACGGTCGGCGGCGTTTTGCTGGCATGGCGCTGCAGTTGGCAGCAGCACTACCTTATCGCCGTCTGCCGCCATGACCGTAGCCAGAAGGCTGGCGGAATTCTGGCCACAGTCATGTTTTAGTGGACGGTTGGTAGCCACGGCGACGGTATGTTGGCAGCCGTCGGCGTGGCAGTAGGTGGCATTTGCCACCAATGTTATAATGAGGGCCTTGGTTTTTAAAAGTGCCACTGCAAGCATGATTTCACTCTTATTCTGTGTTTTGTCTGTTTCATGAACCAGACGAACTAGCTATATTATGTGGTGCTAAGACGAAAAATCTTTTTTTCGTGGATTCAGAGGAAGCTGCATTCTAACTGTACCTACTTCAATAAAAGTTAAGGATTTCTTTTGTTCCTGTGAACAATTCTAAAGAATCCACTGTATTGAAACCATGCAAAGATGTAATGTTGTTCTCGTGTTTTAAGGATAAAGCTTAACAATAATTTAATATTTTGAAGGCACCTCCAATAATGCTGCATTTAATATATCATGTGTTTATGAAAATCTGTTGGCTGCTGCCACTAAGACATAATTTTACACAAATGTGATAAGTGTGCCATTCACTGTTTGAAAAAGGTGCCTTCCCTGGGAATTTTCCAGAGTTTTCCTTGCACTCTCCAGAGGCAGACTTCATGTCAGTCCTCTTGTTGATTCTATCCTTAGTTTTTCCACTGACATTGATTGGAAAAGACTACATTTCAGCTCTCTGTATGATTGCTAGATTTTAAATAAACCTTCATAGTTTGGACTTGAATCTAGTCTTGTGTTCCTTTTTCTATATTTGCCTAGGGCCTTAGTCTTTTGGGACTGACGTGGCCCCAATCCATCCAAAAAGCCCTTTGGTAAAGGTTCAAAGCACAGACAGATTTTTGTAGCAGAGGATGGTCATGGCAAATTGGAGCAAATCAGTGTCCATTCGATGCAGAATTAAGTGAAATTTACGTAACCAAAATTGTCAGAGTTAGGGGTCCTGGAATTGTGTGGATTAATGCAAGTACATCAACAGCAGTACACCAGACCTGATGCAAGTCCTAACAGTTACATTGCTTCAGTATAAATAGGGCTTTGTGAAGAGAGCTATATTGTGAGCTTGTGTGGATTGTGGTGGTGAACCCGTGTTCTTTTGCAGGGTGCGGTTTGTAGTGAGTTAATTGGTCTGTGATGTATGAAATCACAGAAGTGTTAAGTCAATGGTCAATAGTGTTGCATTTTGTACATACATTGTTGTAATTTGCATGGCATTAAAATGCTTTGTGCAAATTGCTGAAGTTGTTTAAATTGTGCTCTTGAAAAAATATTGTGATTGATGTTTAATTTTTTTTTATTCATGTGTAAGGTTAGCATATTTATAGAAAACTAAGATCTCAAGATAAAATACTATGGTTGCCTGCTAAAAAGGCGGGTGGTGTCACATCAGGTTGTAAGTTAAAGTCCTATAGGATAAAGTCTTATGAAACCTTAATGGTCTAATTGTCTATGAACTAAGCAGGATGATGATTATTATTTCTTTGTGAGAGGAAACTTATGTGCTATCAAACCTTTAGATTTTCGAGAACCTATCTTGGTGTGATTGAAGTGTTTACCCATTCTGTGGTGAGTTTGACTCTTCATCCCATAACCAAGTAGGTAGAAAAAATATTTGTTTTTGGGTTACGTGTTGCATTTCAAGTTTCGTCTTCAAATAGTATTGTGATTGGTTGAATTAGTTTCTGTGTATTGTGAGTTACTTTGAGATTACAATGGGTGCACATTTGAAAAAGACAGAGATTTCTGCTCATGGAGGAGATTTTACAGCCCCATACTAATACCCTCGCTCACAAGTTGCTGATGGACCGTAGGTTAGAGACATGCACCTGGCTCAAAGAATATAAAAGAATTGCTGCAGAACATAAAGAAGCTAAATATTCCTATTTAAAGTTCATTTGAAGTAAAAAAGATTGAACATTTGATACCTCTTGATACAGCAGGTTGTCCACCCAACACACAGCGAGCGAATCACATCAGTCAAAGTGAGGTACTACACCATCACTATCAATGAAGTCACCAAGAAAATAAGAATATTGTTCAAGACAACTAAACATGCCTCAGACCCACCTATTCCTCACTACACAGATAAGTGCAATGCCATCAACCTCTTCTGATGTGTGCATGCACACGTATGCATCATCATACATGATGATAAAAACTGTAATTCCCATGAAGCTTGGGTATAAAGTAAATCCAACAAAGGTGTGCTCTTAGCAGAGTCAGTCTAAATGCAGCAGACATAACAAATAAAATCTGACATCAATTCATAGGACCACATGTACATAGGTTTTTTGTGGTTGCAAATGGTCTGATGTGATAGAATTGGGCCATTTGCGACCACAAAATACCATTCTAGGATGTAAAAAATCTATTTTGTGATTCAGTAGCCTATTACTGAATCGCAAAATAGCTTTACAATGCTATATTAGGAAGGGGTATGTTAAAGGTGTTCCTTCCTAATAGCAACTCGCAGGGGGATGTATAAATGTTTTGCGACCAGAATGCAGTTGCAAACCATTCACAGTTTAGCACCAACTCAAGTTGGTGGTAACCCATTCGAAAATCGGAAGGGGCCCCCAAGGAACCCTTTTCCCTTTGTGGATGTGGGTGCAAACATTTTTTAAGAGCAGGCAGTGGTCTCATGGATCATTGCCTACTCTTAAAAAATTAAAAGGAACCTTTTTGTTTTTAATTTTAAAAACACATCCTGTTTTCCTCTAAGGAAAACAGCCTGCATTTAAAAAAATGCTTTATTTAAAAAGCAATCATAGACATGATGGTCTGCTGACCCCAGCAGGCCATCATCCCTGCATCTTGAATATCGCTGAGGCAGGTCCATTTGTGACCCACTAGGAACAAATGGTATCAAACACCCTGGTGTACATTGCTGTTTGCGATTTCCCAATAGTGAATCATTAAAATTTGCTATTAGAAAATCGCAAACCTGAGTATGTTGTATGAAAAATGCTGTTCATTTTAATTTACTGTTCCAACACGGTGAATGACACATGTAAGAATGGTACTGTTTTTTTTTTTTTGTGAGTGAAAACTAAAGCCCACATTTATGGTTTGGCAGACAGGGTACTTCTCTTCAAATGTGGTGGAGTACCATGTTTGCCACTCTGATCTGCTCTGTTTAGAGTCAGTTGACCATCATGCTTTCTGCTGCCAGCGGAAACCTTATACCGATAGCATTGGAACCGCCAGTGAAAGCACATCAGACTGTCCGGCTTATTAAGGAAAAACAGTCTGGTGTACTTTTTTTCCTCTTTGGAATGGCCAGGAAAAACTTGGTTGCTCAGAACAACAAAAAAAGAAAAATAACCCCCACACCCTGGGAGAAAGCTCCCACAGTGTTATGGCTTTTTTTTTCAAAAACAAACTCCTGCTTTGGGAATTTACGTAAAACAAAAAGGTTTGATGAGGGACCACATGAAACATCGTAGCCTCTCAGCAAACTTACAATGCATTTAGAGGAGCGACCATGTTCACAGATCTTCTAAGGGCATAGAGATCTCTGCCAGGATTGCGGAGATGGACAAGTTACTTATCTTCTTTAACACTCTTTTTGGTGGATACTCAAACTAACCATGGATTCCTCACAATGTGAAAACCCCTAGGTGCTAGACATGTTCCGGTCAATTTTCTTCATGGATTCCCTGTGGTGCTGGCACGTGGCGCTGTGTGGTTCTGTGTCAGATCTGATCTGCCCTCGATGTGAAGTTGAGATCCCTACATAGTCACCACTCCTGCATGCTGACATCAGTTTCTTTCTGATATCTGCCGCCCCATTGGATGCTGAGCCTTGGTAATCAGATTGTGCCAGTGTGCAGCTCTCTAAACGAATTTAATTAGCATGGCCATTTCACAGCATGGGAAGGAGGGTGGGTCAGTCGGAAATCTGTGTTTAGACAGAGAATCCACCACACAAAGCATTACCTAAGATAGGTAACTTGTTCTTCGGATGGATTCTTCTAACTGCAGACTCCTCAACTTGTGAACAGACACCGAAGCAGTACCTCCCCAGTTGGTGGGTTTTAGATCTGGTGTCTTTGGTGTGTTTTTTCCCTAACTTTTTTTCTTCAGCCCTCCTGTTTTTGCAGACTTTGCTTTTGCTGGCCTTGAAAATCCATGCACTTTACCACTGCTAACTAGTGCTAAAGCACTTGTCCTCTCTCCTTAAACATGTTAGATTGGTTTATACCTAACTGGCATGTTTAATGTACTTGTAAGCCCCTAGCAAAGTGGTTCTACCTGTGCTACTAAATGGTCCGCAGCACTGATTGTGCTACCCACTTAAGTAGCACTTTAAACAAGTCTCAGGCCTGCCATTGCAGTCTCTGTGTGTGCAGTTTTAAGCTGCCATTTCGAACTGGCAGTATAAACCTTTTTCCAAGCCCAAACCTTCCTTTTTAATACATATGCCACCCCTAAGGCAGGCTCTGGGTGCAGTGTATTTAAGAAGTTGGACACAAGCTTTTAAGTTTTAAATATCCTGGTAGTGAAAAGCTCTGAACGTTTTTCAAAACTGCAAGGCCTACCTCTTCCATAGGATAACATCCATGTTTGGTGTCTCTGGAATCACAATTTAAAATCCTAACCTATGGTGAAGTCAGAAATTAAATTGTAATTCTGAAAATGGCACTTAAAAAAAGGTGTCACTTTCTTGCCTTAGCCATTTAGTGCTTGCAGGCTGTCTCTGGGTCACATGATTGGTTGTAATTCTGAAAATGACACTTAAAAAGTTGTCACTTTCTTGCCTTAGCCATTTAGTGCTTGCAGGCTGTCTCTGGGTCACATGATTGGGTGTAGTTGACAGTTGGGCTTTGGTTATTCCTCCTAGAAAGGAGGACTAATGGGTAGCTTAAGTGTGACTGGATGGGCCATCACTGACAGAATGGAATGTAGGAACTGGACCAGCCACACTTACACCTGAGTAGGCTGTGTCCACACAAACGGTTGCATTCTCCTGCAGTTAGGATGGATCCAGGGCAAGGAAGGCATGCCTCTAGAAGCTTCTCCTCACTTCAAAGACACAACTGGGTATAGATACTGGACCTCAAACACCACCACTTCTTTACATGTCTGGACCTTTGAATACTCTGCCAGGAATAAGGGCTGCTGTGCTGTTGAAAAGACTGCTTTCTACTGGACTGCTGATCTAAAGGACTGCTGCCTTGCTGTGCTGACCTGCTCCCTGCTGCCCTCTTGTCTGAGTGAGAAGGACTGCATCTCTTGATGCCATCACCCAGAGTGACTCCAAGGGTTAACTGGCTGTGCCCCTGATCTGAAGTCTCAGGGACATTAACAGGCATCCAGCAACCTTGCATCTGAACCTGGATTCTGCCATCTGTGAGTCTACCTTACCAAGTAGTGCCACATCAGTCCTGGACCCTTGAAAGTGGGCTTAATGTGCTCTGCCAGCCTCTATGGATTTAGTGGAACCAACGAATTTCCTGTGCTGCGTGGCGCAACCCGAGCAGAACTGACACATCTCCTCTGCTGCGTGAATTGGTCCCTTCACAAAGACCCACATCTCCGCCACAACCCACAATGCCATTGGAACCACCACTGCACAAAACATATTCAGTGCAGGTCCTCGCATCGCTCAACAACAGCAGCCTCAACTATTGCGTTGGCCTCATAGCTCTTCAGAACCGGCACATCACCCGAACTGCGCGCCACATTCTCGAGGCCGGACTTTGCTTCGCAATCCCCATTGACAGGATCGTTGATGAAGATGCAGGCCCTTGCATCGCAGCCTCACCGCATCGCGGAACTGACACATTGCTTTGGCTGCATGATGCATCTTCGACGCGGATCCTCACAATGCTCCACAAACCAGGATTTAAGGTACTCTATTTAGTGGGCCTACCTGAGTCCCTGTAGCTGGCTCTTGCTCAATCGCAGTCAGCCTGAACTTGTGAGTTTGTTCTTGGGTGGCACAACCGTGTATTCTCAGTTGCTGCTTTGTGCTTTTTGGCACTATTTGATCTAACATCTTTAAAACTTTATATCTCCAGTTCTACTAATCACATTTTTGGTGTTTTGGTCTTCATTTATTTATTAAAATAATATCTATTTTTCTGAGTTGGTGTGGGATCCTTTTTTGTGTGTTTTAACTTTATTACTGACTGCTTGGTGCCAACCTACCAAAGGGTTGAGCACTGATTAATTTATGGTTGACTTGTGCCTCACCCTGACAAGGATTGTGTTTGCTGCTTGACCAGGGCTCACACCTCAGTCAACCAACAACCCAGTTTCTCACAGTGCATCTGTGGAATGAATTAGTCTAGGAAATCCTGCAAGAAAGATCTGGCAAAATACCCACCTGTCAGACGTGGCTACACAGTCACTAGTGGTTCGGGAACATGTGAATGGATGCCTACATGGTAGCCTAGCAGATGTCCAAGACTGGCACACTGCATGCAAGCACAGTGGCTGCATTCTTTGGCCTGGTAGAATGAGCATGTAGACCTTCTGGAGGCTGTTTCTTGGCCAATCTGTAGCAGATTTTGATACTGATACAGAGGACAATCTATCTAGAGATGGTTCTGTTCTGTACATCTTTCCCCTTCCTCATTCCAGAGAACCCCACAAATTACTCTCAGTCCACCTAATTGTTCTTGATATATTCAATGTAAAAGCTCAGAGCTCTTTTTGGGTCTAAGCCATGAAGTCTCTCTTCCTCTTTAGATGGATGAGACAGGGTGAAGAAAGCTGGCAGGGTAATGGGCTGTCCTAAGTGGAAAAGCGTGCCAACTTGCAGGGGTGATACTGCTTCAGTCCTGAGTACTAGCCTGTCAAGGAAGAAGGTGGTATATGGCTGCTGGACGGACATTTATGGAAGTTTTTATGTGAGTGTCAGAACTGTGCATTATAAACAATGTGTAGAATAATACTCTACCCTGTAATTTACATGTATATGCTTACATGATACTATTGCTTCTGAAATGATTTTAATATAACCTGTTAAAGTGCATTTTTATGGCTCATGCTAGGTAGGCCTCAGCTATGCCTCAACATCGTATTGTTTAAAATGGATGTCACATTCACTGTTTATTAGTTCTGCTGCACTTAGCTAAGCAAGTCATATTTATTTATTTCCAATTTACATAGTTTTCAAAGCAGAGTCTCTAACAAGGGTTCAGTACTGTAACTTTCTTGACGATCCTTCCACTTGCAGCAGTATTGCATTCAGTCAATATTTCACTGCTGCTTATGGGAGTATCCTATTTTGACATCTCTGAATGAAATAAGGTCAAAAGGGGCTGTATCAATTTTCATGTAGTGGGTTAGTGCTTATGTGCTAAGGCTGTAGGACACTTATTAATCTACTGTTCTGATTTGTTGAGAATGTATTTATTTTTCTCACACCATGCTGAACTTGGACTTTTCATGTATTTCTATGGTGAGATTTCCTCTATAAATCCTCAGACTGGTGGTTGGGGGAGCCAGATGACCTTTCCTAAGCTATCCTGGATGCTGTCCCATCTCTTACTGATTTTGCTGCACATTTGAGACCTGCCATTTCCTTTGATTATTACATTTTTCATCACATGCAAATTCTGCTTTTAATTATTCTATATTGTTCCTCTGAAGTTTGTAAAAAACTCTTTCTAAATATTCTAAATCTTCCCTAGAACCCACTTACTGAGTCAGTAGTTACGTATTTGACAGTATTTTTGTTATGCTATTTTGCATCTTCTCTTGGGACATATTGCCTCATAAAATTAATATTGAACACTATCCCCGATACATCCACCTATGAGCATTTTACTGGGGTGCCTTTAGGGGTGTAAGATTTTAGAGGAACTCCTTGCCCACAAAAGTTTGACAGCAGAGAATGGTTACAAGATATGGGACGTCTTTAGAGACTTATTTTTGCCCTGCCACTAGACTGGTCTTTTGTCTGTATTCTCAAGTCCTTTACCTTGGATTATTTGCTGAGCTTCTTACAGCACTGCAGAGTCTTTCCTGAGCAAAGGATTGTGAATATTAGTGGGCTGGAATAATTCCTGAGATTGAGAGTGTTTAGTGTGCTAGTGATGCATTGTGAGATGTGTAGTTGAGAGTGTGATTTGTGTTGAATTATTGATTGTTATGCTGCATGCAAGATTTTTGGTTATGCACTGCTGATTCTTAGTTCAATTGGTGGTTTGATTACAGGGCTTTTGATGTACTTTCCTTATTTGTGAATTGCAGTGAAAATATGTTGGCGTCATTATTTGTTGATGAGCTAATCATATTTATTGTACACCAATATTATTGAAGGTACTGACTTGTCTACAAGCTGGTGTGATTTGTGAGGTGCCACATTCACATAGATGTGGACTATTTTCTGAAATAATTAGGCTCATATTTATTCTTTTTGGCGCGAGCCTTCACTAGCACAGATTTGCATCAAAAAGTTTAACGTGGGCTACCGCCATTCCAACGCGCCAGCCAGGCGATTCTTTATGGAATGACGGTAGCAGGCGCTGCGGCCTGGTTAGTGTCAAAATAAATGATGGTAACCGGGCAGTGGAGGCGAAGGGAAGACTAGGGGTTGTGCGCCAAAGAATGATACAAGTCAGGTTAGAGTCAAAAATATTGGATCTAACCTGACTAGTGTCAGTTTTTGATGCACAACCCCCATGGAAATGACTCCTGTCTTAGCAAAGACAGGAGTCATGCCCCCCTGCCCAATGTCCATGCCCAGGGGACTTCTATCCCCTGGGCATGGCCATTGGGCACAGTGGCATGTAGGTGGCCCAAGTTAGACCCCCCTATGCCACTTCTACGTAAATAAAATAATACTTACCTTTACTTACCTCTACTTACCGTAGATGGGTCCCCCCATCCATGGGTGTCCTCCAGGGGTGGGCGAGGGTGGCAGAGGTGTCCCTGGGGGCAGTGAAGGGCACCTGTGGACTGCTTCCATGCTCAGAGACCATGGAAATGACCCCACCTGTTCCCTTAACGCCTGCCCTGACCCAGGCATTAAAAAATGACTCTAAACTAGTTTAGAGTCATTTTTTAAGGCCTTCCCCCTCCCGTGTGTCTTTTTTGTATGAGAGTATAAATAAGACGCAAAAGCCTTAGAATAATTTTTTGCCCTAGAACGCCCACCTTGCATCTCATTAACATAAGGTAGGTTTCCACGGTAAAAACATGACTCAAACTCCATAATTGTGGTGCTAGAAAGTATAAATATGGAGTTAGGTTTGCGCCGGATTTGCGTAAAAAAAATTACGCAAATTTGGTGCAAACAGAGTATAAATAAGCCCCTTAGTTTCTTTTCAAGCTTTTTTGATTGGTGTCATTTGCTCTTCAGTGCACAGAGTAAGTACAATGGCCAGAGGTAGATTCCCTCTGAACGGGAGTCAGCTTTAGTGTGAATTGGTGTCTAGCAATGCCACAAAAGTACTCGTCTTCTTCCTTTTGTTTGCAAGATTGTTTTCATCTAGCAAGTTGATTCATCCTATTCAGGTTGAGCAGCCACAATTTATTTGGGCTATTTATGTGTGTATTCTGTGTCAGGAAAGAGCTGTGTTTAGCTTTCCTGTTTACGGAAAAATCACGCGGAGGAGTCACGCTGGGATTGGTAAGATGTCACCAAAGAGTTGCGCTATGATTGGTTGGTTGCTGTCAAAGTTGTGACTTAATTAGTTTACCTTTGACATAGCATCACTGGGATTAATTATTGTGTGAACAACAATTCTTTTAAATCAGGCTCTTCAGAACATTTTACACTGGTCATGCAAGATCCAGCAGCCAAGTCTTGGAACAGCCTGCCCATCCACCTCCAAACAGATCCCTATCTGGCAGACTTTAGAAGGAGACTCAAGATGTGCTGGCTTTTCAGCAGAGCCATGACACCCTCAGTACCCAGATGCTCTTAGGGTTGATAGTGATACACTTTACAAATGCTATGATTGATTAATTGATTGAATTTAATCATTTGATATATATTGTTTATATAGAAAGAGTATTTGAAGTATTCTGTGCTATGAAAAATTTATAATTTCATAATAATAAATAAACATGTATGTACATTCTATACTGTGTACATAACAAGAAAGTACAAATGAATATATAAAAGGTCACACATATACAGTGCTCTACTATATTTGATTTCACAAAAGGTCCTATGTGGTGTACAATACCACTCAGCCTAGCAACATAATTTAAGGCAAGAGTAAAGGTAACTACAATACAGATAATTCTGCTTATTAAGGGCTGATGTGTATAAATTGTCGACGTTTCAGTTTCTAAACAGTAAATATCCATAAGACTATCCTCAGGACTATATTTATGGGAAAGGACCATCTAATGAATAAGGACTTTCATGAAAACAGTAGAAAAGTCATCCTTTTTGTCCTGATCACCCGCATTTTTTAACTGATGCTTGTGGTTACTGACTTTGAAAGTGCCCTAGGCTCTACCAACTAGGCTCAGGCTCTGTTCTGTAAAGGTATATGGTAATTGGTGTAGTTCTAATTGGCAAATACAACCTACCTGTAAGCCCTAGTACATGGTACAGCATATAGGTTTAGAGACCCCAGTGGACTTTAGGCACTTAGTATAATTCTGTGGTGTTTGGTGTCATTTTAAAGCCAGGCCCCGCCTTGCAAGCTGGTTTTGAAATAAAAATATTTCCAAATTCGACTTTGGAATGAAAAGTACTTCCAAAATCCAAATCTATCTTTTAATGACTTATAAGTCACCCCTAAGGTCTGCCCTGGGAGCCCCAATGGTAGTGCGCATTGTTATAAAAATCTGTTTTATTTGTCCTGGGAAGGAAAAAATCAGCTGATGTTGTTTTCACTATTGTAGTGCTGCAAGCGCCACAGGCTTTATTAAATTTAATAAAATCTAATGTCTGATTGGAGATAGCTAGCAATGCCATTCACAGCAATTCAAAGTATCAAAATAATGGTTACAACAAATCCAACAACTTGCAGTGGTTAGCTTTATTATAAATATTACAGGAAAGTAGTTTTAGGACTTACTACCCTAAAATTCCCTAAAGCAGCCCTGTAGCAGCTTCTTCTGATTAGTCAGGCATTTGACAGTTTCAGCCAAGCTGTTTCCTGAGTAAGTGCGAAGAGGCCTGGGGCCACAACAGCCATTTGGTAGGAGTTCAGCTTCCAGGAGAAGCCAGGGAGAAGGAGAGGTGGGCAGCTAAACTGGACTTCGAAGGAAGGAGCTTCTGCCGAAAACAGATGAAAAAGGACTCAGACCACCCCTACTTCCCTGATCTCTAGCCAGGTGGGAATCCCCCTAATTAGATTAGGAGAGGGTCTGGAAGGGGACTGTAGTCAATTGTTAGCCACACCTCTGACTTAGGTTGCACAGACACACACACCAAGGAAAGAGTTTCTCCATTTAACGTTTTGGAAAAATAGTGCATTCTGGGTTAAAAAATATGCCACACTTCACAGAAAGTGGTCATAGAAGGAGGAGGCAACTTTATATGAAACGGATGGGGTGTTCCCCCCGCAAGCCTAGATTGGTAGATAAATATGGCAGAGCTGCAAAAGCTCTTTAGATCACTGCCTGGAACAACAGAAGTTGAAGGACTGCCTTGATGGATCCTTGGACTGCACCATAGAAGGCTTGCACTCAGAAAGACTACACCTGCTGCGCTCACAAGGTTCCACCAAGCACTCAAAGGAAAAGGAGTAAACTCCCTAAACAGCAACAGGTACAAAAGAGGTAGAAGAAGACAACTGCCAAGCCAAAGAGAGGATCAACCCAGCAGACCAGCTGCAATTTGACTTTTCCTGGACTGTGCAGGTGCATTATGGGAAATTGAGTCCTAGCCACCAAGAGGCAATTCAGAGTCTCCGAACCCTTTGCCTGAGCTAGTGGACACGTATTTTCTCTAAAGGAACTCAAAAACAAGAACAACTCAAAGCTTGGAAATTTTCAGTAAAGTTTTGCTGAAAATCTCTAGGAGGACACCAGCTTGATAATGAGAGCCAAGCCGTCGTTGTTGACTCGCAAATTAACCTGACAATGCTGATTTGTTCTGATGAAAGCTCCCACGCTCCTCACCATCGACACCAAGGACAAAGACTTCCAGAGGCTCACTGAGGCACTGCACTACAGCAGGCTGCCATCACTGAATCAAACTCCAAATCCGAGGAGTCATGAAGAGAAAAGCTCCAAGAAAAAGACTTAGGGGGCCATTACGAGCACAGTGGTCTCATGTCTGCCATGTTGGCGGTGGCGGCCATACCGCCAACATGATGGCGGAGAAGACCACCAAATTATGACCATGGCAGTCTTCTCAACAAAATACAGCTGATCCACCACCAGCACTGCCAGTGCAGTCATGCAGCCACATACGACAGCAGCCACCTTCAGGCCCAGTGAGAGCATGTTCCTGCTGGACAGATTATGAGGCTGCACAACACCAAGGTTTCTGCCGCGGTCGCACCACCACAGAAACCCTTTAAAAGGAGACACTCACCTTCAGGAACACGTACCTGCCTTGAGCCACCATAGAACATGAGCTACATGGCTTCCTACTTCTCCTGCTAGCCCAATGACTTGGGAACCAGTGACGATGACGATGATGACAGCAACCGTAAGTACACACACACATACCTGACACCGTTGCACAATGTCAATGTATATACCCGCACACAACATACACATCCTGAACGCGTGGCATGGTGAAACACACATGCACCCTCACTCTGACACGCACATCCCACACACAACCACACACACCCATACATAGCACACACACTATGGCCAACACATACACACTCTTTCAAAAAACACACCAGATACACAGCACTGGCACAGTCTAACACTACAACACAAAACACAACCAAATGACACAACAACACTAAAACAGCAACACCTCAAAATCACTATCAGACATCCACAATACATACCTCCACTGGACAAATCATACATACAGCACAACCTAACAACACTAGAGAACCAACACACACAATCAAACATCCATACAACAGGCTATACGTCATATCCTGCCACCACACATCACAACGGATCAGACATAACAATCAACACACACACTCACACACACAGTACAACCACACAAGTGCACACAACACTCGAAATAACATGTCAACACAATCACTACACACAATATCAACATTAATCCATGTCCCAAACTAATACATGCCCATCACACAATACACAGCCATCACAGCGGGACAAATGTAATGCACACACCCACACATGCTGGTCACATACAACTGGTAGCACTATCAACACACACAGAAAACTTACTCACACACAAACTAAAGCAGGCAAGGCCAAAACAGCCATATGGAATGAAAGGCAGGACAAAAATGTAGCCTTGGATCCAACAACTGGTTGGTCCAGATGTATGGCAATAAATATAAAAAGAAATACATAACTATGTACAAGATTAGTAGGCCATCGGCCAGTCCAATAAAATATGTGCATCATGCACAAATGGCACATTACAGTTCCCCTACTTGACTCCTGACTGCCATACAACCTCCACAGGTAGGGGCATCAAGGGGGCAGGCAGGTACCTCAGGGGATGGGGGATGGAGGGAGAGGTTTGGGTTTGGAAGGTGGATCCTTGGGCTTTGTAGGGGGAGGCAGAGGTTGAGGCTTAGGGGAGGGCTTGGAACTCTTGGGAAGGGTCGACTTCTTGTTGGGGGAGGGGCATGTGTACCTGCAGGGGGGCCAGGAGAGGACTTTGAGATGGAAGGGCTGGACACGGAGAGGGACACAGATCTTCGGGGGTCACGCGGGGAGGGAGAGTAGTAGGGAAAAGGTTCATCTCCAAGAGGAAAAATGTCTTCAACACACCGGGACGGTCATGGCAAAAGGGATTGGGAGTGGAGAGAGGGAGAGTGGTTTTGAGAGGTGTCTTGGGTGCATGTGTGTGCGAAGTATGCTTGTGTGTGCTAGGTGTCTATTCAGTGGGTGAGTGTGGGCGTTTATGTGTTTTGGGGGGAGGGGTGTAAGGTGCTAGGAGATGGCATGGTGGATAGGTGGTTGTCTGTTGGGGTGGTGACTGCAGGAATGTTGGATATGCTGCATGTAATCGTGTCTGTGGTTGTGGTGGCTGCGAATGTGGTGACTGGGGTGGATGTCTGAAGGTCTGCTATTGTGGTGACTGTGGGTAGGATAGGAGTTGTGGCTGTATCGGGGAATAAGGGTGTGGTTTCTGCAGGTGTGTCAGGTGTAGTGTCTGTGAAGGTGGGGGTTGTGGGGGAGTCAGTTCAGGTAGCGAGTGTTGATGTGTCTGCAGGTGGGTGTGGGTCTTGTAGTGCTTCTGCTTGTCAGCGGTACCCTTGGATGTTGAGGTAGATGCATGCTTGTATGTCGGTGTGCTTTGGCTGGGGCAGGGAAGAGGGGTCTGGGATTGGGAAGAGGCAGGTGGAGGGGGGACAGAAGACAAAGGGTGACTGGCTGCTGTCAGTGTGGAGCCAGAGCCTGAAAGGATCTCTGTAGGCCAGCCAGTGCACTGTAAATGCCCTCCAGGAACGCATTACTCTGCTGGATTTGAGTTGCCAGTCCCTGGATGGCATTCACGATGATTGAGTGACCCAAGGAGATCGACTTTAGGAGGGCAATAACCTCCTCACTCAGGGCAGCAGCGCTGACAGGGACAGGGGCACAGGTGCCTGCAGCAAAGGAGACGCCCACCCTTCTAGGTGAGCGGGCACAACTGCTGGGTGGGGAGCTACAGGTAGAGCAGTGATAGTAAGGGGGTGGTGGACAAAGATGGTTCTGGGGTGACCCCAGAATGGTCCACCACTGCCAGGGAGTGTCCACTGAAGGAGGATTCTGAGGATGATGAAGTGGAATATCCGGTCTCCCCTGTGCACTCTCCTTGCCCTCCGGGCCACTGGGTCCCTCACGGTGAGTGATATCAGCACTCCAGGTCCCGTGGCCACCAGCATCCCCACTCGCCTGTGCCCAGTCTCGTTCCCCTGCCGATGCTGATGCACACAAATAGAGATAGAGGAAGGGACAGCTAACGAGGGAAAGAGAGGGTCATCACATTCTTCACATACACACATTAGAACAAGGACAACTGTAGCTATACATCTCCTGGTGTAGCTATGTGATCTAGTAGTCCACATAATCTCCATAATGTCCCAATATGTTATTCCTATCCACTCCATCATGGCAACCTTCTCAACCACATCATAATCCAAATGTGGTAGCATGCCTGGAGCATTCTAAGAAATCACCTGTAAAGGTATGTCAGCATGCTCATCATGCTCTGGCTGAAGCAGACATTCAGTCCTAATCTGGATTATAACTCTCCATACTCCTACAATCTGTGGTTAAAACAGTTTATTAATCACAACATAACATGCATTAATTGAATCTACACCTGACTAGTCCTTGTCTATTAAGTAATGTTCCATGATAGTGAAAATCGTAATTCACAGACTACAGAGTACCTGCCATTTAAATCACATGCCTGACTGAACCCTCTGTACAGATATGCCATAATGGGAACTATCACTGATATATCCACAACATGAGGCACTACCACACAAGTATAATACATGTCTGAAGAACAGTCATGTGACCACACGCACCACATTCCAGAGGAACCTATGCAGACACTGTAATCAGATACACCACATCACCTCATACATGCATGTGCAGCTACAGTGGGCTACATAGCACACCTGGGCATCCACTGACAAGCATGGAGTGCAGTGTAAGGACACCTAATCATAACTCAGCCATGAATATTTCACAGGGCACCTAACATACCACATGACATGCCGTTACAATTCCACCCTATGACTACATAATTGAAGCAGCACCACTCACACCTTTCCCCACTTGTGATGAGCTGTACCTAAGTGCACACAACACACATATCCCACTGAAGAGATATGGTCACATGATGTACATATGGCATTACATAACTGCCGTTGCATTGACAACATATTCCACAACAGCACCTGTCTTGGTAATTGTAGTACAGTTAAACCATGATACAATGAAATTATAAGTCAATCTCTGACAAATCCTGTCTAAACTGTCCACATCATCTAGGCAGAGGGTAGTAACCATTGAGACATGATGTAGGCAGATAATAACATGTGTGTCATTGTAATTATTAGGACATTGGCACACATTGCATAGACATTGCATATAGTGATAGGGTAGCACTACCTAGCCATTTATCACTTAAGGAACAAAGCCTTAGGGCTAAATGTGATTTGTCCATTTGGAAATGCCATTAGCATGCATGTAAGGGACAAATAGACAAATTCAGACGCCCACAGTTGAATAGCCTTCCCTTACTACCTTCACATACCGCATAGTATGAAGAAGATGGGACAATGGTGATACATTTACAGACCCATATGTGCTCTTTTATCCTGACCATATCTGTGCAGTGATGGAGAGGCCTGCCTCTAATGGAGTCAATACCTAAACCATGAGAAATGTTACATGGTCCCTGTACAAATTATGTCTGGTAGGATGAAATTGAAGCTTACAACCATTAAATGGCTGGGTGAACTCACACATTTGGCTTTGTCATCTGAGCATCTTCACATACACTCATAGAAATGTCTTGACACAGGTGAAATAAAAGTACACACTGCAAACCATGAATGTCAGATCTACATTTAATAGTCAGGCAATAAGGGTACTATATAGTCCCACTAATCTACATATCTGGAACACCTACGACCTTGTCACAGCTGCTCAATGTGACTGCAAACATCCAAGAACCAGAGCCAAGTACAAGGATACAGTCAGTACTTACCCCCTTTTGGCTGCTGTGCTGCCCTCAACCCCCATCCACCTCAGGGTAGGCCACCGCCAAGGTGCAGGCCATTGGGGGGTCAGGGTCCAATGGGCACCCCTCTTTCATTGGGAGAACATTCCCAGCTGGGCCTCAGTGATCTTCTGGGCCCAGCATCTCAGGTCCTCCCACCGCTTGCAACAATGGGTGCTCTGCCGGCTGTGGATCCCCAGGGTCCGCACTTCAGTGGTGATGGCATGCCATATCCCCTTCTTCTGATGGACGTTTGCCTGCACGGATGACACAGACAAAAGAAGAAAATCATGTTTACATGCACCATGCCAATAGGATTGGTTACTACACATCTGTCACTGCAAGTAGGCACACATACCCATCCTCTCTGCTAAGACGCCTTCACAACATGGCATTTGCATGCAACTACACACTCACCAGTTCACATGCCTGAATAAACGTCACACATAACACCATTCACACATGGCTGGGCCATTGTACTCATCTGTTCCTCTGGTGCCCCATATAGCTGTTCATACAGGGGTAGGACTCCTCCACTAGCTTTTCAAGCTATTTGGGGGTGAAGACAGGGGCCGTATCACCTGCAGGACGTGGCAGTATGGCTCCCAGCGACAGTACACTGCAGCTCACATCGTGGAGGTTTTGCTAGCAACAGTATCAGGAGTCGAGTGAGCATAATTGCAGAAAATGGAAGTCACGGCCGCCACGTACAGGACCGTCACCGCCTGTGGTCATGCCCATTGACCTCAGTCTACTGCCATGGCAACTTCCGCCATCAGGCTTAGGTTACATCCAACTGTCCACTACAGTAGGTCAGGCGTCTGTCATTTTGGCCACATGTAATCGTGGATGTGCAAAATAATCTTCGTCACTCACGTACTCCCCCTATTTGCAGTATAACCAGATGTTAACCCTTCATGGTTGTGCAACATATTGTGACTGTCTTTACACAATGACATGTTCTGGCTGTCTATATTTTGAGAAAAATGTAAAGAGTTGAAGGATGTACTGTGCGCATTGTTGAAGGACCAGGACAACTACATTATCTTCCCCCAAAGAGCTCATTTGGCATTTGTGAAGGCAGAATTTTATGAGATGGGACACATTCCTCATGTGGTATGAGCAATTGATGGTACCCATGTAGCCCTGGTCCCTCCCAGTGCCAATGAACAGGTGTACTGGAACAGGAAGAACTACCACTCAATCAACGTACAGGTGGTTTGTCTTGCAGACCAGTACATCTCACAAGTCATGGCCAAGTTTCCAGGATCGGTGCATGATTCCTACGTAATGTGAAACAGCAATGTCCTACATCTGATGGCACGACTATAAACAGAGAGGGCCTGGCTGCTTGGTAAGTATGCATTGTGTGTTTCGGTGTTGTGTCACCTGCCATCGCATCACAGGTAGTCACTGGAGCTATTTATGTTTTGTTCTACCATTGTGTTCACAGTTGACTCTGGCTATCCTAACCTTCCTCTGCTGTTAACACCAGTAAGGTACCCAGCCACACAGAGGAACTCTGTTTCAATGAGTCTCACAGGAGAACAAGGCGTGTAATTGAGTGACCATTCGGGCTCCTGAAGGCAAGATTCAGGTGCCTGGACCTATCTGGAGGTGCCCTCCTCTACTTGCCTCACAAGGTATGCCAAATAATCGTTGCCTGTTGCATGCTCCAAAATCTAGCCCTGAGACTTCAAATACCATTGATAGCAGATGAGGGAGGCAGCAGAACAAGTGGCTGGTTATGCTGATATGGCAAGTGATGAAGAGCCAGAGGAAGATGGAGCAGCTGACTCTAGGACAGAGCTCATCAATCAGTACTTCCACTGACATCCAGGTATGTGAAGTGGACTTTTTGATGTGGATGGCTGCCATAACACCTCCTTACTAGATTAATCAGTGTTGGTATAATGAGCTGTATGTGAGTTGGGAAAGCTGATTGACTGTAAGGTATACAGTTGTAACATGTTTTGTCACATCTGATCCTAACTTTCACTTCTGGAATAGACTATCCAGAATTGAGCTATGTTTCTTGCATTCCCCTACCCTCCTTTCCTTCTACTCACTGAAATTGCATTTTCCTGTTTGCCTCTGCAACCCATTGCTTGAGGTATTCATTGTCAGTAGTCAATATTAGTAGATGACAGACATGAGAGTTGTTAATGACAGATATCAGGTAATTTGTTACATGTACTTACATGGGGATGTGAGCTAATTTGTACTCCATTCATGCCTGTGGAAATGTGACTGCTTCGTCCTTTCCTAATACCAGTGGGGTTGGGGGGATGTGAAATGGTATTGTTCATGTCAGTTGAAGTCTCTGGCTACACAGTGGCTGTAGTAGTTTCTGATGACCATGGGGCCTAGCTGTGTTTGTATTCTGACATTGCTGGACAAGGTGCAGATTACTGTAAAGTGAGAAAGCAGTCAGAAGATTACTCTAGGTATATGCCCTATGTTTGTGTATGGTCAATGTACAGGGTTCTCAGTGATGTCATATGTGTGTTCCATGGGATATGTGATCATGTAGCTATGTTATGTGTATGTGATGAGTCTGTACCTGGTGATATGTAGGCCCATACTCGCTGCCCCTGCTTTGTAGGTGGGTTACCATGGGCATGAGTTATGTTAACTGTATTTGTGCATTGTGTGCCACCATGCCTTTCATCCTGATAATACTCTCAGTCATGCTCTATTTGCAGAATGGAATACGGACTATAGTATGGTGTTGGTCTGGATTGCAAACTCTCAGACACCTGTCCTGTGACATCTCTGTTGTAATATGTCTCATGCTGTGGGAGGCTCCGTCTGATGACCATTACACTGGCTGTTCGATGCAGGTCGGGCATGAACTCACCACAGTTGGCAAGCATGGCAATTGTTGAGGTATTAATAAAGACACATATACAGTAGATGTGCTCAATTGTGGTGTGGTTTATTGTGCATATGAATAAGGGCATAATCAAAGTGGTAAAATGTGAAAAGGGGTGATGAGTTAAGTCATTGTAGATGGATTCATCAGAGTAGCTACACCAGTTGGTTGCACGGGTCCAGTATCCTTGTACCATGGGAAAATTGAATCATGTCTTAGGATAGTCTACAGGGTGTCTCAGTGGCACACAAGGGTGACATATCAGGCGAGGTTCACTTCCTGGCAGTGGGTTTGGTCTTGGCATCTGCTCCAGCTGGATGTCTAGGTGGAAGTCCACATTTGCGGTGGGCCGAATTTTAGGTGGGTGTTCTTCAGCTACAGAGGGAGGGGTGTCTGAGGCATGTAGGTCCCCTGGCAGGGCCTCCATTCCACTAGCGGCCACAGATGTAGATGGGCCAGATGTTAGGTTGCTAGTAAAAGGGGACTGATGGTGTGTTGAAGAACCACACAGGGTAGTGTTGATGTCCCTCAGCACCCCTGCAATGGAAGCCATGGTGGCCTTATGTGCCTGCCACTGCTGCATGACGTCCTGGTGGTATTCCCTCTGCAGCCTTTGATTCTCCCCCAACATGATGATAATTTGGTCCATCCTGTCCTGGGAACTTTGATATGCTCCCAGGATTTGGGAGATGGTTTCCTGGTCAGTGAAATCCCCTGGAGGCCCCACCCTCTGGCCCACAGCATCCCTCTCACGCACCCTATTCCCAGCTGCCTTCACCCCTGGCATGGTGTGCCCACGCCCAGTGGTAGCAGGGCCTTCATTGTCAGGGATGCCAATGTTCGACTCAGGTCCCTGTACTGTGGGGCACAGTATAGATTGAAGTGGCCTTGGGACACAGGTTGGGGGGCGAATGGTTGCCTGTGATGTGGTTGCACCAAGGGTGGGGGGTGTTGATGTGGGTAGGGTGAGGCAGGGATTCATTGACTGACCAGGTGTCCCAAATGGGCCAGGTTGTTCGTCGTTGTCCAGACATCCAGGTGTGTTGTCCACACTGGGCCTGCATCCTGAGGGGGACTGGCAGTGTCTGGTATCCTCTCCATGGTGGCAAAGGATGGGTTACCTGTGGAGGGAGTGAGATACAGAGTTCAGATTGGAATGTGTGTTAGATTACCTCTTCAAGAGATGTATGACAGTGGCTTTACATGATTTACTGCGATGACATTGACAGATGCTGCACAGGATTCCTTTGTTGTACATACTACTCTGTGAGTCGATTTCCATACTCCATGTTGGGAGATGTCTTACAGGTTTGGTACAGATTGCAGTGCAGATGAGTTCTGTTATTGTCTGGTAACTGACATTACTGTTCACCTCTGTTACCTAGTGATTTGTGAGGCTTGCTAGATGTCACAAATTATAGCTGTACAATACACAAATGTGTTCTAGTGGGAACACAGTATGTGGGTATGCAAGGATTATGGTCATGTTTCTAGATGTGTTGCATGTGCATCGTCTCAGCCATCTTACTTTGTAGGTGTGCCTATTGTTTGTTTGCTAGTTACATTTTCTTTACCTATTTTGGCTGTGAGTGGCGTTCTGGCTGCAAAGGATTGTGGGTTGTGTAGAGGTGTGTTATATAGTGCAGTGAGTAGGTGTGTCGGGTGTGTGGATGTATGTCACGTGTGGAGTATTCAAACTTTCCAGTGTGGTGGGGTGTTCTGCTCATGTGAGATTTGACCGCAGTGGTTCACACCGCCAAGGTTTTCTGCCATGGAAGAACCACTGTGGTGATTTGTGGCTCATAATCTGTTGGGTGGATTTTTGTCGGCCTGGCAATGCTGGTGGTGGAACCGCCTCTTTCCCGTCCCCAGTGTCCTGGCAGTCTTAGATTTTTGGCTGATTTTTGTCAGTCTTCACTGTGTGACTCTTAATATGGCAGTAGTATGACCGCCAACATAGAGTTCTTTTGGCAGCCGCCACCGCAGCGGTCTTCCAAAAAGACCGCCAAAGTCATAATGCAGCCCTAAATCTGAACATAAATTTCTGACCAGAATCCGGCCATCAGCCTATCCAACCCTTTCTCCATTGCAGTTGGCCTAAAACTTTGAATTTGTTCAAGCCCAACAATACCAGATAGCCACAAGTGGCGTTGAAAGCTTTTTGGTGCTAGAATGAGCAATTTTCGACGTAATCTTTAAAAATCCATAACTCCGGTTCCCTAAATTGGATTTTAGTCATTTTGGTGTAATTTTGAAGTTATAAATATTTTCTATTTTTAATAATTGGTGTTGGATTTTTATTGTGTGGCATCTTTTACTTATTTACTGTTTTGCTGTTATTAAGTGCTTTACATGTACCTGTCTCCTAAATGAAGCCTGACTGCTAGTTTGTAAGGTACCAATGGTTGAGGAAGGATTCATTTAGTGAGGCTTGACTGGCCCTCTTAATGATTAGCTGAGGGTGAATACCCCCACTAACTAATAATCCACTTTCCTACACAAGCAATAAATAGAAGTCCAAGGAGACTTACTGAAAATCTAAAGTGAAAGGAACCCCTAATTGTGTAGTGATTCAATGCACAGAGATACTGCAATTTGTATACAAGTTGGTTGTATGGGCAGTTTCCAGCTTCATAATTGATATTATGGCAACAACATACTTGACAGTAGCAGTTTCACAGTCCACCATCTACACTTGTGGCAGTCAACCTCTTGAAGGGAAGATTAGTTTACCCTTTTGTGCTTTACTTGGAATTGTTTATTGTTCCTTTACTTGTTTTGTGTGGATTTCTGTATAATTTGAGTGGGAATAATGAGTGCTGTGTTGAAAATGTCTAAAGATCCTAGTGTACCTGATATGGAGGGTCAGAAGATTCCTCCAGAAAGCTTGCCCGTGATGCTGACAGGCATTAGACTTTATACGTGTATATGGAATCAAGGTTGCTATGAGTTTACTTCTGGTCACAAGGACTCACAATTTCTTTTAGAGGGTAACTTCAATATTAGAAAGTTAGATTTCTTGAGACAAACTATGAATGAGTGGAGACTACTACCTAGATCTACACAATCTGAGGCACTGAACAAATTGGACCAAATGGCTATACAGAAAGAGGGGAATAAGTGAACAAACAGTTTGAAGATTCATTTATACAGTGGTTAGAAAATATGGGCCAGATCTACAAAGCATTTTTCCAGTCGCAAACAGCCCAATTTACAGAATCAGGCCGTTTGCGACTGGGAAAATGCTTTACCAAATGTATAAAATGAAAAATGTGATTTGGTAACTTGTTCCTAAATCACATTTTACGTTTGTGATTCAGTATTTGAAAGGGGTGTGTTTAGGGTGTCAATTCCAAATTCTAAATTGGTATGATATCTATTACTGTTCTGCAACCGAATTCTAGTCACAAAATAGCAACAATTTACCACCAGTTTAATATTGGTGGTAACCCATTTGCTACCGGGAAGGAGTCCCCAGGGGACCCCTTCCTCTATGAGATTGTAAATAATAATATTTTTTAAGAGCAGACAGTGGTCCCGCAGGCCACTTCCTACTCTTTAAAAATGAAACTTAAAGGTTTCATTTTTTTCTTTTTAAACGCATCCCCTTTATCTTGAATGAAAACAGGCTCTACTTAAAAAATTGCTTTATTGAAAAGCTGTCACAGGCATAGTGGTCTGTTGACCTCAGCAGGCCACCATTTCTGTGATGGCTGTGATTTTTAATAAGTTGGAAACTGCGACCTAGCTCATTTATATTTATGAGGTAGTTCAATTTGAGACCCACAAGAAAACCCCTAATTGAAACTCAATGAGTTTCATACATTAAAAATACCTATTTACTAAAAGCAAGTCAGAGAGAATCGCAATTAGGAAATCGATTTTCCTAATGTTTGTACATCTAACCCTAAGTGGACTAATCAGGGAGATTTTGGAGGGGGTGGTATCATGAAAGGAGGGGCAGTTTTCCCCTCAATAATCAATGAAACAAAACATGAAAAGAAAACTGATGGGTCTGTAGATGATAAACAGAATAAAGATTAGTAAACGATTCAGATGAGGAGGTTAACTTTTTAAATGATCTTTTGTATTCTAGCTCTCCCCCATACAAAGATGGTATACAGACAAGGGTAGAGAGATAAACGATACCTGACCTATGTCAGTGTGTGAACAGAGTGCGAATGCACCAGGACTGACCGAGCTCACAGTGACAAATACGAGTACAACAGGTACAACTCTGAGTGCAAGTGCTCTACCTGAGAATACATTGATAACTTTGCCTGGTACTAGTAGTGCAATTTCTGCTGCTTTCTTTAATAATGAGTTTAACACTTTCTCTGGTGCTTTGTCTGCCATTGGGCCTACTGATATGTTTGAGATGTCAACTGCACTTACTAAAGAGAGACACACTTAAAATGCACTATTGAAGATTGAATTTGGAGAGATTTTGCAGCGGACAGTTAGAAAATAGATTAATGTCATATGACATAGCCCAAAATGAGATGCAGCAAGGGTGCAAATAAAGCACAAAGTAAACTTGAGGATTTAGCTGAAGAATAGGAGGTCAACATAAGCAAGACAAGAGGTTTACAGAGAAATTACAGAATGGATTTAAGTGAAGCAGACATAAAGTAGATTGGTATGATGACTTTATGCGCTCACATTAAAGATTTACTTGACAGTAAGAAAGACTGGAGGGATGTGAAGAAATATAAAAACAAAGTGGAGAGAGAAAACTTGTACTAAAAAAAATTACTCAGCCAGGAAAGCAAACAAAAGTGATTGTAAGTGATTTGGAATCGGAAACAGTGTGGCAGAGTTTCATTTAAGAGAAGTATATGGAGGGGATTATGTGCCTTGGTCTAGGGGTGCTCTCTATGGCTCTATCCATTTTCCAAAATTGAGTGAGGAGCCAAATTGAGTGAGGAGCCTGACAAAGTGTGAAAATGAGGTTCATAGATTTGTGACACTTCTGAAGGTTCTTTAGAATGATTTAGATACACTATTTGAAATTGTTCTTCCTGATGATTTGTAGACAGAGTGAAAAGCTGCTGTTGCTTAGCCAACTGAAGAACCAACTAGAGTTCCACCTAACAATGCCCCAGCTGAGGTGGTTGCTGAGAAACACAGAGCAGTGAAAATAAACTGCTAGAATTAGGCACAGATAGTGAGAGCCACACAAGAGCCAAAAGAGTTGGTGCATATTTACTATAGAAGGCTTATGCAGGTTTATAGCAAACAACAGAGTTGAAGAGCCTGAAGAAGGTGATTCATCGTAGCTTTTATTTTGGAGTTGCATGTGGAGCTTAGTTCTCAAATTCTGCAGAGTTTGATGTGTTGGCAAACTAAGAATATTGATGAGATTCTAAAGTATGCCAAATACTGTAGTGACTGTTTTGATGTGAAGCAGAAAAGGATTAAGGAGAAGTTTATGATTTTGCGGGTGAAATAGATTCAGAATAACAATGGATGAAACCCAGATCTATGACTGGCGGTGAGTGTTTGAAAAGTTTCAGCACTCCATCCATCACCTTTTGTTTTACAGATTCAGAAAAACAACAGAAATCAGAAGAGTTCTGATTAAAATTTTGTGTCTGAAAATTCTGGGATGAATGGAACGCAGGGAATGCAAAGCGTCAGAATGAGAAATGAGATGGTGGAGCCTCAAGGTCAAGGCAGAGTGAATGTGAATAATTACGGAGTGAATGTAGACATCAATTTGCTGAAAAACAGCACTGCTTGTCTCGCCCGCAGCTAAGCTGGACTGTGGAAGTACAAATGTAGACAGAATCTAGAATGATTTTGTTTCCTAGGTGAAGCAAAACAAATTAGATGCAGGCACATTTGCTGCCCCAGCCACTTACGCAGAATGTCCAAAGTCAGGACAGTTCCATACAATTATGTCAACAGCTCCAGTGTTGCAGCAACACATTAAAAAGAAGATGTCATATAATCCAGGGTACTAACATAACCCATTAATTCTGAGGAATGATTTTCCTAAATTTTCATCAGAGACAAATTAACAATGATGGTACCTGAAGGGGAGGAGCTTGGTGCAGTTGCACAGGTAGACTAGAGTGGCATTTATGTAAATGGTGAGGAGAATGACCATGCCATGTAATATTTATAATTGATACTGGCGCTACCTGTTCTACTGTTCGTTCTGTGGCGGTCCCCAACCTACACCTATCAGAAAAAGAGGTCCAAGTTGTAGGCATTAGCAAGAAACACATTATTATTCAGGGTATGGCCGATGTCCAGGTAAATAGGATCAATGGAAAACAGTCATCAATTCATATTATGTGATCCGAGTTCTATTAATTTAATTGTCAGAGACTTGCTTTCCAAGATAAACTCTGTGATTTACTACACACCAAATAGAGTTGCAAATGAAGCACAAGATGAAGATTCAGTTTTTAAAAAGAAACTGAGAAGTTTTAAAGGTTCTGCTTTTTCCAGTTATCACAAAAAGAACCTTCCTCTGAATTTATAACATATTCTCAAAGAAGAGGAATGGGATTTTACAGAAAAAGAAATAGGATTGATAAAATGTGGAAAACCAGTGAAAACTAATGTTGTTTTTCTTAGAATTAGGCAAAATAAACTTTTAAAAGAAACCGAAAAAGAAATGAAACCCATCATAGAAAAGATGTTAGAAAAAGATATTCTACAGGAGGTGCTTGGTAGTTCTTGAACAAGTGGTACATAGAGGACAGTCTAAGACCTTAGAAAGGTAAATCAAATTATAATCCTGTGTTATCCAATGTTACCAAATCCTGCTGTAATTGTGTTTCAGATTCCAGAGAGTGTATAAATGTATACAGTCAATGAAACGTCAGATCATCAGTCAGTGACCTAGAACAAGCTTTCTTTTCTGTTCCTCTGAACAGGGACAGTAAATATCTCTTTGCATTTCGGGTTCCAAAATAAAGTCCTCAATTAATGTTGAATCTCACAGAGGTATATTAAAGTCCCTCAATTTCTAGTCAGAGTCTAAAGAAAGATTTAAAAAATGTACAGTTACCTTCTAATTCAACCTTGGTCCCATACATGGAAAGTTTGCAGTTCATTTGTAATTCAGTTTTGGTCAAACACATTATTGACCTGTTGGTAGCATCAGGCACAAAAGAAGACTGCAAATTAGATACAATTGCACTCCTGGATCACCTTGCTGACAATATTCACAAGGTACCCCCCCAAAAAAAGCAGTGCTGTAAAAGATACATGATTTTCATGGTCATCACATTGAAAATGGGGCAAGGAAAGTCTCAAAGGAACAAGTTTCGGCAACCCTGAAATTAATCCTCCAACCACCAGGCATGAGGTTAAGATGTTTCTGGGAATAGTTGGCTACTGTTGTCAGTGGATTGCAAGCTTTTCCCTGACTGTGTAATCTTTATTAAGGATGACTTACAGTGGATCCTTTGATGACGAATTCATGAAGGCCTTCAGAGAATTAAGAGAACAATAATGTAATGCATCTGCCCTGGGAATGCCTGATTATTATAAAGAGTTTTTCCTTTTTTGCCATGAGAAGAGTGGGTGCTCATAACCAATGCTTACTCTAATACATGAAGGTACAGTGAGGCCTGTTGGTTATTTTTGTACCACACTGGGTCCAGTAGCTGTAGCTCTTCCTGTGTATCTGAAGTCATTAGCAGCTGTGTGCCTTGAAAATTAAGCAAAGTGAAGGGATTGTCATGGGTCATACACTTATTGTGCTTGTCCCTCATTCAGTTGAATTTTTTTTATGAGGACCAGAATACAGCACATGACAAACAGCCCTGTTTCAGACAATGAAGAAAATGAAGATGAAGATGCAAACAATGATTGCATTAATGTGACAGAATTGTGCACCACACCAAGACCAGGTATCAAAGATGTTACCCTTGAAATTGATGATCTGACCTTGTTTGTTGATGGTTCTTTTTTGAGAGATCATCAAGGAACATTAAAATCTGCTAATGCAGTCTATTCCATTTCTGAAATCATTGAAGCATTGTACTTGGGTCACAAAGGGGAGTATGGATACCTCTGGTACTTACATTCATTCATATATTCTTTTCTTAAAAAAGAAAACCAAACTATTTGAATTGATTTTTCCACCAAAAACCATTGCATGTACAACATCCTGCAAGAAACAAACAGTGCAGCTTACTATCAGGGACATCATATCTGCCCCACAGATCATACTACATACATAGGATGTCTGCCTTCCTAACCTCTCCTAACCTCTCCCATACACCCACACCAAGGATCCCTCCAATCGTCTATCACATCATATTCCACCATGGAGTCCAGATTGTCTTTGTTTTCCATCAGGCATACCCATGCCACGTACATACTTTCTTCCATTGCTGCATAGAAGTCAATATCTGCAGTCTACTCGAGCATAGTTGGGGTAGCCACTGATCTCCAGTTCCGGGAAATTTCCCTTTTTGCACTCATCAATCCAAGTGCAACCAATTTCTTCCTCACCCAATACCCGCCCCCCACCTGTCATTATCCCCAATAGAAAAATCCAGGGAGTAGTTTCGATGTGTATGCCTACCATTCCCGCCAGCTGCCCATGTATCCTTGTCCAGTATCTGGATATAATAGGGCACTTCCATTAGGTGATGCATACATTTGCCTTCATCTTCCCTGCATCTAGTGCAAGCTGGCATGGAGCTCCTCCCCATTTTGTATAAACCTGGCAGTGTTAAATATACATGAAAATAATTGAACTGAATGAAGTAGAGTTTTGCCCGTAAAACCAGCTCCCTAGCAGACATTTACGCCTCCACCCAGTCTTTCTTCTCAAAGCAGCACAAATCTTGCTCCCACTGCTCCCTAAGCTTCTGCAAAGGGTCTGGCATATTAACTATTGGTGCTCTGTATGAGAAGGAAGCTGCCTTTTTCCCTTTTCTAATGCATGCTGGACTTGGAGGTAACAAATGGATTGCGTCTTATGAAGTACAAATTTATTTTGCACCTGTCTGAAGGATATTTTAAGAGATGTCTCTCATGTAACAGCAATTATGGGGAGCCAAATGGTGCCCCATCCAGCAAAGCCACTTAGTTGAGGAACCTCTGTTATCCATGTTCCATGCCAAAGAGGTGTTTGCTTAGTGAGCCTTTCATGCCATTTGATATCCTGAAGTGCTCTGTGTGAGCAAGTGATCATGTGCTGAATAACCTTGGGGCGATTCCTAGCTAGCCTGTAGCCATATAATTGTGCAAGGAGCAACTGCGCACCCACCAAAGTCACTTCTAACCTGATGGCGGAACCAGCCCTATCTGCGTAAAGCCAATCATGTATAGGCAAGTAGGCCTGGTAGTAGCATCTGATATCCACCAGTCCCAGCCCAGCATCAAAAGGAGATTGAACACATTTATTAAGGATGATACTAGGGGCCCTCCCACACCATTTGTAGTTGGTGATAGTGGCTTGTAGTGATGTGAGAAAGTCCCTTGAAGGGCATGTGGGTAGTTCTAGAGCTCATTATCAAAAGTGGGAGCTTACCGCAAGCTACAAGCTCAGAGTAAAGCTGGCAGAGCATCAGCTCTATATTAAGTTGCCAGCTATGCATTAGATCTAAAGCAATATGTATCCCCAGGTATCTGAAGGTAAAGGCCCTATGTAGAGGGCTGAATATCTCTGCCCCACACTGTTCAGTAAACAATTATTTGGAAGCAGTAAAACTTACCTCCCTAGCCATAGTGGCAGATCAATAACAAAAGGGAGAAGTGAGTTTCTGAATGCTTATTACCGAGCTGCAATTCAGCAAACAGAATCTCCAAACTTCCCAACATCCCCTCCACCCCATACTTAGACAAATGAAGCATCTATCCCCAGTAAACAAGCTGGTAGTAATTTAACTAAGGATAGGCTTCTGAGAAATCTTGTAGTCGTGCATATACTGTTAAGGATCATTCGGTGGCAGGCAGTTATGTAATAAGAGCCATTACACTGTGCAGTGCCCATGCGACCCACAAGGCCGTCCACTGTCAAAAGAGCCCTTAAGTTGTCATTATGAGTAGACTAGTTCTGATGCTTGCCTCTAATGAGGATAAGATCCCCCACCACATCACCTCTGACAACCGGCATCTCCGGCACCACCTTCACCATTCTGTTGGATTCAGATGATTCAACCGGGGTTGTTCCTCTTAGTCTTCACTCATGCGTTAGTTGGTTGGTCGGTCTGGAGGACCATCTGAAACTGGAGAGGTCTTGACTTCTCCACCCACTCACAAGCCACCTCTGGAGTGTCAAAAAACAGTGATTTCCATACAAACATCACCTTCAGCCTGGCAGTGACTATCAGCATGTAAGAAATTTGTACGACCCTGAGTTTCTGTTCGGCTCCCACAAAAGGTCTGCAATGTTGCTGAACTTTGATAGCATCATCAAGGAGCAGTAAAACTATGGCAGATTCACAAGCCAGTTCTTTCTGCTGTCTAGCAGATCGGAGGATGAAGCCTCTCTTAGCATAGTTGAGTAGCTGCATGATTATGGGAAGGGGGCTCCAGGACCGAGGTCAGGGTGCCAAGTATCTATGAGTCCTCTCCAAAACAAAACCTGGAGACAGACTACCTTCAGGAAGCCAGGATCTCAGTCAGCTGGGAAAACAATTGTTCAGGCCTGTTGCCCTCTATGCCCTTTGGGACCCCTACCATGCACCATGCCGAAGTTGCTCCTTGTCCTCTGCCATCTTTTCCAATCCCACCATAAAGTGTTGCAACTGCCTCCCATCCTTACGGAGGGAAGTCACTCACACCCACCCACAGTGGAGACTCAGGCTCCAACTTCTGTAATTCATGCCATGAGCTTTCACAGGTACTGGCAGACAAGCAACAAATTTACAGTCCTTGATCACTTGCAGGATTTGGTCATGTGTGGCAGCCTCCTCAGAGTCTCCAGGGTAGTCCTTATGTGCACTAGCATCCCTCAACTCCAAGGCCTTGACGTGCTTGGTGTACCAATCAATCTTTACTCGGGCCGGCAGTGCCTGTGACTTGTCTTTTTACACTGTTTTCTGTCTAGTGGGCATAGACGGTCTTGTGAGCCACAGATGACAGGGGGCAGTTGGATGTGGACAGAAATACCGCCAGTACCCCCCAGTTTCACCCGGGGGGGGCCCACCACCCAGCCTCCAAGCAGGGAGAAAAGAGAAGTTCCCTTTGGCCCCAAGGGCCGCCATCATTGTAGGGGCTTTGCTCCGTAGTGAGACACTATTAGCCGGAAGGCTTTTCAATGTCTGTGGCAGGGGGGTTACAGGCTGGACACTCCCTGGTTGCCCTGCATCTTGATGTTCGCCTCCCTCTCCCAGCAGGTCAAGTCTCCATCTCCCTGGTTGTGGCTCAGAGTGCACCCCCCTGCCTCCACACACCTTCAGGATGGAGCCCCATCAATTTCCAGCTGCCTCTGAACGATTCTGCCATGGGGCGCTCAAGCCACCCAGTTTGATCTAGGCTGCTGGGTCGTGCTCCTCACAGTGCTCCTCCTGCAGTCCTCTTGTCATCACCTGAGCTGCTGGCATTCGGTATCTGAGATGGAGACCTTGATTATGCCTGTGTCTCTGTTCATGGCCACTCTTCACGAGGCTGCACCCTGCCAGAGGCCCTCATAGTGCTCTTTCCATGGCCCCTTGTGTCAGCAGGCTGTTGATATCTTGAGGAGGGCTCGACTGGGTCCATGTCTCCCTGTGTAGCCACCCATCACCAGGCTGCTCCCTGCCAGAAGGCACACCGTCCGCGGCAGTCCTTACTTGCAGCAGTCAGAGCTCCTGGTCCCACCTGTCATGATGTTCAACCCACAGCCCACTAGTCTTCATCTAAACCATGAGCCATCACTATTTCTGGGAGGAGGCCTGGCACTGTGTGCGTCACTGTGAGCGGCTGCTACCCATTATGCTTGTCCTTCTGGCGGGTCTACTGTCCTAGCGCAGTCTCACTGCAACTGGGTAGTGGACCACAAATTTCCCTCTCAGTAAATTTGCATGATGGGGTTCACAGCATCAGAGCCTCATGTCCATCAACTTAGGCTTTTAGGCCCCACCTACCGGAATGGTTCCTATATTTTTGATATCTTGGAAGCAATACAACAACCTAGAGAGATTGCAGTGGTCAAATGCAGAACTCATATGACTGGAGATAACATGGTCAAGATGGCTAACAAGTATGCTGACCAAGCGCAAAGTACTGTGCCCTTGTGAGTGCAACTGTGAAATTATACGAACAAACTGTGAAATGGCCACAGACTACAGTGGTGCAAGAATCAAAACTGTGTGTGAGAACAGCTGAAAATGCAAATTATGTAAATTGTTTCTCATTGAATCCAATAAATAGCACATATAGGGGGTCATTACAACCCTAGCGGACGGTGTTAAAGCTGCGGAAATACCGCAAACAGGCCGGCGGACAAAAAAAGGGAATTATGACTCTGGTGGAAACCGCCAACAAAGACAGCCACTTTAACACACCGCCCGCCACCCACAGCAGTACAGACAAGCTGCGCGGCGGTCACCGCCAACAGACAGGCAGGAGACAATGTACCGCCCACAGTATTACAACCCGCCAATCCGCCACCTTTTCTGGGGCGGATTCACCGTGGATAAAAACACGGCGGAAACAGCTTCTGCTATGGGAAAACGCTCACCTGAACATATCCCACCAGGAACGAGGACTCCATGGAGCCGGAATTACAAATACTCCCTGCCCTTGTGTTTCTGCTCCTCTGTGACCAACAGCTACGTAGGAGCCGAAGACAACGGTGAGTACTGCACCTACGACACGGGGAGGGGGGAGGCAAAAGTTAGGGGGACACCCACCAAACACCCCCACCCCCATCCTCGCATATTACAACATACACACCAATGCATTAAAAAAAAATAACAGTAACAACCCACAATCCCCCCGGAACAATGAAAACACAAAGCGAAAATTGGTAAAACATTGTAATGTGCCAATATACATGTCATACAAAAATATACAGATATATATTTGAAAATCAGTCATAATTATATACAATACGAGAAGTAGTGCAGATATGTACATAACAATGTCCGTGCACCATCAGTCCAAAAATGCATGGGCGAGGCCCACAAACGATACCTGACCACAATCGGAGAGAACACTGCTGGGGCATCAGATAGAAATACTACAGGCATCTCAAGGGGAAGGGAAGGGGGGGCACCTCAGCCGGAGGAGTGCAAAGCCAGATCCACGACGGGGCTCCATGCCCATTTATGCCATCCTGGGGAGTACACACAGTCTCTCAAGCCTCTACAGTGGGTGGCTTGCCCACTGTGCCATCCTGGGGAGTGCAAAGCCACAGTCTCTCAAGTCACTACAGTGGGTGGCTTGCCCACTGTACCATCCTGGGGAGTGCAAAGCCACAGTCTCTCAAGTCCCTACAGTGGGTGGCTTGCCCACTGTTCAATCCTGGGGAGTGCAAAGCCACAGTCTCTCAAGTCTCTACAGTGGGTGGCTTGCCCACTGTGCCATCCTGGGGAGTGCAAAGCCACAGTCTCTCAAGTCTATACAGTGGGTGGTTTGCCCACTGTGCCATCCTGGGGAGTGCAAAGCCACAGTCTCTCAAGTTGATGCAGGTCTCTACTGGTACTGGGGGGGACTGGTGCCCAGACTAGATGAGTCTCCCCGTGAAAGGTCGTGTCCTGTCACTGTCCCAGCTGCACATGGGATAAGGATGCCTGATGTGGCGGTCCATTCATTCTTGCCCAGTGCTTGCCCTGTACAGCGGTGCTTTGCCATGGCGGTCTTTGCCCTGTTCAGCGGTGCTTTGCCATTGCGGTCTTTGCCCTGTTCAGTGGTGCTTTGCCATGGCGGTCTTTGCCCTGTTCAGCGGTGCTTTGACATGGCGGTTCAGGACTGTTCCGCGGTGCTTAGCCATGGCAGTCTTTGCCCTGTTCAGCGGTGCTTAGCCATGGCGGTCTTTGCCCTGTTCAGCGGTGCTTTGCCATGGCGGTCTTTGCCCTGTTCAGCGGTGCTTTGACATGGCGGTTCAGGACTGTTCATCAGTGCTTTGCCATGGCGGTCTTTGCCCTGTTCAGCGGTGCTTTGCCATGGCGGTCTTTGCCCTGTTCAGCGGTGCTTTGCCATGGCGGTCTTTGCCCTGTTCAGCAGTTCTTTGCCATGGCGGTTCAGGACTGTTCAGCGGTGCTTAGCCATGGCGGTCCTTGCCCTGTTCAGCGGTGCTTAGCCATGGCGGTCTTTGCCCTGTTCAGCGGTGCTTTGCCATGGCGGTCTTTGCCCTGTTCAGCGGTGCTTTGCCATGGCGGTCTTTGCCCTGTTCAGCGGTGCTTTGACATGGCGGTTCAGGACTGTTCAGCGGTGCTTAGCCATGGCGGTCTTTGCCCTGTTCAGCGGTGCTTAGCCATGGCGGTCTTTGCCCTGTTCAGAGGTGCTTTGCCATGGCGGTCTTAGCCCTGTTCAGCGGTGCTTTGACATGGCGGTTCAGGACTGTTCAGCGGTGCTTAGCCATGGCGGTCTTTGCCCTGTTCAGCAGTGCTTAGCCATGGCGGTCTTTGCCCTGTTCAGCAGTGCTTTGACATGGCGGTTCTGATAAGGACATTGGTTTGTGGCATGACGTCTTCTACACTGGACATTGGTGTGTGGCATGACGTTCTCTACACTGGACATTGGTGTGTGGCATGACGTTTCATCATTGCCCAGCGGGGCTGTGGCAGCCAGGGCCCTCCAGGGCACTGACTACGGTGGTGGCGGTGGTCTCTGGACCAGTGACGATACTTGGGCCCTCCTGGGCTGTGACTCTGGCGGTGGTCTCTGGACCAGTGACGATACTTGGGCCCTCCTGGGCACTGTCTCCGGCGGTGGTCTCCTGACCAGTGATGATACTTGGGCCCTCCTGGCCACTGACTCCCGCGGTTGTCTCCTGACCAGTGACGATACTTGGACCCTCCTGGGCTGTGACTCTGGCGGTGGTCTCTGGACCAGTGACGATACTTGGGCCCTCCTGGGCAATGACTCCGGCGGTGGTCTCCTGACCAGTGACGATACTTGGGCCCTCCTGGGCTGTGACTCTGGCGGTGGTCTCTGGACCAGTGACGATACTTGGGCCCTCCTGGGCAATGACTCCGGCGGTGGCCTCCGGACCAGTGACGATACTTGGGCCCTCCTGGGCTGTGACTCTGGTGGTGGGCTCTGGACCAGTGACGATACTTGGGCCCTCCTGGGCACTGACTCCGGCGGTGGTCTCCTGACCAGTGACGATACTTGGGCCCTCCTGGGCTGTGACTCTGGTGGTGGGCTCTGGACCAGTGATGATACTTGGGCCCTCCTGGGCTGTGACTCTGGTGGTGGGCTCTGGACCAGTGACGATACTTGGGCCCTCCTGGGCACTGACTCCGGCGGTGGTCTCCTGACCAGTGACGATACTTAGGCCCTCCTGGGCTCTGACTCCGGCGGTGGTCTCCTGACCAGTGACGATACTTGGGCCCTCCTGGGCTGTGACTCTGGCGGTGGTCTCTGGACCAGTGACAACGGTGCTGGCGGTTGTGTCTCGACCGCCGGAAATGATGGCGCACTTCTCTGCCGTGACACTCACAACAGGCTGGGCAGACTTCCTCTGGCCCTTCCCCACCTTTGGTGGAGTCACAGCTGACTCTCCAATCCCCTTGGAACCCATGTCAGTTGTTTTCCCACCAGGAGTCTTAACACAGTCCCGTCGTCCACTCTCCAATTTTAGAGCCTTTACAGGGGGTGGGCTGCCAGTGCCTTGGCTCCGGGTCCTACTGCCTGCCCTGGTGGACGATGCACTACACAAACCTTGAACAGGCACCACTGGTATAGGAGGCTTTGTGGCTGAGGCGCTACGACAGGACTGATGAATTGGAGGGGGGGTGGGGGCAAAAAGGTCAACTTTACAGAGGGACAGTTTCTGACGAACACTGGGATGGGTAGCTGGAGGGGTCTGGGAGTGGAGGAAGAGGAGGTGGTTGTCGGAGGTGTCACTTTAGCTGTTTTGGGTGCAGGTGCAGGTACTGGAGGCTGTCGTGAGGTACATGGATGTTGGGTGAGTGATTGCCGGCGTTTGTGTACTTTGGGAGGGGGCGTCACAGACACACTGGGAGGGGACACAGGGGACGTGTAAATGGCAGAGGAGGTGGCAGAGGAGGTGGTGAGTGCAGGTAAGCGGCTTGTGGTGCTGGGTGTCCTGGTGCGATTCATGGTGCCTGTAGATGTGGTACACCCTGGATGGCATTCACAATGGTAGACTGCCCAACAGTGAGTGACCTGAGGAGGTCAATGGCCTCCTCACTGAGGGCAGCAGGGGTGACTGGGGCAGGGCCTGAGGTGCCTGGGGCGAAGGTGATGCCCACCCTCCTGGGTGAGCGGGCACGGGGCGAATGCTGAGGGGCTGCTGGGAGGGCGGGGCTGGTAGGGGAGGTGGCGGCTGTACCTGTAGAGGTGGGGGGCACAGATGGTGCCACCACCACAAGGGAGCCCCCATCGGCCAACGAGTCCGTGTCGCTGCTTGGTGATCCGGTGGCCGACGTGATGCTCCCCTCGCCCTCCGTCCCACTGGTGCATTCAGAGTCCTTGGTGTGGCCCTCCATGGCCATGTGGGATGCAGCTCCCTCGTGCTCCAGTGCCACTGTACCTCCGCCTGTTGATGCTGATGTGCAAAAGGACAGGGAGAGCCGAAAAGTGGGGGGGGGGACAGAATAAAGAGTTTTAGTGTATGGCATACCGCTACCGTTGGCGGACAAGACAAACGCAGCAGCCCCCTGCATTACGCCGTGCTCCTGCCCTCTGCACATGCAATTTCTGGGATATGGCCTATATGGCAATGGTGGACATCTGCGCACATGGATGCTACAGGGGCAACTATACCTCGACTTGCCACTCTGCTGAGGTGGGGTACACATGGCCTACATTACGGAGGGGCCTTGCCTACCTAACTCGCCCTGGCCTAGGGAAACCCACAGCCCACCTACCCCACCCAGACCCCTCCACTGCACGCAAAGTCCGCAGAATGAGGTTGTACTCACCCCCTTGTGTCTGCTGTGATGCCCTCAAGTGCCCATACAACTCCGGGTAGGCCACCGCCAGGATCCGGAACATCAGGGGGGTCATGGTGCGACGGGCGCCCCTCCCACGTTGGGACTCCATCCCCAGCTGAGCCTCTGCCGTCTTCTTGCTGCAGCGGCGAATGTCCTCCCATCTCTTACGGCAGTGGGTGCCCAGTCTCTGGTGGGCCCCCAGGGTCCGGACCTCCTTGGCGATGGCACGCCAGATGTCCCTCTTCTGGTGGGCGCTGACCTACATGACATGCACAAGGGAAGAGGAACAGTCATTACCAACTGCACCGTCGTTATGAGTGGCCCCCTCCCTACTCTGGCCATTTGGCCCATTCATTCACAAGCATTAATGTTCAATGAACTCTGCCCCCTTCCCTCTTCCACCCAGCCCTCTCCACCCAGGCCTAGCACATACAGCGTGCTCCCTGTGTACTAACCTGTTGGTCTGGAGGACCGTAGAGTAGCGTGTACTGGGGGAGGACCCCGTCTACCAGTTTCTCCAACTCCTGTGCAGTGAAGGCAGGGGCCCTTTCCCCAGACGCAGCAGCCATCGTCGCTTCCAGACCGAGGTCACAGCAGCACTTGCAGTGTAGGTCGACTCCTGCCGAAGATTAGGTATCTAGTGATTGAACAGATAGAAAATGGCAGTGACGTCCGCGGCGGTGACGTCCGCGGCGGTGCGCATCATCACCGCCGGCGCACCTGTTCATTGGCTCCTGGGACCCATAGGGTCCAATGTTAACCAATGCAGCATTGCGCCGCGGTCTCCGACAGCCTACCGCCACAGTGTGAAACACCAGCGCTGTTACCCCACAATCCCATTGTCCCAGTTTAGAGGTCAGGCAGCCGCCATTTCAGGGGCCCACATGGCTTCATTTACTACTGCATCGCACATAGCTAGGCCTACACTCAACACACATACAGGAAGGGTTTTGTGAGTGGTGTAGTCTTGTGTGTAACTGTGGGACATACCAGGAGGAATAATGACTGGTTCTTCGCTGTTGTCCTTCGTAGGCACCGTCAGCTGGGACATATGAGAAGATGGCAGAATCCTCCGATGTACCGACCGCTGGTGGACCTGTTGACAATGGAAGAGAGACATGTCATCGTAACCTACCGGTTTGACCGTGCCACAATCCAGGAACTATGTACCCAGTTGGAGCCAGACCTGATGTCACCAATCCGCCATCCGACTGGAATCCCCCCTGACGTGCAGGTGCTGTCAGTGCTCCATTTCCTTGCAAGTGGCTCTTTTCAGACAACAGTGGCCATGGCATCAGGGATGTCCCAGCCTATGTTTTTCAACGTGTTGTCCAGAGTGTTGTCTGCCCTGCTGAAACACGTAAGGAGATACATCATTTTCCCTCAGGTGGAGGATTTGCCTACAGTGAAAGGTGACTTCTATGCCCTTGGACATATCCCCAGCGTCATAGGTGGTATTGATGGGACCCATGTAGCTCTGGTCCCCCCCACAGGAATGAACAGGTGTACAGGAACCGGTAGAGTTATCATTCCATGAATGTCCAGATGGCCTGTTTGGCAGACCAGTACATCTCCCAGGTAAATGCTATGTTCCCTGGCTCAGTGCATGACACCTACATCCCGCAGAATAGCAGCATCCCTGATATGATGGGTCAACTCCAGAGGCACCGTGTATGGCTATTGGGGGACTCTGGTTACCCCAACCTGTCCTGGCTATTGACCCCAGTGAGGAATCCCAGGACCAGGGCAGAGGAACGGTACAATGAGGCCCATGGGCGGACTAGGAGGGTGATCGAACGCACCTTCGGCCTCCTTAAGGCCAGGTTCAGGTGCCTCCATATGACAGGTGGATCCCTATTCTACTCACCGAAGAAGGTGTGCGACATCATCATCGCCTGCTCCATAATTTGGCTTTGCGACGCCAGGTGCCTTTTCTGCAGGAGGATGATCCAGATGATGGTGTTGTAGCAGCTGTGGAGTCTGTGGACAGTGATGAGGATGAAGCTGAGGAAGAAGACAATGACAACAGGGAGTCAGTCATACAGCAATATTTCCAGTGAGACACAGGTGAGAACATTTTCATTTTTAGCATTACATTAACTTTCACATGTCTACCCCTATCCTGTTTCTCGTTTACATCACTATTTGGTAACTGAGTTGTACCCTTTCATTACGGTTTCACAGGTGTGGTTACCTACGTGTCAACTGCTTGCATCCTTCAAGGGCTTGTGATGTGTGACATAGGTAAGTTAGCTTTACAATGGTAAACCCATTATGACACTTTCATTGATAATACATTTTTACTAAATCACAGACTGACTCCAGATTGTTTTGTGTTTCAAGGGTGTTTATTGAAGTGCTCAGAAATGGGAGGGGGTTGTAAAATGGTGATGGGTGATGGCGGAGGAATGTCCATGGCAGAATCCAGTCTATTAGTCTCACAGGTGCACTGCCCATATGGGCATAGGAAGTGGAGCTGGGGCAGTTTCAGTATGGGCAGGGTAACAAAGTGGGACAGTAGGAGGACAAACAGGGTGGTCTAATTTCCTGGCGGGGGTCTTGCCATCTTGCTCTGTCCTGTTCCTGGATCTCAGGGACCGCTTGCGTGGTGGTTGTCCGTCTGCAGGGGGTGGGGTGCTGGTGTGGTGGTCCTGTGGCGTGCGTCCTGTCCACTAGCGCCGGCGGAGGTGGTGGGAATTTCATCGCCCTGGCTGGTGTCAGGGGCCCCTTGGAGTGCCACGGTGTCCCTCAAGGTCTGCTGTATGTCCTTCAGCACCCCTACGATGGTGCCCAGGGCGGAGCTGATGGTCCTGAGCTCCTCCCTGAACCCCAAATACAGTTCGTCCTGCAGGCGCAGGGTCTCCTGCAACTTGTCCAGGACCGTGGCCATCGTCTCCTGGGAGTGCTGGTATGCTCCCATGATGGAGGAAAGGGCCTCGTGGAGAGTGGGTTCCCTCGGCCTGTCCGCCCCCTGTCGCACAGCAGCCCTCCCAGTTCCCCTGTGATCCTGTGCCTCCGTCCCCTGGACCGTGTGCCCACTACCACTGCCCCCAGTTCCCTGTTGTTGTTGGGGTGGTGGGTTACCCTGGGTGCCCTGTAGTGGTGGACACACCGCTGATTGACCTGTCCTGGGTAGGGAGGTTTGGGCCCGCTGGGTGGGTGCTTTGCTGGTGTTACCAGGGGGTGGAAGGTGTGTGTTGGGCTGTGCCTGTGCAAGGGGAACCAACTGTACCGAGGCCCACGATGGTCCGGGCTGGTCATCAGGATCCAGTAGGGCAGAGCTGCTATCGTCACTGTGGGCCTCTTCTGGGGGTGGAGTGGTGTTGTCTGGACCCTCTGGTGTGGTGACGGTCCTTCGGGTTCCTGCAGGGGCATAAGAGCATGATGATTGCATGTGTGTGTGTAATGGTGTGCAATGGGTGGGTGTTTGTGTACCCCAGTGCAAGCATTCCTGTGTGTGGGTTTGTGTGATGATGGTTGGGGGGGTGTTCTGGGTATGTGCACTGGGCATGCTTTAGTGAGGGGTGACCATGCTTAGTTGTGTCATGCAGGGCTTGGTGTTGGGATGGGTGGTTTGTGTCATGGGTACATTAGTGAGGAGTTGTAGTGATAGGGGAGGGGGTGAGGGAGGGGGTATGTGATAGCATGCAGGTAGGGTGGGGGATATGATAGTTAAGATTTGACTTACCAGTGTCCCATCCTCCACCGACTCCTGCGAGGCCCTCAGGGTGCAAGATGGTCAAGACTTGCTACTCCCATGTTGTTAGTTGTGGGGGAGGAGGAGGGGGTCTGCCGCCAGTCCGCTGTACCGCGATGTTGTGCCTGGAGACCGTTGAAAGCACCTTCCCCCGTAGGTCGTTCCACCTCTTCCTGATGTCCTCCCTATGTCCTTGGGTGCTGTCCCACGGCGTTCACCCTGTCCACTATTCTGCGCCATAACTCCATCTTCCTGGCTATTGATGTGTGCTGTACCTGTGAGCCAAATAGCTGTGGCTCTACCCGGACGATTTCCTCCACCATGACCCTGAGCTCCTCCTCGGAGAAGCGGGGGTGTCTTTGGCGTGACATGGGGTGGTGTGGGTGATGTGTGGGGTGGTGTATGTGTTGATGAGTGTGGTGATGTGTGGTGGTGTGGGGTGTTTTGTGCGTGGATGTTGTGTGCCTCTGTGTAGTGGGGTTGTCTATTCTGTGCTCTCTCTCTGTCGCCTTCGTCTCAAATTTTATGTCGTAGGGGTTTGTGGGTGATGTGGGTGTGTGTTTTATATTGTATTGGGTGTGTGGGTGTGTTGTTTGTATGTGTGTCAGGTGTGTGTTTTTGAAATTGTCCAATCTGGCGGTGTTTTGGAGATGTGTGTGTATTTTGAGCGCGGCGGTGTGTACCGCCAATGTAATACCGCGTTTGAAAGACCGCCACGTGGATTTGTGGGTCATATTAGCATGGGCGTGTTTCTGTTGGCGTGGAGGTGGAGGATTTGTTTCCGCCACTTTATCACTGACCTTTGGTGTGGCGGTCTTGTGTGGGTGTCTGAATTTCAGCGGATTCCACAATGTGTGTCATAACAGCTGTGGCGGAATGCCGCCGCTGCGGTGGTGTATTGGCGGTCTTCTGCACGGCGGTAAGCGCTTTTTACCGCCAATGTTGTAATGACCCCCTTAGTGAATTAGGGGACCTCTAGGAGGTAGTAGCACAGGACAAGAGGAAGAAATAGGAATTAACTGGTTGTGAGAAAAACTTTAATAATTTTGTGGGTTACTCATGATTATAAATGTGTACTTTCAGAGTCCATGTTACATTCAATGGCAGGTTATTTGCAAAGCCAAGTGTTGAGATGGATTCTATGACCAGAACTGTCAGAAAGCACCTGCATAATACAAAATTCAGAAGACTTGTGTCAAAGGTGTGTTACTTGCCAGAGATAGAATATGTGAAAAAGGATATTAGTCATCATGAGTCATATAAGCAAATCAGAAGGTCCATTTACTAGACTTCAAGCAGATTTTCTGAAATACCTGTTTGTAATGGGCTCAAGTATGTTCCTGTAATTGTTTGCTTATTCTCTAAATGGATGAAAGCATATTCAACCCAGAGAAGCAACAGTATGACAGTTGCCAAACTCTTGTTGAGAGAATTAATACGAAGATTTGGCCTACCAACCTCTATTTACCTCTACTGAGAGAGATTGTGGAACTCATTTTAAACATAAGATCTAATTGTTATTAAGTACAGCTCTTCAGATTGAGCAGAAGTTTAATTGAAGTTATCATCTACAATCATCAGGAGTCGTGGAGAATATCAACAAGTAAGTGCCTGTCTACACAAATCTTAATTATCCAGACACTCTTTCTCTTGTTCTCATGAGTATTAGAAGTACTTCAGACAAAAAGACCGGTCTCTTGTGCCATGACGTTTTAATGGGAAGAGCTATGAGAACAGCATATATCCTTTAGGCAACACCTGTAGCAATAACATAGTTAGTATTTTTAAATTGGCCTTTTTACACATGCTCAGGTGTCTTTTTAACTTGTCATTGTTGACATTTTTATATATATGTCTTAGGTTGAATTTTAGTAGCTTTTATACATAATTAGGCTTTGAACCACCTTTGAACCAGCAAAGGGAGGGTGTTGTGTAGCCATTGTAATTGCAGTTTCATACACATTATTTTAGCAAAACTAGGCCTGCACTTTAACCTAGATATATTTTATTCAGCTTCGTCTATTATTTTAACAATAGCCACTTTTTCGGTCTTGTTTTATTTTCTCTATCTAGCTGTTCTTTGCCTAGGCCAGCACTGCGTTCTTAAACAAGACATTTCTTTCACTCTGTGCTTTTCTCAAGGCTGCAGTAAGATAGGTTGCCGGCAAACATAGTAATGCTTTGTCTCTAGTGTTCACAGAAACATACACACTCTTACATAGGGACCCTTTCTTGGAACATCAGCTGTTTTATTGTAAAAGCACTACTTTGACCCATGTACTTTAGAGGGAGATTCCAGCCAGATGACCACAACTGTATGCTGATTGCTGAATGGTTCGCTACAGCTGCCTATGTAGACTACAGGCCTCTTGCTCAGGTATGAGGGATGATGTCTTCCCAGGCGAACCTGAAGGGCATTACTAGAGCTTAACATGCTGTGCTCTAACATAGCCTAGGTAGGAGCTATTCTTAACGATTCTAGTGACAATATGGAAGCGTTCTTTTTATGCCTCACTCTCCTTGTCACAATGTTAATCTTAATGTTAATCTAGTTATTGCAGTGCATGCTTTATTATCTAAGATGCAGTTGCTTCAATAAAACCTTATTGAAATATATTCTGCCTCTGATTGTCCTTGTATATGTGAGACTAATATAACTGAGAGAAACAGAAGCGATCTGAGTGTCCACGATTTCCCTGAGGAATCAATTGTGTCATGCGCTCGGCTGCCCAATTATCCCTGCTCTTGGGTGGAGATGAGGCACTGCTAGTTAGCCGGAGCAAAACCCGGATCAGGTCGACAGGTGTCACCTGTTGTGGGTTCAGACTCAGTCCACCACAGTGCAAGTGATTCTGCCGCCCAAATCCAGTAGTCTCCTTAAGATAATGAGAGCCTACGCGACAACCCTATTAGATTACTTTAAAGGTCTGGATAATGTGGCAAAATCTGTCTTTCTTCAGGTGAATTTGGGTATAGCACTGACAAAAAAACAGTGCCATTCACTACAACCAGGGGACTTGATCGTGATTAAGCAGCAAGGCAACAAGAGCTGCCTGGAGTCCAGGTAGGGGGCCATATCAAGTTGTGCTAGTGACTAACACTGCTGCACAATGCACTGGAATCCTGCAGTGGATCCACTCCGCTTTTACAAGAAGAGTAAAGACAGCATAGGAAAGAGTGGTGACAAAAACCACTGATTCACAGAGTCAAGCTCGAGTTTACAGTGTGGATCTGGGGGTGAGAAATTGGAGAAGTGAAGCCTGAAACTTGTGAAGTGGGTGCTAGTAAGAGTAAAAAGTCTGTTGAAGGTAGCGGTAGCCAGTTTCAATTTGAGAATCAGAGGAAAGAATTGTTGCAAGTCGTGAGCAGCAGTAAGTCTCTGAACCAGGCATAAAAAGCTCCAGATGAAAATTCCAGTTTTGAGAACCCCCAAGGGAAAGCAATAATACACAGTGAGTCAGGATGCTGATCAAGGTACAAGTTTGACTATGAGTGAAGAAGACTCAGCAGTAGTCAAAAGTAAATCAACAAGAATTGAGAAAGTACATCAAGAAGGCAAGTGGCCTAAGGCAGCAAAGAGAATTTGCAAGAGAAGTCACTGGGAGAGTTAAAGAGAAGATCAGAACGTTTTTGTTAGTATAATAAATAAGCAAGAGTTTTTGTCACAATATTGGTCGGATTTCAGCATTTCGCTGGAAGACCTTCCTGTTTCTGAAGATTCTCAGCATTTGATAACCTAAAGTAAACATTTGAATGCAGTTGCACAAATTAGCTTAAATGTTAAAAAGACTGAAGAGGAGTTTGCGTGCAGTTTGAGTAAAGAAGAGCATGAGTTTAAGGAGCTCGATGAAAGAAGAGTGAAAAATTTGAAAGACACGAAGTGTAATTTAGGATTTCACATTTGCATCCAATATTGAGAATGGAGCATGAGAGAAAGGGTAAGTTATGTGTGGTGCATCATGAACCTACAGAAGCTAGGTCAATAGAGTTTGTGGGAAAGAGTGAGAGTGAAAGAAGCTATGTTGTTAGAGGTGAGTGTCTGCTTGTTCAGGATCCAATATTTGGGTGAATTTGTTCAACCTAATTAGGTGGGTTCCTGTTATCGTACCTTGATATTCAGCAGGGTTTACTATGTGAATGAGATGAGTGATGCTGTTGGCTGGAAGAAGGTGAAACAAGGATTTGGGCAAACTGTGCTAGAGGTATCAGGGCTATGATTCCATTTATTGGTGTGGCTATGAATGATGTGAACATTAAAACATTATCTACACTTATTGATTGGCTTGCTTGTAATACTAACATAAATAAATAATGAACTAACTGCTCTGTGTGCAATGATTATGTAAAACTGCTTAGCGCTAGATAACCTTCTTGGGAAGGAAGGCAGTGTTTGCAAGGTTTTAAAAGTGAGAGAGTGCTGCAGCTTTATTCATGATAACAGAAAGCTTATAGGGGCATATGTCTGTAACATTACTAACATTTCTTGCAATGTCAAAGCTTGTGAAGAGTATGGCTTGTGGGAATCTGTCAGCAAGATTTAGCAAGATTGAAAAGGGTTGGTTAGGTTGGTGAGTGGTAGCTTGGGTGAGAGCATGTAATAGTTATACTAACACATAGGCCCTCATTCTGACCCTGGCGGTCGGCGGAGAGACGGCGGTCGGACCGCGAACAGACCGGCAGTATTAAAAATGGCATTCTGACCGCGGCGGTCCCCGCCGCGACCGACCGCTACTTCTCCACTCCGACCGCCACGGCGGTCATGACCGCGGGGCTGGAGTTTGCGCACTCCGGCCCGGCGGTCGTCCCAAGACCGCCAAGGGTATTATGACCCTGCCTACCGCTGCGGTTTCTTGCGGGCGGGAACCGCCGTGCGAACCATGGCGGTAAGCACTATCGGGGCCAGGGAATTCCTTCCCTGGCACTGATAGGGGTCTCCCCCACCCCCCACTACCCACCCGAGTCCTCCCCCCACACCCTCCACCCCCCTGCCACCCCCCAGAGGTGGTACGAACCCCCTCCCCACCCCCACCCCGACATGCACATACATGTACCCCGACATGCACACACCCCCAACATGCACATATACACACCCCCTACACACACATACACAACGGGGACACATACCCGCACACATACATGCCGACATGCGCACCTGCCGAACAGCACACATTACCCATAGACACAGCAGCACCCCCCGCCCGCATACACGCACTCACACACCCCCTCTACACACTCACACGCACACCCCCATGCACGCCCACATCACACAACACCCCCCCACCCCCTCCCCTCACGGACGATCAACTTACCTTGTGCGTTGGTCCTCCGGGAGGCGACGGGAGCCATAGGGACGTGACCGCCAACAGAAGACCGCCAACAGAAGACCGCCACACAGAAATGTGGGTCGTAATTCTGTGGGCGGTGTTCTGCTGGCGTGGCGGTGGAGGTTGACCAGTCTCCACTTTCCCGCCGACCGCCAGTGTGGCTGCTGGCGGTTTTCCGGCGGAACGCTCCCAGCGGTCAGAATGCGCACAGCGGCACACCGCCGCGGTCGGCGGTCTTCACCGCGGCGGTAACTCAGCGGTCTTGCGAAAAGACCGCCAAGGTCAGAATGAGGGCCATAGTGTGCTAATTTGTGAAATTCTTCTATTATTCTCTTGTTCACACTTTCTGCATTAATATTTCTAGAATTGGGTGTAAGGAGAAAAAGGTTTTGCCCAAAAGGAAGAATGTTGAATTTGAAATGGAAGATGCCAGAGATCAAGTACATAATCAACTCAAGATCATAAGTTCTGGCTACCACACCAGCCTGACCCAATCTGGTGCCACTAGTATAACTTGGACCCAGTCGTACCTGATCGTTTTCAGAACTTTGGGCAGGAGAAGCAAAGGCTGGAGGGAGCACAGCAGTTCCAAGCTCCAATCTTAGCAAAAGGCATCCCCCAGCAAGAACCACCTTGGGAACTCCAACATGCAAATGTCTGAAGCCTGTGCATTCTCAATGGGGCAAAAAGATAGAGCTGAGACTAGCTGCCATCTGCCCAGGTGCTGTATGACCAGGGTAATGCCCTGATAACTCAGCCACTTCCAGAGGTGCAGGACCTCCTGGCACAGGATAAATGGCCTACTCCACCCAGTTTTTTGCAGTACTACATGGTGGTGTTGTCCATAAGAAACTACACCTGTTCCTCCTTCATGCATGAGTGGAATGCTTTCAATGCGAGACGATTCACCCGCAACTCCAACAAGTTTATTCAGAGGTGAGTTTCTGCCAGAGACCCCTGATCTCTTCCTCTAGCAGATGACCTTCCCCCCAGTTACAATGAATCTGTCATGACTGTTCTCTCTGGGTGGGGTGGTGGAGAGCAGTCTGCCCTGGTCCAAGTGCGGTCCAGCAGCCACCAATGAAAATCTTATGAAGTCTCCAACAACACATGGATTAATTATGACAGGTTCTGTGGTGCTGGGCCAATGGAGACTTCAGATTCCACTACAGAGCTCACATATGTCAACTGGCGAGGTCAAGAAGCAAGATGCAAGATGCCAAGAAGCCTTAGAACCACACTCATTAAGACATAGGTTCAGGGTTTAAACATTGGAATCATAGTCTGAATGCCTAGACTTGCTGAGGTGGAGGGAATGCCCAGAAAAGCACAGTCTGCAAGATGGCTCAAATGAGACAGAGCCTCTGTAAAGGAGTCAGGTGTGATTTTGGCACATTGATGGAAATCACCAGCAATATCAACAGGCTGACTGTCGTCTAGAGGTGATACATGACTGCCTTAGGTGAACTTGCCTTCAGCAACCAGTTGTCGAAATATGGAAAGACTGGTAGTACCAACCTCCAAAGGTGGGCAACAACCACCACCATCTCTTTTGTGAACATGCAAGGCACACTGTTAAGGCTGGAGGGTAGCACATAGAATGGAAAGTGGTTGTGGCCAACTCAAAACTGCCGGTGACGCCTGTGCAGGACAGGGATGTAGGAAGAGGTGTTCTGCATATCCAATGCCACCATCCAGCACTTCTGTCTCCTGGGCATACAGACTTGGGCCAGGGTGAACACCCTGAACTTGTCCTTTCTGATGAAGAAATTCAGAATACACAGAGCAAGGATAGAGTGAGGGACCCTGTACTTCTTTGGCAACAGAAAGTTAAATGATTAATACCAGTCCAGCTGACTGATGCCAGCATCCCCTCTATGGCTCCCTTGTCTCAGCAGGTCTGAATCTTCCATCAGAGAATGGACAACTGATCCTTTGATAAGAGTTGTGGTGTAGGAAGCATGTCCAGAGAGGTGAAGGGCGTATTCAATTTGGATGATGTGGGGCACTCATTGGTCCAATGTGATGCTCTGCCACATATGGAGGTAAAAAAATATCCAATTTCTTGCTGGGCAACTGTGCCTTGCTGAGGGGCAAATTAAAGTGCTTTTGGAGGATCCAAGGTTTTGGGTAGTTTGTCGCCCCTGGGGATCTTGACGCTCCCCAAACCAATCTAGCCAGATCCCCAGACTCTGTCTCAAAAGGCCGGCAAGTCTGTTGGTGCTCAGGCATGCTTTGACATGGCCTCTGCTGGAACCCTCTTCCAAAGCCTGGAAACAGAGTAAATTGTTGGAGGAACTGCTGCGTAAGCAATTCCAGTCCAAGGGAGCTCACTGTTGCCTTGCTCTCTTTAAGGCACTTGAAGGCTGAGTCTGCCTTGTCTCCAAAGATACGTACACCATCAATGGCATGCCCATCAGAGATTGTTGTAAGTCACTTGAGAATCCTCTGAAGCAAATCCAAATGTCACATCCAAGCACCACACTGGTCCCAAATGCCCTACTCAAGCAGGTGGTAGTGTCAGGGCCCGAGCATATGGCATATTTCACTCTGTCCTGACCATCATGTATGAATTATTTTAGGTTAGTTCTGAGATCTTCCAGGACTGCTGGCAAGATTTTTGCTTCATTTCCTACATCACATGCAAATAGCCTCCCAGTTTAGAGACCAGAAGGCGAAGCTGGAGGAGGAGAACATAAATTTGGAAAACGTCTCCATGCTTTTCAACTCTATCTGGTGAGGGGGTGGGGACGCATTAAGGTTGAACCTGCTAGTAGAAACCAGGGCCTTCAGATTCTCTGATGTGGGGTGCTGCAGGCGAAAGGCTGAGTCTCCAGGGGCAGGACTGTGCCTCCTGACCATCTGCCTGCTGTGAACAGGTGGGAAAGATCCTATTGTCATTCAAGTGCCCAGCAGTGTGTTGGTTAAGGCATTAAAAAGCAGAAGGGGTTCCTCTGAGCTCTGCCCTAGCTGCAGGACCTCTGTTAGGACATTTGTCTTGACCACAGTGGTTGGTAGTTGTAAGTCTAGGACCTCTGCTACTCTCCAATTGATCATGGGGATGGAGGCTGACTATTTGATTGATGAGCAAAAAGTAGATGAAGGGAGGCCAGTGTCAGAGGAGGCATTTAGGCCACTGGCATGTTGAAGATCTAAAAACATTTTCTCACTGTTAGAAATCTGTGAATTATTGTCATCATCGGGGTCAGGTGGTCTGTAGAGTAAAGAAAGCATCTCCCAACCTGAATGAGCTGAGGGGCAGGGAGGTTGCACCTTTGGTGGGCTTGTGCTTCCATGCCTGAAAGAACTATCCACTCCCTCTCCATCAGCAGCATTAGCACTCGGGGCTCTGGTGTCAGTTATGGTGCTGCAAAGAATATTGGGCTTGGCACCATAGTTTTGATTTGGAGGAAGAGCACTCACAAGAACAACCCCGGGAATGAGAATGTGTCCATGACTTGAAGCGGACCAGCACTTCTGTCGATGTTTACAAAATAGTTTCACCTTGTGGTCCTGGATGACCTTGGATTAATTTAAGCACATTTGTCACATGGCAAGTTGTGTAAGGACCCCAAAGAGACAGCCCTCATGGGGGTCTGTCATTGACATTTGTGGCAATCCTTACATGGTCTGAGCCTGGTTGCTTTTGGAGGGGATATGTTCTTGACACACTGGAAAATGGTTTCAAAACACACATCCATCAAGCCTGACAGAATTGGAAGGAGTGAGCTCCAGATCCACGTTGTAAGAGGCGGAAAGAAAGGAACTGATGTCGTGTGTGGAGATGGTTACTATATAGGGGCTCCAAGTCACAGCTGGGACAGGACGAATCTGACACAGAGCCACGATACCACCTGTCCACACGCAAGGCAAATGGTGAAGAACATTCTCCAGATCCAGTCTAGCAAGTGTTCACAAGTTCAGAATGTGAGGAATCTGCGGTTAGAAGTATTCATAAGAACTCTAAAAAATTATGGGTGTTGTATGCCAGGATGAAAATGCAACCATGTGACACAGCAGCACTTTGCAGCTGCTGGGCTCTCCATAAAATTAAAAACAAAAATTAAAATACTTGTTAGATTTTGGTGGCGGGGTTACTCTGTCACAACAGTGACGGATATCCCATCCGCCAAAATATAAATCCCAGGAAATCCTATGGGATGTATATTTAGGCGGCCTGGGTATCTGTCACCTCTGTGATGGAGTAACTCCCAAAGGCGGTTCATTGAAAGTTAAAGTTGGAAGAATACAACTCATTCAGTCAGAACAGTATGGGATCAAAATGCTTCTGAGTGGTAGAAATGCTGGAATAGGGAGGAAAACACTGACTCAGGAGCAGAGAACTGAGAAAGACAAAGAAAGCCATTCAGTGACGAGCAATGGTCTGACCCAAAGCCCGTCCTAAGAATACGCTTTCGACTGGAAAAAAATAGGACTGTCAAGACTTAGAAATGGAATCCAACTAGTGCAGAGTATGCTATCTTAACTAACTTTATCAAATTACCCTGAGGTACTGGTTCAGGTCGAAAAAGGAAGCTTTTCTAGGCTTAGCAGAAAAATCCACATTAGTTAAGAGTTGGTGCTTTAGGTATTTGTCGTCCTTGCCATGCTTGTGGCACGGTCAGTTATTACCACCAATTGGAAGTCTTCAAGCATTAAGAAATAAACTGGCCAAATACTGTTTGAATTTGTAGGAATTATTCAGTTAAGAACTTTAAAAAAATAACTTTTATGATGAACTCCTTTAGAATGTTTAGCACAGTGCTTTAAAATTAATTGTGTAAGGATTGCAAGATTATGAAGAAAGAATAGGAAATTCTTTGAAAACGACATGTGCCTTAATTCATAATGTTTACTAGATTTGTGCCGCTTTATATTAAAGATTATCATGTATGTAATCTGACAAACATACTTACTTTAGTATTTTATTATTGTTTATATATGCATAATAAGACCAACGAAAATAAATTGGACCTACTTATTTCCAGTTAGATGTGACTGAATGTATTTAATGCCTAATGCTTTTAATATTGGATTGTTGGTATTCATCTGTGTTTGAGAGAAAAGCTCATGGGACGCTGGTGGGAAGTAAGTAAAAATGTACACTTAAGAAGAACAAGTAAAACAATGGTTTAATTCCAAAAGCAGTAAACGTGCCCTGTTCCTAGAGAGCTACCTGCGATGTCTGAGATTGCATCATACTTGCAAGACTTGTTTGGATGCATGTAATTCCACAATACGAAATCACAATGTGGGTTTATTGTTTGCATTTCCAAAGAAAACAGCTGAATCATTGTGCTTGCCAAACTGTAGTGTAATAGCGAGCAACACTCAAAATACACCATTAAGAACAAAATAAAATGTTCCGTTAAAAAAAGTTGAAAACGATTTCTATCCGCATTAAGCACGCTTCAGCATTCATTACCTTACACATAATCAATACGTGTGAAAATGTACTCCTGAAAGAAATAGAGACGTTGTTATAATTACTACGTGGCAGTGGCAGCTGCTGCAAATGTCAATGGGGGGGAGGGGGTTGTTAAGACAGGGATGAGGGAAACAACGAAAATAAATAAATAAAAAAAACACTTACCTTTGCCCTGCTACTGACTCTTGCCGCCTCGCTTGTCACTCCTCTTCTTGTGGTGTCCCAGCATTCACTGGGACAATAAGCCCAGGCTCCCCAGCAATCCTGGTGGTGCTTTCAGACTAAATTTAGCATGAAAGCAGCATCAGGATTCCTCTGATTTAACACAGTCGGGCTAGAGAAACCTAAGTGCGCACGTGTGTTTGACCGGACTGAGACGGAGGCCAAACACACATGCGCATTTAAGTGCACTCTCTCCTCCTCCCCCTCCCACCCCCCATGACCCAGTCCCATCCCTCCCTGCCCTGCTGGCTGAGCCAGCCGATGAAAAATAAAACAATAATAAACTATTATTTTATTTTTCATCTCTTGACTCTTGGCAAGTGGGGGCGGCGCTCCTCTGCCATTGTGGAGGAGTCCCCACTGCTACATGGTTATGGTTCAGCTGGTTAGCCTGCATGGCTAATTTGTTAACATCTTCGGCCCTGTTTCAGGAATCTGAACAATCTTTGGGAAAGATTTTACTTTTTATTCTGTAACTTAGTGAGGGTAAATTAACAGTGGGGAGGTCGCAGGAGTTGTCAGAAAAGGTGTGTTTCCTATTCAAATTTTCATATGGAATTTTGCTTAACGAGTAATTGCTGCCTTCAAAGCATAACTGGTTTCCAGCAGGAAAGTGCCCTTTTATTGTTTTCTGTAAATGTGTCTAGCAGAGTTTGAAAAAATAATCTATCTATATACATACATATATATTACCTTCAGGCAGTCTGGCACGGTCGCTAGTAGGTAGTTATAGTTAGGACCATGTTTCCCTAGAAAAAGTATTTTTTGACTTGCCAATATCTTTGGGACTGTTTGACAAATCTGCACTAAATTAAAGAAAAAAAAGGGTGCCTGTGATTCTTGTTGCACAGAGAAAGTTTCAGAGTGATCGGTCAAGCCGGGACAGAGAAAAAGGGGGTGGTCAAAAAAAGTACATTTCACATTTTAATTCCCATAGGAGTTTTGAACACGACTACAGCCGGAACTGCTGAATGGAATTATAACAAATTTGGCAGAAAGGTAACTTTTGGTCCACAGATTACATATTTGTTATTTGGTGTAAATCCATTAAATCCAAATTTGTATATCTAGAGCCGCGGATCCTCCCTTACGACTTCGCAGAGGGCTTGTTCAGAGATCTGCAGAGCTCTGACTGCTGCCAACACTTCAACCAGGAACTGCTGGCAGCCATCTTGGGATTCGGCTGAAGCCGAGGCCCTAAAAAAAGTGAAAAGAAAAGAAGTCAAGGTAGGGACACCCTGACCCCTTAGTTCTGTTGCTCTGGGACCCCACCAGGTCCAAAAAACACTTTTAAAATACATTTTTGCAGCAAATTTGCAACGCCACCACACAGTCACAGCTATTTTTTTTTTTTTAAAGGCACGTTTGTTTTAATAAAGACCACGGGTGGGCCAGGTCCCGGGGCATGTGATGAATAAAGGAGGGGGCACACGGGGCCCCCCTCCTGGGCTTTCTTATGCCCAGGGGACCACCACTTTCCCAGGGCTTTGATTCAATAATATGTGGTGGAATGGGACAGAAAGAAAATGATTAAGGGGGTCTGTTGCAGACCCCTCCGGCACTGGGGACCACCATCTCGCCGGGCCAATTAATTACAAGTAAGGGGGTGCTGCCAGGGAGGTGACTGTCACCACAGTCCTGGTGACTGTCCTGGTGACTGCCAGGGAGGTGTCTGTCACCACAGCCCTGGTGACTGCCACCTCCCCGAGGCTCAATATTAAATTTATGCTGGAGGCTTATATGCCCCCCCAGCAGGCCTAAGGACTGCCACCTATCTGGGGCAGAAAGAAAATGATTAAGGGGATCTGTTGCAAACCCCCAGCCCCGGGGACCACCACCTCCTGGGGGAAAATTCAAATGTTGGAGGGGGGACACACAGCCCCCTCGTGGAGCCAATAATAGCCCTGGGGCCCACCACCCCCAGGGACGGCTCCTGCTATATCTTAGGGTGCCCACCCCCTGGACACAGCTGTTTGCTCTGACTTGGCGGGAGCTTTGACAGCTCCTGCCAAGTCAGAGCAAACACTCTGGTTCCGGCAAGCGAGAGCTGTCAAACAGCTCTGGCTTGCTGGAAGTGGAGGTTTCCTCTGTTTCCCTGCGTGCATGTCTGCGGGCAGGGAAACAGAGGAAACAATTGCTCTCACAGACAGGGAGCTCCATGTTGAGCAGCTCCATGTCTGTTACAGCAATGTTGGCTCCCGCAGGAGGCGGGAGGTGGCTGGGACCGGGGGGTGCCCTGGGGGATACCCAAGAGAGATTGCCAGGTCCTAGTGCAAGGGGTCCCCGGGCTGAGATCCGCTTATGGAGGGGGGCTGTGTTGTCTCCTTCCCCCAACCTGGCAACTCAACCAAAGAGGAAGAACTTACTAACTAGTAGAAAGTACTCCAGTTGGATAGGCATTTTGTGCAAAACTGTCGACTCTTGTTGGATAAATGAGTGGGTGAGCTTCCTTACTAGTCATGCTGCTCATTTCACAGAAATTAAACCTCAACAGGAAGCACTTACACATATACATGTACCAGGTGTCCCACTTGAAGCTCCACTTCTGGAAAGGACAAGTGATCCTGACTCCTGGGTGTTGCAAAGGCAAAGCAAGTGTGTTTACTCCATATTTCCATATTGAAAAACAGCCTGAAAGCCTTTGTGGAGATGATTGCATCTTCATCTACTGGAGTGCAATCAGACCCTCTCACACCCACTCCCAAACCCAGACAGACACTCTCACAGCTGCTCTCACACCTAGAGACACCGTCCTACGCCTATTCTCTCACACAGAGAGACAGGCCCTGCAGCAAACTGCTGCTCTGCATGCCCAAAGGCCATGGGCAGTGTGGGGTTAGGTGGTTTGGGTGGTTCGCAGCAGGGTTGGCCACAGTCCAGGACCTGCAGCCCACCCCGGTCACGCACGGCCAAAGACTGTACACAGCGCCGGGTTGCTTGGTTATAGGCTTTGGCCGCAGGGCGCAGCCAAAGGCTGTCCACAGCCGTAGTTGGATTAACGTATAGTAATGACAATTACTTTACATTTAAAAAAAAAGAAATTCACTGAAAAAAAATAAAGTTACAATGATGTTATAGTAAGGAAAGATAATTTAAAAAAAACTTAGAAATTCACATAGAAAACCAAAGGTTACAGGGACATTATAGCTAGGTTCTGAATTTACTTGCACAAAACCAGATAAATTCAGAAGTTGTAGTTAGAGATATTTCAAGTAATATTTCAATGATACGCCTCCTCGCCATGCACTGCTAATTATCACAGATATTACAGCACTCATGACTTTTATAACATCAATAAAAATATAAATTGAACATTAGAAGTCAAATTATTGAAGAAAAAACTGTGCATGGTGGGGGCCTGAGTTATAGTTACCTTAGGCCGCAAGTTATTGCTACTTGAAATAAATGTAACTGCTGAATTTCTCTGGTTTTGTATGAGTAAATTCAGAATCTAACTATAACCAGCCTGTAGCCTTTGGTTTTATGAGTGGCCATATATATCTTAATATACATAGAGTTAGGTTGACTACTGCCTTTTCTAGAAAGCTACTTTATTTTGCATTTTATATCTGTATTTGAATCTGTTGGTGGCGTGTGGAGAATTGGAATCTGATGTAGACATTGTTTTTAATTTTTACATTTTTTATACATCTTGCGGGGGAACTTGAAACCGATGGGGGCATTGTTCTAACTTATCCAATAGTTTTATGCTTCTCACCCCTTTTAATTTGCGCTCCTAATTGACACACAGTGGTGTCTGTACTTGCACTTTTTTGGTTGGAGGGCCAAGCCGTGAGTCATCCAGAGACTCCCTTGAGCCACGCTAGCTGCGTTGGAAGGCAGACAGTGGTCTAGTTGTTGACAGGGGATGTCCTTAACCTTTCTGAGGAAATCCTATGTGCGGACACCCAGTGGGGATACCAATGGCATGCAGAAGGAGTACCAAAGGCAAGCAGTCTGCACCTGTCCGTGCTCAGCACCAGTCATGCTGCTTGTTTCACCACAGGCAAGAGTCAGCGCCTTGTCTATTCTTCACAAGAACTTCACTAGCAATATGTCAGTTTACACACTCTAGTTATGTATCTGAATCTGATTCCATCTCTTCCCCCAATGTGCACTCACTGCTCATGTACCCTGCCAGGAATGTACCAACTAAGAAACATTGTTCACAGGCCTTTCGAATCAAGAATGAGGTCTTTTAAGTTTTCCGAGATACAGGCAGCACTTGTCAACCTCCATAAGAATGCATTACACATCTTTGACTGCTTAGTGAGGATCAGATGGACATTCTCCTTGTTACGGAAACATGGATGTCTGACAGCTCAGCCCCAGATATCGCTTTAGTGATTCTCAATGGCTATCCATATTCCATTGGGACTAAACTAATGAAAGAGGTGGGGATGTAGCTAAGATTTTCAAGCAGCGTTTAAAATGTACCGTCTTTGAAGTAACTGAGCTCTGGGGAGCTGAATAGCTCAGCTTCTGTGCTACACTAATAGCAATTAAATAGTTAGCCAGGACACCAGTCTATCGCTCCTCCTCCCCTTCCCAGCCTCCGGCCTGCTCCACAGAGTTTCGCTCATGGTTGGATGATTGTGTATCTAAATATCTTCTGAAATTTTCTAACTTTACTCTCTTGGGGGATCTGAGCAACATCTCAGACCAGCTGGGTGCCTTCTTTTGAATATTATGACCTCTTGGAACATGAAACAGTATATCCATCAACCTAACCATTGTGTAGGCCACATTTTTGATCTGATTTTTGAAAATTGTAGGGTTGATGTTTCAGATGTTAGGATGAATGACCTATCAGATCATGCAACTATCTATTTCATGTGGAAGTGGAACAGGGTCGTTCACGTAGAAGGACGCTCCCTCCCTACCATATCGTAACTGGGCAAAACATCTCAGCTCGGAGATTACTACCATCCTCATGAACAGCACTCCACTTTTAAGTGGGGACATTGAGACTGATGCTCAGGCAGCTATTGTTAGGCCGCGGCAAATGGCTAACGCCGTTGACCCTATTAATGCGAGATCTGCTGTGTTAAGTAGATGTCCATCTGGCTGATGGTTTAATGAGGAGCTCAGGGGGCTACAAAAACAGTGCAAAAAATCAGAAAGGGTCTGGAGAAGGAACTCTATAGAAATGAACTAAAGAATTACCCTCAAGCCATTAAAAGGGCCCAAACAAATTACTTTGCTAATTAATTCGCATATCAGGGAAAAAAACAAAATAAATCTTTAAGATTGTGAAAAAGTTCTGTCACCCTGATGCTCTGAAACAGCTACTTGAGGCTTTGCCTAAAGTATGCACTCAACTATTCCAACGTCTTTGACATAAAAATTAATAGCATTTCAGATGCTCTTAATATTTCTCGGCCTAAGTGTCCCCCTGATAAACGTGGGTTGAAGGACCAGTTTGCCTCCATCACTAACATCAGGTTGTGTTCCTTACTGGAGTTTGTGCTGATTAATGGTTTGAATGATTGACACACTTTGTTGTGTTTCATTTAAGTCCTTTTCTCATAATTGTATTTTATGTGGTTTGTACTATAAATTTCAGCAGAAAATCAAAATGAAAAATGATGAGGGAGAAAGTTGAGTGACTGAGGGGAACTATTAATATAAAAGAAGGATTGCTACTTTGAGAAACTAGACACTATTGGGCTTAAGCAACTGGTCACCTCACCAATGCGCATCGTTGGACTCACACTCAACCCCATCTACTCTACCAGCAACAACTTCACCATCATTGACTCAACATGGTTACACTGGACCAACCACTACTGCATCCATTTTTCCATCTCTACACCCACAGCGCACAACAACATCCGCCCACCCCTCAGGAAATTGAACCAAAACCACAGAGGAGCAGCTCGTCAACACCCTCAGCAACTCGCCACCCCAAACATCTCAGCATGCAACCTCCGCAAATGGATCACCGACTGCTCCAACACCCTAGCACCTCTCCGAATGACTACAAGGAAACACACTACCAAGAAAGCCAGCTGGTTCACCCCCGCACTCCAGGAATCAAAGCACACCTGCAGGAGGCTGGAACAAAAATGGAGGAACAGCAAATCCCGGAAGGACCTTGCAGCCTTCAAATCCGCCACAAGATCCCACCATGGCCTCATCAGATCCGCCAGGAAAACAGCCCTGCTAGACCACATCAACACCACCACACACAACAAAAAAGAACATTTTAACGTCATCAAGGAATTTGCCAAACCACAAGCTGAAACCACTAACATCCCTCCATCCCAGGACCTCTACGACAGACTAGCTGCCTTCTTCCATCGGAAAATTTACGATATCTATGACTCTCTGAACTCACCAACAACGCCCCAACCAGGATCCACCAAACCCCCACTGATCCGACTCTCCTGGACCCCACCCTCACAGTGGACAAGGCTCGCTCCATCATGAGCAGCATCCACTCCGGAGCCACACTGACCCCTGCCCACAGTACATCTTCAACAAGGCCAGTGCCTCGATCTGACCTGAGATCCACATGACCATCAGCTGTTACCGAGAGTCAGCCTCTTTCCCTGAGGACTGGAAGCACGCCAAGATCAGCCCACTATTAAAGAAATCCACAGCCAGCCCAACACATCCCAAGAACTACCGCCCCATCTCGCTGCTGCCTATCCCAATCAAGGTCGCTGAGAAAGCAATCAACATTCAGCTTCGCCGACACATCGAGGACAACAATATCCTAGACATCTCCCGATCAGGATTCAGAATTAATCACAGCACCGAGACCGCCCTTCCCGCCGCCACAGGTGACACCCGCTCTCTCCTCGACTGTGTCCAAATAGCATCCCTCGTCCTACTAGACCTATCAGCCACCTTCGATACAGTGTCCCACCGCATCCTATGTGCCACACTCCACACAGTAGAAATACGTGGCAAGGCCCTTCGATGGATGCACTCCTTCCTGGCAGGCAGAAAGCAGAGAGTCAGGCTCCCGCCACATCTGTCAGAACCTACAGAGATCAGCTGTGGAGTACTCCAAGGATCCTCGTTGAGCCCCACTCTGTTCAACATCTACATGACCAGCTGGCCCCAGTTGTCAGGAACTACGGTATGAACATCATATCCTATGCTAATGACACCCAGCTGATCATCTACCTGACTGAAAACCCCTCAACGGCCAAGAAGAACTTCAAAGACGGGTTGGAAGCAGTCGCCCCCTGGATGAAGGAGAGCTGCCTTAAGCTGAACTGGACAAGAGCGAGATCCTCATCCTGTGACCATCCTCTTCAGATTTGGACGACTCCTGGTGTCCCTCAACATTTGGCAGCCCCCTCACCCCCACAGACCATGCATGAAACCTGGGGGTCACTCGCCATGACAAGACAGGTTAATTCAGTTGCCTCCACCTGCTTCAACCCCCTCAGACTCCTACAGAAGATCTTCAGATGAATCCCTTGTGACTGGCGCAAAACCATGTCACACCCCCTGATCACAAGCAGGCTTGACTATGACAACATCCTCTATGCTGGAACCACCAAGAAGAACCTGAGCAAGCTGCAACAAATCCAGAACACCTCCACAAGACTCGTCCTGAACCTCCCCCCCTGAGAACACATCACAGAACACCTGAGAGACCTCCACTAGCTCCCCATAAAGAAGAGGATCAATTTCAAACTCCTCATACATGCCTACAAGTGAGTGAGTCTCTGCAATGAGTAAACCTTTATTTCTTTTAGCAAAACCTGACCATTCATATAGAATAGTCCTAAATTATAGACACTTAAACAGTCATATATGCACATTTGCAATCCAAAATGCACACAGCACAGCACTTATTAACAACATGAGGCCAGATGTACTAAGCTATTTTCTGTGCAAAAAAGTCTGGATTTGCAGAATCAGGCAGTTTGCAAAAAGCATTTTGGGATGTACAAATGCTATTACCGAATCACAAAATAGGTTTGGAACTTCAAGTTGGTGGTAACCCATTTGTAAACGGAAAGGGGTCTCCAAGGGGCCCCTTCCTCTTTGAGAATGGGGGTGCAAATATTTTTGTGACCCACTACGAATCGCTAACAGTGTTAAACACACTGTTGTACTTCACATTTTGCGATTTCCTAATAGCGAATCACTAAAATTCACTATTCAGAAATCACAAACCTGCAACTTTGTACATCTGGCCCATAGTGCATAAACAATACAAAACAACCTTGGTTATTAACAATGTTTTTTTCTGCCAAAACCTAGCACCTGAAAGACGGGATTTAAGCACTTTCAGTGCGCTTGGCTCTCAAAAGAGATTTTGTTGTTTGCCCCAAGGGTATAAGAAAAGACCTGAGTTCTTCTCTGCCCGTGTAACATCAATATAACATGCTATTGATTCCAAAACGTTATCCTATGTGGATGACATCTTTCTCACAGATGATGACCTCAATGCATACTCAGCCCAGATGGATCGCATTGTTTTAGGATTCGCTGCCCAAGACTATAAATTCAATTTTAGGAAAACCAAAATTGCTTTTCTTAGTGAACTATTCCTAGAATATGAATTAGCTGATGAGGGAAAGAGCCTAGCCCCACCCATTCTTGAAAAATGTGCTGAACTTCAACCTCAAAACAATAAAGAAACTACAGTCATTGCTGGGTTTCTTCAATTTTGGCAGAACATACATTCTTGACTATGCACAACACATATAACCTCTTTATGATTTAATTAATCCATACTTTTCAAGGAAACATTGGACTCCTGAACACACATGCTTTCTCAGAGCATGCTAGAAGCATAACACTTTCACACGTGACAACAAAATGAATTTAGTCATCAGAATAATTCCTTTGGCCATCAGGTTAACCTATGTCACATTTAACCAGGGTGACATGGTGCCCATAGTACGCAAATACCATCTGTACTCCAATGCAGAACACCAATTCACACCTACAGAAAAAATACTGACTGCTGCACAGATGGCTGTCATTAAGGAGAGACCACTTGCCCAAAGAAAACACATATTTGCCCTGGAGGCTGTCACCAAATCTAGCGTCCTGAATGGAAAGGCATTAAATTCACGTTGGATTTAATGGGCAATGTTTCTGATGGCCACTGATGTTGATTATGTTTTGACCCAAAGCTCCTGACCCAAGAATTCCTTCAATAAGAACTTGAGTACCCCATGTTTACTAACATCATGCCTCTTGACTAATATCAGACCATAATTTATACTGATGGTTCAGCGCAACCAGCTGCAGGTACCACACACCAATACTCTGCTGCTTGTGCAGCTGTTGGCGGGGTAATGAGGATTGTATTTTTACCCTCAACATACCTACAAGCAGACCCTAGGGGACCCCACTGCACAACTTGTAGAGCTTAAGGGTCTAATTTTGGCACTGGAACACACAGGTCTTGAACTTTCAACTTTGATTGTGTGTGATTTGTATTACTGTGTCAAGTCCTTCAATGAATGTTTACACTATTAATGCCTAAATGTGTTCAGAGACTCCAAAGGGAACACCATCAAACATAGAAGCTTGTGGGAGAGGGTAGCAGATCTTAAAGACAAGCTACCAAAAGCTCATGTAGTTCATAAATTGGGCCCTCAATCTGTAGGAATACACACTGTAGGAAACACTTTGGCTCACAAAGGTCGAAAATCTGCAGTAATTAGGGCTTCTGTTACTGAAATTACTTGTTCTGATATGAGACTGGATGATGAGGCACGGGCTGCTGTGAAAGCTTCAGCTGATGGCAAGCCTTTAGCAAAAGCATACCCTGCTAAATATTCCTACCACCTCAGTCCCAAAATTTAGCATGTGCAACAGTGCCATGGGTCGGTGAGCTTGTGATTCCCAATCAAGATCAAAGATTACATCTCATTACAGCAGCACATGAGGGTGTTGCTTCTGCCCATGCTGGAGTAGCGGCTACCATCTCCCTATTGGAAGAATGCTATTGGTCGGCAGGTCTATACAAACAGACCAAACAGTATGTTCTTTGCTGTGATATTTGCTAACAAATTAAAGGGTACACCATCAAATGCCAACTGCAGATGACCCTCTACCTGGACCTGGACCACTGCAGTCCCTTAAAACCGGATGGTGCTTAAAAATACATCTTAGTTGCTGTAGATTCATGTTCCAGGTTCCTATGGGTATGGCCACAGTGATCGGCTGATGTTCAAACTGTTATTAAAGATTTGCAAGTCTTCATCAAGACATGTGCGTTTGCAGCATTCCACTCGGAGCAGGGCCCTGCTTTTGCCTCCAGGGCATTCAAGGGCACCATGGAAATGATGGTTGTTCAACTCCATTACTCCTCACTATACCATCATGAGTGTAATTTGGTCATGGAGAGGAAGAACGAAGACTTAAAGCAATCCTTAACACCAGGAGTATTAGGTTCTGGTCGCAGCTGGCTCCATCACCTATATGGGGTCCAGAGAGCACTGACTAATCTGCCCAGAAGGTCCATGGGAGGACGTACCTCTTATGAGGTCTTATTTGGGATACCTATGTATGTCCCAGATCTTGATGGCCTTGCCTCCGTGAGAGCAGAAACACCCTTTGACATAAATTAATGTGTTGCTATTTTATAGGAAATACAACAATTCCATGTTGAAAATTCATCTGCCTATGCCACCATCTTGGGAATGAGGGCTTGCCAACAACGCCTACCAGCTGGATTCCTAAAGTTGTGGATCTAGTGTGTGACAAAATAGCTGTGAAGAAAGAGTTTGGACCATCATATTGAGCACCAGTTCCAGTCCTGCGAATACACAGTACCAGAACTGTCATCCTACCACCGCTGCCTAGTTCTAAAGAAATCCATTCTGTTTCAATTGACAACGTCAAATTGCACCATATGGCTCATCCTGCACATTAGACTAAGAGGATTCCTGGGTAGTTCCCTTGCCTCCCTCTCTCACTACTCAATGGGATACACCTCTTCAAGCACTCAGCAATGCTTGCACAAGTATCAATGCTGCAGTTGTCTCCCTGAGCTTGGGGAGGGCAGAGAATTAAGTTTTGTTAATTCCTGTCACCACTTCATGGACAAGAAGCATTCAAAACGTTGAACTCTACTATTACAGTTCAACACAAACGGATGGCATTGTTTATTATAAACCACCAACTTTGGGTACATCTACCAGTTCTGCACCGGCCAGTTTTTGCACAAACTTTTTCTGGTAACTTTGCTGACATGGATGGCTTTTCTTCAAATTCTTCTGCATAAGCAACTGCACCCTTATCAAGAGCATGTAAACTTTACACTTAAAAACAATTATTTGGTTTGTTCATGGTACTATCTGTGGATACTGTTGACATTACTTGCCTTCTTTTTGTCATTGTTTTCTTTTTACTGACAATGATCACTATCTTCCTGAAGGCTCTGCTGTTGAACTGGTGGATGAGGTTTTGGCACCTTAGCTGTCTTCCCATAAGTCCAAAGATACTTGTCCCTTGTTAACATCTCAGCTGTTCATTTGGTATAAAGTACGATATAATATATTTGGATCTACTGAGGTCATTCAAATCCCATAGGTCTTCAAAGTTTCTATGAATTATGTTATTACACTGGGGGTTGTTTCTGATGGCTAGGATTTAAAACAAATAATTCTATGGTTTCCAAACTTGAATATTCTACTTATTTGAAAGTGAAGATGTTGACATGAACACAGCAAATTATGAGGAAATGTTCTGTTACGATCATTATGAGCATTACTTTCTGCACCAAGCTAGTACCCTGAGATTAGTTTTTAATTCCACACAATGGCAACATTGTCTGACTCCACCAGTTGGGAGTTCCAAAACACATGTATATTTTACTAGGCATGAGTCTAAGAATGCTGAGTCATACTATTTCAAATTACTTCTCCCTGAAGCATGAATAATATTGCTATTGGACACAAAATTGATTTACTCAGATTTCTTTGTTTCCCAGCTGGCCACTGAGGGCTATGAGTTTTGAAAAACACGATTGGTATAAACAGTGTATAGGGAACAAGAGATTGGCAAATACAGAGTAGGAAAGTTTTATTTAGAGTATGCTTTATTCCCTTACAAATGATATTTTTAAAGGACACCATTTATCAAACAACTTACCTTGGGTTAGCAAAAATAAAAGGGCTGTATGACCCCAATATTCCCACACCAGCTAAACTTGACAATTGACAGACACTATTAAATGTCACAGAAGAAAAGCTCAATAGTCGGGTTCAAAATGGCACCTTTAATTCATCACTTTCACGTCCCAATGGTTGGTGATTGTGGCCAGTGGACACCAATAGTTTCCATGTGCATTTTGTAAACTCCACATGAGGTTTTAAAGCGAGCCGACCTGACCCTAGTTACATCACAGTTCAGCACTCAGGTATCGTTCCAACATATAGGCCCTCATTCTAACCTGGGCGGTCGGCGGAGAGGCGGCGGTCGGACCGCGAACAGACCGGCGGTCCAAAAAATGGCATTCTGACCGCGGCGGTCACCGCCGCGATCGACCGCCACTTTCCCACTCCAACCGCCACGGCGGTCATGACCGACGGGCTGGAGTTTGCGCACTCCGGCCCGGCGGTCGACCCAAGACCGCCAACCGCATCATGACCCTGCTTACCGCCGCGGTTTTTGGCGGTCGGGAACCGCCATGCGAACCATGGCGGTAGGCACTATCGGGGCCAGTGAATTCCATCCCTGGCACTGATAGGGGTCTCCCCCACCCCCCACTACCCCCCACGAGTCCCCCCCCCACACCCTCCACCCCCTGCCACCCCCCAGAGATGTTACAAACCCCCTGCCCCCCCCACCCCGACATGCACATACACGCACCCCGACATGCACGCACCCCCAACATGCACATATGCACACCCCCTACACACACACATACACAACGGGGGCACATACCCGCACACATACATGCCAACATGCGCACCCGCCGAACTACACACATTGCCCATAGGCACAGCAGCACCCCCCGCCCGCATGCACGCACTCACACACCCCCTCTACACACCCCCATGCACGCACACATCACACAACACCCCCCACCCCCTCCCCTCACGGACGATCAACTTACCTTGCGTTGGTCCTCCGGGAGGCGACGGGAGCCATAGGGACGTGACCGCCAACAGAAGACCGCCAACAGAAGACCGCCACACAGAAATGTGGGTCGTAATTCTGTGGGCGGTGTTCTGCTGGCGTGGCGGTGGAGGTTGACCAGTCTCCACTTTCCCGCCGACCGCCAGTGTGGCTGCTGGCGGTTTTCCGGCAGAACGCTCCCAGCGGTCGGAATACGCGCCGCGGCATACCGCCGCGGTCGGCATACCGCCGCGGTCGGCGGTCTTTACCGCGGCGGTAACTCGGCGGTCTTGCGAAGAGACCGCCAAGGTCAGAATCACCCCCATAGTGTTGGTAAACTTTTTCAACAGTGGTTATGTTCTTCGACATTAGCAGCTGTCAAAAAACACCTTACTCTCCTTTTCAGAAAATGTCGACATATGATTTCTTGTTATGTCCCAGAAAGCCACGCTCAAAACATTTTTTATACGCCATATACAATGAGATATGGAAGCTTTCACAAATGGAAGCTGCTGCATGTTTAAGGCAGATTGATAAAGAAAACATGGAGAAGGCTCTAGCTTTTGTCAATAATGGTATGAACACATTGTCCAGCTTAGGTCCATTATGCAGTTGGGTTGGATGTCACAGGTTCTCAAAAATGGCAGCACGTTAACTCCACGGAGGTATTTGTTGCATTTAATTTGATGAGACAACAACAGATAAGAGCTAAAAAGAAGAGAGTTACATCATGCTTAACATCGAAAAATTAGAAAATTGCCCTTTACTGTAGCGAAAATTCCATCAGCAGAATGGCTAGTACATGGAGTGACTAATTTGTCGATTTCAACATTTCAATTCACTAAGGCCCTCATGTGGTTTTAGTACAGCCAACAGGCTGACGGTACATACCGCCCCATCATGAGATTGGTGGGCTGGCTGCAGCCAACCAACCAATTTACCATTCCTACCGCCATGGCGGTATGAGTCACCGGGCCAGGGATGTGAATCCCCAGCCCGGCAGCCAACAGAGTACTGCTTCTGCCATTCTGAGCCAGCTTACCACTGTATTTTAAGTAGCGTTAGCAATGCCATGAAAATCGTGGCGGTAGGCCCTACCGGTGACAAGAAATTCCTTCCCTGCCACTGTTAGGCAGCTCCCCTACCCCCAACACTCACCTGGCACCCCCTACTCCCCCTCTATCCAAACCCAGACCCCCACCCGCCCCCCATACACACACTAACCCCCCACCCCGACATTCAGATACACCCCCACTCATCCCATACACACACTAAGCCCCCGCCACTTCCGATTCATCCACACAGCTCCCCACCCACATACATGCACACAGAAATGCACCGTGCATACACCCATTAACTTACACTCATCCATGCACGCATTCATACACACACTGGAACACCCACATTCATACATGCATTCTTACAGACATACACACACAACACGCCCCCCACCCTCCCACACCCTCCCCTGTCGGATGATCACCTTACCTGCTCCAGGGAGGTCATCCGGCAGGGAACGGGAAGGGGTGCTGCTACCACCAGCACCGCCTCACCAGCTGAACACCGCCAGGCCGTATCACAGGCCATAATACGGCTGGCGGCATTCAACTGGCGTGGCAGTGCTGGTGGTAGCAGCGCCAGTTTACCACTGTGTGCCAGTCTGATCTCTGCCAGCTTTCCGCCCTTCTTGTGCTGGAAGTCCAGAGGTGCTCATAGTTTGGCGGATGGATGGTAGCCACGGTAGCGGTATTTTGGCGCCCGTCACCGCCGCAGTAGGTGGCTTTTACCACCAGTGTCTAAACGACCATCTAAGTGTTTAAAACATTTTGCTTTAGGCAGATTTGAGCAGTTAGAGGACAGTTATATCCGTGAGATGTGGGAGCTGTCTTTCGATCACAAATCTTTGCAAGGCGAAACAGAGGTCTTTCTTAGCGGAAGCAAATGTGAGGCTGCAGTTAGTAATCCAGTGATTTGTAAACAGGTGTCCTTGCACTGTACTTGCAATGTGGCCAGTGCAAACTTGGCTTGCATCTGAAGGGTACTCCTGTTTCTTTGATTCACCCAGTATTGCAGATACTTTCGAACGCAAGTTATGCAAGGCTGAGTGATGAAGGCTGTTGTGGAATGAAGCCTGCAATTACCATGATTTTGGTTACCCACACAAGAGATAAAAGCAACAAAAATGTGGCAGTGCATTGCTTCTTCAAATGTAAATTTTGACAAGCTGAGCAGACCATGGGCATTATTGTTTCAAAAACATGTGGCTCTGACATCAGCCAGAGAAACCTATGGCCTCCAACTGGGAAGGTGATCAGCAGAGATAAAGTCCCTATTAAATACAAACTTCCCCAAACACTTTGGACAGTTGGTTAGCAGTATTTGTAATACATCTAATACTGTGGGGATTGTGCACATTTTTAAGGCTGTTGGTTTTGGATTCATTAGCCCCTTCCAGACTGTACTTGGAGTTATATATTCAGCCATTAATTCTCTCTTTTTGAGTGTCTTTGATGGACCCCCAATAACTTTGGCACTCAATGGTGGCATCCTGCTGTTGCTATTTTTGATATGCGATGGCTGTCCCATCTCAGTAAAGCATAGGGATGGAGCTCCGATCAGCCCACCTGTGTCGTGACTGCATGATGCAGTATTTCAGAACTTCACTGTTGGAAGAACTAGAGCTGAATTGGTCACCATGTTTTCCTTCCTTATGGTGTTTCTTCGAGTGAGCACAGAAGGTGTGTCTTTCTGTGTAGCCTGTGCCTTGTTTGTAATGAGGGTTAATTATGCCCATTGAGACTGTGGTTGTTACGTGAAGCATCCTATGAGCTACCCTTGTGGGTATGCTGGTTCCTTCTACATCTGGCACTGTGACAAATGCTTCAGCTTTGGCCGGTCCTTTGGCTGAGGTTTCTGTACACATATGCTATGTGGATCGTTCACCTAACGAGTTGGTCAACCTATCGCCTGCGGAAGTGGAGTCCTTCCTAGCCTCTATCTCCATTGACGACATCGGAGATTTCCTGCAGGACCGAGACTATTGCTGAATTACATCTTTGGCATTTTTTTACTTCAAATTCTACATTTTATTTTTAATTTGGCCTGTCTGTTGACCTGTCTTGTCAACTTCAACATTTTATCCATTTTATATTTTAAAATGCTTTTAGTGTTTAGCTTTAGGGTATTGTAGTTTCAGGTCTTGAACTTGGCACTCTTGTCCTGATAATGGGGATGGTGTTGTGGGGTCATTTTAGATCCTTGCTTGGCTGAGGCCTGTGGTCTGTGCCCTTTTATCTAGATACAGGCTTCATTTTCATTTATTCATTTTAGCACAACCTGCTTTTAGCGGGGATGTTTTATTTTCCCTAATCAGGTGCTATTCTTCAAACGTGGTGGTATTGTTTTCAGTGAACAACATTTTTACAGTATATCTCTGCAAGGCTGCCCATCACGGTACATGATAATCTATCTAGTATTATTGCCACAAGAGTGTGCAGACAGCCCAACACTTAGACACTTATTCATCTTGGAGGGCCAAACTTATGAGTTTGCTTCTCTGCCTTTCAGTCTCTCATCCGTGCCTTGGTGCTCCACCATAGGTTTTGAGACCTGCTGTGGAACATCTGGTCCTAAGCAGTACAGCTGATAGTCTACCTGGATGATATTCTCAGTATGGCTCAGTGCTAGGAGAAGACCCAAACGCATCTTCAAACAACATGGCACGTTATGGAAAGTCTGGGGTTTGTCATCAATGTGAGGAAGTTGTTGTTGACACCCTCTCAAACTATTACCTTTCTAGGGGTTGCCATAGATTTTTGTCAGGCTACTCTGGCAACAATCAGGCACGAGCTCCACAAGACGCTCACAAAAGAATGGACCTCCTTGACACAAGCAGCATGCATGGTGGGACTCCTCGTCTTGTCAATTCAGACTATGCATCTTTCTCAGCCCTCTGCGTTACAGGGCCCTTCAATGAATGAAGGTGCAATACCTCTGAAGAGATGCAACATACTCAGAGATGGCTTCATTGACAGGGGAGGTCAAAGAGGAATTGAAATGGTGGCTCATGCATGTGGAGGCGTGGAACAGAAGAGCGATTTTCAGTTCACACCCAGACATCACTAAGAGACGAATGACAGGAAAGAAGGCTCGGGTGCTCGCTGCAGCGAGTTATCTACAGGAAAAAAGTGGTCCTCTTGGTGGTTACTCATCAACTGTCTCAAACTCTTGGAGGGTTCATTTGCAGTACAGTGTTGGACCAAAAAGAAGACAAAATGCTGCATGTTGTTGAAGTTGGACAACGTGACAGCTGTACTTGATATCAAGCAACCCGGCAGGATACCCTCGAGGGCATTGGCAGAACTGGCCAAGAGTTTTTGGCACTTTTGTCCGGAACATCTCATTAGTCATGGAACATCTCCCCGGCAAGGGAAGCTTAAAGGCGGATTGGAATTCCAGTTATCTCCAAGACTCACGCCTATGGAAACTTTACCTGTTGATTTTCAAAGCCTTCACCAAGGGATGGGGTCCTTTTTCGGTAGATCTGTTTGATTCTTGGCTGGACCACAGGTTGGAGAGATTCTTTAGCTGAAAACCCGATCCCATGGCGGGGGCAACGGATGCGTTTCTTCAGGACTGGAAACAGGAGAGGGGCTACGCCTTTCCCCTGTTCATGCACCTGTCAGCACAGGTGAGGCACCAAGTAGTGGATCTTGTGGTAATAACCACAATTTGGAGATTGTAAGTCTAGTATAAAGTTCTTTTGGAACTTTCTTAAGGTTCTCCAATCCTTCCCCCCAGTCCCAGATCTTCGCCTGGATACTCAAAGGAACCCTCACCAACTGGTATCCACAGGTCAGTTCTCTTTTGGTGTGGAAGATTACTGGGCATGATGGAATGTCCCAGGACTTTCGCAGTGAGATTGATGCCTCGTATCAAAGGCATTGGTAGACGCCATCACCAAGAGATATCGCTCGGCATGGTCGAAATAGTTGGGTTGGTGTCTCCAGAGGGAACTGGATCCCATGGGATCAGGAATTGTTTGAATTCTGAATTTCTTGTCATCCCTTGCATCAAAAGTTATGGCCTATAGGTCTGTTAACACTTTTCATTCAGTTATATTTTCTGGACATCCCCCCATTGAAGGCTATCAAGTTGGGGAACGTTTAGTCTGAATTTATGAGAGGCATAATCCTTTCATTGCCACCAGAGCCAAGGTATTCAGTTCTTTGGGGTGTGAATATTATCCTCAACCTCTTCCTCTCTTCGAGAAATAGTAAGTACCTTTCCAGGAAGGAACTTTCGGGGAAACTGGCTATGCAGCTGTGCCCTATACACTGTAGGAGTTTCCTACGTTAAAGCACTGGACATTACAGGTCGAGTGTTCACCTTGGATGGGATTACTTTTCATGTGTCTAGATGCACAAAGTGTAACTCACGGCTAATCTGTTACCCCGCATTTGATGACCACCCAAAGTTGTGTGTTGTAAGGTATAGTAAGCCGTACAAGACCCTGACAGAGGATTTCAGGCCTCCTGGTGAATGACAACTTCTAAATGCCTTGTGGAAGCCGTTCCATGCAATCTCCTCCCATAACATTGCTAGATGGGTTAGATGGGTGATGCAGAAGGCTGGGATTGACATTTCCAAATTTGGTGCTCATTCTGCTAGAGGGGCCATGGCACTTAAAGCCTCAAAGTATCAATTTCCCTAGGGATTTTGTGATCAGTTATTTCTGGTATACCATTATGACCAGTATTGATATGGAATAGTATTGGTTAATATTATTGTATATACATGTAATGGGACTTCTCTGAAGCCAGATTAATTTCTGGAGGCTTGATTCTTCTCCAAGGAATGAATCAAGCATTCGTGGGAGAAAGAATGGGCCTTGGTCGGGTGAAGAAAGAGAGGGGATGAACACAGAGAAAGGGCTATGAGGAGACTTACTTGTGTTGATTGGATAATGTTCTGTTGTTTCTCTTTGCCTAAGGTACATGGGAAAAGATAGTTTTTGATGGTATTGTGATATGGCTGCTGTAAAATAAAGTGAAGAAAGCTAAGCATAACACCTGCTTGCGTGTCCCTAATAGAATTGAAACTTACCGTTAGACTATCTAGGACATTTTTAATTCCCTACACCAATAAAACACCCAAATTGTTCTGTACGTTGAATGCAATTTCTTATCAAATATACCAGTAAAAATGGTGTTATAGTCAAATCTATGATTACAATTGGTTGTTTAGCAAGTACTTTCATATATTGTTTTGTTTATTTTTACAGTTCACATTCAACAAAACTTTTGGGAATATGCTTTTATGATAATGTTGTAATGTCTCTTGCATGGCTCTGGATAATGTGTTCCACTGTTGTGTGTCAGACTAATGGCAAAATTAGGATATGTGTCTGCAGATTTTTGATTTTGCCTCAGTTAACACAACAATTGATGTCGGATGAGCTCTGCGGCACTTACTTGCAAGGCAGGCAGAGCTATGTGAGCTGTTCAAGGACGAGGCCAGGAAACATGGCCAGGTGATACAGAAAAGGCTATATGACATCGGAGATAAAGCGTGCAAACTGATAGCATGGTTAGACAGAAGAGACCAAAAACAAAAGGGAGTTAGTGAGATAGTGGACGAGCAGGGAAGGTCCAGACGGTCGAAGCCCAGAAATAGCAGAGGCATTTGCCTCCTACTATGAGAGGCTATATACATGTAGGACCACTATGACAGATGAAAATTATGACAAATTGCTTAAAGATGTGACCCTACTGTCCCTCACAGCAGTATAAAGGGAGTCACTGGAATGGGAACTAACTGCAGAGGAAATAGGACAGGCAATCAGATCCTTACAATCCAGAAAGGCAGCTGGCCCAAACAGGCTCCCAGTGGAGCTATACAAGGGGCTGAAAAGTAGAGTGACTCCACATTTTACCAAAATGTACCACAAGGCATTGAATACCCAGCATCTGCCGGAAGACCAGAGGACAGCAACTATAGTGGTCATACCTAAGGAAGGGAAGCCTGCAATGTAATGTGCGTCATATAGGCACATATCCTTACTGAACGTGGAGACAAAGGTACTAGCCAAGGTGTTGGCCACCCGGCTGCAATCTGTGATCACCTCTATAGTCCATCCTGGTCAATCAGGTTTAAAACCCTGTAGAAGCACCTGGCTTAACATTCATTGACTATATGGAGTGCTTTATATGACACAGCTGCAGGGGGGTGGGGGAAGGTGCCCAGACAGCCCTCTTAGCCCTAGACGCCAAAAAGGCAATTGACAGTCTGGAGTGGGGATACATGTTTGCAATACTTCATAGACTGGGATTTGGCCCACTGCTTTGTGCCTGGGTTAAGCTGCTCTACCAGAAACCACTGGCGAGGGTGAGAGTAAATGGGGTTACTTCCTGCACCTTCGAATTGCAGAGGGGAACTAGACAAGGGTGCCCGCTTTCCACTAAGCTATTTGCATTGGCCCTAGAACTGCTTGAGGCCTGGATCCGGCAGGACCCTCTGATTAGGGGGATCGAGGGTGGGAGCAGCGTGTCTCACTATACGCAGATGATGTACTACTATATGTCACGGATCCAGTTCTCTACATAGACAGGCTACTGCAAATCTTCCGCATCTTCTGAGAATACTCTGGGTACAATATTAACTGGAATAAATCCCTGCTATACCCATTAGCGGGGGGACCCCTACTCTGCTTCCCTGTGCCAACATTCCTGTGGCACCCGGTGGTTTTAAATACCTGGGGATATACATAAGCAGAGACCCGTAATAATTCCTCTGGTAAAATATGTCCACTCAGGTGGAAAGACTAGAGAGAGATGTAGAACACTGGCGACTACTACCGTTGACATTAATGGGCAGGGTGGCTCTGTACAAGATGATGACCTTGCCCCTGCTACTATACATATTTCAGAACACCCCGGTGGTGATTCCTAAAGGGGTCTTCCTGAAAATCAACCAGACCCTTAAATCTCTGTTATTGGCAGGGGGATCCCTCCACATAGCGCTGAGGAAGCTTCAGAGGGGGACTTATGAGGGAGGTCTGGCCATTCCAGATGCCTGGATGTACTACTGCGTGACCCAGCTGGTGGTGATCAATGAGTGGGCCTTTGCGGAGCCCGCAGAGCCAGCCTATAGAGTGGATTGGGGAGCGATAGGCATCTTGGGATATGAGAAAGTCCTGTACAGCCAGTGGGGAGCCCTGGACTTACCGACTCATACCTTGACTGTAATGCGAGCATAGAGAGAAGCAAATTATTACCGGGAGGAGGGGGAGGTGCTGTCTGCATGTGCCTCACTCTGGACCGGAGACTACCTGAAGGAAGTGAGTGTGATGAAGGGGTTCTCTAGATGGGCTTTGATTGGGATAGAACACCTGGGAGATGTGTGGAAGAACACTGCCATGATATCCTTTGAGGATCTACAGACTGAGTTTGCCCTACAAGACGCGGAAAGATATAGATACCTGCGACTGTGTCACACGCTTCGTAGCCACATACACATGGGGAGCAAATCAAAAACATGACACTGCTAGAGGATAGGCTTCCCACAGAAAAGCTGCCAGAGCAGGCAATCTCGACAATCTATAGGAAACTGTCCAACAACTCCCCTAATCTGAATGCGAGGCTGAGGGTGGCATGGGAGGAGGACGTAGGTCCCATGGATGATGGAGAATGGGCGGACATCGTGAAAAGGGCTAGAGAAATTGCAATTTGGACCTGTGTCCCATTGGTGCAGCTTCGGATACTGCACAGGTCTTATTTTTCCCGGGTGCGACTGCAGCAGATGGGGCACGCCCCGTCGGATCTATGTGTGGGAGGGTGTGAGATGCTGGGGACATTCTACCACATACTATGGTCCTGCCCACAGATACTGGTGTTTTGGATGGAAGTGGCGGATGAGATGTCACGTGTGATAGGAGGCACGGTCCTGATGGACCCCAGATGGCTGATCCTCTCGATTCCTGTGGAAAAGGTATGGAAAACCCCCCCAACTTATATGGCTGAGGTTAGCAGCGGGAGTGGCAAAGAGGAATATGGCCAGGGCATGGGGAGCATCCACCAGACCGCGGGGGATTGGGTGGCAGATGTGGACTTATACTGTAGGTCCGAAACAGTGGTCTACCAAAGTAGGGGATGTCCAGCGAAATGGGAAAAGAAAAGGAATGCAACCCAGGGCATATGAGGAGGAGGAGAGGGTCTAAAGAGGGGAGGGAGGCTGCAAGGGATATAGAGATTAGTCTCCTTAACCTCAGGTGGGGGGAAGCAGAGGAGTGCTAAGTGGGATTCGTTGCCCAAAACTCCTGAAAAGGTTTAGTATTCGGTTACACCTATTTACTAACTTCACTGTCTCTGATGTTTATATGCACTGTATGCCATGCAGTGTTAAATAAAAAGATTTCCAAAAAACAAAATATGTGGCTGAGTCACAGTTCCCTTGTTTCAAGTTTAGCAGTTCCATATCAACTCTATGAAGGTACACCCAAATAAGACAAAACAAAAAGCACTTTTGACTAGTTTTCAGAGAATGGGGAGGGACAGTAGTCAGCACCTTTGCCCATATTGCCAAAAAAGTGATTGATATATGGCCGCTGAACTGGGACTGGAATCGTTACATTGATGGTTATTGATGGAGAAGTAGCCAGGCATTGTGCCGCCAGTGGTGAAGTAACTTATTTAGATTGTGTCGTCGGAGCCTAAACCATAATAATGCAGAAATCTTAATACTAAATAATGACAAGCTACCTCTCTCAAATATCTCATGGACTCATTCACCTGATCAACTTCCCCCCACTAGACATCGTTCACAATGTTTGTGTCCTGTTTGATGCGCAACTACCTTTCATTGTTCAAATTCAAATGGCAATCAAATGAATAAACTATCACTTATATGCTATAAAATCCCCCGCCCTATTCATCCATCATAGAAAACTACTGGTCCTATTAAGACTATAATATTGCCTTGAAATATACCCAAGTCTCCCAAACAAAGACATCTGCAAATACAGCATGTCCAAAACTGAGACAAAAAATTATCTTTGGTCTGGAAGAAAACAACCATGTTTCTCCTTCAGGTCACAACTATCTTGACTATCTATAAATCACCGCACTTGGGGTCCTTTATCTCATGTGGAAAGTCATCAATACAAAAAAGTGGATACATATCAGACCTTTTCAAGTTTCTGCAAACATCAACTGTGCTACGTTCCTCCTTAGAGTGCAAACTGATCATCACAAAATAGAGACTAAAATGATTTAAAAGCAAGGTCCAAAAAAAGGGTGGGAGGAAAAATTAGAACAACCTTCCTATAGAAATCAGATCACTGAGCGGCTGTCCATGTTTTAATACATTCCTAAAACAAATGCTAAGCTAAAGACAATAACTTTGCCCTTCAATGCTACTTCAGAAGGCTTAATAACTCTCAACCTGCATCCTTTCCTCTGCTCTCATACCAATGAGATCTCTACTGTATGACCATGCAGTCCCTTCAAATGTCTACAAAGATAACCAAAACACTGATTGAGAATACAATGCAATATTATAACAAATATATTAAACTGAACAATTGAGTTTTTTTTGGAAATCATGGTATATTAGAGGTTTAAGATGGGTGAACCAACTATTTGAGGATGTTTTTCCTCTTTCTTTCGAACAACCACAACATCTTTTTTCTTTTCCGTCTTCTTTTGCCAAGAAATATTGTATTTTAATAAATATTGTAAATGGATCTTATCAAAAAGTTATATTGCAACAATCGTCTAATATTCATTCTTCTCAAATTAAAGATCTTCTGCTAGAAGACCCATAAGCTTCTCACATTTATCAGCTAATTACTGCCCCTCCTGAGAAAAAACCTAAATCTACAATAAAATTACAGTGGGAGAAAGATTAAGAATCCTTTTCGACTTCTTTATTGAATAAAATGAGGATTAAAATACGGAAATCCGCCAGAGCAGCTAATGCAGTCCAAACTTTGTTCTTTCTTTACAGAGAATGAATCCTAATTTTTCGTCCTCTTGTTGGTCCTGTACTGCACCAGTTTCAGATCTTAAATATATGTTGTTTGATTGTCCTTTCACATTTCAATTTTGAGTAAGAGTATGGCACCAGATAAATATTATATTTAATACCCAGATTACTTTAAGTTGTTCAAATATATTTTTAGGAAGTTTTGTGGAAGGATGGCCTCAATCTCAAAAGAACAATATTTTAATTTTGGATTTACTATTAACCTTTGCATTTAAATAAATTACTAAATCTTTTTTGAAGGATTCTTCAAAATTATCCTTTCAAGCTTGGTGGTACGGTGTATATTATAATCATAGACTTGATTGAGATTATGTTCCCCTGATATCCCTTGCCATTAAAAGAGATATGCTATGGATTCCCATTACAAATTACTTAAACTCTTTGGCTTACACTTCATGCACTCACTTTCCTAGAATTGAAGAGGTTTCTAAACCTCCATGAATTGTCTTTTGGTACCGTTTTATTTGTTATCATATTTTCTTTCTAATTTAATATTTATATGTAATGGATATATATTCGTCATGTTTTGCATCAATACACAAGCTGTTTTCTTTTCTTAAGAGAGAATTTTCTATTCTAACTGAGCTGTTAGTATTTTATTTACTTAAATTATCAGATGTATTTTATACATTCAGATTATTGTATTAACTATTAATAAACTTTTCTTTTTGAAATTAAAAAAAGTACAATACATTCACCTTTCTACTATGCATGTCCTGACACCATTCTCACTCTCTATCCATGCGTTCTGCTTCCCTCCTCTATCCAAGTTCTCACCTATTTTAAACAGATATCTCATATGATAGGTTTACCTCTCCATCTGCATTCTCCTTCCTTTAAACAGGCTGTTCCTACAGTATTTGTAATGTCAGTGTTTCAATGTGCTAACATTAGAAACCGACTTGTATTTTTTACTATTGTATAATAAGAAACAGACCTGGGCGGAACTCGGGGAATTTCACTCTGTGGAATTCCATGGAGTTACCCAAGCGCTCCACGAGATTCTATGGAATTATGCCACAGGTAGAAAAATGTTCTTCCTGTAGTTTGTGCTATTATTTCACCTCAGTAGAGCATTCTGTGCTCAAAATCAGAGCAAACGCACCATGCAGTGCAGAAGGGTGCAGCCATTTTTTTACCTGCTTCTGATTCTCTTCCTGGCCTACAGTGCTCATACCTTGTCCTTTTCTGTTTCTACCTAATCCTTCTCCATCTCATCACCGCAATCTCGTTCCCACCTTCTATTTAATTATTTTCATCACTATCTGTCTTTTCCTGTGTGCATTTACATTTCTGTTTGTGTTTTTCATGATGTTTTTGTACTTTGTTTTTATTTCCTGACCTGTTCTGTCCTCCTTCTGTTCTTTTTTTATTTCCTATCTCACTCTGAGCCCCTCCTCCGACATGCAGACAGCAGCAATGCCAGTGCCACCCACACCCCTTGGGGCCCAAAAGGCAAGAAGAGGTGCAGCCCTGCCCCATTTTCAGAGAGGCGAAGGTGGTTGTGCTAATCTTTTGTGTCCAGTGCTACCTTCTCCGCATATTGGCAGCAGGTGAAAGGCCGGGCAAACGTTATGCCTTGCAGGAGCATCAGCTGCTTTGGGGGAGAGTGGGATCAGTGGTGTGCCTCAACACAGGGCTGTGGTGCACAGAGCAGCAGCTCATGCACCGCTGGAATGACATTCTGGACCTGGAGCAGGACCAGCTCATGTTGCTAGGTGTGGAGGTTGTGTGGCTCGGTTAGTACTATTTATTTTTGTTTTCTAATAATTCTAATTTTTGTTTTCAAATAGTTTACATGATAATTGTCTCTCTCTCTCTCTCTTTCTTTCTCTCTCTCTCTCTCTCTATATATATATATATAATAATGTTCTGTTTATGTGTTTTCTAATTGTGAAAATAAATATTTTGCACTCCGGTTAATAAGTGTGCATATCCATTTTTTACAATGTAAGTATATATGGAACTATGCACTTTTAGCATCCGAGAGTCCTTGCAGTTGTGTCCACTGTCTTTCCTCTGAAAGAAGTGAGCATGCAATATAGTTTTATGCCAGGGTTAACCATCTATACACTTTGCTGAGTGCATCAGGGTACAGAATTATTAAAATTGACTCCACGCAGTGCAGGGCAGAAAACGTGATGCATTGCATCAAAGGGAGAGGGCAGGAATGCAACTTATTTTTAAGTGTTAATTTATCAAGATATGTCTCATTCCTGCAACCAAGTGCTACCTAACACGCCAATGCAGGCACCCTCATGCCATGGTGCAAGGGTGCTACATACATTACACAACACCCTGGATTGTTTGTGGAGGAAGGGGACACCCCCCTGCACAAAAACACTCCTTATAGGCAAGGCCAACACAAATGACAGACCCTTGCTAAATGTAGCTCCTGGGCTGAGAGTAGGGGGTGCATGGTGTCAGCCTGACAAAGAGGGTGTTGTACCATAGGAATGGAGTGGACGTCAAATGACTGATACTGTCTGGATTCTGTTCCAGCATGAGCTATCCAGGTGCTCAGCACAAGCATGGGCTGAATTAAGAAGTAAAGAAGTAATGCAGACTCCTGTCCTGTCACTATTAAGAAAGTAGTATATCAGAGGGTTAGCATTCTTCTATGTGCCTTTATGTAGCTCATACAGTCCCAATCTCCCCGATGTGTAGTATGCATTGCAAAGGGAGACTGACTTGACGCATGAAAGGAGGCAGAGAAGCAAAGGTCATTTGCGTGAGTTGTCCTAAATGTACTTTTAGCTTTCAGAAACTAGGAATATGCTATCTCATTTAGAAAGTACAACATTGTGTCTGTCAACATTTTTGTTAGTAATCATTTTTTAATCTTCTTTATTTCTTACATAAGCAGCCACAGGTAAAAGGGTGAAGGAGCTGCCACCACCAGTGCCGCAGTGGGTGCAACTACCACCACCATCAGTGCCAATGACAATGGTTCTACTGGCCCCAGTGTTGTTTATATTATTTCTTACTTTTACCTCTCCCCATTAGTAAAATAATGTGGCTTTGTGTATTTTCACACTATCTACTTTTTTTTAACTCCCCTATCTAATGTTTGCTATCCCAGCATTTTCCTGTTTTTCAATATTTCCTGTTTCTGCAGGTGACTTTCTCCTGTCTATAGCTTTCTTCTGCTCTCTTTTTTAGTTAGCTTTCCCTCGCCCCTCTGTTATATGTTTTGTGGTACTGTGAGACTAAGAGAATAGATGTTTGGTACCATGAAGAAGATCACAGCCCCAAGTAAGCTGTTATTCACCAAACATGTTGGTTGAGAAGACTTTCTTGATGAAACAATCAAAAAGAAATAGAAAGGCCATGGTCATGGACTCCCAATTTTGTGTTTTTGTATACTTTTTTCTAGCAGCACAGACCACAAGTGCCTTCACCAGTGGCAGCAGCCAGACAGGAAGTGGGAAGGAGGAGCCCCAGGAGGTCAGGGGGGGAAGCAGTCCCAGCTGTGCAGGGGCAAGTGGTAAGTTACCTTGCTTGCTAGTTGACAATAATTGTTTGTTAAGTGAGACTGCTATCCCATCACTTCCTACCAACAACTTTTCGCTATCTAACTGCAGCATGGTTCAATTCGGCACTGCAGTAAAATGATCATCTGCTTCAGTTAACAGTGCAACATTACGAAGTCTGTAATGCATTTCAAACCGAAAACAAGGTGTATTTCCAGTGCCCAATCAGTCACCTACTACTAGTACTTCACTTTATCATTCTTTCCCTCTGTAACAGCCTACCAAAAAATTGCAAATTCCATCTCAGCATGTGCTACATTTTTCTGCCCAAGTCACTTCTGTTACATGGCTTGTGCCATGACAGCTTTATGCCTGTTCCATTTTTTTTATTTCTTCATTCGTCAAACAAAGTGACTAAACAGAATCATAGCACATGATCACTGACACCCAGTGATTTTATAGCTAAACCTCTACCTAACTTAATCCCTCTAACTTACCTTTCAGAAGATTAACTTTTCCTACTGCCAATTGAAGGTATTTTTTGAAAATAATGTGTGGTTGAGGCCAGGGTGTAATGTGCAACTAAGTGACTGATTTTGAGTTTGGTAGATGGGATACTGTGTGACAAACATGCCATATAAAATATATACCATTCCATGTACTGCAGTGCATCATTTATAATCTCTGTACTGTCTACTTATGGCATTCCGGATATCCATTGTACATCATGTATGTAATGGAGTATTCAATCTGCGTCTTCTAAGTTTGGAGTAGGCATAGAATTAAAGAGGCAGCCAGAAAAGAAGGGCAGTGCCATTGGAATTCATTAGAATAAGATATTAAATTATCCATTACAGCTGCCTCAAAAAGATGTTGCAGAGTAGCAGCCCCACTAGCATGCCTCTACTAAAGCTGCAGATATGCTATCACGCATACTATTATCTATGGAGCATAATCACCTTACTCATTAATGAGAGGTAATTACACACAACACTTCTGTTTTGCTTTCCTATAAAATCTTATAAATGAAAATCATTTTGAATGTGGTGGTATTCTGGGTTAATTCCTTGAATTCTGCGCTCATGTTATGTGGTGCATATGTTGGGAATACTTGGCCCTATGACTAATCATATCAAAAATGTCAATGACCTTAGTGGGCCAACTGTGTTCTGCTACTGTGCCACTATTAAAAAGTGTTTGCTCTGAGCATTCCATGTTGTGTTATTAATTTTTGTTTTTTCTTGATAGAGCTATTTCTGCTGCTGGAGGTCACCTATCATGGCAGGGGATAGCCGCTCGCTGATACTTACCGGGGCAGCCTATCTAGGGAATGAAAAAAAGAAAGATAGGGATGGGAGGCACTGTCTTGATGTGCTTTAAGTGAATGGGGAGGCTTCTTTTGTGCACACTGGTCCAACTCTTATTCTGTCTATACATGTGAAAAATGGTCAGACAGCCAATATATAAAAGTTCCTCCATCTATATCTATTTTTTTGCATAGCAGTTTGACAATAATGCAAAGGTTCCATTGTGGCCTACTAAGTCAGGGGAGTAGAATTCATCCTCATACTCAGGGGGTTTGCCCAAAAGTTGGTCAGCTACCGCACTTGAGTTTGACCAATTGCCCTCACCCTTATCTTGTGCTGTTCAGAAACAGCATTTTCTTGTGGTATGAAGTGTTGGCTCACTTTAGTTATGGTCAATATCTGTGTGTTGAGGAGAGAGGCTGGCTCTTCTGACAGTGTCAGCTGTGCCAGCTGCATTAAACGCTCATACAAAAGACACACTGGCTACCGGATAAGTCAGATACTTTATTACCAGCCTGCTGAGCTCTGGCCATTGGTACATCTTCCCATGCCAATAGAACAATGAGTTTTGACCAAGGTAGATATCTTTTAGGTCATCCAGATAGTCTTGCACCATCTTCTGAATGATTATTGATTCTGGCACTTTTGACCTCTGGTGCTTTCACCTCAGCACTACTACTTAAAACCAAGCCATTGCAAAGGTTGAGTCTGATTCTTCTGTTGCTGGTATTGGCTGCTGTGAGACATTGCTGCCCTCTCTGGAGGCTGAAGACTGCATGCCAGAATGTCTTCCCGGGCCTCTAACTTCTAGCCATTCTTCTTCTAGGTTTCTTGCTTGATCAACAATCCAAATCTTGTATTGTGAAACATCCCCTTCTGAAAAAGGAATCAAAATGACCAGTATTTCTTTGTAGGGTGGATCAAGTATTGTGGCACAGATGTGTACTCTTTGGAGAACATGATCTCTCTTTGCAACCTTGTATTAGCTGCCAAGCTAAGGATTAAGCTCTGAACCAACTCATATGCTTCTTCCTTCATACTGGTGAGCTTTTGCAACACCTTTTTTAACTAGTCCTGTGGCAGATGCAATAACCGGATTGCTTAGCTCATCGTACTGTCCGCCTTGCTGACTTTCCTTGTGAAAACCTCAAAAGGAAGCAACATTTGAGACAGGCATTTCACTAGACCCAATTTGTCCATCTACCTGGTTTTATTTCTTCCTCTTTGAAGGGCATAGTCAGTGATCGGTCTGTACTGTTCAAACACACAGACAGTTCGGTTGATGTCAGAAGGCATTTCAGATGTGGTTTTGTGCAGCACACTGCAGGTAGTTGTGAGGTAGCTTGTGTTCCGTGTGCAGAGCCCTGTGTCTAACTTCTGAGGATCGCGCCGGTGTATTGTACTGCACCTGACCGTGCCGAAGGCCAAAGCTGTGGGAGCCGCTAGTCAAGGAAAAGCAAAAAGCGGCAAGGAGAAGGAGGGAGTGCGTGCACAATCTCCAGGGCTGCTGTGCCCATGTGGAGTGGGTGACATCTGAGGTGGCTTAAGGCAGAAGGGGAGGTATTTTTAAACTTGCTGCCGCCAGACGCCATACCACCACACTGTTACACTGATGCTTCCCTGTACTGCTGTACTGCAGAGGGGCCACACTTCTGTCACAGACTCTGCCCCAGATTTTGCCCCTTTGGCTTTTTGTGTGGGCTTGTATTGGGCTTTCATTGGGCTCTTATTAGAGGAACTTAAAACTCAGAGCCTTGGCTCAACCACACGTTGCAACATGTAGTAGGTTGAGTTTCAACGTGCTGGCACCTCCTATATGAGGCCTTTAACCAATACTCTCTTAGCACCCTCAATGAACTTCAACTGCTTTGGGGATTTAAAAGAAAGACTGAAAGGAGTGAACAGTCTTCTGCCGGTGGCCAGTGTGTTGCTGATTGTCTTTTTTTTTTTTTTTAGAAAGTCCTGCACAATCAGGTTGATGCAATTTGCCAAACACAGGAGCCTGAAATATCGTCCATCTGTCATAGCCTGTACTATACTACTGCCATTGTCCGTGACAACAAATCCAATTCTGAGACCTCTGGGTCGAAGCTATTCAAACACTTTGCTGTTAAAGTCTTCCAAGATGTTTGCAGATGTATGAGATTTCTCCATGACGAACATCACTACTGTTGCATGGTGCCAAAGTCCTTAAAACTTTCATCAGTGTTGGGACCTGCAGACAGTTCTTGCCTAATCCCACAAAAGAGAACTGGTGTGCAATGATAAACATGTAATCAGTTGCTTGACAACTGGTTCACATGTCTGTCATCAAGTGGATAGTCTGAACAGCAGTCTGCTGTATAGCTTGGCCAACCAATTGCAGCACATCATAATGCAGCGCTGGAACAGCAACTATGGTAAATAAGGCCTCGCTGGTACCTTCCATTTTGGGCAGATGGCCACCACAAATTCTAAAAATCTCACTCCTTCCACAAAAGAATAAGGGAGGAGGTCTAGCACTAACATTTTTGCCAGCTTCCCATTTCATAAACGTGCTGTTGGGTGGTTCCATTCATAGGGCTCCTCCTGCTTAAACATGCCCGTAATAGTAGCTTCGATTTATTTTATTTTATTTTACTAACACAGGTGACTTCCCAAGAGAATCAGGAAGTGGTAGACTCAATGTGCGTCTTGGGGGAATTGTTGTATGGGGTGGTGTCTGCATCTGAGTCTTGTGCCATTTGGTGATTGCTGATGCAAGTGATGCTGGCACACTTCAGGGGACAGGGATGCTTTATGTAAAGCTGTCATTCTTTTTTTCCTCATCACTTTCTTCTATAACCATGAACAGACTACACAAAATGGCCACTGGCCACATGTTCAAACAACAACAAACAAGAAGACATGGACAGCAAACAACACAGCAGTCCTATGGCAAAAGCACACTGGCTGGCTACACAAAATGGCTCCTGGCCACATGTTCAAATAACAACACGCAAGAAGGCAGGGTGTATAGGGACAAATGGATTACCCAAAATGAATTCTGGTATGTGCCTAGGACAGACAGGGTGAGGAGGGAAAAATGGAATAACCCTGAAGAAAAGTCAGATGATATTGGTGTGCGCCTATGGCAGGCTGTGGGTGCCAGCGATAATGGAATAATCCTTGGAAAAATGAATGCTAGTGTTCACCTATGGCAGGCAGGGGCCACTGGCCACATGTTCAAACAACAACAAACAAGAAGACATGGACAGCAAACAACACAGCAGTCCTATGGCAAAAGCACACTGGCTGGCTACACAAAATGGCTCCTGGCCACATGTTCAAATAACAACACGCAAGAAGGCAGGGTGTATAGGGACAAATGGATTACCCAAAATGAATTCTGGTATGTGCCTAGGACAGACAGGGTGAGGAGGGAAAAATGGAATAACCCTGAAGAAAAGTCAGATGATATTGGTGTGCGCCTATGGCAGGCTGTGGGTGCCAGCGATAATGGAATAATCCTTGGAAAAATGAATGCTAGTGTTCACCTATGGCAGGCAGGGGCTGCGTAGGATTATGGAATAATCTTTAAAAATGAATTCTGGTGTGTGCCTATGGCAGGCAGGGGATGCAGGGAGAAACTGAATAATCATTAAGAAGTTGATGCTAGTGTGATGCTGGTGTGCGCCTATGGCCAAAGTGGCCCATGGCAGGCAGGGGGTGCAGGGAAAAATCAAATAATGTAAACAAATTAATTGCTGGTGTCTCACTAGTGACTATGAGAACTCCTTTGGGATGCAAGGAGGTGCAGAGGAAATGGAAAAAATACATATAATATATTATAACATCCTATAATATAACATAATATAATATAATAAAAACACTGTGCATATCTACTACAAGCAGCCACAAGCACATTAAACATATATCAGGAAAAAAAGTAAAAATAAAATGAACAAAAAAGATAAAAAGACATAGACCTCTTCTATCAATAACCCTAGAAAATGGCTTTGAAAACTGGAACAAAAGGATTGAACACACTGACTGGCTACACATAATGGCCACCAGCCACATGTTCAAACAAGCAAGAATGCATAGAAAAAAAGAACAATGTAGGTCTGTGACAAAAGTGCACTTGCTGGCTACACAAAATGCCTGCTGGCCACATGTTCGAACAACAACAAGCAAGAAGACGTGGACACATACAGGCCTATGACAAAAGTACACTGGCTGGCTACACAAAATGGCCAGCAGACACATGTTTAAACAACAAGCAAGAAAGCATGGACAACAAAGAATACATGCAGGTCTATGGCAAAAGCGCAATGGCTGACTACACAAAATGGCCACTGGCCACATGTTCAAACAACAACAAACAAGAAGACATGGACAGCAAACAACACAGCAGTCCTATGGCAAAAGCACACTGGCTGGCTACACAAAATGGCTGCCGGCCACATGTTCAAATAACAACACGCAAGAAGGCATGGACAGCTAAAAGCATATGCAGGCCCATGGCAAAAGAACACTCACCAGGTACACAAAATGGCAGCTAGCCACACATGTTCAAGCAACAATAAAGATGGCAGAGACAACAAAGAACACATGCATGCCTTTGGCAAAACCACACTGGCTGGCTACACAAAATGGTCACTGGCCACATGTTCAAACAACAACACGCAAGAAGGCATGGACAACAAAGTACAAAGCACACTGGTTGGCTACACAAAATGGCCGCCAGCCACAACTTAAAACAACATCAATTAAGGATGCATGAGCAACAAAGAAAACATGCAGGCCTAAGGACATTTACTACACAAAATGGCCACCGGCCTCATGGCATGGAGAGCAAAGACAAAATGCTGCCCTATGGCAAACACACACACACATATACTCGCACTTGCCAGATAAAAAAAATGTCCACTTGGCCAGCAAACAAAGGAGGCATGGTAAAAAAAAAGGAAACACTACCATTGATTCAGCAAAAAAAATTCTACATCAACACATGTCCTCCCAAGGCATCAAAATATGACACCACCAAAATGCACTTTTGTGCAGAAAGAAATGTGAAATACAAAAAAAACACAATTTGTATTTAATCCAATACCATCCAATGGTTTAAAACAACATATACCATAGAACACAGAAACAATTGTTTGGTATACCCAGTGCCTAGTCTGGATAGATAGCCCATGGGCAGACTAGGACACATGGTAAAATAACATGACCCCATCGCCATCATAAACTCCATCTACCCTGGATCCCCCATAGACCCCTGCCCACATCACATCTACAGTCTAGGAAGAGAAGCAACTGTAAGCCCTCTCACAGACATCCTCAACACCTCCTTCACCACAGCCACCGTCCCTGAAACTTGGAAGCACGCTGAAGTCAAGGCACTCCTGAAGAAACCCTCAGCCAACCCCATTTAATCCAAAAACTACCGCTCCATCTCACTTCTCCCCTTCTCTGCCTTCATATGTGGTGTTCCCTAGGGCTGCTCCCTTAGCCCCACCCTCTTCAACACCTACATGACCCCACTAGCAAACATCGCCCGCACCCATGGACTCAACATTATCTCCTATGACAATAACACTCAGCTCATCCTATCCCTCACAGAGGATGCCATCACCACAAGGGCCAACTCCCAAAACACCATGACCAACATGGATACCTGGATGAAGGCCAACTGCCTTAAAGTAAACTCGGAGAAAACAGAGGTCCTCATCTTTAGAAACAGGCCCTCCCCTTGGACCGACACATGGTGGCCCCTAGCACTCGGCCCACCAGCCATGCTTAGAACTTCAGAATCATACTAGACACTCAACTAACCATGAAACAACAGATTATTGCTGCCTCCTTGGCCTGCTCCTATACACTCTGCATGCTCCGCAAGATCTTCCGATGGATCCCCATCTAAACCAGGAAGACAGTCACCCAAGCCCTCATCTCCAGCTGTCTCGACTACAGCAATGCACTCTACACCAGAACTACCAAATAGCTCCTGAACCGACTCCAGACCATCCAGAACTCGGCAGCAAGACTCACCCTTGGCCTCTCTAAAAGAACCAGCATCAGCCCTCACCTCAGGGACCTCCACTGGCTCTCTGTCCGGGAAAGATGCCTCTTCAAGTTCCTCATGCACACGTATAAAGCCCTCCATAAATCTGGACTTACCTACATAAACAACCGCCTAACACTCCATCAACCAACCAAAGAGCGCAGCTCCTCCACCCGCACCTTGGCCCACAACCCCTGCATCCGTCATGACCACTATGACCCTTTTCCTACCTCACCGTTCCCTTCACCTGCGCACCCCCCTATCTCTGAAGGAACTCAGGAAGCATCTCAAGACCTGGCTCTTCAACTGCCATCACTCTCCGACTGAGGCTCGCAGATCCATCCAGCACCTGGAGATCCCCAAGGGTGACAAGTCACACTCTCTAAAAGACCTACTGATTGATTGAAATTAATACATTTTATAACCATGGAGAAAATTACTGACTCATATGCAGCAGTAATTCTTTCACCTCGAAATGAATAGTGACCAGGAGATTAACAAAGTAGTGGGAGGAAGTTGGAGTCTCTCTGGCACTTCCTTGGTGGTAAAAAAGTAAAATACAAAAAGTGTGCTTTCCATTAAAAAAACTACCTGAACCATCCATTTGTACAGAACATTCACTCACAAAGATATTTTTGAGTTGATTTATTTGGTTGTCGAGTAGAAAATCTGCTCAGGAAGCGCCCTGACCGCTCACAACCGCCAGCATCAGAAAATAGTTCTGGAAGGCTCATGGCACCTGGAAATTGCACCAGAAGCTGCCAAATCATGTTTGTAAGCATCAGTGGTGTAACAAAGGTCCCCATAGCCCCCACGGTGTGGGGAGGCTGAGCTCCAGGGATTCCCTCAGCACAATTGTTTCTTAGGATTACTCTCTTGATTTTAGCTTGTTCTTGCCTGTCTCTTTTCCTAGTTTCCCTCAAGTAATATGACCTTTCCAAGCCTTGATATTCCTGTTATTCATTGGCCAGTCCTGGAAAATCCTCTTTTATTGCAGTGGTTGCATTCTCAATCTATGTAGCCTTTACACATATCGGTTTTCAAGGTTCTTCTAGGTGTGTTATCCTTATTCCAACCCAGGTTCTGTAGTATAGTTTTTAGATGCTGATAATTAAGATGCCCATTGTGCCTCTTCTCTTTGACTAATGGGGTTAATTTAACCATGTGTTGCTGAGAAAACAAGAGTAACAAAAAAAAAAACACAAAGTCCTCTTTTCATTCTCTCTCTCTCTCAATTCTGGCTTATGCCCATACGCAGGCATCTGCAAATGCCACAGTTCTCCCCTGGAACCACTGGGGGACTTGCAGTGTTAAGTTGGAAGACTGGGGACTGCCAATCCTCACTCTTGGGGATGTCCTCCTCTCCACTTGAACTTTGAATGTCCATGAAGCAATCTGCCTCATTCTTTCCTCTTCTGGTGTTTCCTTCCTCCAATGAACCACTGTCTTGGGACTGTGTACAGCACCTTGCTTTTCCCTTCCAGCTCTGGGATTACTGGTGACATCCTCCTGATCGGTATCCCCTGGGGTCTAGTTCTGGCATGCACATTTCCTAGTGAAAGGTGTCCGTGAAAAGTGAGAGACAAAATAGTGACAAAAGTCTCTCATTTCATCTCCCTTTCTCAGTTTGTCTTCTATTTCCTTCACTAGTACCTCGCTCCTTTCTCAGTTCCCTGCTCTAGTCTTCTCTAGACTATATTCCCCTCTCGACCTACTTTTGCTTTCCCTTGTACCATCCTTCTGCCTGCTGTATCTGAAGAATACTGTGGGAGCCTCGCACAGCCTTCAATGAAGTCTGACCACAAGTACCCTTCTGCATTAGCTTACCTCTAGTCTCCGGAGACAGAAAGAATAACAGCAAATAACAACAAACACTCTATACCACACCTGCACCTATTCTACAATAACCATTCTACCACTGCACAAAAGTCACAAGTCTAGAGTATATGGAAGGCATTACTATCCGAGTAACATTCTGTCAGTTTTTGAGCTAGTGTCTAGCAGGTCTGATTTAGGCTTACATCAGTCTTTGAATCAGTGCCCAGTTGGCCAAACTAAGGGGGTTATTCCAACTTTGGAGGAGGTGGTAATCCGTCCCAAATGTGACGGATTTACCACCAGCCGTATTACGAGTTCCATAGGATATAATGGACTCGTAATACGGCTGGTGGTATATCCGTCACTTTACCGTCACTTTTGGGACGGATTACCACTTCCTCCAAAGTTGGAATAACCCCCTAAGACTTATGTTTGCCCTTAAGAACTGAATAAAATTTGCCTCACTCTGGTTAATGTCAGCATTACAGTTGGTTTACATTTTGTTTCAAAAGGAAGAGCAAAAGTTAATTAGAGTTAAACTGTTTCTATGGGTCTCAACAGCTTGGGTAAAGCTGTGTTGCTGTTAGGTTTAACAGCAAGGTGTCCCTGATACTGCAGGAGCTGGAGTGCTGGACGAAGAGTATCCTAGGAGCTGCATGTACTCACACCCAGGATGATCAAATATCAGGAGCTAATTTGTGGATACTATGCACTGGCTCAAACAACAGCAATTACAAAGTACAAAAGCAACCCAGTCTGCCAAAAATGAACCTGCAGTAAACAGACCCACCAATATTATCAACACTTCCATACAACAAGGGTTAGTACCTGTATGTTAAAACAAGCCCCACCACCCCGAAAAACCCTTGGCATACTCCATTGTGCTATCCTGTTTGAGACCCATCTCCATGCTGTTCTTCAACAAGATTCTGGAAAGGGAAATTACCAACCAATTTCAAGACCATCTGGAAATCAGCGACCTTCTAAACAACAGCCAACCAGGTTTTAGGTCAGGAAGGGAAACAGAAGCAGCGTGAGTACTTGCAAAAACATCTTAACAGCACTAGATGCTAACCAGCAGCACTGATTCTCCCTGACCTCTCTGAAGCCTACAACACTGTGGCTCATATAAAAAAACTGGGTAGGTCTGCCTGCCTTTGCCTTACAAAAGTTTAGATCATTCCTCTCTAAAAAGAAAACCTCAAGTTAGAATATTTCCTCAGAATCCACATGGAGACTAGTTCACTGGGGAGGTCCACAAACGATTTTCAATTTCACTGTTACTTTTTCAGTGTATGTTTGCTCTTTGGCACAACTCATTGATTGGTACTAACTCCATTCCCAGCTTTATGCAGATTATCCTTAAATCTTTAAATTAAAAGAAACTGCAACCAATCAAAATAATGTACCAGCCTTTACGGAACATAATGCATTGTGGAGGGTCAGTCTCTTATCCTTAACTGGCAGAAAACCAAGGTCCTCATTTTTAATAATGGACTAATCAGCACTGCCAGTTCACACTTCTGATCCAGTTGGCTGACGGTATATTGATAGCGTATTGGAGTCAATGGGATTTGGCCCTCACTTCCGAGCCTAGATCCAACTGTTCTATATAGAACCAATGATCAAAGTCAAACTTGGCCGACTGTGCTCGGACCCGATCCCAGTGGGTAAAGGGAAACAGCAAGGTTGTCCTTTGTCCCAATTGCTCATGCGTTAGCAATGGAGCCTCTGGAAATAAAACTTAGACAGCGGATGGAGAAATAGGGTATTGTGGTGGGTGATCCAACTCACCTGGTGCTCTTATAAGGGGACCATACTCTCTTTTATTTGAGATCGCACAGGGAGTCACTGCCTACCCTACTTCAATACTTGAACAGTTTTGGGGACCAAACGGGCCTGCAAATTAATCAAGCCAAATCTCTGGTGTTCCAACTGGGACGGTTGGCACAGGTGGACCCTAATACACTACCACAGCTCCCACTAAGAAGGGAGACAGAAAAGGTCAGATACTTTGGAGTGATCATAGCGCCTACCCCTGAACATCGGACTCAATATAATATAGAGAAAATGACTGAAGGCCTACGGGCTGCAGTACACTTCGCGAACATGCTTCCCCTCTCCCTGATTGGCTGGGTGGCAGTCACAAAGATAGTGTTCCTCCCACTGTCTCTACACTCTGCAATACTCATTTGATACTCTGCCAAGAGCAGTGTTTGGACTCTTACACTCACTGCTCACGACACCACTCTGGAAGAGAGGGAGATGCAAGGTGGCCCCGGAGCACCTACACTTGCAGACATTGGAGGATGGCCTAGTGGTCCCACAAATAGAATGGTATTACCTGGTTTACCAAATACAACATGCCGCCCATTGGTTAGCGGAGGAAACAAATTGGGAGAAGACACGCCTCGACAACAACTCTCAAAACAGCAAAGAACTCTTCACCATCATTAATGAACTTGCCAAACCCAAAGCCAGCAACATAGACCCCTCACACACACACAGCCCCTATGTGACGCACTCTCCAACCACTTCCACCACAAAATCCTGGACATCCACAACAGCTTCACAACACACACACACACCGCACGCACCCCTCAGTCACCCAACCCAACCCCCACTCATGACCCCCCCCACCACACTCACCACCTGGACCCCCACCACACATGAAGAAACCGAAAAAAACATGAACTCCATCCACTCCGGATCCCCCTCCCACCCCTGTCCACATCGCATCTACAACAAAGCCAGCCCAACCATCGCCCCCATACTCCGTGACATAATCAATTGCTCTATTGACTCCGCCACCTACCAGACCCCTGAAAGCACGCGGAAATCACAGCTCTCCTAAAAAGAAATCCAAAGCCGACCCGGAGATCCTCTCCAACTATCGCCCCATCTCCCTCCTCCCTTTCCCCGCCAAGGTTGCCGAGAAACTAGTCAATGCCCGCCTATCCCACTTCCTCGAAGCAAACAACACTCTTGACCCCTCACAATCCGGGTTCCGCAAGAACCACAGCACGGAAACCGCCCTCATCGCATGCACTGACGACATCAGGACCAAAGTCGACAAAGGCGAGACCGTCGCACTCTTCCTCCTAGACCTCTGCGCAGCCTTTGCCACCGTCTGCCACCACACACTCCGCACACGCCTTCACAACATAGGAATTCGCCACAAAGCCTTAGACTGGCTCACCTCCTTCCTCACTGACCGGACCCAGAGAGTCCACCTTCCACCTTTCCACTCCACCACTTCCAAGATCATCTGCGGAGTCCCCCAAGGCCCTCAGCCCCACACTCTTCAACATCTACATGATCCCCCTAGCCAACATCCTCCGAGCACACGGAATCACTATCATCTCCTACGCAGATGACACCCTACTCATCCTCTCCCTCACCCGCAACCCCACCACCGCCAAAACCAACCCACACTCCGCTCTCCTCGACACCGCCAACTGGATGACTACTAACCACCTCAAGCTTAACTCCAACAAAACCGAAATCATCATCTTCGGCCCCAACAAAACCAGATGGGACGACTCCTGGTGGCCCACCGCCCTAGGCCCTGCACCCACCCCCGCAACCTCAGCATCATCCTAGACCCCTACCTCTCCATAACACAGCAAATCAATGCCCTAACCTCCTCCTGCTTCCACACACTCCGCACTCTGAAAAAATCCTTCAAATGGATTCCCCCTGAGACCAGGAAGACAGTCACCCATGCACTCATCAGCAGCAGACTAGACTACGGTAACGCCTTCTATGCCGGCACCACACTCAAACTCAAACGCAAACTCCAGAGAATCCAGAACACAGCCGCACGCCTCGTCCTTGGCCTCCCCCGCCACGAACGAATCTCACCACACCTCAAATCCCTTCACTGGCTCCCCAGAGACAAGAGAATCACATTCAAGATCCTCATCCACGCTCACAAATCCCTCCACAACACCGGCCCAACCTACCTCAACGAAAGAGTGAACTTCCACACTCCCACACGCAACCTCCAAACAGCCGACCTCGCCCTAGCCACAGTCCCCCGCATCCAATGCACCACCACAGGAGGCAGGTCCTTCTCCTTCCTCGCCCCCAAAAACTGGAACTCCCTCCCCACCAACCTTCGCAAAACCAAAGACCTCCTGCTCTTCAGAAAGAACCTCAAGACATGGCCTTTCAAACAGTGACCCTCCCTGTCCCCTCCCTTTCAATCCCCCCCCCCCCAATCGCCTTGAGACCCTCACGGGTGAGTAGCGTGCTCTATACATTTTTTTGATTGATTGACTGATTGACACTCCTGGCGGAGAAAGAGAGAACCACGGAGCTGCCACTCCTTTTACACACAGGCAGCAGAGCCACAGAAAGGGTCCCATATCTAATTACACACACAGCATCACTGTGGGAGAGAACAATCAAGGTGGTCCTAGGGAAAGCCCCGTTTACCAAAGAGTTCACTTTCTGGGGCTTTTCGCATGCTGACCATGACAGTAGAAACATCGGCCTGGCAGGTGGGAGGATGAGACATTAGGAGACCTTTACCCCTCCAACGATTTCCTTTCTTTTGAGGCTGCAAGAGAGACACTTGCTCTGGGGGAGGGATAGTTCCTTGTGCATGCTAGCATAGCCAACATAGCCAAAGAGATATGGCCAATCTACCCAGCTGTCCGCCTCCTCCCTGATATTTCAGGTGTTTCTGGAGTTTGGGGGTGCAAGGCAGTTGATATCGCACCTCAATAAAGCTGTAATAGCTGACAGACTGAGAACCCAGTTTCAAGTCAGGGAAGCATGGAAAACAGATTTAGGGACCACACTTACAGATAAACAGTGGACCAAGATGTGCTCCTTGGTGCGCACGGTGTCATCCAATGCCAGATTTCAGATGACACATTTTAAGAATTCGCACGCACATATGCCAGCCTGGTCCTACTTTGAAGGATGGACCCCACCAAGAGATAAACTGTCCCCACTGCTAGGACAGTAATGCAGCCTTCATAGACCTTCCTTGGAATTGTCCGCCTGTGAGGGCATTCTCGGAGGAGATATTCCAACATCTGGAGAATACGTGCGAGATACGGCTAGAGCAGTGCCCTGCAGTGGGGTTGTTGGGGCATGTACACTCATGCAAGGGGAAACTGATCGAGTATAAGTTCTCAAAATTGACACTACTTCTGGCAAAATGCAGGATTGCCATCACATGGATGTGGCAAGTGGGTCCTGAGGTGGCGGCCGGGCAAAATGATGTAAAGGAATGGGCTGTGGCAGAAGAGATTCACCTAAAAAATATATGAACAGATGACAAATCAGAGGATGATTTACACAATTGGAGAACATTGCTGTTTAGATTCAAATGGTGGGACACTCAGTCCTCAGGGGACATCAGACAATGAGGGGTGGACAGTGGTAAAATTACATGGGGAACATGTGTTTGCTGATTACACTGTTGGAACATTATGCTTTCTTTTTCAGAGACTGAAAGTGCACATAGAACAAACTTACTTTTGACATTTGAGTGTGGCAGTGATCTCCACATTCTTGTGTTGTTATGTAGCAGTTCATGATGCAATGCTGTATTTGCAAAAGAAAATCCAATATAGAAATTATTTTTAAAAAAACACTGCCAGTTAACTGTCCAGACGCCTTGCCCATCAACAAATAAAACAAAGGAAATTATCTTTGACAAGGAATTGTCTTTTCAACCACAGACAGAACTGTGGATAGGAGAGCTTAATTAAATTTATCCACGCAAAGCGTAACCAGGCATTGCCTCCTGCCTTCCCATTTTAACAAATTTAACACAACTGCAAAAGAAAACAAAATAACAGGCTGAATCTCTCAGGTAATTTGAAGCTATTTACATGCCCTACTAATTTTCCCCTCGTTCCCAATACGACAGTGTCCTGTTTAAGAGATCATGGAGCTGATTGTGAGTCGTGCGGAGTGGAATTAGCACAGGGAATTCTCCTCTGTCTGATTCCAGATGGGTTGGTTTGTCCACATCCAGTTTTTCTAGGTGTAGGTGATTATTCCAGCCAGAAATTCTGTGCATGAGGCTTTGTAAAAGTCCTGTGCTTTTTCCTGAGAGGCAGAGCGGTCAATGCTTTACCTGCCAGAAAGTGTTTTCACTTTTCTTCCCCTACTACTACAGCCTCTCCTTTATCCCACAGTCCCACCCATGTATGTGTTAAACTCCACAGAATTTGCAATTCTGTGTGGTTTTACAAATCGAAGAAATAGGAAAACAAAAAGAAAGAAAGAAAGAAAAAAAAGAAATCAGCCCCACACAGTAATTCCCCTTTCAAGGGTGCTTAACTCATAGTTGCATGGTGCTCACAGAGATTTACTGTATGGTGATGGTAAAACTGAATGAGATTTTACCATGCCCCAATACAGTGCACCTTGTCATCATTTCTTAATGTATTATGCCCTTCACAAAGCTGGCTTCAACTACCTTAAACCACTGGCTTTATCATAACAACCAACATGGAATTCAAGATTAACGCATTCCAACTCATTCAATGTATGCCAAAGAGACTGAAAGTTGGCAACAAGTTGTAAGGAAACAGACTTTTTGCAGGTTTCCCCACACTTTGTGCCCCCATTTGAACTATTAGCTGCTGGTCTGTTGACTTTGAGAGGACACTGAGGCCTCCTAACCAGATCTCAGTGACAGTGTTCTGACCCTATACAAACTGCATGTCGAACTGAATACCCCCACTTGGCAAGGACAGACTTACTTATAAGTCCCGAGTATATGGCACCCAGGGCATGTAAGGCAGAGTGTCCACTCAGGGCTGTAGCGCTGTTTGTGCCACTCTTTGTGTAACAAAGTACAAAATGGCTCCCAGCCTGTCGTTGCAGACTGGAAGGACAGTGTTCAAATTGTCAGTTCTACTTTGCCATTGTCATTATTGACAAAGTCCCCATGTTCCTTAAAAGTATATGTAAGTCTTCCCTACGGAAGGCCTAACAAGCCCTAGCGCAATGAGTTGCATATCATTAAGAATGATATATAAGAGGTCAATATGAGCTTGGCGGACGGAAATGGCCGTCCGCCAAACTCCTGCGGTCAGGTTACTACCAGTGTGGTCCCCTTCTTGCAGGCCCCATTAAGACTTTCCCACTGAGTCAGCTCATAATAGAGCCAGCGGCAATGCTGTAGTGCGTAGGGTGCACCAGGGTGTAAAGCAGACAGTGAAAGTCGCGTTGGGGCTGGCCAGGGGGACCCCTGCACTGCCCATGCTAAATGCATGGGCAGTGCAGAGCCCCTCCGTGGCACCCTGCACCCTATTTCGGCCAGCTTTTACATGGCAGGGCTACCGTAATGTAATTGTCGGCCAAGAGGGGACTCATAATCCCCAGGGCAGTGCTGCTTGCATCGCTGCCTGGGTGGATTAGGACCGCCAGCACCGCCAGCCCCTCCAGTGGAGGAGAAGGGGCGATGCTGGTGCTCCGACCGTGGTGCAACTGCCACAGTTGTAATGTGGCTGTCGTACTGCCAAATTGGCGGAGGTTCTACTGCCACCGCAGTGGCCCTTAGTATCTTATATGTCTTAGCAGCAAAACCCTAAAAGTGGTTGTTTTGCTGATGAAAGTTAGTAGCCTCATTGGCTAACACAGAGTTACCTGCTGGCATCCCAGCCTGGCCAACTTCTGAATGGGACTACTTAATACTGTAAGGTATCAAATTAATCATGGCATTGCATGTGACTTGATCACAAGTCGACATTTATGTTACTTTTAAAGCCAAGCAATGTTTAGAAAGTTGCCACTCTGTGGTCCAGCTAGCCCAGTGGTGTTAGCCCAAAAGCCGAGCTTCAAAATGGTGACAACACTCCTGAGCAGGCTGCCATTTGTTCCTTTAGACAGTTTGCAGACAGGGACAAAGAGGGAAACTCAGTGCCAGAACTGGTTTTCTCATGGGTGTGTAGCCTGTAGGTAGCCATACGTCTGGGGTGGGATACCAAGCGCCTGATGACCAAGGAAGGGTTGCGCCATCTTGAAAAGGGTAAGAATGCCACAATACTGGAGAACCAGATGCCACACCTGACAGGAATTCCGTCACCCAAGAGGAGGGGACCTACTAGCCCATTGGCTAGTAACTGTGTTATCCCCTTAGGGCTCTTTTCTGGGATAAATGTGGCACCCTGCTCCTCAGTTCACCGTGGATTTGGAGAGAAGACCAAAGGAGGACCGTCCTGCTGGCATTGAGAGCGCACAAAGAGAGGCCGCACCGCCAGAAGAAATGCACCTGCTGCACTTTGGACAAGTACAGTTTGGATAGTGTCCATGGCTCCTGGTTCAGAGAAAATCTGATGCCCCAGATCAAAGCAGTGACTCCAAGCATCAGTCAACTGCACCCCTGGAACAGCACCAGGGACATCAAAACTGGAAGAGCCTAAATTCCTAAGTTGGTAGCCACCGCATATGTTTTGCCAATATTGGACCCCGGGCACTTCAAGAGACTAATTTGAGATAGCCAAAAGTTGCATGTCTGCTGGATCCGTGGGTGATGTCTGTTCTCAGATTTGCCACCCAAGTGGAACATTAGCCCCTACCGAAGATCTGCACCCTGACTGCTGTGTTGTGAGAACTGAAGGCCTGTTGCCACAGTTCTTCTACCATTCCAAAGAGGACATTGCGGGACCCCAAGATCAGTGGCCAAAGTAACCCAACTCAATTGTGGACCCAGCTTACAACCATCTACCACACTGCATCAGGAGCATCTTTGAGCATCTTTTCCTCCTGCATCCCCAGCACCAGGACCACTCCATTGCCGTCTATGGTTGTTATTCTCTAAAGGCTGGCACTGGACTGGAAAAGTCTGTGGTGGCCCAGTAACTGTACAAAGTATCCTTAGAGGTCTCTTAGACCTCTGTCTTGTCAGAAGTGGTTGCTCCACTTTGGTCACACTTGCCTGACTAACATTTTCAAGCTTGTCAAAAGTTTACAAAATTTTTGTTGGCCAATGCTTGTTTGCGGTTGATATAAAAAAAAAAAATGCTTTAATAATTAATATCATGCAGATTTTTATGATAAAGGACTCTAAACATTCATTAAAATATGCTCTGTTTTTATAAATTGGTGTGTCACTTTCTTGTGGTGTGACTTTCTTATTTTGTTGTTTGATGCTGCAAAATGTTTTACACATAATTCCTTTGCCAAGCCTTACTGCTCACAGCCACAGCTACTGAGGGTTGAGCTAAATTATGGTTTAGTAAATGAGCCTGACTAGACCCCAAATGGTATTGGTGAGTGTACTGCACAATAAGGCCCCACAGCCGTATTATGTAGTACACCCAAATCCTCACACAAGCCATTCAAGGTCCTGGGATCATGACTTGTGAATATCCTGACTACAATATTGAGAAATCAAGAGCACTATGTTGATTCAGGAAAGATTTGAAACCTTCCTGCACAAATTCATTCTTCTCACCCGCCGCTGAAACATCACCAGTTAAACAAACATTACCTACTTCTCATTCCGATCTGCAATCTAACGTAATGAACTGCCTGCTAATCCTTTTTTACTGTCCTTTATTCAATATACTCTCCAACCTGATCCCATCCTTTTGACCTTCCTGTTTCATTCCTTTTGCTTTTAATTGTTACTGTTTCATTGGTGTTTTAAATTGGCCTATTTGTGACATTTACGCACTCTACAAAACTACTTAAGTAAATTAATGGAATATATAGTACTCTAATTTGTAAAGGACTGCTTTAAACAGAAAATTAATATTTTGTGGGCCATGAGTTATTCAGTAAGCAGTCATTGGAACATAACACAGTACACCTTACTGCATAACTGACATGACTCATGGTGGCCAACGGACTTCTGCCTCCCTCTGACACCATCCAGCCATCCGTGCAACCTCGGAATCATCCTTGACATACAACTGACCATAAAGCAACAAATCAATGCAGTCTCCTCTGCCTGCTTCCACACCCTTCTTTTGCTCTGCAAGATTTGTCATTGGATACCCTTCTCCACCAGGAAAACAGTGACCCAGCCCCTCATCTCTAGCTGTGACGAGTATGGGCACACATTCTGCGCCGGAACCATTAAGCAGCTCAATAACGTCCTCCAGATCATCTACAATGCAGCAGCAAGACTCATCCTCAACCTCCCTAGAAGAACCAGCATCACATCTCACCTTAGGGCCCTCCCCTGGCTCCCCATAAAGCACTGATGTCTTTTTAAGCTCCTCACCCATGCCTACAAGGCTCTCCACAAAACTGACTCACTTTCCACTGACCATCCAGGGAACTCCGATTAGCCACCCTCGCCCAGGCCCACGTGCCCCGCATCTGTCTCAAACAACTTGTGGATGCTCCTGTCGCTACTACGCAGCTAAATCCTGGAATTAACTCACCCTTCACCTACACACATCCCCCTCACTGGAGACCTTCAGAAAACGCACCTCAAGACCTGGCTCGTCGACTGCCAACTCCCGTGGGCCAGAATCGTAGCACCTCTGCAGCGCCTGGAGACCCCCCGAATGACAAGTCAGCGCTCTACAAGAGCCTCCTGATTGATTGATTGAGTTTTATTCTAACTAATAATACAATGAGTGTATTTCTCATACATCATTGATTACATAAGTGATTACACAGTAAAACAAGCATTGACAAAGGAAACAGGTCTCGCCATAAGGACCTATTGGGTTTGGAAATGCTCTTTAATACATCCTGCAGCAAGTCTAAGGAATCAAAAAAACAGTTGCTGTATTTTGTAGGCATGTGTACCACACATGTCCACACATACAAATTGATGCAGCCCCTGACCCCATTTTTTTTGTTATCGATCTGAGTTGGATGGGATGGCAGCAACAACGGGCAGGAGAGCAGAAGCAACAAAGGGGAGGAAGAAGGAAGCAAAAGGCGGATGCAGATGTGGGGCAGAAGCATAAAGGACAGGGGTTCGGGAAGCAACACGGTGGGCACTATTGGGGGACAAACAAGTGAAAGAGGAACGTGCCGCTGAAGCAGCACAGGGTGAGAGTGAGGAACACAGAGGGGGCGAAGGGGTAGAGAAGTACACAAGGGAGACATCTGGGAAGCACAGGCACTCTCATTGAGTGCTTCAGCTGAAAGAAAAAAACTAGAATTTGAAAAGTGAGGAGTGGATGGACACAACTAATCAATCCATGCTCCAGGTGAGGAACAAACACATGAAGGGAAAGGGAAGCCCACATGATCTAGTGAATAAGAAGAAAGCAAATGAGTGTGACAGTAACTCCAACCAATATTAAGGAATTGGTGGGCTATAACATAGCCGTAAGCAAATATGTTTGGTAACAGACAGTGCACGCGCTGTCCAGTAGGCGGGATCTACAAAATGAGTATGGGAGATGGTGTGTGTATATGTAATAATCAACCAAGAGGCCACAATATAAATAGCCTGCCAGTATTTAGAATACACAGTTCATCAATATTTACTACAATGGTTTTCCCTGGTCCAATTGTTTGTGTCAACAACATTCTAACTTTGTAAAACCAATTGTAAGATCATCATCAGGACTACATGAAGTAAGAGCACAAAGAGAACTATAGAGAAAATGAGTGAAAGTACAAAACACATCCCACTCACAGTAAGCTTTTATCTATGTCATATTACATTAAGAACACTCCCAATAGGACCAGCCTCTGTCCAGCAATGGTTCAGCAAGCTTGAGGGGAGATGGCTTGGGGAATGCCAAGAATGAGGCCTTATAGATCTAGAGGGTGAGTTGGTGATTCTTCAGGGTAGTAAACACTTCCACCCCATAAAGGTGAATGGACTCCCAATCACTGCCCTGAAAGACACTTGGGCCAGTTATACCACTGTGCTTGACAGGTTATTGTCCCTAGCCTGTGGCTTTGGAAACGTTGGAGATATTTTTAATTGAGGTCTGTCACAGATTGTGTTGGAAAAGCAGTGTCCGCTGGTATTGTTTATGCCATGACCCTTGTGGGGCAGACATGGTCAGGGAAAAGTTGGGAACTGCTATGGTGCATGCCACATAGTTGGAAACTGCAGATGTTGAAGATAGTGGGACGATCTCACGTCTCCATGAAGTGCCCGGTTTGCCTGGAAAACTCTTGTAGACTTTACAAAATAGAAGAAGGGCATGCAAGGAAGAGGCTGGAACCCAGAATTTGTCACTGGGAGGGTGGCCTTTCCAATGAACCAGATATTGTAACTATTTTTGGAAATAACGTAAACCACAAATCTTGCTGACATCTTACTCAGTGTGTCCATCTACTTCAACTAGAAGAGGTGGACAAGGCAGATAAAAGGGATCTGGAATATATGTTTTCAGTTGAGATACATGAAAGGTTGGATGCGCCCTTCATGAAGAAGGTAATTGCAAATGAAAATCAACTGGATTGATCTATTTAATGACAGAAAAAGTATCAAAACACTGTGGTCTCAAATATGTGGGTAGGTTACTATTAGGCAGGATCTTAGAAGACAACTAGACTTTATTCCCTACATAGTGTTGGTCTTCAGTGTAAATCTGCTTCTCCTCATTATACTTTGTTTAGATTGAAGTAAATTATTCTTAACTATGTTTCATACTTTCAGAAGTTGTTTGATAAAGCATGACGTTGCTGGAACCATGTGTAACAAATGAAGATTTTAAGGAAACATTTCAGGATCGAACCCTTGAGAAAAATAAAACAGAGATACATTTATTGCAGAGTGAGTGGCATTGCTATAAGCAAACTTGGCAAAAGGCAAAAGTGCTGACCAATTATTTTGGGTGGCATTGCTGAAACTTTGTTGAATACTGCTCTAGCTTCTGACTGACCCTCTCTGGTTGTCCATGAGTCTTGGAAACTAGAAGAAAGGCTTTGATTGATATTTAATGATGAACAATGGGCCTTACAAAAGTGAAAGACATAGTGAGACCCTCTATTCAATATTATCATACTTTCCAACTCCTGCAGTCGAAACATGTCAATAATAAGTCTCCTAGCCATTTCAGGATCAGAAGGAATTGACGTAAAGGTGGGAAAATGTGCCATTTTGGAAATTACGTCACTGTGACCATTATAACTCAAAATGTATGACAGAGGGGCAGGTCAATGTTAAAATCAGTTGAAACAGTATGCCATGGTTGGGGAGGAACTAGAAGGGGTTGAAGAAGGTCAAAAGGTTTATCATGACTAACCTTATTCTAAGTGGCAGCAGGATAGGACTGAACAGGTTCCATTATGTCCTGAAGAACCTTTGGCTACCAAAATGAGCAAAATGCCAAATCTGCCATAGATTTTATACCTTGTGTCCAGGGATGGCAGAGTCATAACACATTTGAAGTACTTCTCTCTGCACTCCAGTACAAGGTACAAATAAGGCTTTTTAGTAAAAATAAAGATCCTGATGAGTAAGAGATGTCTTAAGTTGTATTTCTTGTTGTCCAAATTTGTCTGAGCTTCACGGATCTTGTGAAGAAACGACTGAACAAGGCAAAAGACTTGAATGGTCAGAAATAATGAAGGGTATTTGGGGTCTGAATCTGTTAAATTCTTAAGTGGCAAGGCATCTGCAACAAGGTTCTGAGATCCCGGAATATAGGTCATGTAAAAGTCAAATTGTGAAAAAATTAATAATAATGTTAATGATCGGCCCAATGAGCCTGTTGGCTATTCTTGCACAGCATATTTTGGAGGAACTGGAGACTGTACCACCAGTATGCTAGATTGATAAATTCTGTACCAGGAATTACCTTTTCCTCCTTTGCCACCACAGGAATAGTCCCAGTGAAAGATTTTCAGGAGACCCACTTCAGTTTCAAACCTTTTATGGCACAATGCAATCTTCATTTCTTGGATCAACCTCAACAATTTGGCACAGATGAAGTTAAGGTCCCCTTTATTCTTTTTTTAGCAAGGCCAATGCCTTTGATACTTAATCACAACCCCTGGCTTTCTAACTTCACAACGTTTGTACAACAACTGACTGCTATTTTTGGGTAAAAACAAACAAAATTAGCCACTTATAGGGGATTGCTGACACTTCGACAGATATCACAAGATTTTATTACTTACATCAGTCGATAGCAGCAGTTAGTGGCCTAAGAGGCTTGGACAGATAAATCAGTCATTGTAGCATTCTATTAAGTCCTGTGTGAGGAACAAATGGAGGTATTTTTGCTGGTAGTGAACCATCCCACCACTTCAGCTGCACTCATAGATTTGACACCACAAATTGACACTCAGAAGAAGCGGAGATGCCAGGAAAACCGTTCTTTCCTAAGAAGTTCATAGTTAAATCCATCACAGAGAAAGAGCTGATGCAAGCAAGTAACATTTGAAGGGTATCATATCTTTACAGTGAAACTGCAGGGCATTTTGTCGAAGGCTATCCTCAAATGGAGGGAAACTACAGGGCTAATCAATAAAAGAAGAACCTTGGTCTAGCGCTCTCCAAGAAAATAGATCCATCCACACAATAGAAGAATTTGAAAAGGTGCACTTCCAAATAGCTATTCAGATTTTAACATCAAGGGAGTCAGAGGTTACTTGCTTTATTAGATTCTGATGCTTCGATCATGTTTAGTTCACTACTGTTTTAATTTGGGGATAGTATACCCCTTACAAATATAACAGCTAAAAGAAGACTAATGCACATACTGTTTTGTGCATCACAAAAAGACTGTTCTGTCTTGGAGTCCTCGTGGAAATCAGTCTGTGGAACAGCATATAGGTAGTCATTATGACCCTGGCGCTCAGGCTGGCAGTGAGGACCGCCACATTATGAGTGTGGCAGGTTGGCCGCTGCCAACCCGCCACATCTCCACCCATACCACCATTGCGGTATGAACCGCTGGCCCGGAGATGTTTATCTCCGACCCGGCAGTATTAGGATCCGGCCCACCACCATGGTTTCCGAGGCAGTAGCATCGCCACGCAAACCATGGTGTTAGGGCTACCAGTGACAGGGAATTCCTTCCCTGTCACCAATAGATGGCTACCCCCCCAAGCAAGCACTTGAGCCCCCCTACAGTCAAAATGCCCTCCAACCCCCACTCACATAGCACCCCCACCCCATCTCACATAGCGCCCCTACTCACAGCACCCACCATCCCCCACCCCCTACTCACATAGTGCACCCCCATCCCCGCATACATGCACACAGACACCCACTCACCTACACTTCCAGACATGCATCCACTCACACTCATTCATCCACACATTCACTTACACATACTTGCACTCATTCAGGCATGCATACACACAAACATCCAAACATGCATCCTCACACGCACTGACATGCAGACATGCACTCACTTCAACATTCATACACACATTCACTCACATGCATACAACCACGCATACACCACAACACTCACAGTAGCATTCACACACACACATACATATACACACACGCAGACACCACACACTCAGACACACACAACACACTCACCCTCCCATCCCCTCCCCTGTTGGACGCCTGACTTACCAAGTCCAGCGAGGAGGTTGTCCGGCAGGGAAGGGACGCTCCTGGCAGCGCCCTGCCAGCAGGACACCGCCAGGCTGTATTAATGGTCTTAATACGGCTGGGGGTGTCCTTCTGGTGGGGCGGTACAGGTGGTAGTAACGCCAGTGCGCCTCTGCCCGCCAGCATAGCTACTGCCGGATATCTGCCCAAAGTGTGGCCGATATCCGGCAGTACCTATTATATAGTGGGCAGAAGAACGCCAGCACTGACAGTCTTCTGGCGCCAGTGGCTTTGGCAGTGTCGCTCAGAGACCGCCGAAGTCATAATGAGGGCCATAGTCTTAATTAAGTTCACTAGAATGCAAAGAATTTCGATCCCAGGATATGCCAGCTATAGCATAGCACAACTGAACATTTTGGGAAAATGTTGTCTTGTGTGGTGACGTTGATTCACACTGTTTAATTGAATGTTTCTATTTACTATGCTGTTCTATTAAATTGCTCAACAGTTCCTATGTTAATAGGGTCTATGGTTAGTCTCTGTCTAGAGTGACATAACGGCTGAAAGACAATAAACTGGAATATGGACCTAACGATCAGCAGCGATTGACATTAATTCAAACATTCCTACCATCAATATGCTGTTTGTAGCTACTAGTAACAGAGGCCGAGGAAGGGGGGGGCATTAATAGAGGTCTTGTGAGGACCGTATGTGGGACACTGCTCTTCGTCTGAATATACTTATTGTTGAAGCTGTGGCAGAGAAAAGCAATAGTTGAAGTGTCACCATGGACTGCCTGTGGCTCACTTTACGTATGGTAACTTATGATTTTTTTTTTATCTACAGGACTGGTTGCTGCAGTCTGAGGCTTAATTCTGAATTGGTAGAGGATTATATAATGTTGATGGTAATTTGTACTTGGCCAGAATCCAGTATGTGCTGCCCTCCTGCTTCAAAACAAATGATGTAAAATAGACTGACTGCATACCAAAGGCCTCATTCAGGGTTTGGCAGAAGGGATACTAAGGTGGTCATTACAACCCTGGCGGTCGGTGTTAAAGCGGCGGTAAAAACCACCAACAGGTCGGCGAAAAAAATAAATGGAATCACGACCGTGGCAGAAACCGCCAACATAGACAGCCACTTTAACACACCGACCGCCACAGCGGTACAAACAAACACAGGCAGAGGACAAAGTACCGCCCACAGTATTACAACAGTCCAATCCGCCAAATATTCCGGAGCGGATTCACCGCGAACAAAAACACGGCGGAAACAGGACTTGGAAGGGAAAACGCTCACCTCTACACACCCCACGAGGAACCAGGACGCCATGGAACCGGAACTCCACATACTCCCTGCCAGGAGCACGAACGCCGGCGGCAAAGACCACGGTGAATACTGCACCTACGACACAGGGGAGGGGGAAAGGGAAAAGAGAGTGACACACACACGCAACACCCCCACCCCCACCCTCACCCACGACAACACACACACTAATACATCATGATACATTAAAGTTACACCCCTCAAACCCCCCGGAAGAAAGCAAAAACAAAAGGAAATGAGTTGAACGTTTGTAATCTATTAAAATTCAGTATTCAAAAAATATATATACACTATTAACAAATATATACACCAATAATAGGTATTCCACCATTAAAGTCCATGGACCACTGGGCCCGAAATGCATGGACGAGGCCCACACAAGATACCCAATCAAAACGGAGAGAACACTGCTGGGGCATCAGTTCGAAATACAACAGGCACCTCAGGGGGAAGGGAAGGAGGGCACCTCAGCCGGATGAGTGCACAACGCCAGGTCCACGAGGGGGCTCCATGCCCATTGATGTATCCTGGGGAGTGCAAAGCCACAGTCTCACAAGTTTCTCAAGTGGGTGGTTTGCCCACTGCTTTATCCTGGGGAGTGCAAAGCCACAGTCTCTCAAGTGGATAACAGTTTCCACTGGTTCTGGAGGGGGCTTGGTGCCCAGAGTGCTTCATCCTGCCAAGGACTGAGGTAGTGGATGGGATACTCGACTGGTTCTGGAGGGGGCTTGGTGCCCAGAGTGCTTTATCCTGCTCGTGGCGGCCCAAGTAGCGTCTGAGCTTTTGGCGCTCATTGGCCTGCGGTACTTGTGGCGGTGGTGTCCTTGGCAGCGATGCTTGTGGAGGCGGTGTCCTTGGCAGCGGTGCTTGTGGCTGCGGTGTCCTTGGCAGCGGTGCTTGTGGTGGCAGTGTCCTTGGCAGCGGTGCTGGTGGCGGTCTTGTCTGCCGTGCAGGTTTTCTGCGACTTGTCTTTCTGTGCCCCTTCCCCACCTTGGATGGTGGCGCAGCTGTCTTCCCACTCCCAACTGTACTCCTGGGAGAGGCTTTGGCGGTAGTGGTTTTGCCTTTCTCCTGCCGGGCACTGACCAACTTTTTATGCTTTTGAGGTGAAGGACTGTCCGTGGTCTGGCTCCTTGGCACACTGACTGCCCTGCTACTTGGCGCACTCCAGAAGCCGGTTACTGCTAGCACCACTGTGCCGGTGATGTGGTGGCTAAGGTGCTGGGTTGGGCCCTGGAAAGGTGGGCCCTAGGGAACTGAAGGGGTGGGGGAGGTGAGGGGAAGAGGTCAAGGTTGGACAGGAAACGTTTTTTGGACACACTGGGACGGGTAGATGGAGGGGGTTTGGGAGTGGAGGAAGAGGTAGTGGTTGTAGGAGTTGTACGTTTGCTGACTTTGGGTGAAGGTGCATGGACTGGAGGCTGTCGTGAGGTGGATGGCTGTTGGGTGGGTGTGTGGCTGCGTTTGTGTACCTTGGGAGGTGGGCTCACAGACACACTGGGAGAGGACACAGGGGATGTGTGAATGGTAGTGGGGGTGGTGAGTGCAAGTGAGCGGGGTGTGGTGATGGGTGTGCTGGTGATGGAGGTAGTGGCTGAAGATGTAGTGCATGCAGGTGTGAGTGGAGATGAGACTGGGAGGGAGGAGGGAGACGTGGAGGAGGGGGACACAGTGGAGGCAGTGGATGTTGGTATGTGTGCATGGGTATGATGCTTGTGTGAGTGCCTGTGGGATGTGTGGTGCTTATGTTTGCCAGAGCTTCCCTTGTGTGTTGAGGTGTGTGCATGCTGGCCTGATGGTGTGCTTGGGATAGGCTGAGGTACAGGGGTTTGGGTCTGGGTAGAGGAAGTTGGAGGGGGAGGCTGGACACAGGGACAATGGCTGCCATCAGTGCTGAGGCCACAGTCTGAAAAGCTCGCTGTTGGGCTGCCTGACCAGAATGAATGCCCTCTAGGTACGCATTGGTCTGTTGCAACTGCCTCTCTACACCCTGGATGGCATTCAAAATGGTAGACTGCCCAACAGTGAGGGACCTGAGGAGGTCAATGGCCTCCTCACTGAGGGCAGCAGGGCTGACTGGGGCAGGGGCTGAGGTGCCTGGGGCAAAGGAGATGCCCACCCTCCTGGGTGAGCGGCCACGGGGCATACGCTGAGGGGCTGCATGAGTGGCCATGCATTGGTGATGGGTGGCCATGCATTGGTGTTGCATGCAGGGCTTGGTGTTGGGATGGGTGGTTTGTGATAGTGGGACATATGTGAGGAGTTGGAATGATGGGGTGAGGGCGAAGGTGGGGGTATGTGAAAGTATGCAGGTAGGGTGGGGGATGTAATAGTTAAGATTTGACTTACTAGAGTCCGTTCCTCCAGCTACTCCTGCGAGGCCCTCAGGATGCAGTATAGCCAAGACCTGCTCCTCCCATGTTGTTAGTTGTGGGGGAGGAGGTGGGGGTCCGCCGCCAGTTCTTAGAACTGCAATGTGGTGTCTGGATACCACGGAACGTACCTTCCCCGTAGGTCTTTCCACCTCTTCCTGATGTCATCCTGTGTTCTTGGGTGCTCTCCCACTGCGTTGACCCTGTCCACTATTCTGCGCCATAGCTCCATCTTCCTAGCTATGGTGGTGTGCTGCACCTGTGATCCGAATAGCTGTGGCTCTACCTGGATAATTTCCACCACCATGACCCTGAGCTCCTCCTCAGAGAACCTGGGGTGTCTTTGCGGTGCCATGGGGTTGTGTGGGTGATGTGTGGGGTGATGTTTAGGGGTGTGTGGTGTTTTGTGCGTGGATGTTGTGTGAGTGATGGTGTTGGGTGCTTGTGGATGCTAGTTTGTAGATGGTGGTGTCTCTCTCTGGCCTTCAGTCGCAATTGTGGTTGTAAGGGTTTGTGGGTGATGGGGGTGTGTGTTTTAAATTGTACTGGATGTTTGGGAGTGGTGTGTGTATGTGTATCAGGTGTGTGTATTTTGAATTGTCCAATGTGGTGGTGTTTTGTAAATGTGTGTGTATTTTGAGCGACGCAGTGTGTACCGCCAATGGAATACCACGTTTGAAAGACCGCCGCATGGATTTGTGTGTTGTGATAGTGTGGGCGTATTCCTGTTGGCGTGACAATGGAGGATTTGTTATCGCCAGTTTATCACTGACCTTTGTTGTGGCAGACTTGTTTGGGTGTCTAAATTTTGGCGGATTCCGAGCTGTGGGTCATAATACCTGTGGCGGAATTCCGCGGCGGTGTGTTGGCGGTCTTCTGCACGGCAGTAAGCAGCATCTACTGCCAATTTTGTAATGACCCCCTAAGTCACAAATGATGGCAGACTGGAGTCATGTTTTGACAGTGTTCCATTTATCAAACTCTAGATAAAGCCCTAACTCTTTTGCATGACTCTTTCTTATGTGATATTGAAAACTGAATAAACATTTAGTGAATGTGGGTAAAGTCCACAAAAAGATAAAAACGATCATCACCACAGCCAATAGGACTGGCATTCGCAAGCTGGCTCAATGGTTACATTTCTTTTTTATTATGCCGCAGGGTTTATGAAATTATGAGGCATGATGTGGCACATTTTGTAATAGTATAAGTTCATTATTTTGGCATTTTACACATCTTAAACACTGGACAAAGTTTTCACCTTATTTATACTAGTTTAACACTCAAACACAGCAGTATGCAACTGAAAACCGAACAATCAGCTTTGCGAAGTGCTTTCTGTTGCACAGCAACAAGTAACTTCTGATCCGTCTGAGCTCGTAAAATCTACAAATTATATGGCCAATAATGGAGTATGTGGCAAATGCGGCAATTCCATAATTATGCCAAAATTACCACAGCCGCAGAATAGCATAATTCCCGTGATCCTGATAATAAATAAATGCCCCGACAGGAGACAGATGATGAATCAAGCTAGGCAAGGAAGGGCAGACTCTTAAAGCTTACCACGAACACCAAGGATGCAGGATTTGATATTGTAGAACTGGAAAGAATGGCATGATTAACATCTGTTTTTATTTAATGGTGAGGCATTTTATGAAAGAGAAAGCAAGTAGAAAACGTAAAATATATAAAATCACTGTACTAAAAAGAGAATCTCCTTCCACCTGCGGGGAGGGTACTTGTGCACACTGTGATAGCCAGTGAAGTCGTAAACAGTGTGAAGAGACAAGGAATTTGCGGTGCTTGCATGCTGTCTGATCCCAGGCTGCTAATAAAGCAGATTTCCAGAAGTGGCCGGTTCTCCCAATTCATCAGGTGTCCCATCTTTTCTTCCGGAAGAAATGTCGGCGTGGCCCCCTGTGGGTAGGATACAGGGAGCTTCCTGCAGGTTCGCTTTGAGAGATTGGCACGCTCCGACAGTAGGATGGATATGGTGCCTTTGTGCAGCCCGCCTGCGCCCGCTGCTGCCAGCTCCAGAAGCAGGGCCCGGGGTCCAGCCAGGCTGCAAATTGAAGGATACATGGCTGCACTCCACTTTTAGAGGTCTGAGGTGCGTCACAAGGTACCTCTGGAAAAATGCTCACCAGGTTTCCAGCACAATCTTCAGAGCCCAGCAATACACCTTACACCAAACCTAATGCTGAACTCACTAACCCATAGCACCGGAGCCGTAGGTGTACACACTGGCAAACAGCACACACCGGTAGATCGTCACACTCACTAAAGGCACGCACCTGTAGTTGCACGCATTACCCTCAAACACAAACTTTTAGCTGAAAGCACTATCAGCATCACAGCTTTAGGTGTTCACACTGGCTCCAGTTGTCAGTTCGCATGACCATGGCCACTGCAGGACACACCGCTGCAGGTAGACAAAGGGGACACGTTAGTACGACGACCGACTGTCTGCTTGTACCACTTATCATTTTAACAACGGATCTTCACCTCTAACCCTACAGCAGAGGTTGTCAACATCCCACTCATCTCTTCTAAAGCCATTTTTTGTCTGTGTAGGTATGCACGCTCGCGTGTGGATACACAGTCCTATCGACGTGAGTGACACTGTGTGTACGTGAATCCATATGACAACTCACACACACCACTACACATAATTAATATACATTATCTAAAGGCGTGTAAAACCACAATTATATGCCACAATAGTTCATTAACAAACAAAAAAAGCACCAAGATCGCTTTCACCACTGAAATAAAGAAATCTTTCGCTTTCAATGTAAAATATTTAAAAAACAGAAAATCCTGCTTGTTTGTACAGAAAAGTGTGCCAGGTCAAAGAAAGTCCTTCTAATGTATGTGCCAGAACTAACAGGCTGCTGAGCGAAGGAGCCGAAATGTCAAAGCAGTGAAGGGAGGATGCACGCACAAAATAAGAGGAGCAGCCGGGACATCTCCGTTATCGATTTCGATTGTAGGGACTGGATGCGTGAAACGAGAGGCATCGCGGGTGAACAGCCCACGTGGAGTGCGCTGTAGTCTCCACACTGTCCTCCGACGCACTTGTGGATCGGGAAAATCCAATGTGTATCGGCAAGTGAGACAGTGGTAAGAAACATACAAGGGGAGGGGTGGGCAGGTGCGGCGATAGGGATGGGGACGGCGACGGGGACAGGGGAATTACAAATAAATAATTTGTAAAAAAAATTAGCGCAATCGCGCTGTGTAAAACCTTGAATTTGCCATGGAGCGTTAGGATAAACAATATAATTAAACTGGTAGTCATGCAAAGTGCTCGATTACTGCCCAGCGAGATCGTGCTGTGTAAGAAATAGAAAGAAAAAGTAGTCCAGAAACCATGTAGAAAACATGGAGCCTTGTACATTTTTAGTAGTTGGCCGGTGCGCTCATGGAGGGGATTAACGCCAGAAAAGGCATGACCTGTGCAAGGAAAGTGATGAGCGTGACATGGGCATGGTTAAAAGTTCACAAAGAGATTACAACAGGCCAGAGCCCTTGGGCTCTCCACCCTAAGTGTGTTAGGTTGCATACCAAGGGCTGCTAGAGTGAGGTTCAGAGGAAGGGTGACAGTACCCTAGGCACTCTTTTGTTATGCCTACTCCTATGTTTAAATACCTGCTGCCTTGAAGTGGGGTTTATTCTGCATTCATACTGTCCAACTACTGACATCAATATTTTCTTAAGAAATGAAATGAGCTTCTTTAAAAAATGTTGATTCTATGTCAGGACCAGAGGCTCTGATTATGCTTTCTCTTTCTTTACTGACTTAAACAGCAGCCAATCAAATACAAGTAAAAGAAAAAACTACACATCCCAAGATGGCATAACATCATATCACATGGTCCAATCACTAACCATTTCCTCTGTCATAAGTCCTTTGACCCTTGATGTCACTTCCTCTTTCTTTGCTGCTTCGCAGCAGATAAGTACACGATTTATTTCTCTCCGATATTTCTTGTTATCTATTGACTAGTTAAAGTGATTATTTGGTTGTTCTAGGCGTCACGATATAGCGCGCTTATGTTTTAGGTGTGTTTAAGCGCTCATGCGCTTTTGAATTCTGGTGTTTTGTCAGTTTTTAGAAGTCCGTTTTTTTTAGTGGAGCGGGACTGCTTTTGCAGTCTCCTTTCTATTTTTCCTCGAGCGCGTCTCCACGAGCCGATTCACTTTCACTTTTGAATTTTGATTGGCCCGTGGAATTGCAGCACGTGTGTACAGGGGCCCCCAAACCTCCCCAACTTGCTCCCTGACGCCCAGCAGCTTCTAAACTGACTGAGTTGTAAAAAAATTAACTAGGCTGCGGCCGAGAGTGCCTTCAGGCAGCTCCCTCCACATTCTAACTAAGGGCATTTCATTTCTGGCCTGATATTTGGGGTTTTTGCACTCTCCCATTTATAACTCTTGGTCTACACGTTTTATATTAACTTCTTAAAGGTACTTTACCTTAAGACTCCGATCATGGCTCAGTGGGATGACCAGGAAACAGAATATTATACAGAGGAGTTGGGCAATCAACTAGAGGTAGATCTAGTGGAAGCCCTTGACACCAGGGTCCAACAATCGGTAAATGATGCCCTGGTCAGAGCATTGGGTCCCTTTTCGGGGCAACTATTTGACTACGCCCGTTCGCAGAGCTGGATGCAAGGACAACAACAACCACTAACTGAACCTAAGAAAGTTAAGGACAGATCAAAAGAATTTGAATCCGGAGCCGGGGTTAGTGATGTTCATGCGGACGCATTTGATAAACTACGCAAGAAACGTAGTGGGGTGCATAATTATAGCTCTAAGAAGGATGCCTCCTTCTCTCCCTCCTCCTCTGATAAGGATTCCTCTTCTGATGACTCCGATGACTCGGATCCCCCGATTCCTAATAAATAGGTTAAAAAGGCGTCCCCTCCTTGCCAGGTCTTAGACTTCGACCCCACAGAAATAATACACCCCAGAGCTTCCAATTGGGTTCCGCCACCCGAAGTGGCTCAATATGTCCAAGCTAATTTAAGAAAGAGCTTCGATAAAGAAGTCAGATCTCGGTTAAAAGCTGAATGCCCCAGACCAGACCTAGAAGGCAAGGTATCTGACACACCAGAGATAGACCCTACCATGGTCACTTTTATGAAAAGATTTGTGAAAGATCCCAAAAAAGGCCTGGATCGATCCTGGCGTAGTTGCCAGGACAAATTGTTGGATCTGTCTGGTCCTCTGACCAAGATCCTGGAGATGGCCTATGTGGCCAAAGAATCAGGCTCCCCTGTGGACACGGATGTCCTTATCGGTTGGGCACAAAGATCCATCTGTCTTTTAGGTAATTCCAATTGCGCTATTTCTGCGGAACGCAGAAAGTCAGTACTAATGCGCATTGATCCAAAATTGTCAGATCTTGCATCCTCGGAAGCGGGCCCTTCGGCGGAAGGACTACTCTTCGGATCATCCTTTATTAAAGACTTGGCCAAGTTCTGCTCTACCTTTTCTTCCCTTGACAAAGCCCAAATGTCCCTCAAGAAGGTTTTTAAACGAGGACTTTTTGTCAGGGCTGGTCGTTATGGAGGACGTATGCCCGGCCGCGGATCCTACACTAGTCCCCAAAACTATTATCCGAGAGGAAGAGGTGGTTGGTACGGGGAACAAGACTCCACCTTCTATCCCACCCGCCCCAGAGGAAGACGTCCTCGCTTCCACAGGGGCCATCGTAGAGGGCAGCAAGGAGCCATACAGGACTCAAGCTTCACAGGTGAGCATTATCCATTACTCTCAGGTAAAGCTTGGGGGCAGAGTAGCATTATGCTTGGAACATTGGAAACGTATCTCCGGAGATCCATGGGTTCTTCAAACGGTCAAAGGGTTTCGACTAGAGTTTATCAGTACCCCCTCACAACTCTCCCCTCCGCTACAGATGTGTTTTTCCCTAAAAAAATCAACATTTTATAGACAAAGAAGTGCAGGCTCTTACAGACAAGGGAGCCGTTCAGTTTACTTCCCCTCATCCTTACGGTTTCCTCAGTCCTATTTTCGTTGTAGACAAGAAAGGAGGAGGTCACCGGTTAGTCTTAAACCTCAAAGAATTCAATCAGTGGATCCTCTACAGACATTTCAAGATGGAGGGCATCCACATGCTAAGAGATATCCTCCTGGAAGGAGATTGGATGGTACGTCTGGACCTAAAAGATGCCTATCTGTCGATTCCAATTTTTCCTCCTCACAGGAGATTCCTACAATTCCAATGGAAAGGACAGTGTTTAGAATTTCGTGTCCTTCCATTCGGTCTGTCGTCAGCCCCTTGGTGCTTCACGAAACTCCTGAGGCCGGTGATGGAATGGCTCTGAGCCAGGGAAGTTAGATTAATTATATATCTAGATGACATTCTACTGATGGCCCAATCCCCAAAAGTCCTTCTAGATCACTTGAATTGGACCATCAGTCTTCTGCAAGATTTAGGTTTCCTTATCAATGTGCAGAAGTCACTGTTGAAACCCTCTCAGGTGATATAGTTCCTGGGGTTCCAGATAAATTCTGTTCTATGCCAACTTCTTCTTCCCTCTCAAAAGATTTGCAACATCAAGAAGGAATTGAGATCAACACTTTCCAGTCGCACCGTCTCTTTGAGGAATATAGCCAGAATAGTGGGCTTGTTAGCTTTGTGTATTCAGGCAATCTTCCCTGCACCCCTACATTATCGAGCACTACAGAGGCTCAAGATCAGACATCTACAACAAGGACTGAGTTGTTCGGAACAGATCCCATTGACTGCTGAAGTGAAATTGGAGACCCAATGGTGGCTCCATCATATGGAAGCTTGGAATGGCAGAGCGATTTTCGGTTCTCACCCAGAAGTGGTAATAGAATCCGATGCTAGCAGATGGGGCTGGGGGGCACGTTGCAACTCCCTAGTGACGGGGGGAAGATGGTCGGAATGGGAGCAATCCCTTCATATCAATTGCCTGGAACTTCTGGCAGGATCTTTTGCCATAAAGAGTCTCTCCCCGTAGAAAACAGATTGTTGCATACTCCTGCGGATGGACAATGTGTCAGCAGTGAGGTATGTCAACAAATTAGGGGGCACGAAGTCCCAGATTCTGGCAGAGATTGCAAAGGATTTCTGGCATTATTGCCTAACTCAACGTCTAGTAGTCATAGCAGAATACCTTCCTGGGGACCAGAACATCATAGCGGACTGGAACTCCAGATACCTGTCGGATTCCAGCGACTGGAAATTGGACCCTATTTTCTCAGATAGTCAGGGAATGGGGCAGTTGCGAAGTGGATCTGTTTGCCTCACGCCTCAATTGTCAAATTCCAAAATTTTACAGTTGGCGTCCAGACCCTTGTGTGATAAAGACAGATGCCTTTCTTCAGGATTGGTCCCAGTTTCGAGGTTATGCTTTTCCTCCATTTCTGATGATTGCCAGGGTTTTGTCTCAGGTGCGGAGACAGAAGACAGAGTTTATTCTGGTGACCCCCTTTTGGAGAGCACAGCCTTGGTTCCCCATAGCTCTTAATTTATCTTGTGCCTCTCCTCTTCCAATTCTGCCTCGTCAGAATCTTCTATTGAGTCCGGAGGGCCTTCAACATCCACTGGTCTTGTCAGGGAAATTGACTCTACTAGCCTGGTTAATTTCAGGTCTAGATGGAGTACCCCAGACATTATGAAGCAAGCTGCGGAATACATTAAGCAGGCCTGGGCCGGTAGCACCCATAAAAGATATGACTCAGCCTGGCGCAGATGGTCTAGTTGGTGTGATGGAAGGGGCGCCAATCCATTGGAGGCACATCTTGGTCTGATTGTTAACTTTTTAGCACAGCTAGCTAGTTCTGGTCTGGCTTACGGACGATTGATAACTTTAGGTCAGCTATTTCAGCAGGACATTCTCTTCTAGAAGGTAAACCCATTGGAGAACATCCGTTAATTCGCAAGCTTTTGAGAGGTATACTTCTTTCTAAACCTCCTCAACCTAAATATTCTGTATTATGGGATGTTAGCATTATTCTAAAATTATTAGATTCTTGGCCTACCAACAGGTATTTGTCTCGTAAGCAGATTTCAGGTAAGCTGACCATGCTCTTATGTCTTATCTCTTGCAAAAGGGTTTCAGACGTCAGAGCTCTGGATTTGGCTGGTAGAACTTTTTTTTCCAGATGGTGTCACCTTTTCTGTGACAAGAAGGACTAAAACAAATTACAGGTCAGTATCCTATCCAATATACACTGAAAATTCAAAGTTATGTGTAGTTCAATGTTTAAAGGATTATGAGGCGGTCACAGAAGAATTTAGGCAAGATGCTTAAGGTCAATTATTAATTTCTTTGCAAAAACCTTTTAAACCAGTTACCTCAGCCACATTGGCCAGATGGATGAGATGGTTGATGAGTGAAGCAGGTATTGATACCTCTATATTTGGGGCTCATTCTGCTAGAGGGGCTATGGCTTCTAAATCTTTTGCTTTGGATTCCCGGTTGGAAGACATTATGAAGGCAGCAGATTGGTCTTCAGAAAATACTTTTCGTAAGTTTTATCACAAACCTGTATTGGATATAGCTACTGTGGTAATAGAACAGCTTCAAACTAGCATAATCGGAGCGTCCGGTCCTTACATAGAATAAAAAAATGTCTAGCTATTGCGTCAAGAATTTTAAATTCTATTAAGGACACGGATGCAAGGATTATCCCACCCTTTGTTAAAAAAACACAATGAATATTGAATATCAATTATTGTGAATATTTATGATTATTGTTATTATCCCTCCCATTTTGTTGTCAATTATAGAAACATCAGTTTATTTGAGACATTCTCAATTTCGTTGGGATATTACCTGCCTGTTTGTTGTTACAGGTTCTGATCAGAAGAGTTCCTGAAATTCTTATCGTCATGGAAAAGTTTGGTTGTAACATATTGCCTCGGTTGAGGTTCCGATGTTGAGCTATCCAGGAGAAGGAGATCCAGGAAGAGAAGATGTTCATATCTCCAGACTTCGGGATGGCGTAAGAAGTTTAGTTTTCAAGTTGATCTTATCTGTTCTGACCAAAGAAAGAGGAAGTGACATCAAGGGTCAAAGGACTTATGACAGAGGACATGGCTAGTGATTGGACTATGTGATAGGATGTTATGGCATCTTGGGATGTGTAGTTTTTTCTTTTACTTGTAGTTGATTGGCTGCTGTTTAAGTCAGTAAAGAAAGAGAAAGCATAATCCTCGCCTCCGTGTCCTTGGGTGCACACCGCTGCAGCGGAATTGGGCACCCAACAGCACTAGAAGCCAACATTGGCTGTATCAAAAAACCCACACCTGATACATGTACACACACACCGTACACACCCACCAACAGCACTATAAAACACCCCCCACAAAACCCACAACCCTGCTACACAGGCCAAAACCTTAGAGAACTGCACACACACACCACATCTACCTATACACCCGTCATGCATCACACACCTTACCTCAACACTGAACACCCTCTGCACAACACACACACTACACAATAGGCATGTCCCCACAAAAGCACCCCCGTTTCACTGATGAAGAGTTGCGGGTGATGGTGGAAGAAATTGTCAGGGGAGAGCCACAGCTGTTTGGTGCACAGGTCCAGCAGATCCCCATTGCCAGGAAGATGGGGCTATGGTGGAGGATCGTGGACAGGGTGAACTCCGTGGGACAATATCCACGCTCAAGGGATGACATTCGAAAGAGGTGGAATGACCTACGGGGGAAGGTGCGTTCCATTGCATCAAAGCACCAGGTCACCATCATGAGGACTGGCGTGAGGGCCTCATTGCAGTCACTGGAGGGCTGGACAATGCTAAGTCACCATTACTAACCTACCTCCACAGATACCCGAAACTGCATGGCATGTCACCCACTCACCCTGCCTCCCTACACCCCACTTCATCCCATACAGTGCACCACCCCAATACCCACCCTCAAAGGTGTATCCCTGCATGCCCTACCCACTGCAAGCACACCACTCCCAGCTCCCCTTGCACACACAACAGAAATTCATGGCCAGCATGTAGCACTACCAATCTCACAATCCATCACCATACACTAACCAAAGGTGGGAGGACACCAGACCCAAAGGGAAAGCCAGAAATGTGGAATATCTGACAGACAATGACCCTAACAAATCACTTACATCTCCACAGGGTCCCCAAGCAATGTCAGCGGTGAGCAGGTGCCACGGCAACCCAGTCCTCTACCAGAAGATGCCATCAGTGATGGCAGTAACTCTGGATGTTCCGGGCTGGATAAACTCCTTGGCCCATCTGGGACCACTGGTCAGTCGGCTTCCACATCTGACACCCAGTCCACCACAGGCCCCCCTGAATCCAACACCACAGCAGCCAGCCAACGTCCCCAAACCCCTGTCTCCAGGACACGTCGAACAATAGTGTGTCCACCTGTACAGGGACCCGAATTGACACCACACAGGCAAGACAGTGAAGGTCCTGGTGTATTTGGGAGTGGGCACACCATTCAGAGGACACAGGCACAGGGGGCCAGAGACAGTGGGGGGTCAGCTGTGTGCCAGGCAAAGGCCAGGCTCAGTGAACTGACTGCCCAGGAGGCACTCACATATTTCCTGGGGGCATACCAAAAATCCCAGGACGGGATGGGCCAGGTGATCACCATCATGCAGGAGAACCAGTGGCTGCAGGGGGTACATCACCAGGAGGTCATGCAGCAGTTGCAGGGCCTAAATGCCAACATGGCCTTCATTGTAGGGGTGCTGGGTTACATGGCCAACACCATGCAGGAGAACAGAGCACACCAGCGGCCCACTTCCACTAGCCACACCATCTGCTGCAGCAAGGCGACAGGAGGACCTGCAACGCCAACCACAGGCCAACAGCAACCCTCCCCCTGCAGAAGGTAAACTACCCGCAAATATTCCCTGCGACCCAGACACCAGAGACTGTTGCCTATGGCCCCATGGACACTGGACCTGTGCTACAAATCAACTGGGCCACTACACTGAAGTTTTCATCCCCCATCACCCCACTCTATTGCACTATCCCTTTCTTTTTGTCACTTAAATAAACACCCTTGAACCCCACTGGAGTATCTGTGCTTTATCATACAGAAACGTGCAATGTATTGAACAGTATTATCCTGTGCAAATGTCCTGTAATGTGTGAATCCATCCAACAAATGTGTTTAAGCAGTCTGTAGTCATCACATCAGTACACAGTTGTGATCACGCCAACATCTGCAAAAAGGGAAGGCATAAGTGACAATCAATTGAAATGTAAAGATAGTGATTGACACAACACAGATGGCATATGACACCTAAATGAAATGGAGATGTGAACAGAATTACAGTGTTCTTGAGTGTACCGATTTTCTGCCCCTGTGCTCAGATTCCTCACTGAGGTCAACAGCCAGGACAGGTTTGGGTATCCGGAGTCACCTGAGATTAGCGAGGGACACATATTACTCATGTACAATGGCATGGAGTACAACTCCAGTTGGCATACACTGACATATACTGTGTGAAGACTCAAGCTCACCTGTAAGCCACACTCTGTGCCTCTGTAGTCGTGCTATCACTTATGGAATACTGCTATTCCTCAATGCATAGGCATCATGCACAGATCCAGGAACTTGGCAGTGACATGGGAGATGTATTGATCAGCAAGGCACACCATCTAGATATTTAGAGAGTGGTAACTCTTCCTATTCCTGTAGACCTGCTCATTTGCCCTGTGAGTGACCAAGGCAATATGGGTCCTGTCAATGGCCCCAATCACATGTGGTATGTGTCCCATGGCATAGAATCCAGCCTTCACAGCAGGCAAATCTTCACTCTGGGGGAATGAGATGTAGCTTCTCGTGTGTTTCAGCAAGGCAGCCAAAACCCTTCCAAGCACAATCGAAAACATTGGTTGTGACATTCCTGCAGCCAAGCCCACTGTCACCTGGAATGAACCATTTGCCAGGAAGTGGAGCACTGACAGTAACTGTACTACAGAGGGTATTGCTGTAGTGCTACAGATAGCAGGAAACAGATCTGGCTCCAATTGTTGACAAAGCTCAGTAATTGTGGCCCTGTCCAGATGATAGGTGAGTATGATGTGCTGGTCCTCAGTGTAGCCTAGTCCACTATGGGTCTGTACACGTGCGCTTGCCTCCTCTGGAGTGGTAGATATCTATGTAAACCAAACATAAGATGTGTGTGACTACAGGAAGTATGGACACATAATATCACAGGACACACAGCATGTATGTATGTAGAATACTGGAATTGTCTTGGTGTGTACAATTGATACCTATGTTGCACATAAATTAGTCCAACATAAGTACCAGCATAAGGAAATAAATGCCTGTCCTCTATGCAGGGACAGGTGGAAGTGATCTCACTCCGCCAGCGTTTGGTGTCATGGCAGAAAGCGGTCTGCACCGCCGTGCAATTCCTCATTGGCCAACATGGAGCTCTATGTGGTACAGGAACCAATGATGATCAACGCTAGCGGTGATGGTGTTCACCGCAGCGGACGTGACCGCCATTTTATCTGTACCACTTCACTTGATTCCTGGCTCTCTATGGCTCAACATCTCCACTGCGTGTGCTGCTGTGTCCTGTGTCTGGAACCTGCGATGGCCCATGCTACAGGGGAAAGGGCCCCAGCCTTCACATCCGAGGAATTGGAACAGCTTTGTGAATGGGGTCCTTCCCCTGTATGAGCAGTTGTACGGGCCTCCAGACCAACAGGTAAGTACATCATGGGTACGTTGGATGCGACATGGCTGCATGAAGATGTATGAGTGTGCTGGCAGTGTGTCATATGGGGGGGTTTGGCTGCATGCAGTGTGTATGCAGAGGTACAGGTCATGTGTGTGCTTAATGTGGGTTCTATGCAGTATGGAAGCCATTTCTGTTACAGAATGGAGTGTTGAGTTCATTGTGTCCTTCTGTCTGTGTCTCCACTGCAGGTCAGCACCCATCAGAAGAAAGGGTTGTGTTGTGCGATCGCCAAGGGCGTGCGGACACTGGGAGTCTATAGCCGGCAGAGAACCCACTGCAGGAAATGGTGGGAGGACCCGAGACGCTGGGCCCGGAAGACCGCGGAGGCCCAGCTGGGGACGGCCTCCCAACAAGGGAGGACACCCGTCGGACCCGGAATCCCCTAATGGCCCACATACTGGTCGTCGCCAATCCGGAGTTGGATGGGCGCTTGAGGGCAGCACAGCAGCCACAAGGGCGTGAGTACAGACTGTGTGGTATTTTGTTTTTGTTGCCTGCCTTGGGGTTTGGGTGCAAGATTCTAGTCACTGGATGCCCCAATATGCAGGTTTAGCTATTTTTGTGTTGTCCTGCTCAGCAAAGTAGGGAGGTATGTATATTTGGTATTGGTAAGTAGCTAGCATACCACGGCAGAGTCCCAGTAGGTGTGCAGATAGTAGTGTTTGGGTTCTGAACTGCTATTGTACCCAGTTAATGGTTTGGCAATGTGGTCCATACTGCACCGTGTTAGTCCCAGTGAGTGATTGTGATGTGTATGCTATATGTGCTGTTGTTGCTGTGATTGACCTTATGCTCCCTTTCTTTCTCCCCAACCCTCTCCCCTTTTCCCATCCTGTGTGCATTAGCATCATCTGGCGAAGGAGCAGGGGCACCAGTGTGGGAGCTGCAGCCCACAGGACCCAGGAGGCAGAGTCCACTGATGCCAAGGGGACCAGTGGGTTGGAAGGCATTGGGAGCACTGTGGGGGGAGACTGGAGAAATGACATCTGACTGTGATTCTTCCTCCGATGGGAGCTCCCTGGTGGTGGAGGACCCCTCTGGGACCACCCCAGCTATGTCACCTTCTGCCACCCCCCCTGTACCAGCACCGCCCTACCAGTAGTCCCCCACCAACTTGCCTGTGCCCACGCACCCAAGATGGTGAACGTCTCCTTCACCTCAGACAACTCAGGCCCTGCCCCAGTCAGCCCTGCTGCCCTCACTGAGGCGGCTAGTGATCTCCTGAGATCCATTTCTGTAGGGCAGTCAACCATAGTGAATGCCATCCAGGGGCTGGCATCCCAGATGAAGCAATGCAATGCCTACCTGGAGGGCATTCACAGTGGCTTGGCTGCCCTACAGAGATCGTTTCAGGCTCTGGCCTCCTCATTGATGGCAGCCAGTGTCCCTGGTTCTTCCATCCCCCCTCCAACTACCTGTTCCCACTCTCAAAACCCTCTCCCCCAACCCATCCACACACACAATCTGATAAGAATGCACCCAAAACAACAGACAGGACTCACACAGACAAACACAGGCACCACACTTCACTCCACAAGCATACACACAGCCAACACACAGAAGCACATACAACAGCCACTGCCCCCACTGTCTCCCCTCCTCCTCCTCCCTCACAGTCATATCAACACTGACACCTGCATGCACTGCATTATCAGTCCCAGATCCTGCCACCTGTACTGTCTTGCCCAAAGTCACCACAACAGCAGACACGCAGTCTAGCACCCCATACACCACATGTGCTGTCACCACCATCGCAACCTCATGCAGCACACCCACCTCACTTGCAGATACCACAACATGCATACACACATCCTGTTTGTCCTCTCCCACCCTGTCTGCCCCCTCCAAAGACACATAAACGCCCCCACTCAGACACTCAACAGCCATGTACCTCACACACTGTCCATGTACCTGCACCCATGACCAGCACACCTACTCTTCCTACAACCACTCCCTCTACCTCCACTCCCACTCCTCCTCCCACAATCTGCCCCACTGGACTTAAGAAACTTTTTGTTTCCCGCCTTGAGCTCTTCCCTCCTCCCCCGTAAGTGAAAGCTCCCTCTCCCCCAGCCCAGTACCTCCAGCTCCCAGTCCTCTCATGCCCCTCCCCCTGCAGAAAAACCTAGCAGTAAGGGACACAACACTACCACTCCGCCCCCCGCTCCAAGCCCACTCCTCCACCCCTAAACAAAACAGTAAGGACCCACCCCCTCCCAAACCCAAGTACAAGGGCCCCCCTCCTAAGAAACCCCCCCACCCCTCCCAACCCCAAGTCCAAGGAGCCCGTCCCAAGAAACCCTCTGCATCCTCTGAAGTGCCTGCCTGCCATTGTCATGATGCCCCTGCCCAGTGGAGTGACTTGGGCTGTCAGGAGTCAAGTTAGGCCTTGGACGTTGCCCTGTGGCTTTTGCCTAACATTGGACTGGCCAATGGCCCTTTGTATATAGTTACCTCATCAGTTGTGGGCGCAGGTCCACCAAAATACAGTGGTTGAACCAAAGGTATATGTCCTGGCTTTCTTTACTTCTGGCTTATGTTGGTGTGGGATTTCTCTGCAGATTGTTCTCTGTGTGTGGTATGTGTGTATGGTGTGTGTTGTGCATGTGGGTCTGTCACTCGCCTTTCCCTCCCTTGTGTGGTAGGCTGCTGTATTCACCGTCATCGTCTTTGTTGGCATTGCTGCTCCTGGACTGCCATCCCGTGGTACAGCATCGGCAGGACTTCCAGTTTGGCTTCTATGGCAGCCGTGGAGTCCTCTGTGTCCTTGGAGGTGAGTGTCTCCTTTTATATGATGTGTTTCCACCAGGCTTTCAGTGGCGATGGTCCCGCCCCGGAAATCCTGGTGGTCTGCTATGCCATATTATGGTGGGCAGGTTGTTGTCTTCCGCCAGCCTGAAGAAGGCTACGGCTGTGGTCAGTGGACGGACCACACTGGTAGTTCAGGTGGTACATTGGCTGTCTATGGGAGGGATCACCACCATGGTCATAATTTGGCAGTCCTCACCACCAGCCTGGCGATGGTACTACCATCGCCGGCGTGGCATTCAGCTAAACGCCAGTGTCATAATGAGGGCCATAATGTTTTGAGGTAGCAGAGTATATTCACTATCTGCCTGCCCAATTTGCACCAGGTTGGACCTGTCAAAAATCAACAGAACAGACTGTTGTGTTTACCTTTCTTGTTCCACCTGATAATGTTATATAGAATGTGGTTAAAGAGAATAGAATGTAGCATGTGTCTGAGGGTAGAGTTCAGTTGATGCTGGGATGTTGGAGGAGATGGACATGTTGGTCCTGTTATTACCACTGAACTAATAAAGAATAAATATCTTACCTTTGACTGGTGAAGCGTTTGTACTACAATTTTGTCAACAAGCTATCTTCAAGAGGACTTTCGCTTCATCGTCCCTCGCTAGAATCTTCTACCCAATGCGAGCAGTGAGCGAGACAGAGCATATGGAAGTATCGCATAAGAAGAAGCAGTTGGTGCAGCAGTACAAAGGCACGTTCCAGCAGCTTGCGCAAACTCAGGAAGCACACAATTGAGAGCATGTCATAACGCACAATGTCATGGCCATCCTACGTTGGCATCAGCGCACAGTTACTGGCACTGCAGCATTCTTCATTCTTCAAAAGACTGTGGAAGTGCCTCATGATGTACTTCGCAGCGTCTATTTTGGTTTGGTTATATTCGATTAGCTCCACAATATTCAAGCACATTTTACTTGCAATTGAACACTACTCTTTGTCATATTGTTTGAGACATGGTGCTATAATATCTTTGCTCCATGCTGAGGAGGGCGCTCTGGTATTTGTTTGGTATTTCAAATATATTGATTGTTGCTCTTGTGCTCGACACTAAAGTGTAGAGGCTCAGTGACTCCAACATTTTAGTTAGTGATTCCAATTGTTTATTTTATAGGTGTGTTTTCCTCTGTTCATATAAATGTGTGTGTCACAAACCTTTTCTTTAACTCCTCCATATCCATTCTTGGAGTCTCCTAGGGAATCTCCTATAAAATTACATGAATGGAATGGGGACGTGCTAACAGGACCAGAGGGTCTACATATCCCAGACTGCTTTGTGGCCTCAGGAGGCGGCCATCTTGTGCATCACCTGCTCCCACTTGCCAGATCCAACGAGCGCCATAAAGCACGAGGGGGCATACCGCAGCGTGGGACGCGCTAACAGGACCAGAGGGACTGCATATCCCAGACTGCTCTGTGGCCCCAGGAGGCAGCCATCTTGTGCATCACCTGCTCCCACTTGCCAGATCCAACAAGCGCTATAAAGCGCGAGGGGGCATACCGCAGTGCAGGACGCGCTAACAGGACCAGAGGGACAAGATATCCCAGACTGCTTTGTGGCCCGAGGAGGCGTCCATCTTGTGCATCTCCTGCTCCCACTTGCCAGATCCAACAAGAGCTATGAAGTGTGAGGGGGCATACCGCAGCATGGGCCGCACCAGGGCAAAGCCCGGGCCAAGGGCGGGCCCATCTGCGCCCGTCCGTGACAGACCGAGACCAGGCAGGGCCAACCCCTGAGTTTGGCTTTTTGCCTTAGCCACCTCGAATTGTTCTGTCCCCCCTTAGTCCTCCCTCAACTATCATCCTAGGCCCCTGTCTTGTACCATTACATTGCCACAGATATGGGCAAAAGAAAAGCAATCGAGGGTGGGGTTGGAGGGAAAAATACAAGAAAAACTTCAAAAAGTTGGGCTGTAATGAAGTACTTGACCGTATTGATAACGTCCTAGCTGATTGCGGGGAAATATTAACTCCATCACCCGGCACCGACCAGCCATTGAGTCCCAAACCGTGCCCTGCAACCCAATCACTGACTAGCAAGCAGGGAACCGTACCCAATATGTTTAACAAAGCCAGGGTACGGGTGAAGACCGAGACTAGCGCAGAGCCCCCCAACCCTGCTGATTCAGTCCCCAGCCTCTGTTCCCTTCACGACCCAGATATAGAGCCCCCTCCGTCGCCTGTCTCTTGTACCAATCATTTTCATCCGTTATGTCCCTCCGATCCACCTACAATTCAGGATCTCACAGTTTCACCTGCCCAGGCCAGGGCAGAAAGCTTCGCAAATATCCAGTCATCCCTCCCTCCCCCAAACAACGATTTGGCAGGTTGCATACAAACAATCAGGGCAGAAATGACAGCCCTTAAGTGCATAATAGGTGACCTCACGGTCACAGTGGGGCGTCTCATGGAAGAGAGAGGGAGAACAGCTGGGGAAAGTGACGCCACCCCAGCCCAGACAAATACCACCACTCTGACTCTACCTGTTCCCACCATGCTTCATCACGCCAAACACCTTCGAGGCCCCCAGGTTCTCTACTTGAGGACCCCGTCCCTAGGACTTTGGTCTGAGCCCGCATATTGGGTTCCCGCACACCAGCAGGCATGCAAACTGACTATTCTCCCACTAACCCCGAGAACACAAGTTCCAACTCCACACCCCTCACTTTAGGGGCGGGCCGTCGCTCTGGTAGTACATATTCTCCCAAGACTACCACTCTCCCTCCCCAGAAAATATTTATGACCAATGTCCCTAGATCTAACTCTCGGGGGGAAGGAAGGGGAGGATTCCCTGATTAACAAAGTCACCCATTGGATTCATCATAGCAGAGGATGTATTTCAGTAATTAGGAAAGATATTCTTAGGGCCAGACGACACTGGTCCAAGAGCTCACTGTCCGATTGGATCGAGCTCCTCCTAGTAAATGAGCAGCTAGCCTACGACTTAGTAGCCTTAGACCAAAGAACTAATGCCCCGGGTGGGTCGACCATTTAGTTTAAACCCGAGTCACCCACTCCACTTTGTGTACCACCCTCCCTAGTGGCTCTAGACCAAGACACTGTCTGTTCCATGGTTGATTGACCATCCGATATTGAGGTGCAGGCTCCCCACGTTAGACCTGATAGTAGCATAAGCTCTAACAATTGTGCCCGCACCGATAGTGACCCAGCGGTCATCGCTGACCAGACACACAGGACGGTCTCTGCCGCTTCTCCCAAAGTCACCACACTAGTCACCCCAGATCTCCAGGTAAACCTGCTCCCACTATCCAACTCCTCGACCACCAGCCAGAAAGTAAAGATTGTCTCATGGAATGTAGCAGGCATAAAATCCAAGCTTCCGTTGCCGCACAGGAACCTTTTCATCGACCAATACGACATATGTATCTTCCAGGAGACCTGGCTAATTAAACCTGCCTATAAACCTGGCTATGCAACCTACCACATACCCGCCGCTCCCAGCAAGGCAGGCCGCCCATCGGGGGGTCTCTTAATTTGGGTAAAAATCGCACTACAGTGTGTAATGAAATTGATACCCACCGACACCCCTGACATCCTTGGTATTAGCCTCAAGGGAACAGGGCCCACTGCCACTGACATTTTAAACATCTATGCCAGGGGTACAAGGGGGACCAACCGCTCTGTGACCCTGCTCTGTGACCCTGCAGTCCCTAGAGACCCAACTGGGCGAAAGACCCTCCAAACATGCCCTTATTATAGCGAGGTGCTTTGATACCACCTTTGAACCCCTTGGTATGGACCATATGGGCGATTTCAGGGAAGAAGATAACATTTGGCACATACCCAGGTTGGAGCTCCCCCCCCATTAAGAAGTGGCACTCGGCCACCCTTCAACTTAATGCCCTGACCCTCGGCCAATGTCTGAGGGCTGTGAATGGAAGAACAAAATCAGATAAGCATCCTACCCACACGTTCACTGGTTCACAGGGGAAGAGCCTCATCGACTATATATTAATGGACCTTAGATATTGGCACTTGGTTGATGACATAGTAGTCCGGACCTGAACGGACAGTGACCACAATCCACTCTGTCTCAGTTTAGAGTCACCGTGGGGCAGGGCGCCCCCAGCAACAACTACTACCAAAGTAGCCAAAGTGGTACAGGCTGAGAACAACAGACGGCGACTTATATGGAACAAGGTGATCCTGCGAGACGACATTCTCTCTTCCAATGATTTGGACCTGACACTTTGTGTATCATTGATATCTACTATGGGAGAGAATGTGGTAAGCTGTTCCTCCCTAATCGATGTTCACACTGAGTTTTTCCAAAGATTGGAACAGCTCCTATCCCTGCCAGCTGCTTACACTTCCTGCAGTGCTTCTCCCCGTGAGGGGGTTAATTAGTACAATCGGGACTGCCGGCTGGCATGAACAAGGCTAAATAGCGCAATCAAATATAAGGATGTCACCCGAGTTAGGTCTCTTGGGAACCAGTACAGACAGACGGAGCAGAATAAGGCCAGGAAGGACTGGGAGGAGGAAAGATGGAGCCTCCTGAGGGCTGCATGTGAACGCAGGGACTCCAGATATTTTTGTGCCATAATAAGCTAAAGAAACCTAAAGGGAGCCCCTGCAATTGGCAATAACATCCTGCCCTCAGATTCGTTCCACCATTTTAACTCTCTCTATAATGTCGAAAGCCAACTCGTAACCATCTCAGACTGAAAGCTGCTGGCCCTCGCGGCATCCCTGGAGACCTCTTCCTTTACAACATCGACAAATGGGCAGAGTACATTCTCCTTCTATCCAATGCAGTTGTCAGGGGAGCGCCCATTCCGGAGTCCTGGAGGGGTGCCGAGGTAATACCCATTTACAAGAAAGGCGGCAGGTCCCTACCCGCCATCTATAGGCCCATTAGCCTTATAGATACAGTACAAAAGGTATTCTGTTGTGCACTACTATCGAAAATCAAAGATTGGATCAATGAGAATGGCATTTTATCACCACTCCAGGCTGGCTTTAGGTCCAAAACAAGCACCACAGATCAGGTGTTCAGGTTTCTACTCTTGTATTGGAAGGTCGTAGTGATAGGGAAGGGGAGTCTCTAAGTAGCCTTCATAGACCTTAAATCAGCATTCAGTCTGGTCCCTAAAGGTAAACTGTGGGAGATCTTCAAGGAGATGGGTATTCCCCCAGGGATTCTGACTACAAGAATCCGACTACACGAGGCCAACTATGCAAAATACCCTGGGGAACCAGGGCGATCTCACCGATACGATTCAATTAGTCAGGGGCGTTCGGCAGGTCAGGTCATTGATCACCTCACCTCGCAGCCCTCTGATGCACTAGCCCTAGGCAACGAAAAGATCACAACACTTTTGTTCGCAGATGATACCCTGATAGTATCCAAAACCATGATGGGCCTCCAATCTTCATTGAATCGATTTAATGACTTCTGCTCCACAAGAGGCCTAGAAATAAAGACCTCTAAAACCAAGTTCATGGTCATGAACCCACACAGGTCACATAGGGGGAACGTTTTCCTAGGTGGGTCCAAACTAAAACTAGTCAATACCGTTGACTACCTGGGGATCAAACTATCAGGCTTAATGTCCTGGAAAGCCCATATTAACTCCACATCATTAAAATTCGGCCAGTTAGTGGGTGTCCTTTTAAGGGAGCACCATGCCTCATCATCACGACTAATAGCTGCTGCTCTCCACATTTATAACATGAAGTCTGTTAGCGCAGCTCTATACAGGGCTGAACTCTGGGGCTTTGAGGATGTGGCCCGCAAACCTCTGGGTGCTATAGCTGGTCTTAGGCCGCTGCTGTTCTGGAGGAGAATCATGGCAACTCCCAAACTTTCTCCCTATGCCACCGCGTTTAGGGAAGTTTGCTCTTTGGATTCGTCCAACAATATCAGGTGGATCCACTCAGTTAAGTCAGCACTGATTGCCATTGGGATGGGAAACTCATGGAGTTTTCCACACACAGGGCCACCACCAACCAAAGAAAGAGTGAACGCCTGCTATTGGGAGTGGGTATCCCAGTCCATATCTCGCTCGCTCTCAATAGGGCGTCTATCTAGCGAGTTTCTGGACTTCAAATCTACCTGGTCGCTAGAACCTTACTTGGAATGCATTTTAGATCCGACCGATGGGAAGCTCTATATGCAGTTCAGATTTGGTTCCCTCCCTCTTAATACCTTTACCAGCAGATGGCAAAACAAGGCCCCAAGCAACAACTTATGCCCCTGCTGTACCCTGTACCAGGAGTCAACTGCCCATGTCTTCTTTGTTTGTCCATCCTACACTCATCAACGAAGGAAATGGCTCACGCCAACTTGCAAACGGCTTGGGACCCGAGATCATGCCGTGGCCATGAGAATCTTAAAATCAGACACCAGTCCGCCCATTGCCATTACAGTTGCCAAATTTCTCGGGGAATGTGGTGCACCAGAAGGAAATTGACTAAAACAGTCTAGCCCCAAGTCTTTGCACTGATACATATCTATCTTTGTCCCAATACTGTATCTTGGAAGTGTGTTATGCCAAATTCTTTTTATTGTACTGCATTTCGTGCACTATAATTTTTCTTATTTATTTCAACCCAACCTATTTTATGAATTCTAAACTATTATTTATTGTGGCGCTATGCGACTTTTATGGCACTGGATGCCAAAATAAAGTTTTATGATGCTGAATGGAAATAATATTTATTAAACTAAATTAAAACATTTGAAGATAACGAAATGTCACAACTAAAGAAAAACAAAATATTATTGCTGTTGTTGGGACCACAGGGACTTCTATAATGCTATAGAGAAGAAACCTTGCACTCCTACTGAAGCTGATGTTCTCTTACATGCTTTAGACAATTTTGATAATTATTATTCAACTTTAGTTTGTATAGCAATCAATACACACACTTTTTTTTCAGGAGGAAACAATATGTCAGAATCTTTTGAAGAGTATGTTTCAGCTTTTAGGAAACTTGCCTTAACTTGCAAATTTTGTGTTTTTTCATGATGAACTTATTAGAGACCAAATAATAAAGCTGTGAATAATGAACATATTCAGGAAAGGTTGTGGGTATATGGCGAATCTCCACTTAATAACGTGATATATTTTATAGAAAAGGTGGTGATCTCTAATAAGTGTGCTAAAGCAGCTGAAGCCAACTTAAAGATGAACAAAAAGATAGGGTCTGTAGAGTAATACAGAGAAGGAAAAAAGCAAAAAGAGTATCTCTGAGTTTCAGGAGAAAAGATGTTCTAGGTGTGGCACCAAGGACCACTTAGTATATAGTAAACAAACATGTCCTGCATGTAATAAAAAATGTGTTAAATGTGGTATTAAAGGATATTTTGCTAAGGCCTGTAAGAAGGGAAAACCTAGTAAACATGTTGAAATTCTTAAGGGTCAATCAGAATAAGATTCAGAATCAGAAGTGCTGGGAGAAGAGAGCAAAATTAGAAAAAAAATGATTGTGCTTTAGGCGTTAGAGAAACACTGGATGGCATCAGTGTGAACCTTTTCACTAGGGAATATAAAATTTCCCCCTATGCTATAGTTGACAAAAGTGTGTGGGAAGAAAAAATTGTAGGAGTACTAGGCCAATTTTTGATGCCCTCAGATGTGTCTCTGAAAGGTTTCACTGAAGAACCTATTCCCAAGGTAGGATACAGGAAACTAAGTTTTGAATTCAAAGGAAGGAAATCCATGGGTAAACTCTATGTGGCGGAAGAAGGTTGAACTGTGTTAGGGTGGATCAATCAGAGGGCAATGGATATTGTTCTTGACCCCAACTGTCAAGAACAGGTGCTGGACATGGGAAATATTGAACAAAATGGCTTAATGTTCAAAAATGCGTTACCAGAAGTTTTTTCAGGAGCAATTGGTACTTTTGTTGGGTATTCCCATAAAATTATTAAAGGGAAATGCAGTTCCAAAGGTGCATAATACAAGAGACATATCTTAGATACTAAGAGAGTTTAATCAGGAAACTGAGAACTTTCTAAAATGACTGATCATTGAGCAAGTGGATGCTTCAGAGTGGATTGCATCATTAGTTGTTTGCTGGACGAGGTAATGGAAAAGCTGCTTGTGCATTGATCTGAGAGATCTAAGCAGCAACATTGTGGTGGAGAAGTTTCAACTACCAAGATCAAAGAAATGTTGGCCTTGACCAAAGGCAGAAAATTGTTTGCATCCATTGACCTGTCATCGGTATACCACCAGGCCAAACTTCATAAGGGTAGCAAGAGTTTAACCAAATTCTATATAACATCAGCCAGGGTGTGCAATTTACGACTGGGTTTTAATATTAAGTCAGGCACAAGCAGATGTGTGTGTTAAACCTGGTAATATGTGAACAGACTGGGAAGGGACTTAAACTTCTTCCAACTAAATCCAAGCTAATGCAAAATAACATTACATCTTCAATCCTACCTTCTCACAGTACTCACTGCACTTGGTGGTCACACCATTCCCCAGGCACCACCTTTTTAATCACCAAAAACCTACTACTCTGACTCATGTTATCTCATCTTCCTTCAGACTCCACTTCTCACCCAGAGTTAAAAGGGGTGACGAAGACTACACAACATCCTGGTTTCTATGTTTCCCATAAATAGCACTATGATATCTAGGTGGGCCATGACCCTCTTAGCTTCCAGATGTGTCCTGGTGGCAGGGCTCCCATTGGAGAGCCACAGCTGCTGCATACAAGAGTATAAGTACACGTATGTCTTGCTTTGAGAATATACTGTTATAGCAATAATGGTGCCTCAATATATGTTGTATTTCTGGAGTCAGGTGTGTGCATATATTTCTTGAAGTATGGTGAAACTTCCACTGTCACCAGTGATGGCTTACATTAGAATACTTACTATCCCCACAAAGAAACCGCATTTGGCTCTGAATGAGTGATAATAATTGTTCTGTACTAAGGATTCACCTGGGGAGCATTAGAAGTGATGCCTTGGTACCTATCGGCTATGTTTAATGAGAACGGTTGCTAACTTCTAGAGCACCGACTATAACTACCCAATTCTATTTCCTTTACATGCTGAGGTTATTTTTTATATAAAGAAGGGAGTATAACCAACCTTCACTGTATCCTTAGATGTAGTAGGAATACTGTCTCTGAACTTCTCTGATTAACACATGACTATTGGTCCACTGTCTAATATATGTCTGTATTATATAGACTATATTTTTATTTTAGGTCATACATGCAATCTTTTATCTTCGACAGTGTCCCCAGCAGTTGAGGCCACTGGGACTGTACTCCTACGTTAGGGTATACGGGAACATAGTGAAAGTGCGATTGATCATGTTTTCTCACCTTTGCAGTGTGCGTGCAGTGTACTCATGTTTGCGTCATTGATTTGTTTTTACTGTGCAAGTACCCATGAATATAGCACTGAATTTGGTTAACTGGGTTTCATGTCTTAAATTGTTATTCCAATAGGTGGCAACAGTACTACGTATTTTGCTTTTTGCACACAGACACACATGGTACATACAGTAGGCATCTGATCCAGTCTAATGAAGGCTGCAGACCCGCTGTGACCTAATGTATGACATGTTGGCATGCGATAAGCTGATGAAGACACAATTTAATCTGATTTTTGATTATTTTAATGCTACCCTGTATATCTTTGAATAAAGGAGGACCTCATCTTCATTATTCTAGTTATCCTTCCTCATCTCAGTACTAACAACCCACCCACTCTCCTCTAATAGTTACTTGATTTCTTCTACTTCGCAATGACAGAATGTTGCATGGCCTCCCTTGGTGGAGGTACTTTGCCACATAGCACATGGGGGTGGGAGAGGTGTGACCATCATGTTTAGCAAGTACCGGAGTAAGGAAGGATGATCAGAGAAAGATGACCAGTAAGAAATCGTCACATTCCCAGATTTGCCTCTAAATCTTCCTTAGATCTTCACAGAGTTTAGCTTAAATAATACAAAAAAACACAAACTTCATTTTTCGAAGCTTAACAACCGAGAGTGGCAGAGGTGAGAGAAAGATTCCAGGCTGTTTCCTGACTTTTGAAAGGCCTGAACACCTCTTCTAGTTTACCTGTGCTTAATACAACCCAGGGTCTTCCTGGTGGGATGCCTTTAACTGCTGATGTCCATTAAAGACTGTGAAAACACCCCAGAACATCGGCACCAGCCTTGTTGTGTAGGGGTGAAGTGTAATATACAGTCAGAAATCGTATGATGTCATGTACACATGCATGTGCATGTTAAGAATTTCCTTGTATTATCTTTCGTGTTTGTAATTGTTTGAATATGTGTTGTGAGTTGCGGTGTTTAACTCACTGTGCGTTCCGATCGTGAAATGAAAGTTTTCGGAAGGCACAGGAAGAGGTCATTACGCTGTGGGCTCCTGTTTTCATTAAGAATAAACTTTAATTCAAAGTTTAACCTCACTCTGCTTCGGAACAGTTTGTCATTTACCTTGTACTTTTCATCTGGTGACGAGCAAGGTACTTGGTATTGCTCAAGAGCCCACTAGCCCTTCTTTCCTAGACGGTGTTGGTTTACCTCATTTGCTTCAAGGACTTTGTCCACCGTTGTTGAAGCCGGTGATTCCATTGATTTGTTGCAGACTCAAGTGAGGTGATCTTCAATATATTTGTCCGGATTAGGAGGGTTTACACCTCACTCGTATTGTTCTTACATAAGCATCGTCGTGAGGCAAGTTTGGCGGCCATATTGGATGAGGGAGAGTTCATTTGATGAAGTGGGTTAGACTGATTCATAACGTGAAGAAATCGGCAAATTTTAGTCTGTTCCGCTTTTAAGTGTCTTTCTTTTTGACGTTTATGTTTATGGCCATTTTGCTTTGGATCCAGTAGTAAGAAGAAGTCTCAATTTGCATTTATTCGAAATAAAAAATTGTACTCCTAAAAGAAAACTTGCAGTATTGTTTGGTTATCTTGGCACTGAAGGTCAACAATTTTTTGATAACCTACCTGTTGTGACACCCACATCAGGTGATGGAGGTAATTGGTCTGTGTATACAATAAAAATTATGGATGAGCCAAACGTGATGCTGAAGCATTTCAATTTCATGAAAAGGAAAAAAGAAGTGGACGAGACTGTGGAGGAGTACATTTCAGCTCTGAGAAATTTGGCTGTGAATTGTAATTTTGGTCCAGCGCTAGATACCTACATCAGAGATCAATTTGTGTACAGGTGTTTCTCTAAGAAAATACAAGAGAGGATTTTAAGTTGCAGGGATCCTCTTTCTGAAGTAATTGATATGGTGAAAAGCATTGAGAGAGCAATGGTGTCATCGAAAGTTATTTCTTCTGTGTCTTCTAGTAACTGTGTGGTTAATTCTATCCAAGGCACTTCCACTCAAAAATAATGTTATCAAACCTGTATATGAAAAAACAAATTTAATATGTTTCCGATGTGGTTCTACTTTGCATGTAGGCAACAGTCCTAAATGTCCAGCTTTAGGAAAAAATGTATTAAGTGTCACAAAATAGGTCATTTCCAATCTGTGTGTTGAGGTAAGAGTGCACTTCAAGTTAGTAGTGTTCAGATGCATGATGATATTGTCACTCTGTAGAATGATTTAGATAAGATGGTCTTAATCGTTGACTCTGCTGTTTCTATTCAACCAGGTTTCGAGTATAAAGGTCCTTTTTGTGAAGTTATCATTGCTTATTGCTACACATTGAGTATGATGGCTGATTGTGGTGCACCGATCTCTATTATCTCAGATCAGCTTTATTACGCCCAATGGTCTGATAAGTTTCACTTGCATAAAAAAGGCATATGGGGACAATGATATTTATATGTTAGGATTTTTCATTGAAACCTTGTCATGTTTGGGTAGACAAATTACTTCTAAAATCTATGTTGCTGTCAAAGGCTAAAATATTTTGGGCTGGCAAGACTTAGATGGGTTTGAAACTTGTTCCCGGTTCCGAGAAACCTGTACAAGTCAATGACACTCAGATTTCTTACATTGGTGATACTGTTGATGATTGTGCTTTTAAAACACTGCTAGGTGATTTTCAATATGTTTTTAACTCTAAAATTGGAAAAAATAGACAAGTTTGAGCATGTGATAAGATTGAAGCAGAATGTTATTCCTGTAGCTCATACGGTCTGAGCTATTCCGATAAGTGAGAGAGGACGTAAAAAAATGTGGATGATTTGACCCATGAAGGTGTAATTACTACCACTGATGCTTCTGAGTGGGTCAGTCCTATTGTTCTTGTGCGCAAAAAGGGTGGCGATATTCGTTTGTGTGCTGATCTGAGATCTCTTAACAAGAATATCTTGGTTGATTGTCACCCTTTACCACAGATTCAAGTCCTTCTTACAAATATTGGTACTGCAAAATGTTTTAGTTTATTGGATCTTAAATCTGCATATCACCAAATACGTTTAGCACCAGAGTCAACTGATCTCACTACTTTTGTGACTCTATTTGGAGCATATACGTTTTTGAGATTGTCTTTTGGGTTGGCTTCTGCTGCCAGTGCCTTTCAAAAAAATTATGGATCACATATTGAAAGGAATTGAGGGAGTGCAGGCTTACCAAGATGATGTACTCATGTTTTCAAACTCTGTTGCTGAACATCTTGTCATTCTAAGAAACCTTTTGAATTTGTTCAAAAAAGTTGGTATCACTTTAGGACTTAAAAATTGTACATTTCTAACTAATGAGTTGGATTATCTAGGTCATTCCATTTCTTCAGAAGGCACTAAACCTAAGCTATCACTCAAGCCATTACTGATGTTGACCCTCCAAAAGATAAAGATACACTTAGGTCGTTTCTGGGCATGACAGAATATTATTCACAAATTGTTCCAGGTTATGCTCAAGAAGTAAAACCTCTACGGCCTTTGCTTAAAAAGGGCATATCTTTTGTTTGGGACAGTTCTTGCGATGAAGCTTTCAATGATATCAAACAACTGATTATAAAGTCACCAGTTTTATCATACTATATTTCAGGTCATAATTGTACCATCATGGTTGATGCTAGTCAAAAAGGGTTGGGTTCTGTCCTTTGTCAGTGGGTGTCAGGGCAGGAACGTACTATTGGATTTGCTTCCAGGAGTTTGAAGCTGGCAGAATCTCACTATAGTACAATCGAAAAAAGAGAAGCTCTTGCGTGTTCGTGGGCTGTTGAAAAGTTCAAAACTTTTATATGGGGTACTCTATTTGAAATTTTTACAGACCATAAACCGTTACTACATTTGTTGAATGGAAATAGAACAGGTAAAGCGTCTTCCAGATTGGTTAGGTTACCTTCTCGGATACAAGAGTTCAGTTTTGAAATTAAGTTAATTTCTGGGGGTCAAACTGTCAGGGTCGACTGCCTGTCCAGAATGCCACTACAAAGTGTTGGTCTAGATGATGAAAATGATGAAACAGAAGCTGTTGTGGCAATCATTGAGGATGTTTTGGACTCTGTGAGTAGTATTTAATATAAAGATTAGATGGATGCATCTCAAATGGATGCAGTTTTGCAGAAAGCAATAAGTTATGTAAGAGAATGGTGGCCAAAAGAACGCTCTTTGCCTGACTCTTTAAAACCCTTTGCCCAAATTTCAGCTGAACTTTCGTTAGTAGAAGGAGTTTTGATGCATGCAGAGCTTTGTATTCCACCTGCATCTTTACGCAGTAGCCTAATTGAGTCTGCTCATCAAGGGCACCTAGGTATTGGAGGTACTTCTAGAATCTTAAAAGAATATTTTTGGTGACCTTCAATGGATAAGATTGTGTCTCAATGGATTGACAAATGTGAAACTTGCTTGTTATCTAATAAACACTGGAAAACTTCATAGACACTGTTACATTGTGTTCCGGTCCCTTTTGAGTCTAGGAACAAAATTGCATTGGCTATTGCAAGTCCTTTTGATTTGTTACCCCATGAACAAAGATTTCTTATGGTAATGGTTGACTACTCTTCTAAATGGGTTTATTTTGAGTTCACATATACGCCCAACACGGCCTCTGTGATAAAGTTTTTACAAAGGATTTTTAATATTGGAAGGGCACCAAAAGAATTGGTTACTGATAATGGTTCACATTTCACCTCAACTCAAATGAAAAACTTTTTAGATTCACAAAACATTAAACATCTCAGGTTTGCATTGTATACCCCTTCTTCAAATGGTTTGGTAGAAAGAATGAACAGATTTTTGAAGGAGGGGATACAAACTGCGCTTGCTATTAGTACTTCGGTGGAACATTTTCTAAATAAAAAGGTTTGGTCTTATTTGATCACCCCGCATTCCACTACAGGGGTTTCTCCGTTTAGGCTGTTTCAGAAAGGGATCCTAGGACTGTAGTCTGTCCTGATTGGATTAAAAACTTAGCAGGGCAACCAAAATATTATTCCTGTTTAGATTCAAATAGAATGAGAATTAATGCAAAAACCAAACAAAATTTGCAGAAAAGTCATTTTGATGCCACGCATCATGTAAAAGAACAGAGTTTTACAGTGGGTGATTGGGTTTTAATCAAAAGTCCTGTTAGAGTTAAAAAGGGATCTTCTATTTAATCTTCACCAGTTTGCATATTGAAGGTATCTAAAGGGTTCTTATTATTGGATAAAAAGTGGTGGTGGAGTAGAAGATGTGTAGTTAAACTGTTTTATGAACAGGCAAGAAAGATTTTGGATAACAAAAACATCCAGGAAGATGGTTTACATACATCTCAGCAAAGTGTTGATGTACTCAATGGTTCAGAAGCTTTTCATTCATTATAGCATGGTGAAGAAATGTTATACTCAGGTCCTAGTATTATCTGAAATGACAGTTTTCGGAAGGCACAGGAAGAAGTCATTACGCTGTGGGCTCCTATTTTCATTAAGAATAAACTTTAATTTAAAGTTTAACCTCACTCTGCTTCGGAACAGTTTGACATTTACCTTGTACTTTTCAAGGGGGGATAGGCCCCTGTGCTGACCACTAGGGTTACGGCGCATGAAGAACTGAGATGACACACTTTTCTTTGTAAGTCTGACTTCCTGGTAGGAAGTTGGACGTATTTATTACCTATCTCCTGATGTCATGGTCAGGCCCAAATGATTGCACTGGGGCAGGGATCACTTATCGGAACCCCCTAGGGTGTGAAAGATGGTGGGAGATGCCAACTGCGTGATAACATACCAAGCTTCGGGAAGCATTTTTTTTTTGTTTTGTATTTTTTTGATGGAGGGAGTTTAGGGCTGGGGTGGGGGCAAAAGTGCCTCTTAGGTGCTTCTCAGCAGGAGGCCATGCCCCATTCTAAGGCTCCACCCCCTCCTTACAATGACGTTTTTGGTGAAGTTGGCAGTTGTCAGCCAGTGCTTAATTTGTAAATAAAAAGGTGCTGATGCTCAAAGCCCTTTTCTTAAACACTCGGCTACTGCAATTAAATGTGGGAACACGGAATACTGAGGCAGTGTAATCCTGAAGCCATCTTGGGCCTCTTGAATCAATTTAAAGCCACTCACTGTCCCCTCAGCTCACTTTTGCAGCTTTCCGCCCTCGCCCATTGTGACGCTTTTTCATTTTCCTCTTCCATCTTTCCCATATGTGCAGTAAATGCTTGGGGCAGAAGAATAAGCGCCGGCCCTCAAAAATAAGTGCCGGTGCTCAGCACCGGAAAAAACAAGCGCAAATTAAGCACTGTCGTCAGCTCTGTGGCTTGTTTAAAAATTCGTTAAATTATAGCTGCGATTCACTGTCAAAAACGCATGAATGGAAAGAACTTTCCTTCCCTGCATTAATAAAAAAAAAATCACGACGACTTTTCTAGCGTGGTCAGGCGTGGTTCGCCCTACTCGTACTCTGTGTGTGGGATTGAAGGTATTTGCACTGGATGGGGCATGTTAAACCTTACACGCAGCAGCCGCCTTTCACCAACCGGCTCGAACCCCACCCAGCAGACGAACCGTGAGTCACTCGATGGGAACGCTGTCACCTTTCGAGCAGGTATTATTCCACAAGGCAGGCAAGGGAGAAGGGAGACCCGTTAACAGGCTGTGCACTTTGTTCCACATTTAACCTATTTGGCCAGGCTCCAGGGGGCGGCGGCCCTACCCGGTGACGCAGGTCGCTCACATTCCTCCTACACATGGAGGCTCCAGACTGTGCGGGGGATGCTCGAAGAAATGACTCACCTCCATCCAGCACTTCGCGAGTTCCTCGTTCACTTACACCTAGGACCCCGCCCTGCGCGTCTGTCTGTACTACAGGCTGAAGGAGGGAACGCCTGACATCGCCTCACCTAGCACTAACCAGTCAGCGGCCGAACAAACGGAAGCTTCTCGGCCCCTCGCGGCGTATTCTGTACCTCTTTTATGGGAACACGGAGCGGAGGAGGAGGATGTTCCTCTCCCGCGTGTCAGTTCCACGCGTTAGTCACAACAGCCCCACTGGAACAATATGTGTCAATTTAAGGGAATTGATGAGTTGGCTTTCAAGTAGGGTGACCAGATCTTGCGACCCAAAACTGGAGCATTTCACAAAAATAGAGGAAGGACTGCTATTTCGCATCAACGAAATGACTAAGCATGACAGCCTCCCCTCATCACCATAAAAACACATCAGCGGCACTAAGGAAACAAAATGTAATTTTTAAAACCAACATCTTACCTGTTATTTTAAATTGCTTACTTGTAGCACCTGCTTACGAGCTTTGCTTTGGAACACCTAAAAAAGTGCCCCCACTGTTCTCAGTTGACCATCCTTACATGATATAAATTGAGCAAATTATTCCAGGACAGCTGTTGAACAAATCGGGACCGTCCCGACAATTCCGGGATGCCTAGCCACCTTACTTTAAAGTAGCTGAAGACGTGAGTATTCATCTAGCAGTACTTTTCCGCGCGAGGCATTAGATTTGTAGTGATGTGGTTGATCTTCATTAACATGTCTTTATGGAGAGTATTCGTGCTTGTTTGCAAATAAAATATATTTGGAAAATGGGAGAAGGGTAAAATTAAAAAGACAACAGCTGGCCAATATGTTAGTAGCCAGGATCGGCCTGGAACAGAAAATAGGCCTGGGATGCGAAAATAAAAATGCCCCCTGTTAGCTAATCAGGTGGCCACAAAAAGTGGCCCACGTATGCAAATCTGGTGAGGTCTGAGCTTGTAAAGACAAGCTTTATAGGTATTTTGCAAGCATTTGTGCTTGCTATGGACAATGTTTGTGCTAACATCAGAGAAATCAGCAGTAAAAATTGGTCCAATAGACCATAAAACAGGCCCCAAAAAAGACAAAAATCAGACCATGCACCGATCCTTCAAACCAGCCTTTTTGGAAGTATCAGATTGTCCAAAAGGCTAGTCCAACCCTGTTTGTAGTATGGTTATATCGGGCGGGATGGCGCACAAAAGACCAGGACTCAGAGAGAAAAAGGTTGCTTTATGAGGACAGGAATGAAGCTAGCTTCCTGTATATTACAATAATACCCAGTCACAACCTTCGAATACAAGTGTTCACCCACATGTAATTTTCCTTCCCTTGTGAAAATGAACCAATCAACAACCATTTCATCCGATTCAACTATGCACGCTCACAGGCCAATGTCCTTACAAACATCAACCTGTCATCTTCATGCACCACTCTGTTCTTTGTTAACCAGTCTCATGCTCCCTTTCATATTTCATAGTCTGTACTATCCCCTTCCTTTCTTGCAACACCCTTCTACCCTGTGACCCCCCAGCTGCTTAGTGTCTTTTCCTGCCACCAAGGAAAACCCTGGATAGGTGTTTTCTTTTCACTTCCAAAAAATCAGCACACGAGGCTGCATGCCCCAGTAAAAAAAAGTTGCTGCTTTATCAACCTCCAGAATTCCACCTTACTTTCAATAACGGAACTTAATTTTTTCATTGAAAAAGTCTGCTGTCACAAGAACAGCTTCATCCCCCTTTTTCTCAAAGTCAATAAACGTGAACAGCATAAAAGAGCCATTAGCATCTTAGCTAGGAATTCCTTTACAACTAATATGTAATACTGTTTGTTCAAGGGGAAATCATCTTGTGCAATCTCACTCCGTGGAAGGACGCTAATTCTCTTGTCCACAGATAAACGCCCTATTTCTCTGTTAACCTTTCACCCAGCTTTCTCTTTTTGTTTATATTTAATTGTTCCACGTCATACTAACTCTGTCTGTGTTCCAGACAACATTCTGCAATAGGACTGTACATCGACCTTCATAACCTTCAGCAAAGTTAAGTCATACAAATGTACTAAATCTTCTCCACCAGCAGTAGCGTAACAAAGGCCCCGGCAGCCCCTGGGTGGGGGCGGGGGTGGAGGTTGGGGGGAGGGGTTTTCGCCGTGCCCCAGGGGCCCCCTCAGCGCAGTACACTGTGCACAGGCGTCAGGCCCCTGATTGGGTCCAGGTGGGAGTGGGTCTCCTCCGGTATTTTGCAGAGGGCACCTCTCAAGTTTCGTTATGCCACTGTCCACGAGGTGGATCCAGGCATAGTGTATGGTATTTTAATTCAGCCAACCACGGCGATTATTGCTCCTGTTTCATGGCAATCTTACCCCACCACTCCGCCCTTAGACCTAAGCCTTCCCCAAATCTGTTCTTTTCTCCCGTTGTGACACCCATCGAGCGAGGAAATGTCTAATTAGCCAAACCATTATCACAGTTGCCCTCAGGCATATTACACACCTTAAAATAAAGAAACACAAAGAAATATTAACTCCCATTCAGCATCTGTCTTCCCTCCATTAGTATGTACCACCCACGATAACTAGATAATCACCTTCCAAACACTTAATCCTCTCTACAGGGAGTGCAGAATTATTAGGCAAATGAGTATTTTGACCACATCATCCTCTTTATGCATGTTGTCTTACTCCAAGCTGTATAGGCTCGAAAGCCTACTACCAATTAAGCATATTAGGTGATGTGCATCTCTGTAATGAGAAGGGGTGTGGTCTAATGACATCAACACCCTATATCAGGTGTGCATAATTATTAGGCAACTTCCTTTCCTTTGGCAAAATGGGTCAAAAGAAGGACTTGACAGGCTCAGAAAAGTCAAAAATAGTGAGATATCTTGCAGAGGGATGCAGCACTCTTAAAATTGCAAAGCTTCTGAAGCGTGATCATCGAACAATCAAGCGTTTCATTCAAAATAGTCAACAGGGTCGCAAGAAGCATGTGGAAAAACCAAGGCGCAAAATAACTGCCCATGAACTGAGAAAAGTCAAGCGTGCAGCTGCCACGATGCCACTTGCCACCAGTTTGGCCATATTTCAGAGCTGCAACATCACTGGAGTGCCCAAAAGCACAAGGTGTGCAATACTCAGAGACATGGCCAAGGTAAGAAAGGCTGAAAGACGACCACCACTGAACAAGACACACAAGCTGAAACGTCAAGACTGTGCCAAGAAATATCTCAAGACTGATTTTTCTAAGGTTTTATGGACTGATGAAATGAGAGTGAGTCTTGATGGGCCAGATGGATGGGCCCGTGGCTGGATTGGTAAAGGGCAGAGAGCTCCAGTCCGACTCAGACGCCAGCAAGGTGGAGGTGGAGTACTGGTTTGGGCTGGTATCATCAAAGATGAGCTTGTGGGGCCTTTTCGGGTTGAGGATGGAGTCAAGCTCAACTCCCAGTCCTACTGCCAGTTCCTGGAAGACACCTTCTTCAAGCAGTGGTACAGGAAGAAGTCTGCATCCTTCAAGAAAAACATGATTTTCATGCAGGACAATGCTCTATCACACGCGTCCAAGTACTCCACAGCGTGGCTGGCAAGAAAGGGTATAAAAGAAGGAAATCTAATGACCTGGCCTCCTTGTTCACCTGATCTGAACCCCATTGGGAACCTGTGGTCCATCATCAAATGTGAGATTTACAAGGAGGGAAAACAGTACACCTCTCTGAACAGTGTCTGGGAGGCTGTGGTTGCTGCTGCACGCAATGTTGATGGTGAACGGATCAAAACACTGACAGAATCCATGGATGGCAGGCTTTTGAGTGTCCTTGCAAAGAAAGGTGGCTATATTGGTCACTGATTTGTTTTTGTTTTGTTTTTGAATGTCAGAAATGTATATTTGTGAATGTTGAGATGTTATGTTGGTTTCACTGGTAATAATAAATAATTGAAATGGGTATATATTTTTTTTTGTTGAGTTGCCTAATAATTATGCACAGTAATAGTCACCTGCACACACAGATATCCCCCTAACATAGCTAAAACTAAAAACAAACTAAAAACTACTTCCAAAAATATCCAGCTTTGATATTAATGAGTTTTTTGGGTTCATTGAGAACATGGTTGTTGTTCAATAATAAAATTAATCCTCAAAAATACAACTTGCCTAATAATTCTGCACTCCCTGTAGTTTCAAACCCAGTGACTTCAGTAGCTGTTCCAATACCAAAAGAGTGTGTACCAAATGCCATAGATTCCCTGCCAGCCATTGTTAAGCCCTTCTCATCACTGGCAGCATCGGAAAGGCTGTCAGTTTACTGACATTTACATGAACAAATACTCTGTCACTGCTTGCACCGCCCACTTCAACAAAACTATGCTACGCAACCAAAGAGAACACATTTCCACACACCTCTTTCAATGTTATAAATTTACCTTTACCTCAGTGATCAATTTTTGACTTTTCACAGGCACAACTTCAGTAGCCCCCATCAAACACACTTCCCTAAACAAGCACTCCTCCCCCCCATTGCCCACCTACTTGGAAATCATAAAAACACCCTAAAATAACCACACCATGCACAGTCTAAACAAGCACAACTCAAAAACTCAACTGCAACTATCCCACTACCCTTCAAATAATTCCGTCAACAAATTCACCTTTTTTGGTTCTCCACACAACATCCTATGTTTTGTTTTTTTGCTCAACCTTGTAACATTCTCTTCCCAGTTCAGCAGTTCAGAAGTTGAGGGCTCCTAACTTCAAAAATATTTCCCATAAGGCTATGCCAGACAACATCCCTGCTTTGGTATCTGCTGGTATCCCTTTCTCAACAATGTACATAATGAACTTTGCCACGTTTTCCTGCCTTGCCTGCAACTCCTTCACTGCATGACCACTCTGCAAATGCGCCACTGTGCAAAAATTCAGTCCAAGCTTTTTTGTATACCAGTTATTTTACAATATTAAAGGCTTCTCAGCCAAACTCCAACTTCTCATTCTTCCATGAACCAGATCTTCTGCAACTTTATTGTCTTCTCTGCTTCTGCTCCCTGTGTCAGCATATTAAATCTTTGTCACTGCAAACAAGACAAAGCATCAGCAAATGTTACTGTTCGCTCCTGGCCCATGTTTGGCCTGAAACATAAAGTTAAATCTCAGACAGGCAAGCATAAAATGCTGCAACAGTTTTCTTAAAAGCATATCCCTCACTTTCCGTACATTAACCAGGGCTACCACTGTCTGTTTATCATTGAAGCCAACCTTCCATTTGGCAGGTCAGAACCCCACAATTTGCTACCAAGAGGGGAAAACTCTAGAAATGCTATAATCCTCAATTCTTCAAACCACTTCTTTGGCCTTCTCTTTGAACACCATCTGCTGAGTATTTTTGAATCTGCCACAGAAACATGTTGCAGAGTGTTAGAAATTTGGTCTTTGGTTGGCAGTCAGGTTACCCCCTGTCCAAGCAAGGACCCTCACTCTAGTCAGGGTAAAGGAGAATCACCCTCAGCTAACCCCCACTCACCCCATTGGTAGCTTGGCACGAGCAGGCAGGCTTAACTCCAGAGTGCTAAGTGTAAAGTATTTGTACCAACACACACAGTAATTCAATGAAAACACTACAAAATGACACAACACATGTTTAGAAACATAGGACATATTCATCTAAAAAAACAAGACCAAAACAACAAAAATCCACAATATACAAGTGAAGTTATCACTTAAAAACCAAAAAGAGTCTTCATGTAATTTTAAACACAATGCTAACGCTGTTAGCGTGAAAATGTACCTTGAATGCGTCAAAAATAACTCTACATGGGCAAGTGTGCATCAAAAAGGGCTTGAGATGTGTCAATTTCACTCACGAGTGAGGCCTTGCGTCATTTCTCCTTTAGTGGGGTCGGCGTGCGTCGTTTCTTCTCTCCGCAGGAGAGCGATGCGTCGATACAGTCAGCACTCTTGGGTCTGGGCAGGCCTTGTGTCATTTTTACATGCCCAGCTGTGTTTGCGTCAGAAATTCAGCCGCACAATGGTCCGAAAACCACGCAGCGTGGGTTGCGATATCACCAGCCTCTGTCAGCAATGCTGTGTGTCGTTTCTCCAGCCGCGAGCATTGATTTTCTGGTTGCGTTGCAGACGAGCGTCGATTTTCAGCCGCGAAGCCGGCGGCACATTGATTTTTCAGCTGCAGATCGGAGTTGCATCGATCTTTTCCCTGCACGGCAGTCTGTGCGTGGATTTCTCACTCTTGGGATGCCAGCTTCTATTCTCAGGGTCCCACGAACTGGATGGGCACCACTCAGCAGAGTAGGAGTCTCTCCAGAGGCTCCAGGTGCTGGCAGCAAGAAGTCTTTCCTGTCCCTGAGACTTCAAACAACAGGAGGCAAGCTCTAAATCAAGCCCTTGGAGATCTTCACAAAAATGCAGGCAGCACAAAGTCCAGTCTTTGTCCTCTAGCACAGGCAGAAGCAGCAACTGCAGGATAGCTCCTTAAAGCACAGTCACAGGCAGGGCAGCTCTTCTTCCTCAGCTCTTCAGCTCTTCTCCAGGCAGAGGTTCCTCTTGGTTTCCAGAAGTGTTGTAAAGTCTGTGGTTTTGGGTGCCCATCTTATACCCATTTTGCCCTTTGAAGTAGGCTTACTTCAAAGGAAAGTCTCTCTTAATTGTGAAATACTGCCTTGCCCAGGCCAAGCTCCAGACACACACCAGGGGGTTGGAGACTGCATTGTGTGAGGGCAGGCACAGCCCTTTCAGGTGTGAGTGACCACTTCTCCCCTCCCTCCTAGCACAGATGGCTCATCAGGAAATGCAGACTACACCCCAGCTCCCTTTGTGTCACTGTCTAGTGACAAGTGCAACCAGCCCAACTGTCAAACTGACCCAGACAGGGAATCCACAAACAGGCAGAGTCACAGAAATGGTTTACAAAAGAAAATGCCCACTTTCTAAAAGTGACATTTTCAAGCACACAATCTTAAAATCAACTTTACTAAAAGATGTAATTCTAAATTGTGAGCTCAGAGACCCCAAACTCCACATGTCTTTCCGATCCCAAAGGGAATCTACACTTCAGTCATATTTAAAGGTAACCCCCATGTTAACCTGTGAGAGGGACAAGACTTGCAACAGTGAAAAACGAATTTAGCAATATTTCACTGTCAGGACATATAAGACATGTTACTATGGGGGTGATTCTCACCCTGGCGGGCGGCGGAGGCCGCTCGCCAGAGTTCCCCCCTCCAAAATACCGCTCCGCGGTCGAAAGACCGCTGAGGGTATTTTGGGTTTTGCACTGGGCTGGCGGGCGACCGCCAAAAGGCCGCCCGCCAGCCCAGTGCAAAACACCTTCCCACGAGGACGCCGGCTCAGAATTGAGCCGGCGGAGTGGGAAGGTGCAGTGGCACCCGTCGCGTAATTCAGTGTCTGCAAAGCAGACACTGAAATACGAAGTGGGGCCCTCTTACGGGGGCCCCTGCAGTGCCCATGCCATTGGCATGGGCACTGCAGGGGCCCCCAGGGGCCCCACGACAACCCATACCGCCATCCTGTTCCTGGCGGGCGAACCGCCAGGAACAGGATGGCGGTATGGGCTGTCAGAATCCCCATGGCGGCGCAGCGAGCTGCGCCGCCATGGAGGATTCTTAAGGGCAGCGGAAAACCGGTGGGAGACCGCCGGTTTTCCACTTCTGACCGCGGCAAAACCGCCGCGGTCAGAATGCCCTGCGGGGCACCGCCAGCCTGTTGGCGGTGCTCCCGCCAACCCTGGCCCCGGCGGTCCATGACCGCCGGGGTCAGAATGACCCCCTATATGTCCTACCTTAACCATACACTGCACCCTGCCCTTTGGGCTACCTAGGGCCTACCGTAGGGGTGCCTAACATGTGAGAAAAGTGAAGGTTTAGGCCTGGCAAGTGGGTGCACTGGCCAAGTCGAATTTACAGTTAAAAACTGCAGACACAGACACTGCAGTGGCAGGTCTGAGACTTGATTACAGAGCTACTTAGGTGGGTGGCACAACCAGTGCTGCAGGCCCACTAGTAGTTCACCTCTTGTGCACTTCACTAGGGACTTACTAGTAAATCAAATATGCCAATCATAGATAAACCAATTACATACAATTTACACAGAGAGCATATGCACTTTAGCACTGGCTATGTCACAGTGCCCTTTCCTCTGGATCTGCACGCTGGTGAACAAAAGGCCCACCTCCCGGCGTCACCAACTCAGAAAGCTATTAGAGCACAGAGTTATGATGAAGCCAGGCGGGGGGAAGGGAATTAGGGTAGGGAACTGCAAGGAGAGAGATCTGAAAAGAAACGGTTAGAACAAATATGCATATACTCATTCATAACAGTATAACTCACCAATAGACTCTTGAATAAAGGCGTCTATGTGATATCAGAATGAGACCCTTTGTGAATTGGGCATGACCCCTTCTTTGAATCATGGAACAAGAACAAACTGCAACCTCTGAACCTAGAGATGGCAAGAGCTTTGGACTATGGTCATACTCTGAATATCAATCATGTAACAACTATGCATTCATAAGATAAACGTTTGATCTCAGCCTAGAAATTGTCAAAGACTTAAATATGTATCTCACATATTATGCTTCCCAAAAAACAATGAAACTATAATTTGCTTATCTCCGAAACGTTTTCACATTTACTACCTAGGCCTGAAAGTTTTACTCATTGAACTTGAAACGCTTTGTTCATTGGGCAGAAGCGCCTTGCTTGATGTTCATGAAGCGCTTTGATCATCATACATGAAGCGCTTTGTTCATTATGCTAGAGAGCGCTTTTACTTGCTTTGTCTGGAGTGATACGCTCGTTATGCTAAGGGGCGCTTTACTCATGTGGCCTGAAGCATTTTGATCCTCATGCCAAGACCGCTTTACTCATATGGCATGAAACGCTTTGATTGTTGTGCCAAGGGTGCTTTACTCTTGTGCCAGAAGCGCTTTGCTCTTTGTGCTAAGGGGGCGCTTTACTCATGTGGACTAAAGCATTTTGATCCTCGTTCCTAGATCGCTTTACTCATGTGGCCTGAAACACTTTGATTGTCGTGCCAATGGCGCTTTACTATTGTGCCTTGAAGCGCTTTGCTCGTTGTGCGAAGGGGGCGCTTTACTCATGTGGACTAAAGCATTTTTATCCTTGTGCCAAGACCGCTTTACTCATGTGGCCTGAAACGCTTTGATTGTTGTGCCAAGGTCGCTTTACTCATGTGGCATGAAATGCTTTTGATTATCATGCCAAGGGCGCTTTACTCATGTGGCATGAAACGCTTTTGATTATCATGCCAAGGGTGCTTTACACGTGTGGCCTGAAGCGCTTTGCTCATTGTACTAAGGGGAGCTTTACTCATGTGGTCTGAAGCACTTCGATCGTCGTGCCAAGGCCACTATAACCTTTTGACCTGAAGCGATTTTATCGTCGTGCCAGGAGCGCTTTGCTCTTGGAACTGAAAACGCGTTGCTCGTTGTCCTAAGGGGCGCTTTACCTTTGGAAGTAACAACTCCCTTCAAGGTTGGGCTCATCACAACCTACTCATATCTGAATTCCCCATGGAAACAAGAATACTCCGATTTGCTGTCAATCTGCCATGCAGGAAATCTGCTCTTCTTCAGAGGAACCCCCACGAGGTCTGACTGCATCAGAGTCTTCAAAATAGTGAGCAATGTGCTTGGGTGTGGCTGGACTTTATAGGCCTGCCACACCTCAAGATGGCCGCTGCCTCTAGAAACCTGGGAATTGTAGTCCATTCATAGAATAGCACTGATAAGTGCATCTTGTCCACCAATGTCCTGACCCTGCAGCTACATGAGCCTTACCGCATGGCAGGCGACGCTGATGACCACTTATAGAGCAAGAGGGGATGACAAGCGGTGCGCACGACACACCACAAATACGCGCAGCGGAGTTTTGGGTGGGACCTGGACTGCACACCGCCTTATTCCTGACAGGTTAGCAGTGGTAAAGTGCTCAGAGTTCAAAAGCCAACAGCAACAGGTCAGAAAAAATAGGAGGCAGGAGGCAAAAAGATTGGGGATGACCCTGCATAAGGGAAAATGTCCAACACAACCCTCTACCAGCCTAAAGCCAGGGGAGAACAATCAATACCTTAATGTACTTCCCTGATTGGGGCGCTAGAATGAGACCCAGGCCCACAACAGCAGGGGCATGTTCCAGCTCTTTGCCTTCCTGAATCCAGTTGGATCCCTCTGTTCAAACTCTCAGGGCCCACTAAGCTAACCCATGGGGAACCCTTCTCCACATCTTCATATACCATCTGTGCAGCACCTAAATTTACTTTGCTCACAGATGTATCCCAGTGGGCAGGTAGTACCACCAGGCCCAACACAGTGGTGTGGCCCACTCCACCACCGGGGTGTGACTCCTGTCCCTCCCCCCAGAGGCAACTCTGTCCACCTGGACAGCAAGCCACAGTGACCCCTGACAACTGTAAGGGATGAGAGCCCTACCTCAGGCCTCTCCAACTATTGTGACTGTGGAGAGTGAGGGGCGGTAGCCCCAGGTGCTGGGCACCCTTTGAACACTCTCCCTTCCGACAGGTCAGGGATGACAGCCTGACCCTGGTCCTCCCCTCTGGGGCTCTGTACCCTCCCTTCAGGAGCGGCACCCCCAGAGTCCAAAATTGTCAGGGTACATGTAGAAGCAGTCCTGCACAATTCTCCCAGCAGTGCAGGGATGTTAACTTGCAACTGGTCCTGGAGTCTGTACCTTCAGGTTAGACCAGGGCCAGGGGTGAGGCTTCCCTCTCTCTGCCCTCCTTTCTGGGGTCCTGCACCCCCCAACTAGGAGTGGTCCCCCCAGAGGACAAAATGGTAGGGGCACTGTTAGCAGTAGCCCCTTCCTCCAGGTCAGGGGGGACACCATTAACCTGGCCTTACAATCCAGGGTCTGTACCCTTAGATTGCACTGGGGTCAGGAGGAGTCTCTCCCTCCCCTGCCCCTACTACCAGGGTTCTGCACCCCCCTCAGAGAGAGTACCCCTAGAAATCACACCCGGGGGGTGATTGGGCCGACCCCCCCTTCTGGTCAGGGTTTACACCCTGCACCTGATCCTCCAGTCCAGGGTCTGTACCCTCAGACTGGACCACTGCCTGGCAACCCAGGACTTCCTGGGGGGCATACCTACCCCCACCAGGTCAGAGTTTACCCTCTGAACCTGGACATCCAACCCAGAGTCACCAGCCTGCGGTTGAACCACTGCCTGGTGCACCAGGACTTCCTTGGAAGCTCACCTACCCCCCATCAGGTCAGAGTTTACCCCCTGAACCTGATAATTCAACCCAGAGCCACAACCCAGCGGTTGAACCATTGCCTGGCACACCAGGATTTCCTTGGGTTCCCACCTACCCCCCACAAGGGACACACAAGAGTCTGGCTGGCGCAGGTCTCCTGACCCCCTACCCATCTGGCGGAGTCTGGATTCTCCCAACTCAGAAACGGTCTCACCCAGGTCATTCCTGGGGGCTCTGCTCTTAGAGCTGACTCCTGACCCTCCAGGTTCTCCACTGGGACCGCAACCCCCTCTCAACCCTCTGTCTGGACTTCTGCACCCCCTCACCAGGAGTGGTACTGCCAGACACCAGCACCGATGGGACATTGGCTACAGCCACCCCCCCCCAAGTTCTCCTAATACTGTGGGGTCACCCTCAGCAGATGGCCCTACGGTACAGGCTAGGCTCCCCTTCTGGTGTTCCCTCATGGAACCCTCTAGGACCTGGGATTGGATCTCGGGCAACCTGGGCCTAAGCCCATCCCCATTCCCTCTCCTCTGAGACTGTACATGGGGTCCCTCACCCATCCCACTACACTGGGACCTACCTGGGACACTGCAGTCCTTCACTACCTCACTTGGTTGGGAAATAACTAGACCACTCCCATCAGGAGCCTCCCCAAATGCCTCTTTAGACTCTCTTGTACTCACCCAGAGGTCTGCCTCCAGTGTAAGTTCCCTGGAGTCAGGGAACTCACACTCCACCCGGTGTTGGCGTAACTCTGGAATATAAGGACTAGACATATGCTCTCCAGCAATTACATCACTCAGCCCCTCACATGAATGTACCAAAGCACCCTTCACCCAACCATCCAGTGATACAGGCTTGAAAAAGCACCCCACATCACCCTCCTGAGACTGGCGAGACAGTACCTGGCTGTCCCTGACATTCAACCCATGCTCTTCTGGGATGTCTTCACACTCCCTAACCAGGACTTCTACCTGGGGGGAATCCCTCTCCCTGTCACTATCACCTAAAGTCTGTAGAATGTCCCTCCCACCAGTAGGAATATGACTCCCCATGCCAGTTCCCCAATCCACCTCAGGGACCCTGTGCATCACTGGAGCTACCTCATATCCCTGAACCTCTTGGTGTGTGTTAACTCCCTCCTTCAAGTAGGGCACCACATCTCTGGGTATGTGCACTTCTTCAGATCACTGGATGTAGAATTGTTGCTGCCACCATTCCAGCTGGACTCAACCCTCATGACTTCCAGCTCTTTCAGTTTTAGCTCATAAGCCAAAATCATCTTTTTTTATCTCTAAGTCCCTCCTCCTCTCTTCCATTTTCTTCCTGCAATTTTCTAACTCCAACCAGTGAGCCCTCTCTGCCTGTCTGTCCTGTAACTCTTCAGGAGTCAGACCCTTGGATGACACCCTGCTACCCTTCCTGGGGACCCTCCCCCCAGGCGTAACAGGTGCCTCCACTACACCACTGTGTATCCTCTGCACTCCCCCATCCATATCCTTCTTCTCTGTGTGCCCCCAGCCTCCTTGACTGTCACCCAGGCCATCTGTGCCTTTTGCAGCCCCCCTTCCTGATGGAGCTCTTAATGGGACAGGCAAGATCTTTAAGGAACTGTTTCAATTGAGCAACTCAGTACTCTTTCAGTTTCTCTAATTCAAACACAGCTCCTGCTGTTGCATCTCCAGATTGAGACATGATGGCAAACAAGTGCAAAGTTCCAAAGGCAGAAACAAGTTCCCAATGAAGTTCAAAGAAAAGTCACTCAAGGGATCAGCAAAAACATGCAAGTAGAACAAAAAGGAGTCTCAAAGAGAAAAAACAAGAATCACAAGACAAGTAGTATGTGGTCATGTAGTGGTCTGAACTCAAAACAGTAGTGTACACTTAATCAATGTATGTGAAGTACAAATACAAGTCCAATCCGATCCACTCATCACCAATGTTAGAAATGGGGTCTTTGGTTGGCAGTCAGGTTACCCCCTGTCCAAGCAAGGGCCCTCACTCTAGTCAGGGTAAAGGAGAATCACCCTCAGCTGACCCCCGCACACGCCCTTGGTAGCTTGGCTTGAGCAGTGAGGCTTAACTACAGAGTGCTAGGTGTAAAGTATTTGTACCAACACACACAGTAATTCAATGAAAACACTACAAAAAGACACAACACAGGTTTAGAAAAATAGGAAATATTTATCTAAACAAAATAAGATCAAAACAAAAAAAATCCACAATACCCAAGTGAAGTTATTACTTAAAAACCAAAATGAGTCTTCATGTAATTTTAAACACAACGCTAACGCAGTTAGCATGAAAATGTACATTGGGTGCATCAAAAATAACCCTGCCTGGGTGAGTGTGTGTCAAAAGGGCTTGCGATGCGCCGATTTCACTCACGAGCCAGACATTGCGTAGTTTCTCCTTTATGGATCAAATCTGTTTATTGGTTTTAACATATAAAGAGTACAAAGCACTGTATCATAGGCCCCAACATCTGGACCACCGATATAGCAAAATTCCCAAACATTCATGGTCAAGGGCTATTCATCAGGATCAATGTTCTGTCGCCGGTAGGGACTCCTCCCTTCATCCATCTCCACTCATCTAGAAAAGTCGAGGTAGTCAAAGCGCAATAGTCTAGCAAGCTCAGAGCTCCGTACATAATAATAACAGAACATAAAAAATAACTGACATAACGATAACTGCGCTTCCCCTCCAGAATGCTGCACCCCTCTCCCACCCCCATACTCTCAACCTCCTTCGCAGTATTGTCTCAGGCCCCCTCCAAACCCCACAAGGCTGCTCATTCCTTAAAATATCTCGCGTCAGCCCCAAGCCCCTCAGATATGCCGGGGCACGTCAATTCAGTAAATTCTGTCGACAAAATCTGAAGAAACGGCTTCCATAACGTACCTATGTCACCTGCTCTCTGCTGAGAAGCCAGGGTAAGCTTCTCCATTGCTAGGATGAACCACAGCTTCTGAAGCCAAGACACGTACGTCAGTACCCTGTCCGAGCCCCATAAGGCTAGTATCGTCTGCAACGCAGCATTGAGGGCCAGATCCATCTGTCGCCCCCTCAACGATCGAAGGGGAAAGGTGAGGGAAGTGGGTAGACCCAACAGTACATACAATGGAAATCTAGGAATCTCAGTCTGAAACACTTTGTCAATATCATCTAAAATGCTCGTCCAGTATCTCTTAAGCTTGGGGCAATGTGTTACCACATCCCCTCCAACAAAGGCAGACTTAGTGGGATCCCACGCATGTATCCGTGCTGTGGTATAATACCAGTAGGAAGCCACCTTATATGCCATCTCTGTCCCTGCAGCATTATAGGCCATATGATGTGTTCTGTAATATATATTGTCCCAGTCCTCCTCGGAGAGCTCCCTCTCCAGCTCCCTCTCCCATCTCTGCTGCCCCTTAGACTTAGGCAAACGCTCCACCCCCTGCAAAAATCTATAAAGCTCCGATATCACTTGTCTATCATCCTTCTTCGTCAGTAGCCATTTCTCAAACGGTGTGAGCGGCCTATCCATCAATGCCCTGTTCGCCAGCATAAGGGCCCAGTGCCGCACTTGATAGTACAACAGCCTATCCGCCTCTGTCAAGCCATACGTCTCGCGCATCTGGTCAAAAGAAATCACCATATTCTCTTCGAAAAGACACCCCACCCTCTTGCAGCCCCCATCGTACCGGCGGCGGAGACTCTCTACCCACAGGCCGGGCACAAAATCAGGGTTTGCACCTATCAGTGTCATAGGGGACAGAAACGACGTCAACCCCATCCGACATGCTACCGCGTCCCACACATGTAACGTCGCTCACGTAATCGCGGAGGAGTAAAGCCCCTGCGCCCTATGTCGGAGCCAAGGCTCCTTCTAAATGTGAGTCCCAGCTACCGCCTGATTCATGAAGCACCAATGTTTCTCAGTAAGTGGCTGACTCCACTCTAAAAGAAAATGCAACTGAGCAGCTTGGAAAAATCGTAGAAGGCAGGGAACAGCCAGACCCCCCCTCCCTCCTGGAGCGGCATAACATTTTCTTCAGAAGCCACAACGGATGCCCATCCCAGTTAAATTTCAGGACCGCAGACTGAAGGGTCGCCATCGTCCGAGACAGAGGAGTCAGAGGAAGCGCCTGGAACACATAGAGTATACGCAGCAGCACGGTCATCTTCACTGCCGAGACCCTACCCAGCCAGGAGAGTTTATGCTTCCCCCAGTTCCCTAGATCCTGCAGTACCTCACAAACTAACGTAGCATAATTCAAGCTCACCGTCTTCGTAGCTAAGGTCGCCAGTTCAATACCCAGATAGGATAGCCGCGACGTCGACCAAATAAAGGGATATCGAGCCCTCAAATTCTCTTCATGCTCCGGAGAGGCAAACAAACTGAGGACCTGGGATTTCTGCATATTCACCCGAAACCCAGAGACCTGGCTGAACTCACCGAGGGTCACCATAAGAGCAGGCAATGAGACCATGGGCTCCGCAAGGGAAAGGATCACATCATCCGCGTACAGAGTAATGAGATGATTATCTCCTCCAAACTTGACTCCAGAAACAAGAGGGCTGTTGCGTAGGCGCTGCGCAAAGGGCTCCATATATAGCACGAATAAGAGAGGAGAGAGCAGGCACCCCTGTTGAGTCCCTCGCCCGATCTGGAACGGTAAAGACAAGGTACCATTAACCCGGACAGCAGCCTTAGGTGAATGATAAATGCATCGAATTCATGTCCTAAAGACTGGACCCAGTCCATAGCGCTCCAACACTTGAAAAAGGTAAGGCCAATGGACTCTATCGAATGCCTTTTCCGCGTCAATAGAGAGGAGAAGCGCCTCCCTACGAGATCTGCTGGTTTTATCTATTAAATGTAGAAGCCGCTTCGTATTATCGCTGCACTGTTGATGAGGTATAAAGCCCGCCTGATCCAGATCTATAAGATCAGGCATATAGGGATTAAGGCGGTGGGCCAGTATACCAGTAAATAACTTGGCACTATATTCAGAAGTGAGATCGGCCTATACGAAGCACACTCCCAGGCTTATAAATAACCGCAATGGTAGCCTCTAACTTACTGGGCACAAGGGCCCCAGACACTTGAAAGGAGTTGAAGAGCCGCACTAAGAGCGGTGCCAGCTCCGAGCAAAATGTTTTATAAAAGAGCGCCGTAAAGCCATCTGGACCGGGGGACTTCCCACCCTTTAAACGTGATATCGCAGAAATAACCTCCTCAACCCTGATAGGCTGATCCAAGGAAGACGCTTCACTCTCTCCAAGCGGGAAATTGCTATCTCCTCAAGGAATGTGGCAGGGTTTGCGTCACCTTGTACATCTGCAGCGTATAACTCCTGATAGTACTCAGCAAACATCTCTGCTATTTGATCATCCGTTCGGACCTCTCCCCTCAAAGGGGAACGTACCATTTTTATCGCCATCGCCGAGCGCTGCGCTCTTAACCGATGCGCCAGGAGCTTCCCACACCTATTGCTCCCAGTGTAATATTTATGCTTAACCCGCACTATCACGTATTCCTCCCTGTCCCAATCCAGCCGCATCAACTGCTGACACACTTTCTCCAGCTCCCTCCATACTCTAGGCGCTCCAGTGGACTTATGGGAGCGTTCCAGTGCTGCCACCTTTTGCTCTAACACCGCCCTCTGCTCCCTCCTTGCCTTATTATCTCTAGCCGATAGCGACATTACTTCCCCTCGAACTACTACCTTCAAGGTCTCCCACAAAGTCTCTAAACGGGTGTTCCCATCATCATTGAAACTAAGATAGTCCATGATCATGCACCGCAGTGTCTCCTCAGCCGCCCTGTCTGCAGAATAGCATCCATAAAGCGCCAACTCGGACTCCCCACGCGGCCTACGTCCATACTGGCCTCTAAAGTGATAGGTGCATGATCTGTTAGGGCCAGAGGCTCAATTGTGGTCTCACTAATTCAAGAGGAGAACTCCTGGGAGGCCAGAAAGAACTCTATACGTGCGTACGTCTTGGTGGCCGCCGAATAAAAGGAATAATCCCTAAGCATAGGGTGCGCTCTCCTCCAAACATCCTCCAATCCACAGTCAGCCAACCACTGTTGCCCTGCCGCAGTCAGCGCCCCAGTCTGCCCAAATCGATGCCCAGATCTATCCAACTCATTGTCCATTACCAGGTTAAAGTCACCTCCCACTAGAATGGCCCTATCCGGCGTATTGAGCACTGGAGAGACAGCCTACCTCAGGAATGTTTCTTGCTGCATGTTAGGAGCGTACAATGTAGCAATGGTAAATAAGAAGGCCCCCACCTGTATTCTAAGAGCCAAAAGCCTACCCTGCACCTCATGTATCTTTGCTATCACCCCCCCCCCAGGGAAGGCCCTTGAGAACAGTATCGCCACCCCAGCATGTTTTGTGGAGGTAGAAGCGCAGAACTGCCTAGGGAACCACTTTGAGCGCATACAATATGTGTCCCTGTGCAATAAATGCGTCTCCTGTAAAAGGCAAACGTGACTTCCAGACTTCTCAAGACCAGACAGGATCACCAACCTCTTAGCCAGACTATTGAGCCCGCGGACATTCAAGCTTAGACACTTAAAAGACATATGGCGCCGAACAGGTTTCTCTCATGGGGGAGGGGCCCCACCGGGGGGCAGGAGCCCGGAGCAGCGCCGAGGCAGCTCTGAGCTACAGGGCCTGCCAGCCAAGTCGACTTCTATACACGTTCCAGGGGAAGCACACCAACATACAACCACTACGCACAACAGGTGCTTACAACATATAAGTCCTCTAACACACATCTCCATAGAGGCAAAGTCCCAGCAGGGGCAACAGAACCATTCAAGTTTGTCGTGTAGAGCCCAGGCCCCTCTTAAATGGTCTCAAGACCTGAACTGGTGCGGCCCATATCAGCGCAGCCAAACCCGTCCGCCTATCACTTAGGCATTGGTTCCAGCAGCCAAGCTACTCATTACAGATTGTCTTTCTAACGCTTGCTCCGTCGTTGTAGGCCGCTGCTGTTTCCTCTTTCTCTCCTTTCGCCGCCATCGCGGGTGATCCTCAGCAGCCACCTCTATGCGCGCCAGCATCTTGATTGTCCCCCTCTAAGCGCAGGATCCTTCTCGCTTCCAGCACTGATTTCACCGGTCGCAGCTGATCCTCCCATTGGAATATAAGGCGTGACCCCAAGAGTAAGACGCGGAATGCGCCCGCAGGTGCTCTGTGATGGGCTTAAATTCTCGCCGCCTCTGCAAAGTCCGTAGTGAGAGGTCTTGAAATAATTGAAGCGAATGCCCTCTGAAGTGAATCTGAGGGAGGTTGCGGGCCTTCTGCAAGATGTTTTCTTTAAGCCCGTAGTTGTGGACACACGCTAGGATTTCAGGCACGCGTTCCCCAGTCCCGCCAGAGCGGCCCACTGGATGAACCTGGTCTAGCGTAATCTCTCGAGCCTCATCTAGGCCAAAGACTGAGTGAAACAGCGCCACCACAAATTCTCCAATGTCCTCCTTCTCTGCTCCGGTCGGGACTCCCCTGATGCGTATATTGTGCAGTCGCGACCGGTTTTCCAAGTCCTCAACCGCGATCTGAAGGAGATCTTGCTGCTCCCGGAGGCGTATGATCTCCTGTTGCATGCCTGACACCTCCTCCCTTCGGGAGATCTCACCATCCTCTACCCGCGCCACTCGCTCTCCCAGGGACGTGACTTCAACCCGCAGCTCTTTCATCTCTTGGGAAATGTCCCTCTGAAGTTCTTGCAGGTCTCTCCGAAGTGAATCAAACAAGGAGGCAAGGAAACCCTTCGTGACTGGGGCCTCACTATCATCCTCCGTCTCCCCTCGATCCTCAGGAGGCATCGTCGCAGTCGACCCCTCAACCGGCCTACCCTGCACCGGGTGGGATCTGGTCAACATTTTCCTCACTGACTGGTCCCGTTTGGGCTTGGAGGACGCCATATCTCAGTACTCTTCACTGTGCGAGCGTGTCCCCCTCACCAGTGGCCTCCTCTGGCTGTCTTCCGTTGGTCAGGCCGTCAAAGCCGTGTCTCCTCACTCCCTCGCACTCCAGCCGATAGCTATGGCCTTCACCTCACCCAGGCACTCTCGGGGCCAGCTGCACCTCATAGGCTCCTTCCCGTCCCGGACAAGACCACCGTGGGCCGACCACACCGCCGACTAGTGGCCCAGCCTCTCTGTGCCGCTCCAGGCTCCACCACCAGGGAACAGGAGCAGCTCAGGGACACTCAGCGCTGCCCCTCTTTCTCGCCAGGAGCTCTCCCTCGCTAGCGGCGCAGAAAGCAAAATGGCCACCCCAGCCTTCGGGGTCCAGTCCCCCGTCCCGGCACCGAACCTTCTGGCGCGGGGCTCTCTTCGCCCCCACCGCTGTTAAGCCCTCCCGCGTTTCGCCAGATGGCCAGCTGGCCGCCGAGCACCGGGCCGCTCCAAGCAGCCGAAACCGCTGTGCACCACACCCGCTATCAGCCAGTGCGGGCTCAGGCCGGGAGGCCCATCACTGCCGACCGCCACTCCTGTGGGCCCCCTCGACTCCCCTTGGGGTGCCCGCTGCCTCCTGTCACCCTTCGTGGAGCTGGGGAGACCCGGGCCGCGATAATCCGGGGCCGCAGAGCTTTTAATGTGGCCCGGGCGGCGGAGCTCGCAAAGACGCGTCGGATCATGCAACAGCAACAGGTCAGAAAAAATAGGAGACAGGGAGCAAAAAGATTGGGGATGACCCTGCATAAGGAAAAAAGTCCAACACCCAGGGACAACATTGTCAGTCTGTTGAAACTTATCAGGAAAAACAACCAAACCTTCAAGTGCTCCTTCACCGGCGCTGAGAACAGTAATCTGTGATGTGGGAGCTTGGCTAGATGACTACAGAATGTTCTCTGGGCTCTGACCACTCAACAATCAACATGGATGTTCCAGCAGCCTTTGGACTTTCCTTAACTCAATTTTTCCTGCCACCATTGCTTCTTCCAGCAAATAAACAGCTTTTACTTGATTCTGAGGAGGTGTTGTCTCCAAGGCAACCATGTCCATCTGAATACCCAAAAAGTTGGCAAAAAAGATAAGAGTAGTGTTTAGTCACTTCACCTTCTCTGGTACTAATAGTACCCCAAGGTCTTCCATTAAGCCCTGAAACTGGGATAATGCCTTTCTACATGTACCTATACTTCCTATACCAACAAGTAGGAAATTGTCCATATAGTGGGTTATCAACTTATAATCAGAATCAGCACAAAGCACTACTGCAAAAAAGCAATAAAAGTCTCAAGCAATTTACAGGAAATCACACAGCCAATCAGCAAAATCGTGTCCACAAAAATGTACCCTTAAAACTGGATGTCAAGCAAAGAAAGTGTATGGGGTGAACCAGTAATAGTCTGAAAGCCAACTTGATATTGCATTTTGCTAGTTATGTTCCTGTCCCACGAGCCATGACTAAAGTAATGCCACATCCACTGATGCAAACTGCACTATTGCATCATCCCATGTGATTAAGTCATTCATGGAAGAGCCCTTGGAACCTAACAAATGGTGTATCATCTTGAAATCCTTGCTTTCTTCTCTGGTACAACTCCAAAAGGTGAAATAATCAAGTCATCCAGTGGAGGGAAATCAAAGAGGACTGCTGTTCTGCCTTCAGCTACTTATTTAAATACTTCCTCACCAGCCAAGACCTTTCCTCTGCAGATTTTAAATTGTCAGTAAAATGCCTCTCTCTGGGCCTTGGTAGCCCAAATAGAATCTGTTAGACCTGAAAGCCTTAGGATGGTCATCCCACCAACGTTTTGCCTGCCTCCCTCCACTTATCTGACACTGTTTTTGCCGGTTTTAGAACTATTCACACTTTACTGCTGCTAACCAGTACTAAAGTGCATATGTTCTCTCCCTTAAACATGGTAACATTGGTTAATACCCAATCGGCATATTTAATTTACTTATAAGTCCATAGTAAAGTGCACTACATGTGCCCAGGGTCTTTAAATTAAATTATACTAGTGGGCCTGCAGCACTGTTTGTACCACCCACATACGTAGCCCCTTAACCATCTCCCAGACTTGCCATTACAAGGGCTGTATGTGCAGTTTCACTGCCACTTCGACTTGGCATTTAAAAGTACTTGCCTAGCCTTAAACTCCCCGTTTTCTACATATAAGTCACCCCTAAGGTAGGCCCTAGGTAACCCATAGGGCAGGGTGCTATGTAGGTAAAAGGCAGGACATGTACATATGTGTTTTATATATTCGGGTAGTGAAAAACACCTACATTCATTTTCAACTACTGTGAGGCCTGCTCCTTTCACAGACTAGCATTCGTCTGCCTTCATACTTTTTTAGTGGTAGATTCTGATCAGAAATGGGTAACCAGGTCATATTTGGTATGGCCAGAATGGTAATAGAAAATCCTGCTTATTGGTGAGGTTGGATTTTATCTTACTATTTTAGAAATGCCACTTTACTTTTAGAAACTGAGCATTTCTGTGCACTTAAAAACCATCTGTGCCTTACAGCCAGTTTCCAATTAATGTCTGGGCTGGGCTGGTTGACAGCTGCCTTGTGCATTTCACCCAGACAGCCACAAACAGGACACTAGGTCACACCTGCACTCATCTGCATATTGAATGGGTCTTCCTGGGCTGGAAGGGTGGAGGTCCTGACTCATTTCAAAGGCTAGTGACCTGTCCTCACACAATGGGCTGCCATACCCCCTACTGGGACCCTGCCAGACAGGACTGTACTGAAAGGGAAACTTGTGCACATCATTGAAGTGTCCCCCACTTCAAAGGCATTTTTAGGTATATAGACCTGGTCTCTGACCCCACCAACTCGGACACTTCTGGACCTGCACCTATACCCTGTCAAGAGGAACTGTCTGGCTGCCCAAATGACTCATCTGGTCATCTGGACTGCTTTGCTGATAATGACTGCTGCTGTGCTGTTGCCCTGTTGCCCTGCTGGCCTCTGACTGTGCTCAGAAGGACTCTGCCTTCCCCAGATGTGCTATCCAAGGGCTTGGATTGAGCTTGCCTCTTGTTTTCTGAAGTCTCAGGGCCAAAAAAGACTTTGGTGGTCATTACAACCCTGGCGGTTGGTGTTAAAACAGCAGTAAGACCGCCAACAGGCCAGCGGAAAAAGAATGGAATCACGACCGTGGCGGAAACTGCCAACAAAGACAGCCACTTTAACACTCCGACCGCCACAGTGGTACAAACAAACAGCTTGGCGGTCACCGCCAACAGACAGGCGGAGGACAATATACCGCCCACAGTATCACAACCTACCAATCCGCCACCTTTTCCGGGGTGGATTCACCGTGAACAAAAACACGGCGGAAACAGGACTTCGAAGGGAAAACACTCACCTCAACACACCCCACGAGGAATTCGGACGCCATGGAACCCGAACTCCAGATCCTGCCAGCCCTTATCTTCTTGCCCCTCTACCAGGAGCACGAACGCCAGCGGCGAAGACCACGGTGAGTACTGCACCTACGACACAGGGGAGGGAAAAAACAGGGACACACACACGCAACACCCCCACCCCCAACCTCATCCACGACAACACACACACTAATACAGCATGATACATTACAGTTACACCCTCCAACACCCCCCTGGGAAGAATGCAAGGACAAAAGGAAATTAGTGTAACCATTGTAATATATTAAAATCCAGTACGCAAAAATATATATATACACTATAAACAAAATATACACCAAGAATGGTAGTCCAGGTAGTGCTCCATTGAAGTCCGTGGAACACTGGGCCCACACGGTATGGGCAAGGCCCACACTCAATCCCCGAACATGACGGAGAGAACACTGCAGGGGCATCAGATAGCAATAAAACAGGCACCTCAGGGGGAAGGGAAAGGGGGGCCACCTCAGCCGGCTGAGTGCACGACGCCAAATCCACAAGAGGGCCACATGCCCACTGTTCCATCCTGGGGAGTGCAAAGCCACAGTCTCTCAAGTCTCTACCATGGGTGGTTTGCCCACTGTTCCATCCTGGGGAGTGCAAAACCACAGTCTCTCAAGTCTCTACAGTGGGTGGTTTGCCCACTGTTCAATCCTGGGGAGTGCAAAGCCACAGTCTCTCAAGTCTCTACAGTGGGTGGTTTGCCCACTGCTATATCCTGGGGAGTGCAAAGCCACAGTCTCTCAAGTCTCTACAGTAGGTGGTTTGCCCACTGTTCCATCCTGGGGAGTGCAAAGCCACAGTCTCTCACGTCTCTACAGTGGGTGGTTTGCCCACTGTTCCATCCTGGGGAGTGCAAAGCCACAGTCTCTCAAGTCTCTACAGTGGGTGGTTTGCCCACTGTTCAATCCTGGGGAGTGCAAAGCCACAGTCTCTCAAGTGGATAACAGTCTCCACTGGTTCTGGAGGGGGCTTGGTGCCCAGAGTGCTTCATCCTGCCAAGGACAGAGGTAGTGGATGTGATACTCCACTGGTTCTGGAGGGGGCTTTGTGCCCAGAGTGCTTCATCCTACCAAGGACAGAGGTAGTGGATGTGATACTCCACTGGTTCTGGAGGGAGCTTTGTGCCCAGAGTGCTTCATACTGCCAAGGACTGAGGTAGAGGATGTGATACTCCACTGGTTCTGGAGGGGTCGTTGTGCCCAGAGTGCTTCATCCTGCCAAGGACTGAGGTAGTGGATGTGATACTCCACTGGTTCTGGAGGGGGCTTTGTGCCCAGAGTGCTTCATCCTGCCAAGGACAGAGGTAGTGGATGTCTTTCTCCACTGGTTCGGGAGGGGGCTTTGTGCCCAGAGTGCTTCATCCTGCCAAGGACAGAGGTAGTGGATGTGATACTCCACTGGTTCTGGAGGGGGCTTTGTGCCCAGAGTGCTTCATCCTGCCAAGGAAAGAGGTAGTGGATGCCTTTCTCCACTGGTTCTGGAGGGGGCTTTGTGCCCAGAGTGCTTCATCCTCCCAAGGACTGAGGTAGTGGATGTCTTTCTCCACTGGTTCTGGAGGGGGCTTCGTGCCCAGAGTGCTTCATCCTGCTCGTGACGGACTCAGTAGTGTCAATGCCCTTGGCGCTCATGGGCCAGCTGTGCTTGTTGCGGTGGTGCCCTGTTCAGCGGTGCTTATGGTGGCGGTGCCCTGTTCAGCGGTGCTTGTGGTGGCGGTGTCCTGTTCGGCGACGCTTGTGGTGGCGGTGCCCTGTTCAGCAGTGCTTGTGGCGGAGGGGTCTTTTGCAGTGACTCAGCTGCTGGCGATCCTGTCTGGCCCAGTGGGGCTGGTGCTGGCGGTCCTGTTTGGCCCAGCGGGGCTGGTGCTGGCGGTCCTGTCTGGCCCAGCGGGACTGGTGCTGGCGGTCCTGTCTGGCCCAGCGGGGCTGGTGCTGGCGGTCCTGTCCTGGGCAGCTGGGCCAGTGCTGGCGGTGGCCTCCTGGGCAGCATTTCGAAATCACAGACAGACTCCAGATTGTTTTGTGCTTTAAGGGTGTTTATTTAAGTGCCCAATATTGGAGGGTGCTGTAAAATGGGGAAGGGTGATGGTGGAGGAATGTCCAGTCTATTTGTTTCACAGGTGCATTTTCCAACGGGGCATAGGAAGTGGAGCTGGGGCAGTTTGAGGATGGACAGGGTGACAAGGTGGGACAAAAGGATGACATTCAGGGCGGTCTCATTTCTTGGCGGGGATCTTGGCATCGTTCTCTGTCTTTGTCCTGGATCTCAGGGACCGTTTGCAGGGTGGTTCTCCATCTGCAGGGGGTGGGGTGCTGGTGTGGTGGTCCTGTGGCGGTGCCTCCTGTCCACTAGCACCAGCGGAGGTGGTGGGCAGTTCATCGTCCAGGCTAGTGTCAGGGGCCCCTTGTTGTGCCACAGTGTCCCTCCTGGTGTTGAGTACTTCCTTCAGCACCCCTACGATGGTGCCCAGGGTGGAATTGATGGATCTGAGTTGCTCCATGAAGCCCAAATACTGTTCCTCCTGCAGGCGCTGGGTCTCCTGAAACTTGGCCAGTACAGTTGCCATCGTCTCCTGGGAGTGGTGGTAAGCTCCCATGATGTTGGAGAGGGCCTCATGGAGAGTGGGTTCCCTTGGCCTGTCCTCCCCATGTCGCACAGCAGCCCTCCCAGTTCCCCTGTGTTCCTTGGCCTCCGTCCCCTGGACCGTGTGCCCATTACCACTGCCCCCAGGTCCCTGGTGTTGTTGGGGTGGTGGGTTAGCCTGGGTTCCCTGTAGTGGTGGACACACTGCTGATTGACGTGTCCTAGGGACAGAGGTATGGGCCCGCTGGGTGGGTGCTGTGCTGGTGTTTCTAGAGGGGGGAAGCTCTGTGGTGGCCTGTGACTGTGTGAGGGGAACCGACTGTCCTGAGGTCCCCGATGGGCCGGGCTGGTCATCTAGATCCAGTTGGACAGAGCTGCTGTCATCACTGTGGGCCTCTTCTGTTGGTGGTGTGGACATGTGTGGACCCTCCTGTCCGGTGACGTTGGGTAGGGGTTCTGTACGGGTATAAAAGGATGTTTATTACATCTGTGTGTGCTATGGTGTGCAATAGGTGGGTGACCGTGTACCCCAGTGCTTGCATTCCTGTGTGGGACCTTGTGTGATGGTGGTTTAGGGGGGTGTATGGGTATGTGCAATGGCCATGCTTTGGTGATGGGTGTCCATGCTTTGTTTTTGCATGCAGGGCTTGGTGTTAGGATGTGTGGTTTGTGATGTTGGGGCATTCGTGAGGAGTTGGAGTGATGGCGGTGAGGGTGGGGGTATGTGATAGCATGCAAGTAGGGTGGGGGATGTAATAGTTAAGATTTGACTTACCAGAGTCCATTCCTCCATCTACTCCTGCGAAGCCCTCAGGATGCAGAATCGCCAAGACTTGCTCCTCCCATGTTGTTAGTTGTGGGGGAGGAGCTGGGGGTCCGCCGCCAGTCCGCTGAACCGCAAGGTGGTGTCTTGAGACCACGGAACGCACCTTCCCCCGTAGGTCTTTCCACCTCTTCCTGATGTCCTCCCTATTTCTTGGGTGCTATCCCACTGCGTTGACCCTGTCCACTATTCTTCGCCATAGCTCCATCTTCCTAGCTATGGAGTTGTGCTGCACCTGTGATCCGAATAGCTGTGGCTCTACCCGGACAATTTCCTCCACCATGACCCTGAGCTCCTCCTCAGAGAACCTGGGGTGTCTTTGCCGTGCCATGGGGTGGTGTGGGTGATGTGTGGGGTGGTGTGTGTATTGATGAGTGGGGTGATATTTAGTGGTGTGTTGTGTGAGGTGCGTGGAAGTTATGTGGGTGATGGTATTGTGTGCCTGTAGATGCTTGGTAGTTGTTTGCGGTGTCTCTCTCTGGCCTTCTCTCAGTACTTTTGTCGTAGGGGTTTGTTGGTGATGTGGGTGTGTGTTTTATATTGTAATGGGTGTGTGGGAGTGGTGTGTATATGTGTATCAGGTGTGTGTATTTTGAATTGTCCAATGTGGCTGTGTTTTGTATATGTGTGTGTATTTTGAGCGCGGCGGTGTGTACTGCCAATGGAATACCGCAGTTGAAAGACCGCTGTGTGGATTCGTGGGTCGTGATAGTGTGGGCGTATTTCTGTTGGCGTGACGGTGGAGGATTTGTTTTCGCAGTTTATCACTGACCTTTGGTGTGGCGGACTTGTGTGGGTGTCTGAATTTTGGCGGATTCCGATCTGTGGATCATAATAGCTGTGGAGGATTGCCGCCACGGTGTATTTGCGGTCTTCTGCATGGCGGTAAGCGGCTTTTACCACCAATGTTGTAATGACCGCCTTTATCTCTTCAGGAAAATCCTTGTGAGTCAAGTTGATGCACCGCCTGCTGGAACCGATGCAAAGCCTGCATTGCGACTGAGAAATAGGCTACTGCGCATGTGTGTTTGGCCAGCCCGAGACGGCCGGCTAAACACACATGCACTCTGAGGGGAGTGCACAGTGCACCTCCCCCTCACTGCTCGTCACCTCCATGGCCCGCCCCTTTACAAGAAAACAATAATAAACATAGTTTATTATTGTTTTCTTGTGAAGGTTTTGCAGCTGCCGCTGCTGGCGGGGGGGGGAGGAGCCCCTGGTTGTAGGGGCTTACCAGAATTTAACCCCTCGGGTGCCCTGGACGTAACGGTTACATCCTGGGCAGCACCGCTCGGGTGCTTAGGATGTAACCTTTACGTCCAAACAGGGGCTCATGGGGGTAGCGCTAGCGCTCCCCCCGGGGGCCTGGCACCCCCCTCCCCTGGGCAGGGATGGAAGGGGAATTGCTTCCCCTTCCACCCCCCCAACCCCTTGTGGCATCTGATGACGTCAGCGTGCATTCGCACGCTGACCTTATCAGAGGCTGCCCCCACTGCGCTGGGAGCTCAGCTTTTCCATTTATCCTCCGATTACGTGGAGGGGGCAAGAGAGGAATGAAAGGAGAGTAAAGGCCTTTCCCCTCCTTTCATGTCTTTCTCTGCATTTCTGTTGCCCGATCGTGATGCGATCGGGCAGCAGAAATGCCAGTAGACACTAGGGAATTTTTTTGTTTGGTTGTTTATGGCATAAGGGGAGCGGCCCCTATTTTTATTAGGTCAATCTGCCCCCAAGGGGGGCAGAAACCACTAGACACCAGGGATTTTTTTTTGTCAGTTTCATGTGAGTGGAGCGACCCCTTAGGCAAGGGTCGCTCCTCTGGGGGGGCAAATTTGTTGTAGCCCATTTCTGCCCCCCTTGGGAGAAGATCGGCCTATTGTAATTAGGCTGATCTGTCCCGGGGGAGGCGGCAGAAAACCCTAGACACCAGGGATTTATTTTTTGTATATATATTTTTTTTATTTGTGGGGAGCGACCCCTTTAGGCAAGGGTCGCTTCCCTGGGGTGCAACTTGTCTTTAGGCCATTTCTGCCCCCTTGGTGGCAGATCGGCCTATTTCTGTTAGGGCAATCTGCCCTAGACACCAAGGAGTTTTATTTTTTTGTGTCAATTTCACGCAAGTGGAGTGATCCCTTAGGCAAGGGTTGCTCCCCTGTGGGGGGCAAAGTCATTTAAGGCCATTTCTGCCCCCCTTGGGTGTAGCTCGGCCTATCTTTATTAGGCCAATCTCCCCCCAAGGGGGGCAGAAACCACTAGGCACCAGGGATTTTTTTGGTGCCAATTTCACACAAGGGGAGCGACCCCTTAGGCAAGGGTCGCTCCCATGGGGGGGGCACATTTTTTAAAGCCATTTCTGCTCCCCTTGGGGACAGATCGGCCTATTTCTATAAGGCCGATCTGCCCCCTGGGGGGAAGAAACCACTTAGGCACAAGGGATTGATGTGTATGTATGTGTTTTGTTTGGGGGGGGGCAGACTCTTGGGCAAGAGTCACTCCCCATGGGGGGCACATTACTGTTGGCCTGGGGGGCAGAAAGCCCACTAGAGACAAGGGAAGATTTTTTTTCCAAAATAAGAGGGTGGGGGGAAATAAATAAAGGGGGCCAAAATTGCTCTGCCTACCGGTGGGCAGATGGGGCAAGTACCCTGGATCCACTCTGGGGGGGGGCAGAAAGTATACTAGATGCCAGGGAATTAAAAAAAATAGTGGGGTGGTGGCTACCAACCAGTATGGGCCTGGTTATGTCCCCACTCCACCCCAACTGAAGGGGTTAACAGTTTTTCAGCTCTCCCCCGCACACTAAAACATCTTATCCCATGGCAAACAAGAGGACATTTTATTAATTTGGGTTTTGGTTTTATGTTTGGGACATGAGAGTGGCTAACTCTCAAAATCGCCCCACTTGGACTGGTGAGGGCTGCTCTTTTTGGACTTTGGGACACTGCCATGTAGAAAAATCCACGAGACCTAGACACATCTGAAAACTAAACATCTGGGTGATTCCGGGTTGATGTGCTTGACATGCACCCTGCACCATTTTCCTACCCACAACGCCCTGCAAACCTCCAACTTTGCTAGAAATCACTCATTTTCCCCACATTTCTGTGATGAAACCTGACGGAATCTGCAGGAATCCACACAATTCCTACCACCCAGCATTTTCTTATCTATCCAGATAAAAATTCTGCTTCACTTATCAGCCTAAAAATCTTTTTTTTCAAAGTGCCCTTTTGGACCAGCTTTGGTTTCCGCTCAATTCCAACAGGTTTTTGGCTCTTCCCTGTCACAGGCACTTGGCCCACCTACACAAGTGAGGTATCATTTTTACCGGGAGACTGAGGGGAACATTGGGTGGTAGGAAATTCGTCCCTGTGCAGTGATCCCACACAGAAATGTGGGAAAGATGTGATTTTGTAGCTAAATTTGAGGTTTGCTGAGGATTCTGGGTAAGAAAACATTGGAGGATCCATGGAATTCACACCTCCCTGGACTCCCTCAGTTGTCTAGTTTTCAGAAATGTCTGGGTTTGGTTGGTTTCCCTAGATGGCGGCTGAGCCCAGGACCAAAAACACAGGTGCCCCCCCACAAAAACAGTTGTATTTGATAATTTTTATGTGTCCAGATAGTGTTTTGGGGCATTTCCTTTCACGAACACTAGGCCTACCCACACAAGTGAGGTACCATTTTTATCGGGAGACTTAGGGAAACACTGGGTGGAAGGAAATTTGTGGCTCCTCTCAGATTCCAGAACTTTCTGTCACCAAAATGTGAAGAAAAAGTGTTTTTTTGACCACATTTTGAGGTTTGCAAAGGATTCTGGGTAACCCCATCTTGGATTCCCCTATGTGTTTAGTTTTTAAAAATGTGCAGGTTTGTTAGGTTTCCCTAGGTGCCGGCTGAGCTAGAGGCCAAAATCCACAGCTAGACACTTTGCAAAAAACAGGTCTGTATTCTTTGGGAGAATGTGATGTGTCCATGTTGTGTTTTCGGGCATTTCCTGTTGCGGGCGCTAAGCCTACCTACACAAGTGAGGTACCATTGTTATCGGGAGACTTGGGGGAATGCTGGGTCAAAGGAAATTTGTGGCTCCTCTCACATTCCAGAACTTTCTGTCACCAAATGTGAGGAAAGGGTGTTTTTTTGCCACATTTTGAGGTTTGCAAAGGATTCTGGGTAACAGAACCTGGTGAGAGTCCCACAAGTCACTCCTTCATGGATTCCCGTAGGTGACTAATTTAAAAAATTTGCAGGTTTGGTAGGTTTCCCTAGGTGCTGGCTGAGCTACAGGCCAAAATCTACAGGTAGGCACTTTGCAAAAAACACGTCAGATTTCAATGGAAAAATTTGATATGTCCATGTTGTGTTTCCTGTTGCGAGCATTAGGCCTACCCATGCAAGTGAGGTACCATTTTTATCGAGAGACTTGGAGGAACACAGAATAGCAAAACAAGTGTTATTGCCCCTTTCTTTCTCTACATTTTTTCCTTCCAAATGTAAGACAGTGTGTAAAAAAGACGTCTATTTGAGAAATGGCCTGTAATTCACATGCTAGTATGGGCACCCCAGAATTCAGAGATGTGTAAATAACCACTGCTTCTCAACGCCTTATCTTGTGCCCATTTTGGAAATACAAAGGTTTTCTTGATACCTATTTTTCACTCTTTATATTTCAGCAAATGAATTGAGGTATACCCGGTATAGAATGAAACCCCATTGCAAGGTGCAGCTAATTTATTGGCTCTGGGTACCCACGGGTTCTTGATGAACCTACAAGCCCTATATGTCCCCGCAACCAAAAGAGTCCAGCAGACGAAACAGTATATTGCTTTCAAAAATCTGACATTGCAAGAAAAAGTTACTGAGTAAAACGTGGAGAAAAATGGTTGTTTTTTTCACCTCAATTTTAAATTTATTTTTATTTCAGCTTTTATTTTCTGTAGGAAAACCTTGTAGGATCTACACAATTTACTCCTTGCTGAATTCAGAATTTTGTCTACTTTTCAGAAATGTTTAGGTTTCCGGGATCCAGCCTTGGTTTCACACCCATTTCTGTCACTAACTGGAAGGAGACTGAAAGCACAAAAAATAATAAATATGTGGTATGTCCCAGTAAAATGCCAAAATTGGGTTGAAAAATGGCGTTTTCTGATTCAAGTCTGCCTGTTCCTGAAAGCTGGGAAGCTTATGATTTTAGCACCGCAAACCCTTTGTTGATTTTTAATTGAAATTTCTGATGGTCACTTCTCATTTTTCCTTTTAAACGACCCTCTACTTTCTTTCCATGCTCTGCATACCTGTTGTCTCTGAGTTTACAACCTTCCCTAAGTCACATGAATGGTTTCCTTAATATCTTATTAATGTATTCCTGCAAATTGCCAAAAAGATTCTTAGCACAAACTCTCCTTTTTTGGAAAGTAATACTTCTTCATTGTAACACTACCAGGGCCCTCATTATGACATTGGCGGCAAATGCTGCCTACCGCCACGGTGACGGCTGCCAACATACTGTCGCCGTGGCTGCCAATCGTCCATGGAATTATGACCATAGCTGGAATTCTTCCAGAAGGCTGCCGGAATTCTGGCTACGGTCATGGCGATGGAAGGCGGTAAGGTGGCGCTGCTGCCAGCAGCAGTGCCACACCAGCAAAACACTGCCTACCATATCATGTTCCATGATACGGCCTGGCGGTGTTTTGCTGGCGGACACTGCTGCTGGCAGCAGCGCCGCGTCCCATCTCCTGCCGGAGGACCCCCTGCAAGCAGGTAAGTTCTGTTCTCCGCATGTGTAATGCGTGTGTGCATGAGTGCGTGTGTGTGTGTGTATGTGGATGTTCTGTCGTGTGATTGCGTGTGTGCCTGGATGTATGTTAGTGAGTTGCTGTGAGTGTGTATGAATGTACGCATGCGTGGGTGAATGTGTGTATGCGTGTGTGAATGGGTGTGTATGTATGTGTGTGCATGTGTGTATATGTCGGGGGACAGGAGGGGTAGGGAGAGGGTGGGGGTGTACTCTGGGGTGGGGGAGACCCCTATCTGTGCCAGGGAAGGAATTCCCTGGCACTGATAGCGCCTACCGCCATGGTTTCTGTGGCGGTACAGAAACCACAGAAACCATGGTGGTGGGTGTGGTCACAATGCCATGGGCAGCCTAGTGACGGCCGCCGTGGTGGTCGGTGTGTTAACTTGACAGTTTGGCTTTGGCCAAACGACCAATGTCATAATGGTAGAGGTATGTACCGCCAGCCTGTTGGCGGTAATACGTCCACTATTACACCGACCGCCGGGGTCGTAAGACCCCCTTAATCTCCTTTAGCTCATCTATCAAATCCCCACCACCTCATGACCTCATTTATTCCCCTGTTCCCACTAACGTGAAAACTTAACTCCTATCACTTTAATTTTCCACAAACAAAGTGAAGTGAATGGAATTTTTTAAATTGCTTGAGTGCACAAGATAACCACAATAAACAACAACACTGGCGCAACCACAAACCTACAGTTTCGGAGCAGCTTCCAGGCGTAAAGTGCTTCGGCTTCTCATTAGATGTAGTATGCGCTATACGAATGCAATTGCTATGCAATCTGAATGCAGTCTCATTAAAATAGTGAAATTACAGTGTTACCCCAAATGTACAGGCTCAATTCTAATATTCTGCAAAATATATTTAATTGTGTTCATGTGAAATCAAAAAGTAGTGAGCAGATGGCAAGCACACAACATAGAGTTATAACTCTCGACCTCAGCACCCAGGGAGCTTGCCTTCAGCTCACATCATCATTAAGGCGTCAGACACGCACTCTTCTGTCTTCGCTGACTTCTGCTGTCATTGAGATCAACATCAGAATTATTTACGTCTTCAGCAGTCTCACTGTGTCTACAGGTGACACGAAAAAGGAGTAGAAAATTCTGTTCAGATTCAGCTGTCCTTCCGAAATATTTGACAGCACTCATTAGTGAGCTAATGAAAATACATCTAAAAAAAATAACAAAGCAACAAAAACGTAAATTACAACGTATACTCCACAATAGCCACCAACCATGCATAAGATGAGTTACACAAAAAGATGGCAAAAATGTGTCCAGACAACTTCAAACTAGCCTGACTGGAAATCTGCACGGAAAAGGGGTGATGAAATTAACTATAACTTCTCTGCACAATTAGCATCCATTTTTGCACAATTTACTACTTTATCGTATTGCATACACGCCGATACACGGCAAATACAAACAGTGCAGAATAGTGGACAAACCACTTCCGCTTCGTCGCCACGAAGTAGTCAGTGAAGACCGACAGCCTTCCTAAGACGCATTATTAATGCTGGGAATGTGGTGGGAAGCTTCAAGTCAAAAAGTTTGTAGGTGTGGAATCCAAACAGAGCTCTGTTGAAAGTGAACGGACTCGAGCTGTAAGTAGGTTAAGTAGGGTGGCGTGTAGAAACGTGTTGGTTTCTGCACAAGGTAACAGGATGGACAAGGTACAAGTAGAGATAAGACGTTCTTCCGACACCCCACCGTTAGCACAGATGTTACCTCATCTCTGCACAATGTTATTTCAGCTGTCTCCGAACCACCTTTCAGTGGGACAGATTGACCCACATACAGGCTGGCATGGATTACTGATATCTTGCATACACTCATAGAGAGACCGAAGACACAGAGCAAGATGCCACACAAGTCAGGTCTAGTTCATGTTAGTCAGGTACAATGGTAATATCATTAGGGCTTTGCTTTATCTCAATTAGCTAAAATATAACAGAGAAAACGGAGATATTTTTACCTTACGAAGCTTCTCTTTTCTGAGAGCCTCTGTCCTGGTTGCCATACCTCAGAGGCAAACCTTTGCCTGTGACCAGTGTCAAAAACGTACGCCCAGATTTAACAGAGCCTAGCGCCTCCTTGCGCCACATTAGCATTATTTTTTTTACGCTAATGTGGCCCAATGAGGCCAAAATTGGCACACCAGACTTACAAAGTGGCGCAATGCATGCATTGCGCCACTTTGTAACCCCTTGCGCCACATTATGCCTGCACCAAGCATAATGTATGCAAGGGCGCGCTCCCCAGTTAGGAGGGGGGCTGAAAAAATGGAGCAAAGAAATCTAAAAGATTTATTTGCGCCATTTTTGCAGCATTTTTAACGCCTGCACAGAGCAGGCGTTAAAAAGAGGCACATCACTATTTATAATGGGCCTCAATGTGCTTTGCAAGATTAGCGTCAAAAGGTTTGGTGCTAATCCTGCAAAGTGTCAAACTAGCGTAGAAGAGTTTGACGCTAGTACGCTAACTACTGCCATGGTGGGTCGGATATTAGATACGGTGCACACATGGTGGCGTTAGGGGGCCGCTAAGGGGCGCAAGAAAAGTGGCACTGCATTGGCTTCAGCGCCACCTATCTTAAATCAGGCCTTTAGACCTTAAGTTTGACTAGACTCTAACCTTATAATGGTTGTTTTACTCCACAGTTTATTGTTTAGCATGGTTTTAGCGCCAAGATAGGATACCCTTTTTGTAAATGCCCATGCCTAAGTAAAAACCTTAAAATAAATAAAGAAGAGCCTGATAATTCAGCTTCAAATTGTACAGTATTTCAGCTGCACAGGTGATAATGGGGAGTTTCGATTGTAACTTGCAGCCATTGGTAAAGAAGCCTTAATTGATTGCCTATCAACCAAGCATTGTCTTTGAGGCCAAATGTATATTGTTTTTTAATCCGTTTATAATAAGGCACTTCCAAACTAAACTGATATCCTCTATTTTTATGCCATTTGTGGAACTATGCATTCAGTAGGACAGGATCTCTTGAAAGTATCACAGTTAAAGAGGGAGGTCTTGTCTTTACCTCTACTCTTTGAGACATCCTCCCTTCCCAGTTACATTTTATGGTCGATCATATCTCACTTTGAAATATATTAAAACCGATTTGTTTCAGGCATGATGTGCACAATAGATAAGCAACTACTGGCCTATTTGAAGGCATCACTCAGCTCAAACCCAGTGTGGTGTCTGACCAATTCATAAGAGCGTTAAAGAGAATATGGGTGGTCTTGGGTTGGAAATTGAGTTTCTGGTTGGGGGAGGGAGAATGAAACCCTGCTCAAGCAGCAGCCACAATTTCAATCAGGGTAAAGTCACAAGCTAGCACCAAATTAACCTGTGCTTAACCCTCTAGCAGGGAGTCACAAAGCAGTTAGGCTGAACTGAGAGGCAATGTGTAAAGCATTCATTCAGCACTTCAAATTGTAATAAAGTGAAAACACAACATAAGAGAAATCCCTCTTTGATTTAAAAATAGAGTAAAATTTAAGAAATTATTTGACACAAAAAATGACACAAAAACCAAACTTGTACAAAAAGAGATATGCATCTTTGAAGAATTCAGATTAATAAAGCACCTAAAAGCACAATGCACCACTGGCAGTTATCTGGATTTGCGAGACCAGGTGAAAGTCACAAGATCAAGCAGAATGCAATGGAGTGCGAAAGAGTTACCTTCAAAGTCCAAAGCGAAGAGTTCTGTTTGCGTTCTAAGGGGCCATGAGGAGCAGGTATTGCATTGCAGATGTCCGTCGATGTAGTACAAAGAGCAGGCCGGGCATTGCTGAAGTACTAATGACCTGTCCGGTGTAGCAGACATTTGTTGCTGGAGCTTCATGCTAGTGATCAACATGAGCTATTGATTCTGTAGCTCGAAGTGCAGATCTCACATTGCTGAGCATCACTGGAGGTCATCATGGCATGAATAGTCAAGTTTACCAGAGTTTCATGTTGGGGAGCAGTGCAGGCGGCAAGATCTTGGCACAAACAGACCGATTGGTGAAGACCCCAAAACTTCAGGATTTCTCCTTTTCTTTGGAAAGGAGCTCATCTGAGGCCACACCAAGGTTCCAGGGCCTAAGGAGCACCTCCTGAGAATCAGGAACTCACTCTAGTAGAGACCAGCAGGGCCCAGGCAGGTCCAGTTGCAGGTCCAGGCAGCAGGTCAACTGGGCAGTTGCAGGGAGCCTTAGGAGCTTGCTATGTCTCTATAGCTCAAAACTGGTCAGTCAGCCTACCTTTGGAGTCGCATCACGCTGGGATGAAGGGTACACGTCAGCAAGCAAGGAAGCAAGCAGCAGAGTAACAGGCCAGCAGAGTGGCATTCTTATGGCAGCAAAGCAGCACAACAGTCCTTTTTCTGTAGTAACCACAGGTCCAGCAGTGTAATGAATTGTTAGGTCTGAGGGTCTAATATTAACCCCTGGTGCCCACCAGTTTCTAAAGAATTATTTTTGAAGTTCTTGACATTTCCTACCTCACCTGCCCTGGCTTTAAGCTGTCTGTGCGAATAATGCAGTGGTGACAAGTCTTTTGTGTGAAGGCAGGGCACAGCCTATTCAGTTGCAAGTGGGGCTATGTCCAGCTCCGCCCCTCATCTTGCCAGTTGATGACCCATCCAGGCACACCTAACCCATCAATTGTATGGCTGTCCTGGAGGAATAAACAAAGCCCAACTGCCAACTACACCTAGTTATGTGAGTCAGGAACAGGCTCAGACACCAAGTGGTTAGGGCAGGAAAATGCCATCTTTCTAAAAAAGTGGCATTTTTTAAAAAACTTGTAAATCTGACTTTGCCATTAAAGAGGATTTTTCATTATAATTTCTCAGACACCAAACATGACATTTTTACCTATTTCCAATCAAAAGCTAGCTCTTATTAAATGTAATAAAGCAAAAAATGCTGCCTTATGGGAGAGGTAGACCTAGCACTAGTGAAAACAAATCGAGGAGTTTTTCACTACCAGGACATGTAAAACTTCAAAGCACATGTCCAACTTTTTAAATACACTGCACCCTGCCCTATGGGCTGTTCAGTGCCTACCCTACCAGTGATTTCATGTAGTAAAAAGAAAGGTTCAGGTCCGGAAAAATGTTTATTTTGGGAGTTGGCAGTTTAAAACTGCATGCACAGGCTGCAATGACAGACCTGAGACGTGTTTAAAAGGCTACTTAAGTTGGTGGGACAATCAGTGTTGCAAGACTATGTGGTGCCACTTTACTAGGGACATATAAGTAAATTAAATGTGCCAATTGAATGTAAGACAATTTCACTAATGTGTAAAGGAGGGAGCACAAATACGTTAGCAGCGTGTGCAGAGTTCTAAAGTTCAAAAATAGCTTCAGAAAACAAGAGGGTGAAAGTAAAATGTTTGGGGATGACCTTGCAGAAATAGCCAAGTCCAACACCTCATCCCAGAATAATTCCCATATTTAGCACAGGATTTCCATTAACATCAACATTAATCCACTGGATTTTATTACTCGAGCAGCTCATGAATAGAAGCTAACTTTTGCTAAGTGCATAGATTTATTTTTTGAAAATGGCAAACTCCTTTGACCATCCCTGTTGGTTTCTCTGAAAATGTAATTAATTAAACTTACAGGCAGTGACTGCTTAGAAGACTGAGACCATGTTCACTCCCTGAGCTCGACATTGCTGGACCCCTACATTCATAAAGTGTTTTCAGTTGCACAAACGTTTTATGTTTTCATTGAAAAAAAGTAGTGCCAGGTGTCCCCTTTTTATTTCTGACACTTTCAGTCACATCTGGCTTTTTAGACAATGGCACTTTGTATCTGGGACTTGATGTTCTATTTTAACCACTTTTACAAATATTACTTAACAAATTCATTGCTGATTGGCCTTGCAAAGGGGTGGTTGCTAAGAAGATCATGCAAGGGGGACGTTTGACAGCTCTGAAGAAACTGCATCTAAAATGTAATCCAAGATTAACGATGTGTGGCTTTTTGTATCTTTGTTAGCTATTCACTTCACACCCTTCAGTCTTAAAGAGGACCACCCAGGAGTTGCCACCATTACTGTCTCTTTGTATGTCACAGTTAGCATCAGAAAAGCTGCCATTGGCCCTCACTAGGAAAGGCAACCTTGTAATTTGACCTGTGCAACGTGAATGTGTTCCTGCTGCGTTGCTCTGGAAACTCTATGTAGTTATACAAAGAGCCAATATTAATGTGAATGGAAAGAGGTGGTAACTTGGCACTCATGCAAAAATCGTCATTTACAGCATAGTGCACTGCAAAATACTTGCTTGTTCGAGAAGGCGTCCTTTAGAGCTCAGTGGTTACAATCAGCAAATCTAAAGTGAGCTAAATCCCGGAGTGCCAAATATATATATATGATATGTGCGTGTATACAACAATGCAGACTTTAGTAAATTCAGATATTCCAGACCTCTTTCCTTTCGGTCCCGTATTAGTGCACCAGCGAGTATCTCCCCTTCCCTGTTTGCTAACAAACACTTCTTCCTCGGCATCGATTGCTCGGCTTCCCATACCTTCTCTTGCGGTGCAGTGGACCAGTCACACCCCTGGATCTCAATGTCACAGCAGCTGATGCACTAATGATAACTGAACTGCGTCCCTGCTAATTGTTCTCAGAAGTTCTCTTTCTACCTGTGTTTCTTTCCGTCTTGCCCGTCTCAATCTCCTTTCCATCTCTTTGCTCCCTTTCATGTTCTCCTCTATTTCCCCTCCTTGTGTTTCTCTCTTTCCTGCTTCTGTCTATCACTCTTATCACCTCCTCCCAGGCATCTCTATTTCTGCAGTGAAGATTCCTAGGTATGTCATAGGCTTTTAGACTCTAAGGGCCAGATGTATCAAGGTTTTTTGCATTCGAAAACGGTGCGAATGCCCGTCTGCGAATGTAAAAAGCAATTTCAGAATGTATGAAAGACATTCTGAACGCAATTTTAAGGAATCGCAAAAATAGCGATTCCTTAAAATTGCGCCCCTGTTTAGAGAGTCGCAAATTGCGACTCTCTAAATAAGAAATCGCAAATAAGGATTCCTTATTTGCGATTCCTCAGCACATGTATGAAGCAATTCCTAAATGTGATTTGGGCATTTAGGAATCGCTATTTACCACCAAGTTGAACTTGGTGGTAACCATGTGCAAATTTTAAAAATGCATTTAAAATGCATTTTTAAAATTGACATGTAAAGCACACATGCCCTTTTGGCATGTGTGCATCTTACATGGTGAAACAAATAATTTTGGGGTGCAGCAGAGGGGGCCTTAGGCCCCCAGCACCCTGGGGTTTTGCATTTCCAAAATTGAGATTTCTAGTTAAGAAATCGCAATTTTGGGAATGCAAAAACTGTGCAGATATGGGCCAACAGGCCCATAGGTGCGAATGGGGCCGGTATCGCAATTTGCGATTTGGTAATAGCATTTGCGATTTTTAAGAAATCGCTATTACCGATTCGTAAATGTGATACATGGCATTTTGCGAGTCGGAAATAGCGATTTCTTAAAAATTGCAAATTCCGAATCGCAAAAGGCCTTCATGATACATCTGGCCCTAAAGGACTGAAGGTGAGTCCATGCTTTGCTACCTGGAAGACAGTTGATGGTGGTATGTGTGTGTGTAATAGATTGTTAGATAGTTTCTTAAAATCCTCTTCTTTTTGAAAGAATTCAGCAGCTGCGATGGGTGTCAACTGGGGGCACGCAAGAGGAACCATCAACTCTTCCAGCAGCAGGCGATTTGGAATTCTATGTGACAACGCAAGTGTGAGTTTTGCTTAGATCTAGAGGGATTGAGGAGTTTTGTGCTTGGGTGAGAGCCCATTTAAGATTTAGGCGCTGCCACAATTTGACGTTCAGAGGTTCAGCAGCACAGTTATGGAGTACTTACTAGCACTCACACAGGAGTGTACCAGGGTATTACATCATTCAAAGGACGCACTGGCAAGGATCACACACAACATTATTTATGCGCAAGGCTGCTACTGCATTCTGGGCAAAAACTTTCTATGGAACACCCCTCCATTGAAGACCACTGTGGCGGAGAGACATCTCACGCGCACCTTATGTGGTGGCCATTTAGGTCTGTGGCCACACAGATCTATGTGTAGATACAGCTTTTCCAGATAATGGATGTCTGTAAAAAGGAATTAGGCAGAAGCGGTTGTTCAAATTGCAGCTGATCTTCAAGTACTTGAGTAGTGCTGACTTAGATTGGTTGGGTTGCTAAATCTAATATCACTCATTATACCAAAGATTTTAAGGTATTATTTTTTGTTCAGAACTGTACATAATAACTGTGACAGTTACACTTGGAATTTAAAACTCAGGAACTCGCTACATGGATAATAAAGTCCAGATATCATTGGAAGTGTGACATTGGATAACATAACTATTCCTCCACTTTATTCATAGTTTCTGGATCATCTCATTGAGTTGTGCCTGCTGACTTCATTTTCTTTTATTGGGAAGCTTAAAGGGATACAATGGCAACAGCAATTATGTCTCAACCTCCACACCTTTTTATTCCAAGAAAGGTGATCCTTTATTACTATAGCAATTGAACTCTTACTTACTAGCAATTGGTTGGTAGAAAATATTCTGCAGATAGGAAACAAGTCATACTACTCCACAATTTATGAGTGGAAGGGACGAATAAATATGAACATTTTGATGTAGTTCCTATTAACATTATGATATGTGAGCCAAACAATGGCCCTCATTATGACTGTGGCGGCCTTTTCCGAAGACCGGCATGCTGACAACTGCCAAAAGACCACAGCGATGGCGGTAATCCGCCCGCCCTACTACGACTAACAAAAACCAAATTGCTGCAGTACAGCCACAAATCTGACACCACCAAGCTGAAGGACGGCGGGAGAGAGGCAGTTCCACCACCCACACCTCCAAGGCTAAAACAGACCGCCCACCATATTACGATCCTCAAATCAGCACAGTGGTCTTAGTGTGGCAGTAACCCAATGACGATGTGGACCGCTGCAGTCAAAAAGGAACCTCCACAGCAACACAACACCACATTGGCCAATTCGAATACCCCACACCTGATACACACACACATGCCATACCCCCCACAGACACCACCATGAAACACACAACCCACAACCCTTTGGTATGACAAACTATTACAACACATTTCACGGCCACTCAGGAGAACGCACTGCACACATACAACACAGCCACCTGTACACCCCTCAGTCATCACACATCACATAACATTTTTGGACACAAAGACACACATCACCATGTCCCACAAAAGCACCCCCGTTTCACAGATGACGAGTTGCGGACAATGGTGAATGGTAGAGCCATGGCTATTCGGTGCATAGATCCAGCAGACATCCATTGCCAAGAAGATGGAGTTGTAGCGGAGGATCATCCACAAGGTGAACTCAGTGGGAAGCCATCCACGCACAAGGGACAACATACTTAAGAGGTGGAACGACCTGAGGGGGAAGGTCCACTCCATGGCGTCCAGGCACCAGATTGCTCTCATGAAGACTGGTGGTGGGCCCCCACCTCCTCCCCTGGAACTGACATCATGGAAGGAGAAGGTCTTGGTAATCCTGCATCCTGAGGGTCTCAGTGGAATCCCTGGAGGAATAGAGGCTGGTATAATGTCTTGTACTAAGTATACCTGTGTTGCATGCATCCCCATCCCCTGCATGCCCACCCAATCCCACTAACACCAATCCAAATGTCTGCACTCACATATGCAGCTAATGCTTGTTCAGCATGAAGCACTACAAATCCCACAATGCATCACTCTTTATCAACCTATCAATGCACACACACCCTCACATAGGTAGCCCTGCATACTGAAGCATGCCAAATAGAACAAACTTAGGGGGTCATTCTGACCCCGGTGGGCGGCGGAAGCCGCCCGCCTGGAGGGAACCGCCAGAATACCGCTGCGCGGTCAAAAGACCGCTGCGGGTATTCTGGGTTTCCCACTGGGCTGGCGGGCAACCGCCAAAAGGCCGTCCGCCAGCCCAGTGGGAAACACCCCTCCATGAGGATGCCGGCTCTGAATGGAGCCGGCGGAGTGGAGGATGTGCGACGGGTGCAGTAGCACCCGTCGCGAATTTCAGTGTCTGCTAAGCAGACACTGAAATTCAGGGTGGGGCCCTCTTACGGGGGCCCCTGCAGTGCCCATGCCATTAGCATGGGCACTGCAGGGGCCCCCAGGGGCCCCACGACACCCCATACCGCCATCCTGTTCCTGGCAACCGAAGCCGCCAGGAACAGGATGGCGGTATGGGGGTCAGAATGGAGGATTCTACAGGGCAGCGGAAAACCGGCAGCCTGTTGGCGGTGCTCCCGCTGACCCCGGCCCCGGCGGTCAAGGACCGCCGGGGTCGGAATGACCCCCTTAGTAGCTTATGTCAAACAAATTAGGAAGATGTGAATAACAATCACTGTTATCCACAGATACCACTAATAATGTCATCTGTCAGTAGGTGCCACGTAGAGCCAGTCCTCCACCAGAGGAAGACCCCGGTGATCGCAGCTACTCAGGATGTCTGGAACTGGATGAGCTCCCTGGCCCATCCGGCACCTCTGGGCAGTCTACCTCCACTAGTGCCAAGCAGGTCATGATAGAGCCCCCCCAAACGGTAGCAGGCACAACACCAGTCACCCAACACCCCCAAACCAGTGTCTCCAGGCCACGAAAATCTATAGTGTGCCCACCTGTACAGGGGCTTAAGTCAGCACCCACCACCCACCACCCAAGACAATGGAGGTCCTGGTGTCAGTGGAAGTCGGCACACTGTGCCGGGGACACAGACACAGGGGGCTATGGCCAATGGGAGAACATCTGTGGGCCATAGGGTGGGGCAACCCAGGAAGCCACTTGCCCAGGAGGCCATAGCACAAGACCAGGGATCATACCACCAATCCCAGGACAAAATGGGCCAGATAAGCACCATGTTGGGGGAAAACCAAAGGCTGCAGAGCGAGTACCACTAGGAGGCCATACAGCAGTGGCAGGAACACAATGCCTCCAGGGCCTCCATGAAAGGGTTAATGCAGGAGTTGATATCCGTCCTGTATGAGTTCTCTACCCACCACCAGGCCCCTTCCACTATCCACAGTCTAGACAGTCTACATCTGCTGCAGCTAGTGGGATGGTGGCCCTGCCTGAGGACTCACAAGCCACTAGTGACCCTCCCCCTGTAGCTGAGGAACCCCCACACAAACGTGGCTGCAGAACCAGACATCCTGCAGGGACTGAAACCAAGACAAACCCCACTGCCAGGAAATGAGATTTTCCAGATCTGTCTCCCTTGTGTGCCACTGAGACACCTTGCAGACTTACTACTGCCATAGCTCCATGTTCCTATCACTCCTGGATACTGAGCCTGTGCTACCTACTGCTTGACTTAACAAACTGATGATCACGAACACCATGACCCCACCCTTTTGCACCAACTGATACTTTTGTAATCACAATAAATAGATTTGAACACAACAAATGGTTTTGTGTGTTTAAAAAGTGACAATGAACAAACAATAATGTGGTGTTTTCATCAAAGTGTTGTGATAGAAGTAAACAATGATAAGCCTTTGTCCATAGAGGTCAGTGTCAGATGCTCACTGTCAATATCCGCACATCTCTGGGTCCACAAGTAGCAGAGAGGGAAGGGAACTCAGCATCCAGTGGCTAGTCTTCTGTGGAAATATAAACAAAAACTCTGTTATGATAGATCACCAAAGCAATGCAATACTTTATTCACCAGCAGTAGAAAGTGTCTACAAACATATTGTAGGATATTTTGAAGAAAACTTAACTTGTGTTGATAGAGGCATGCCAGTGTCCAGCAAATCCAGAGTTGTGCTGTAGAAGGATGATGGTTGTGCTTACTTACTCGTGGGTAGCAATTTGGGAGTGTTGAAGAATGTGGTTATTTAGTAAGTGTTGCATACCTGTGATTGCTATGTTAATGGCTAAAATGGCGTTAATATGTGCTGGATGTGTAGATATTGACACTATGCTGCCTTTCTTTCCTGCCCACCCTCCCTCCTGGTCCTCTTCTTTCCTTGTGTGCATTAGCATCAGCAGGCAAAGTACTAAGGGCACCAGCGAGTGAGGAGGCTGCAGCCCATGGGACCCAGGAGGCAGTGTCCTCTGATGCAGAGGGGACCAGTGGGTTGGAGGGCAAGGGGAGCACCATGGGGGAAACAGGAACTGCAACAACTCACTCTGATTCTTCCTCTGATGGAAGCTCCCTGACGGTGGCGGACCCTTCTGGGACCAGCCCAGCAACATCCTTGTCCACCACCCCCCTTACCAGCACTGCCCTCCCAGTAGCTCCCCACCCATTTGCTCGTACCCACTCACTCAGAAGGGTGGCTGTCTCCTTCTCCCCAGGCACCGCTGCCCCAGTCAGCCCTGCTGCCCTCAATGCGGAGGCTATTGACCTCCTGAGATCCATCTATGTTGGGCAGTCAACCATCATGAATGCCATCCAGGGCCTGGCATCCCAGATGCAGCAGACCACTGCCTACCTGGAAGGCATTCACTGTGGCTTGGCTGGCCTACAGAGATCATTTCAGGCTCTGGCCTCTTCTTTGAAGACAGCTAGTGTCCCTACTTCTTCCGTCATCCCTCCAGATACCTGTGCCCAATCCCAGTGCCCTCTCCCCTTACACATCCAACTCACAAATTCAGACGAGCATTCACCTAAAGCAACAGACAAGGCACTCAAAGACATACAGGCACCACAAGTCACACCACAAGTATTCACACACTCAACACTCACAAGCAGACACAACAACAGCCACTGCCTCCCCTGTCTCCCCCACCACCCCCTGCCTTACAGTCACAACACCACACACACCTGTCAGCACTGCATCCTCACTCCCAGATCCTGCCACCACTTCTGTTTTGCCCACAGTCACCACAACAGCAGACCCTCAGACATGCATCCCATACACCACATCCACACTCACCACAACCAACATGGCGACCACATGCAGCACACCCACCTTACTTGCAGACACCACCCCAACATACATTCCCACAATCTGTTTGTCATCTTCCAGCTTCTCTTTCCCCCTCCTCCCAGGACACATAAACACTTCCACTCAGACACTCAACATTCCTCCACCTCACACATGCACACTATGCATACACCTGCATCCATGTCCAGCACACCAACATGTCCAATAAGCACTCCCTCTCCCTCCAATCCCAGTCCTCTATCAAAGCCCATCGCCCCTGTTCCTAAGAAGCTTTTCCTTGCCCGCCTTGATCTGTTCCCTGATCCCGACCCAACCCGTGTTGCCCCTCGCTACCATGGTTCCTTCTTCACACCCATTCCCATCATCTTCAAGTCCTCCCATGACCCCCCTTCTGTTTTCCATGCCCTTACACTGCCAAAAAGCCTCCCCCGTACCAATAAGAACACCTGTTCCTAAAGCCAAATCAAAACCCACTCTGACCAAATCTATGGTTCAACCCCACCCAAACCAAAGCCCAAGGACCCCCCCTGCCAAACCTTAACCCCCCCGGTACTCCCAACCACTGACCCCTGAAGTGCCTGCCTGCCCCATTGATGTCCCTGCCATGTGGAGGACATGAGACTGTCAAGTTGGCCCAATTGCATGGACCTATGTACTTTAGCAGTGATTTGCATTTAGACTGGCCTATGGCCCACGTTTGTATCTAACTGTTATTTGTGTGTCAAAATCAAAATACAACTGCCCAACAGGCCACATTGGTGACACTTTCAAACATTTGTCGGGCCTTTCTCAGTTCATGATTTATATACTAATGATTTGGATGCTGTTTACTTTGTATATGTATGCATTGCAACTGTATGGCTGCATTGACTGGATTTATAACTGAGGCAGTGTCAGTATTGTAATGATTATGGATTGCTATGTGTATGCTTGGTTGTGGTATATGTGTGGTTGAGTATTTTGATGTATGTGTGGCGGTATGAGTGTTGTATGTCCATGATGTGCGTATGTTCCCTTTGCATGGATGTCTGACCGTTCCGCATTGGTCGTGTTGTATATTTCCTATTCCATACAGGTTGTGTTGACATTTTTGTTAAGCTTGCTGGCCCTGTCTGATAGAGCATTAGGGTTCCTGCGTTACTTTTGTGGCCTATTGACTGTGGATTGCTGTGGCTGGGTGTATGTGAGGTTCCGTTGTGATGATTTTCACCTGGGTGTGTGTGTTGGGCATGGTGTGTGTGTTTTGATTGTGTGTGGTCTGTGTGTGTGTCTGTGAATGTGTGCGTCTGTATTGGTATGGGTGATGTATTGTGTGTGTGAGCAATGCAGTCCATGCCGGGTGTGTGTGTTGCATGTGCATGTGTGACTCTCTCCTTCCCTCCATTGTGTGCTAGGTGGGTGTACTTACTGATGGCGTCTTCTCCGACGTTGCTGGTCCTGTAGGAGGAAGCCAAAGAAGAGCTCTGGGAAGACTGTCAGTGCATGTTCCATGGCATCCGCAGACTCGTCTGTATCTCTGGAGGTGAGGGTCGCCTTTTATACTGGTCGTTTCTGCCAGCTTTTTGTGTTAGTGGGACAGCCCTGGAAATTGTGGCGGTCTGCTGACTCATAATAGGGTGGGCGCTTAACTGCTTGTCACCGGCCTGGAGATGGCAACTGCCGTTATCGGCGGTCAGACTGCATTGGTGGTACTGGTGGGGTACTGGCTGTGTTACAGTGGGATCTCCTCCAGGGTTGTAATTTGGCACTCTGTACCGCCAGCCTGGCAACGGTCCGACCACCACAACCGTCGTGGCGGTACCGTGACCTCCAAACTCATAATGAGGGCCAATGTGTATGACATCAATGTGGTGCTTGAAGAACATTTTGGGTCTGAAATCAATATCGTACTGGAAGTGCATACATTTTGTACAAGGACTCAAGGGAACAAAAAGAGGCACACCACATCAAAAATTCAAAATGATTAACATTGATTCATACATTTTCAATGAGATCAGTCCAAAACTTTCATTATTCCAAAGTATTTCTGTGATTTCAAAAGTATCCTTTATTGTCTTTTACAAACACATGTAGAATACAGCCAGCCTGTTTCGCCCCAAAGAATTAATGGGGACTTTTTCAGGGCTGTCACAAAAACAAAAAAACAATAATTTAACAAATAATGAAAAACATGATTAAAAAGTGGCAAAGCACTCAAGTCTAAAAACTTATCAGTCCAAGATAAATCACCAATAAGGTGAATTATTGAACATTAAATACAGACAGAATTATATAATTATTTCCCTAAAGATAGTTATATATATGTTTTCACTTCAATTTCATACAACTAAGTCAAAAATATAGATTCAGGTTCACATAATATTAGAGAGAAAAGTTGGCTTATTTAGCTGATTGAAACTCAAACAAATCCTTTGTGACAAAGAACATAATATGAACACAATGTCAATTGTTCTGTCCAAAATATATCTTTCCATATCCCAAAGCCTTATTGCAATTTGGATCAATGTTGTAAAAAATCCTAATTGCAACTGTACCTTACTCCGTTAGGTACATCTTGAAAGCTATCTAACCAAGGCAAGGTAAATAGAAAGTTTATGGTTTATTAATAAGAGAACCCTGGTTAAAAAGAACACAATAATGCATCTTTAGGTTAACCACTGAATACATATTTTGCTCAAGGAAAAACTCATTCTACCCTCTTCATTAGATTACTGTTACTGAAAGATAGAGTATATTTTCCTTTCATTATAGCATTAATCAAAAATATCCACCTCACATTCAAACACCATAATTATCCAGTAATCAGCTCATCAACATTACTATCCATTGGCAAGTAACTTGAGATGCTGCAACAAGATCACAACGCATGGGCACCAACCAGATAATACATTGCCTGTGTATCTATTGTTCAGGAAATTATTTTCCCCACACCGTTATCAGTCCTGCGACAAAACAATTCTGTCAAAAAGCATCATATCAAAATTCCCATCTTTAACACTCCCACACCCTGAAAAAGCTCCAAAAATATCTAAACCACAGGGCAAATCCCATTGCAAACCATGGCTAAAATGTTAAATCCCAAATCAACCCTCCAAAAACTGGGTCTAAAGAACAATATATTTATTAAAACAAATTACCTTCCTTTGTAAAATGCACACGTTATTGCCCGAAATTCCAAAGTTTATAACTATATTACCAACCGACATGGTAGCTTATACAAAAGCGTGTGCCTTAAAGGGTGCCATATTAAAGGTGGAGATATATCTGTTTGAAAACCATTTTACCCTCCTTCGTAAAGCACACAAATTATCTCCTGAGGCTCACAAATTCATACCTGTGTCCCCACCTAACTGGCATGACAGCCTGAAGAAAAGCATGTTTCTCTAAAGGGCTCCATGTTAAAAATGCAGTCCTAAGTACTCGTTAACCAGGAAGTCTAAAGGGCAGGTAGTAAACATAGAACAAGTCTTGCTACCTGCCTGAACTTAAACAGTAGAAAGTAATGTCAGTTTCTAGTCTATGTCAATTTATTTGCCATCTTTAAGGGAAGGTGTGTAATTCATTACTGATAGCTACACGTAACATATTGTGGCTAGTTGGACTTATCTTTAATCACCTAAATATTACAATCATGCTTGGCAGCCAATGAATAGTAATATTTTAAAATTAGACAAAACCCAAGGGGCATGATTCAAAAACTCAATATAAACTGGTTCTGACACTATTTCCAGAAATCAAAATGAGTATGATAAATTCTAATTTGTTAATTCCTTATTCTTTTGAATTTGTTGCAGTGGCGGCCCGTCCTTTAGGGCGGAGATGCCACCCCCCACCTTTTGCCCCCCATGAAGAGTGTCTGTCAGGCTGAACAAAGGTCATCCTGACAGACACTCTTCATGTTCAGGTCAGGCAGCCAGGAGCAGACATGCACTATTTCTCAGACTCCTGGCTGCATGAGCTGAACTTTGCTGGGCTGAGGAAATCACAGCTCCTATGGATGTGACCTCCTCGGCCCAGCAAAGGTGCCTTGAGGCCCTCCCCTCGGTGACAAAGAAAGCATCACCAATTGACACTCTCCCTGGGCGCTTCAGTTTTAATCCCTGAAGTGCCCAGGGCGAGTGTCAATCAGTGACACCTCTTCACAGAGTGAGGTGGGGTCAGCAGTGACCCCATCTCACTCTGTGACGAAGCAGGGACTGTTGCCTTCCCTCACTGGCTGACCTAAGGTCAGCCAGTGAGGGAAGGCAGCAGTCCCAACCCTTCTAGGACCTGGAGGTTGAAGGTAAGTGTGTGTGTGTGTATATGTGTGTGAAGTTTTAAAATGAATGTTTGGTGCGCGCATGCATGTTTGAGTGTTATGAGTGTTGTTAATGGATGTGCGTGCGTGTGTGTGTGTGAAAGAATGAGTGTGTGCGATCTTTTAAAATGAATGTTTGGTGCGTGCATGCATGTTTGAATGTTATGAGTGTTGTTAATGGATGTGAGTGCGTGCGTGCGTGTTTGTGTGTGAAAGAATGAGTGTGTGTGTGTGTGCCCGTCCCTCCCCCCTCCCTCCGAAAGCTGCTGGCCGCTACTGATTTGTTGTACTGTTATCTAAAGATAATTTATTGAATGACATTTATTTGGAGTTCCCAAAGTGTTTGAGGCAGAGCTGGTGTTGCTAAAGAATCTTGAGCATAATCCAAAGTGTTTGAGAAAGAGTTAGGGTTGCTCAAGAATTTTTAGCATAACGTTTGCTTTGTTACAGAAGAATGCAGTACCCTATGTGCATAAGGACAGGAAGATTCCTACATAATGCTCAATCCACTCAAGGAAGAATTTAAGAGGTTGTCGAACGTAGGTGTAATTGAAGAAATTGAGTCCTCTGTGTGGCTTTCCCTGATAGTTTTGGTGCCAAAGGACGTAGGGGAGAAAATAGGAATGTGTGCTGATGTAAGGGGATAAACAAACATATTTGGATGGATCTACACCCCTTACCCAGCATTTGAGAGATTCTGGCAATGATTAATGGTGCTAAGCTGCTTAGTGTGGTTAATTTGGCCTTATGATATCACCAGATTCTACTTCATACTGAATCCAATGACCTAACATCCTCTGTTGCTTACATAGGGTGTTGCTTACAGAGGGTGATGAAGAGGGTATTAGTGGGTTTGTCAGGGGTTCTATTTTTCCAAATTGACATCTTGGTATATGGGAAGGATAGAGATGAACATGATGAGCTTGTTTTGAGGAGACTGCAAGATTCAGGGCTCACATTCAAGAAAGAAAAGTGCAAGTTTTGCATAACATCTGTTACTTATGTTGGGCATATCATATAATTTCATGAAAGAATGAGCCCCAACATGGATTTAGACAAAAATATTGTTGATGCACCTGCTCAGGAAAACAAAGATCATGTGTTCTCTTTTCTATGCCTTGAAGAGTTTTGTTTTAAAATGCCAATTTTGGCAGTTTATCTCAGCCTGCAAGGTCCCTTCTCAAGAGGGGGGTGAAACTTGAGTGTTACAGTGAGTGTGATTCAGCCCTTGAGGCAATCAACAATAACATTGGAGCATTCTTTACTTTAATTTTTTCTTGTTTCCTTGTGGAGTATAACGTTTGAGATCAGAGATTACCACTTTCCTTTGTCACAAGTTTTCACTTGCCGGAATATTGAGGATTTATCTCTTAGAATTAAAAGATGGATTAAAGGATTGATGAAATACACTTTTAGTGTTTCATACACTATAAGATATTGGAATTGTATGGAAGACTGTTTGTCACATCATTTCATTGTTTATGAATGTTTTAGTGGAGAACCTACCATGCTGGGGTAGATGCATGACAGTGGAATTTGTGATGAGGAATGGCATAGTTCCATGGCAAATAATGAGCGTTATTCAGTTATGAATGAACTACTGGTTAGTGGTTAGTGGCCAGACACCAGAATAGTTCCTAACATGGTGAAATGATTGTGGAATGTTAGAGAATAGCTCTGTATCATGGAAAGGATAATCTATAGGGGTGATCATGTTGTTCCTCCTTGGGGTTTGAGAGAAAAACTCATACATTTGGTACAAGAAGGACACTTGGGAAGGAATTTAACTAAAGCTAGACTACATGAGCTGTGGTGTGAAATGGATTATCAAATGGAGGAGGTTGTAAAAGATTGCTTACAGTGTGGAAATAATGACAAAGGCAGAACTACACATGCTGCTCCTTTTACACCCCTAGAAATGCAAACAGAGCCATGAACTAAGTTGAGACTGCATAGGTCTATATAAATTATCAGAAAATGAACAATATGTTCTTTTGGTCTTTGATTACGCCTCAAAGTGAGAACTGCAATTGAGTTTCTTAAGGGAGAATTTTCCCCTGAAGGTGTTTCTATTTTTTTTAATTACAGATAATTGTGTGCAATGTGTTTCCCATGAGATGTGTGATTTCTTGGCAAATCTATCTATTAAACACTTGAAGATGGAATGTTATTCTCCACAAGCCAATGATCTTGCAGAATGATTAATAAAATGTGAAGAATTATGTTCAAAGTGTGATTGCAACTAAAACTTTGCTCAAAGAAATGCTGAGTGAAACATAGTAGGCACATCACAACACACCAAACTGCATCACCTCCAAATCTTCTTTCTTTTCCTTAAAGGAGAGGAGACCTTACAATAAATTAAATCCAGAATGGTTGTCTGTGCAAGGCAAAAGGTGTTTTGAAAATTACAAAGAAGAATTTTCCCCTTCTAAATGGAAATCATATCGGGAGAAATGCAAGACTAGATATGGGCATAAAAATATGGTGTGGTGAACAGACTTGCACCTTGATATGTGCCTGACCTCAGATAGCAGGACCTGGGTTCAGAAGCTTTGCAGAATGTTGGGGCAAGTGGAAAGGATGTAGTTGGCTTTCACAAAGGACCACAGTATTCATAGAGTGAGTGTGTTAGGACTGCTTTTTGCAGATAGGAACAGAAAGAGGCAGAGCTGGTCACACATTGCCATGCAATGTTAGAAAGGGAGACACAATAAAGTAGACGGGCAGCAATAAGTAATCCAATCTGAGTGTGATTTGGTCTGGCAAAGAATGCTGAACTATTAAGTGAACGTAAAGCAGACATGGTTGGCAGTAATATTTTGACAGCTCACTGCAGAAAGACTTAGGTGGGGTTGCACACAGGCTGTCACATAATGCTGGAAAGTGAACAACAAAATAGTGTCCAGCAAAGGAAACGTATTGCATAGTATTTCAGGAAATGTGGGAAAGGACCCACATGACAAAGTGGATGTCACAACTCAAGAACAGCAACTTTTATAACGTGGGCAGATAAGTCTGAAGTCTTGCAGCAGAATAGGAAATATGAGCAAGAGTGATGATGGCTCACAAAGTGGAATATAATAGTAAGAAACAAGAAAGTAGAGTTATTCAGAGGAAATGTGCTGATGAGTACCATTCAGTGTCAAAGGCAAGGAGGCTTGGCAGATTGGATGACAAGGTAGGAGGAGTAATCAGTGTCTTTTGAGATAGGCCCCAAACATTTTATTGGACTGGGCGTGGTGACCAAGTTGAAAGAGCAACATAGTCTACCAGGGACTGGGGTGCACTTAGAATGTCTTTAGGCAGGGTGAAGCAGAGGAATGATGACTGAGATTGGGATATTGCATTGTTTGAAGGTGATATGAGGGATTACTTGGGGAAAAGGGAACATGGAAGGGAAGAGGAAAATAATGCAGAAAGAAGGAAGGCAGTAGTAGAAAAAGGAAGAACACAAGGCTGTGAGCAGTTGTTGACGGATTATATAGATTGGAGGTAAAAATTACAAATAGACAGTCCAGACTTGGATTAGGTAAATTAGAAATCGAAGGTAAAAACCCATAACACAGCACAGGCCCAGGAAAAGTCACAAGTGAAGGCCAACAACAGACTGTCCGTCGAGGAGAGCACATGGAGGTCTATACATGGCCCCTTGTTTCACAAGAAAAAGAAGGGTATGAATGGAGGAGCTTAGTGAAAGATAAGGATTGAGAGAGCAAAAGAGATGAGTAGGAAGTTATGTGGAATAGTGAAATGCATTGATTCTGGAGCTCCAAAGTGCTGTTAGAAGATGAGAGTATGAGTAAAGAGTCAACAGCATGGTAAGGAAATAGTGAGAGGATGCAAGAGGTGAGTAAAGCAGGAAAGCCCTCGTATAGGAGCACCTTGAAACTGATGGGGCCACATGCAAAGAGGAAAACAAATGTGCACGCATTGCGCTACTTTGCAGCGATTTCCGCTACATTATGCACTAGGCATAATGCATGTAAAATGGGCGTTCTCCTGTTAGGGGGATGAAAAAATGACAAAAATAAATCAAAGAGATTTCTTTGCGTAATTTTTTTCGGCACTTTTAACCCCTGTTCAGAGCAGGCATTAAAATGAGGCACACCATTGTTTTCAGTGGGCCTCTGGGTGCTTTACAGGATTAGCATCAAAATGTTTGACGCTAGTCTTGCAAAGCTTCAAACTAGTGTCAAACATTTTGACACTAGTTTCCCTAACTACTGCCATGGTGTGCCATATCTTAGAAACGGCGCACACATGGCGACATTTAGAGGGCACTAAGGGGTGCAAGGAAGGCAGTGCTGCACTGGGTGCAGTGCCACTTTACTTGAGTGTGGCAGCTTTAAGAGGGAGAAGACGCATGGAGGAGGAGGTTAAGGCTGGAGGAGTGGAGATGAAAACTGGAGAGAGACAGGAGGAGAAGAAGTGTGAAGAAGAGAGGCAAGGAGAAAGACGGGCAGAAGAGAAGACGCATGAAGAAGGAGAGAGGCAAGAAGGAGTTCACCGTGAGGAAGATTGGAGAAATCATGTTCTCAGGAAGGCGAGCCCACCGCCTTCAAACCAGCGAAGCTGGAAATCATCCGGAAGAGGCTGCCGATAGGAGGACATCACAAAAAGGATCCCAGAGACCCGCCACGTCCCAGGAGGGATGTTGCTTCGTCCAGTACGATCCAGCTTGCTGGATAAGCTTTTACCATTGTGGAAGAGGGCTGGGTCTGGGGAAGAGGCGTGGGAGTCAGGCAGGGACCACTGGTCTCAAGGTGTGTGGCACACGGAGTCATAGGACCCTGTTCTCAATAGCAAAGGGGATATTGGGCGCATGCTGGTTGCTCTGGCACGATATATATATATATATAATTATATATGTGTGTGTATATATATATATAAACTCACAGGTGTACACAATATCCTCTCCAGCCTCACACCTCGCTCCCCGTATGTATATAAAAAGAAAAAAAGAGAAAACAATAACAATAATAACAATAATAAACCTGAAAGAAAAGAAAACACTTACCTAAGCTGGTTACTCTATTCGCTTGTTCAGATGTACATGGAGACGGAGGCACATTGAAGACTGGAGAAGGACCTGAAAAAAAGCAAGAAAGACATAACCGTGAATGACAACTTACAGGGAACCTGGGAAAAGGAGAAACAGACACTGAGCCTAAACAAAATAATTCTAGACCAAGAACAACGCCCAAAGTGTGACCAACTAGAAGTTATAATAAACCAAGTTTGGTTCAACAGGACAACTAACCTACCTATTTGTACACTGCCAAATATGTATAGAGTAGGGATTCCCCTGCGACCCTACTACAGATGGATAGAGAATATTTGGTTACCAAAGCAAATGCCCAAGGCAGTGGCACCAAAGTAAGCTTTTGTGGAGCTTCATCATGTCTTTGGGGACGGCTACCTTAGAGAATAGCAAAGGAGTTTGTGGTCCAAAAATGTATTTAGAGTGAATGAAAGACTTGTTCAATAATACATTCTCTGCTGTGGATGTCTTTATTTCATGGCCAAGCTTGCCTGCAGCTTGGACCAGGTTGGAAGAAGTGGATGGCTGTCTAGACTGACAAATGCAACGATTATTAAGGATTGTGTTGCTGCTTTAATACCAGAATTATTTCTGACTGTTAGCCATACAGTAGTGACATATGGGAGGGTTCCTTGTTTGAGGGGCATATGGTACCATTTCTGAGTGTGTGACAAAGAAAGGTAAGAGCTCTGTTAGGTTTTAATTATTTTAACATATATTACATAGTAAGGCAGAAATTCCAACATTTTTTTATGATTATGCTGATGCTTTGAGACATTTTGTAGAGCAATTGGATGGCTGATTCTGAGTGACACAGGGGATATTGAGACACACAGGAGATATAAGATCCTCAGAAATGATCATCCAGCCTTTGGGAATAGTCATCAGAGGAAGTATACAGGCATCCTTGCTTGGAAAAAAGTATGCCAGTGCTCAAAGGATAGTGTTGGAACAAGGAATTTGGTGGAAAATGGTGGAAAGGAGAGATCAGGTGCTGAAGTATTTAGCCATCTGGGACTGAGAGTGGTTCCCCAAGACAATTGAAAAAGTTGGGATTAAGAAATTGGTGGGTATATGACTGTAGGGATATGTTCTATTTGGAGAGGTAAACATGAAGATAAGAATAAAAGTTTGGCCAGGAGAAGATGATGGAGAAGACCAATCACAGAGGTGAAGGAAGCCATTGTCTGGGATATGCTGGGTAGATGGGAGTTACGGAAGTAGTTGTGCTCAGAGGTTTACAAAGCATTGGCAGTACGATGTTTTGTAAACATTTGGGGCCTAGTTGAAATCTGTATTTTATAGTAAATAAAGTAGAACATGAATAGTACTACTCATGTTCTACGAAAAGGTATTCACAAACCTACATGCAGAGGCGGCGGCTGTCTTTTCTGTGCAGAGATCTGCATTTTTGGACTAAATACGGGAGGGACAGGGGAAGTGGCTTGAACTTGAGGAGTACTTATTACTACAAAGGGGGTTTAGGAAGGACATGCTAATATAAACACACACCCACAAAAGAGTAAGGCCATTGCTAGTTACAAGCTGCACTTCTAAATATGTCAAATCTGTCACATATTTACTCAAATCACCACAAACACCAATCACAGGAAGTGTAATATACTCCAATAGAAATCAACATCTGCAGGTAAATAAAATAGCTCGCTGTGGGAACTAATGTTAAATAAATTGAATATTTTACTCTCTCTCTCTCTCTCTGTATATATATATATATATACATATATATATGTATATATATGTATATATATATATATAAACATTTTAATATATATATATATATATTTATTAATTAAATATTCATTATTACATTATTTTGAAATTAACATAATACACTTAATTTAGATTAAAAATGATTTTAATTGATTCAACACATAACTTTTAACACAATTTACTCCATAGTAAATGAAAATAGAAATGTTAATGTGGGTAAGATTATTTTTCAATTATTATTTACAAATTATTTATAAATTAATATGTTTTAGTTAATAAATTATGTAATGCACATGTATTTTGGTGTGTTGATGTGCTGTAATATTTTATTAATTCCCTGTTAATAACACATATTTTAAATGAATTTATATTTATTTTGCACATTAGAATAACTGCATTACATTTTTTCCAAGAAAATGTGATTGATTATTCATTGTTAGAATGGAGTGCCTAAACACCCCTCCAAGAAAAAACATGTAACAAAAATGAAGTGGACCATTGACATCACAGCGGTGGCAGGAAACATACAATCATTACCCTGGCGAGGGAAAAGTTGTTAATCTCTCATCCCTAGTAAGTTTATCCCTTCTAGTGATGGATATCTGAAGAATATCTGAGAAGTACCATATCGCCAGTCTGGCAGTCTTGGTGAGCTGAGAACTCCCCAAGGATCCCTTCCCATAACCACTGCAACCATATGCACACAAATGGCACTCAGTCTCATATATGGCCCATACGAAGAAGGCACATAACTCAGCTGCCTGGCAATATTTGCAGAGGTCTGGTAGGCTGAGGCCACTGGATCCCCTCCACACTCTCATAATGGTCTTGGAGACCCGCACCTACTTCTCAGCCCAGATAAAGGTATCTATGTCCTGCCGCAGGAGCTGCATATCACTTTCTGGGAGAGACACTGCAAGTGCTAGAAATATGTAAAGGAGACGAGGCAGGACATTTTGTTATATTACCCCCAGCCTACCCAGCCAGGAAACATAGAGCCTTTGCCATTTGTGTAGATCAGTTTGGATGGTGTTAAGCACACAGGGTAGTTTGGCTGAGTAGACGAGGTGATCCAGTGTTGTAAGATACAGTCCAAGATATTTCATTTTTTCCCTGATGCCCACCTGCCCGGGGCTAAGGTTCTCAGCTGCATGACAGAGGTGTCAGCCCTTCTAAAGTGAGTCATCTGCAGGCAGAAAATGTCAGGGTGATTTTCTTGTATTGCTTAGTTGGGGAATTCAGACCATTAAGATTCCAAGATATCAACCGTACCATTCAACTAGTGGTCATAAGACTTAACTTTTACTGGGCTCTCACGCAATCCTTTTTGCGAGTATTCCCCTCTGCCTGCCATATTTTCATATAACAAGGCCATTGTGTTCCTATGCAAATTGAGATCTAAGCATCCCCCAACATGTAAACCCCCTGCCTCCAACTCCAGACCTCCCAACCGACCAATCTCCAAAAAGAACCATATTAGTAGGAAAGGAACAGACATGTCCCTTGCGCAAGGATGAGTCATGCTGTAACTGTCTATCCCCCCTGGCCTTCCCACCCCTATAGTGACATAGAGATTTGTCTTACCATTTGAGGGCTCACAGCACTCCCCACTCTTCAGCCCCAAACATCTCAAGTAAGAGCTGCCAGTGGGCCCACTACTGTGAGAGAACTATTTATAACCTGCTGAAGCATACAAAAAGTACGAGCAAAAGAGTTAAACGGTAAGGAATAAAATTGTGCCCCCCTGGAGGTCAATGGGGTAACTTATGCAGTCATTAAAGCCCCTCATCCTCAAGGCCCATGCATTGGTGACACACTGGTGTCCTCCTGCTAGCCGTTGCCGGGTCACATGTGATTTGATCATCTAGGGATGATGTCCTTCTCCCAGCACTCCTGAGACTGCTCCTGTCTCCCCTCTCCTTCACTGGGGTCTCCATGCAGTCCTGTGAGGGACCCAGTGTCTGTTTGTCTTCCTCTGGGGTTTGTACTGTGTGGACTCTGTTATCCAACTGGAACCACAGGGTGAAAGTAAAGGACCACCAGTACCTGATCATCCTTCCACACAATTTCGCCATTACTGAATCTAAAGTGCACTGTTTGTTCAATGTGGCCTGACATAGATCATTGTGCACTTCATTATGCTGTTCATTAAAAATAAGCTGGTTAGTGTTCATTGCCTCTCTCATGATTTCAGCTTTCAGGGGAGAGGATCCCACTTTGGCTATGATATCTTTTGGCCTGGAGCCGGGGGCGGGTCTGGGAGCCCCAAGCCTATGCACTCTGACAATTGGGATCTCACCACTACATGTAACTCACAGGATGGAACAGAACAGGTCCTATTAGTATTGCAACACATCATCACCTGCCTTACACTCAACAATGTGGCGTATTTGAATGTTGTCATGTGGTGACTAGTCCTCAAGATCTGTACATTTCTCCAAAGCAGGCTCTTCTTGTCCACCGCTTTAGTGTTTACATCCTGTAGATTTTCCAGTTCTTGACTCATCACCACAATGTGATCCTCATTTGTCTCCATCTTCTCTCCCAGCGTTTCTGTTTCTTTGGTGATCTCTGAAAGGCCAGGCAAGTCTGACTTTATTGCCTTCATTTGTATGGTGACTGTGTTAGCTATTGTATCATGTAAGTCCACCAGGCAATTCCCAATGTCCTCCTTCATGATAGGTGCGCTTCCTTCCTCCTTCTTTGCAGTCATAATGCTATTCAAAGTGCCCCCTGCTCCCAAATGACACGTAAGTGTGGGTCTGGAGGTTGTTAGCCCCCAGCAATCTCCAATTATTTGCTGCCTGGAACACCATGTGGGTATGAATGTAGCTTTTGAGCAAGCCCAAGTCCCCAGACCTCCACCAGATTTGTCAGTTGGTGTGTAGTTCTTCCAAACAGCACAGGTCCTCTTGGATAAGGGGTCATCTGTACAGTCAGTGGGTGACATGTAAGCCATGCCTCAGCAGTGTTCCTCACCTGTGGGTCACTGCCAGCCCTCACAAGGCCCCTTCAGGCTGCAGGTGCTCCAGCGCAGGACTCCAGTTGCCTGCATCAGGCCAGTCAATCTAGATGTACCCCACCAATGCTCTGGGGGCTTGGGTGTCAAAATTGTGCCTGGTGTACATGCTGAGTTCATCTGTAGCTCCAGCTGGGCCCCTCCAATGGCCATGGCAAGCTGCCCCAGGCAGGCCTCTCCTCCCTTGGCAGCCCCACTACACAGGGGGCATTCTCCCTTTATTTTTGCATGTCTCAAGAGAAGGCTCTAGTAAGGTGGCCGTTGCTCAAGCTCCTGTCAGGAGTGCTGGCGCTGATTCCAGATGTTACTCAGCCTTGTGCAGGGCCACTCAGCCCCTTTCATCAAAATGTGTTCATAGCCTCCGGAGCAGCAAGAGTCAGGTTATGGGGGACACAAGTGGGAGCTCATCACACAAAACCCTCTCTCGGTCACCAGCAGGCCAAGCCCCTCCTGTTTTAATAATACTTTTAATACTTTTCTCCAACTCAATTTTATCCTATGGGAGACAGGACTTGCAATACTGAAAATGAACATTAGGAGATTTTCGCTACCAGGACTTGTAAAATTTAAACCCACATGCACCCTGCCCATTGAGCCTATGCAGCCCACTTTAGGGATGACCTATATGTATTAAGATGGACGGTTTAGGTCTTGCAAGAACTTTACTATGGCATGTTAAAATGGCAGTTTAAAACTGTACTACAGGCTACAGTGGTAGGCCTGAGATATGTTTTCAAAGGCTATTTTGGCACAAAGAGTGCTGCAGGACAATTCATAGCATTTGATTTACAGGCACTGGGTTTGGGGGGGTACACTATAAGTAAATTTAATAGGCCAATCAGGTGCAAGCCATTTGTACCATGTTTTAGGGAGACAACACAAGCACTAGTTAGCTGTGGTAAAGAGTCCCAAAGCCAACAAAAGCAGGTTCAGAAAAAGAGGTGGGGAGAAGTCAAAACATTTGCTGGTGACACTGTAGAGAGGGCCACTTCAAAAATGCATCTACATGTAAAAGTAAATATATCTACGAGTATATATACATGTGTAAATTTACCTTTGTGAAAAAGACCCCTAGTCTGCACTAGCCACTGCTTGTAGTCAAAACAACTTTCCCTAGAAACCTGAGAACATATGTCCATTTGTCTTCACCTAGTTTTCCAATTTCACTCTTCCAGCTCATTTTCAGCCTATCAGGGTATTAATAACTGACAATGTTGCTTTTTAAAGAGTCACTGTTTGCTGCATTGCTTTGTGGACTACCAATGCACATTGGATCCAGTAGAGAGCATTCCACTATTCCCTCAGAGAAATTGTTTCATAATAAATGGCTAGTTACTTCACTGAGAGGAGGGAACAAAAGCAGTAGCTATCAATAGTGCAGCGGGTATAATGGCATCAAATCCCATAGCTATGTTTGACCCTCTGTACCTCAATGAAAGCTATTTGTTTGAAATCATTTTACCTAAGGACTGAGACAACTCAACACTTTCACAACATTCACAAATTCTGTAAAACAACTACTGAGGATAGAAACATAAACCCTAATGCTTGACTTATAAGAAACCCTACAAAGTTGCAGATTGTTTTCATCATCAGTGCTTGTAAAACCTCACCATTTTCCCACCATGCTAGGCACGATATACCTGATCAACAAACCTTATCTCCACAATTTTGCAATTTCTCTCTTCTCTTTTCTTCTGCTTTTCCTAGCTCTGCCTCTCTCACCCTCTTGGTCTCCCTCCTTCCTTGTGATCTTAATTTCCCACTTTCTGGTATATTGTATTGCCTATTTTTCACAAGAATATTTGCTGCGTCTAGAAGCTGGACCCCTGACATTCCAATAGGGTGTTCATTTTTTTGTATAGATTTACTTAGGACCCATCGAAGGCCACATCGACAATTCACCAAACATATCTTCAGAAAAACAGACAATAGAAACTGAACACAAATTAATCACACCCTCAATAAAAGGTACACAGTTCCCTTTATTAACAAAAACATTCACACAAAATGATCTGATACAATAATACAGATTGTCAGGCCCTCATTTCATGCATATTGTACATCACTATGCTGATCCTATCAAAAAGTTTGATTTCCAAACATTCATTCAGTTGCATTCATACAACAACTTCTCATTCCTGCAATAGCCACAAACAGTCTAATAAGAAATCATAGACTGTAATCTGAACAAAGTATTTGCTCTCTAACACATATGCATGCTGGCATGCTCACAGAGGTATACTTACCGCCTCGGGTTCAGAAACTGCAAGCACTCTGGTGAGACACCATACCTTATCCCACCATCAGAAGATGTATGGATTTTTGGTCTTAGTGAGGAGTGTACTAGTCAGACTAATTCAACACAGATCAATAACATAAAACCATAAACAATTCTAGACACCATGAACAATTTAAACACAAAATTTAACTCCAAACCGAATAAAGTTTCAAAGCTTTATTACAATCCCAGAATCAATGTAACGTATAGTGTGTGCAAAACTAAGTTATAAACATACATGAAAACCATTGGTGGACCACAATGTCTAAAAAAAGGTTTTAGCCTACTACACATCAATACCATTAGACACTCCAAAAGAATAACAGAAATAAGCAAAACTACATTATGCACATTAATTTCAGATTTCAAAGCAGACGATGGTGACATCAGTGAATATCAATGTAACAATAATTAGTTTTCACGGCTGGGCCATCCTTATCTTTTATGCAAATTCAGACTTGGGTGTGTGGGAATGGGCTAACACGTGCTGATTAAAGACAAAAATAATTTGGAAAAATCATCTAACCAAGTCACTCACTATAAAAAACTATGCTGGTGTAATTATCTAAGCTGAAAACGGAACAAGAAACCACATTTAGTTATCCCTCTCCTCATGGGATAGCAGACAGGAAAGTTTCATAGAGCAGAGCGTTCATCTCCTTACGACATCAGTAGATAGCAGCATCAGGGAAGTACAGAACACAGGCTGCACATTGGATACGTTAGCAGTTCACTGCTCACTAATTAGAAATGTCCATGGGCCTTCAGGTTGGCTCATCTTACGCACAATATTCAGCATCTAATGGTAGCCTCTAACACCATTAAGGGGGTCATTCTGACTTTGGCGGGCGGCGGAGGCCGCCCGCCAAAGTCCCGCCGTCAGAATACCGCTGCGCAGTCAGAAGACGGCCGCGGTAATTCTGAGGTGACCGCCAGAAGGCCGCCCGCCAGCCCAGCGGGAAACCCCCTTCCATGAGGATGCCGGCTCCGAATGGAGCCGGCGGAGTGGAAGGGGTGCGACGGGTGCAGTTGCACCCGTCGCGATTTTCAGTGTCTGCTGGGCAGACACTGAAAATCTTGGTGGGGCCCTGTTAGGGGGCCCCGCGACACCCGTTACCGCCAGCCAGGTTCTGGCAGTCAAAACCGCCAGAGCCAGGCTGGCAGTAAGGGGGTCGGAATCCACATGGCGGCGCTGCCTGCAGCGCCGCCATGGAGGATTCCCCAGGGCAGCGGGAAACCGTCGGGACACCGCCGGTTTTCCGTTTCTGACCGCGGCGGTACCGCCGCTGTCAGAATGCCCATGGATGCACCGCCAGCCTGTTGGCAGTGCATCCGCGGTCGTTGGCCTGGCGGTAGTCTACCACCAGGGTCAGATTGACCCCCTAAGTTTGCAACTATTCAGGGTTCTCTCAGAGAAAATACATTTAGTCATCTTGACAAATCCGTACAGTTCCGCCAAAATATTACATTTTCTAGTTGTTTTTTACTTTGGGATCCTTTCCCACAGTACACAGGATGAGCTAAACAGTTCTCACATGAAGTTAATAAAATTTCCTATCTTGTTCGCCAGCTAGAAAAAATATTATTACTTAGTTAATATTGAAACATGTTCTTTGTCTTTAATACAGTAGGACAGTCAACATCATGCCAGTAACCTAGGGAAAAATGCAGGTCAGACGGAACAGAATAAGCAAATAATTTTCCTCTACTGGTCCAAGAATGAATCTTCAGGCCTAGTCTTGCTAAGAAAGCCTAAATGCACATTAATAGAATTAATAGACATAAATCCTATTGTGCACATTACAACCGAAATCACATATGCAAAGCAAATTATTTAATTGCAAAGATTATTTACTACAGTTTTAAATGTGCATTTAATTTTGTGAACACATGTAACTCACTTTAATATACTGATTTCAGTATAAGTACAATTAATTCATGATCATTTAATACTCGAATATACTTAACATCTACTCTTTCTCTTAAAGATAATACTTTGAACATAAACTCATGAGAATAATTCACTCAAATAAAAGTGCACAATACCTTTCATGTTTAAAATGTGATGTCAAATATGAATGGAGGCCACATTGACCATCAAAATTCAAACATGCACATGTTACATTTCCATGTTAATTTCTTTGTTAGGCTTTTAAATGGTTTGTAAGTCACCATATGCTAACTTATATAACAATAATGTATTAGTAGAATTCAAACTCTATCAGTGCCTCCTCTGACGGTAGTTTATGCCATCAAAAAATAACTTTTCTCATTTATAATGAGACAAATCAAAATCCTCTAGTCTGATGACGCATCGGTCTAGGTCTGTGATAATTGTCAGTTCTCTTCATAGTCTGGTAATATCTGTTTCTCATATTCTCCATTGCCATTTCTTTCCTCCTCTGTCTATTCTGTACTCTTTGTCTTTTTCAGAAATTGTGCACCTTGTACAATCTAAGTGCACACATTATGCACACTGTTACAGTGAATAACGGTTTAAGAATCATTCTCGCAAATCCATTTCCAAAATCTCCAACCCAAGATCCTACCTTAGCGAATCCTTCACCTATTGTTTCCCAAACATTTGTCTGCTTCAGGTCATTCAAACCATTTTTCATACTTGTCAGATTAGAAAGGTATTTCCTTAACTCCTTACTGTTATTTGGTATGTAAGTGCAGCAGTGTTGTGTCTTTAAACTTGACAGACTCCACCTTCCTTTGCTAAAAGGATGGCTACGCAAGGTGATTTTGCAAAACTATTGATCTTACAGCAACCATTTCCCTATCCATTAGGAGCAGTGCACCTGAAAAATTAGTTGACATCTTATCTACAATCGTTGATAACTTCCTTAGCTTTATGTCATTCAAGATCACACCCACTGAAGGAATAAAAGCTCCAAAAAGATCTCCAGTAATCTCTGAGCTACCAGCTCCCCTTCTAAATCTCATTTTAAGTCTCTCAATCCCTGCTGGATTGCTATGTTGTCTACTTGGTAGATTTTTGGAAACCTCCTAAATACCATTTACCATACCAACCTTTCAGTAGCTTGTAATGAGCGTTCTTTTCACAGATGTAATATACACCAGTCATAGTGGGGTCTTGCCCATTTAGCATAACATCTCATTCATTCTTAAATAAAAACATATGCCTGCATTCACTTGTTCCTATAAACGTATTGTCTGTTTTCGATTGCAGCCTATATATACAAAGCTTCCCTACATGTTGCCAATCTAAAGCTAAATGTCCTTGTGTATCAGGTGTGTTGAGAACTGATTTCTTTCTTGAAACTATACCCTTATCTATCTTGTGTTTCATTGCTTTTCTACTGTCGTCAACTTTATTAATGAACACTATGGGCCTGATTACAACTTTGGAGGAGGTGTTAATCCGTTCCAAAAGTGACGGTAAAGTGACGGATATACCACCAGCCGTATTACGAGTCCATTATATCCTATGGAACTCGTAATACGGCTGGTGGTATATCCATCACTTTACCGTCGCTTTTGGGATGGATTAACACCTCCTCCAAAGTTGTAATCAGGCCCTATGTGTGAGAACACATGTTAAAATTAGACTAAAACTACTGAATGATTATACAAATGTGTTAATAGTAAGCTGCAACTAATGCCATAAATCAGTGGAAAGCTGTGATAGGTGATTCCCTCTTGTACTGATGAAGGAATTTGTGTGCACACATAACAATCATGCATATTCATTGTGTCCCTGTGCTCATACAGCAAGCTATAATAAACATTGGAAGATAAATCTCTCTCATCTAAATAAAGCAATTCCTCTTCCTTATAACACCTATCCTGTGTAGATGTTGTCATTCTCTGCACTTGAGTTGCTGTGCCTGAATATCCCCTTTTATTGAAACACTAATTCCTGCAATCAATGAAATGCATACAGTAATACATACTATAACCAACCCAATGCATGCATGCATATCTACATTTACTGTGTTTACCCTGTCCTGGGTTCATGGATTCTGTAGAATCAGAGAAGAAAAGAAAAAGGAAAATAATTCAAAAGCAAAATGAACAAAATTCAAACCCAAGGCTGCTTTTCAAAGTCATTTTGGACTGTCTATGACGATTCTCAATCTTCAAGAAAACTCATCAAGTTTCAACTAAAAGCTTTTCAAAGTAGTTCAGTTGTTCGTTTTCAATGAAACACTATTTGATAATCATTTATGGTAACTTCCAGAGTGTATTGTCTTTGTTGATCAATTGGCAAGGTTATTTCAAAACTCAGTTTAGATGCAATTTCAAGTTCCAGAATGTTTAACTGAATTCTCACGATCAAAACAAAAGGCCAGAAACCCATTCTCCCATTCATTTGTGGCAAGATATATCCATCATTGTGAAGAGTATTTGCGGCTTTTTGCTCTTCTCACAGCACCACCTTCATCTTCACTTTGATTTGACTCTTCAACTGCTTCTGTCATATTTGAGAGTTTATCAGCAACCAGTTCATGTGCAGCTGCAGGCCACTGATCTCTTTTTACAGTTTTTTTTCCAAGTGCAACTGGGTTCTCACTGTTTGCTGTGTTGGCAGGATTCAGTTGGCTTTGACTTTGCTCTTCTGCATCCTTTTCTGCATTTAGAAATGCTTGCGTTTTTGCCATTTTGCGTGAGTTCTGTTTCAGCCACTTGTTCAGTCCTCACAGCTCGATTAATCTGAACCCTTTCTTCTTCTGCATTCACTCTCAGAGAATCAGACTCTGTCTTTTCAAGAGGACACAGAACTTTGCATGTGTGGCTTGCATGAATCCAGTTCAGAAGACCAGCACACTTCACAGCTGTTGTTGTCACCAAGATAACTTGATATGGTCCTTTCCACCTTGGCTTTAGACAAGTCTTCCTTACATGCTTTTTAATAAGACCCCAATCTCCAGCCTTCAAGTTGTGACACTGTTCTTGAACCATGTGTACTGTTGCTACTTCAACCTGATGAGACAAAGAACGAACCACATCAGCCAGACCCTTGCAAAAATCCAGCATTAAGTCATCTGTTATGTTAACAAGTGCATTTGCAGGTACTGCTGGTAACCTCATTGCATGCCCCATGAGGATCTTCTGGGGTGACAGCCCTGTCTTTCAATCAGGGGTGCTACGCATGCTCATCAGGACAAATGACAATGCATCAGGTCATTTCAACATTGTAGAGGAACAAATCTTTGCCAATCGAGCTTTCAGTGTTCCATTCATTTGTTCCACTAATCCAGATGCTTCTGGTCTGTAACTGCAGTGCAATTTTTGTTCAGTGCTGCACACAACAATTTTATGATCTTATTATTAAAATGAGTTCCTCAATCTGATTGCAAAGAAGTCAAACCTTGATAAAAGTTCCCTGAGCAGCAGCTTAGCCACAGTAAGACTGTCATTCCTGCGTGTTGGATAGGCCTCTACCCAGTGGGAAAACACACACACAACAGCCAACACATAGTTCAATCCATTAGAGTCAGGCATCTCAATAAAATCAAGCTGTGTTAAATGGACCTCCAGGTCTGCCTTTGTTTCTCAAATAAACCACTGTGTGTTTCTCTTCATTCATTTGTTGACATGTAACACATCTGTGACATACCGCTTCTACAGTCAACCTAAATCTGGGATTGTACCATGTCTGTTTGAATTTGTGAATCATTGCCACTGATATCAAAACACTTTGATTTGTCTTAACAGTGTCACTTCCACCACCGTACTCTTCATTGAAGGTGACACAATGGAGTGCACAATATCTGGCAATTTGGCCAGCATAGGCATTGCCCAATGATACATAATCATTTGACTTTTGATGGTCTGTGCACTTCATAACAGCAATCTTCTCAGGTAACTGCAAAGCATTCAGCAAACTGTGAATTTTCTCACCATTTAAATGGATGATCCTGAAGAGGTCATAAAACCTTCCTGGTGCCATAACTGCCCGAAATCGTGAACCACACTAAATCCATATTGACTATCTGTGAATATTGTCACTTTAAGCTGCTCAAATATGCAGCATGCTCCTGTGAGGGAAACCAATTCAGCTGCATGGGCAGAAACGACTATTTGAATCCATGAAGCTTCGACTACTCCCGAGAGTATGCATACTCCATAACCAGCTCACAGAGTTCCTTTGTTGTCTCTCAAGCAGGAGCCATCAACAAATGCAACTTGATCATACTCCTCCAAAGGTGTGTCCTGAATATCAGAGTTGGATTTGGTGCACAGTTCAGTGACATCGTGGCAGTCATGTTCCATTTCATTAACATCATTTGATCCATTACAATTAACAGGTAACAATGTAGCTGGGTTTAGCACAAAACACCTTTTGTCACATTCGCAGATCCAAGAATCAATAACTCATAACGGGTGAGACAGGCACTGGTCAAATATTGGGTCTTATTTTGGGTTAAAAGAACCTCATCTGAATGTGGAACTTAAACAGTTAAAGGGTGTCCCATCACAATGCCTTCACATTGACCTATGCTTACATCACCAGTAGCCATGGCTTTCAAACAGCCCGGCAAAGCTGTCCATTCCTCCATGCAACTGTGTCAAAGCAGAGAGAGCACAACCATAACATTCATTACAAAACAGTGAAAAGCTTTTTGTGTAGTCAGGCATTTCCAAGGCTGGAGCTCTATACAAACTCTCTCCCAACTCAGTGAAAGCTATCATGCATTCTTCATCATAGAGCACTGGGGCCCTCATCATGACTTCGACAGTCTTTTTCAAAGACCGTTGAAGCCACTGCAGCCCACAAACCACCAGTGCTGGTGCTCTGCTGACTGCCATATTAGGAGTTGTTGGAGGACTTCCACCCACTTATGGGCGGAAGGCCGACTCTGTGGTTGAAGAGCCGGGTGCATCACTAGCCCCGCCATGCCAGCAAGACTCCCCCTGCTGTATTACAAGCCGTAACATGGCTTGGAAGAGTTTTGCTGGCGTGGTGGTGCTGATTGTGCAAAACCGCCAGGGCCCATCCTCTCCCAGATGACCAGCTTACTGGAACAGTTAAGGTGATTGTCTGAAAGGGGGGGTGTGGGAAGTGTTGGGTGCATACGTGTGGTGTGTGCGTGTCTTTGGGTGCAAATGGGGCTGTATGAGTGCGTGGATGTGTGCATATGGGGGTGTCTGCAAGTCTGCGAGTGAGTGGGGGTGCATGTATGCAAGTATGCGGATGAGGGTGTGTGGGTACATGTGTGCGTATGCGGAGGGGGAGTGTGTTAATGTATGCATGCGTGGGTGGGTGCATGAATGCAGAGGAGGTGGGGGTGTGAATGTTTGTGGAGGGGGTGCGTATGTGTGAGTGGGAGTGTGTGTATGTCAGTGTGACAGCGGGTGGGGGTGTTTGGATGGATGTGTATGGTTGGTGGATGTTTGTAAGTGTGTGGACGAGTGGGGGGCGTTTGTAAGTGTGTGAACAGGTGGGGGTGCATGGAGGTGTGGGGATATGTGTGCATGTGTGTGCTGGTGACAGGAATGAGGATTCCTGTTGCCGGGTGCGTTACTGCCAGGATTAAGCCTGGCAGTCTGCAGCATTGTAATCCGGCCGGCGACCGCACCAGTGGGCGAGGCAGCGTTTTGACAGTTTGTCTTCTGCCAAACTCCACAACATGTAATGGCGCAGTCTTTAAGACTCTTAGGGCCACATGTAGTTAGCACATCGCAATTTACAAACCCCGTTTTGCGATTCGGTAACATGGTTACCGAATTGCAAAATGGGATTGCGACTCGAATTTAGGAAGCGGTGTTCCCTTCCTAATTGCGACTTGCAGTGCAATGTAGGATTGTTCTGGGACCATGAACGCGGTCGCACACCAATCACAATGTGCACCCATTTCAAATGGGTGCTAACTCATTTGCAAAAGGGAAGTGGTCCCCATGGGAATGTCACTACGGACCACTGCCTGCTCTGAAAAAATTAAACGAAAACATTTCATTTTTTTTTTTTGTAATGCATCTCGTTATCCTTTAAGGAAAGGCCTGCATTACAAAAAAGAAACTGCTTTATTGAAAAACAGTCACAGACATGGTGGTCTGCTGTCCGCAGCAGGCCACCATCCCTATGAGGGCCGCCATTCTCAAGGGGGTCGCAATTTGTGATCCACCTCATGATTATTCATGAGGTGGGCATTTGCAATCCCCTTGCGAATCACAGATTGCGTCAGGGACACCATCGAACATTCGAATTTGCGACTCACAAATTGCGAGTAGCTCTGACTCGCAATTTGCGGGTCACAATTCCGAAAGTTGCTACATGTGGCCCTAAGGCCCTCATTACAACCCTGGCGGTAAATGCCACCGACCACCATGGTGACGGCCACCAACATACCATGACCGCTGCGGTATACCGTTACGGGTATTATGACCCACACAGAGAAATCCGCCACTATACAGACACCCACACAAGTCCACCAGCCCAAAGGTCAGTGATAAACTGGTGGTACCAAAACCCACACTGTCATGCCAACAGAAATACGCCCACAGCACATGACCCACTAATCACTGCGGCAGTCATTCAACCGCGGTAAACCATTGGTGGTACACACCGCCGCGCTCAAAATACGCACACACTAACAAAACTACACCACATTGGACAATGCAAACTACACACACCTGACACACATAAACAAACCACACCCACACAACCAACCCAATATGAAACACACACCCACAATACCCACAACCCCTTACAACGAAAATAAATATTGCCAACTGAGAGAGAGACAAGCCAGGAGCACCCACTTAATCTGAGCCACATTACACCATCACCCATACACCATCAACGCACCTTAGCGCACACACCCCAACACATCACCCCACACACCCTCACACATATCACTCACACTACACCCATGGCACCACAAAGACACCCCAGGTTCTCAGAGGAGGAGCTAAGGGTCATGGTGGAGGAAATCATCAGGGTAGAGCCTCAGCTATTCGGATCACAGGTGCAGTAGACGTCCATTGTTTAGAACAAGGAGCTATGGTGGAATGTCATGGACAGGGTCAGCGCCGTGTGACAGCCCCCGAGAGCAAGGGATGACATCAGAAGAGGTGGAACGACCTATGGGGTAAGGTGCATTCCGTGGTAGCAAGACACCAGGTAGCCGTACAGAGGACTGGCGGTGGACCCCCACTTCCTCCCCCACAACTAACAACATGGGAGGAGCAAGTCTTGGCGATCATGCATCCTGAGGGCCTAGCAGGAGTAGCAAGAGGACTGGACTCTGGTAAGTCAAATCTTTACTACTATATCCCCCACCCTACCTGCATGCCATCACAAACTCCTACCCCTACCCTCACCCCCATCACTCCACCACCTCACATATACCCCACCAATGCATGGACACCCATCACAGACCTGCATGGGCAACCATCACCACATCATGCACACTAGTGACAATCACTTAGCCAAACCAATAACATCTCACACAACCCAAAGGTGCCTTGCTAACAACAACCATAGAGGGAAACATATCCATGCACAAGATGGCACACACTGATACAATAACACTGCATTTACATCCCCACAGGACCCCCACTCAACGTCACCGGAGAAGAGGTGCCACCAACATAAAGTCCCCCCGCCCCTAGGAGAGGCCCATAGTGATGACAGCAGCTCTGCACGCCTGGATCACAATGACCAACCTGGCCCATTTGGGACCTCAGGACAGTCGGTTCCCCTCACACAGTCACAGGCCACCACAGAGCCTCCCCCCTCAGGTAACACCAGCAGAGCACCCACCCAGCGGGCCCATACCTCTGTCCCCAGGACATGTCAAGCAGCAGTGTGTCCACCACTACAGGGAACCCAGGCTAACCCACCACCCCAAGAACAGCAGGGCCCTAGGGGCAGTGGTAGTGGGTGCACGGTTCAGGGGACAGAGGCCCAGGAACACAGGGGAACTGGGAGGGCTGCTGTGCGACAGGGGGAGGACAGGCCCAGGGAACCCACTCTCCACGAGGCCCTCTCCAACATCATGGGAGCGTACCATCATTCCAAGGAGACAATGGCAACAGTACTGGCCAAGTTTCAGGAGACCCAGCGGCTGCAGGAGGAACAGTATTTGGGCTTCAGGGAGAAACTCAAATCCATCAATACCACCCTTGACACCATTGTAGGGGTGCTGAAGGACCTTGTGAACACCAGGAGGGGCACTGTGGCACAAGAAGGGGCCCCTGACACTAGCCTGGACGATGAACTGCCCACCACCTCCACCAGCACTAGTGGACAGGAGGCACCGTCACAGGACCACAACACCAGCACCCCACCCCCTGCAGATGGAGAACCACCCCGCAAACGGTCCCTGAGATCCAGGACAAAGATAGAGAACAATGCCAAGACCCCCGCCAAGAAATGAGACCACCCTGATTGTCATCCTTCTGTCCCACTTTGTCACCCTGTCCATCCTTAAACTGCCCTAACTCCACTTCCTATGCCCCTTTAGACAATGCACCTGTGAAATTAATAGACTGGACTCTGCCATGGACATTCCTCCACCATCAACCCTGGCCATTTTACAACCCCCTCCACTAATTTGCAGAGGTCACACAGTGGGACTCACATCTCTGAAATCGAAAGGGAAAGTGACAAATCAGGGTCCATACACTGGGTGAAAGTGACAGACAGATGAGAGGTCGAACAATTTTATCAGATGTAGGAGGCAGTGAGGTCTTCTTACCTGTGTCTCACTGGAAGTATTGTTGGATCACTGTATTTCTGTTGTCTATGTCAGTGGTTCCCAACCTTTTGACTTCTGTGGACCCCCAATTTATCATTACTGGAATCCGGGGACCCCCATTGAATCATTATTAGAATCCTAGGACCCCCTCCATTGACTGCTGGGGCTTAATCTGTTAATATTATTTAATTTTCTAAGCAGTCACGGACCCCCTGAGGAGGCTTCGCGGACCCCCAGGGGTCCTCGGACCACAGGTTGGGAACCACTGGTCTATGTCCTCTTCTTCTGCCTCCTCTTCTTCACTGTTCACAGGCTCCACAGCTGCCACAAGATCTCCATCTGGACCATCCTCCTGCAGAAAAGGCACCTGTCGTCGCAAAGCCAAGTTGTGCAGCATACAGCAGGCCACGATGATCTGGCACACCTTCTTTGGTGAGTAGTATAGGGAACCACCTGTCATATGGAGGCACCTGAACCTGGTCTTCAGGAGACCAAAGGTCCTCTCTATAACCCTCTTAGTTCGCCCATGTGCCTCATTGTAGAGTTCCTCTGCCCTTGTCCTGGGATTCCTCACTGGGGTCAGTAGCCATGACAGTTTGGGGTAGCCAGAGTCACCTGCAAATGTCGAGGGACAACTGTTAGACACACACTAACCCTTAGGGACAACCCTAGACCCAAACAACTATTCACATTGTATAAGGTCCATGTCCTCACCTAATAGCCACACACGGTGCCTCTGGAGTTGCCCCATCACATAAGGGATGCTGCTATTCCTTAGAATGTAAGCGTCATGCACTGAGCCAGGAAACTTGGCATTCACATGGGAGATGTACTGGTAGGCCAAACACACCATCTACACATTTATTGAATGGTAACTCTTCCGGTTTCTGTACACCTGTTCACACCTGCGGGGGGGACCAAGGCCACATGTGTCCCATCAATGGCACCTATGATGTTGGGGATATGTCCCAGGGCATAGAAGTCACCTTTCACTGTGGGCAAATCCTCCACCTGGGGGAAAACAATGTAGCTGCGCATGTGTTTCAGCAGGGCAGACAACACTCTGGACAACACGTTTGAGAACATAGACTGGGACATCCCTGATGCTATGGCCACTGTTGTTTGAAAAGACCCACTTGCCAGGAAATGGAATACTGACAGGACCTGCGCTAGAGGGGGGATACCTGTGGGATGGTGGATAGCTGACATCAGGTCTGGCTCCAACTGGGTACACAGTTCCTGGATTGTGGCACGATCAAGTCTGTAGGTGACTCTTACATGTCACTCTTCCATTTTGGACAGGTCCACCAGTGGTCTGTACACCAGAGGATGGCGCCATCTCCTCACCTGCCCCAGCGGACGTGCTCTTTGGATGAGAACAGCGATCAGAGGGTCAGCCAACACTGAGGCACGAAAACACAACTTTATTGCACACATTTGTCAATCCGCTATGTGCCTTTCTTAGTGTGTATGCAAGGCCTAGATATGTGTGACGCATTTAAAATTAATGCCATGTGGCCCCCTGAAATGGCGGCTGCCTGACCTGTAATGCGGGACAATGGGATATGAGATAACTGTTCTGGCGTTGTACACCGTCGCGGTAGGCGGTCGAAGACCGCAGCGCAATCCCGCATTGGTTAACATTGGACCCTATGGGTCCCAGGAGCCAATGACGATGTACGCCGGCGGTGACGGTATGCACTGCCGCGGACGTGACGCCATTCTCTGTCTGTTCACTCACTTGATACCTGATCTTCGACAGGAGAGGACCTACACTGCAAGTGCTGCTGTGACCTCAGTCTGGAAGCGACAATGGCTCAAGTGTCTCGGGAAAGGGACCCTGCCTTCACATCGGAGGAGTTGGACAAACTAGTGGATGGGGTCCTCGCCAGTACACGCTACTCTACGGTCCTCCAGACAAACAGGTGAGTACACTGTGAGCATGCTGTATGGGCAATGCCTGTTTGGAGTGGTGTGGATGGGAGATGAGGGGGGGAATGAGGCGTGCATGAAACAACGGTGAGTGGATGTGCGTCAGGGCAAGGGTGGGAACGTGGGCCAATGATTGTGACAGTCCGGACGGTTATAGTTTTTCCTTTTCCCCGTACTATTCCTCTAGTTCAGCGCCCACCAGAAGAAGGATATTTGGTGTGCCATCGTCAAGGAAGTCCGGACCCAGGGGGTCCACCACAGACGGAGCACCCACTGCCGTACAAGATGGGAGGACATTCGCCGCTGGAGCACGAAGACAGCGGAGGCCCAGCTGGGGATGGCCTTCCAAAGTGGGAGGGGTGCCCATCGCACCATGACCCCCCTGGTGTTCCGGATCCTGGCGGTGGCGTATCTGGAGCTGGATGGGCGATTGAGGGCATCACAGCAGCCACAAGGGGGTGAGTACAGTCACATCCATCTGATTCAGCGTGCATGGGAGGTGTCTGGGTGGGGGAGGTGGGCAGTGAGTTCCCCTAGGCCAGGGCGAGTTTTGTAGGCAAGGTCCCTTCGTGAGGCAGGCTATGTGGCACCCCACCCCACCACAGTTAAGAGCCATCTACCCCTAGTCAGGCTCCTGTGACTTCCATGTGTGCAGCAATCGGGCATAGGCCTTGACCCCATGTCCCTGTGATTAATTAGGGAAATCTAAGTGCATGGCGTAGTGCAGAAGGCTGCTGTGTCTGTAGTGTCCCCCAACGGTAGCGGTATTGGATGCACTGAACAGGTCTTTCTTCTGTCTTTCCCCCACCATTTTTTGTGGTCTCCCTGTTCTTGAGTGCATTAGCATCATCAGTCGGAGGAGCAGTGCCACCGGAGCAGGAGGGAGCTGCATTCCACATGGCCCTGGAGGGTGAGACTACGGACTCCGAAATCACCAGTGGGACAGAGGGCGATGGGAGCTCCATGGCGGGGAAAAGAGCAGAGACCAGTGACACCGACTCCTCTGATGGGAGCTCCCTTGTGGTGGCGGGCCCCTCTGCGCCACCGCATCTACAGGTACAGCCGCCACCCCCCTACCAGCACTGCCCTCCCAGCAGCCCCTCAGCGTGTTCCCCGTGGCTGCTCAACCAGGAGGGTGGGCATCTCCTTTGCCCCAGGCACCTAAGCCCCTGCCCCTGTCAGCCCTGCTGCCCTCAGTGAGGAGGCCATTGACCTCCTGATATCCCTCACTGTTGGGCAGTCTACCATTCTGAATGCCATCCAGGGTGTAGAGAGGCAGTTGCATACCTGGAGGGCATTCATTCTGGTGAGGCAGCCCAACAGTGAGCTTTTCAGACTCTGGCCTCAGCACTGATGGCAGCCATTGTCCCTGTGTCCAGCCTCCCGCCTCCAACTTCCTCCACCCAGACCCAATACCCAGTACCTCAGCCTATCCCAAGCACACCATCAGACCAGCATGCACACACCTCTACACACAAGGGTAGCTCTGGCAAACATAAGTACTACACATCCCACAGGCACTCACACAGGCATCATACCAATGCAGACATACCAACAGCCACTGGCTCCACTGTGTCCCCCTCCTCCACGTCTCCCTCCTCCCTTCCTGTCACGTCTCCACTCACACCTGCATGCACTACATCTTCAGCTACCTCCTCCATCACCAGCACGCCCATCACCACACACCGCTCACGTGCACCCACCAACCCCACTACCATTCACACATCCCGTGTCCTCTCCCAGTGTGTCTGTGAGCCCACCTCCCAAACTACACAAATGCAGTCACACACCCACCCAACAGCCATCCTCCTCACGACATCCTCCAGCCCATGCACCTTCACCCAAAGTCAGCAAACTAACATCTCCTACAACCACTATCTCTTCCTCCACTCCCATACCCCCTCCATCTACCCTTCCAAGTGTGTCTTAAAAACTTTTCATTGCCAACCTTGACCTCTTCCCTACACTTCCCTCACCCCTTCCATCTCCTAGGGCCCCCCTTTCCAGGTCACAACCCAGCACCTCAGCCACCACATTACCGGGAACAGTGGTGCCAGCAGTAACCGGCTTCTGGAGTGTGCCAAGCAGCAGGGCAGCCAGTGTGTCAAGGAGCCAGGCCAAGGACATTCCCCCACCTCATAAACAAAAGAAGTTGGCCACAGCCCGGAGGGAGAAGGCCAAAACACCTGCCACCAAGGGCTCTCCCAGGACTACAGTTGGGAGTGGCAAGACAGCTGCACCACCATCCAAGGTGGGGAAGGGCCAGAGAAAGAAAGGGAAGTCGCCGCCAACCTGCACGGTGGACAAGACCACCACCGGCACCGCCACATGCACCGCTGCCACGGGCACCGCCGCTCAGGACACCGCCACCAGCAGCACGCTCACTGAGCCCCCCACCAGCACCGCTGCCCAGGACACTGCCGCAGCAGCACGCTCACTGAGCCCCCCACCAGAACCTCTGCCCAATGAGTGCCGCAAGCACCGCCGCTACTTAGGCAGCCACCAGCACCGCTGCCCAATGAGCGCCGCAAGCACTATCAGCGGCCACGCCACATCCTGTGCCAGTGGCACCACCGCAGACATGGCTGCCATCCCCACACATGGGTGAGTCGCACGAGGCTGGTGGTCAGTTCCAGGGGCCTGAACAGCTTCCATGTTGGCCCACCGTCAGTGGAGTGTCAGATCCACTACCTCAGTCTTTGGCAGGATGAAGAACTCTGGGCACCAAGCCCCCTCCAGAACCAGTGGATAAAGGCATCCACTACCTCGGTCCTTGGCAGGATGAAGCACTCTGGGCACCAAGCCCCCTCCAGAACCAGTGGAGACTGTTATCCTCTTGAGAGACAGTGGCTTTGCACTCCCCAGGATAAAGCAGTGGGCAAACCACCCACTGGAAAGACTTGAGAGACTGTGGCTTTGCACTCCCCAGGAAAAAGCAGTGGGCAAACCACCCACTGGAGAGACTTGTGAGACTGTGGCTTTGCACTCCCCAGGATAAAGCAGTGAGCAAACCACCCACTGGAAAGACTTGAGAGACTGTGGCTTTGCACTCCCCAGGATAAAGCAGTGGACAAACCACCCACTGGAGAGACTTGTGATACTGTGGCTTTGCACTCCCCAGGATACATCAGTGGGCATGGAGACCCCTCGTGCAGCAGTGGCATCGTGCACTCATCCGGCTGAGGTGCCCCCCCTTCCCCCTGAGGTGCCTGTTTTTTTTCGATCTGATGCCCCTGCAGTGTTCTCTCCATTTGGACTGGGTATTGGATGTGGGCCTCGCCCATGCATTTTGGGCCCAGTGGTCCATGGACTATGTAGGTGCAGTACATGGACTTGAAATCTTGGTGTACATATTTGTTAATAGTGTATATATAATTTTGAGTAATGGATTTTACCTGATTACAATTGTTACAATTATTTCCTTTTGTCCTTGCATTCTTCCAGGGGGGTTGGGGGTGTAAATGAAATGTTTCCACATGTATTGGTGTGTGTTGTTGTGTGTGAGGGTGGGGGTGGGGGTGTTGCGTGTTGCATGTGTGTGTCTCTTTTCCCTCCCCCCTCCCCTGTGTCGTAGGTGCAGTACTCACCGTGGTCGTCGCCGCCGTCGGTCCTGCTCCTGGTAGAGGAGCAGGAAGACAATGGCAGGTAGAATTTGGAGTTCCGGCTCCATGGCGTCCTGGTTTCTCGTGGGTTGTGTAAAGGTGAGCATTTTCCCTTCCATGTCCAGTTTCCGCCGTGTTTTTCTTCGCGTTGAATCCGCCCCGGAAAAGGTGGCAGATTGGCCTCTCATAATGGTGTGGGCGGTACATTATCTTCCGCCTGTCTGTTGGCGGTGACCGCCATGCTGTTTGTTTGTACCGCCGTGGCGGTCGGAATGTTAAAGTGGCTGTCTATGTTGGCGGTTTCCGCCATGGTCGTGATTCCTTTTTTTTTACGCCCGGCCTGTTGGCCACCTACCGCCAGGGTTGTAATGAGGGCCTTAGTCATCATTTTGATGAATTCATGCAGTTCCTCCAAAATATTAAATTTGCTAGTTGTTTGTTACTTCAGAAACCTTTCTCACGGTACACAGGATGAGCTGAACAATTCTCACATGAAATAATAAAATTTCCTGACTTGTTTGACAGTAGAACACATATTGTTACTTAGTTAATATTAAAACATGTTCTTCGTCTTCAATACAATAGAACATTCAACATCAACGCAGCAACCAATGGAAAAATTCAGGTCAGAAGGAACAGAATAAGCCAATAATTTAACTCTACTGCTGCAAGAATGACTCTTCAGGCTTAGTCTTGCTAAGAAAGCCTAATTGCACATTAATACAATTAACATAAATCCTACTGTGCACCTTACAATCTAAATCATATATGCAATTCAAGTTATTAATTGCAAAGATTATTTACGACACAGTAGAACAGTTTTAAACATGCATTTATTTTTCTGCATGCATGTAACTCATGTTAATATATTCATTTAATTCAATATAAGTATATTAATTCATGATCATTTACTACTCATGATATACTTCAGTTCTAATGTTTTTCTCATAGATAATACTTTAAACATTCATTAATGTCAATAATTCACTGAAATATAAGTGCACAATATCTTTCATGTTTAAAACGTGATGTCAAATACAAATGGAAGCCACACTGTCCACCGTGATTCAAACGTGCACATGTTACATTTCCATATAATTTGTCTATTAGGCTTTTAAATGAAGGTTTGTAAGTCACCATATGCTAATTTCTATGCCACTAATGTATTAGTAAAGTTCAATCTCTATCACATTTGAAGAAAGCTGTTTCAGTTTATGTGCCATGGTGACTGTGGCCTTCATTAGGACGTACAGAACAACCTACCTTAAACTAATGAAGACAGCACGATCAGCTCCTTAGAAATCAGCCTGTCACAAGGATATTTTGGGTTTTTCAAACCTAAAATAAAGGCTGGAACACACATCAACTTTACAGCTGACAAGATAAAACTATGTAAATGATTGCCATCATCGTGAAAATAACTGAAGAGCAATCAGTTGAGGAATGTAAAAAGAAATATAAATTTAACAACTGAAAAAATAAATTTCCATGGCCAAGGACCTGATTTAGAGTTTGGGGGACTGGACAGCTTGTCACAAATGTGACAGAGTACCCTGTCTTCCAAACCCTCGATCCACCCGCTCCCTGGGGTTGGTGTTCCTGTGGCAGATCCCTTGGACCTTTGTCATTGAAAAACTCTAACAGCCTGACAGAGTAGGAGGGAAGTCAGAATAAGAACATCAGACCATCCGGACTATTTAGAGGAGACTGTGTGATGTCATTTTTTTCTGTCCATCACCACCAGGAAAAACGTTACGGTCACAGACGAATTTCTGACACCCCCCTTACACCATGGGAGAAAACACCAGGGGTGTGTGAGGGTCATTAGTTTATTTTGTTTTGTGGTTTTTAAGACAGACTCCCACTTTGGAAGTTTGTTTTTGAAAAACAAAAACGTTTGATGCATTTCTGCCTGAAAGATGGCAAACGCATACCAAATAGCTGACAGTGGTCTCTAATTGTGGAGATCTTTTGTACTTCAAGGTTGCAAATGTAATGTCCTCCACCACCCTGAAAGACCTCCATACTTTAAATCAGGATCAATGTCTTGTCTCCTTTCTTTTATGAAAACCATACTGCTAACTTATGTCACAAAGTGTCATCACCAAAAAGGTCAAAGCCAAACATCACCCTGAGATTAACATGCTAATTCATAGCTTACGTATGAACATGGCAAAAATTATCCCTGCTCTCTAGCTGAAGGACAGCATACACCTCAGCCATAATTGCTGCAAATAACATATTTAAAAATTGCATTACATGATACTATGTTATGATTGAATACAAGTCCACGTTAAAGAGAGAATTCACTATTTCCAAAAGGTTTGTGTCAGAATCTTTGGACATTGATGGTCTGAGCCGATTCTGTTATGCTATTGTGGTATAGAATCTGCAAGAAATTTTGCTTAAAAGCATATCTCATTAATAGTTTACCGAAAGTAGTGATCTTCTAAAGGATAAAACTAAGATAGGATTAGAGCCAAAAGGTGGCATCAGTCCATAATCATTTAAAGCATCTGAATGGCATAGTTAGAACAAGGGCATGACTTACCCTATGAAATTAGGTGCTGGGGTGCTAAAAGACTCAACTGTGTAGATACACAGCAGGCCCTCACAATCCTGAATACATTACAGTCTTTCATTACCCTATCCCAAAAAGTGATGAACCTTCATTCATTTGAAGGAGTTTCGGCTCAGATTGTACCAATTTATCCTAAACTCTGAATAAAATGAGATCAGAATTATCATGCCACGCTCTGATCATGCACGCAGAGACATAAGCCTTAACACATGCCCACATGCCTATGACCCACAAATTTGGCAAGGCACAGCAGTAATGTGAGGTACAAGAACAACACCATTCTGCCATCGCTTTTAAATATGCACTACTTTCTAAAGAGACACACTTAGACATTTTGAATACATTCTTCATGTGTGGTTGTAATTGCATCAAAGTTAAATGTGAGTAGATAAGTATGTTAAAGAAATATGATCCTCATTACGACCCTGGCGGTTGGTGATAAAGTGGCGGTAATACCGCCAACAGGCCAGCAGTAACTACTGCCAAATTATGACCATGGCAGAAATATATCTCTAAAAGACAGCCAAAGTACCACACCGACCGCCAGGGCAGAAACAACAGCCACCATGGCGGTAGCCGCCTACAGTCAGGCAGAAGTCAAAGTTCCGCCCACTATATTACAACAACACAATCAGCCACCTTTTCCGGGGCGGTACCAATGACATAAAAAACCTGGCGGAAACTGAGCTCAGAAGTGAAAGGACTCACCATTGGAGACACAGGGAAGAACCACGCCAGAAGGGAACCCGAACTGCATGTATATCTGATGATATTCTACGTTCTGCTCCACCACGAACACCAACGCCAGCGAAGAGGATGATGGTGAGTACACTCACCTAGCACACAAGGGAGGGGGTGGAAAAAGTGAGTGACACACACATGCACAACACACACCCCATACATACACCCCATACACACAACCAGATGCACAAGAAAGCAAGTTAATCCCTCTAAAGCGGCTGAATAATGCAAGGACAAAACAAATTTACCAAAGTGACTGTAATAATATCAACACAGTAATTTTTTTTATAAGTTAGCCAATGTAACAGATATTTACAAATGTACAGAACAAGTGACACTGCCCAGTCCTCAGTGCGTGTGGGCCACATGGCCACAGGACAACGTCCAAGGCCCTGCATCAACATAGAGAGAACATTGCAGGGGCAACAGTTGGCAAATGGGCAAGGACCTCAGGGGGAGGGGGGGCACCTCAGCCGGGAGCGGAAACATGACCACTAGTCCTGAGGGGGCAACATGCCCTGTGCTTGGTCCCGGGGAGTGCAAGGCCACAGTTTCTCAGGTGGATAACTTGCCCACTGGTTCTGGAGAGGGCAACATTCCCTGTGCTTGGTCCTGGGGCGTGATAGGCCAGTCTCTGAGGTGGATGTCTTGCCCACTGGTTCTGGAGGGGGCAATATGCCCTGTGCTTGCTCCTGGGGAGTGCAAGGCCAAAGTCTCTGGAGTAGGTGTCTTTCCCGCTGGTTCTGGAGAGGCCAACATGCCCTATGCTTGGTCCTGTGGAGTGCAAGGCCACAGTCTCTCAAGTGGGTGACTTGCCCACTGGTTCTGGAGGGGGCAATATGCCCTGTGCTTGGTCCTGGGGAGTGCAAGGCCACAGTTTCTCAGGTGGGTGTCTTGCCCACTGGGTCTGGAGAGGGCAACATACCCTGTGCTTGGTCCTGGGGAGTGCAAGGCCACAGTCTCTCGAGTGGGTGTCTTGCCCACTAGTCCTGTAATGGACAGGCCGTACAGCAGCCCATGGTGGCAGGATTACATTGAGACCGCCGGCGGTGACGGCTGCACTGTGGTGGTGATGGTGGTGGTGGGAGGTTCCTGCACATCCCCTGCACCCTCGGATGGATGCACTATGGTGGTGCTGGTGGTCGGAGGCTCCTGCACATCCCCTGCACCCTCAGATGGATGCACTGTGGTGGTGCTGGTGGTGGTGGGAGGCTCCTGCACATCCCCTGCACCCTCGGATGGATGCACTGTGGTGGTGGTGGTGGGAGGCTCCTGCACGTCCCCTGCATCCTCGGATGGATGCACAGCCATGGTTGGTGGTGGGGGCTCCGTGACAGCTGCTGGTGCAGGCTCCTGGCACTTCTTGCCTGCAAGTGCAGGCTCCTTGCCCTTTCAGGTGGCAGGTGCAGGCTCCTTGCCCTTCTTGCCTGTTGGGGAAGGCTCCTTGCCCTTCTTGCCTGCCTGTGCAGGCTCCTTGTCCTTTCAGGTGGCAGGTGCAGGGTCCTTGCTCTTCTTGTCTGCTGGTGCATGCTCATTGCCCTTTTGGGTGGCAGGTGCAGGCCCCTTGCCCTTCTTGCCTGCCCGTGCAGGCTCCTTCCGCTCTAGGCTGGCTGGTGCAGGCTCTTTACCATTTAGTAAATGTGCCCTGGATTGCTTTCCACCATGTATAGGTGCAGATGGAACTGGGCCTGTGGACTTTGTGGCTGAGGTGCTTGGCTGGGTTTGTTATACCTTGGCCATATGTGAAGGCCGGCGGGGGAGGGGTAGGGAAGAGGTCAATGGTGGATGGGAAAAGTGGGGCGGGAAGAGGGAGAAGGAATGCGAGTGGAGGATGAGGAAGGTGTTTGGGTGCAGGTGCATGGGTTGTATGCTGTTGTGAGGTGGATGGCTATTGGGTGTCTGAGTGCTTGTGTTTGTGTAATTTAGGGGGGAGAACAGACACAGTGGGAGAGGACACAGGGGGCGTGTGCATGGCTGTTGTGGAGGTGTTTGCCAGTGAGGGGTGTGTTCTGCTTGGTGTGGTGATGATGCTGGTAGTTGATGATGATGTAGTGCATGCAGGTGTGAGTGTGGATGTGGCTAGCGGAGCGGTAGACGGTGGAAATAGTGGATGTTGTAGTGTCTGCAAATGAATGGTGTTTCTGTGAGTGTCTGTGGGATGAAGTGTGGTGCTTGTGTTTGCCTGTGCCACACTTGGGTGTTGTCTTGTGTGCATGCTCATCTGTATGTCTGCCTGAGATGGGTTGCTGTTGAGGAGAATGAGACTGGGAAGTGAAAGTTGGAGGGTGGGTGGTAGAAACAGGGACAATGGCTGCAATCAGAGAGGAGGCCAGAGCCTGAATCGATATCTGTTGGGCCGCCAATCCGGTTTGAATGCCCCCCAGGAATGCATTAGATTGTTGCATCTAGGCTGCCAGCCCCTGGATGGCATTCACAATGGTTGACTGCTCTACAGAGATGGATTTCAGGAGGTCAATAGCCTCCACACTCAGGGCAGCAGGGCTCACTGGGGCAGGGCCTGAGGTGCCTGGGGCAAAGGAGATGCCCACCCTCCTAGGTGAGCGGGCATGGGCAACTCGATGACGAGCTGCTGGGAGAGAAGTGCAAGTATGGGGGGGTGGCGCCTGTACCTGTAGCGGGGTGGTCACAGAAGTGTCCGACACCACCACGGGGCTCCCATCGGAGGAGATATCTGTGTCTGAAGTGTCCCCTCCAGTCTCTGTCGTGGTGCTCCCCTCACCCTCCGTCCCACTGATGTCCTCAGCGTTGGTAGACTCTGCCTCCTGGGTCCTGTGGGATGCAGCTCCCTCCTTCGCTGGTGCCTCTGATCCTCCACCAGATGATGCTAATGCACATAAGGACAGGATGACAAAACAAACAAGCATTTTCAATGCAACGGGGCTCGCATTTGCTCGAGTTGGAGCTATTTGCATTGTAAACTCATAACCTAACTTTTCTTGCCACACAAATGAAAAGAAAAAAAACAGAGCGTGAGCGCCCTATGTAAAATGCAGCACTATCGCGCTGAAATTGAAAACGAAAAAACAGAGCGCGATTGCGCTATGTAAACACCAGAGCGATTGCGCTGCAGGGAAAATTAACATATAAAGTAGTCCAGAAACCAGGCTCAAAACATTGGGCCTAGTATGTTTCTAGTAGTTTACCGGTGCTGTGTAGGTGGGCTAAACACCGGGAAAGGCATGACATATGCATGCCTTTCACAAATGAAAGCATGCAGATTTTAAAGAGCAAACCCAGGAACCAATGAAAGAGACTGACGTGACCTGGGCGTGGTTTGAAGCCCAAAGAGAGATTACTTTATGGACGGAGCGCTTTGCACTCGACCATAAAAAGGAGGGGAGAGGGACAAAGGATACACTGGGTCAATGGCTGCACCAACGCCATTGTTGGTGTACACAGCACCCTCACACACAGGGAACAGGCCTACTCACTATGCATTGCACCACCACTGATATCGCTAGCCACCAAGGCATGAGGAGGGTGACACACCGCCAACTGCAGTGCACCTGGGACCCACGCAGCCATGACCAGTAGTGGATGCTTACAAGCTAAGTAGCCAGGTTTATCCCTTCAGAACCCTAGCCACCAGAGGACCTACGCTGCTATGTCAGGCCTACCTAGGGGCTCCCACTGACACACATCCACAATCTGGCGTAAGTTGTAATGATGGGCACTGTTCTCACCCTCTTGTGGCTGCTGTGATGCCCTCAGGTGCCCATCCAGCTCTGGATGGGCCACCGCCAGTATGCAGGCCATCAGTGGGGTCAGGGTTCAACGGGCACCCCTCCCTCGTTGGGAGGCCATCCCCAGCTGGGCCTCTGCCATCTTCCGTTCCCAGCGTCTCAGGTCCTCCCACTGTTTGCGACAGTGAGTGCTCCACCTGCCATTGACCCCCATGGTCCACACCTCCTTGGCGTTGACATGCCATATACCCTTCTTTTGATGGGCGCTTACCTGCAGAGGCAATACACACAGGAAAATACCATTAGGCAAACAGTCAAGCCTGTTACACATATGGCCCACCATACCCGTTCCCATCACCATTGGCACACACATTTTCCAGCATACAAGCTGTACACCGCAAGGAGGACATCTACCCACCCCCTTACACAAGGCCTTCACACACACCACTCCATGCATTCATGCCACATGTCCGTATTGGGGTAGGACCCCATCCACCAGTCTCTCCAACTCCTCCGAAGTGAAGGCTGGGGCCCTTTCCCGGTCACACGGGCCATGGTAGGTTCCAGACACAGGTCACAGCAGCTCATGCAGTGCAGGTCGTCTCCTATGAAAGGTCAGATAGCAAGTGAGGAGTCAGATAGAAAATGGCAGTCACGTCCATGCCGGTGCAAACCCTAACCGCTGGCATAGATCACCATTGACCACTGTAACCCATAGGGCCCGATATTAACCAATGAGGAGTTGCACTGAGGTTCCTGACCACCTCCCACAATAGTGCACAACGTCCGAGGAATTACCTCACTTCCACCTATCCATCCACACAGGACAGGCGGACACCATTTTAGGGGGGGGCAGCCCTATGGATTCATGCTGCGTCATAGGAGAAATAGGCACAAACTGTACAAATCAAACTGACCCATTACAAGTTTACAGACTGAAAACTCCTGTTGTGGCTCCAGTGTTCAGTTTGTGACAGCCTCCTCACTCTTGTCCCTTAGATACCTACTACTGCAGATGAACAGGAGATGGAGGCATACCCCGTGTCCAGACCCCTGGTGGACTTGGCAACACTGGAGGACAGGCACATTATCCTCACCTATAGACTTGACAGGGCCACAATCACAGAACTGTGTGCCCAATTGGAGCCTGACCTGATATCTGCTATCTGTCCCCCTTCTAGGATCCCCCCTCTTGTGCAAGTGTTATCTGTACTCCATTTCCTGGCAACTGGTTCTTTCCAAGTGACAATGGGCTTGGCAGCAGGAATGTCACAGCCAATGTTCTCAAACGTGCTGACAAGAGTCTTGTCTGCCCTGATAAAACACATGTGCAGCTACATTGTTTTCCCCAGGTTGAGGATTTGGCCACAGTGAAGGCCGGGCTTGATGCAATGGGACATATCCCCAACATAATTGGGATGATTGATGGAACACATATTGCATTTGTCCCCCCCGACAGAATGAACAGGTGTTCAGGAATCGTAAGAGTTTCCACTCTATGAATGTGCAGATGGTGTGCTTGGCGGACCACTACATCTCCTGCCTCAATGCTAAATATCCTGGGTCGGTGCATGATGCCTTTGTCCTGAGGAATAGCAGCATCCCAAATGTGATGGCCAAACTACAGAGACACAGGGTGTGGCTAACAGGTGAGCCCTGGTTCCCACCCAGTAGATGTAGGTGTATGGGTATGATGTGGAACAAATAGTATAGTGTGTGCTAAATATTGCCCCTCAATATTTGCAGGTGACTCTGCTTACCCAAACTTATCATGGCCGCTGACCCCTGTGAGGAATCCCAGGACAAGGGAAGAAGAACAGGTTCATGTAGCTCCTTTTTCAACATTACATAAGTTGGTCAGTGACTGACATCTAATGTCACTTGCCTTTTGGCTCGCCTCAATTAAGTGTTTTTTTCATATGGGCATCAACTTGAACTTAAGGATGGTCGATCATTTTTTAATCCTCCTGTACCAAACTTCTCTAGTAGTACTTTCATTGGAAGAAAGAGAAGTGATTACATAAATATTTTTTGATTGATAGTTTTTGCTGGGTGTTCAGGGGGAAACTCCAAGAAGCACTCAAAGAATATTACTTTGTGAAAATACTAGTCTGTATACTTTCATAAAATAAAACTAAAGTCCCTAAAAAACAAATAGTGATATGTAACATTTACCAGCAGAATTAGTATTTTTGATGTGCCAAAGTCATTGGCCAAGCGCCTTGGTCATAAAACTGTCAGGGCTAAAGGCTATAGGATCATTTCAGTCCAAACTCAGCACTTTTTTTCTTTTTTGAAAAAAGAGAGTTTAATAGCATACAATTCTGTCATTTTCTTATTTTCTAGTCTGTTTTACTAATCCTCTTAGATAATACTTGTGTATTAAGTTCTCTTGTATGATGCCAGAATGCCAGAGGCATCCTTTCAAGTAAAGTTACTGTGCACTCCTAGAAACTGGCCAAAGTATATTTCTTGTTTCATCTTTTTGTGTGGGACCCACTCAATCAATCAATTAGTCAGGATGTATAAAGTGCGGCTAATCACCCAATAGGGTATCCAGGCGCATTTTGGTCCTAGAGGCTGACTCGAACAGACAGGTCTTTTAGGGCCATATCAGAAGGGAGGGGATGGTCCGGAGGTGTATGAGGAGGCTGTTCCAAGTTTTTGCTGCTATGTGAGAGAGGGAGTGTCCTCCCCTTCTGCTTTGGTAGATGCAGGGAGTACGGGCAAGTATAAGGGAGGCAAAGCATAGTTTTCTCAAAAAATTGGTGAATGTTCAGGCAGTAGTTGACATATGTGGGTCCTTGGTTGTGCATAGCCTTGTATGAAAGAGTCAGCAGCTTGAATTGGCATCTCTTCTGTACAGGGTGGCAATGGAGTTGCCTGAGGTGCAGTGTGATGTGGGTTAATCGGGGAATGCCGAGGACGAGTCTGGCTGTGGTGTTCTGTAGGGTCTAATGTCTCTGTTGGAGGTAAACTGTAAACTTTGTACTTGTATAGCACACTACCCACCCGTTAGGGTCTCAAGCTGCTGTATGCATACCACTTTGGAACCCCTCCTGGCTTTTCCCTGGGAGGTGCCCACTCCTGGGCAACCTCCAAGGTGAAGCCAGGCATCCCAGTGTTGTTGGGGCTGTTGTGGAGATTAAGCAAGCTATTGCCCAGAGTTACAGAGTGGGACCCATGAATTAGATTAGGCACCAATGCGAGAATTATCAGGTCCGAGGAAATTGAGCCCAACACCCTCCGAGGCAGGAATTGAACCCTGGTCCCGGGCCAGATTTCTGCATCAGGGTCTGCCACTCTAACCATTGAGCCACACTTCTCCACCTGAGGTGTGTGGTGATTCCTACTTAGAGGGTGTTGCCTTAGTCTAGTGGTTCCCAACCTTTTACCTTCCATGGACCCCCACTTTATCATTACTGGAACTTAGGGACCACCACTGAATCATTATTTGAATCCAGGTACCATCCCACTGAGTCATTACTGAAAGCTGGGGACCTAATATGTTAATATTATTTATTTTTTCTAAGCAGTTGCGGACCCCCTGAGGAGGCTTCGCGGACCCCCAGGTTTCCCCGGACCACAGGTTGTGAACCATTGCCTTAATCCATTCAGGTGGTGATGAGGCTCTGTGTCATAGTGAGTCTCCTGTGTAAGGGTAGACACTTGAAGATCTTATGTAGCATGAGCAAAGTGAAGAAGCAGGGGGAGGAGACAACGTTGATCTGTGATTTCATGGTGAGCTTGTTGTCAATGATGATTCCAAGGTTTCTGGCATGGTCAGAGGGAGTGGGTGCGGGTCCTGGTCTGCTGGCCACCAGGAGTCATTCCACGTGTTGATACTATTGCCAAAGATCAGTACTTCCGTCTTGTCCATGTTCAGCCGCAGGCAGTTGTTCTTTATCCAGTCAGCGACGCTTGTCATGCATCAGTGAGTGAGAGGATGAATTGAGTGTCATCTGATAGGAAATTATGTTGAAACTGTGGGAACTGACGATGTTGGCCAGTGGGGTCATATATGCGTTGAAGAGCGTGGCCTGAGGGTGAAGCCCTTGGGGACCCCACAAGTGATCTCCTTGGGTTCATAGGTGAAAGGTAGGAGGTGGATCCTCTGGGTTCTTCGGGTGAGGAAGGAGGTGATCCATCTGGGTGCGTTTCTTTGGATGCCGATATGGTGGAGCCTTTTCTATCAGTATGTGGTGGGATATGGTGTTGAAGGCTGCCGAGAGGTGGAGGAGGATCAAAGCTTCTGTTTCGCCTTGGTTGAAGACGGTTCAGATGTTGGTGGCTGCGAACATGGTAGTTTTAGAGCTGTGATTGCTGCAGAAGCCGGATTGGGAGGCGGTGAGTGGCTGGTTCTGCTCCAGATATGTCAGGAGTTGCTTGTTGCTGATCTTTTCCAGTACTTTTGCTGGAAATGGAAGCAGGGAGATTGGTTGGTAAGCTTAAGGTTTGCGTGGGTCGGTGGATGGTTTTTTGAGTAGTGGTCTGACTTGTTTCCAGGGGTCAGGAAATGTTGCAGTGGTGATGAGCAATAAGAGAGTTCTTAAAAATGAGTTTCATTTAAAGTTCATTCTCAAGGGTGCCACTGTTTTAGGGGGGAGACCCTTCTTTTACCACTCCACCAAACACTGGAATAAACTTCCATTAAATTTTAGGGTTGAATCAAACCACCTCGTGTTTAGGAAAAAAAACAAATCATGACTTTTCAACTAACGTTTTCGATCAATATTTTTTCTCAGTAGTGCCAGGGTATTTGCACTTTAAGAACCTGTCACTCATTTGTTCATTTCTTTATACCCACAAACCTAAAAAAATACTTTAATCTTTTCATAGGTGTGTGTGAAATTATATTTGGGTCACAAAAGTTATGCTTTCAAAAAAATGAAGGTGCCATCACACAATATACAATATACACTGGAACCAATAAAAAATATAGATCAGCTCCATGCCACAATATGTTATTGGGATGGAATAAAGCCACTGTAGTTGAAATTTTCTTCAAAGTTGCTTAACCTACAGAATTGCCACACTGGCGGCAAAGGCATCAGCACTACAGGTACCCTTTACTTTCAATAACTTGTTCTGAAATATAAGACGGCGGTCGGTGGAATAGTGGAGGTATTACCGCCAAGGCTGGCGGTACCTACCTCCACTATTATGACATTGGCGGTTTGGCCAAAGCCAAGCCGCCAATGTACCACACCGACCGCCACGGCCGTAACGACCGCCGGGCTGGAGACTTAAGTCTCCAGCCCGGCGGCCGTCACTAGGCATCACTATGACCCCGCCCACCACCATGGTTTCAGTGGTTTCGGTACCGCCACTGAAACCATGGAGGTAGGTATTATCAGTGCTAGGGAATTCCTTCCCTGGCACTGATAGGGGTCTCCTTCACCCCATCCGCCTCCCCAGAGTCCTCCCCCACCCCCACCCTCCCCCTCTCACTCCCGTCCCCCGCACATTTACACACATACACGCACATACACACCCATACATACACACATACACACATTCACCCACTCATTCACACACACTCACAGCAACACTCACGAACATACATCCAGCCACACACACAATCTCACAACACAACATGCACGTACACTCACACCCACTCATGCACACATGCATTACACACACATGCATGCATTCCCACCCCGACTAACGCATACAACACCCTCCACCCCCCTCTCCTGTCGGTAGCCATGGCGATGGAATGTTGGCAGCCGTGGCGGTAGGCAGCATTTGCCGCCATTGTCTTAATGACACCCATAGTTTCTAGAGAGTATTCTGGGCCAACGTTTGTAATGGTCTTTTCTGCCAGCTTGAGTGTTTGCTGCTATTTATCTGCTGAATCTGCTTCTGCCCCTTAAGGACTTCATTTTCTTTTAGTGCCCACATAGTTCAGTACCATGGAACTTTAGTCCTACCATTGCTTCCCTCAGCACAAGATTCTCTTTGTGACTGTCTTTGACTATGCTTCCATTGCCCCATTTGTCTGGTGCACTGGGAGAAATGACAAATCTCCTGACTTCAAGACAGCCTCATACAGTAATGGTTTGCTAATTCTATAGCAGTCTAGCACAGTGATGCATTCCATGAGCCCTGTAATCTGGGGTGCTTAGACGCTTCTGAGTTTTCACTTTTCACTTATGCTGTGATGAGTAGAAAAGCAAGCATCATCTTTACGTATGTGTATAGCTATATCAATATCTAGATCCATATATCTATATATACATATATATGTGTGTGTGTGTATATATATATATATATATATATATATATATATATATATATATATATATATATATACTAGCCACTTGTAGTCACAGTTAGGGTTGCAAGAGATAGCAATTCCTCAGATTGGTGCTTGACAATTAATCACTTTGCCCCGTTTGATGAATAACCACAAAACTTTCCAGACCTATAGTTCTTTCTACATTGGCTAAGGATGGAAGGTTTTATGGTGATTTATTAAGGTGGTGCAAACAAAAATGAGGGGCCCACAACAGGTTTTTCCACCAATGCATTTTCCATAGACATTTGTGTTGCACATAGTGCAAAAACCCTACACCAAATTCAATAATTTAATATTTTATAATTTTGAATAGATTAAGGTGTTTAAATGATCCCCCTGGGGTTTCGGGTATTTGAAATTCTGTAGGCTGAATAGGTTCTGTAGTTGCTAAGTTATAAGTCACAAAAACATAGTGATATCTCTTGTTGCAGTATACCGCAGTACTACTGGGGTACATGGCAAAGACAAAACACACTTTTATTGACCAATGAAAGCTGTTCCAAAATAGAACAATCAGCCATGTTGATTAGAACACACTTTTGTTGTCAAAGACAGGGGTTAAGTGATGCTGCACAGTCTAGCAATAAGTCAGCCATGAAACGTAACTTTGTTGTGGTAGAAAAACAATTTTACAGAATAATTTTAAAAAATGCATGGGTGGTAGTTTTTAGGAAAAATGGTGGTGCTTTCATAATTCTAAAACATCTATACAATATAAATAATTCAGCCATATTTAATGTAGGGTGGCTCTTGAAATAGCTTTTGGTTGTTTTATAATGTCAAAACGCTTAAATATGTTGGATAAAACCATTAATTAGGTTTGACAAGAAAATGTGGTTTATATAGATTGCAAAAATGGGATATTTTGTATCCAAATAAAAAAATTCAAGACATTCCATGATCTCTAAGGAATACTGACACTGCCTTGTTAACATGTCTAGAAGTTTTTTCTAACTTTGCAGCTTTGAACGTAGGCCAGTTCCAGTTTTGTTTCTGTCATATATTGGGGAAGACAAAATGGGTGTTTGAAAATGTACACATTAAACTGGACAATGTCTCCTTCATCTTTAAATTGCCAATATTGTTTCCACTACAGTGGATAATTATAAAGTGCAGCTGGTCACATGCTGTAACACTGGAAAGTAGAAGGAGTAACTGATGCCATCTCAAATCTGCTTCCCCAAATCCACGTAAAATCTACTCCTTTTAAACCCAATTTAGGTTCTAAATTTCCTATCTTGCCACACAACTGTACCCAGCAAGCCAAACATGAAACATCTTCCTCCTGCACTGGCATGCAACAATAAGGAACACTCAGCCAGAGAAACAAATATGTACATGGTCAGATGATTGCCCAGTAGGAAAATCCTTAACACTGTGACATTCCGGAAGGAGGGCAATGATTGTTTTGCATTCAATTTGGGCTACAAATGTAGCACAATGCTACCAAAATACAAAACGATATCAGAAAATAAACTACTCTGCTGCTCAGAAGTTTTACAGATAGTAGAAGGCCATATGAAGTGACCAATTACGGTCACATGACAGTCAAAATCATACAACGAACAAATAAACATTATGTGATTCGTTGTTAACATAAAGTGGGCTACGAATACAGCATAATACTACTAAACACATACTTCTGGTCACATGACAATGCAAAACAGTAGAAAACTACATAAGTAATTGCATGAATAAGTGAAGCTAAATATTATTGGTTTATCACAATAACTGGGCTATCAAGTCAGCCCACTGTTACTACTGAATAACAGGTCCAGCCATAGCCACTCTGGAGACTGTTGGAAAGCAATAGAGCTGTATTTCTTCTATGATACAAATTGCTCAAAAAGGAAACATTATGCCTCCTCAACTACATACTTGAACATCACACAGGTACATTTTATTATCTAAAACTGTTAAAAATGGAATACAGCATTAAAAAGGTACACACCATTACTACTCGAACAAAACCTTTTTTTGACAAGAGAGACATAAAACGACTGTTTGGATGCCCTAACACTAATAGTAAAAATGGTACTAGAAAGCTATTGTCAAAAGACAACACAATTAGCGGTGAGCCAATCCACCAACAGAAATGCTTACTAATGTGAAAATTATAAAGTTTGCCCTTAAGTGACAAAAGAAGGAACATTACTATCGAGCATTATAAAACTTGTGTCTTACAAATCTGCTTTAAATATTTCCTGTCATAAGAAAAAAGAATAAATTGACACAGAAACAATATGTTCACTATATTGTTGAGAAAGCATTTCGTGTAAAAAGAAAACTTTATTTTCATCATGAATCGCCTGAAAACCCTGGACCATTTAATTTCTGCCTATAAAATATATAAATTATGCACACAAAAACCAACACTACACTTTTAAACATTTTCCAGGGAAAGTGGAGACATAGGTTGAATACTGAACCATACTTTCATCTTACAATCAACAGAATGATTGTGTGACTTCAGTCACGAGTGAAGGTCGTTATTATGAACTCTTACATGGAATGTAGTATAAAATTGTGGGAAACATGCTATGTCTACTGATGATTTACAGGAGTTAACAAAAACAGAAATCTGTATATGAATAGAATTGCACTTCTGTTCGAGATACATCCATTCGGAAGCTAAGGGCATTTCTGATGACATTTAAAAAGTCGTTGCTACTTAAACAATAAATTACTACAAACCCTATTAGTGTCCCCATTTCACAGCAATTCTAACCTACAAGGACATTCTTTAAGGTACCTCACAAATGTTATGGATGATGCCACTTTCTATCACACCATGATGCTCTCCACACATCATTTTAAAATAAAAAAAACTCGTGTGGCCATTGCACTTTGTGAAAAGATCGTCATTGGAATCAGAACAACTCAGTCTTGCTCTATTTCACTTTAATCCTGCGCAAGTAGCCAATGCTAAAGTCTACATACAATGTCGATATTTTGATGGTCTCTCTGATACCAATAACTGTCCAGAGCATGTAAAGCAGAAGATCTATGATTTATTAGAACATTGGAATGCTGGGGGCTCCATTGAAAACAATGGAGTGCTGCGGGCTTTTACTGGCCGGTAAAAGCCCGCAGCGCCAACATTCCAATGTTCGCTTTGTTCACAGCAACAGCTGTGAACAAAGCCTCACGGAGCCAGAGGGGATTTTAATCCCCTCGGGCTCCGTGAACATTTTTTTTTTAATAGAACATTCTACCCTGAGTGGCAGAATGTTCTAATAGCCTTATAACCCGCCGTAGTGGGCTCTACCGGCTATTAAAGTCCCTCTCCCTTGTTAAATGCCCTCGCCTTCGGCTCGGGCATTTAACGCGGGGAGCGGGCCTTTAATAGCCGGTAGAGCCCGCTACGGAGGGTTCTAAGGCTATATTAATGGACTTGGGCAATTACAAAATGGATATTCTGGAATTTCTGGAATTTCAAGAAACAATTTCAGAAACACCAAATACATTTTTTATTTGTTGTAGAAGAACACGTTACAAGAAGCAAGTTAGCTAATTGATCTCCTTGAGAGAACAGAAAATGAAGAAAAAATTGCATGGAGAAATTTGACTCCCTTTCATTTTGCAGAAGAAAGATACAATGTCTGCGGGTATAAGATAATCTGCAAATACTGCCTTAGAAAACGAGACTATAGATTCATACCCTCACTTGGAAGTCATAATAATTCGGAAATGTATCCAATTCCATTGGAACTATTCCAATTGAATTTATGTGAAAGCATTTTAATCCAAACAGAACACAACCAAAATCTTGAAATTTTCAGCCACATAAATTAGAATGTGCACTGCAGGAAAAGTAGTTTTCCTTCCATTAGATTTCAACAAAACATGAACACTCTTGGGATACAGTGGGAAATCGAGGAACTTTTAGCGGTTTTAGTCACTGTGGTACCTACAAAGGCAAAAAGGTTTGGCAACAATTAATAAGTATTGATACTATAAAGATTAGGGCATTGATAACTTTATCTAATTTACCAATTTATCATTTGGAAAACAAAATCCTAATGGAAAATTTCAGCAGATTAATCAGGAATAACCTGAAAAAGACATGAACATTAGAGTATACACCAACTACACTCAGGCCCTTATTTATACTTTTTGTTGCAAAACTGGACTAGAGCAGTTTTTCACCAAAACATTTAGCACCGGCTTGCACCATTTTTGTGCTTCAGCCGGGCACCATATTTATGGAATAGTGCAAGCTGGTGCAAAGGGTAGGCTAGAGTAAAAAAAAATACTTTAGTTGGGTTGGGCTGGCGGTTTAGAAGAAGGGGTTTAGCACAAAAAAATGACTTTAGGCAGGTTAAAACAAAAATGACTCTAACCAGATTAGCGTCATTTTATGGTGCTAAACCTACCATGCCACATGACTCCTGCCTTAGAAAAAGCAGGAGTCATGCCCACCACCCCAATGGCCAGCACAGGGAACAAGGGTCCCCTGGGCATCCATTGCACCCTGTGCCATGTATGGGAGCCCATTTCAGGGCCCCCTATGGCACTTAAAAAAATCAAATGCAATACTTACCTGTACTTATCTGTACTTACCTGGAATGGGGACCCCCACCCTCCACAGTTCCTCTGGTGTGGGTGGGGGTGCCCCTGGGGCCAGGGGAGGACACCTGCGGGCTTATTCCATGGTGTTCCATCATGGAAATAGGCCCACAGATCCCCTAACGCCTGCCCTGACCCAGGAGTTAAAAAACGGGGCAAAGAAAGCTTAACACCATTTTTTGACCCCTCCTCCCTCCCGTGCACCATTTTTGCACTGGAGTATAAATGTGGCGTTACGGCAGAGTCATTTTTTGCATGGGAAAGCCTACCTTGCATTAAGGGAAGGTGGGTTTCCACTTCCAAAAAATGACTTTAATCCATAAATTTGGTGCTAGACGGGTCTAGCACCAAAGTATAAATATGGAGTTAGTTTTGCACTGAATTAGAGTAAAGAAATGATGCTAATTTGGTGCAAACAAAGTATAAATATGCCCCTCAATGCGCTAAAGAGACATGATGGTTGATGCATGTCTGCTTGATGCATCTGTGTCAGATGAGAGAATGTGGAAGAAAGCCAATTATTGTCTTGGAAAAACCCTAGAAGCAAGATGTTATCCACAGTTATTTCCAATGGGTAATGGGGACAATATGATGACTGTGCAGTACACATTTGTGCATCAGAGTACAGGGGGCAACAAGATAATATTCAGAGGATCCACACTTTCATCAATACATTCCTTACTTTTTCATACTACTATATGAAAGTGAACTGTTGCTCTTGTCATGAGATCTTGAACTGCCTTTACTAATAAAACTGCATCCGATTTATTAAAAAGGTGCTTCATAATGATGCCAATCTAACTTGATCAACATTATAGTATGTCAGAGAGGGACAAATAAATATTGTTTTTGAAGAAATGGAGGATTGACATGGATGCTAAGAAATTTGGGACCTCCTCCTTGGTTTATTAATTTAATTTAAATTTATTAATTAAAGCTCTGCTGAGTACCTATAGGATGCCTTGAATCAATTGAAATAAATGCTAATATTGCAGACATTGTTTGGAAAACACCCACTAAATTATTGTTTTTGGATTCCTCCATCACAAATTTCAAACTATCCTTCACTACCTAACCAACAAAAAAACAAAAAATCCCATTTTAGAGGTACCTGGTTTTATTTGGCGAAACAGAGTATCAAACAAAAAGTACAACACACATTCATATTCTTTTGTGAATTAAGGATGCACTGACGTTTGGATACAACTCTGATGATCCATTCTACATTTCACTGAAAGTTATGTCACTTATAGCATACAACAATTAGAACACAATAAGAAACTATGTGAGCACATTGCACCCTTTCTTTCAATCAGTGTGGTAAACTCTGTTTATGACGATACTGGAATAAATCAAATTGTTACCTAAATGTCATTTTAGATTATCAAGACCAATTCTACAAAAAAGGAAAAGTGAACAATTTAATATAACCGGTAAGACATGTGGTAACTGGAAATCACCAAAAAATACTTACATACCTAGAAGAAACCCAAGCATCCGAACAACACAATCCTTTATTTCTACATATGTGAGATGCCAACATGGATATAAAATTTGTTGCAGATAACTCTACAGCGGTTGCACGTTATGTTACTTTCTATATTACTGTGAGAAAGTCAACTACCCCACCCGTAAAACCTAAACTACCCTGACCCCCACCCCCCTAAAACATAAACTACCCTGACCCCCACCCCGCAACTAAAATTACCACAACCCCCCACCCCCTAAAACCTAAACTATCCCACCCCACCCCCAAAAACTGAAAATACCCCAACCCTCCACCCCACCCCTCAACCTAAACTACCCGACCCCTGCCCCTACAACTCTGTGACCCCTCAACCCCACTATAAGCTAAACTACCCTGACTCCCACCCCGCCCCTAAAACTGCCACAACCCTCCACCCCCTAAAACCTAAACTACCCTGACCCCCCACCCACTCCCCTAAAACTGCCACAACCCCACCCCCAAAACCTAAACTACCCGACCCCCTCCCCCAAAAACAAAAAATACCCCGACCCCCCCGCCCCTAAAACTACCCGACCCCCCCACCCCGCCCCTAAAACCTAAACTACCCCGACATCCCAACCTGACCCTAAACACTAAAAATTACCGACCCCCCACCCCGCCCCTAAAACTACCATGGCCCCCACCCCCCTAAAACCTAAACTACCCCGACCCCCCTAAAATTACCCCGATCTCCCACTCCACCCCTAAAAACTAAAAATACTGACCCCCCCACCCTGCCCCTAAAACTACCTTGATCCCCAAACCCCCTAAAACCTAAACTACCTGGACCCTCACCCCGCTCCTAAAAAACTAAAAATACCACAACCCCCCACCCCCACCCCTAAACCTAAACTACCTCTACCCCCACCCGCCCCTAAAACGTAAAATACCCTGACCCCCACCCCGCCCCTAAAACTAAAAATGTTTCCCGCTAAGAATGCAAGGGGGATTTAAAATACCTATAAGTCACTAGTATCTAATAGGGCAGGGACGTTTAGAGGCCCAGTAGATTTACTGCACTAGAGTGCACACTACTGTGATGCCTGCTGTCATTTTGAAAGGCAGCTACAACTGCCATGAGAGAACTCAAATGAATGGTAATGATAAATCCAACAACCTCCAATTGTAATACAGAAGTTACAAGACTTTCTTCTCTGTAATCCAAATTCCAGCCTGCTAGTAGTCTCTCCTGATTGGTCAGCCCTAACAGGATTGCAGGCTTCTTTGATGAGGTGAAAAGTGGCCTGCCCTAAGCAGAGGCTATCTGATGGGGGAGGGTGGCAAATGCTGATGCCACGCCTAGATGGGGGCTGGGTAAATCAAGCATTGGCTTCAAAAGGAAGCCAATCAGAAAGGAATGCAGCCAAGCCTGCCCTCTCACCCTGTACACCACAGATGGAAAGTGGCCTTAAGAAAGCTAATGGAAATGATCTACACCAGTAGGATGGTTTAGCCTGGTCTTGGTCCTCTGGAGGAAATCATCCATCTTGGAATGTTAAAGTGCAGTGCTTCATGGGACAAGAAGATTCCACACTTTGAATGAAGTTGTCATGCTTCTGGGTGGCACCCTGCAGCTCATTGGACAAGGATGCCCACTGACTGTCCCCCAAGATGATTGAATAAAAGTGGCTAATCTGCAATGGAATTCAGATCTGCTGCCTGAAACTACAAGAAGAAGAAGGACTGCCTGGCTGGAACCCAGGGCTACAACTCAAAGGCCAGCATACTGAAGTATTGCTCCTGTTGCACACTGGAACAGCAGCCCAAGGACTTTGCTTTGCTTTTAAATGAACTCAGGAGTGGATTCCCTGAAAGCAACAAGTTAAAAGAGCTCCCCCGCACCAGCTTCCACAAAAGTCCCTATGCTGGAGTGCATCCAGTGGGCTTGCAAGGAATTGCCCAAGTGTATTGTGGGAATTGAAGGGCCAAAGCTTCAGGATCCATCTTGGGGCTCCTAGAGCCTTGGATATGTGTTTTGGACACTTTGAGGCCCAAAGGAGAACTTTTGGAAGGACCTCCAGAAATTTGGAAAAGTTTGGAACAACTGTTGGAAAAAGCTCCATCAGAGACGAACTCGCAGTGAGTGTGAGTCAAGCCAATTACCTTCAACTGGGGCCGAAATTCATGTTCATCCCGTTGAAAACTCTGGAGCTACAGACTTCCAGGATTTGACCAGGGCCTTGTGGAAAAGCAATCCACCTAAGTCGTATCGACATTGGCTTGCTGAGGAGGACCACACAACATTGAGTGGAAAAAGCTCCAGAAAAGTTTCTAAGTGCGAAGATAACATTTTGACTGAGGCCTCCTGCTCAGAAGAACCAAGCAGGGCTCCATCACAGTGAGCCTCACACTTTGACTTTGTCCCAGTCAATCGTGACCAGATGTCCCTTGCTGGTGCTCTTGATTTCTAAGCACTAGAAAGCACATTTTTTTATTTAATCTTTAAAAATTAATGTCTCTGGTTCTCTATATTGGAGTTTTGTCTTTTTGGTATCATTTTACAAATAAAAACGGTTCCTCTTTTTATAAATTGGTGTGGCATTTTTATTGTGGGCTGTGTCTTACTTATTTACTGTATTGGTGTATTTAAATGCTTTAAGTACCAGTCTCCTAACTTAAGCATGAATGTCCATTGCCAAGCTACCAGGGGTTTGAGCCAGGGGCTACTTTGTGAGACCTTGACTGGATATAACCCTAGGGCCATTATTGCTAGTGGTAGGTGTGTGCTAACCTCTACTAATAACCAGCCTCCAACAATTACAAAGGCTGAAAAAACTGATATGAAGAAAGTATGGAAAAGAATATATCTGCTGAGCAATCTTTAAGTAAAAGATTATTCTGATTTAGCCTTCAAATGTTGTCTAAGGTCAGTAGTTATGAAGCATGTGACCGTTTCCGTACTTCATTCCTATATGGTAAATCCTGGGCAGTCATGCGGCTTAGATCAGGATTGTCATCCTCACGCCGAAAAGTTCTCAAAAACCTACTTGTTATTGAATATCTTGCACATTTTGATTCCACTACCAAAGGTATTTTGAAACCCAACATGTTGGACACATTTTACTCAAACAGAAGTCCTTTGTTTGGCATATACCTGTTGCTTTATGAAGTTGCTCAGTTTTACACATATCGTAATTATATTGCTGAAGATATCAACACTAGAAAAGTTTGGATTCAAGGGACCCACTTTGAATTTCAGTGTCTGCTCAGCAGACACTGAAATTCGCGACGGGTCGCACATCCTCCACTCCGCCGGCTCCATTCGGAGCCGGCATCCTCATGGAGGGGTGTTTCCCACTGGGCTGGCGGACGGCCTTTTGGCGGTCGCCCGCCAGCCCAGTGGGAAACCCAGAATACCCGCGGCGGTCTTTCGACCGCGCAGCGGTATTCTGGCGGTTCCCTCCAGGCGGGCGGCGGGAGCCGCCTGCCTGGGTCAGAATGACCCCCATTGTTTCCTAACCTTCATTAAACTGCTGAAGCAATGCATTATCTTTTTGGCAATCATAACACATGGTTTGTTTAATGCCTACTCTTAAAGAATGTGCTACGATAAATAATGAAATGCTACACCTGGAAAAACAACAAATTGTATATCTCCTTTGTAAATATAAAGTAGAGAGTCACTGACTGAATATACCTATTAGCAAAAGTTTAGCTAACAAATTACAAAATATGGAAAAATCTGTGTCACATATAGCAGGATCGGAGAAAGATTTACATCTGTTTAAAATCTGACTGTTATTTTATGTCACAATTTACATATAGAAGAAGGACTCGTAAATGGAGCCATGGGGTGTGTTGTGTACTTTGTGGAGCCTGCAAACAATGGAGGGATTGAATTTATTGTGGAAAAATATGACCACATTGAAAAGCAAAAAAGGATCTCTCAGTGTGCAACAAGGTTCTTACTTGCCTAATTTTTGTATTTCCTCTTTATATGGCTTACGTGCTTACAGTACACAAATCACAAGGTCTCAGCTTAGATTGTACAATTAGTAACATTGCTTTACAGTATTCAAAGACTGAATGGCATATGTTGCTCTGTCTTGCGTAAAAGAATAACTGGATTTATAGAAATCAGTAGATATGTAATTATGTGGCCTTATATGGTTGATGACATTTTCATAAATACATTGTGAATATAGGTGTTTTCTAGAGTTTACCAATACAGGGAGATGTTTTAACAGTTGGACATGCACTGCATATATATGGGTCTGTTTCATGTTCCATCAGATTTGTTTTTTCCCTGTGCTTCATAATGACTACTACCATATGATCATCTTGAATTTTAAATGTTCTAAATGATGACATACTATTGTACAGACATGTTACTGCTGTCCAGAAAGACATATAAACAATAAGGTATGTGTTTATTTTTATATTTACTCTGTATATTATTTACCATGCACCTGAGGTGCATGGCGATGTACTTCAGTTTGTGTGCCTGTACGACATCACCATCCATTATAGGGTGGAGCACAGCAATAAACTCTGTCACCTCTCAGTCCACTCTAACATATGGCTGTAAAATGCACAACATCCAAGTCTTCTGCACACCACTCCACTGTGCAATACTCCATCCTAACACAATGTATAACACTCCAGTATATCACAAGACACTCCAGTGTACATCAGTCTACTCACCGACAACATATTTATTCAACAAAATAATCTCCTGAACAACACTTGACTGAAGAACAGATATCTTCAATAAAATCAAGTTAACATTGTTTCACTGTATTCCAGTGTACTTTAGGGTACAGCGCAGCTTTGAATTTAAAAACATATATTTCACTTACCTTTAACTTTTATCAGTATATTTGAGTACATAACAGTTTTTATTTACCTTTAAAAATATGGTCTCTCATAAACATAAGCTCTTTAATATTAGAAATATGGGGTTAGTTACATTTTATTTTTTAAATCTTCTTTTTTCTTTTGTATGCTTTTTACTGGTGTTTTAAATGTTTTAGGAGGTAAACAGGTCAATGTGACCAACAAGAGAACAAATAAATAAGATGGATGAAGAGTTCAACAGAAGGGAAATGAAAACTAAGGATGTTGGGAAGGACACTTCTGTGCTATCACTAGCTCACAATGGATATTTAAGACCATCTCCGCAGCAACAATAACAGCATTACGTAAAATAGTGGCATTACCTGCATACTGGTCCACTATATGACGCTCCTGCCTGAGATATTCGACTAGCACAATAGTGCCAGGTATAGGTACAGAAGGTACAGCAGATAAAGGGGGTGTTAGTGGAGCTGCTCACAACACTCCAGAGGTTGAGGGGGTTACAAGGTTGGGAGCTCTGGCCACTACTGATGTTGATGAAAAGGCTGCCTGCAACTCTGTCTCACGCCCCCTTTCAGCATGGACAAATCGTTTGTAGGGGATGGCCTCCAGATGCTTTCTCATGCCAGTGGTCCCAAAAGAGTATTGCTGGAAAGTACCACGGGAGATAACATTCTGGCACAAATTACATGTCACCAGCTGTGTATTCACTTTCTCCTTCCCTGCAGAAAAAGAGAACTGCCAAACCACAGACTCTTTCATTAGCTTACGGCTCTGCACATCTTATTTTTCTTACAGGATAACCTGCTTATCCTCCTTTATCTCCTCCTGCTGCAGTCCAAGGTGTGAAATCGACAGGTTTTACAATGGTGCCTGTAAAAAAACAATGGGGGTCATTATGACCCTGGCGGTCCTGCCCTGCCACGCCGGCGGTGGTGGCCAGACTGCTGACAGCGTGGCGGTGCAGGACCGCCAAATTATGACCATTGCAGTGAACGGGCTGCATCGCAGCCAATTCACCACCTGTACCACCAGGGGTGGGGGGACCGCCTGGCCGAAGGTTAACCACCGCCCGAGGTATAATGTGTATCCTTACCGCCAGGGATTCCGTGGCGGCAGCCCCGTCCTGAAATCCCTGGTGGTAAGGATAATTGCTACAGGAATACTAATTCCTGTCGTCACTACAGGACTCCCCAACCACTCCATCCCTATAGGAGCCCCAACCCCTGACCCCATCAGGAGCCCCCACCCCTCCCAAGTAGTGAGCCCCCGCCCCGATCTCCGTACTGACCCCACACCCCCTGATCCCCGTACCTGCCCCCAGATCCACGCCCGCACACACCACACATACACGCACACATCCACACATACATACATACATGCACACATCCAGGCTCACTCATTCACACACACACACGCACACAAATGCACACATGGCCACAACACTCCCTGCATACATGCATTCACACAAGCACACAGACACTTGCACACACAGGCACACAAACATACACAACACCCACCCATCTGCCTCCATTCACACACACACACACAACCCATTCATGCACACAACACTCAACACCGCCCTCCCCTGTTGGTTGATCACTTTACCTGGTGGTCGCCCAGGAGGTAAGGGGGTCAATGGGGCCTGCTCCGCTGGCACCGCCCCATCACCACAACACCGCCACCCGATTACAAAGTTGTAATACGGCAGGTTGTGTTGTGATGACGTGGCGGTGCCAGTGGAGCAACCTCCAATAGACCGCCAGTATGCCTTCTGGCGGCTCTCTGTCCAATTTATGGTGGGCTGGCGTGCCTTCGGCGGTCAACTGTTGTGACCGCTGAAGTCATAATGAGGGCCAATATATATTTTTTAAGCCGAAAAACTCCAGTTTCCCCTTACACGCTCACAAATGGAATAATCCAAAATGGGTGGCTAGTTTTTGTTTCCTGCAATTACTAATCAAATCTTTTTACCCAATCACAAGGTGTTTTATAACCTTGAAGTACTGCGGTGCTAGCACAATAGTCTAATTGAGGTATTACAATACCACCAGACAAACCCCCCAAAAAATCCCCAAAACTTCATGGGCAGTTAACCTAGCCACAGTGTTATAAGAGCCTCTGACTATTTATAAAAACAACATACATACAGTATTATAGCAACCAGTGCTCTCTCTGGGCTACTTGTATAGCCCAAAGGTAAACCAAATCAAATTAGCCACTACCCTTAGACAAAATGAATTCAGCTAGAAAGTGGCAATCCATGGGCTATAAATACAGCAAAATAGTACTGCATTACAGCAAAAAGCATGCACATTGTGGTGACTGGAAACAAATATTAGAAATGTATTTCTCATTTAAGCTTTTTGGCTAAAATAACTCTAGATACCTTAAAACATAGGTCTTCAAAGTGTGGGGCCTGCCTCCCAGGGGAGGTGTGGCATCTCTATGGGGGTGGGCACTCCACCCTACCATTTCACCTTCCAGTGCTGCTTTCCATGTCAGAAAGACGTTTGCTCCTGTGTTTTATACCCCCATCGTGAGTTAGGGCTGTCTGATTGTAGTTTCATTCAGAACTGCTGATCAGCATGTAGTTACTTCAGCACTAACGTTCCTTCAATGAAAGGGACAGAAGCACAAATGCAAGGAAGTGCCTCAAATTGTGCAGACATAAAAGCTGCAAAATAATTTTACTTTGCTGTTGCCTTTTGCCTTTTGGTTGCCGAATTTCACACCTGGTTGCTGCTCTTTGCCACACTTTTAAAGCCTTCCCACTCAAGGTTATCCTAGTTTGTACCTCACCACTGCTGACTTTCGCTGCAAGGATTTTACATGGGATCCCTTCCTGAAGATTCCATTCACTGGCAGGTAAGCGTGAATAGTGTTTTTTGTTTTTTTTAAAATAAAGTCTTCCTTCTTTTCTCTTTGTCTTACTAATAGTGGGAATGTAGAATGTTTTGAGGAGGAGACAATGCAGCATTACAGCAAGAGTTGCTTACTTTGCATCTTTCTTTGCTTCTGCAGGTTCGAGTCCCGGAATCCGCTAAAGATCCTGTGATCTGGGCAAAACACTTGAATTACTTGTGACTTAGGGATAGATGTAAATGGTTTCTTGTGGGGGGCGAGGCTTGCTCGGCAAGCATGGCAGTCATTATCTGAAACAGCTCCGCTTTCAATCCCGCTCATCTGACAGTAATCCACCTGGGGCCCAGAACCATCCACACTCCCAAACATCTCTAATGACCTCCTAGTCATTGCGGAGTCCAGCAAACCCACTGCCATTATGACAACAACACCTAAGCTGTATAACTGAAGCTCAGACCAGACCTGAGGCCGAAACTGCGTGTCGCCTGAGGAGTAGCCTGAGAGTGACTTACCAGCACTGGAGGTGAAAGAGAAGGATGCAGGGCTCCCCATAGCAAAACCGACTTGAATCGCATCACTGCTGTGCTCCACTGCCACCAACAAGAGATCGCCTCCTAGAAGAAGGTAGGATCTGGAGAGCCGTGTGTTACGCGTGAAGAGCTGGGCCTGTGACTGCGGCCACCCCAGTGATATGTGGATCCCGTGGTTGAATAACTGCCATTTGAAGGACATGATGCACGGTCTATTGTAATGTTTCAGTGGCCCGATAGAGAAAAGATACTGAGCCTCTTTTCCCCCATTACTTCAGTGACATACAATTGTTGGTCTCAAACGTTGCTGGGCACCGTAACTAAATGGAGGAACCATTGTTGCCATGACATGCCTTGGAGTGGAGGGGAGCAAGACAAACATTCCACGTTCACATCGAATGATAAGCTCAAACAATTCTGGAATGCATGCCACATTTCATTGCCTTTGATCTAAGAGACTCCTACCACTATATAGGTGTCAGAGTAGTATTGCTCGCCTGAGCCATGGGGCTGCTCTTGCCGCTGCGCCCAATGCCCTGTGAGGTGCAGAGAATTGGGTCCTACAATGCATTACCACTGGCCCATTTGACTTTCTAGCCTGACAGACACTCACTACCTGGTAATACTGGATGCGCACAGTGGCGCACATTAAACAATATTGGCTAACAGGAAACCTGCATCAAGATTAGAATACTTTGGAGATTGGAAAGTACAAGTTGACCAACGACCTCACTGACGCATGCCAAAAAGAGAGCCACTGGGTGAGAGTAGGAGTTGCAGGATTCAGGCCAGCTGCAACACACAGAGATGGGGCAGTTATGCACAAATGCACAGGAGACACCTGCAAAACCTCCCGCTGCCTGGGCTTGACTAGACCAAGATATAGATACCTCAGATGTGGTGCCACCCCAGCACACCATCAGTGGGAAACTAGACAATATGTTCGCTGCAGTGGAGAAAATTGGCACCACTTGAAACCACAAGGACATCCTTGGAGGGTAAAATTGATGCAGTGACACTAGATCTGACACTACTTCATGCAGACAATAAAAAAACTTGTGGAAAAAGTTAACGCCACTGAATTAACAATGGAGGTCCTAAAGCGAAAAGCACGAGACCTTGAGTCGTCATTGTGACAGATGGTGGAACGGGTGCATATACTGGAGAACTGTATGGAGGACACAGAGGGAAGATCCCGGTGCAATAATATACGCATTGTGGGCCTCCCGGAATGCACGGAGGGATCAGATGCAGTTGCATATGTAGAAAAATGTTTGAGACAATTACTGCCTCAATACACCCTTTTCTACTTCTTTATAGTGGAATGTGCAAATAGGGTGCAGATGCACAGGCCTCCACCGGGATCCAATCCGGGCCATTTCTCTTACACTTCTTACAGTGCAGGGATAGAGACATGGTACTACACGAGGTACAAAAACTAGCCGAAGTTGTTTTAGACAACACCAAAGTCATGTTCTTTTCGGACTGCAGTACAACAGGGTCGAAATTTCCACTTTTCAGTTGAAAAGAAGTTTTACAAACTAAATATCTGTTACACTCTCTCTACACGTGGTGGCTGAGGGTGAGACTCACTTCTTCAAAACCTATGAGGACTTGTGGAACTAGCTGGAATCAAAAGGACACTCCACTGCAGCTCGTCCTAACTGCACTGGTACTTTACCCGGCGTCAAGAAGTTCTGGCACCGCGGACACAAGCACTTCCATCCAAGACAGTCATCACAGCCAACAAGTGCACCAAACCTGGAACAAGTGATACAAGGAAGGTGTCAGGCAATCCAGAAGGTAGCGGAGCAGGGGGAACTGCACCGTCAATCTGAGACTGGTAATAAATCGAACAGGTAAATCAGTGATGATGGTTCTGTTGGCACAGGACAATCTGGACCAGACTCCTCTGTATCCTCCATTACACCACAAACCAATAATGACATTACCAGACATGCTACTAATGCTGCTGTAACTCTGCCTGTTTTCTTTCTTACTAATTAACATACCTAATATGGTTCTAAGATACTGACTACAAAAAGCTACTGTGGACCCTTCTTGAGTAAGGGACCGAGGTGAATAAACAGGCCTCCACAGGTGTCTATGCCCTAGAAGTCACACACTCTGTAGATACATTTATAAGCACAAGAGCTACCCCAACATTAAGATGAATATATGGGTACCTACTAAGGCAACATTTCTTCCACATGCAACACATGGGACATTACCGTCCAAATAACACCCCACCCAATTCAGTGCACTATCTTACTGAGTTATACTGAGTTATTGTTACCTAAAAGTTTAGATGAGAAACATGTTGCATCTCTGCTTTAATAGTATTTCATGTGTTCAGTTTCCAGCTCGTATAACAGTAGCTGAAGCTACCAGCACACCAAGATTAGCGCCCTCACCCTAGAACATTCATAAATACATCAAGTGATGTTGTCCTTGTGTAGGTAATGATGTGTTCCACATTGGTTTGAATAATACTCACTTTTAGTTATGGCACATTTTAATATACTTACCTGTAATGTGAGAATTATGCATCTGCAGTCACGTAGATACTCCAAATACTCTTACCTGAAGAGATGAGCCACACATTGCACTACTCCAAGAAAAACACTTTATTCACACAGAAGCCATTAAGCTCCAAAGACACTGGAGGGGTCAGGTATTTGCTACAAACCACTCCACTTATGCTAGGAGGTACTGGTATGGGTTAGACTCGGGACTCTGTTCAGGGCTGAGGTCATTTAAACGGTTATGGAGGGGCACCACACACTGGTGAAAGGCCGACATGATGGCCACTGAATTCTACTCAACTTTATTTATGCCCTGAATACAGAGCAGCCAGCCTTTTTACACCCATTCTCTAATGCCCTCTCCCGCTGGAGCGATGTGCCATGGCTAATTAGGGGAGATTTTAAAAGTGTTTCAAAAACTGCCTTGGATCGTTCCTTCCCCCCACTTCCCACATGACAGCTGCCTCTAACGCCCATTCTCTGACTGATTGGCTTCACCAATGGCAAATGGTAGATCTCTAGAGAACCCAAAAACCCATGGCTAGGCTGTATTCTTTTCACTCAGTGCCACACAACCTACATATCTGGATAAATAGATTTGTTGAGACACCAGAGCTCCTTCTGTCCATCATGGACATGGACTATGTGGGGCGCACACATTTGGACCATAATCCCCACATGCTACAACTACAGTGGAATGAAGCACCTTCACCTATCCCTACATGGCATTTGCAACCTCCACTACTAGAAGACTCCCCGATTAGGTCTTCCCTTGGGTTGATGATTGTTGAACATTTCACGCTTAACAATAATACAGCATCTTCAAAACTGATAGAGTGGGATGCTTTAAGACAACACTGCAGGGTCCCTGTCTGGGAGTGAAGGGCAATATGAGGCACGCAGTAAACAGAGACCTCTCTTTTGGAGAACAAACTCCTAGGGCTGGAGACACATGGTGTGAATGATCTTACCAAGACACCAGACAGCAAGATGCGAGCATAGTGCATTACTAGAAAGGTCTTTATTCTGCAGCGCATTCAGCACGCATGCATATGTCAGCTGACAAGACTGGACTACTACTAGCTTGGCTCATCAGGCAGGATCACCCACATCTCCCTATAATTGAGTCATGTGCAGAGACAGGCCTCATCGGCTATACACAATGCGTTATTCAAAATGCACTGACCAGACACTACACACAGATATACCAATCTCAACTGGGTACTGAACGGGAGTCATAATACTCTTTCTTTGCTGACCTCCAAACGCCCTGTATCACAATGGAACAATGTTCAGCACAAGATGGCACCATTATGTTACTCAAAGTCACTGAGGCGATTAGGGCATTGGCTACTGGTAGATTCCCGGGACCAGGTGGCTTACTCACTGAATTATTCAAAGCCTTTGGTCCCACATTAGCCTCATGGATATTACTGATATATAAGGAGGCCTCTGCTATAGGTAGACTCTCATATTCCCAAAGAGAGGCAATTATTATCTCTTTGCCCAAACTGAATAAAGACCCCGTGCTTGCCAGTTCCGGTAGGCACCATACACTACTTAACACCGACTAAAAGATATTGGCAAAAATACTTGTGGAATGCCTGACACCATTGGTTCCATGCTTAGTTCATGTGGACCAAAATGGGTTCGCCCCTGCCCTCAACACCTCCCTGAATCTATGTTACTTTTCCAGTGTAATGACACATGCCAGACAAAATTGGCCTCATGTGGGCTGTGTGATTTTGGACCTTGAAAAGCCTTTCAACTCACAACATTGTCACTTTCTGGTATTGGCCATCACTGTCTGCGACTGGTGAAGTTACTATATACTGACCCCAAATGCAATTCACATGTAGTGTGGAACAAGACAATGCTGCCCACTGTTGAATATACTGTCCTCCTTTGCAATGGAACCTCTAGCATTACATATGTGCAAACAGGGAATAGCTTGGTGTATTTAAACGGGGATGGGATGCATGTGATTTTGCTTTATGCAAACAACATGCTACTATATGTAGGGGATACCCACAGCACGACTTTTATTGTACAATTCTCTATTCACCACACTGGAGGGCCACTGTGGTGACCTCACCACTGAATCACCAATATACCTCAAAGTTCAGTATTTACATGTCATGGGGCATGGCAGACACTTCATAAGGAGATTTGCTCACTCACTGCAAGTCCAGACTACCTCCCCACTTCCACAGTTGGAACAACGTTGGGAAGCAGACCTAACACTCCCTTGCACAGACCAACAATGGAAAGCCCTGTTAGAGGGCCCAAAACATGTACCTCGTAATGCCCACTTTAAATGGATCCAGCATGTACATTGTATATAGGGCGTATCTCACGCCTGCTAATATAAACAGGTTTTATCACAGGACTGAGGCGGCCTGTCCGTGATGTGAGTTGGTGAATGTCAACTTACTGCATATGGCGTGGTCTTGTCCCACACTCAGCACTTACTGGCTCACCATTACTTCCAGTTTAACAGCATGTATAGAGAATGAAAACCTACACAACTGGGAATCGTGTTTTCTGGGGCTGTATCGTAGAAGCAAGAAACGTAGGAAGGCTTTCCGTTTACTTGACTTAGGATTCATAGTGGCCAAATGGCTCATCACGCAAAGACGGAAATCATCGGAACTCCCAGGGTATGTTGCCTGGAAATGCTCAAAGCTCAACTTGGAACAGGTAGAAAGCGTGGCATTACACAGAGACACAGAGAATATATCTTGGGGCTCCATTAATATCCAACAGCCGCCTATTGGGATAGAATACTTGCAGACTTGCAAGTTGACTTCTTGCATGATTCTGATGAAAATGTAAGTAACATGGCTCTATCACTGCATACATAATGAACATTGGTATAAAATAGGATTGGCACCATATAACACATTACCAAACATGTGTTCCTTATTTTTAGAACTGCTAACCAATGGGGTGAGTTGGCTAAGTTGTTAAGACATTTCTTTCAAAATGAGGTGGCACCTGACTGTGCTAGATGGCCGAAAGGGTTGATTGTTTTAAGATGTTTTTTATACAAAGAGTGTTAACTGTCTGAATCTATCAGCTTGAACATAGGTGACAAACTGACCAAACAAATATATCCTTTGTAATTTACTGATTGATATTCTTCCAACTGTTTATATACTGATATTTCATACTATGATTATGTTACGCTGAGAATTGAAGACAATATTGCTGTACTGATTTATGTGACAGTGTCAAATATAAAAAAAATATATATATTCAAACTAAAAAATAAATGCTTTCTTGTGCAGCTGTTTCTTAATCAATGGACGTTGATCTTTTTTATGAGCCAATTATGCTAACAATGGAATGACTCTTGATGCTAGAGAAGAAAGGTAAATATTCGTCTGAATCACTTCTATCACATATGTGTCTGATGTAGGTGTCCCCTAATCCTTCTTGGCAAATTGTGGATAATCTCCTACTGGAGACACTTGGCCATACTCCACATGATCACAGATTTTTCACTTGTTTCAGAAAGCATGTTTTGCGGGACTTCTTTTCTTGATATCTTGTCTGGTGCAAGGATGTGACATAATGACCAGAGCTGCTGACTTTGTAGCTAAGGAACCAGGTTCAGTACTTGGCATTAGCTCAACATCTTGTGACTCTGGGCAAATCACACAATCTCCCTGTATTTACAAAAAATTAATGTGTCTTTGTGTAATGTATAAATTGCTCCTGTAAAGTGCTCCAACACCTTTGGTCATGTTTGTGTATGTTAGTTTTTTTTTTTAGCATTCACGTTTCTCTGCTGTTGTCTCGTGGAACAGACAAATTACAAACTGGTTATTCAAAGTTTGCTGTGAGCCTTGCCCTTCTACTCACGATCCTCTGTGTCTTTTGTTTAATAGTCTTACTGATCCAGCTGCCAACTATCTGTGACAAATCTGCCTTTCAGATATAGTTAGTGTTTTTATTAATATATTAATACATATCAAATGTTGTGTTTTATGTGGAAAAAAAGCACAATTGTGTTTTTTGTGTGCAAACCTTTCTTGGAGACTTTTCATTTGGACTTTGTAATAAGTCAACTAACCACAGCCACTACAAAGACTTCAGTTTACAAAGCACTCTTACTTCATTTAGGCCCTCATTACAACCCTGGCGGTAAATCTCGCTTACCGCTGTGCTGAAGGCCGCCAACATATCGTGGCCGCGGCGGAAATCCGCTACAGGTATTACGACCCACATCTCGGAATCCGTCACAATACAGACACCCACACAAGTCAGCCACACCAAAGGTCAGTGATAAACTGCTGATACCAAAACCTATACCGTCACGCCAACAGTAATATGCCCACACTATCAAGACCCACAAATCAACGTGGGGGTCTTTCAACTGTGATAATCCATTGGCGGTACACACAGCCGCACTCAAAATACACACACATTTAGACAGAGAACATTGCCAAGACCCCCGCCAGGAAATAACACTCTCCTGATTGTCACCCTTTTGTTCCACTTTGTCACTTTGTCGCCCTGACAACTTTGAACTGCCATTACTCTACTTCCTATGCCCCCTTGGACAATGCACCTGTGATACCAAGAAACTGGACTCTACCATGGACATTCCTCCACCATCACCCCAGCCCATTGCACAGCCCCCTCCACTTATTAGCACAGAAATAAACACCCCTGAATCATAAATCAATCTGGAGTCAGTCTGTACTTTCACAAATGTGTAATTGCAACCTCTCAGAAATATAGCAATGTCAATGTTCATGTTCACTTACCAATGTTCGACAGTTGGTGGGCATCAGTAAACATAGCAGAAGGCAGAAAGTGTGACCCAGATCTGTAAAATGGAAAGCCAAAGTGACATGTCAGGGTCCATACGCAGAGTTAAAAAGGTAGATTCAGGCAATGCCGAACAGTAGTATGATATGAGAGGAGCAGTGCCAATCTCTTACCTGTGTCTCACTGTAAGTATTGCATTATGATGTTGTTTCGGTTGTCTATATGTTCTTCTTCTGCCTCCTCTTCTTCAGTGTCCACAGGCTCCACAGCTGCCACAAGACCAACATCAGGTCCATCCTACTACAGAAAAGGCACCTGGCATCGCAAAGCCAGGCTATGCAACATACAGCATGCCACGGTGATCTGGCACACCTTCTTGGGTGAGTAGTATAGGGAGCCACCTGTCAGATGGAGGCACTGGAATCTGGCCTTCAGAAGGCCGAAGGTGCGCTCTATTATCCTCCTAGTTCGCCTCTGTGCCTCATTGTGGTGTTCCTCTGCCCTTGTCCTGGGATTCCTCATTGGGGTCAGTAGCCATGACAGGTTGGGGTAACCAGAGTCACCTGCAATTATCGAGGGACAACTGTTAGACATCCTCCAAACCTTAGGGACTCTCCCATACCCAGACACCTATGTCAACTGTGGTGGGACCTTGGTCTCACCTATTAGCCACACACAGTGCCTCTGGAGTTGCCCCATCACATAAGGGATGCTGCTATTCCTCAAAATGTGAGCGTCATGCACTGAGCCAGAATCCTTGGCATCCATATGGGAGATGTACTGGTCTGCCAAGCACACCATTTGCACATTCATAGAATGGTAGCTTTTGCGGTTTCTGTACACCTGTTCATTCCTGATGGTGGGGGTGAGGGCAAATTCCACATGTGTACTATCAATGGCACCAATGATGTTGGGGATATGTCCCAGGGCATAAAAGTCACCTTTCACTGTGGGCAAATCCTCCACCTGAGGGAAAACGATGTAGCTGCGCATGTGTTTCAGCAGGGCAGACAACACTCTGGACAACACATTAGAGAACATTGGCTGTGACATCCCTGATGCCATGGCCACTGTTGTTTGAAAGGACCCACTGGCCAGGAAATGGAGTACTGACAGGACCTGCACTAGAGGGGGGATTCCTGTGGGATGGCGGATAGCTGACATCTGGTCTGGCTCCAACTGAGCACACAGTTCATGGATTGTGGCATGATCAAGTCTGTAGGTGATAATGATGTGTCTCTCTTCCATTGTTGACAGGTCCACCAGGGGTCTGTATACCAGAGGCTGACGCCATCTCATCACCTGCCCCAGCGGAAGAGCCCTATGGAGGAGAAGGATGAGCAGAGGGTCATACACCACATAGGTTTCACAAGGGTGTTTAGAACAGTCATGATGTAATCGGTGTGTGGTGCTGTTTGTCCGTATTAATGGCCAAAAGAGCTGTGTTAGTTGCCCAGCCATGTGCACCCCTGAAATGGCGGCTGCCTAACCTGTAAGGAGAGACAAGGGAAAATGAGGTGACTGCGCTGGTGTTGTGCAGCATCGTGGTAGGCGGTCGAAGACCGCAGCGATAATCAGCATTGGTTCTCATTGGGCCCTATGGGTTCCTGGAGCCAATGACGATGTATGCCGTTGGTGACGGTACACACCGCAGCGGACATGACCGCCATTTTCTATGTGTTCACTCACTTGATACCTGACCTTCAACAGGAGAGGACCTACACTGCAAGTGCTGCTGTGACCGGAGTCTGGAAGCGACAATGGCAACTGTGTCTGGGGAAAGGGCCCCTGCCTTCACCGCGGAGGAGTTGGACAAGCTGGTGGATGGGGTCCACCCCAGTACACTCTACTCTACGGTGCTCCAGACAAACAGGTGAGTACACTGTGAGCATGATGCATGGCACATGAATGTATGGAGTGGCGTGGATGGAAGATACGGGGAGAGGGCAGAGGACAGCATGTGAGGCTGGTGAGTGTATGTTTTTGTGGGCCAGGGTGGTAGGTTTGCGGCCAATGAGTAAGAAGAACCGGACGGGGGAGTAACATCCATTCTTACTTATCTTTTCCTCTAGGTCAGCACCCACCAGAAGAAGGGGATTTGGCGTGCCATCGCCAAGGAAGTGCGGACCCTGGGGGTCTACCATAGACGGAGCACCCATTGCCGCAAAAGATGGGAGGACCTGCGCCGCTGGACCAAGAAGACAGCGGAGGCCCAGCTGGGGATGGCCTCCCAACTTGGAAGGGGTGCCTGTCGCACCATGACCCCCCTGATGTACCGGATCCTGGCTGTGGCATATCCTGAGTTGGATGGGCACTTGAGGGCATCACAGCAGCCACAAGGGGGTGAGTACTGTCTCATTCAGCTGACTCAGTGCGCTTTATGAGGTTTCTGGGTGGGGGAAGTGGGCTGTGGGTTCCCCTAGGCCAGGGCAGACACGCCAAGGTAGATCCATTGTTTGGCAGGCTCAGTGGCACTACAAACCCAAAAGTGGTGGTGGCCCTCTACACCTAGTCAGGCTCCTGTGGGTTCCAGCTGTGCATGAAATGTGTCTAGGCAGAGTCCCCCATGGGCATCTGTCTCTTCTGTCTTTCCTCCCCTTTTTGTTTTGTCACCCTGTCTTTGTGTGCATTAGCATCGTCTGGCGGAGGAGCATTGGCACCGGAGCCGGAGGGAGCTGCAACCCACATGGCCCTGGAGGGTGAATTTACAGAGTCTGAAGGCACCAGTGGGACGGAGGGCGAGGGAAGCTCCATGACGGGGATAGGAGGAGACACCAGCCACAGCGACTCCTCCTCTGAGGGGAGCTCCCTTGCAGGGGCGGGCACCTCTGTGCCCACTGCATCAACAGGTACAGCCGCCACCTCCCCTACCAGCACTGCCCTCCCAGCAGCCCCTCAGCGTGTTTCCCGTGCCTGCTCACCCAGGAGGATGGGCATCTCCTTCGCCCCAGGCACCTCAGGCCCTGCCCCAGTCAGTCCTGCTGCCCTGAGTGAGGAGGCTATTGACCTCCTGAGATCCCTCACTGTTGGGCAATCAACCCTTTTGAATGCCATCCAGGGTGTCGAGAGGCATTTGCAGCAAACAAATGAATACCTTGAGGACATTCATTCTGCCATGGCAGCCACCAACAGAGAGCATTTCAGCCTCTGGCCTCATCACTGATGGCAGCCATTGTCCATGTGTCCAGCCTCCCCCCTCCAACTTCCACTACCCAGACCCAATCCCCTGTACCTCAGCCTAGCCCAAGCACACCATCAGACCAGCATGCACATTCATCAACACACAAGAGTGGACATGACAAACATAAGCACCACACATCCCACAGGCACTCACACAAGCACCATCCCCATGCAGACACACCAATGCCCACTGCCTCCACTGTGTCCCCCTCCTCCACATCCTCCTCCCTCCCAGTCTTGTCTCCACTCACACCTGCATGCACTACATCCTCAGCCACTCTCTCCATCACCAGTACGCCCATCACTACACACCGCTCATGTGCAATCATCACCCCCACTACCATTCACGCGTCCACTGTGTCCTCTCCCAGTGTGTCTGTGAGCCCTCCTCCCAAACTACACAAACGCAGGCACACACCCACTCAACAGCCATCCACCTCACAACAGCCTTCAGCCCATGCACCTTCACCCAAACTCAGCAGATGTACACCTCCTACAACCACTACCTCTTTCTCTACCTTCCCGTCCCAGTGTGTCTAAAAAAGCTTTTCCTGGCTAACATTGACCTCTTCCCTACGCCTCCCCCAGTCTTTCCCCTAGGGCCAGGATGTCCAGATCCCAGCCCAGTACCTCAGCCACCAAATCCTCCAGAACTGTGGCACCTGCAAGTCCAGTAACATTGTGGGCGGCACCCATCAGGGCTGCCAGTGTGCCACCTAGCGAGGCCAAGGATCACCCTATTCCACCACCTGCCAAGGTGAAGAAGGGGCCCACATGCCGTAGGGAAAAGCCGCACCAACCACCCAGCAAAGCCTCCTCCAAGACAAAAGGGGACAGTGCCAAGGTCCCAGCAGTGACCTCCAAGGTGGGGAAGGGACACAAGGCTAAAGGGAAGTCAGCTCAGGGCACGGAGCCTCCGGCTGAGGGACTGGTGTCACTCTTCTGCCAAACAGAACAGCAACCTGTACGGCGGTGGACACCATCGCAACCACCGCCACCTGCACCGCCACCTGCACGTCTTCTGCCTCAGCAACAGTCCACAGCATCATCCCCAGTGGGCAGCCGTCCAAGGCTGCAGGAGACGTCCTGCTGTCTCCATCCACAGGTGCTGACACATGCACCACCGGCAGCATTTCCACCACAGACACCGCCGCAACCACCGCCACCTGCCCCGCAACGTGCACAGACAGTGCCACCACAGCCGACATGGACAACATTCCCAGTGGGCAGCCATCGGAGGCTGCAGGAGACGTCCTGGACCCTGCACAGACTACATGAGGCACCACAACCAGCACTGTTAGTACCAGCAGTTGGCAGGCAAAGTCGCAGCAGGGTGGAGTGTGTCTCTTACTCCATGGAGTATCATGCTACCTGTTTCCAGGAAATCTCATGGCACACACACCCAGGTGAGGGAATGGGAACTGCCACACCCCAGGTACAGCACTCTGGGCACCATGCCCCCTCCATAACCAGTGGAGAACAGCATCCACTACCCCAGTCCTTGGCAGGATAAAGCACTCTAGGCACTAAGCCCCCTCCAGAACCAATGGAGAACAGCATCCACTACCCCAGTCCTTGGCAGGATGAAGCACTCTGGGTACTAAGCCCCCTCCAGAACCAGTGGAGAGATACATCCACTACCACAGTCCTTGGCAGGATGAAGCACTCTGGGCACTAAGCCCCCTCCAGAACCAGTGTAGAACAGCATCCACTCACCCAGTCCTTGGTAGGATGAAGCACTCTGGGCACAAAGCCCCCTCCAGAACCAGTGGAGAAAAGCATCCACTAGAGACACTGTGACTTTGCACTCCCCAGGACCAATCAGTGGGCAACCCACCCACTTGAGAGACTTGAGAGACTGTGGCTTTTTCACTCCCCCGTAACAAGCAGTGGGCAAACCACCCACTTGAGAGACTTGCACTCTCCAGGACCATTCTGTGGGCATGGAGCCCTCTCGTGGAGCAGTGGTGTCGTCCCTTCATCCGGCTGAGGTGCCCGCCTCCCCTTCCCCCTGAGGTGCCTGTTTGTTTTCGACCTGAGCAGTGTTCGCTCCGTTTAGAGGCAGGTATCATGTGTGGGCTTCGGCCATGCATTTTGGGACCACTGGTACACGGACAATGATTGGAACACTATCCAGACTTGTGTAGTTGCTGTACATATTTGTATATAATGATCTGTTACTGACCTGTTTCCATATCTGAATTTTTGATGAATACACTCGTTACAATCATTTCCTTTTGTCCTTGCGTTCTTCCATAGGGTTACGGGGTGTATATCTAATGTTGTTGCATGTATTTGTGTGTATGGTGTTGTGGGTGTGGGTGGGGGTGGGGATGTTGCGTGTTGCGTGTGTGTGTGTCACTCTCTTTTTCCTCCCCCTCTCCCCTGTGTGCTAGGTGCAGTACTCACCATGGTCGTCGCCGCCGTCATTGCTGCTCCGGGTAGAAGAGGAGGTAAACCAACATTGGTAGCACCTGTAACTCGGGCTCCATGGCGTCCTGGTTCCTCGTAGGGTGTCGAGAGGTGAGTGGTTTCCCTTCTGTGTACTGTTTCTGCCGTGCTTTTGATGGCGTTGGTACCGTCCCGGAAAAGGTGGCGGATTGGTGCATTGTAATACAGTGGGCGGTACATTGTCTTCCGCCTGTCTGTTGGCGGTTACCGTCACAGTGTTTGTTTCTACCGCCTTGGCGGTCAGAGTGTTAAAGTGGCTGTCTGTGTTGGCAGTTTCCGCCATGGTCATGATACCATTTTTTTTTCCGCCGGCCTGTTGCCGGTATTACCGCTGCTTTAACACCGACTGCTAGGTTTGTAATGAGAGCCTTAGTATTATTTTCCATAAATGACCTGAACTCTGTGGATGGGAATGATTGTTGTTGATGCGGGGTACCAGGTTCCAGAATTGCTTGTTGTCGGGCGGTGGCGGAGGTGGAGGTGCTCGATGTCTAAAAATGTTTAGCTGGGGGGGCTGAGCCTTAAAAAACTTTGAAGACCTCATCCTTAAAATATATCTGTGTCTAAACGTCAAAGTATTACTTTCCAACTTGATTCTATATCACACTTTTTAAATAAACGCATACCTTTAAATTTTCTGAATATATACATTAAAAAATAAACATTTGGAATATGTCCCGGACTGCGATGTCTTGAAGGTGGGGCCTTATATCCTGACTTTTTGAAATGTGAAGTCTGTTATTACGTTCCTTCGCACTGTTGTTTACTTGTCTGTCTTCTCTGTTACTGACTTTATCTGTCCCTCCAGGTTGCTTTTGGGACTCAGGAAATGGATCCTGCCAGAAGCCTTCCATTAACTCAACCGCTTTCCTTACACTTCCCCTTCCTCAGCTTTTTCCGCTCTGGACAAAGGACTGTGTATCTGGAAAGAAAGCCTGCACTAAGCTGGTATTTCCCCACTCTGTATTAGACCTCAAAATAAATACTTTGAAGCAAGAGTCCAGTGTAATATTCTTGGGTTGTTTCCTTTGTGCACACTCATCCACATGAGTGGGGTAAGATCAATGTATGATATAAATTGACAGCCCTCCAGACAGTTTCTCACTTTTTCCACTGCCCATGTAGTGGCAAAGTATTCCTTCTCCAAGGCAGGTGTGTTTGCTCCCTCGGGAGAGCTTGCACTTAATAAAAACTATTGGGTCCTCTTCATTAGGATTATCCAGTTAGGACAACAACCCCTATCCCCAGGTCAGAAGTGTATGTTTGCTGTATAAATATGAATTCGAAATTTGTTGACAGTAAAACTGACTTAGAACCTATGATAACTTTCAGGGTGTTGAAAGATGGAATGGCTACATCAGAGGGGTCCTTGAAATCCTTATTATTGGTGGCCTTTTAAAGCATGTCGGTTAGTGGAGCTAATGGAGTAATATTCCCTGTATGAACTGACAGTAGTACCCAACATGACCTAGCCATGCATGTCTCTTTTATTTTGAGGGAATGGGACAGTGATAATGGCCATAACTTTCTCTTCATGTGGCTCTATGACAGACAACCCTGTACTCAAGGTATTTAACTTTTCTGTAGGCTATTCAAGTGTCACTTATGATTCTCCTGCAGTGATATGTAATAACTGGGTTCGTGCTCCTGGGTTCGTCCTCCTGTTTTCTCTCTTACATTCCCCACATTCAAAACATTGGGGCCCAGCTGAAGGGGTTGAGGGAGAAGTAGATATCACTAGGTTGGGCAGGTTCTCGAGTTGTGGAGAATAGGGTGTCTAAATCCCCCATTAGTGCTTTCGAGGGTGACTCTAATAGTTTTAGGGGGAATCAATAGTGGTTCTTGGAACCTGGGCTCTTGCATTGGTTCTGGCCATTTCTATACCCTCCTCAACTGACAAGGTAAGGTGTTGTTTTAGCCATTGTTGGGTTACTGAGGAAAGAGCCTCTAAAAATTGCTTGGTGTTACATTTTGTCCATGATGTCCTCTTAAGAAGCTTTTGGGGGTTTCAGCATCTGGTCAGTGGAGTCTTTTGACTTATAAAACAGAACCTGAGAGAAGTCCTTTTTCCTTTTAAAACCACGGTTTCAAAACATAAAAAATCATAAAGCGTCACCTGTTAAAGAATTAGGCACTTAACCCAGCTGACTCAAAAAAAAAAAACTACTTTTGTTCTTTCAGAAACTTGGGGAACAGTACGGTTCATTGGGAACTGCCTGATGCACTTCTCTCATATTGATCTTGGCCGGGGTATCTCTCCTCCCCCACCTACGCCTGCAGGTTCTCAAGTGGTCAACCCCCTAGGAGTACTGTGGTACATCTTGAGCATGGCAGGAGCCAGTGGCATTGTGAGCCCCTACATGACCCAGATTGTGCCATGGCTGAAGGTTCGCCTTCCCCTTCTCACATGTATCCTCTCGAGTATACTCCTCATCTTCTGGCATTGGGGTTTGGGTGCATGATGCTCCTTTCTTCTGCTTTGGGTTCCTGGGGATCTCCCTCTTCATCCCGACTCCCTTTTATTCCTCTTAGTGTCTGAAGTTTGTAAGCCATCCTCGACCTCGATGTCCTGGAGGTGGGGCCTTGTGGCCCGATATGAAGAAATGTGAAGTCTGCTTTTACTTTCTATTGCACTGTTGTTTACTTGTCCATCTTCTCTGTTCATGACCTTCTCTTTCTTTCCAGGTTGGAATATGGATAGCGCTAGAAGCCCTCCAATAAGTTGCCCTTCTCCGTACAAGCAAGAGAAAAATACATACAAAATTATAAATACATTTCTCTAACTATTATCACTTTTATAAAGTGGTAATAGATAGGGAACAGTAATAAAACCTAACACTTACCCATAGCTAAGGCCCTAACCCAGAGCACAGCAAGAACTGACTGAAAAATACATGGCTGCTTACGTTTTGTAAAGACAGCCATTAGCCAATCAGATACTGCCTTCTTATTGTCATGCACATCTTACAGTTACAGCTGTATACCATGGTCCAATATTTTACTGTTGGACCTGCTCATGTTTTGTTTCTCCTGTTTTTCTCTCATTGGTAATTTTTCCAGTTTTCAGTTCTTACTTGGATATTTGGTTGTCACACATGTGTTTAGTGTACCTTATCAAAATGGGGCTGACCTTTAACCGAGAGGGCCTGCCATTTTACACACAGGAGGAATTAAAGAGGGTCTGTAGAGAGAGAGGACTGCCAGAGAGTGGGGACCTTGTGAGATCTCTAAATTTCTTTGAAAGGTTTGGGACATATACCCAGGGGAGGAATGTTCTTAGGGGTTACTCAGATGGCCCTGGTTGTAGTGATGGTTCCCAATGGGAGGGCTTCCAGACCTCATCTCTAGTGAGCGATGAAGAGACTGACCAGGAGGATGACCAGGTGGGGACGCCAGTTTACAAGGAAGGCCCCAGTGATAGTCCCTTACTGGGTCCAGTGTAAGGAGCAGTGTCACCTCATTCCTTGTCGCCTTACGAGCTTAGAGATAGGCGGGAAGAGAGTAACCTGAAGTTGCAGCTAGCGTGACTGGCTGTGGAGGAGAGAAGGGCTAAGGTGGAGAAGACCTTAGTTTAGGAGAGGATGGCAGAGGCAGAGAGGGCCTTCGCCAGAGAGATACTTGCTGCTGAGCACAGTCTGAAGGGTCTGGACTCAGCAGTGCTGCAGATGGAGTCCAGTGGTGGCAGCAATGTTGAGTGCAGGGGCAGAGATGATCCCCACAGATCTGGTACCTAGGTTCCAGGAGTGGGGAGACATATGTCAGTGGTTGAAGTACTATAAGGTGGCCCTGGTAGAGCGCAGGATCCCTGAGGAGGATTGGGGGACTGGCTGAGAGAGCTGGATGCTCTACTGGCTGGGCCAGCGGAAATGTCACCACAACATTTAAGCTGGCTCGTAATGGAGCCAGTGGCAATGTTGAGGTGCATCGGGTGCAGCAGCACCAGTCGCGCATTCCACTGCCCGTAATCCGGGCAGTGGAATGCGCAATGGGGCTGTGCATGGGGGCCCCTGCAGTGCCCATGCCCCCTGAGTCTCCCATACCACTAGCCTTTCCATGGCAGTGTTTACTGCCATGGAAAGGCTGGTGGAAGGGGACTCGTGGCGGACAACAACCGCCAGGACCACCAGGCTGCAGGCTGGCGGCAGCCTGGCGGCATCGGCGGTATTAACGTCGCATCTGCGCCACGGTCATAATGTGGCAGTAAGTACTGCCAGACTGTTGGCCCTGTTGGTGGTACTACCACCACATTATTGCCTCCCGCCGGGGTCGTAATGACCACCACAATCCATGCACACTCTGTATGCAGGCGCACTCAACATCAAACAGGACACCAGTTCAGGGTTCTGTGTTTAACATAACAGTGGAACATTATACAAGAGAGAGGTCTTTATGCTACACTGTGAATGACACAATTTACACGATCTGGCCACATCAAGGATTCACAAAATACAATATACTGCCATCACCACTTCATGTGTTAAATCTAGGACAAAGGACAGTAGTCAACTATCCACTGCTAGACCATGCTTGCTGAGCTGAGCGCCCCCACCCAGGTTATAGGACAGGTCCTGGAACTTGCATTGTCAGGCACAGGTATATGCCTCTGCCTCATGTTTAGATTAGCATTCCACCAAGGCCAAAATAAAAGTCAAGATAGCAGATAGATTTGCAGTTGGGCATTCAGGGCCGGGATGCAAGTTAGATAACTAGGGGCAGCTGCTGACAGGAAGGGCTGGTGGGGTAGCACGCGTAGTTGGCGGGCAAATAATAAAAATATAAAAAGGAGCACATACCACCCATGCCACGCTACCTCACCTCCACCGCTCCCGCTACCTTGGTGCTTCTGCCTTCCTCCCCGCCCCACCCAATCCAGATGCTTCTTCATGCTGTTACACAGCATGAAAGAAGCACCAGGATTGGCCTGAGCGGGCTGAAATGCAGCTCAGGGAGAGAGTGGGAGCCTGCACTTGGTCTCCACCTGGCTGTGAAAAGCAGCCTACCTAAGCAGAAAAATAAAATGATAATAAAAATGCTTATATTATCATTTAATTTTTATGCTACCCTGATTCCTCCTTTCAGCAGGGGGGCGACGCTCCTCCGCCATAGCGGAGGGGCCGCCCCAGTAGATAACTGTGGAGGAGACATTTCGATCCCTATAGGTGTTTTTTAAAGAGTATAGAAAACGTTTAGAACTTCAAGTGACTTGTTAGGGTGACTTTACCAAAACATTTAAATCTACATATAGCCTTAATAATAACGTTCATAACCCTGTATTTTGTCAATTAAGCCATAGACGCCAGACCCTGTCTCATTATCCCCAACCTACTGTGATGTAAGGAAGAAGCATTTTTTACTTACCTACCAGAGGCCCCGGGCCTTATAATACATCTCCAGTGTTAGTGCAGTTAAAACCCCACCAGCATTCACAATAATAGAAAAATACAATTGCAAGTCAATATTCATTTTAGAATTGGTGTATAACCAGGTGTAGATGTCCACCACCCTCATGTTTTCAGTAAAATTAGTATATTATAGTATATGTATATTCATGTTGAAAAGTGGCTTGGCGCTCACCATTATTTGCCATTGGTTATTTGCATTGTCAAACACTGAACCACCCTATATGCTCCTTACATTTACTGTGTAAGTGAGTATGTTACTTATGGTTATTTGCGTTATCTTTCATATTTATGTTTTATAAGTTGTTGGCACTAACACTTACGTTAAATTCTGATATTTAATTTTGCCTGTCCCCTTCATTGTACTGGAATCATTATGTTCTTCCCTTCAGTGAAAGGGCCTATCTTACACAGTATTTGTTGTGTATATATTTTTGACTGAACTTTTAATTTTCTTTCTGTGTCCTTTATTGCTGTTTTTCACATATATGTACATTGGTTTTTCTAAATCATGTGTTTACGTGTTACACTATGACCTTTGTATACCATTTATTTGTATTTCATATAAAAATGTCTTGTGCTGTGCTTTCTTTGTTAATTGTATTAAGTTTTATTTAAAAGAATTGGCGTTACAAGTGTATATTGTAAACAAATGTGTATACTGTATGGTTTCCAAGCGCATTTTTTTCAGAACATGGAAAATGTAATTTCCTTTCCAGTCATCTTAGCTTTTCATAACATTTTGTTCTTTGTAAGAACAGTATACAACTATTGAATATTATTAATTCAGCTTTAAACAAATGACAGGGCTTAATGCCCTATAAGTATGTATCTTTTTTTCAATTAATTACTTAATGTGAACAGAATGCGCTGATGTAAATGGCCCTGCCCTAGGGCACTGAAGTGCATTTCATTAGTTTTGAGGCTATATTGTAAAAGTTTTCGTTTTGAAGAAATATAATCTGTTTGGGTAAATAGTCACATTTGCTGTATCTAGAACTTAAAAGAAGTGAAAAACACTATCCCAGAAACTGGGAGAAGTGCTTTTTGAAGCATCATGTACATTTTGCTGGGGTGGTGTAAAGTGTAATAATATAGAACACTTCAGAGGCAAAGCCTTCACATAAAAGAATGTAGACAGTTGCATGAAGCACGTATACTAGAACAGTGGTTCTGAACCTGTGGTCCAGTGACCCCCTGGGGATCCACAAGGCCTACTTAGCTGTTCCACAATGCTTAGAAAATTAAATACCATTAACTGATTAATAACGTATATACATAAAGAAGCAGATTGTAAAATTTAAAAGCTTAAACGTTCTGTAAATGTGAAGGAATTTGAAACTGGAGGCAAAATTTTAGGTTGGTATCCTCCGATTGTTGTGGAAACAGTGTAAGAACCTGAAACAGACTATATTATGGACAATGAGTAACCGCAATTGAATTTAGAAAAGCTCTAACCTTCCCATCAAAATTACATTTTGATTTTTTAAATTGGCTTGTGAATTAAAAAATATATCATTTGTGCATTTGTTTGATAAATGTTTGTTTTTGTATTTTCTGTGTATTGCTTTCTGGTTCGAATTATCAAAAATGCTGATGGCTGGTGCCTGGCTTCCAGTAATGACACAGTGGGAGTTCAGTAATGTTTAAGTGGGGGTGCACAGAAAACAAAAGGTTAAGAATCACTGTACTAGAACATGATGCAACACTGACTATAAATGGGCAGTTAGGAGCAATAGGTGCCAGAAACGTTTCTACAAGAGATAGAAAAGTACAGAAAGTAAAGATAAGAAATGATTGAAAGAGGAGAAACAGCAAAGCTATGCTACAACCAACCATTTGTCCCTCATCAACCCTATATTAGGTACCCACATATATGTGTGTGTTTCAAATAAGGTAAACTAATGAAATGTGCTAAACACGTTAAGAGCAGCTGTGAGAAACTGGGTTGTTGGTTGAATGGAGGGGGGGGGTGATCCCTGTTAAAGCAATAGCAAAATTCCTGTTAGGGTAAACCACAAAAGTCACTAAATTAACCTGTACATAACCCTTTGGTAGCTTGGCATTAAAGCTGACTTGCTTAACTTAGAGGCAAAGTGTAAAGTATTTCTGCAGCACACAAACAGCCATAAAGTGAAAACACAACATAAGAAAAATCCCACAACAATTTAGAAACTTAGAGTACATTTTAATAAATTTCTGACACCAAATGGCAAAAAAACAATCAGTAGAAACGGAGTTATGAGTTTTTAAAGTTTAAAGTGAAATCTAGTGCCTAAATATCAAAGCACCAACTGCGGACATCTAGATGCACAAGACCAGGACACAGTAAGAAAAATATGGCTGATTGTGATAGAGCTCAGTACTGAAACAAGAAGTGACTTAGGTCGAGTTGGCACTTACCTTCGGATGTAAAATACATTTTTAAGAAAAACTTCTGAGAAGATAGAGTTCAGCGGGCAAGGCTGGAGGTGGTGTCCAAGGAGAGGCGTATTCGTCAGGAAGCCCCTGAATAAATTTGTGGCAAAGATTTCTACTTGTGGACTTAATCTTTGGAAGTGAAAACTCTTCAGCGGGATGAAGCTGGAGGCTGTAGCTGATAAGAGTTCCAGGAGGCTGGCTACCCCTTTGCCGTGGGACCACTGAACAGGATTTACTGCTTTGGAGAAGAATGTAGTGGGACCTATCCGGAAGTCAGGCCAACTGGTTATACATCTTAGGTGGATAGATGACCTGGTTGGTCCTGGACTTTCCTCGGTTCTCAGAGCAGTTTCTTGCAAACAATTTTCCAAGTCCTACATTTTGGATTTTAGCTAGCTGGGCACTTTTAACACCACAAACAAGGATCCAGGACTGGAGGGGTGCCACTTGGGGGTGTTCAGTAATTACTTAGGCTAAGTCCAGGTGTGGGATCAAAATGGTGGGAGCTTTTTATGTCCCTGATTCTCTGATTGTGGTGGTCATTATGAATATGGCGGTTTGGCCCGCCATGCCGGCGTTGGCGGGTGAAACCGCCAGCTGGCATGGCGGGCCAAACCGCCACATAATGAACCCGGTGAGGGCTGCCATCAGCAGCCCTCACTCACCGCCAGACTTCCTCTGTCGGGCAGCCAGGCGGCAGGCGAAATCATTATCCAACAGGGCAGCGGTGCTACCCCTCGGATAATGTTTCCTCAGCCTCCAGCCTTTCCCTCACAGGTTTCCCCACCAGGGAAAGACTGGTGGAAGGGGTGCACCGGGGCACCCCTGGGGGTCCCATTGCGCAGATCACTGCCCGATTTTCGGGCAGTGATCTGCGCGACAGGTGCAGCTGCACCCGCTGCACAGGGGTGTTGGCGGAGGTGTCCCGGCCAGGCCTTCCTGTGGGCCGGCGGCCAGAAACAATGTTTCCGCCCGCTGGCCTACAGGAAGTTTCTTTATGCGGCCGACGGAGATCCGGGGACGCAGGCGGTCAGTGTTTTGACCGCCAGCATGAACCGCCATGGTCATAATGACCGCCTAGATGGCCAGCAAACTAGCCATTGGAGTCACTTTGGTAGTCCCAGTTTAAAGCGATTAAGCAGGGCTAAAGCAACAGGGCAGGCCTCTAAGAGTTCAAGACAGGCTCCGGGCAGCAAAGCAGTCCTTTCATGTGGAGCAAAGGAGTCTTGTGGAGTACATGGCAGGCCACAGAAGCAAGATGTCCACTGAGAGTCCTTCCGCAGGCCCAAAAAGTGAACTGAAGAGTGAGTCATTTTATTGCTGTTTGTATGTTGCATAAATATTTTTTAGTTTGCCTCTAAGTTAAGCCTGTCTGCTTTGTGTCAAGCTAACAGAAAGTTAAGCACATGATAATGTAGTTCTTTTGTGTTTCACCCTAATAAGGATTGTGTTTATTATGTTAGTGGGCTTCCACCCCTCTCAACTAATGACCAGATTTCTCAAAGAATTATAATAGTGACCACATCAGCCTATGTTACATTGGTAGTCACACTATTCAAGATTACTAGCCATGATCCCCTCAGTGCAGCAGGCAGGGTAGCCAGCAGTACTGTAAAAAACGCTTTGAAATGTCTTTACATAGGTAATACATAATAGCTGTAGCTTGGATGGCTTTGGCACCAAGCTTGTACTATTACTAACCTTTAAATATATTTAGGAAATCCAACCATTTTTCTCCTAACATCAGCTTCTGAGTTCTGAAAATAAACTTATGTTCATCTTGTACACACCATTTTCAAACAAAACATTTATAATTTAGTGTGGTGAGCTAAATGTAGGAGACTTTTTTGCAGGTAGCCAAAGAGCTACTAGAAGCTCACAAGATACTCGTTGGATAAGCCTGATCTACAGAAATAAAATCCAATGTAAATTTAAAGTTGAATTTTTTCTAACTATGACATAAAAAGTACTTTGGAAAAGTTACCCTTTGCCTGCCTAAAGCCTCTAAAGGCCTTTCTGTAAGTATTCAACCTTCACCTGGCAGCTTGATGGTTCCCCTGTGGTGATGTGTGAACTGCTCCCAGGAAAAGGCCAATTGGCCTTAGGTGTGGGTAAGAGTTGTCCTCTCCTTGACAGGATGGACTGGGGGCTGTGTCTGGACCTCTGGAGCACTTCAAAGGGACCTCCCCTGTCATAGGCAGATGTAGTCCACATCTGGGCTTGCCTCCCCTTTTGTCCTTCTGGTGAGCCAGGCACCACCATCAGTGGGAGGGAGAGGTGTCACAGAACTGGTTTCAAGCAACTACTGGGAGGAGGCTGTGAACATCCTCTTTGACATTAAAGTGGCATGCCCTGCTTAAATGTCACATCCTTCTTGACTAGTCTGCCTGAGTTTTTAATATATCTTTTGTGGCTCACTTAAAAGGAGGGGCATTTAATGTCAACACCCTTTAAGTGTATCCATAGTCTGGATGCTGAAAGCTCAGCTCTTATTTTACCATACTTCTGTCTCTAATTTTGTTGGGGGGACAGATATTGCCTAAAACTGGATTTTAGCATTACATGTGGGAGAAAACCATGATTACGATGGTACACTCCCATGGAGGACTGGACCTGCTCTTTCTTTCTTGTACACAGGGCAGAGAAGTGGACTAAAAGGGTCATAGGACTGACCAGTTAAAGCTACATGGACACAACAAGCTTCAAGAGGCTTTTTCCTGCAACTGCTCAGCTGACCATTGGCAACTGGACATCAACTGGACCCTGTTGTGGCCTCTTCCTGCCACTCTGTGAGTTTCTTATTGCTTCTGCCAAGGTCCTGGGGGCTTTAGAGGTGTACTCCGGTGGTGGATTGTGACTTATAGGACTAAAGTCATAAGGTAAAGTCTTGACCAGGACAAACCTAGTTAGTGTATCCAACATGCTCTCCATTGTGGACAACATCCAATTCTACCTAGGTCCTGTTATAACAAAACCATTGACTGTCATTGGCACTTTGTGCTCCTTTGCGGAATTTCTTCTCAAAACTTTACATATTCATATCTCTGGTTACTCTTATTGGATTTTTGTCATTTTTGTGTCATTTTGTTTATTATATTTAACTCTGTTTTATAGTTTTGCATTTCGACTTTGTTACTGTTTTAGCAGGTTTTAGCTGTTTTTGGCAGCAATATGATTATTACTTGAGGCGAGCACTTGCCCCCCGTTCGTACAGTGAACAAGTGTGAAATGTCTTCACTCCCAACCATCCAAAATTAATTTCTATTTTGGTAGATTCTTGTTTACCTACCCTCACTATTCTAACATTCTCTCACAAAATCAGTGCTTGTACTGTAGATGGTATCTTCTTGATCCTGCTACCTAACCTTGGAGTTAAGAGAAGTAAATTTACTTTTCCCCATATGTACATATCTTGATTATATACTGGTAATCGACATTCTGCAGTCGATATTCTTGTAGGTCGATAAGAAAAACTCAGCAGAAACTAAATTAAATGCGTGCAACACCTTGCTAAAGGACCACTACCATGTGCAAATAACAAACTGATGAATTCGAATGTTTAGGTTTAATAAGGAAGAAGGGCTACAGTACTTAATATCATTGGAAGTAAAAGTGTAACACATCAAGCTCAAGTCACTGGCATGAAATAAACAGACGAACATGTAGAAGTAGAAGGGAATTGGTGAAATTCAGGATCGGAGAGATATTTTCATCGATGAAAGGGGGAGGGAAGGCCAGCATTGTGAGCTGGGGGTAAACCATTCTCCATACTTCTTATTATTGCATGGTGGTTATGCAATACAAATGACCATTTTTATCTCCTTCTCTTTAACCCCAAGCTGGCCCATATTCCCACTCTTGGAAAAGGAGTAAGGAAAATTTGGGCAAGTAGCCAGACAAGAGTTGGTACATGACAAACAGAAAGTTGATTTTCTCTAGAGTAAAAGGTTAAGGATTCGAAAAAGGATGTGAACTAATGGAAATTGTAGGTTAACTGTTAGCTAATGGCCATTTAGGTTTTTAGTCACCGTATCCACTGCAGTGCATGGATTGTTAAGACAGGCACCAATGCACAACCGTGGAGGCAAACTTGTGTTTATAAAATTGTTTCCACAATCCTGTGGGTGCTGCATCTACAATGAATTCGCACCTAAATGTAACTTTTCACGTAACTGTGTTTTAGCTCCTAAATCTTATTTTTATCTAAAAGTGTTCACGACCCCAAATGATGTTGCTCCAATGTGCCTTTGCACCCTAATCTGTGGGTGCACTGAATAGGATGTTTTTCTAATTGTAATACTACAACACTGCTTTACACCAGTGACGACTTTGCACCTCAACTTTATTGCCGCATGAACATCATTTTGCATCAGTGATTTGTGCTCCTAAACATTTTCCTTACTCATGATGATTTTGCACCAAGGGTAATTTTACACTTCGACGTGCTGTTTGTTGCAGCAACTGCAATATCATACTGATGCATACATTTTAAACCTAATGTGATATCTGTCTATTACATTTTCTCGCAAAAGTGATTGTACAGAAATGTGTTTGTGCATATAAAATTAATTTTTGCTCATAAATGCGTTTTGGCACCTAAATATGGCTCTCTACTCCTTCAAACATTGCACCAAGAATGATTATGCACTTGGAAGTGATTTTTCACCTGAAAGTGACATCCTGCTAGCACATTTCCTCATTTTAACTGAGCAATATTGGAACTAATGTGATGCTAGCCTCCTTCTGACTTTTTATTCAGGGTGACTTTACACCTACCTGTGTGTGTACACATAAGAGTATTTTGCATCTAAAATGCACTTACACTCCTCTCGAAACTGCAGAAAAATATTTTGCACCTCAATGGTATTTGCACAAAAAGTGTTTCAATACTCCTGCTGATGTTGAATCTGATGCCATAGTAGGAGGAATTTAGTGGTATTCTAATCTATGTAAAGATAACATAACATAAAGAAACTGAATTTGCACTTTCAAGTGATTTTGCATCCAAAATTATTTTTCACCGAACTGGAATTGATCACCTACGTGTAAACTGAGCTCCTAAAGTTGTTTCTGCCTGTCAGTGCTGCTTTTTTATTCCGTGTATATGTGGGACTAGTACCAAGCAGCAGTGCAAGCTTGAGGAATACAATATGTGTCACAGTCAAAGGAGGCACATAAAGAGTGAGGTTGCACAAATTCATGGCACAACTTTCTACACACATTATTGCATGCCATTGTGTACATTTGGTAGCACATTTATGACAGGTCTATCAGCTTTGCCTGTGCTTGGTATGTTAGTCAAACCCATTCATTAATTTAAAAAAAGGTGCTGTTTAAATATAGCAGTCTGTAGGGATGTATCTAACTCGAGTAAACAGATATCATGATTAACTGTCTCAATGGCCCTCGGTTTATCGAGCTCAGTAAGCTGAAAGTGTGATTTAGTCCACTTATATTCAGTTCAGGGTCCCGAATGATGTTTCTAATAAATAAATTCGCCAAATTAGGTATTTTACTGTACAAATGTCGGGCACCCATCCAAAAGATGAATGGCCGAGAAATGTTTTTTTCCTTCCTAAACTGTGATAAAGGGGGTCCAAAAAACAGACTCCAGAGGAACGTATTTTTTGCCTAGAAGTCTATTTTTAGCATCCATATCTCCACCACTAAAGGAAGGCATAAAACAAACTGTTTTTAACAGGTAACTACCAGGGGAGATTACCTTTGAATTGGTTCTGCAAATGTAAACTATGCCAAATATGAATTCCAACTGTGTAATCTTCTTGGGAAATGACTGTTCAGTACTCAAACATGCAATCACGATTTTAGAGAAATGACTGGTTTCATTAAACAGGTCTGTCCCAGCCTCACCACGCCCTTTCCAGAGCAGAGGAGGACTTTCCATTCTTGTCGAAACGTGCTGCATGTTTTGATTGGTGCTCCGTAATCACCTTATATTGTAACTTCCAATTAAAGCCTCGCGGGTGATGGGCATTCGGTGGCCTGATCCACTGGAACTCCCCCTTGTCAGGTGCCGGTGAATGATCCTCCTCGCGCTCTTCAGACTTCTCCAATTTCGGCGGCACAGCTATCATTCAGCTGCAGTGAGGAGGAAACAGATGAGAATTTGTTGTAGTAAAGGAATGTTGCTAGGGGCTTTTCTGCAGAAAGCCAAATGCTGTCTTTGTGCGCCGGCATTGGCATGTTCCTAAAAACAGAACCTGGCTTCTCAGTTACTATAGAGAAAAGACGCAGAGCTGTGAATGTGTAGGACATGGCTTGTCCAGCATACGATAATATAATTGTTGAAGCAAACATTTATGTTTTTTTATTTTGTCTCAGAGGGCCACTTAAAGTCCCTGAGGTTTCCCTTTTGTCTTCCACTCTTGACCCCCAGAAGTTTAATCTTTTAGGACTTTAGCTGTTTTTCTCACAGGATGTTCTCGTTTAGAGTTTCATTTTGAGGTCAGATCACGTAAAAGGCAGATTATGCACTTGTTCGGAGCGGCAAATTTGCACTGGAAACGGATGCTTGAATCAAAGAATGCTGAAAGAATAACCGCACAATGATTGCACTGTCTGACCAGTGAGAATCGCCTTGCTTGTAGTGATCTTATCGGTTCCAGACTGTTTCAGAATTGCCCCGCATATGTACAACAGTGACCGGCATCAGCACAGAATTGCTCAGTTCCAGTGCAAAATCGTTTAGCACTAATTCCTGAAGAAAACCCAAGTACGTGGTCTGCGTGTCATACATGAATACTTTCACTCAGCAGTACTGCATGAACGCGACTATAACCTTCAAACTTGCCGTTCCCGGCGCCCAAACAAAACAAACATAGACGGTCTTTACAACATTGCCGGTAAAAGCCGCATACCACCGTGCAGAAGACCGCCAACACACCGCCGCAGCCGCGGAATTCCGCAACATCTATTATGACCCACATTTCGGAATTCGACAAAATTCAGACACCCACACAAGTCCGCCACACCAAAGGTCAGTGATAAACTGGCGAAAACAAAACCTCCACGTCAAGCCAACAGAAATACGCCCACACTATCACAACACATGAATCCACGCGGCGGTCTTTCAACAGCGGTATTCCATTGGCGGTACACACCGCCACGCTCAAAATACACCCACTCTTACAAAACACTACCACATTGGACAATTGAAAATACACACACCTGATACACATACACATACCACTCCCACAAAACCCAATACAATATAAAACACCCACCCTCATCACCCACAAACCCCTACGACCACAATTACCGAGAGAAGGCCAGAGAGAGAGCACCAGCAAGAACAACAGCATCCACAGGCACACAACACCATCACCCACACAACTTCCACGCACCTCACACAACACATCACTACAAATCACCACACATATCACCACACACTCCACCCCACACATCACCTACACCACCCCATGGCACGGCAAAGACACCCCAGGTTCTCGGAGGAGGAGCTCAGGGTCATGGTGGAGGAAATCGTCTGGGTAGAGCCACAGCTATTTGGATCACAGGTGCAGCACACCTCCACTGCAAGGAAGATGGAGCTATGGCGAAGAATAGTGGACAGGGTCAACACAGTGGGATAGCACCCAAGAAATCGGGAGGACATCAGGAAGCGGTGGAACGACCTAAGGGGGAAGGTGCGTTCCGTGGTCTCAAGACACCACCTGGCGGTTCAGCGTACTGGCAGCGGACCCCCACCTCCTCCCCCACAACTAACAACATGGGAGGAGCAGGTCTTGGAGCTTCTGCATCCTGAGGGCCTCGCAGGAGTAGGTGGAGGAATGGACTCTGGTAAGTCAAATATTAACTATTACAACCTCCACCCTACCTGCATGCTATCACATACCCCCACCCTCACCCTCACCCCCAGCACCCCAACTCCTCACATATGTCCCAATATCTCAAACCACCCATCCCAACACCAAGCCCTGCATGCAACAACAAAGCATGGACACCCATCACTAAAGCATACCCACTGCACATACCCATCCAACCCCCTAAACCATCCTGACACAAGGTCTCACACAGGAATGCAAGCACTGGGGTACACGGTCACCCACCCATTGCACACCATGACACACACAGATGTAATAACCATCCTTTTATACCCCTGCAGGACCCCTACCCAACGTCACCGGACAGGAGGGTCCACACATGTCCACACCACCAACAGAAGGGGCCCACAGTGATGACAGCACCTCTGTCCAACTGGATCTAGATGACCAGCCCGGCCCATCGGGGACCTCGAGACAGTCGGTTCCCATCACCCAGTCACAGGCCAATACAGACCTTCCACCCTCTGGAAACACCAGTACAGCACCCACCCAGCGGGCCCATACCTCCGTCCCCAGGACACGTCAATCAGCTGTGTGTCCACCACTACAGGGAACCCAGGATAACCCACCACCCCAACAACAACAGGGACCTGGGGGCAGTGGTAGTGGGCACATGGTCCAGGGGACGGAGGCCCAGGAACACAGGGGAACTGGGAGGGCTGCTGTGCGACAGGGGGCGGACATGCCAAGGGAACCCACTCTCCACGAGGCCCTCTCCTCCATCATGGCAGCCTACCACCACTCCCAGGAGACGATGGCAATGGTACTGGCCAAGTTTCAGGAGACCCAGCGCCTGCAGGAGGAACAGTATATGGGCTTCAGGGAGGAACTCAGAACCATCAGCTCCACCCTGGGCACCATCATAGGGGTGCTGAAGGAACTTGTGAACACCAGGAGGGACACTGTGGCACTTCAAGGGGCCCCTGACACTAGCATGAACGATGAACTTCCCACCACCTCCGCCGGCGCTAGTGGACAGGAGGCACCGCCACAGGACCACCACACCAGCACCCCACCCCCTGCAGAGGGAGAACCACCCCACAAATGGTCCCTGAGATCCAGGACAAAGACAGAGCACAATGCCAAGACCCCCGCCAAGAAATTAGACCACCCTGATTGTCATCCTACTGTCCTACTTTGTCACCCTGTCCATACTGAAAGTGCCCCAGCTCCACTTCCTATGCCCATATGGGCAATTGCCCTGTTAAACTAATAGACTGGACTCTGCCATGGACATTCCTCCGCCATCACCCCTCACCATTTCACTAAACCCTCCAATATTGAGCACTTAAATAAACACACTTAAAGCACAAAACAATCTGGAGTCAGTCTGTGATTTCGAAATAATGTATTAGCAATTACAGTGACAAAATGCTCTTTCAAGTTTAATGTCAACATACCTTTGTCACACAGCTCTAGTCCATGAGGAATCTCTAGCAGATGTCACACAGTGGGACCCACATCTGTGAAATCGTAAGGGAAAGTGACAACTCAGTGACCATACACTGGGTGAAAACGACACACAGTAGAGAGGTTGTAGTGTTAAAGTACATGTAGTAGGCAGCTCTGTATTCTTACCTGTGTCTCACTGGAAATATTGCTGGATCACTGAGTCCCTGTTGTACATGTCTTCTTCCCCTGCTTCCTCATCCTCACTGTCTACAGGCTCCACAGCTGCAACAACACCGCCATCTGGACCATCCTCCAGCAGAAAAGGCACCTGTCGTCGCAAAGCCAAGTTATGAAGCATACAGCAGGCCACGATGATCTGGCACACCTTCTTTGGTGAGTAGAATAGGGATCCACCTGTCATATGGAGGCATCTGAACCTGGCCTTCAGGAGGCCGAAGGTCCGCTCGATCACCCTCCTAGTTCGCCCATGGGCCTCTTTGTAGCATTCCTCTGCCCTTGTCCTGGGATTCCTCACTGGAGTCAGTAGCCATGACAGGTTGGGGTAACCAGAGTCACCTGCAAATGGTGAGGCACAACTGTTAGACACGCACTAACCTGGAGGGATATCCCCAGACCCAGACAATCGTTCCCACCGACTTGCTTCCAGGTGCTCACCTAATAGCCACACACAGTGCCTCTGGAGTTGACCCATCACATAAGGGATGCTGCTATTCCGCAGGATGTAGGCGTCATGCACTGAGCCAGGGAACATGGCATTCACATGGGAGATGTACTGTCTGCCAAACATACCATCTGTACATTCATAGAATGATAACTCTTCCGGTTTCTGTACACCTGTTCACTCCTGTGGGGGGGGTACCAAAGCCACATGTGTCCCATCAATGGCACCTATGATTTTGGGGATGTGTCCCAGGGCATAAAAATCACCTTTCACTGTAGGCACATCCTCCACCTGAGGGAAAACAACAATGTAGCTCCGCATGTGTTTCAGAAGGGCAGACAACACTCTGGACAATAAGTTTGAAAACATAGGCTGGGACATCCCTGATGCCATGGCCACTGTTGTCTGAAAGGAACCACTTGCTAGGAAATGGAGCACTGACAGGCACCTGCACTTGAGGGGGGATTCCTGTGGAATGGCGGATTGCTGACATCAGGTCTGGCTCCAACTGGGTACACAGTTCCTGGATTGTGGAACGGTCAAGCCTGTAGGTGATAATCAAATGTCGCTCCTCCATTGTCGACAGGTCCACCATCGTTCGGTACACTGGAGGATGCCGCCATCTCCTCACATGTCCCAGCGGACGGTGCCTATGAAGGGCAACAGCGATCACAGAGTCAAACAACTCAGAGGTACGTACCCACAGTTTACACAGAACACCTATCATACACAAAAGGTGGCCTGCATGTGTGTTGAGTCGAGGCCTAGGTATGAGTGATGCAGTTGGAAATGAAGCCATGTGGGCCCCTGAAATGGTGGCTGCCTGACCTGTAAAGTGGGACAATGGGATGTGAGGTAACTGCGCTGGCGTTGTACACCGTCGCGGTAGGCGGTCGAAGACCACGGCGCAATGCTGCATTGGTTAATATTGGACCCTATGGGTCCCAGGAGCCAATGACGATGTAAGCCGGCGGTGACAGTACGCACCGCCGCGGACGTGACCGCCATTTTCTATCTCTTCAATCACTCGATACCTGATCTTCGACAGGAGAGGACCTACACTGCAAGTGCTGCTGTGACCTCAGTCTGGAAGAGACAATGGCTCGAGTGTCTGGGGAAAGGGCCCCTGCCTTCACATCGGAGGAGTTGGAGAAACTCGTGGAGGGGGTCCTGCCCCAGTACACGCTACTCTACGGTCCTCCAGACAAACCGGTAAGTACACTGGGAGCATGCTCTGTGGGCTGTGCCTGTGTGGAGAGGGCTGGATGTAAGAAGGAAGGGGGGAGAGTGCTGCATGCATGAAAGACAGTGAATGCATGTGCCACATGGCAAGGGTAGGGATGGGGGCCAATCACTTCGACGGTGCAGTTGGTAATAACTTCTCTTTTTCCCCTGTACATTTCATGTAGGTCAGCGCCCACCAGAAGAAAGATATTTGGCGTGCCATCGCCAAGGACGTCCGGACCCTGGGGGTCTACCACAGACGGAGCGTCCCACTGTCGGAAAAGATGGGAGGACATTCGGCGCTGGAGCAAGAAGACGGTGGAGGCTCAGCTGGGGATGGCCTCCCAAGGTGTGAGGGGGGCCCGTCGCACCATGACCCCCCTGATGTTCAGGATCCTGGCAGTGGCCTACCCGGAGTTGCATGGGCGCCTGAGGGCATTACAGCAGACACAAGGGGGTGAGTACACTCTCATTCTGCTGACTTTGCGCGCAGTGGAGGTGTCTGGTTGGGGGAGGAGGGCTGTGGGTTTCCCTAGGCCAGGGCGAGTTCTGTAGGCAAGGCCCCTCCGTATGTCAGGCCATGTGGCACCTCAGCCCACCTCTGTAGAGTGCCAAGTACAGGTAGTCATGCCCTTGTGTCATCTATGTGTGCAGAGGTCGTCCATAGCCTTGTAGGCCATTTCCCATAAATTGAACAGTGGAGCCCAAGAGCGCGGCGTAGTGCAGGGGGCTTCTGTGTCTGTCGTGTCCGCCAACGGTAGCGGTAATGCATGCACTCAACATGTCTTTCTTCTGTCGTTCCCCCCCTTTTGTGGTCTTCCTGTTCTTGTGTGCATTAGCATCATCAGGCGGAGGAGCAGTGGCAACGGAGCACGAGGGAGCTGCATTCCACATTGCCCTGGAGGGCGACACTACGGAGTCTGAATTCACCAGTGGGACGGAGGGCGAGGGGAGCTCCACGGCGGGGACAGGAGCTGACACCAGCGACACGGACTCTTCCTCTGATGGGAGCTCCCTTGTGGTGGTGGCAACATCTGTGTCCCCTGCATCTGCAGGTATAGCCACCACCCCCCCTACCAGCACCGCCCTCCCAGCAGCCCCTCAGCCTTTGCCCCGTGCCCGCTCACCCAGGAGTGTGGGCATCACCTTCGCCCCAGGCACCTCAGGCCCTGCCCCAGTCACCTCTGCTGCCCTCAGTGAGGAGGCTATTGACCTCCTCAGGTCCCTCACTGTTGGGCAGTCTACCATTTTGAATGCCATCCAGGGTGTAGAGAGGCAGTTGCAACAAACCAATGCATTCCTGGAGGGCATTCATTGTGGTCAGGCGGCCCTTCACTGAGCTTTTCAGACTCAGCACTGATGGCAGTCATTGTCCCCGTCTCTAGCCTCCCCCGTTCCCCCTCCAACTTCCTCATTCCCGACCCAATCCCCTGTACCTCAGCCTATCCCAAGCACACCTACAGACCAACATGCACACACGTCAACACACAAGGGAAACTCAGGCAAACATAAGCACCACACATCCCACAGGCACTCACGCAAGCATCACACACATACAGACACACCAACATCCACTGCCTCCACTGTGTCCCCCTCCTCCTCGTCTCCCTCCTCCCTCCCAGTCTTGTCTACACTCACACCTGCATGCACTACCTCTACAGCCACTACGTCCCTCTTCAGCACACCCACCACCACACCCCGCTCACGTGCATTCACCACCCCCACTACCATTCACACATCCTCTGTGTCCTCTCCCAGTGTGTCTGTGACGCCCCCTCCCAAGATACACAAATGCAGGCACACACCCACCCAACAGCCATCCACCTCACGACAGCCTCCAGCGCATGCACCTTCACCCAAAGTCACCAAACGTACACCTCCTACAACCACCACCTCTTCCTCCACTCCCAAACCCCCTCCAGCTACCCGTCCCAGTGTGTCCCAAAAACTTTTCCTGTCCACCCTTGACCTCTTTCCCACACCTCCCCCACCCCGTCCGTCTCCTAGGTCACAAACTAGCACCTCAGCCACAACATCTCCGGGACCAGTGGTGCCTGTAGTCACCGGTATGTGGAGTGCACCGGCCACCAGGGCAGCCAGTGTGGCACGGAGTCACAGCACAGACAGTCCCCCACCTGTGAAGCATCAGAAGTTGGCCAGTGCCCGGCGGGAGAGGGTGAAGACTCCAGCCACCAAAGCCGCTCCCTGGGGTCCCATTGGGAGTGTGGAGTCACCTGTGATACCTTCCAAGGTGGGTGAGGGCCACAAGAAACCTGACAAGTGTGGGAAGAGCTGCACGGCGGAGAAGACCGCTATCATCCAAGCTGCCCAGGAGGCCACCACCAGCACCAGCCCAGATGCCAATGAGGCCACCGCCAGTACCATCCCAGCTGCCCAGGAGGCCACAGCCAGCACCAGCCCAGCTGCCCAGGAGGCCACCGCCAGCACCGGCCCAGCTGCCCAGCTGCCCAGGAGGCCACTGCCAGCACCGGCCCAGCTGCCCAGGAGGCCACCGCCAGCACAAGCCCAGCTGCCCAGGAGGCCACCGCCAGCACTAGCCCAGCTGCCCAGGAGGCCACCGCCAGCACCAGCCCAGCTGCCCAGGAGGCCACCGCCAGCACCGGCCCAGCTGCCCAGGAGGCCACCGCCAGCACAAGCCCAGCTGCCCAGGAGGCCACCGCCAGCACAAGCACAGCTGCCCAGGAGGCCACCACTAGCACAAGCCCAGCTGCCCAGGAGGCCACCGCCAGCACAAGCCCAGCTGGGCCATGAAGGACCGCCAGAAAAAGGCCCGTTGGGCCATGAAGGACCGCCAGCAAAAGGCCCGTTGAGCCATGAAGGACCGCCAGCAAAAGCCCCGTTGAGCCATGAAGGACCGCCAGCGCCAGCCCCGCTGGGCCATGAAAGACCGCCAGCGCCAGCACCGCTGGGCCATGAAGGACCGCCAGCAGCTGAGACCCTGCAATGGAGACCGCCATCTGAAGCACCGCTGGACAGGGCACCGCCACCGCCATCTGAAGCACTGCTGATCAGTTCACTGCCATCTGAAGCACCGCTGAACAGGGCACTGCCATCTGAAGCACCGCTGAACAGGGCACCGCCATCTCAAGCACCACTGAACAGGGCACCGCCATCTGAAGCACCGCTAGCCCATGAGCGGCAGGGGCACTGATGCAACTGAGTCCATCACGGGGTGAATGATGCACTCTGGGCACCATGCAGCCTCCAGAACCAGTGGAGACTGACATCCACTACCTCTGTCCTTAACAGGATAAAGCACTCTGGGCATCATGACCCCTCCAGAGCCAGTGGAGACTGACACCCACTACCTCTGTCCTTAGCAGGATGAAGCACTCTGGGCACCATGCCCCCTCCAGAACCAATGGAGACTGACATCCACTACCTCTGTCCTTAACAGAACCAGTGGAGACTGACATCCACTACCTCTGTCCTTAGCAGGATGAAGCACTCTGGGCCAGCACCGGCCCAGCTGCCCAGGAGGCCACCGCCAGCACACGCCCAGCTGCCCAGGAGGCCACCGCCAGCACTAGCCCAGCTGCCCAGGAGGCCACCGCCAGCACCAGCCCAGCTGCCCAGGAGGCCACCGCCAGCACCGGCCCAGCTGCCCAGGAGGCCACCGCCAGCACAAGCCCAGCTGCCCAGGAGGCCACCGCCAGCACAAGCACAGCTGCCCAGGAGGCCACCACTAGCACAAGCCCAGCTGCCCAGGAGGCCACCGCCAGCACAAGCCCAGCTGGGCCATGAAGGACCGCCAGAAAAAGGCCCGTTGGGCCATGAAGGACCGCCAGCAAAAGGCCAGTTGAGCCATGAAGGACCGCCAGCAAAAGCCCCGTTGAGCCATGAAGGACCGCCAGCGCCAGCCCCGCTGGGCCATGAAAGACCGCCAGCACCAGCACCGCTGGGCCATGAAGGACCGCCAGCAGCTGAGACCCTGCAATGGAGACCGCCATCTGAAGCACCGCTGGACAGGGCACCGCCACCGCCATCTGAAGCACTGCTGATCAGTTCACTGCCATCTGAAGCACCGCTGAACAGGGCACTGCCATCTGAAGCACCGCTGAACAGGGCACCGCCATCTCAAGCACCACTGAACAGGGCACCGCCATCTGAAGCACCGCTAGCCCATGAGCGGCAGGGGCACTGATGCAACTGAGTCCATCATGGGGTGAATGATGCACTCTGGGCACCATGCAGCCTCCAGAACCAGTGGAGACTGACATCCACTACCTCTGTCCTTAACAGGATAAAGCACTCTGGGCATCATGCCCCCTCCAGAGCCAGTGGAGACTGACACCCACTACCTCTGTCCTTAGCAGGATGAAGCACTCTGGGCACCATGCCCCCTCCAGAACCAATGGAGACTGACATCCACTACCTCCGTCCTTAACAGAACCAGTGGAGACTGACATCCACTACCTCTGTCCTTAGCAGGATGAAGCACTCTGGGCACCGTGCCCCCTCCAGAACCAGTGGAGACTGACATCCACTACCTCTGTCCTTAACAGGATGAAGCACTCTGGGCACCGTGCCCCCTCCAGAACCATTGGAGACTGACATCCACTACCTCTGTCCTTAACAGGATGAAGCACTCTAGGCACTGTGCCCCCTCCAGAACCAGTGGAGACTGACATCCACTACCTCTGTCCTTAGCAGGATGAAGCACTCTGGGCACCATGCCCCCTCCAGAACCAGTGGAGACTGTCATCCAATTGTGAAACTGTGGCTTTGCACTCCCCAGAATTGAACAGTGGGCAACCCACCCACTGTAGAGACTTGAGAGACTGTGGCTTTGCACTCCCCAGGATGGAACAGTGGGCAACCCACCCACTGTAGAGACTTGTGAGACTGTGGCTTTGCACTCCCCAGGATGGAACAGTGGGCAACCCACCCACTGTAGAGACTTGTGAGACTGTGGCTTTGCACTCCCCAGGATATGGCAGTGGGCAACCCACCCACCTGTGAGACTTGAGAGACTGTGGCTTTGCACTCCCCAGGATTGAACAGTGGGCAGACCACCCACTTGTGAGACTTGAGAGACTGTGGCTTTGCACTCCCCAGGATTGAACAGTGGGCAGACCACCCACTGTAGAGACTTGAGAGACTGTGGCTTTGCACTCCCCAGGATGGAACAGTGGGCATGTGGCCCCCTCGTGGATTTGGTGTCGTGCACTCAAGCGGCTGAGGTGCCCCCCCTTTCCCTCCCCCTGAAGTGCCTGTTTAGTTGCTGTCTGATGCCCCTGCAGTGTTCTCTCTGTCATGGTCGGGGATCTTGTGTGGGCCTCGCCCATACCGTGTGGTCCCAGTGTTCCATGGACTATATATATATATATATTTCTGCTGACTTGTTTTTAATATATTACAATGGTTACATTAATTTTCTATTGTCTTTGCATTCTTCCGGGGGGTTTGAGGGGTGTAACTGTGATGTATTGATATACATTTGTGTGTGTTGTAGTGGGTGAGGGTGGGGGTGTTGTGTGTGTGTGTCCCTGTTTTTTGCCTCCCCCCTCCCCTGTGTCGTAGGTGCAGTACTCACCATGGTCTTCGCCGCCGGCGTTCGTGCTCCTGGTAGAGGAGCAGGAAGACTATCGCAGGGAGAATTTGGAGTTCCGGGTCCATGGTGTCCTCGTTCCTCGTGGGGTGTGTAGAGGTGAGGGTTTTCCCTTCGAAATTCCTGTTTCCGTCGTGTTTTTATCTGTGGTGAATCCGCCCCGGAAAAGGTGGCGGATTGGTAGGTTGTGACACTGTGGGTGGTACATTGTCTCCCGCCTGTCTGTTGGTGGTGACCGCCGCGCTGTTTGTTTGTACCGCCGTGGCGGTCAGAGTATTAAAGTGGCTGTCTTTGTTGGCGGTTTCCGCCATGGTCGTAATTCCATTTTTTTTCCGCTGCTTTAACACCGTCCGCCAGGGTTCTAATGACCACCATAATCTTTAAACACTGTCAGAGAGAGGCAGACTTCATGGCAGAAACAAGCATTTGCAATACAATAGGTCTCGCATTTGCTTGAGTTAGAGCTACTGTCGTTGTAAATTAATAACTGGACTTTTCTTGCCACATAATTTGGTCAACCCTGCCTCCGAATTTGGTCTTTTCCTGCCACATAAATCCAGTGGACCTGCATATAACTAAAGCACTTCCATTTACCTTCTTCCTCTATCTGCAGCAGAAAATGAAAACAATGCCATTTTGCATCCTAATTTAAATCTGCCATGTTTATTCATATAGAACACCACTTTCACCACCCCACCATCATAGGTGCTACATGGCTAACACAATCCCCCCCAAAAGAAGACACAAAACACCCACTGAAGAGTATTAAGAGAAATATACTAAGAGTCACCCAAACATATCAAACATATCAGAGTGTAATAAGGATGTTAAATTGGCCTGAATCAGGGTCTTAATTACAATAAGGTCAGATTAATAAAATATATATTATTGTCATATAAACCCAATAAAATTCTTTTTTCAGAAATAAACCGTTGGCATTAGACTGCAATTATAAATTAAGTGCTGCAAGTTAAAGGGGTTACAATTGAGTGTACATATATTAAAAATGCCTGGGATGGCTTTAGAATAATGGTGCCTCAGTATTCACTTTGAACTGCAACAGATTTGTGTTGGAAAGGAAAGCTTTAGGCAACTGCTCGTGATTATTTACAAGTTAAGCTCTGAGTGAGCTAAATGCGTTAAAAGTGATTGTACATATATAAAAAATGCCTGAGATGGCTTTAGAATAATGGTGCTTTAGTATCCAAATTGAACTGCAATAGACGCACATTGCAAAGAAAAGCTTTAGCTACCAGTTTGGGAATATTTACAAATTAAGCATTGCTCGTGAGCTAAAGGAGTCAAAAGTGGCTGTACAGATATAAAAAATGGCTGAGATGGCTTTAGAATCATGCAGCCTCCCTATTCACATTGAACTGCAACAGCTGCACATTGGAAAGGAAAGCTTTAGGCACAGCCACTTGATTATTTACAAATTAGGCACTGCTTTAAAGGGGTTAAAAGTGGTTGTACATATATTAAAAATGTCCGCGATGGCTTTAGAATAACTCTGCCTCAGTATTCATATTGAACTGCAGCAGCTGCGGTTACAAAGGAAAGCTTTAGGCACCGGCACATGATTGTTTACAAATTAAGCACTGCGAGCCAATGGGGTTAAAAGTGGCTGTACATACATTAAAAATGGCTGAGATGGCTTTAGAATCATAATGCCTCACTATTCACTTTGGACTGCAACAGCCATGCATTGGAAAGCAAAGCTTAAAGCACTGCCACTTGATTATTTACAAATTAAGCACAGCGCTAAAGGGGTTAGATGGCACATTAAGTTAAGTGCACTTTACTAGGGACTTATAAGTAAATTAAATAAGCCAATTGGGCATGATCCAATGTCATCATGTTTAAGGGAGAGAGCATATGCACTTTAGCACTGGTTAACAATGGTAAAGTGCGCAGAGTCCTAAACCCAGCAAAAACAGTGTCCAACAAGTGGAGGCAGGCAGGCAAAAATTTAGGGGTGACTACCCTAAGGCTGTCAGATCCAAGAGTGGCTGTCTTCACTGCCGGGCAGTAAGACCACCACCATGGCCCTGGCGGTCTTTGGACTGCCACGGTCATAATGAGGGCCTACATGTCTGTGCAAAATTACTGGACATTTCAATGGAAAATGTGCTATCAGTAAATGACAGCGCGCTGCCACCTGATGCTTTAGTCAGATTTAACAAATCGCCTACCTCATGTCAATTAAAGCTAGGTGGATTATGAAACTTTGTGTTTCTAAAAAGGGGGCTGTGGTTCTAAAAAGTTTGGGAAGCACTGTTGTAGATTATATGACTTGCCTCTCTGGGCTCCTCGTGGAGTTGAAGACTGAAGACTGTTCTGGGTCTAGGTAACTAGCACTCATATTGGGAAGAATGTGTCATGATTGGACCACATGTATTAATCAAAATATGCCTGACCAGCAGTACACCATCTGCCTAACACACTATGACCACCACTGTACTCTGAGGTGGAATGTAGAGCCTGGTAATTTTCTTGCACCCAAGTGTGCTTTGTATTTTGATTTCTTGGTTTGTGTTATTTCTATTTTGGGATCTGAAGGGGGGATTGTATTCCACTTTTTGTTAGGGACTGTGGTGTTGGTGGGAAAGTGGAGGTTGCAGTTGAGGCTGTTGAAAGAGGGTGAGCCACACTTTCTATGGAATACACAATGTTTGCGAGTGACCTCCAAAATGTAAATTGATTCAGAATATTAGCTGCCAATAACGTATCAAAACCTATCAACCTTATGCTTAGAATGATGACCTGGAACATCAGAGGCTTAAATGTTAACAGAAAGGTGTACAATGATAAATTTGGGCAGCTTTCTAATTTTCAAATTAACTGTAGCACCACCATCCGCTATTTCCCTTAAAGAAGAAAACAGACCTGGTTCAATATTCAGGTGTAAGGGTACATAGAGATCCTGCGATTAGCATCAATAGCAATGAAAGATGGCAGAATTGGCACTATCAAAATGGTGGTGGTATCTTGTCTGACCGATCTATTCTTAAATAAATCTATGGACTTAACCTGTGCATTCTTTCTGAACTTATAACATGGCAATCCAGAAAGAAATGACCTACTCTGAAACTCCAAATGGAGCAGGGTGGCCTGGGTCCTGATGTAGAACTTTATTATTATATTACTCTGGCTCAGTTTACGCAGTGCTAGATTCATAGTCCTCCCTGACTTAGGTATTTGTGGCTCAAGAAAGATGTCTCCTTACCTGTATCTGTTAAGGTAAGGATTGTTCAGCTTCCAGCTGACAATTTAGCAGTATTGATTGACCCTATTAGGATGACTACAGTAGCATGGCGCTGGCTTTTAAAACATTGCTATGGTTCCTTTCTTTACTCCCCGGTGATGCACATTGATTGATGTGCTTGGCTTGCAGTCTGTTTAAAGAAGGATACATGTAGTCAATTTGCTAGATTACAGATTCTCACATTGGGTAATAGGTTCCAAAATGCTAAAATTATGCCCCTAGATCAGATTCGTACTCAAATATGGCCCTTTCAGTGCTTGACATATTCCTAAACTACAGAATCCACACTCGTGTCTATGTGTTGATGGAGGACTTCACAGCTGAACCTGAACCTTTTCTAACTCATTAGATACAAAGGCCCAGATTTACAACAAAGTGGCGCAGCACAGTGCTGCCCCAAAAATAGCACCTCTGCACTGCGGCACTTTTGAAACGCATGGTTATGCCGCATTTACAGGAATATGGCGCAGCCCTACGCTTCAACCCTGTGCCGGTGCTCAATTAAGCTGCCTGTGCCAATGCAGGCATCCTTGCACCATAATGCAAGGGTGTCTGCATTGAGGGGATAGATTATTTATGTGGAGGAAGGTGTGCCTTCCTGCACATAAACAATCTACAATTGTGATTTGGCACTTCTATGTGTGCTGCAAAAGAGATTAGCAATCTACAAACTTTTAATTAAATTCTTTTGGACCTTCTTTAATTTTCAAAATAAACTTTAAAATGAGTCATCTGAAAAGTTTGAGGATGGAATCCTGTTAAGCCAAAGAAAGGAGACAAGATGGTGTAAGTATGAATTGCGTCATTATAGGCAAATCCTGCTGCAGATAGGAGAGATTTCCATTTGACTTGGGCAGAAGACAAATATCATCTTAAGGACTCTTCAAGGGTTCTGTTGAACCTTTCAGGTTGACTATTAGGTTGAGGGTGGAAGCCAGACATTTGAGGTTTTTGGATGTCAAGTTTATGACACAGATATGTCCAAAAACTTGAAACATTGAGCCTCACTATCAGAAATGATTTTAAAGGGGAATCTGTAAAGTAAAAATATGTCAGAATAGAAAATCCCAACTGTTTCTGATGCAATTGCTAATTTTGGGAGAGCAGAAAACAGAGACATATTAGTATATGAATTCACAGTACCCATAGTTTTGCTACAATTCTCAGATAAAGGCAAATCTATAAAGGCTGTAGAGATAATTTTCCTCAGGTTGGAGGGAATTTTAGGTGTCAATAGTAACCCTGCTTTTCTTAGTGTTTCAGTGTTATTTTGTGCACAGACTTCTCAGGAGCTGACGCATCTTCTGACATTGTGGTGAAGCAAAGGTTACCAGAACTTCCTTCTTATTAGATCTTTAGTTATGTTATGCAAATTTGTAGAATGTGCTATCACCTGAAAAGGCATTCTGACACCGCGTGATTCTTCTGCCTCTATGTCCTGAGATCAAGGGGTCATGGAACAGTTGAAGTACTATTATTGTGAATGCATTGAAGGAATAAAGTGCGATTTTAATCAAAATCAGACCATTAGGAGCCTTTAACTGAAAACAAAGGATGTTTTTATAGGTTGTAGTGAATAATTTGTTTGGTTTCTTGATTAATTAGGTCAAGAGGTGTAGAGGTAGTTATGTAAACAAAGGCTTGAGGAACAATGTTTTTTTTTAACAGTCCTTGAATTCTCTGATTCAGGTTGCCGCCTACATACGGAAGCAGAGATTACATTTTTAGAGCCAGTAACGTAGGTAAGGAAAATATTGAATAGTTGAAAAAAGGATACCCAGCAGGCTTGCTTGCTATTTTTTCATTCAGGTTGTTGGAGCTAGAGGTTCTTTCTCTAAAATATAGTTGTTGTTTTCTGCTGGAGAAATGTTGGAAACAAACGCACTTCTCCATATTGGCCGAGTTGAATCAAGACTGCTTCCATAGCTAGATCTGAGGCATCAGTCATGAGAGTGAAGGGCTCAGGGGCATCAGGTTGATGTAGTGTAGAATCTTGACTAAACTTCTTTCAAGTCTTTTAAATGCTAGGGTACCAGTATTACTCCACTGAAAGGCCTTGTTTGTTTTGAGTAGGTTGGTTCTTGGAAAAATTTGTGAGAAATTCTTGATGAATTTCTGATAGTAATGGCCTAAAGAACTCTGTGTTTCTTTTACCAAAGCATGAGAAGACCAATCCAAAATGGCTTGAACCCCTCTAGTGGCCATGGCTATTCGTTCAGAGGGAATAATATAGGCCAAATAATTCCTCAGAATCTTTTCCAAACAGACACTTTTCTGGTTTGGCCAGTAATTTATTTTCCTTTAGACACTGAAGTACTTGCATGACATGAAATGGATGACCTGCAGGATTTTTAGAGAAAATACGGACGTCATCTAAGTAGATGACCATCAACAGGAAAATCAAATCTGAGAAGATACTGTTAATAAAAAGCAGGAAAACATTAGGGGATTTATACAGGCAGAACAGCATCACCCTATATTCAAAGTGCAAATTATTCTGACTGCTGTTGTGCAATCACCACCTGATTGCATCTGGACCAAGAGATTGGCCCCTCTCAGATCAAAGTTGGCGAAGTCATTAGCCCAGTGTACATCCTCCAGAATACCAGAAATGAGGGTCAAAGGACAACATTCTTTGATAGTCACTAGATCCAAGCCCTTGTAGTCTATGCAAAACAGATATTTGGAAGTCCTTATTTGAGTACCAAAAATAGAGTTGCCCTGGTGGAAGATTTAGATGGAGTAATCAGGCTGTTCTCTTTTGCATCAAGGTATTCTTGTAGAGCTTGTCATTCCAATGGAGCTAATGAATAGATGCATCCATAAGGAACTATAGCCTCAGGAAGGATCTCAATTGCTCATTATATAGATATAAGATAACTCCTTCATAGTCAACTCTTGGAGCACATCTAGGTATTCATGATGGACGTCAGGGATTTCAGATAATTGTGAAATTGACTGGGAGGATTTATCATGAAGAACTGACGTTTCAGTAGAAGAAATGTGATCTGCTGTACACATGAAAGACACAAGACTCTGAGCCCAGGAATAAGGTCTTTGCAGTCCAGTTTATATAAGGATTATATTTTGCTAGCCAATTGTTTTCTAAAATAACAAGATAACAAGGGGTTAAAATTAAATCAAAGGTGAGTTTCTCATAATGGGCAGCAATCCAGAGAGGTAGGAGTTGAGATTCCTTAATGACTACGTGTTAGAAATTGGTTTGTTGGTTGAATGGGAGGTGAACCCTATTAAAGTAACAGTCACAATCCCTGTCAGAGTGAACCACAAAAGTCTCTAAATTAACCTGTGCTTAACCCATGGTGGCCTGGAACAAAAAGCAGTCAGGCTTAACTGCTACGTGTAAAGTATTTATGCAGCACATAAACAGCAATAAAAAGGAGACAAAACACAAGAAAAATCCCACTCCAATTTAGAAAAATAGAGTATATTTTAATCAATCAATCAATCAGTAATTTATTAAGCGTGCTACTCAACCGGTACGGTCTCAGGGTGCTGGGGGGGTGCTACTGCTCGAAAGAGCCAGGTCTTGAGGCGTTTCGTGAAGGTCAGGAGGTCTTGGGTCAGACGTAGGTTGACGGGGAGGGAGTTCCAGGTTTTGGCGGCAAGGTGGGAGAAAGATCTGCCGGCTGTGGTGCGGTGGACGTGGGGGACGGTGACAAGGGCGAGGTTGGTAAGCAGAGCTGATGTGTCGGGGTGTGGAAGTTGAGACTCTCGTTGAAGTAGGCAGGTCCGGCATCGTGGAGAGCTTTTTGAGCGTAGGTTCGGAGTTTGAAGATGATGCTTTTGTTGACGGGGAGCCAGTGGAGGTCTCTGAGGTGGGCTGAGATGTGTTCGTGGCGATGGAGGTTGATGATGAGTCGTGCAGAGGAGTTCTGGATGCGCTGAAGTTTTCTTTGAAGCTTGGCCGCTGTTCCCGCGTAGAGAGCATTACCGTAGTCCAGTTTGCTGCTGATGAGGGCGTGGGTAACCATTCTTCTGGTTTCAATGGGGATCCATCTGAAGGTCTTGCGAAGCATGCAAAGGGTGTTAAAACATGAGGATGAGATGGTGTTGACTTGCTGGGTCATAGTGAGCGATGAGTCCAGTATGAAGCCAAGGTTGTGTGCGTGGGTGGTGGGCGTCGGGGCGGCTCATAGAGTGGCAGGCCACCATGAGTCATCCCATGCTGATTTGTTGGAGCTGAAGATGATGATCTCGGTCTTCTCCGAGTTCAGTTTGAAGTGGCTTGCCTCCATCCAGTTGACGATGGCGTGAAGTCTGGGGTGGAGGTTGATTTTCACGGTTGCGGGGTCCTTCATGAGAGAGAGGATCAGCTGAGTATCGTCCGTGTAGGAGATGATGGTGAGGCCGTGGGATCGTGGTGGGGCTGAGTCAGGATCCCTGGGGGACTCCGCAGATGGTCTTGGTGGCTTTTGACAGGAACAGGGGAGGCAGACTCTTTGGGTTCTGCCAGAGAGGAAGGATGTGAGCCAGTCCAGAGCTTTGTGGTGGACTCCAGCGTTGTGGAGGCGTGTGCGAAGTGCATGGTAACAGACGGTGTTGAAGACTGCGGAGAGGTTGAGGAGGATGATGGCAGCGGTTTCCCCTTTGTCGAGCCTGCTCCTGATGTCGTCGGTGGCTACGATAAGGGCAGTCTTAGTGCTGTGCTTCTTGCGGAAGCCGGACTGTGAGATGTTGAGTAGACTGTTGTCCTCTAGGAAGCGAGATAGTTGGCTGTTGACTATCTTCTCGATGACCTTTGCAGGAGAGGGGAGTAGGGAGATCGGGCAGAAGTTTTTGAGGACTTCAGGGTTGGCGTTGGGCTTTTTGAGCAGGGCGTTGACTTTGGCGTGTTTCCAGCTCTCCGTGAAGATGGAGGTCTTGAATGAGCTGTTGATGATGGTCCGGAGCTGGGGAGCGATGATTTGGCTGGCTTTATTGAAGACGTGGTGAGGGCAGGGGTCGGGGGGTGAACCGGAGTGGATGGTGGTCATGGTCTTGGAGGTTTCCTTGTCATTGGTGTGGGTCCAGGCACTCAGGATGTTGGTGTGGATGGGTGCATTGGGGTCGGTGCTGGCAGTGGTGGTAGTGGGGGACGGTGGTGCGAAGCTGGCATGGATGTCTGCGATCTTGCAGTGAAAAAAGGTGGCGAGGGAGTCGCAGAGGTCTTGCGAGTGTGGGGGGTCGGCAGAGCGGGACTTGGGGTTGGTGAGTTCCTTGCTGATGCTGAAGAGCTCCTTGCTGTTGTGTGTGTTGTTGTCAATTCGTTCTTTGTAGAAAGATCTTTTGGTGGTCCGGATAAGCTGGCGATGTTTGCGGATGGCGGATTTGAGGGCGGCGTGGTTGCTGTCTGTTTGTTCTTGGCACCAGATCTTCTCGGCTTCCCGGCACTCCCACTTGGAGGCCTGAAGGTCTGCAGTGAACCAGGGAGCTTTCTTGCTGGTGTGGGTGTTGTTGGTTTTATTAAGTGGAGCGAGGAAGTTGGTGCATTAGTTGAGCCATTGCTTGAAGTTGAGGGCCGCGGTGTTGGGGTCGCTGGTGTTGGGTAGTGGGGCGTGGGCAAGGGTGGAGATCAGTTGGTCCTTGGAGATCTTGTTCCACTTGCGGTGAGGGGTCCGATGCTGTTGGTGATGGGCAGTGGGTTTTTGGAAGGAGAAATGGACACAGCGGTGGTCGGTCCAGTGGAGTTTGGTGGTGTGGTGTGGGTGAAGGTGAAATGGATGCTGGTGGAGAAGATGGCATAGAGTGTGTGGCCGGCTGAGTGGGTGGGCGTTGTAACGAGTTGCTTGAGGCCGAGGTTGGCGAGGTTGTCCTGTAGGGCTGTGAAGTTGCTGTCGCTGGTGTTTTCCAGGTGAAAATTCAGGTCGTCGAGGAGCATGTAGTCCGTGGAGGCGAGGGCGTGGGTGCTGATTGTGTCGACGATGGTGTCACAGAATTGTGGGCGGGGGCTGGGGGGTCTGTAGATGAGGGTTCCTCTGAGGGTGGTGTTGACGTAAATCTGGAAGTGCAGGTGTTCAGCGGCATCTACAGTGTCATGGGTGTCGGTTAGGATCCCGCTGGAGCTCCTGTGGACTATGGCGATTCTCCCACCTGGTTTGTTGGTGCGGTCTCTTCGGGTGATTTTGTAGCCCTCAGGGGATGGCCATGGCGATTTCTGATGAGGGGTTCATCCAGGTTTCGGTGAGGAAGGCAATGTCTGGGGAGGTAGATGTGAGCAGGTCCCAGAGTTCGACAGCATGCTTGTGGAAGGAGCGGGTGTTGGGGAGGATGCAGCTGAGGTGGTTGTGGTGGGTGGTGTTGTTGTGGTGCTTGGTGGCTTGAACGCAGGTGAAGTTGCACATCCGTCATGAGAAGGGTCCATGTGTGTGCCTAGGGGAGGTCTGGGCGCAGGCGGTGGGGAGGCCGGGGGTGAGCGTGTGGAGTTCTTCTGCAGTGTAGCAGTGTCTGGCACTGTGGGGGGTGCAAGGAGCAGGGGGCTGGTGCTGGGTGTGGCCCAGGCGCGGACAGGCTCAGAAGGGCTTGCCTCTGGTGCAACTCTGGCATGCCAGAGGCGCGCCCGCTGCGCGTGGCCGCACAGCAACCACCATTAAGAAGGGGAGGTGGGAGGGAGGAGCAGCTGGGAGGCGGGAGGTGGGGAGTGGTGGGCAAATGGGGGCGTAAGGAGCTGCAGGGGAAGCAGAGGCAGGAACGGGGGTATCGGGATGAGCCGAAAATCAGCAAAAAATGGGCAAAAAAAAGACGAGAAAGGCAAAAAAGACAAGGAAAGTCACAAAACAGAGCCAAAGAGCAGAAAAGGCACAGAAAGCAGAGTCAGAGAACGGAAAGGCACAACAAGAGGAAAAACGGCACAGATAACGCACAGATAATTACAGGACAGACACACAATACTTACGGCAACCACTAGACACCTGGGGATGAGGCGCAGGCTGGTGCCTGTGGGTGGTGGAGGGCCTCAAACTCGCAGCAGCAGCAAGGGCGGGGTCGGGGGCACGGGGCAGACAGGTGGAGCTGGGCAGCGTGTTGAGTGAAACCTGGCCTTAAAACAGGTCAGGGGTCACTCTCTGCACCACGCAGCGGGCGCCATTAAGAAGGGGAGGTGGGAGGAAGGAGCAGCTGGGAGGCGGGAGGCGAGGATCAGTGGGCAAGTGGGGATTTGAGGGGGGCGGAGCCGCAGGGGAAGCAGCAGCGGGAACGGGGGGAGAGGCACGAGCTGAAAATCGGTAAAAAATGGGCAAAAAAAGACGAGGAAGGCAAAAAAGACAAGGAAAATCACAAAACAGAGCCAAAGAGCAGAAAAGGCACAGAAAGCAGAGTCAGAGAACGGAAAGGCACAAAAAGAGGAAAAACAGCACAACTAACGCACAGACAATTACAGGACAGACACACTACTTATGGCAACCACTAGACACCAGGGATGAGGCGCAGGCGGGTGCCTGCGGGTGGTGGAGGGCCTCGAACTCGCAGCAGTAGCGAGGGTGGGGTCAGGGGCACGGAGGCAGACAGGTGGAGCTGCACAGCTTGTTGAGTGAAACCTGGCCTTAAAACAGCAATTATAGAGAGTACAAAACACAAGAAAAATCCCACTCCAATTTAGAAAATAGAGTATATTTTAATAAACTATTTGACACCAAAACGACAAAAATGTAATTAGTAGAACTGGAGTTATGCATTTTTGTGTAAAGTGAAATTTAGAGTCTAAAGGAACAATGCACCAACTGCAGATATGTAGTAACAGGAGACTGGGGCAAAGTTGAAACATATGGCTGACTGCCATGGAGAGCAGTTTGGGTACAAGAAGTGCATTTGGCCCAGTCAACACTTACCTTAGGACTGATAAGACATTTTTCAAGAAAATGTACTGAGAAGGTAAAGTTCAGAGGGGCAAGGCTGCAGGCGGTGTCTGAGGAGGAGTTGTGGTCAAGGAGCTGCTGGGTGAAGTTGCAGTGAAGATTTCTACATTCGGACTTGGGGCCTAACATATTTCGGCGGATGAGTTACTCCATCACAATGGTGATAGATATATCGTCCCCGGATATATAGATTCTATTATATCCTATATGTTTACTATTTCTGCGGACAGGATATCTGTCACCTTTGTGATGGAGTAACTCATCAACTGAAATATATATAATTTCCTTAGTCTCTTTTTTAGAAGTTGAAAATATTTAGCGGGAATAAGTTGGAGACTGTAGCCAATGAGAGTTCCCCTTTGGCAAAGGACCACTGAACAGGATTTGCTGCTGCTGGCAAGAACATACCATGAGCTACCATGAGGACAGACAGAACGTCGATGCACCTTGGGCGGATAGGTGATCAGGTTGGTCCCGATCTTCCCTCGGTTCTCAGAGCAGTTTTTAGCAAAGTGCTTTCTAGGTCCCACATTTCGGGCACCTTTAACACCATAACTAAAGGTTCAGGACTGGAGGAACATCATTGGGAGCTAGGACTCACTCGGTCTGGGTTCAGGTTCAAGATGTTTGGAACCCTTTATGTCCTTGAGACTCTAACCAAGAGGCCAGCAAACTAGCCCTCTGAGTCACGCTGGTAGTCCTGGTTACAAGTGATGAAGCAAGGCTTAAACAGCAGGGCAGGCCTTTGGAGGTTCAAGGAGGTCTCCAGGCAGACAAGCAGTCCTCCCAAGTGCAGTAAGGCAGTCTTGTGGAGTACACAGCAGGCCACAGCAGCAAGCAGTCCTCTGAGAGTCCTACAGCAAGTCCTGAAAGTAAACTGAAGAGTGAGTCCGAGGGTCCCTTTTTCTACCAGTTGCATTCTTTGAAATATGAGAAGTTTCTAGACTCCCCCGCTGTGACTCCAAGTTGGCGGCAGGGACAATGCATTGGTAACAGGTCCTTTGTCTGAAGGCAGAGCACAGCCTATTCAGTTGCCGAGCTCCACACCCTTATCCTGCCAGATGATGGCCCATTCAGGCACACCTAATCCCTCTACTGTGTGGCTGTGAAATTAATAAAGGCCAACTGCCAACTACATCCAGCCACGTAACCTAGGACAGGCTGCTGGCACCAAAAAGCAAGGGCAGATAAATGCCAACTTTCTAAAAGTGGCATTTTCAAAATTGTAATTTAATATTTGACTTGATCATTAAAGTGAACTTTTAACTACAATTTCACAGACACCAAACATGAAATGCCTACCTGTTCACAATAAAAGGTTAGCACTAATTAAATGTAATATGACAACTCACTATTATCCTATGGAACAGGTAGGCCTCACAGTAGTAAAAAAATGAATTTAGGAGTTTTTCACTACCAGAACAAGTAAAACTTAAAAGTACATTTTCATCCTTTTAAGTACAAAGCACCCTGCCCAATGGGCGAAATTAGGAGTGGCTTATATGCAATAAAAGGGGAGTTTATGGCTTGGCAAGGGGTTTATATTGTGAAGTTGAATTGACAGTTTAAAACTGCATTCAGGCTGCAATGGCAGGCCTATGACATTTATACAGGACTATGTAAGTGGGTGGCACAATAAGTGCAGCAGGCCCACTAGTAGCATTTAATTTACAGGCCATGGGTATATGGTATACCAGCTTACTAAGGACTTAAAGGACATTAAATATACCAATCAGTTGTACACCAGTTTTACCATGTGTTAGGGAGTGAGCACAAGCACTTTAGCACTGATTATTACTGGTTAGCAGTGGTAAAGTGCACAGAGTCCTAAAGCCAACAAAATGAATTCAGCAAAAATATGAGGGGAGAAGGCAAAAGGTTTGGGTGTGACCCTGCAGAGAGGGCCAAGCCCAACACTAGGCCAGAAACCACTGAGGTTCAATCCACAGCCTCTACAGCAACTGAACACTCCTTCTTACAAACTGGGATTTGAAGGTTTGATGCCCACTGAAATCTATGTAGACATTGGATGCTCAACATTCTACAGGAATTGGCACCAAGAGGTGTTGAGGCTGTGTTAATAGTCTTCCTTGCAAGAAGATGAAACTAGAAGATTTCAGAGGTTGAGGCAGGGGTGACTCTTCATTACTCACCTCTATTCCTTGCACAATGGGCAAGCTTCCTAGTTTCCTGATTCCTTAGGAGAACGTACAGGGTATACAGGACAAGAACTCAGAAGATGACCTTTATGGCCGCAGTACAAGTAAAGCCGTTGCTTATGTAGCCTTGTCTTTTCTTCCTCAGTCAGGGATCCTTTATTGAAACCCACTTGCATTGCCTCATCTTCCACATCAGAAGGCTTAAGTGGAATCTTGACCAAAAGGCTGACAGTGGGTTTGGCCAAATATGAATTATGATGTTCCATTTGTCTTTTTTTAAGATGACGGTGATTCTGAATGGTTAGTTGTAGAAGATCTTGTATGATTGCTGGTCTGGTAATTCTCACAAGTTTGAGCAACACTTCATCCTTTAAGCCTTTTAGAAATAAGATGAAGAAGGTGCAGTTAGGCCAGTCGATCTCCCCAGCGAGGTCTTACAATTTGAAAACGTATATCTATAGATCCATTGAACTTTGAGTGAGTTCCAAAATCTCCTCTTGGGCAGAGAACTTAAAGTCTGGGCAGCCAAGCAATTTTTAAAGTCTATTAGGAAAGCAAAAAAATATTCTAGAAGTGGGCTGGCATCCAAAACTAATGACACTGCCTATGCCAAGGGATTTGCTGACAACAAAGCCCACCATTGATCAGCAAATGGCCTAAATGTGCAGCTGAAGTGTGACATGGACCTGCCAAATGTCCTGTGTGTGTGTACAAAAAAGAAGCACAGAAGTCTGGGTAGTTCTCAAGTTTAGGTGGAAAATAGCTCCTGTGTAGAGCACCCTCATCACCAGCGACACTTTGAATCAGCTCATCTCAAATGTTTGGTTTTCTAGCAAAGTGTTTAAGCATAGGATTATCACAGTGCCATCCACGTCTATCTAGAAAAGGGCTAAAGTATTTTGCCATTTCTACCGCAGAGTTTTTAAGCACAGGATGAGCACAGTGCCATTCATTATGAGCTGTAAAATGACAAAACCCTTTTTCCCACTCCAGGTACAATATTACAGCTTTGGAGTGGTAATATACCAACCATGCCAACCTGAAATTATTAAAAGCAACCCCTGAAACATGTTTCACTATCATTATAGTTCCTTGGAGAGGTTCAAGTTTATCCACACAGAAGGGAGCACCCAGTAGAGGTCAAAACAATACCTTTTCAGGTTGAGAGTGCTGCATAACTTATGCAAAAAAGAGACAGAGAACTATATATATAATAATGGTGCATAGCAGCGTAAATCCCCGATTTATAATCTTCCTCATGCACAAATCTTTGGGTGGCTTGAGCGAGTCAGTCGCTGAGGAAACAGGAGATAGCAGCTGAGAATACTATGGCATCTCAGGACCAAAGGAGGCTGATGTGCAGGAAACACATGCCATTTTAGGGCTCACGCAATAAGGTAAGTGAGAAACACATGCACTAGGGAAAGAGTGATGATTTTGGTATGGTTAGGGTATGTTCTGTTTTTACTGGTATAACTGGGCAGTTTTTGTTGTTGTTAGACTTGGCATCATTGGCCAGGTCTCCCCTAACTTTTGCCTCTACTTCCCAGGTTGTTTCTGTGTGATGGACTCTGTTTTTGTTGTTCTGTTTGCTCTGGACACTTTACCACTGCTGACCAGTGCTAACGTGTTCCCTGTATAAATTATATGTGTACATTGGCTTATCCATGTTTGGCCTATTTGATTTACTGGTAAGTCCCGAGTAAAGTGCACTAGAGGTGCCCAGGGCCTGTAAATCAACCGCTACTAGTGGGCCTGCAGCACTGGTTGTTCCACCCACATTAGCAGCCCTGTAAACATGGCTCAGACCTGCCACTGTAGTGTCTGTGAGTGCAGTTTTAAACTGACAATTCGTCTTGGCAAGTGTACTCACTTGCCAGGCCTAAACCTTCCCTTTTTATACATGTAAGGCACCCCTAAGGTAGGCCCTAGGTAGCCCCATGAGCAGGGAGCAGTGTATGTTAAAGGCGGGGCATGTACTTATGTGTTTTTCTTGTACTGACAGTGAAATACTGCCAAAGTTGTTTTTCACTGTTGCAAGGCCTATCTCTCTCATAGGGTAACATGGGGGATGACTTTAAATATTATTAAAATGCAGATTCCCTTTGGGAGCAGATAGACATGTGGAGTTTGGGGTCTCTGAACTCTCAATTTAAAAATACATCTTTTAGTGAAGTTGTTTTTTAGATTGTGTGTTTGAAAATGCCACTTTTAGAAAGTAGGCATTTTCTTGCTTAAACCATTCTGTGACTCTGCTTGTTTGTGGATTCCCTGGCTGGGTCAGTTTGACAGTTGGGCTGGTTGCACATCTCCTCTAGACAGTGACACAAAGAGGGCTGGGGTGTAGCCTGCATATCCTGATGGGCCATCCGGCCTGAGGGGAGGGGAGGAGTGGACACTTACACCTGAAAGGGCTGTGCCTGTCCTCACACAATGCAGTCTCCAACCCCCTGGTGTGTGTCTGGGGCCGGGCCTGGGCAAGGCAGGATCTTGAAAACAACAGAGACTTTCCTTTGAAGTAGGCCTACTTCAAAGGCAGAAAGGGGTATAAAAGGAGCACCCAAAAGCCCTGAAAATCAGATCACTTCTGGAAACAAGAGGAACCACTGCCAAGGAGAAGAGCAGAAGAGCTGAGGAGAAGTGCTGCCCTGCCTGTGACTGTGCTTTGTGAAGCTATCCTGCAGTTAATGCTTCTGCCTGTAAAAGGGGACAAATACTGGACCTTGTTGTGCATTCCTGCTTGTGAAGAATCTCCAAGGGCTTAAACTGAGCTGGCCTCCTGTTGTTTAAGTCTCAGGGACACCAAAGACTTCCCTTGCCAGCACCTGGACTCTCTGCTGACTCTCTGCTGAGACTCTTGCCCTGCCAAGTGGTGCCCTATCCAGTTCCTGGGCCCTTGAAAGGTGAAGCTGGCAGACCAAGACTGAAAATCCACACACAAACCGCTGTGCGGGGAAATTTTCGACGCACCTTCCGTGACACGACTGAGAAACTACGCGCTCCTGGCTTCGCGGCTGAAATCAAAGCTCCACCTGCATCGCGGCTGGAAGATCGGTGCAAAGCGGCTGGTGAAACAATGCGCAACACACGCTCACGGAGGCTGATAACTACGCAAACCCCACGAGCTCGGTTTTGTGATACTGTGCGACTGGATTTTCAATGCAATATCGCTGGGTGTGGAAAAACAACGCAAAGCCTGCCCGGACCCAAGATGCCTGTCCGGATCGACGCATCGCTCTCTTGTAGGAGAGGAAAAACAACGCACGCCAGCCAGACTGGAGGAGGAATGATGGATGGTCTCGCTTGCGAATGAGAAATCTACGCATCGCTGGCGTTCTCCGATGTTTTTTGACACTATCCGGATACTTGTACACTCTAATAGTGTTCTCACTGTTTCTAAAGAATTTAAAACTCTTATTCTTTAAAAATTCATAACTTGACTTGTGTATTTTGGATGTTTGTCATTTTGGTCTTGTTTTGTTTAGATAAATATTCTTTATTTTTCTAAACCTGTGTTGTGTCATTTTGTCGTCTTTTCACTGAGTTACTGTGTGTGTTGGTATAAATACTTTACACCTTGCTTCTGAAGTTAGCCTGCCTGCTCGTGCAAGCTACCAAGTGTGTGAGCGGGGGTTAAATGAGGGGTGTTCTCCTTTACCCTGACCAGAGTGAGGGTCCTTGCTTGGACCCCATTTCTAGCAGTGGTCCATTGTCAAGAGAATCTCTGAGACTTTACTATGACTCAGAATCGGCAGCGAAAGCCCTTAGCAATGGTTCATTGCCTGTGGTATCCTGGAGAATGCACTAGCCGACTGTACAGTGGCTAATTTTTCATTGTCTGACTTTGCCTTAGTGCCTAGGTATTTAATACTAGAAGACTGATGGAAGAATCCAATGTTTAAACATTGAACAGGGCTGTGGCCTTATCCTATATCAGTGAGATTGAGAGTACTGCCTGGGGGTGCAAGCACCGCTCCTGACCTTTGTCCCCTGGTCAGCAGCACTGGGCTGCTGATTACTCAATTCAGCACTCATTTTAAAAGGATGTTAAATATGTGCAACAATTTATTTAGAGGTTCATTGAAGATAAATAAAAGAAGTAACTAGTGTCCTTCACTTTAGGAGCAACTTCAGTTTTAAAGACATTGCAGAAAACGTGTAAAAATATAATAAAGTCTCTTCAAATTTCAAAAAGTGTATTTCATGAACCTGCCGAACAGTTATTATAGTTTTTAAACATGAAGTTAGAAACATTCATGCCTACAAAAATAAAGGAATTGCCTAGGATCACACAAATTGTTCCAGTGGGGACTCCAGGACTGATCCTTGGGTTTCTGCCTTCATATTGTGCAATTCAGCCACTAGATGTACATGCTTCGATTCCCCTACACCCACCTTCCCTCCAATACTGGCACTCTGATTGCATCAATGCAGCCCTCGGTCAAACCAGAGATCAAACTTTTTGGCCCCTGGGAACATGTTTGTGAGTACCCATGTTCTATATCAGCCTCATAGATGCCCTTTGGTACCAAGCATCACCCAATCAGAATTACATCCCAAGCATGTGCAGCCCTCTCTGTCACTGCCTCTGAACTCCCTGACTTCAGGAATCAGAGCAGAAGCTCTGTGGGACTGAGGGAGACAGAGAATTTAACAAGGTGCTTTGTGAATGACTAGACACTTATGGCCTTATTTAGAGTTTGGCGGAGGGGGTTACTCCATCACAAATGTGACGGATATCCCGTCCATCGTATTACGATCCCATTCTAGCCTATGGAGATCTTAATACGGTGGATGGGATATCCATCACATTTGTGACTCAATAACCCATCCACCAAACACTAAATCAGGCCCTTAGGGCCAGATGTAGAAAGCATTTTGCATGGTGCAAACTGCGAAAATCGCAGTTTGCGCCATGCAAAATGCCTTTTGCGATGCACATTCACAATTTGCGAGTCGATACCGACTCGCAAATTATGAATGCGGCTCGCAAATAAGAAGGGGTGTTCCCTTCCTATTTGCGACTCGCATCGCTATGCTAAATTGCTTTGTGACCGCGAATGCGGTCGCAAAGCAATTCGCAGTTACCACCAGTGTCACACTGGTGGTAACCCATTTGCAAAAGGAAAGGGATCCCCATGGGACCCCTTCCCCTTTGTGAATGTTGCCAATAAAGGTTTTTCAGAGCAGGAGGGGTCCAATGCCTACTCTGAAAATCCGAAACCAAAAGGTTTCGTTATTTTTTTTTATTTTGCAACTTGTTTTCCTTTAAGGGAAACGGGCTGCAAAATAAAATAAAAAACAGCTTTATTTAAAAAGCAGTCACAGACATGGAGGTCTGCTGACTTCAGCAGGCCACCATCCCTGTGAGTGCAGGGACTCGCTATGGGGTCGCAAAATGCGACCCACCTCATTAATTTCAAAAAAATGAAATGAAAAAAGTGAAATGATTCACAAAATCGGAAATTGCTACATCTGGCCCTTAGTGCCTAAATAAGAATGTTGGAGATGTGGGACATCTGCAAAAAGTGGTGGATGTCACTTCCATCAAATTTGCTGTTCCTGCTCTTTTTAGAATCATGGCAAGCATCATGTTTCTGAAAAGGATCCCTCACTAGCTCTACTAGTGGACAGCAGAAAAACTTTCAGGTGCACATTTTTCATGTTTGGGACCACCAAGGGAAGGACTGCGGTACTGAAGAGTAAACCAAAGAAATGTCACCCACTTGATCACCACTTTGGGAGTTTATTTTTGAAAAACAACAAACTATGCTGAGCAGACATATTTAACATGGTGCTCAGTCAGCAAAATTTTAGGCTCATATTTATACTTTTTTTAGTGCCGCATTTGTGTCATTTTTTTACGCAAAAGTGCCGCTAACTTACAAAATCGAATTGTATTTTGTAAGTTTGCGCCACTTTTGCGTAAAAAAATGACACAAATGCGGAGCTAAAAAGTATAAATATGGGCCTTAGTGCCTTCTGCATAGTCCCTCTTCGGTGTGGTTTTCTTGAAGACACAGAGATCTTTGCCTGCTGGATGAGATTTTCAAGTACAGGGTTGGTCTTCTGCCAAGTCAGCGGGGACCTAGTGTATCAGCAGACCACTAGCCATTCCCCATACCACCACCATCTCCTATAGTCCCCGTTCCACAACTTTTTGTATTAGCATCAGTCACTGGTGGAACCTTTTCAGATGCTTCTGCTGCATTTGTAAAAGATTCTACTCAGGAAGCAAAGGAGGGCCCCATCTCCTGTAAGTACCATTGCCCAGCCCCTGGTATAACGTAGAGGACCAAAACGTTACCAAACCCCACCCTCTTACTCTTGGTTTTTCCCATAGCAAGGTTTGACAGAAATCTAGTAGAAAATGTGATTTTTCCCCTAGATTTGCATCTGCCATTTTGTGGATTAAAAAACCAAGAAATGTCAGACGATGTGTATTTAATGACATACTGTGGGATTTTTTTGCATGATGGTATCTAGTCTTGGCTTAGTGCTGAGACTTCTTAACATATTGTCGGCACCTATTTGCTTGAGCTACCAGTTAGATGCATGTAATGCTATGAATGGCAGACTGAAACAATATTTGATGGTTTGAACAAACGAGGCCCTGTGCAGATTATTGTCTTGATGGAATGCCAAAACAAATGCCAGACCTTTTGTCTTTATAGATGCTTCCTGTTGTAACAGGTACATGTTATATATTGGGAATGTTTACAGCAAACCTCAAATAAAAACATCCGTGTAGTTACTAGATTGACTCAATTAAGTTTCCTTTTCAAACTCTTTCCCGAGGATATGCAGTTGAACCAGTGATGGCTGTGCTTCCGTTGGCCTCTCTCACTGCTCTGCAAAAATGTATACAATTTGCAGCAAGATTTCACAGAAAATAAATAACAGGTGCCGGAGGGAGATAGAGAGACAGAGAGTACATCATATTTGCGCTCATTCTGAGGAGAGTGGAGTGATTGGTGTAGTGAGGTAGTTGTGTGGTGGCAGTGATTATCACTGTGCAGGGACTGTTGGATTTACTTGTTCATTTATTTATTTGGCGTACATTACACAATAATTTGTCTCTAAGCAGGCAATTCTGCTTAGGAACATCATAGTTACGCTTTACAATGCGTCATTACAGATGTATGTCAAAGAGGGTGAGCAACTAGGTGTTGCAACAAGAGAGGATGGCTCTTGTAACAGAAATAGTTTAAACTTAAGATGCAGTGTTTCGTTCTAGCAGTAGATTGGCAGAAACTTGAATGAGTTGCATGTTTAACATCCTACGGAGAGGAATGGAGTTTGCAGGATGTCCACTCACAGGGAATCAAGAATAGTGCATGCCATCTAAACAATATTGTTCCAGTATTCTTTAGCGCACAGTAGAAACCATCCTTGTCCATGAGTTTTGGTACTGATCAAGACTGATTCTGTGTGCAGTTAACATCTGTGTCATTTCTCTAAGGCAGTGTTTAGATTTGTCAGCTATCACCTAAGAGTCGTCAGTGGTAATAGTTTGCAGGAGATCATTTAGACATTAGTAACCACTGTGGTTGTTTTTCTGGGAGAGAATCGCACTAATGTTGTGTTCTGCTGTGTCAGGCAGTTGCCCTACGTGGACTGTGGTGTCCTTTTGCATATTGAAGTTGTCGTGTCCATGCTGCAGGTGGAATGAAGACGAGGAGACAGATGTTGGGCCACAGCTATTATTTATTGATCATTCGCTCTCTAGTACTGGTTCGTCCACTTCTGTTGGAGTTTATCTCCACCCATGCTGCCCCTATCATATCCCTTGCAGGACAGCCCTTTCTTCCCTTCACTCCCTGTGTTTCTCCATCCACACACAAGAAGTGATGCCCAGTGTGTAGCTGGCATCCCTAGGTCCTCCAGATTTGACAGAAAAGCTACCGGATGTCTGGCACCTGACTGGTGCATCACACAAAGAGTTTTTCAGCTAGTTGAAGGCTGAAGACCCGCACAGTGCCATTCAGTTTGGTCTCCTCCCTGCATGTCAGTACCATCAGCATAACAATGATGGAGTTGTGGTTGTCAACACAAATCTGAAAGTACCATAGAATGCCCAAGAATACTGACATATGGGCTGGGTGGTTATGCCTCCCAAACTATAATGGTCTGTATGTTGAGCCTTGAGAGGTTTCACTTAGTTCCAGTACCCAGATGGTGGTCAGAGACACTACTGAGCTCTGCCCAGTTCAGCACTTGTTTGATTTTTTTGTCAACTTTTTTTTAACGCTTTCTCAATGTGGTCCAGGTGATCTGTCCATCAATGAACACCTCTTTGGATAATTAAGCAAAAGGTAATGCATCCAGGCCACACGAGACATAATTCACCAGTCTCTGGAACATGGTGTGTGCATTGTCTAGCCCTCTATATATTACGCAGATTTAGAACAAGTTACCCAAAAAGTACTTGTTATCCACCGCAGGGTCTCAGGAATCTGTTATCAGCTCTAAACTCCCTTCGTAATTCAGAGCCTCTTCCGACTCAGACACACAAGAGGGAAAAGGGAATTCTAAGAGGAAAGCGGACATGAGTAACTGCTGGCTCATCAGACGAACCCCCCACCCTGTGTTCATCATGCAGTAATGGCTGATAATGTCTCAGTCAGTGTAAGACAGATCCATGCCTACAAGAAGCCGAACTGGCCATTCCTCTCCAAATCTGTCAGCAGTTTTCCCCTTGCAGAGAAGGACTCAGCAGAAGCCTCTTTCCCGATTGAGTCACTGGTGAAATACACTTCCCCATTCTTTATGGTTTAGCTTCAATCCACTGCTTAGTTGTGATGTGCTCCTACACTTTTTTAAGTCTCCATTCTGCTTAACTGTCATGTGCATGTGTGTCATTCCTATATGTATATGCTACTTGGGTTTGATGATGTCCTAGTGACCTTAGTAATGCATACAGTTAGTAGTGATTGTATGGATAAAAAAAAATATGGCCTTGTTTACCTAAGACTGACAACTTTGGGCTCAATCACAAGCAGAATTACTGCTACTATGTGATATTCCTACCCAATCAGAATTTAGTAGTTATAATGGAGAACATAGGCCTGAGGGGTGCGTGGTCACTGTGTGCTGTGTCCTTATTGGCTAAGGGTACCTACCTACATGTGGCATCCAACTTTATGGTGTTTATGGGAATGCATGTGTAGGAGGCTGGCCTGGCTTGTAGTGGGTACCAGAGGTACTTACACCTTGTGCCAGGTCAGCTATCCCTTATTAGTGTAGAAGAGGTGTTTCTAGCAGCTTAGACTGATAGAAGGTAGCTATGGCAAAGCAGCTTAGGCTGAACTAGGAGACATGTAAAGCTCCTACTATACCACTGGTGTCATATGCACAATCTAATAAGAAAACACAATACACAGAAGTACTAAAAATAAAGGTACTTTATTTTTATGACAATATGCCAAAAGTCTCTCAGTGAGTACCCTCAGAATGAGGATAAGTTATATACACAAGATATATGTACACAAACCAAAATTATGCAGGTAATAGCAAGAAAAGTAATGCAAGCAGTGTAAAATTACAGTAGATTGCAATATGAGCACATAGGTATGGGGCAACACAAATCATATACTCCAAAAGTGGAATGCGAACCACAAATGGACCCCAAACCTATGTGGGCTTGTAGAGGGTCGCTGGGACTGTAAGAAAACAGTGAGTGTTAGAAAAATAGCCCACCCCAAGACCATGAAAGGTAGGTGTAAAGTGCACCTACTACCCCCAGAGAGCACATAAGTCGTGATAGGGGGATTCTGCAGGAAGAACAAACACCAGCAATGCAACAACTGTGGATTTCCGGACCTGAGTACATGTAAGACAAGGGGACCAAGTCCAATAGTGGCGACAGTGTCGAGAGTGGGCAGGAGCCCAGGAAATGCCAGCTGAGGGTGCAAGGAAGCTGCCACTGGTTGGAAGAAGCTTGGAGTTCTGCAAGAAAGAAAAGAGCTAGGGACTTCTCCTTTGGAAGACGGATGTCCCACGTTGCGATGAAGCTTGCAAAACAAGACTGCAAACAAGCCCTGCTAGCTGCAAGGGTTGCGGTAGAGGTTTTTGGGTGCTGCTGTGGCCCAGGAGGGACCAGGATATCACCACTTGGAGGAGGAGACAAAGGGGGCACCCAGCAAGTCAGGGAGCCCTCACAGAAGCAGGCACTTGGAAGAAGAGTGAACTGGAGTCCATGTGAAGTCACAAAAGGGAGTCCCATGACGCCGGAGGACAACTCAGAAGGTTGTGCACTGCAGGTGAGAGTGTCGGGGACCCAGGCTTGGCTGTGCACGAAGGAAATCCTGGAAGAGTGCACAGGAGCTGGAGCAGCTGCAAATCATGTGGTACCCAGCAATGCAGTCTAGCGTGGGGAGGCAAGGACTTACCTCCACCAAACTTGGACTGAAGAGTCACTGGACTGTGGGAGTCACTTGGACAGAGTTGCTGAGTTCCAGGGACCACACTCGTCGTGCTGAGAGGGGACCCAGAGGACCAGTGATGCAGTCTTTTGGTGCCTGCGGTTGCAGGGGGAAGATTCCGTCGACCCACAGGAGATTTCTTCAGAGCTCATGGTGCAGGGAGGAGGCAGGCTACCCCCAGAGCATGCACCACCTGGAAACAGTCAAGAAAGCCGGCAGGATGAAGCAATAAAAGGTTGCTTGTGGTCGTTTTGCTACTTTGTTGCGGTTTTGCAGGCGTCCTGAGCAGTCAGCGGTCGATCCTTTGGCAGAAGAGGGAGATGCAGAGGAACTCTGGTGAGCTCTTGCATTCGTTATCTAAAGAATTCCCCAAAGCAGAGACCCTAAATAGCCAGAAAAGGAGGTTTGGCTAGCAAGGAAGGAGGATTGGCTACCAAGAGAGGTAAGAGCCTATCAGAAGGAGCCTCTGACATCACCTGCTGGCACTGGCCACTCAGAGAAGTCCAGTGTGCCTCAAACACCTCTGTTTTCAAGATGGCAGCGGTCTGGGACACAGTGGAGGAGCTCTGGGCACCTCCCCTGGGAGGGGCAGGTCAGGGGAGTGGTCATTCCCCTTCCCTTTGTCCAGTTTCGCGCCAGAGCAGGGCTGGGGGATCCCTGAACCAGTGTAGACTGGCTTATGCAGAGATGAGCACCATCTGTGCCCATCAAAGTATTTCCAGAGGCTGGGGGAGGCTACTCCTCCCCAGCCCTCACACCTATTTCCAAAGGGAGAGGGTGTTACACCCTCTCTCAGAGGAAGTCCTTTGTTCTGCCTTCCTGGGCCAGGGCTGCCTGGACCCCAGGAGGGCAGAAACCTGTCTGAGGGGTTGGCAGCAGCAGCAGCTGCAGATGAGAGCCCGGAAAAGCAGTTTGGCAGTACCCGGGTATTATGCTAGAGACCCGGGGGATCATGGAATTGTCCCCCCAATGCCAGAATGGCATTGGGGGGACAATTCCATGATCTTAGACATGTTACATGGCCATGTTCGGAGTTAGCATTGTGACGCTATACATAGGTAGTGACCTATGTATAGTGCACACATGTAATGGTGTCCCCGCACTCACAGAGTCCGGGGAATTTGCCCTGAACAATGTGGGGGCACCTTGGCTAGTGCCAGGGTGCCCACACACTAAGTAACTTTGCACCCAACCTTCACCAGGTGAAGGTTAGACATATAGGTGACTTATAAGTTACTTCAGTGCAGTGGTAAATGGCTGTGAAATAACGTGGACGTTATTTCACGCAGGCTGCAGTGGCAGGCCTGTGTAAGAATTTTCAGAGCTCCCTGTGGGTGGTAAAAGAAATGCTGCAGCCCATAGGGATCTCCTGGAACCCAAATACCCTGGGTACCTCAGTACCATATACTAGGGAATTATATGGGTGTACCAGTATGGCAATGTGAATTTGTAAATTTAGTCACTAGCCTGTTATGACAGTTTAAAGTAAAGAGAGAGCATAACCACAGAGGTTCTGGTTAGCAGAGCCTCAGTGAGACAATTAGGCATCACACAGGGAACACATATAGGCCACAAACTTATGAGCACTGAGCTCTGGCTAGCAAGATCCCAGTGATACAGTGAAAACACCCTGACATATACTCACAAACAGGCCAAAAGTGGGGGTAACAAGGCTAGAAAGAGGCTACTTTCTCACAGCATGCATCCCTCTGGCAATGTGTGTTTTATAGGGGCCAATCTCCCGGAACCATGGGACCATAGTCGTGTGGCTACCTATCTGTGGGATCTGATATATGTTTTCCTATTTGTTTGGCGGCTGGCTAAGTGTTACCCCACCGGTGACCTGTCAGTGAACTTCGGGCCTGGGTCTCAGAGCCTGGCTGACCACATACCTACATGCTGGGGTTGATGGAGAGTTCACGACAGGGGAATCTAACAATGGTGACCTTGTTTGTGAATGAAGACATATCACTGTGTGAATTGACATCAATTAATCCAATGTTAACATTCCCCCTCTAGTTGAATTTTCAACTACACCATCAAACCCACATCATGACAATCACATTGTTGTCCCACCTTCCTCACTGTACCCAATATGGGAGTCTCCATTTTTACACCAGGAAACCCCCAATTGAAACAAGCCACACAAAAAGAGTAACACCATGAAAATGGGCAACAATGATGTGCACAGACTGGTTAGCCACTGGGTGAGCCAGGAGAACCAGTTTGTGAACCACTCCTACTCAGGGGCACCTCCGTCTTCACACATTGCCTTCTGCAGTCGGTGCAATGCTTTACATGGCAATTGTCAGAGTTCCATTGTCCATGTCATTGCCAGGTTTAAAAGTGCAGCAGGATGCACCAATTTTCGTGCATACCCTACCCTCCAGCCATCAAGTCCAAGACATACCAATGTTGCATCATCATGAGGCCAATGGCTTCCAGTTATTCCTTAAATGCATTAAAGCCAAGCTTAGTACTGTTCATCATTTTGAGCATTTCCCACTGGGTTATTTGCAACCAGCGGGCATTTGATTTTTCCTGGATGGTGAGGAAGAGTATGGATCCTCCCGTCGATACTTTGGGGTTAGTGAACAATCTAAACTCCTGACGAATGTCTTTGTAATGAGCCCAGACAAAATAATCAGCTGCTCTTTTCCTTCAAGCCTGATGGTACAGTGTTGTTTCCTTTCTCAGCGGGTGTTGGTACAGTTCAGACAGATCTTCTCCAGGGATGACCAGGAATGGTATGTGCATGGTGATGAGAAAGCAGAGGCCACAATATTCAGGGACCAGCTGGGCGTAAGCAAACTCGCTACACTGCCAGTAGGTGTCCATCAGCATGGAGGTACCCATTGTACGTCCCTAATGTGCAATATTGTGCCGCAATTCTTGCTCATGCCCAGCAAAATGGTTCCTTTGCCTCTGAAACATAAGGAATACAATGTGAGTTTACATACAATTAGGGGTTGCCCCTTCCCTTCTGTCTGTCTGTTTATCTCAGTATCCCAGATCTCCTGACATGGGTATCTACACTGTTATTTAACCCTCCCCTACGAGACCCATTTCCCTTCATATCATCAAGGTGGATGGCCCTACACCGAAACTTAATTTATTGTTAACGAAGACCGCCCCAGACACGCTAAGGGCCACCCTGGCACTACGGGTGGAAGCTGGAGCAGAAGTGTTTGTGCACTGGTTAGGTGGTTTAGCTACCTTCGAGAATTTCTTCCCATAAAAATCTCGGGCCAAAAGTGTCCTCCCCTGGTGCTCCCTTCCTTTGCATTTTGTCTAGCTCAGTTTGGATATCGCTAGGCTTGGTGAGAAGGTACAGTGCTATAGGATTGATCTTGTAGCAGGTTAGATTTACTACTGCCCGATGGGGCTGCTCTCTATTAAGTTGTATTTTTGGCCCTAATTCTATACAGGTACAGATGGAAAATGTATTTTGCTTTTTAAGGGGCTACCTCTTAGGTTAGGTAAAGTCTATTTGTGTCTACTGCATGTGGTATCAGCGAACAGACATAACATGTCCCGGCTGATGTCTTGGAGTTCATGGCGGTCATGTACTGATACTACATGTTGTGTAAAAGAGCACTTTGTAGCACGTGTGGGATGCTAGTGTTGGGTGCAGTATAATTGAAGGTGATGTGAGGGAGGTTCCTCTATAACCATGGTGAGTTATTTTTTTAATTTATTCCATCAGACCAGACTGTTCTTTGGAAATTGATGGATGCAGTAGCATCCCTAGCAAACAGAGAGTGGATAAATGCATAAAAACATATAACTTTGTAGCCTTTGAGCAGATTCAGGCAGAGATGTCCATGGTTTTCTTAGTGATGGGAGATTCTAAGTTGAAAAAACTGTTTCTGAAAAAATCTTTGGAGCAAGGAGTGATACGGGATCCAGTTGGGGGTATGGATGTGAAAGTCCTTGGAGCGTGTTGTGGCTCTTGATCCTGTTGGATGTAAGAGTTTTTTGGAGCAGGTTGTGGCTCTCGATTCTGTTGGGTGTAAGAGTTCTTTGGAGCAGTTTGTGGCTCTTGATCCTGCTGAGGGTACTGGTGCAACCACTGAGAAGGCGATGGTCCACTGTGGAGGAGGTGCACTTCACAGCTTGACCTTTTAGACAAGAGCTATCTTTGGTTGTTATAAAAGAAAAGAACATTACATTCTTGCATGTCGCCAAATAATTCCTTATCAATTCCTGTGTTTTCCATGGATTTGTTGAGGCACCGAGAGGTTGAAAGGGTGGCCCCATTCAGGATAGCTGCTTCTGAAACAAAATAGGTCACATTTTATAAACATTTTGTTTTTATGCATAATTGGGTCTCCCCGCTCTCTGTGCTTGACCAAGTGTATGTTTGAATGGCATGCTTTATGGGGCAATTCTTGTGCATGCAGGAGGTATTAACATTTAGCTGGTGCTCTGTGGATGTCACCAGCCCTTCAGTCATTGGTGTGGGGTGGTGTTTCTGGCCTGCATGTGTGAGGGTGATGTAAAAGAGGAGGCTTAATCGGTGATCTCAACGAGCCCTGAGGTCACGTGTGTACCCCTCTGGTCCCAGCACTCTGCGTCCAACATGACCCTCCCATGTGGCATAAGGTGTCCTGACTCTGCCCTTTTCTTGAGGCTTCCTTTGGGCTAGTTTTGGACTTCTTTGGTTTTTTTTTTTGGTGTTTTGATATTTACTGTGTGTCAGTGGGGGTCGGAGTTCAATATTGGTATTGTTGCTCCCTTCAAACTGTGTGTGAGGCCTTGCATGTTGCCAGAATTGCTAGGCCTGCTGTGAAGGGTGAGCATATTTCTTCATTCTGCTCTCCTCGGAGCTGAGATGGGTGTTTTGAACTCCCTTCCCTGGGACTCCTCAGACCTACAGTTCCTGACTACTATTGGGAAGCTCAGAGAGAAATAAGGAGGCAAAGTCATCGCTGCATGGAGAGTCTGGATCAAGGCCGGGAACTCGTCAGAGTTTGGCCAGATTATGGACATGGACTGGGGTGGCCAAATGTCCTTGTGAACCCCCTCTCTACCGACTCAATGCCATGCAGTGCTCTACAGTCTGTTGGGACTCATTTGTGCTCTGTGAGCTTTCCATGATCTTTGCTACCTCAAGCGAAGGAGAAACCTAGCACCCATCACTACAGGACAGCTTTGTTTTGGAACAAAATAGGGGGCCCCATTTGGTGGGGGCCAGTGGAGGCACTATTGCTGTTGGAACACTTTGGTCCCAGCTGGGGGCCTGAGATTGGGGACTTTTTGACTTGGTAGTTGGATCCCATAGCATTTGTTTGTAGGTGCAACAACCTAGGGTGCCTGCTTTTTAAGCAGTGGTTGAGGGAGCCACCCTGCCCCTCGTTGTCAGACTTACCTCCCCCTGTGGTGTGGCTAACTAGCTCCGCCCTGGGGGACCCAATAACAAAGTGGGGCCTATTATCCGGCAGGCACCCTGAATAGTGAACTCTAGTGAGTACACCCAATTGTCAGAAACATAGCAGCCCTCAATGGTGGACTCTAGTGAGGCTACCCCAGCAACAGTCACACAGCAACCCTGAGTTTCCTCAAATGCAAATAAAGGTTGTGAATCGCTGATGTTCTTTTGAGTTCTAGTGCAATGAAATGTATACTTTGTATCAGGGATACTAAGACTTACTGTGCAATTGGGTTCTACGTCTGCATGAAGGCATTGCTTTCCCAAACAGCTACCTCTCCCTGTCGTACCTGTGGCCCTGGTCCTTGTTGGGCTGGGTTCCCTGTCTGTGGTTCCTGATCCCATGTGTTTGTCCAACTACCTGACCCCTGTTGCGGCAGTGCAGTAGTGGCCTGACTTCTTTGAGTCTGAATATAAGGTGCATTCAGGTTTCCCTGGGCTTGATTTAGCAGATGTGAATTTTGTGGGACCTGGCCTCAGCTCATTGACTTCTGCATGTGGTGTGCCTTTAGTCGGCATCTGTTCCCCATGTGGCCCATTCTCTGGCAGTAGTAGCATTGTATGGCGATTGGCTGCTGCCAACCACTGTGGCATCTATCATTGTAGATATATTGGAGCCCTCTGGGTTTGTGTTGTGGAGCGTCCTTTAAAACCCATGCCATCTGCATGTTGCAGCCAGCGTGGTCCCTCAATGGCAGTCTTCCTCGGTTTATGTCACATCAACTTCTTATCTTTGTCTCTCTGGTCCTGTTCCTGTCTCTCCTTCTCTATTTCCTGTTGTGAAAAATGCAATATGTGCACTTGTATATTCTGTGATTGGTATCAAACCCTACCACGCTGTCCAAACCACTTTCTATTTCAGTGAACATCCCCTTCTTGAGGATATTGTGAAAGAAGACAACTATTGCTAGGGTTATTCCCTCGGTCTTCTTCTCAAAGCATGAGATCCATTTCCCAGCGCTACCCAACAAAGGTGGCAGTTTGGCTCCTATCTCTTCCTTATCCATCTGAGCCCATGGCACATAACTGACCCTTTTGTGCCCTTCTATACTAACGGGCATATTCTTGTTTTGGGAAGTTCTACTGGTTTTGCTTCTACATAGCGTTACCACCTCCTCAAACACTCCTGCAAGTTAGGGAAGTTCCCCTTGGGATCTCCCCCTCTGTGCCAGACACAATCTTCTGCAATCGCTTTGTCCTCTGGTTCATAGGATCCTTCCTCTAGCCAGGTCCTATTATATTGATCATTTCTCTTGGTCCAGCAGTCTAGCAGGTGGCAAAAGGGTGGCATGAAGATTTCTCCTTCCTCCTGACCCACCTGTGTCCCTTGGCGTTGATTTACCTGACCTGTGTGTTCAGGGGGATGTGCGGACATCGTCGTTGTCGCTGCTTTCCTCATGCGCACACAAAAGTGCCACCTGGGTCCTCCTGTGTACAAGCTGAGTTTGCAACAGGCTGCCTTGGTCCCTGATTTCCTGGTCAGCCCCTCTCCTTCTATGGCATTTGAGTGAGGCATGGACCCCGGTCAAAATCTTCCCTTGTGACTCTACCTCAGAATTTTCCTTGACTGGGGCTGTGTACCTACGCCCACTCTCCTCAGGTGGAGAGCGCGCTACTCTACTCTCTTGTTGGGCTTCCAGGGTGCAAGCTTTCTCTCTCTCCCTTCTTAGTGCATGCCTTTCCTCTGACTCTTATATAGATTGCCTCCTTCACTCTGAGATGTGTGCTGTCCTTGTAAGTCATGACCTGCTCTTATGCTCACTCTCTGTGGTTTCCTCGGTTACCCAAGCGTACTCTGTGGCTCCCTCCTTGCCTCCAGGTCCCTAAGGACTGGTGCTTCTTCCCTCACTCTTGCTGACTGCCTCACTGTCTAGAACTGCTATGAATCTCCCTTTCACTTGGGTTTGCACCCTAGAACCAGCTGGGACATGTATCCTCTGTACTGCTGAGGCTCAGTCAATGGACTGTGACAGACAGAGGGGGGTTGAGCTTGGGGTGCTCTAGTGCTGGACATGGGTGGTGCAGATATCAGTGGGGGCTGTTAGTCCATCATGGTTAGATCTAACAGCCTTCTGTTCAGCAGGGGCCCCTTGGCTCCCACAAACTGGTGAATTATTGTATCCTAATACGGGAATAGCATGCATCGGGGAGAGCACTTCCGTACCTACATATGGCGTGGGAGGTTCAGACACCTTGTTTGCTGATAACGAGTCATTGCTATCGTACTGGACTTCTTCAAAGATGGCCCATAGTTCTATTAATGCTTCCCATCCCTTCTTTTGCCCTGTGTATTTTGTTTGCACGTATGTCCTTGAGTGTTCAATTATATTGGTGTTGAAGGTTCCTTGTGTGTGTGTGTGTGTGTGTGTGTGTTATAGGGTTTCTAAGTTATGCTCTGATTGTAGGGAAATATGTACAAATGTATTACTAGATCTACTCCAGTAGTTGGGAATATATACACAAGGGGTCTACTGAATCTAGTCTGGTGGGGGAGGATATACACTGGGATTCCTAAATCTAATGAGCTCAACGTTATTCACAGATGCATCAAAATAAACATTTAACACAAAGATATATATGAAGAATCACAATCCTAGGAAAAAGTGCAACTGTGAACTCACAGCAATCTGGAACTTGGCAACAACATAGTGAACCCTACTTTGGCATGAAATAACAATTTGTATGAATCAGCAGTAACCTCAAAATGCATGAAATCATTGACAAAACACAACATTCGCCATTTAAGACAAACAGTCTCATTGATCTACCAGTATCACAATATCAAAACAACACCATTTCAAGTGGCACAAGAAAAGCTGACGGCCCAAAAAAATAAGGGGAAAGGCCTGCCCACAATACCTTAGCCCAGCCCACTCCTAGTGCATGTTATCCAGGGACCAAGAGAAGCCTTGCTCTGAACAGACTAGGGGAGTGTGAAAATCCTATTGGTATAAGCTCAGGGTTGAAGATTACAAAATGTGTGCAGAGAAAAAAGGAATACCTTAAATAACCATAAACCCTTCTTTGGCAAAAACACAACCTATGCCTAATCGCCTGGATTCCAACTGTTAAAGTTCCCTAACATCCAGATTCCCCCTATGTCACATCTAGGGCGTCCTGCTTACCATCTGTGTCATGCCCAGTGGACCAAGCAAACACACATCTAACTTCTTTCAAATACCACCAGTGTTAAGAAACAGGTGGCACTGAGAAAACCAGGACAGCCTAATAAGATTGTGCAAATTCCTAGTCATTTCAACAAGATCAGCTCATTACAGTAGTTTTTGCGTTACAACCACTTTATTTAGCATTCAGAGGTCCAGTCCTATTCTCCTAAAGGGCATTGCTCCTCCTTCGCTTGTCTCTGCATTTTTGCTGACAAATAATGACTTTCTGGATGGATCAGCATGGGCACATCTATACTAAAAACACTTATAAATTTGCTCCAAAACAAGGTTTGATAAAATGTGTCTAAATGGTGAGGAAGGAAACATCCTTTAGGGTGTCAGAATTGTAGAAGACAGGATATCTCCATGATGAAACATATTTTCACTGTGGAAGTCTGCAATGTCTATACTTGAAAAATGATAGCGATTTCTGTCAGTAATCCACTCATATCTAAGAGTGAAGGAGAGCAGACAAACAGATTTTGAAACAGTGTTGGGAATCCTACCCATAACATCCATTTAGGATGACACAATATTTACATCTTCGACTGACTAACCAAGAGCTTCCCTTTCGTCGACTGCTGAAGACCTGGCTATTCAGACTCTAAATTTTAGGCTGTATGTTGAGGGAATGTTTTATAAATCCTTATAACATAACATTCTTATTTAGTCTGCTAGCGAAATAACACTTATTTGTGCATAGGTTATTTTAATTGCTCCAAGTTCTTTGCTTGATACACAGGGAGCTCTAAAAAGGGTTCAGACTGTACAAAAAGCCACAAAATCTTAAGTTGAAATTGATTGTGTGGCTTTATCTTCCAGGTTACCGGGTTTGCCAGTAATAAAACTGTTAGTAAACTAATAGAGGTTTTTACGCCATTCAAATGTCTCTACAGACAATGGTGGAATGAATGTATAAAAGTTTATTGTTTTAGTCAGTTTAAACCGTAACAATATTTACAACACTATCGAAAATAGAAAAAAGTGGTGTTTATTTCAGACATTTTAAAGTTTATATCCTATAGTGTTTCTAGACGCACAGTTTCCTGCCTATATGACCCTTAATGTAATTATTACGCTATTTCTTTGAGGGTGAACAGTGCATTCACCCGCAGATGTAGTGTTGCTACATTTGAGCACTCTTTGGGGTATATTTAATGACGTGCCATTGGTGGCATACCCTGCTGTGAGTTGGTGATTCGTGCTGTATAAATTCTGGCACAACATTCATTACGCAGCACATTAGGGATGCCCTCTCCATAGATTATTTTAAAGAAAAAAGTAAAGAACGAATCACAAATTGAAAAAACATCAATTTGCTACCGAAGCAAATCATACGTTTTGAGAAGAAATGTGTGTGGTGAATCAGAGAAAGAAAACATACCTCACTATAAGAAAAAATATTTCCCCCCAAAAATAAATTTTTTATTTGAACACAAATTCAGTAGAACTATCCCACGAATGTCTCTATCAATCGACTTATCTTTGGGTTTCTTTAACCTGTATCCGTTTACTATTCATGGGGCAAAAAACGGAATAGGAGTCCAGCTTTTTTTATGATAAGATCTGTACTCGCAAAAGCACTCGAGTGAATCACATTGGCATTTGCATGAAAGTACTTCTTTCTTTTTATTGTGGTACACTTAGGGCCACATGTAGCAAAGTCCGAGATTGCGACTAGGAAATTGCGAGTCTGTCCGACTCGCAATTTCCGAGTCGCAATCTCGGATGCAGAACGGTGTCTCAGACACCGTCTGCGACTCGCTGTGGGGTCGCAAAGACCCACCTCATCAATATTCATGAGGTGGGTCGCATTTTGCGACCCCATAGCGAGTCCCTGCACTCACAGGGATGGTGGCCTGCTGGAGACAGCAGACCTCCATGTCTGTGACTGCTTTTTAAATAAAGCAGTTTTTTTTTTTCATTTTGCAGCCCATTTTCCTTAAAGGAAAACGAGTTGCAAAATGAAAAAAATACCGGAACCATTTGCTCTGAAAAAATATTTTTGTCGACATTCACAAAGGGGAAGGGGTCCCCTGGGGACCCCTTCCCTTTTGCGAATGAGTTACCACCAGTGTGACACTGGTGGTAACTGCGAGTTGTTTTGCGACCGCATTCGCGGTCACAAAGCAATTCTGAATTGCGATGCGAGTCGCAAATAGGAAGGGAACACCCCTTCCTATTTGTGAGTCGCATTCACAAATTGCGAGTCAGTACCAACTCGCAATTTGTGAATGTGCATTGCGTTAGGCTGTTTGCATGGCGCAAACTGCGATTTTCGCAGTTTGCACCATGCAAACGGCTACCTACATCTGGCCCTTAACGTCGATCCCACTGGTGTTTCTTGCTTGCCATATGTAAAAATATAGAGAAATAAAGCGATAGAGATATGAATAGAAAGCTTTAACACATTTCCCATTACATTACAATAATGCCTAAAGATCAGTATAATATTTTGGATGTTATGTTAGTGATCCCATTTGTTTAATATGGAGTGCTGCCCGTTTTGGGATGACCAGTAGTTTCACTGTGACACTTCTGGTATTTATTTTAAGGCAGCAAGGGCCATATGTACTAAAGCATTTTCCCATAGACACAGAATGGGTAAAATCCTTTGGTACATCTGGCCGCAAATCACAAAAGATAATTGTAACACTCATATTCTTCCAGGCAAAATGCTATTGAGCGTATGTTCCACCTGCGTCCCATTAACACCCTGGAACAGGATCCAGTGGATAATGTATATGTAAGAAATTGGGTTATTTGTTGAGTACGATGCGAATCCTGCACAAGTGATAGATTCACAGTTGTCTCCTAATTGCGAAGTACAACATTGTAGCACCTGACTCTCTCAGGATAGTGAAGCAGAGCAGTCCAAGGCCTACTCATGGGAGATGGTGTGGGCAGAATGGAAAAGGACATTTATAAATGGAGGGGCTGTCCTGGTAAATACCATAAGGTGTGCTGGTCTGTGACTCTGTGAAACAATACTTGAGGAGGAATAGCATACTACTATGTAACTGTCTTCCTTTGATAGCATATTACTTGTAAGCTGTGTTTGTCATCTTGTACATACTGTGTATGTGGCCGGTGATCTTGCCTGGTAATTTCTTTTACCTGTTATGTCATGCAATACAAAGATTTATTAAAAAAAAATAACAGTCAGTGCTTTTTATTTTAAAAAGAAAAACTATATTTAGTACACACACTACAAAATGCTATACATTAAATTACAAATATATACATCAGATTGATGTAAAAACTTTTGGTGACATTCATGTATCACATTTGAACCATTCTGGTTGTCCACGTCAACTGGGCACCTATGTGCAGGTAGTCAGAGTGGGGCAGCATGGTGCTGGCCCACAATCTCTCTGTTCTCACCTCTGGCATGTAGCCCACTCCGGCAGAGTGGGCTACATGCTTTAGAACTCATTTGGGTTTTGAGAGAGAAAGATTCTCTGGAGGCCAGAAAATAGACTGTTGTAATAATGCACGCATGACATAACCACAGCGAAGGGGGATTTTTATGAGAGTAGTGAAGCAGGCACAGAACACTTTCAAACTGGCAAAGACGGTGAGATGCTGTTTTCGAGGACACGTGTATTTATGGAGATAAATATTAAATCATTAGCAAACTACACGCTTAGCTTGTATGCTTTGTTGCACAGTTCTGAAGCTTTCAGGATCTTATGGCAAAAATTGGAGGTAGGGGGCGATATTGACAGGGTACAGAAGTGAGGTTTTCTGTTTTTTGCAATTTAGGCAGAACCAGTTATTCTGTATCCAGGAGAAAGTCAGTGGAAAAACTTGAGCAGGTTACCTGGCTAGCCTTCAAGCTTGATATGGAAATGTGTTTCATCCACATGGCTGGGCTAGCCAATAAGTCAAAAATCTAAGATATCAACCTGGGGAAGGGTCATATAAGCATTGAATTATGTTGGTATTCTGAAGAAGGATGTTCCTACTCATGTTTAATATTCAGTTATGTGTGATTTATTGATGAATGAGAAGAAAAGATTGTGTATTGTAGCACACAACATACTCAAAACACACGCAGAACATGTATGCACCGCACAAAACATTTGGCTGGCTCCCTTCAGGCAGTGCATTGATGTACAGCCAATCACATTTCAGATGAGCTCAATGCATGTGGTTGATGTTTACTTTCCAAAAGAGGTTCTACCAGATTTTTTTTAGTGCAGTATAATTTTAAAATAAAAATGATTGCAGCATTTTCTCACTACCTTTTATGGCTTTATTGATGCTGGAAGAGGAGGGCTTCAGGAATATTTTCCACCACATAACTCAACTTCTACCATATGGCTGCTTGCCATGGTACACAGTCATAATGGCAGGCTGCACAGTTTATACAACTGTCCCAAAATGTAAACTTGCGATGTGACTTCCCCTGGACCTCTCGTCAACCATTTTTGTTTCAGGCAAAAAACAATGCACCTGCCTGGCAGCCATATTCAAATGGTCTCCAAATGCCTGCATGGGCTGAGGATGTACAGGTGCCATTGTTTTACTGGCTGCTTACTGGAAAATCTTGGCTCAATTCTGGAGAGAACTGAAGCACTACTGTATTTCATACTGCTATTGCAATGTCAGTGCTCTGAGTCCACATTTGGTGGAGTAGTGCACTATGCCCGGTGCGCTGAGGGTGGGGCATCTAAGTGGAGGAGAGGAAGGGATCCAGTGGATGAGTGATTGATTGTACAGTAGCTACACTAACAGTAGCTACACTAAAAGGCAGGCCTGGAACACTGCACTTGCTCTGAAAGCTTTTTTCAGTTTTTCATAACGTTTTTAATACTTTTATTTTGCTTCACATTTATTGTGCAAATCTGTGTTGTTGCATATATTTATCAGTCACTGCCAAGCATTCAACGCACATTAGGATAGCAAACAATAAATCTGTGCACCTAACCCCGAAAATATTGTGGCATAAAGAAGATAATGAGGTCAGAAAATTGAAGATATGGAATTATAGATTTACTATTTCTAACGCCACATCTGCATACCTAGTAGAAATATATATATATATATATATATATACATATATATATATATATATATATATATATTGTGTAGGTACATATATGTGTAGGTATAGAAAAGCTATACTTACCTGTCAGTATTTTGGATCCGATATTCTGTACTCAATATTCTGTGTCATCAATATTCTGGTGTGGATATTCAGGTGCATACAATGTGATTCCATGTGAAGGAATATGTGGGTGTTTTAAGTTACATATTAAAGCATACTCATACAACGTTTCACAATCCAACTTTGAATCCTTTGAATTAGAGGGGATTTAAAGTAGAACGGTGTTAAGTTGTAAAGTAGGCTGACTTTCAAGTTTGTGTATTTTCAAAAATGTTCAAGCTTTATGCAATGCTGAGCTTATAAAATTATTTAAAAAACAAATAAGCAGGCCGCATCTCAGAGTCCTTCTTCCCACACCTCCTACCTCAGGTGGTAGATGCCCAACCTTCATACTCAAACTTTGTTTGCTGGAAGATGTTCTGCCTGGGACATTCTGCATCAGGAAATCATCACATGTGGAAGGTCCAAAAGGGTAAACCTTACCTCACGTAAATTTAGGAAACTTCATCTGCTTCATAAAGTGTGGAGTTTCCTAAATCCGACCAACTTCGTAATTGAAGGTTTAATTTAACTTGTCACTAATTTAAAATAACTTCAGGGAGAAAGTGAACCATAACCATCAAGAAAACATTGGAAAATTAGTGGTAACGGAGTTTTTAAAAATTTTTTAGGATGCAACAATGGTGGAAATTAAATAGAATTTAAATGTAATTTTGCGGTGTAAGTTTGTTAAAGTCGCACAAAGAATTTCAGTAAATGGTTGTGAAAAAAGATGAAGAGTTCAATTACATTTCATCAAAAGCACCAGTCAAAACTGCATAGACTTAAAGCAAGCTCCGACATTGGCATACAGCCCTCATAGTTACAAGCTGGTAGTGCAAAAGATGTTGCACAAAAGGAGACCTTTGCAAGACATCGGTTAGCAAGACAGGTAGCCATGGTAAAGGATAGATAATTGTGTGGGCCCAGGATGGGCCTTTTTCAGGCCTTTGGCCTGGCTGGGGGCACTAGTTCCATCTCCAGTTAGAGGAACCGTAGATGGACAGGCACCAGCTGCCTCTAATGATCTGAGTGGTGGTTTTATGATTGCATCTAGGACCCTGCCGTGTGATAACATCTCTGTTTGATGCTACTTGCATGGTACATCCCATTTGGATGCTGCAGAGTACTCCACTTCCAAAATTTACGGACATTCTCTACTCTTTCAAATGTTGTAGAGTCCTTGCATAGGACCCTCAAGGTGTTACCCTTTATGATAAATATGCACTTTTCAGAATGGTGAATGTAGAAGGCATAGAAGCCAGCCTACCATGTGTAATAGAAATGGAAGTATTTACTTGCAGAGGGATTGTTTGGCATTACTACAGGTGCAGATAAAACTCAACATTCATGGTATGAAACAGTTATGAGACTGTCATATTTATTTAAATATACACTAGAAAGCCAAATCACCCCTCAATAGAACTTGGACTTCTCAGAAAACAGGTTGTACTTCCTAGAGATTATACCAGCATAGGCAGAACTCATATGCATTAAAACAGAAGGCGTCAGCAATTCTCACCAAGAGCATATAGTAAGAAATAATAAGGGGGAGGCACCATTGTTAAGCAATTTTCAAAAAGAAAGGAAGAATTTTGAAGACCACTATGCAATGTGATTTTAGGATCCTATACTAAAATCTCTTTACGAAAAAAAAGAAGTGCAAAATTCTGCTTTGAAATCACATTGGGCCAGGTGTATTGTCGAAAACATGGTAACCTATAAATTCCACTCAAAACCTCCAATCGTCATTTCTCTGTGTATCTAGCTCTCATTTTACTCCTTTAGGTTCATTCTTACCTTCTCTGTTCTCTCCCAGTCTTCGGACCTCTGCCCCCACTCCCTCAACCTTTTCTCCACTATCCCTTTCTGTTTGTTGTTGCTGCATCTATCTTCCCATTACTGTCTCTCCTGCTTTCTTTTGTCTTTTTCTATTTGCTCTTCTTACGTTCTCACAATCTTATCTCCTTTTCTAGAACCTCTTCCTTCTTCCTTCTACTTTCTCTTCTATCTTCTTTGTACTTCTCAATCTGTATTATTCTCTCTCTAGCCTTCTTCTCCAAGGACAATGTAGGGCAACTGAATCTTTCTATTGGCTGTGTGTGGCCAATAGCAGCACCTGCTGCCTTTCTTTGACCACTGTGCTTTTCCTTGCTCCCCGGTTCCTGCAAACCATCCAGGGGGCCTCCTGGAGAACTCCCTGACAATCATGGAACAAAGAAATTGGACTGGACATGAGGCTGAATGGTTTTAGTGGGTTTTAACTGCTTTAGGGCAGACAATGACACATTGACATCCATTACTCTACTTTTAAAGTATGGTGTACTTTAACGGGTCATTGGCAGTACTGGAAAAGAAAATGTTTCTGATAGAACCACCAGAAACATTTTCTTTTCTAAAATCAAATTTGGCATGGAAGGGAAATGGTTCCTACAAGTTCCATGTTTGATTCTTTGTTTTGATGTACTGCTCAGTGAACTGTGCGCACTGATGTTACACAGCAAAACAAAACTTATAGCAGGCCGCGCTAATGGAATATGCATGGAGCCACAAATTTTCCACCCCATACCATTCCTATGCTTCTCTTGATAACAATATTACCCCTTTGTGTGACTGAGTAATAGCCCGTAAAGGGAAAGCCTCCCTAAGGCCCTTAAGACACAAGAAAAGGGTATTTAGGACAAGGCTCTGTTGGCACCCAGAGAAACCTGCAGGCCCAGATATTACTGTAAACAAGCTACTTAGGGTAGTCTGGGGTGGGGCAGCTTGTCTGAATACCTTTTCCTACCCAGAATGCCTGGCTAACAACAAACTTTGCCTAAATCAAAGGTTTTGCTCATATATGTCTGTGAAGGAAAATTCCGGAATCTGTGAGGATTCATAAAGTTCCTACCACCCAGCATTCCCAGGCTCCTCCCAATAAAAATACTACCCTAAATGTTTACCAAATATTATGCATTTAGCACATTACTTACATAGGGCCTCATAACAGCAATTTATGTGTTATGAACATAAATGAGATAAAGCAGAATTTCAAAGGAGTCAAAATATTTTTGAAAGCAAATTCATACTGAACAGATCTTAAAGTACAACATACAAAAATCAGAAAATGTTAGTCGATGTTCTGTTGCGATGTCTAGAGAGACCAATTACAATACGAATGTTTTCGGCCTTAGATGCCCTGATTATGATTTCCACAATATTTGTTTCAAGGAGATGAATATTTAGTGTGTTCAACACGGCAGGGTTATCTAGATATCTAGATATTTAGTCATTTTCGAAAGATAGTCTATTGTAGCAGCTCTTTGTGACACAGCAGGCTATAATGGATTGTTTCAGATTCACATTACTCCTAGTTAGGGTATTTGTAGCCCTCTGCAGCAGGCACATTAACCTAAAGAAGTATCTGGCTCCTGCAAACAGAATAACGACCAGTAGAGCAGATACATTATCTCACCCGGCTATAGTTCACAACAGGCCAGTGTAGGATGGAGCAGTGTCAGTCAAATATGTCATACCTGACTTGTGATAACTCTGCCCCAGCACAATAGGCTAATCAAATACCATAGCATATTGGAATCCGGAGTTTCCTAATTGGACATTGCTTCTCAATGATTAGTAGGTTCAGGTAGTCACAACCACTTACGTATCAGGAATAGGAAATGTCATGAAAGTTGCTGGCTGAAGATCAATATGAGTCAATGACCTGTACAGTTGTGCAATCTCTTCACACAGCAAAGTCTTGTTTGACATATCATATGTGAAAGGTGAGAAGGGATTTCAGCTAATGCCCATCAAATTCTTGGCCTCTCACTTGTGACAGTGAACTGGTGTTGATACCACATTTCATACCAGTTGCTCACAAACAACACTGTGGCATCACACAAGGGTCCACCAAATGTCCTCTTTGTTACCTAACTTCCCCACTAAATGTGATTAAACCATTCAACCTCACCTGCTACAACTTAAAACTCCATTCTTGCGCCACTTATCATCATACCACCTTACCATAACAAATATGTAGGAGGTACTGTTTTCTCAGTACATGCCACCAAGCTCTGAAGCACACTACCAACCAGTGTCCCAAGCACCCAGGAGCATATACACTTCAAAACACAAAGGTAAGACAGCTGTTTCCAAGACAACTACACCACCACATGTCCTGGCAGCAAAACCTAGAAAGACAGTCACACCCTCAAACTGAATCTTTAGCTTACAATCCACAGATTAGAAACAAATCAACTACCAAGGTACTTTTGATATTGTCAGGTAATTGAAGGAGAGCTGACCTGTGCTTTACCAGGTTATAATTAGGTTGTTATTAGATTGACTGTGCATGCATCGTTTTAATTACCAATGCATCTCCTACTTTGCACTGCTTGGAGCTGACGCATTGCCTCTATCCCAAGGATCAGCGACAATGCATCACCTCCACTGCTCCTCGCATCATCTTCAATGCAAACAATGTACTGTTTCAGCAGGCCAAGGCTGGTCCCTGTATCCGATCCGCGCTCCATTGCAGTCAGCCCGCTTTTCAGATTTGACACAGCTATTCTTTACAAATTCATAACTCAATGTCTACTTATTGGATATTTGACATTGTGGTGTTGTTTTGTTCATTGAGTTAAGCTCTATATTTTGATCCGCTTGTATCTTTTTGAGTGCTGTTTTCACTGTTTTACTGTTTGAGGTGTTACACAAATACTTTACACATTGCCTCTTAGGTTAAGCCTGACTACTACTGTATGTGCCAAGCTACCAGGGGGTGAGCACAGGTTGTTTTTTGGTGTGTTTGTCACTTACCTTGTCTAGGATTGTGGTTCCTGGTTGGGCAGGGTGCATACCACTGCCACCCAGAGTCCCAATTTCTAACAAGGCACTAAACTGATGGCCGGTGGCTATTTTAGAAGAAATCGAGCAGAAACAATAGATTGTGGCTCTTGTCCTTTGGTCATGGAATATTAACACCTGAGGGATAAGTCAGCTATTTTGACCCTGTCTTATGGTTAGACTGAGAGATAGCTCAGCTATATGAAGCCTGAACATAAAATGTATGTCTGATCACAGGCAAACCTTTGACACCTAAAGCAAATATCTCTATGGTCAATATCCCAGAGTGTATTGTAAGACTGATGTAGAGTATGCTTTCAAATATGCCTTGTGTGTTTTTTTCTATGCGATGGTGTTGGTGCTGTGGAAATACACCAGCACTCCCCTTGTGTAGGCACCGCAGTGCCCCCTCTCTTTGAACAAGTGAAATTTTGCAGCAAAATGCTAGTAAAACCTTATTCTGCTGCACACTACGCCTGTGTGTGTCATCAGAAGCAGAAACATAATTCTGATATTAGATATAAAAGGTTACCTATGCAAAAGCATTGCACGAAGATAACACTACTTTTTGCACTTGTTATAGTGTTACAATGATAAACTCTAATGGCCTGGCTAATTTCTATGGTTAGTATATACATTTAGGAACAACCAATACTGAGAAAACAGTAATTCTTCTGAACAGAATTTTGGAACACCTTTCAGCAAATGTTGCAACAACATTGATGTTTGGGTGGATTTGCCAATTTATGTGGTGGGGGTTTCATAAACAGAAGTGAAAGGATGGTGGTTGTTATTATACCATATGGTGCTAAGAGCCTCAATTTCTGTGGCAAATTAAAAGACGGTTACATTGCCAACTCATTGACATTCTCTTATTGAATCACAGGAGGAAAGAAACATGCATTAGGAATCAAACCTATGACTTGTCCTGTAATTTGGTGTATTATCTCACTAAACTCAATAGTCTGAAACCATATCTGTGTGCAGCCTCCAACAAGCTTATGTTGCAACGTCCCCATGAGCAGATTGAGAAGGTACCTTTGGTCTATAGTCAGGCCGAAGCTTCTTCCTGAAGATGGAACTTAAAATATTTCATGAGTTTACTGTCATTTCGCAAAAGAACATGAAACAAATGTTGTCATCTTGTTGCATTGAAATATGAAGAAGCTGCTTTTTAGTTGTCAAGTCACTAATTCCCCTTTTTTAAAAGCCCTCTCAGTAGACTATAAGCATTTTCAAAAGTATCGCTTGTTGTAATGGCATTGGATTTGAACAGTATGTTTAAAAAGCACAATTTTAATACAAGACCAGAGACTCATGTATTGCAATCACTTTTCCTTTACTGCTTTATTGAACACAGCATTTTAACAAACTACATTCTCAGAAATTCTTCATGTTTCCTCAGGAAATGACATTAAATACTAGCCAATAAAATACAGTAAAAATAGGCCTAGTGAAACAACCACCTCCTCTGTTCTTGCTCCTACAGATGAGTTTTGCTTTGTTCTGTGTGTGAGAGATTTCAGGCTATAGTTGCTTAATCTTGAGGAAGGCTATGCTGTTGAGCCTTCGTCATTTTCACGGGAAAAGTGGTGTTCTCTATTGGAGACATGAGGTGAGTCTGTTTACTTTGCATTACTGAGAAATGTCTTACTTGGCAATAAACTGTTATTTTATAGCTAAGCAGAGACGTGAAGGTTCACATCAGTTATTTCATTCCCTCTTGTTTGTGTGAGCCCACAACGACACATGTGTAAGTAAAGTGGTCCCTCTGGTGAGGTAATTGCTACATTGTAGCAGTAACCAAAGACACAAATGTGCATCTATTTCCTGAAATTAATAGTTTATTTACCATTGGGGCATGTGTTGTCCGAATGGTCCCGCTGGTAGTATTTGTGGATACATTGTATATTGTTGGTCTTTTCTTGATTCTGTTCGGCTTTTATATATGCAAATCCAAACACAAATCCTTCCAGCAATCACGTCAAAGGAAAACTTCCACAGTCCAGCTTCGGTGAGTGCAAACAACTGATGCGGTTTGGTGACACCTACCTTGGTCATGGGACCTGCTAAATTTGTGTTTGGATATTTACGGGAGCTTGCACCCATATATATATATATATATATATATAGATAGAGAGAGAACTTAGGTAACTATAATTTGTACCCTAACGTAACTACAACTAGTGTTCCCGACATGCACGGCGTTTTCATCAATGATGTAATTTTAGATGTTGTAGTGATGTTATCAATGGTGTCATAGAACGTATAATAAGTGATGTAATATGTGAGGTAATTAGTGCATGGCGAGGGCATGAGTTGTAGTTTCGTTAGGGCACAATTCATAGTTACTTGTGATAAATGTAACTGGTGAATTTCAGTGGTTTTATTAGTTTAAAACAGTGTGTTTTAACTGACATTTTTACCTAACTATAATGTCATTCTAATTTTTGTTTTCTTTTGTGTGTGAATTTCTAAGTTTTTTTAATGTAAATTAATATATTCTTACAATTTCCTAACTATATTATCACTTTAATCTTTGAGTTTTCAGTAAATATCTTTGTTTTTAACGTAAAGTATGATGTCCATTGCTGTGTACAGCATGAGGTTGGGAGCAGGCCATGGCCCACTTTCCTTATAAAAAAAATATATAAATATAAATGGCAAGCCTATTGGCTTTATCAGGAGACAAGCAAACCATTATCATGAAATGTATATTTTATAAATACACACATTGCAATGTTTAGTAATACTTAGTGTCACAATATATTTTAAATTAAGACTGACAACTATAAACATATTTTTCATTTTTTTTTCACAAAATGTAGCCATCGAACTAACCACGAGTGGTCTCTGCATTCCAGCTGTAGAGCATGCAGCTTCAGTTCGGCGTGCTTTACAAATTATGGTATGCTGTCCTGAGGTTATGGATCCAATGACCATGGAGACTTACTGAGTTTTGTTCAATGTTGGTGGGGGCTACTAAGGTCCCTGCACCCCTTCACAACATTTAAGAGAGGTGCTTGGTGGTGCCTCTGCCCCTTCTCTGGGGCACCACAAGGATCAAAAAATTATAATTAAAAAGCCCTCGCAGGGCTTCCTGGAGCAGTGAAAAATAAATGAGGGGCTTCGGCCACTCATTTATTATTCTTTTATGTTTGTGTTTTTTAAATTTGTTTGGGTGCCCCTGTCCCACCTAGGATAACCAAATGTTTTATTCAGTTTGGAGCCGTGGGGGAGGGGGAGTCCTGATACCCCAGTCAACACCTATGCTGGGTGCCAACAGGAGGAAGCCAGTATTTTTCCTGTTCCCATTAGGCATGCCCATCCCCCAAAAAAGAGTGCAGGCAGGGAGTTAGATTCACATTCTGTGCCTGCACTCTCCCGGGTAGGAGACAAATCAGTGTCCCAGCTGGAAGGGGCCCTAGGGATGCTGTTGTTGTTCAGTTCCCCGGGACATGAGGTCCCTAGGGTCCTTCTACAGGAGAGGGCCAATACTCCCCTTTCCCAACTTCAGCCCAGGGGGATGTGGTCCCTGGGTCCTCCTAATAGACTGGGAAAGCGGTCCCATGACCCCTCCCCATATAATACAAAAGTACAAAAGGGGCCAGGGGAATGGGGCCTCTGGGGCATTTCAGAGGCTCGGGAAGGGGGGATGCACACCCTCCCCCTTAAAATTACATCGGCCAAAGGGCCTTTTAATATTACATTGGCCCAGGAGATTGGGTCCCTGGGACCGCCTAAAGGCTGGGGAGGTGGGCTGCTCACCCCACAACCCCAAAAACAATAAAATTGATGATTACCCCAGGCCATGGCCAAGTCCAGGGGGCTTATTTTTTTAAAAAGGGCAGGAGCCTGTTTGTTTTTATTTCCATGGTAGCACAGGTCTGAAGATACTCTGTGGAGTAAAAAAAATAAACGTTTTGGGCCCTTCCCATCAATCCAAGAGGGGGCAGGGTATCCCTACCCTGCCCCCATATTCTTTTTAATTTATTTTGTAGAACAAGGGACTGAGTCCCCAAGTCCCAACATGTCTACCGTGAAATCTTTGTTGATGTGGTGGCAGTCAACCAGATCTTATCTTTAGATTTGTCGGGTCGGCGGATCCACAGCCATGATCTAACTTTCTGCCAAATTTGGTGCAATTAAATTCATCTGCATCAATGTTCAATTTTCCTATAGAATGGGGAAAACATTTAGGACCTCACATCTTTTTCTCTGCCCCCGCTTGATTGATGCTTTCCAGAAAGAAGATGAGGGGGATGAGACCTTTCTTGGAAAGTTTTTCCTATGGAAACATGGACCTGACTATAACTACTGTAATTGGGTATTTACACTCTTGCAGATATAGATAGAGAGCATATTTCTGAGTTATTTAGGTTCAGCAGAACAGGCAAAGATCTAATGGTGTCCCTGGATCTGTAGATCATCTCTAACTTGGCCCAGACAGCTATCTGCTTTCTGGGGAATACGAATGCAGGTCCTTCTTTTGAGAACAGAAAAGGGTTACTTTTGAGGATTGATCCACAATTTGGGGATTTGGATAGTTCTGACGCCTCACCCTAAGGCTGCCCTTTTTGGATAATTTAACAAAAGAGGTAGGGTGCTTAGACAAGTCACACTTCTTGCTAATGCAGATCTTTCTATCAGGGCCTGCACATTTAGGGACAGATTTGCTAGCTGCTAATTCCCCTCCATTCCCTATTACAGAGGCCAGTTTAGGTACACCCAGCAGCGTTCTTTCCTCACAAAAAAGAAGCGGTCACTTTGTCTTCAGATATGCTGGCATTCACGCAATAGGAGGCGGGGGCACATGATGAGTGTTCATTCTCTCCCTCTTGCAAAGGTTGGAGGATATTCGCTCTTTTTGTACAAGAATGGGAGAGAATCTGCAAAGCTCCATGGGTTCTGACTGTATGGGGTTTGCAGATAGACTTTTTTTCAGTTCCCTTTCAATTCAGGTGCCTGAATCCAATGGTTTTCTCTCAGGCGGAAGAAGAGTTGATCATCAGAAGTTAAAGGCTTTCTCTTAAAAGGAATGATAGAGAGCTGTTCCAGGCATCCTCAAGGATGTGTCAGTAATATTTTTCTATAACAAAAGAATAACAAAACAAACTTTCAGACCGCTGGTAAACATGAGGGACCTAAATCAATTAGTCTTCTGTTGCTATTTCAAAATGGATACTATAATCTGTTTAATGTAGATTTTGCTTACAGAGGATTGGATGGTGCATTTGGATCTAAAAGATGCTTCCCCTGACAGTCTGCATTAATCCTGGTGACAGGAAATAACTACAGTTCCTTTGGAGGGAAGTCAAATCCCTTCCCTTTGGTCTATTTTCAGCACTTTGGGCCAGATGTAGGTAGGCTTTTGCACCTCGCAAACGGCGAAAAACGCCGTTTGCGAGGTGCAAAAGCCCTCAAGCGATGCAGAAACACATTTTGCGAGTCGGAACCGACTCGCAAAATGTGTTTCCGACTCGCAAATAGGAAGGGGTGTTCCCTTCCTATTTGCGACTCGCACCGCGATTTAAGTTGATTTGTGACCGCGAAAGCGGTCGCAAATCAACTCGCAGTTACCATCCAGTTGAAGTGGATGGTAACTCATTCGCAAAGGGGAAGGGGTCCCCACGGGACCCCTTCCCCTTTGTGAATGCTCACAAAATTATTTTTTCAGAGCAGGGACCACTGCCTACTCTGAAAAAAACCGAAACAAAAGGTTTCGGTATTTTTTTCTATTTGCAGCTCGTTTTCCTTTAAGGAAAACGGGCTGCAAAGAGAAAAAAAAAACTGCTTTATTTAAAAGCAGTCACGGAGATGGTGGTCTGCTGTCTCCAGCAGGCCACAATCCCCGTGAGTGCCTAGACTCGCTATGGGGTCGCAAACTGCGACCCACCTCATAAATATTTATGAGGTGGGTCTTTGCGACCCCATAGCGAGTTGCAGAAGGTGTCTGAGACACCTTTCTGCATTCCAAATTGCGACTTGCAATTTGCGAGTCGCAGGGACTCGCAAATTGCAAATCGCAATTTGGAATCTTTCTACATCTGGCCCCTGGTGTTTTAACAAGCTGCTGAATACGGTGTCTGCATTTCTCAGGTCTCTGGGACAGAGATTGATCATATATATAGATGATATGATTTTCCTGAGTCAGGAGAGACGTCTGTTGCTAAAGCAGGTACAGGAAGAACCTCATTCAGGAGTTGGGCTTTATAATAAACATAGAGAAGTTTGATTTCTTTTTGTTATGGAAGATGGACTTTATGAGATTTCTGTCAGATTTGGAAGATGGCGTGTTGAGGTTGCCAGAGACAAAGTTGAAGCTGATCAGGAAATAATTGAGAGAATTTTTAGAAAGGACTGCAATTTCTCTGAGGCACCTAGCAAGAGAGGCAGTTTTGTTCGCATCATCCACCCAGGCAGTATTCTTGGAACCACTCTATTACAGGGTGCATCAGAGGCTGAAGATAAGACATTTACAGAGTGAACTGGCTTACTTTCAAATTGTTCCATTAAATGAAGAAGCAAGAGCAGATGTGGCTAGCACACTTGGAAGTCTGAAACGGACAAGTGATTTTTCCCTTATATCCAAATCTTGTATAGGGTCAGATGCAAGTCTATGGGGATATGGAGCACGGTGAGGCCCCTTTTGGACTGGAGGAAGATGATCCATGAGAGAGTCAACATTGCATGTAAAAGGTAAAGCTTCTCACAGGCTCCTTTGCAATTCAAGCCTGGCATAAGCCAGTTCCAGCTGTACGGTGTTCCTCCTTATGGACAATCTGATAGTGGTCAGATATGTCAACAAGCTGGGAGGTACAAAGTCAAAGCCGCTGGCAGAGTTAGTGAAGGCCGGGTGCCAGTGGTGTCTCAATCAGGACATATTGTGGTAGTAGAGTATGTGCCAGGGGCAACGAACATGGTGACTGATTGGTATTCAAGAGATTTTCTAGACAGCAGTGATTGGAAGTTACATTCCAAAGCTCTTTAAACTGTAGAGAAGGTATCAGGACCCTTTTGCATACATTTCTTTTTCCGCTCAGGCTCCCAACCCAGCTAAAGATGTTTTTCGGTTGGAGACTGGATCTAGAGGCTTTGGCAACAAATGTGTTTCTCCAATATTGGGGAGGACGGGGGTGAATGCACTCTGATTTCCCCCCCTTTGGTATGATAGCCAGAAGCTTGCCACAAGTACTCATTCATTTGGCAAAGATGGAGATGGCGTTATGGAGGAGCCAACCTTAGTATCCCAGGTTCTTGGAACTTTCCAAGTGGGAATGTCCAATTCAGCTGTCAGTTATTCTTCAGACACTAGGGAGCCTCTGTGGGATGGTGCAACCTACATTGGTACGGACAATCCAAGGCTGGTGGCTTGGAATCTTTCGGGATATTTGGGAAAGTGCCAGAACTTTCAGAGGAGGTTTCAAGTCCGGCTGGCAACTATGGAGTAGCTGGTATATGGAAAAAGGTTTGGATTCTGTTTCAACTGGTGTTGTGTGGGGGGTAGGGTTGGATTTCCTGCCATCTATGGTGCCACATCAGAGGTCCTATAGGACCATTAATGGGTACAGGTTAGCCATTTCAGTAGGCCGGAAAAGCATAAACAGGGAGAGGTCATAGTGGGGGAATATCCCTTAATAAGGAAGTTGTTAAAAGGTATAATGTATATAAACCCCCTAAAACGTGGCATGCTACCATGCGGGTGTCAATATGGTATTCCATCTATTTGAGTCTTGGGAGGGGAGTTTACCTGTTCCAAGAAGATGGCACAACCTGAATTGTCCCAGCTCTGAGGAGTTGTTGGGAAGACATTCTGGGGAGAAACAAAATGTATTCAATTGTGTGTCTTAGAATAGCTGTTGGGAGATCCTGTCCTAACTTTGCAGAGGAAAGACCTTTTTACCTAACTCTGCTGATCTCTCCTACCTGAGATTTCATAGTTCCCCTTCTTTATTTAGACTCTTGCATACTGTTGCTTTTTTTTTGCCCTGAACCTTTACTTGGTTCTCTTTAGACTGACATCTTCAGTTTAGGAAATCCTTAGATGTTTTATTTAGTTTAGGGAAATTAATTTATCTATCTGATACTGTCTCTGCTTTGCATTCTGTACTATCTAAACAATATATGCTGAAATTCCATGGCTATATTCTGTTGCATTGGTTAACTTTATTGAACTATATGCTTAATCTGACAAATGATTAACTGAATGGGCAAAACCTGTAAGTTTGTCTAATTTGCTCATAAACCTTCATGGTTTAGAAATCATCTCTTCTGCCATTCTTGTTCAACCAATGGTTTTCTCTACATTGTGACTTTGTTGTTTCTATGTTAGCTCACAGAATATACACTCAGCAGATATCAAAAGGCCCATATGACCAGTGGTGCAATCTCTTTATGAATACACCAGAAACCGCAGGTAGCAAAAATTGCACTATATCAGTTGGTAGCAAATAATTATCACTGAAAGGTAGGGATCTGGAAAATACCTCAGGAACCATTAGAATTTCCCCAAGCCCAGTCCATGTACCTAAAAGCCTATAGTCCAGTCTGGGTTATCTGAGGTGTTCGGGTGTTTCTGAAAGGGGTGGCAGTATCCTAGGAGTGAGTATAAGCAAGGCTATGCAGCACTAATTGTGTGCTGCTAAGCTCTATGATGTTTGTGGTGATGTTGTGTGTCTTGCAATGGGTTCCACATTTGAGTCCAAAAAGGCTGTGAATTTGGAAGGGAGAATTAAAGCTGCACTAGTCAGGGTGATTTCACGCTGGTCCAGATTTCCCTTGTGGGTGCGTGATAAGGTCTGAAAAGCATTATTTCCTGTTTATCCCCTTGAGTGTTTAAGGTGCAAAGTTGGGTTGTTGATTGAACCCTGTTCAAGCATTAGCCACAATACCTGTCAGGGTGAACCACAAAAAGTCACTACATTAACCTGTGCTTAACCCTCTGGTAGCTTGTCACAAACACAGTAATAAAGTGAAAATACAACACGAAGAACAATCCCACACCAGTTTAGAAAAGTAGAGTAAACTTGAATAAATTACTTGACACCAAAATGATAACAAATCCAATCATTAGAACCAGAATCATGAAGTGTTAAAGTTTAAGGGAAAAACTAGCACCTTAATGAAAGCACCAACCACGAACATCTAGTTGTGCGAGGCTGATTCAAAGTTAAAAAATATGGCCAAACATATATACAAGAGGTGGCTTGGGCTCCGTCGGAGGAATTAAGAGAAATTGAGAAGATAATGTGGTAAAGTTCAGCAGGGCAAGGCTGCAGGCTGTGTCCGAGGCGGAGGCAATGTCCTCGGGAGCCGCTGGACAAAGTCACAGTGATGATTTCTACAGTGGGAGTTATTCATTTTTGGGAGGTTGAAAAGCTCCAGCTGGACGAGCAGGCGGCTGTAGCCAAGAAGAGTTCTAGGAAGGCACATACCCCTTTGGCAAATGACCTCTGAATAGAATTTGCTGCTGCAGAGAAGAACGTAGTGGGAGATACTACAAAGTTGAGCCAACCAGTGATGCACCTTGGGTGGATAGATGAGCAGGTTGATCCCGGTCTTCCCTCAGTTTTCGGAGAAGTTTTTAGCCAAAAATGTCCCACATTTTGGATTTTGGCTACTAGGGCATCTTTAGCATCAAGGGGCATGGCTTGGGGGTTCAGGACTCACTCAGGCTGGGCCAGGTGTGGGTTCATCTTGGTGGGGGCCCTTTATGTCCCTTAGGCTCTGATCAGGAAGCCGACAAACTAACCTTTGGAGTAATTCTGCTAGTCATGGATTCAAGAAGCAGGGCAGGACCCTGGGGGCTCAAGGCAGGCTCTAGGTAGCAAAACAGTGCTACCAGGTGTGCCAAAGCAGTCTTGTGAAGTACACAGCAGGCCACAGCTACAAGCAGTCCTCTGCATGCCCAGAAATTGAACAGAGCAGTGGGTCTGAGGGTACCTTTTTTTAATTCCTTGTGCTTTCTTTGAAGTAGGAAAAGTGTCTAGACGTTGTCCTTTGAAGTGCTTAGAATTTCCTGACTCCCCTGCCCTGGTTCCAAGCTGGTTCTAAGAACAATGCAGTGGTGACAACAAGTCCTTTGTGTGAAGACAGAGCACACCCTCTTCAATTGCAAGTGAGGCTATGGCCAACTGCTCCCATCCTGCCAGCAGATGACCCATCCAGACATAACAAATCCTTCCCTTGTGTGGCTGTCTGGGAGGAATTAGCAAAGTCCAACTGCCAGCTACACCCAGTCATGTGACTTAGGACAGATAGCAAGAGCAAGAAAATGACAACTTTCTAAAAGTGGCATTTTTAAAACTGTAATTTAAAGACTGACTTTGGCATTAGAGAGGATTACAATTTCACAGATACCAAACGTGAAATTATTAGCTGTTCCCAATCAAGAATTTGCACTAAATGTACTAAGGCAGTGTAGGAAAGTACCATCTTGCCTGGCATGTTACCCCCATTTTTCACTGTATATATGTTGTTTTAGTTGTATGTGTCACTGGGACCCTGGTAACCCAGGGCCCCAGTGCTCATAAGTGTGCCTGAATGTGTTACCTGTGTAGTGACTAACTGTCTCACTGAGGCTCTGCTAATCAGAACCTCAGTGGTTATGCTCTCTCATTTCTTTCCAAATTGTCACTAACAGGCTAGTGACCATTTTTACCAATTTACATTGGCTTACTGGAACACCCTTATAATTCCCTAGTATATGGTACTGAGGTACCCAGGGTATTGGGGTTCCAGGAGATCCCTATGGGCTGCAGCATTTCTTTTGCCACCCATAGGGAGCTCTGACAATTCTTACACAGGCCTGCCACTGCAGCCTGAGTGAAATAACGTCCACGTTATTTCACAGCCATTTTACACTGCACTTAAGTAACTTATAAGTCACCTATATGTCTAACCTTTACCTGGTAAAGGTTAGGTGCAAAGTTACTTAGTGTGAGGGCACCCTGGCACTAGCCAAGGTGCCCCCACATTGTTCAGGGCCAATTTCCCTGACTTTGTGAGTGCGGGGACACCATTACACGCGTGCACTACATATAGGTCACTACCTATATGTAGATTCACAATGGTAACTCCGAATATGGCCATGTAACATGTCTAAGATCATGGAATTGCCCCCTCTATGCCATCCTGGCATTGTTGGCACAATTCCATGATCCCAGTGGTCTGTAGCACAGACCCTATTACTGCCAAACTGCCCTTCCTGGGGTTTCACTGCAGCTGCTGCTGCTGCCAACCCCTCAGACAGGCATCTGCCCTCCTGGGGTCCAGCCAGGCCTGGCCCAGGATGGCAGAACAAAGGACTTCCTCTGAGAGAGGGTGTTACACCCTCTCCCTTTGGAAAATGGTGTGAAGGCAGGGGAGGAGTAGCCTCCCCCAGCCTCTGGAAATGCTTTCTTGGGCACAGATGTGCCCAATTCTGCATAAGCCAGTCTACACCGGTTCAGGGGACCCCTTAGCCCTGCTCTGGCGCGACACTGGACAAAGGAAAGGGGAGTGACCACTCCCCTGACCTGCACCTCCCCTGGGAGGTGTCCAGAGCTCCTCCTGTGTGCTCCAGACCTCTGCCATCTTGGAAACAGAGGTACTGCTGGCACACTGGACTGCTCTGAGTGGCCAGTGCCACCAGGTGACGTCAGAGACTCCTTGTGATAGGCTCCTTCAGGTGTTGCTAGCCTATCCTCTCTCCTAAGTAGCCAAACTCTCTTTTCTGGCTATTTAGGGTCTCTGTCTCTGGGGAAACTTTAGATAACGAATGCAAGAGCTCAGCCGAGTTCCTCTGCATCTCTCTCTTCACCTTCTACCAAGGAATCGACTGCTGACCGCGCTGGAAGCCTGCAAAACTGCAACATAGTAGCAAAGACGACTACTGCAACTCTGTAACGCTGATCCTGCCGCCTTCTCGACTGTTTTCCTGGTGGTGCATGCTGTGGGGGTAGTCTGCCTCCTCTCTGCACTAGAAGCTCCGAAGAAATCTCCCGTGGGTCGACGGAATCTTCCCCCTGCAACCGCAGGCACCAAAAAGCTGCATTACCGGTCCCTTGGGTCTCCTCTCAGCACGACGAGCGAGGTCCCTCGAATCCAGCAACTCTGTCCAAGTGGCCCCCACAGTCCTGTGACTCTTCAGTCCAAGTTTGGTGGAGGTAAGTCCTTGCCTCACCTCGCTAGACTGCATTGCTGGGAAGCGCGTCTTTTGCAGCTACTCTGGCCTCCGTGCACTTCCGGCAGAAATCCTTTGTGCACAGTCCAGCCTGGGTCCACGGCACTCTAACCTACATTGCACAACCTCCTAAATTGTTCTCCGGTGACGTGGGACTCCTTTGTGTAATGTCGGGTGAGCACTGTTTCACGCATCCTCATAGTGCCTGTTTCTGGCACTTCTTCGGGTGCTACCTGCTACTAAGAGGGCTCCTTGTCTTGCTCGACGTGCCCTCTACCTCCTGGTCCAATTTGCGACCTCCTGATCCCTCTTGGGCCACAGCAGCATCCAAAAATGCTAACTGCACAATTTGCAGCTAGCAAGGCTTGTTGGCGTTCTTTCGGCGGGAAAACACTTCTGCATGACTCTACAAGGCGAGAGGAATCCGTCCCCCAAAGGGGAAGTCTCTAGCCCTTTGCGTTCCTCCAGAAACCGCAGCTTCTTCTGTCCAGTAGAAGCTTCTTTGCACCCGCAGCTGGCATTTCCTGGGCATCTGCCCATCTCCGACTTGCTTGTGACTTTTGGACTTGGTCCCCTTATTCCACAGGTACCCCAGATTGGAAATCCAGCGTTGTTGCACTGTTGGTTTGTGTCTTTCCTGCATTATTCCTCTAACACGACTTCTTTATCCTTAGGGGAACTTTAGTGCACTTTGCACTCACTTTTCAGGGTCTTGGGGAGGGTTATTTTTCTAACTCTCACTATTTTCTAATAGTCCCAGCGACCCTCTACAAGGTCACATAGGTTTGGGGTCCATTCGTGGTTCGCATTCCACTTTTGGAGTATATGGTTTGTGTTGCCCCTATCCCTATGTGTCCCCATTGCATCCTCTTGTAACTATACATTGTTTGCACTGTTTTCTAAGACTATACTGCATATTTTTGCTATTGTGTATATATATCTTGTGTATATTTCCTATCCTCTCACTGAGGGTACACTCTAAGATACTTTGGCATATTGTCATAAAAAGAAAGTACCTTTATTTTTAGTATAACTGTGTATTGTGTTTTCTTATGATATTGTGCATATGACACTAAGTGGTACTGTAGTAGCTTCACACGTCTCCTAGTTCAGCCTAAGCTGCTCTGCAAAGCTACCATTATCTATCAGCCTAAGCTGCTAGACACCCTATACACTAATAAGGGATAACTGGGCCTGGTGCAAGGTGCAAGTACCCCTTGGTACTCACTACAAGCCAGTCCAGCCTCCTACATTGGTTGTGCAGTGGTGGGATAAGTGCTTTGAGACTACTTACCACTCTTGTCATTGTACTTTTCATAAGAGAAAAATATACAAAACAAGGTCAGTGTATATACACATAGCCAAAAAGTTTTGCATTTCCTCTTTTCACTCTTTTCTAAGTGCTGAAAAGTACTTCTAACTTTCTAAAAAGTTCTAAAAAGTTTTTAAAGTTTTTTTTTCCAGTCTTTCTAAAAGTTCTGAAAACTTTTTTCTCTTTTTCTATCACTTTAACTCTCTCTAAAAATGTCTGGCACAGGCCAAAATGTTGATCTGTCCAAACTTGCATATGATCACCTTAGCTGGAAAGGAGCAAGGAGTCTCTGCATAGAGAGAGGTTTGAGTGTAGGGAAGAATCCTTCCTTGGAATTGTTAATTAACATGCTTAGAGAACAAGATAAGGCTATAAGTGCCCCATCTGTTGAAAAAGTACCTAATAGTTCCCAATCTGATTCAGGGACTCCCGCAGGAAAAGATTCAGGAAAGAAACTTCCTAACCTGCCCATTACTAGACAGTCTAGCATAGTTGGTAATGATGATGAGCCACACCATACAAATAGTGTTGTCTCACATCATAGCAAAAGCATTTATTCTCACCATACTGGTAGTGATGTTTCTGTTAGCCAAGCTGTTAGGGTGGCTTCTGTAAGGGACAGGTCTCCTTCTGTTCATTCCCATCATACCTCTGTATCTAGGAATGTCCCTCCCACCAACCCTGATGACAGATTGTTGGAGAGGGAACTCAATAAGTTGAGGGTGGAACAAACCAGACTGAAGCTTAAAAAGCAACAGCTGGATTTGGATAGACAGTCTTTTGAACTAGAGAAGGAAAGACAGAAGTTGGGTTTAGATACCCATGGTGGCAGCAGCAGTATTCCCCATAGTCATCCTGCAAAAGAGAGCATGATTCCAGGAATCTGCACAAGATAGTTCCCCCTTATAAGGAGGGGGATGACATTAACAAGTGGTTTGCTGCACTTGAGAGGGCCTGTGTTGTACAGGATGTCCCTCAAAGGCAGTGGGCTGCTATCCTATGGCTATCATTTAGTGGAAAAGGTAGGGATAGGCTCCTTACTGTGAAAGATGCCAATAATTTCCAAGTTCTTAAGAATGCACTCCTGGATGGTTATGGCTTAACCACTGAACAATAGAGGATAAAGTTCAGAGAGACCAAAAAGGAGTCTTCACAAGACTGGGTTGATTTCATTGACCATTCAGTGAAGGCCTTGGAGGGGTGGTTACATGGCAGTAAAGTTACTGATTATGACAGCCTGTATAACTTAATCCTGAGAGAGCATATTCTTAATAATTGTGTGTCTGATTTGTTGCACCAGTACTTGGTGGACTCTGATCTGACCTCTCCCCAAGAATTGGGAAAGAAGGCAGACAAATGGGTCAGAACAAGGGTGAATAGAAAAGTTCATACAAGGGGTGACAAAGAGGGCAACAAAAAGAAGGATGGTAAGTCTTCTGACAAGGGTGGGGACAAATCTAAAAATGAGTCTTCATCAGGCCCACAAAAACACTCTGGTGGGGGTGTTGGTCCCAAATCCTCTTTTAATCAGAACAAGGAAAAGAAACCATGGTGCTATTTATGTAAAATAAAAGGCCATTGGACAACAGATCCCAGTTGTCCAAAGAAAAGCACCAATGCTCCTACCACTACAACCCCTACTGCTATCCCTAGTGTCCCTACTAATAGCAGTGGTGGTGGGAGCAAACCTACTAATAGCCAATCCAAGGGAGTAGCTGGGCTCACTATTGGTAACTTAGTTGGGGTCGGCCTTGTTAGGGAGGCCACAGAGGCTGTGTTAGTCTCTGAGGGGGCTATTGATTTAGCCACCTTAGTTGCTTGTCCCCTTAATATGGATAAGTACAAGCAGCTACCCCTAATAAATGGTGTTGAGGTTCAGGCCTACAGGTACACTGGAGCCAGTGTGACTATGGTCATAGAGAAACTGGTCCACCCTGAACAACACCTACTTGGTCACCAGTACCAAGTAACCGATGCTCACAACAACACACTTAGCCACCCCATGGCTGTTGTTAATCTCAACTGGGGGGGGTTACTGGTCCAAAGAAAGTTGTGGTAGCCACAGATTTACCTGTATACTGTCTACTAGGAAATGATTTGGAGACATCAGCTTGGTCAGATGTGGAGTTGGAGGCCCATGCAGCAATGCTGGGCATCCCAGGGCATATTTTTGCTTTGACAAGGGCTCAGGCCAAAAAGCAAAAAGGACAGGGAAGCTTGGATCCTGGAACAATGGACCAAGTGCTCCCTAAAGCTAGGGCTAGTAGAAGCAAACCACTTCCTACTATCCCTCCCTCTACAGTGGATTCTACTTCTGAAGAAGAAGAATTCCGTCCTTGTGCAGAACCTACACCAGAGGAGCTGGAAGCAGATACTGCTGAGCTTTTGGGTGAAGGGGGGCCTGCCAGGGAGGAGCTGAGTGTGGCACAGCAAACCTGTCCCACATTAGAGGGTCTCAGACAGCAAGCTGTCAAACAGGCTAATGGGGATGTCAGTGACTCTCACAGAGTTTACTGGGAGGACAACCTCTTGTACACTGAGCATAGGGATCCTAAACCTGGAGCTGCCAGGAGATTAGTGATTCCTCTGGAGTACAGAAAGTTCCTCCTAACCCTGGCACATGACATTCCCCTAGCTGGGCATCTAGGACAAATGAAAACTTGGGACAGGCTTGTTCCCTTGTTTCATTGGCCTAGGATGTCTGAGGACACAAAAGATTTTTGTAAGTCCTGTGAAACCTGTCAAGCCAGTGGCAAGACAGGTGGCACCCCAAAGGCACCCCTTATTCCACTGCCTGTGGTTGGGGTTCCCTTTGAAAGGGTAGGGGTTGACATAGTTGGCCCCTTTGACTCTCCTACTGCTTCAGGCAATAGATTTATCTTGGTGGTAGTGGACCATGCCACAAGATACCCTGAAGCAATTCCTTTAAGGACCACTACAGCACCTGCAGTGGCAAAGGCCCTCCTGGGAATATTTTCCAGAGTGGGCTTCCCAAAGGAAGTAGTATCAGACAGGGGAAGCAATTTCATGTCTGCATACTTAAAGGCCATGTGGAAGGAGTGTGGTGTAACTTACAAGTTCACAACACCCTATCATCCACAAACAAATGGACTGGTGGAGAGATTTAATAAAACTCTCAAAGGCATGATTATGGGTCTCCCTGAAAAACTCTGCAGGAGATGGGATATCCTTCTACCATGCCTCCTTTTTGCCTACAGGGAGGTACCCCAGAAAGGAGTGGGCTTCAGCCCCTTTTAACTTCTTTTTGGACACCCTATTAGGGGTCCACTCACACTTGTAAAGGAGGGTTGGGAACAACCTTTAAAAACTCCTAAGCAGGATATTGTGGATTATGTACTTGGCCTCAGATCAAGGATGGCTGAGTACATGAAAAAGGCCAGCAAAAACCTTCAGGCCAGCCAAGAGCTCCAGAAGCAATGGCATGATCAGAAGGCTGTTTTGGTTCAGTACCAACCAGGCAGAAAGTGTGGGTCTTGGAGCCTGTGGCCCCAAGAGCACTCCAAGATAAATGGAGTGGACCCCACACAATTGTTGAAAAGAAGGGAGAAGTCACCTATTTAGTTGACTTAGGCACTGCCAGGAGTCCCCTTAGGGTGCTCCATGTCAACCGCCTGAAACCCTACTATGACAGGGCTGATCTCACCCTGCTCATGGCAACTGATGAGGGACAGGAAGAAGACAGTGATCCTCTACCTGATCTCTTCTCTTCCACAGAACAAGATGCTCTTGTGGAAGGTGTAGTTTTGGCTGATTGTCTTACTGCTGAGCAGAAAGACCATTGCATAAATCTCCTAGATCAATTCTCTGAACTCTTCTCTACTGTGCCAGGTACCACTTCTTGGTATGAGCACACTATAGATACTGGAGACAGTTTACCTGTCAAAAGTAAGATCTATAGGCAGCCTGACCATGTCAGGGACTGCATAAAGCAAGAGGTGCAGAAAATGTTAGAACTAGGAGTGGTTGAGCACTCTGAAAGTCCATGGGCTTCTCCTGTGGTACTTGTACCAAAACCCCATTCCAAAGATGGAAAGAAGGAAATGCAGTTTTGTGTAGACTATAGAGGTCTCAACTTGGTAACCAAAACTGATGCTCACCCTATACCCAGGGCAGATGAGCTCATAGATACACTGGCATCTGCCAAGTATCTAAGCACTTTTGATTTGACTGCAGGGTATTGGCAGATCAAATTGTCAGAAGATGCTAAACCTAAAACTGCATTTTCAACCATTGGAGGACATTACCAGTTTACTGTAATGCCTTTTGGTTTGAAAAATGCACCTGCCACTTTTCAAAGGTTGGTGAACACAGTCCTGCAAGGGCTGGAAGCTTTCAGTGCAGCATATTTGGACGATATAGTTGTCTTTAGCTCCAGCTGGGATGATCACCTGGTCCACCTATGGAAAGTTTTGGAGGCCCTGCAGAAGGCAGGCCTCACTATCAAGGCTTCAAAGTGCCAGATAGGGCAGGGGAAGGTGGTTTATCTGGGACACCTTGTTGGTGGGGAACAGATTGCACCACTTCAGGGGAAAATCCAAACAATTATTGATTGAGTTCCCCCTACCACTCAGACTCAGGTGAGAGCCTTCCTAGGCCTCACTGGGTATTACAGGAGGTTCATTAAGAACTATGGCTCCATTGCAGCCCCTCTTAATGACCTCACATCCAAGAAAATGCCTAAAAAGGTATTATGGACAGCAAACTGTCAGAAAGCTTTTGAGGAGCTGAAGCAGGCCATGTGCTCTGCACCTGTCCTGAAAAGCCCTTGTTACTCTAAAAAATTCTATGTCCAAACTGATGCATCTGAATTAGGAGTAGGGGCAGTCCTATCACAACTTAATTCTGAGGGCCAGGATCAACCTGTTGCTTTTATTAGTAGGAGGTTGAACCCTAGAGAAAAGCGTTGGTCTGCCATAGAGAGGGAGGCCTTTGCTGTGGTCTGGGCTCTGAAGAAGTTGAGGCCATACCTGTTTGGCACTCACTTCATTGTTCAGACAGACCACAAACCTCTACTTTGGCTAAAACAAATGAAAGGTGAAAATCCTAAATTGTTGAGGTGGTCCATATCCCTACAGGGAATGGACTATACAGTGGAACATAGACCTGGGAGTAGCCACTCCAATGCAGATGGACTCTCCAGATATTTCCACTTAGACAATGAAGACTCATCAGGTCATGGCTAGTCTTATTGTCCTTCGTTTGGGGGGGGTTGTGTAGGAAAGTACCATCTTGCCTGGCATGTTACCCCCATTTTTCACTGTATATATGTTGTTTTAGTTGTATGTGTCACTGGGACCCTGGTAACCCAGGGCCCCAGTGCTCATAAGTGTGCCTGAATGTGTTACCTGTGTAGTGACTAACTGTCTCACTGAGGCTCTGCTAATCAGAACCTCAGTGGTTATGCTCTCTCATTTCTTTCCAAATTGTCACTAACAGGCTAGTGACCATTTTTACCAATTTACATTGGCTTACTGGAACACCCTTATAATTCCCTAGTATATGGTACAGAGGTACCCAGGGTATTGGGGTTCCAGGAGATCCCTATGGGCTGCAGCATTTCTTTTGCCACCCATAGGGAGCTCTGACAATTCTTACGCAGGCCTGCCACTGCAGCCTGAGTGAAATAACGTCCACGTTATTTCACAGCCATTTTACACTGCACTTAAGTAACTTATAAGTCACCTATATGTCTAACCTTTACCTGGTAAAGGTTAGGTGCAAAGTTACTTAGTGTGAGGGCACCCTGGCACTAGCCAAGGTGCCCCCACATTGTTCAGGGCCAATTTCCCTGACTTTGTGAGTGCGGGGACACCATTACACGCGTGCACTACATATAGGTCACTACCTATATGTAGATTCACAATGGTAACTCCGAATATGGCCATGTAACATGTCTAAGATCATGGAATTGCCCCCTCTATGCCATCCTGGCATTGTTGGCACAATTCCATGATCCCAGTGGTCTGTAGCACAGACCCTGGTACTGCCAAACTGCCCTTCCTGGGGTTTCACTGCAGCTGCTGCTGCTGCCAACCCCTCAGATAGGCATCTGCCCTCCTGGGGTCCAGCCAGGCCTGGCCCAGGATGGCAGAACAAAGGACTTCCTCTGAGAGAGGGTGTTACACCCTCTCCTTTTGGAAAATGGTGTGAAGGCAGGGGAGGAGTAGCCTCCCCCGGCCTCTGAAAATGCTTTCTTGGGCACAGATGTGCCCAATTCTGCATAAGCCAGTCTACACCGGTTCAGGGGACCCCTTAGCCCTGCTCTGGCGCGAAACTGGACAAAGGAGAGGGGAGTGACCACTCCCCTGACCTGCACCTCCCCTGGGAGGTGTCCAGAGCTCCTCCAGTGTGCTCCAGACCTCTGCCATCTTGGAAACAGAGGTGCTGCTGGCACGCTGGACTGCTCTGAGTGGCCAGTGCCACCAGGTGACGTCAGAGACTCCTTGTGATAGGCTCCTTCAGGTGTTGCTAGCCTATCCTCTCTCCTAAGTAGCCAAACCCTCTTTTCTGGCTATTTAGGGTCTCTGTCTTTGGGGAAACTTTAGATAACTAATGCAAGAGCTCAGCCGAGTTCCTCTGCATCTCTCTCTTCACCTTCTACCAAGGAATCGACTGCTGACCGCGCTGGAAGCCTGCAAAACTGCAACATAGCAGCAAAGACGACTACTGCAACTCTGTAACGCTGATCCTGCCGCCTTCTCGACTGTTTTCCTGGTGGTGCATGCTGTGGGGGTAGTCTGCCTCCTCTCTGCACTAGAAGCTCTGAAGAAATCTCCCGTGGGTCGACGGAATCTTCCCCCTGCAACCGCAGGCACCAAAAAGCTGCATTACCGGTCCCTTGGGTCTCCTCTCAGCACGACGAGCGAGGTCCCTCGAATCCAGCAACTCTGTCCAAGTGGCCCCCACAGTCCAGTGACTCTTCAGTCCAAGTTTGGTGGAGGTAAGTCCTTGCCTCACCTCGCTAGACTGCATTGCTGGGAACCGCGACTTTTGCAGCTACTCCGGCCTCCGTGCACTTCCGGCGGAAATCCTTTGTGCACAGTCCAGCCTGGGTCCACGGCACTCTAACCTGCATTGCACGACCTCCTAAGTTGTTCTCCGGCGACGTGGGACTCCTTTGTGTAACGTCGAGTGAGCACCATTTCACGCATCCTCATAGTGCCTGTTTCTGGCACTTCTCCGGGTGCTACCTGCTGCTAAGAGGGCTCCTTGTCTTGCTCGACGTCCCCTCTACCTCCTGGTCCAATTTGCGACCTTCTGGTCCCTCCTGGGCCGCAGCAGCATCCAAAAACGCTAACCACACGATTTGCAGCTAGCAAGGCTTGTTGGCGTTCTTTTGGCGGGAAAACACTTCTGCTTGACTCTACAAGGCGAGAGGGATCCGTCTTCCAAAGGGGAAGTCTCTAGCCCTTTGAGTTCCTGCAGAAACTGCAGCTTCTTCTGACCAGTAGAAGCTTCTTTGCACCCGCAGCTGGCATTTCCTGGGCATCTGCCCATCTCCGACTTGCTTGTGACTTTTGGACTTGGTCCCCTTGTTCCACAGGTACCTCAGATTGGAAATCCAGCATTGTTGCACTGTTGGTTTGTGTCTTTCCTGCATTATTCCTCTAACACAACTTCTTTATCCTTAGGGGAACTTTAGTGCACTTTGCACTCACTTTTCAGGGTCTTGGGGAGGGTTATTTTTCTAACTCTCACTATTTTCTAATAGTCCCAGCGACCCTCTACAAGGTCACATAGGTTTGGGGTCCATTCGTGGTTCGCATTCCACTTTTGGAGTATATGGTTTGTGTTGCCCCTATCCCTATGTGTCCCCATTGCATCCTATTGTAACTATACATTGTTTGCACTGTTTTCTAAGACTGTACTGCATATTTTTGCTATTGTGTATATATATCTTGTGTATATTTCCTATCCTCTCACTGAGGGTACACTCTAAGATACTTTGGCATATTGTCATAAAAATAAAGTACCTTTATTTTTAGTATAACTGTGTATTGTGTTTTCTTATGATATTGTGCATATGACACTAAGTGGTACTGTAGTAGCTTCACACATCTCCTAGTCCAGCCTAAGCTGCTCTGCTAAGCTACCATTATCTATCAGCCTAAGCTGCTAGACACCCTATACACTAATAAGGGATAACTGTGCCTGGTGCAAGGTTCAAGTACCCCTTGGTACTCACTACAAGCCAGTCCAGCCTCCTACAGGCAGCCCAAAGATATTCAGTGGGACAGATAGGCCTCACAGTGCTAAAAAAACGTTTTCAGGACCAGGATACGTAAAGCTTAAAAGTCTAACCTTTTAAATACAATGCAACCTGCCCAATGACTCACCTAGAGCTTACCTTAGGGGAGACATATATCTAATAAAATGGGAGGTTAAGGCTTGGCAAGGAGTTTATTTTGCCGAATTGAGCAGCGAGCAGTGAGCAGTTGCCCAGGCCAAGCTCTCGACCTACCTATTTTAGCACTCGGCCAGCTTGAGGAACTGCATTCTTCCAGACCCTCTCTCCTCTGCTGCATTCTTCTTCCTCTTCCTGCTTCTGCACCTCTCTTTTCTTGAGCATCTTTCAGCTCTCTTTCCCTCCCCTTTTGCTGCTCCTGCTCTCTTTTTTGCCCTTTTGCTGCTGCTTCCACCCGTTTCCTAACAATTTATTTACTCTCCCCTTTAGACTTTTCCTTTTTGTGTTGTTCTCACCTTATTCCTTCATTTCTTACTCTCTTTTTGCTTTATTCTGCATTTTTTAGGCCCTATAGCCCACTTTCGCTGCTGCCCCTTTTGGCTTTTTCCTGCTCCTTTCTCCTGCTACCACTATTTCCACCACCCCCTCCTCCCGTGCCTCCTCCCAACTCCTCCTGTCCTTCCTGCCTTTTTGACAGCCCCACCCACCACCTCCTAGCACACCTTCCATCTCCTAGGACTTACTTAATGATGGCCACAGTGTGGCTGTGCAGCGGGCGCACCTCTGATGCACCAGAGGCAAGCCCATTTGTGCCTGTCTATGCCTGGACTGCAATGTCCAGCACCGGGAACCCTGGTCCAACTGCCACCCACAGCTGCACTTCTACCTCCATCTGTGCCCTTGACCCTGGATGCCATCATGAACAGTGCAACCGTGCTGCACCACACTCCACTGTAGGACCTTTTATCTGTACCCTCTACCACAACATGCACTCCCCCATCCCTCTCAGCAGCACCCAGACTACTTGATGCACAACATCAGCTACCTACCATCAGCCCTCCTCAACACTCGCTCACTTAGCAAACACACCACTGAGGTCTGGGACCTTATTGACACTCTTGTGCCCGACATCATCTTCCTCACAGACACAGGTTCAACCCGGCTTCAGCCCCCAACATCGCCAAAGCCATACCAGCAGGCTACAGAATCACCCACCACATCAACAAGCCAGGAGGAGGAATCGGCATCATCCACAGAGACTTCATCACATGCACCACCACCACTGATGACACCATTCCAGTAGTGGACTACCTCAACTTCACTATCCAAAGGGACGAGAAATCCACCATAAGGGGAACCATTGTATACCGTCCACCGGGATCTCAAACCACCTTTTGCAACCTCATAACTGATTTAATCACCCACCTCGCCATCGTTTCAAATGTAGGCATGTTCCTTGGTGACCTCAACTTCCACCTTGACAACATAACCGACCCTAACTCAGACAATTCCCTCGCCAGCCTGAACAACATTGGCCTCATCCAACCCACACACTACTCCACATACATCTCAGGACACACACTCGGCCCCATATTCACTTCCAGCAACCGCACAAAAACAGCCACATCACTTAACTCACATAGACTGACCAATAGTCCACTTCATCATCATGACTCCCATGACACTCGATGCAGCCCAACACTGCCCCTCACAGCTGCAACTAGGTCTTAGTGACCGAATGGACCACCACCCTTGCCCTAAACCCGTGCAAACACCAAAACAATGTGAACCAGGACATCAGAAGCTATACCACCTGGATCATTGACTGAGCTGACATTGCTGCCTCCATAAAGAACAAGAAACACAGAAGATCCACCAAGAAAGGCCAGCTGGTACACCAAGTACCTCATGACAGGCAAGCACCACTGCAAGCACCTTGAGAGAAGGTGGTGCACCAACAAAGACCCAGCCGAGAGAACCACCTATAAATCAGCATTCAACCTTTACCACTCCTGACTACGTGAGATGAAAAAAATTAATGTGAGATGAAAAAAAAAGCCCTGGCATCACGCAGCGAATATAACCCCAATGACAGTAAGGAGCTCTTCTAGATAGTCAATGAATTCACCAACCCCGTGATTGCGACAAACAACATTTCTCCCTCTGAGGATCTATACAACAGCCTTACATATTTCTTCCATTATAAAATCATCAAAATCTACAGAAACTTCAACCCCAATTCAAGTCTGAAGACTTTTTCAACAGCCATACCTCCACAAAAATGACCTAGCAACTGTAGACCCATCTTCCTGCTCCCTTTCCTGTCAAAAGTCAATGAAAAAGCATCAACTAAGAACACCATCTACCTTGAACACAATGACCTCCTAGACAACTCCCAATCCGCATTCCGCAGCAATCAGCACAAAGACAGCCCTGATCGCTGCCACAGATTACATCCTGGCCGCCCTAGACAAAGTAGAGACAGCCGTCCTTATCCTCCTCAATCTGTCAGCGGCCTCCAACACCATCAATCACCACACGTTCATCACCAGAGTTCACAGCATAGACATCCAAGGCTCATCATTCAGCCTCACCCTCTTCAACATCTACATTCCACCCTTGCCAACATAGTCAGATCCCACAGACTCAACATTATATCCTACACCGATGGCAAGCAACTCATCCTCTCCTCTTCTCTAAAAACGTTATCACTGCCAGAACAAACTTCCACGAATGCATGACCAGGGTTGTCAATTGCATAAGAAATAACTGCCTCAAGTTCAACACAGACAAGACAAAAGTATTGATCTTCCACAGCAACTACTCCCCCAGGACACCTCCTGATGGTCAACAGAACTAGGCCCACTTCAACCCAAGCTGAGCAAGCCAGGAACCGCAATATCATCCTGAACAATAAACTAACCATGAGGTTCATCCTGTGCATGTTACGTGCGATTTTCATGTGGCTTCCTCAAAATGTGAGATGCAACATCACCCAAGCACTTGTCGCCAGTCGACTAGACTATGGAAACACTCTCTACGTGCGAAGCAAGGCCCACTTAGTTCAAAGACTACCAACCATCCAGAACACCACAGCAAGACTCATCCTGGATCTGCCTCGTCACACTCACATCACCCCCACTTCAAAAAACTCCACTGGCTCCTGGTTCAGAAGAGATGACAGTTCACACTCCTGACCCACGCATTCAAGACCCTGCACAAATCCGGACCCAACTACATTAATCACCCCCTGAGAATCCACATGTCCACCAGACACCTCTGCTCTGCCACCCTTGGGCTGGTCCATACCCCAGCATACAACACCGCTGATCAGGAGGACGCTCCTACTGCTACCACACAGCCAAAGCCAGAAACATCCTCCACCCCACCTCAAGACCTCCCTTACTCTAAATGAAGACTGTAGGATGCTGAAAACCTGGCTCTTTGATGGAGACCTTGGAAGCCCTGCCAGCCCCTAGATACCTTCATGGGTGATAAGCTGCGCTAAACAAGTTGACTGATTGATTGATTGAAAACTGCATTCAGGCTGCAGTGGCAGGCCTGGGTCATGTTTTAAAAGGCTTCATAAATAAATGTCATGATAAGTGTTGCAAGCTAACTGGTAGAATTTAATTTACAGGCCCTAAGCGGATGGTATACCATCCAACAAGGATCTATAAGTAAATTAAATATGGCAAGGAGGTGTAAGCCAGTTGTTCCATATTTAGGAAGGCACAAGCACTTTAGCACTGGCTAGCAGAGTCCTAAGGGGAACAAAAACACATTTCTTCAAAAGTGGATGGCAAAAGGCAAACATTTCAGGGGAAGACTACCCTACGGCTGATAGGTCTAACACATGATCATTTTTAACTTCTTCGTTGAACCAACAAGAGTTGTTTGTTTTTTTGTTTTTGCATTTGTAAAAGCTTGCTTGTGTGAAGCTAAATGTGAAGAACAGCTGTGAGGTGCTGCAAACTGCATCATAAAGTGGTGGGTTAGTGTGCTGGAATTGAGCATTGCGTCAGCAGGTGCCATGCTGTGAAAGGCCAGCATAAGTGTTCCGCTCTGATATTGGACACTAATATTGCTGTGTGTTGCATTTTGATTTGGTGAGAACTGTTGATTGTTTCATTTGAAATTGCTGATTTTGATACACAGAACTTGAAGTAAAGATGAAATGATTTAAGACATTGAGAGATTTCTTTAGAGGTAATGTATGGGTGCCTGTCCATCAGGGTGAGGAATCTCCTATAGAGGGCATGTCCAGTCATCACATGGCAACAAAGGTCAGACTTTACACTTGTACTTGACTTAAATAATGGAAGAAGATCAGCAAGAAGAAATGGGCCATGCAATTCTCCAAGTTTATAACCTTTAATTTGATAATTGTTGATATTTTGAGGTATTATATGAGGTAAACCTCCCGCCTAGACTAGCACAGTATGAGGCTTCAAAGGCACGGGAGCAGGCCTCATATACAAAGGACAAAGAGAACTATCAGGCCCAAGTTAATAGGACTGCTCATAGCAGTGCTTAATTTGTAAATAAAAACGTGCCAGCACCCAAAGTCCTCCTCTTAAATAAGGGGCTGATGCAATTAAATGTGTGAACATGGAATACTGAGGCAGCATAATCCTGAAGCCATCTCGGGCCTCTTTGTGACGCTTTTTCATTTTTTGTCTTTCTCCGTCTTTCCCAAATGTGTCTTTTGCTCACAGTAAATGCTTGAGGAAGAAAATTAAGAGCCGGCCCTCAGAAATAAGTGCTGGTGCGCCGCACCTGAAACAAGCACAAATTAAGCACTGGTTTGTAGTTGGATGGAGGCAAAGTAGAATGCCGATCAACAGGCAAGAAGGAGAAATGTAATTGAGGGAGGTATAATTTACTCGGTATTGATGAATAACAGAACAGAGAGGAAGAAATCACAAAAGGGGGCAATGTAGATGTATATAGGAATTGCAGGCTTCTCGACCACCTCCATATAATGTAGTTGAGCCAGCTGGAGGAAATTAGCCCACCCACCTGGTCCAAACTCAAACAGGAGGCGTATCCCTGTTGTCCCAGTCCCAACAACAGGAACCCAGTTATCACTACTGTCACTCCAGCACCGAGTTCACAAGCGATTGTAAAGTTTGCAAGTACACAAGGAGGTGCTACTGCATCTGCTCCATCTGTAGTATTCACAACTGTATACAGGGTGTTACTAGACTTCTAGAATTGGGAGCACAACCCCAGCCAGAGGCAGCATTAAGTGAAGCAGAACCACAAAGGAGGTTCATGTTAGCCCCATAGGGCAAACCTCCCCAAGGCCCCTAGATGGAGTTGGGCTAAATATAAATTAGATGAGTTTATCAAAGGAAACCTTGATACCAGATACTTAGGTGGGTATCATGAAGATCGCTATTGACGTTTATGTCATGATAGAAGGGTCTGCTGTGTAATTGAACATTGACATATCTAATGGACTTTGCAGATGAATTTCAGGGTGCAAAGAAAAGACAACACACTAAATAGCATGAGAACTCTTGGGTTGAAAGCACATCTAAGGGAGTTAGTGCTTAGTATACAGAAATGGAGTAGTCTTTTGAAAAAATTAAGGACAACTGGGCTCAGAAAGACAAGCAAAAGAAAGACAAGTAGGATTCAGGAAGGACAGGGGAAAAATGGGTAACTGAAGTGACTGAAATGAGTGCTTTCCCTCTTAGAGAGATGTATGGAGGAGAATATGTGAATGTGCCCTGGGGTCACAGTGATCTTGCTACATTAACAAATCGATATCCAAACAATTGAGTGAGAACGCTGATTTTTGGTACACACAAGTTGAGTGGGTTGTGAAGATTTCAAAAGTGTTGTTGGAAGACTTGAATACCTCTTTCGATATTGTTGTGTACAGTCATCTCTGGGCTGAGTATAAAGTTTTGGTAAAGTGGCAAATGCAAAGCCCCGGAGGGTAACTCAGATATGATATGATATGATATGATATGACGTAATATGATATGATTGGAAGTATTTATTAAGGGCATTGTCACTCATGACTGAGCATCCTGACACTAGCTCAGACAAATGCTGCAGCTCCTGAGGTCATGCAGAAATATGATAAGGTCAATTTAAAAAAAAACAAATGTCCCTCAGAAAGAGATTGTTGGTTAAAGAAAAATCAAACCACACAAGAAGACAAGGAGGGGAAATTTCATCAGTTTTATGTTCCATTTGTAATTGAGTTGCGTTCACATATTATTGCCATATTCAGCAGAATGTTGTTATCTGTTGATCGAGCAAACCTTTGGACAGAATACTTTGTTACAGGAAGTATGGCAATGATGAACTGGAGATGAAACAGAAGAGGATTAAGTGACACAGAAAACGTTAGCACAGAAGGGACTCCAGATTGGTCCATACATGGGAAACACGAGTTGCAATCATCGTGTGTGTGGTGGAATGCTGGGAGCTGGATTTCAAGGTTTAGGATATATAATGAGGATGGTGTCCCACAAGGTAGAAGTTGCAGTGTGATCAAAATAAATGTGCCAAGTCTTAAGAGGTCTATCCTGTGTCACTATTATAACAAACAAGGCCACTGGAAAAAGGAATGTCGGCTTAATCCCAACAGAGCATCAGTTGATGGGCAAATGCAATATGTGAATTTGATGCCAGTGCCAAAAATGCAGATGCAGAAACTTCAGAATCCTAGTATCTCGCAAGCCCTGATGATGCAGATGCCCCAAACCCTTATGGTGCTGCAAGGCATGGGAATCCTGGGGTTCAATGTGAACCCAGCTCCTAGAGCTCACACAAATGCCTTTGAGAATCATGGCAGCTTCCAACAGACTATGGGTCTGATGAGTCACAATGACGGTGCCTGAGAGGGGAGGAAGATTGTGTGCTTTGTGCAGTCTTGGAGGTAGACCACAGCAGCTGATTTGTGGGGGTTAGGTGAATAGCCACCAAATGGCATTTTTGATTGGCAATCGCGCTAACATTCTACTGTAAGAACAGTATAAGTCCCCAACCTACTCCTCTCGGGAAAACAAGTCCAAGTTGTAGGTGTTGCCAATAAACATACTGTAAACCCTGTTACAGCTAATGTTCCTGTAAAGATACGTCCCTTTGAGAAGGACGCTTGTAGTGTCTGATTCATGTCCAGTCAATTTACTGGGCAAGGATCTACTCTGCAAACCAAATTGTATAATCTGTTGTACATCCGAGGGTTTTGAGCTTCATACACATAATGAAGATATAGATTTTAAACTGACCAAACAGGGAACTTCAGTTAGGTTATCTACCATGATGACTACAGATGACTCACCTCTTGATCTGAAAGATTCTTTTAACCCCAAAGGCTGGGACTTCTCTGGTAAAGTTGTTGGCCTAATAGAAGTGGTAGAATCAGTGTGAATAACCGTCAAACCAAATGTAGAGTATCCTCAAATGCCCCAGTACAAACTCTCACCAGAGATGATGGCTGGAATGGCCCCTGAGATTGACTCTATGATTGAGCAAGGAATTTGGAAGGAGTTCTTGGGAAGTCCATACAATTCCCCTTGATCTGAGAAAAATCATTATTGCTGTTTCATGTTGTCCCTAGGTATCAAATCCTGCTATAATACTGTTGTCATATACCAAGTGGTTCACCGTTATTCTTTTCCATCTCATTACACAAACAGACACAGTTACTTTTTGTGTTCCGATTCCCAAATAGAATTCTGGCACGGTACTGATGTCACAAGGGTATACAGAAAGTCCCTCAATCTACAAACAGATCTTGAGAAAGAATATGAAGAGCCTGAAGTTACTGTACAATTCAGTCCTAGTGCAATATATCAACAAACTATTAGTGGTATCAATGTCACAAGGAGCATGCAAACAAGATACTATTGCTCTGTTGAATCATTTGGCTGAAAATGGACATGAAGTGTCTCCAAGCAAGTTGCAATACTGTCAGAAGGACGTCTTGTATCTATGATATCATATTGAGAAAGGAACAAGAAAGGTGTCTTAAGAGGGAATGTCTGCTATTCTGAAATTGAATTGAAGTCAAGATGTTTCTGGGAGTTTTAGGCTACTGTCTGAGAATACCCAACCTTTCCCTAGTGACAAAGCCCCTACACACAAAGATGTGTCAGATCCACTACCTTGAGACAGTGAAAGCCTGAATGCCTCCTTCGAGCCATGAAAAAGTCTCAGTCAGCCCTCACCTCTTGGAATGCCAGGTTATGGTAAAGAGTTTATTTTGTGATGAAGTGAGAGAGGAGGGTGCATTTTCTCAGTGCATACACAAACCTATGACATTTTAAAAAGGCTTGTCACTTACATTTCAGCCACTCTTGACCCAGTAACCGCACTGTTGCTGGGTTGCCTAAAGGGATTGGTCACAGTTGGTGTCAGTATTCAGCAAAGTGAAGGAATCGTTATAGGATCCCCCCGAACCTGATGGTACCCCAATCGGTAGAGGTTTTATTGATGCATGCTAAGACACAGCTCAAGACTAACAGTCGCCTTACTAGGTATGAACAGGTTATACTGGTGGTGTACAATATTTCATTGAAGAGGTGCTCATGACTTAACCCTGTTACATTGTTACCATTAACTGAAGCTGTAGATGGTGGGGAGGAGGTTGACCACAACTGTAACTGAGTTGTGCACCAAACAAAGGCCTGACATTAAAGAAGACCTCCTTGCAGAGCCTAATTATGTACTGTTTGTGAATGGCTCTTGCTTAAGGGAAGATGGATGTAATCTGAGAGCTTCTTATGGCATTTGCACCCTGGGGGTGTAGTGGAAGCCTCCGGGCCACACTACGTAATCTCTGTCCAAGTGGCTGAACTGGCGACTCTTACTAGAGCTTTGACCAATTGAGAGTTAAAATTTATACTGATGGTATGGCTTTGGTGTGTCCACTACTTTGGGCAGGTGTAGTCACAAGAGGGTTTATGACATGTTCTGGGTTCCCTAGCCAGAATAGGAAGTATGTTATGAGACTGCTTGTGGGTTTGCAAAGGCCTATAGCAGTCATGAAATGCACAGCACACAGGAGTAGAAATGAGTTTTTCACTGCCGGAAGGTATGCTGACAAAGTTGCTCAATATTGCTCTCATGGCTCCTGTACCTTCAATGGGAAATACTCAAATGAATCTGAAAGTGAGACTGCCATGAATATGATATTGACCATTGCTAATATGTGGGAAGAAGTTAGAAGATTGCAGGAAGAAGTACCAGAGGGTAAGCAGCAGGGATGGTTCTGAGCAGGTTGTGTGAAGAATGAGGATGAGATTTAGGTTTCCGGAGATGAAAGGCCTGTCCTGGCAGGCAGCTGGTTGTCATCTATGGTAAGACAATTTTATGGTCCCGAGCACCTAGGCAGGGATGCAATGATGTGCTTCTTTAAACAGAACTGATTTAACCAATGTTTCAGAGAGATGGCTGAGAACCTTTGACATGGGATCTTGACTTGCCATCAGTTAAATGTAGCAAGGCGAACAGCAGTGACAGTGAGTCATAAAGGGAGATCAATTGCATGCAGGTGGATTTCTTTGAGATGTCTGTTTGTAATGAGCTTCTATATGTTTTAGTTGTATAGTGCACCTTCTCACGCTGGGTGAAAGTGTATTTGACTAGGAGGAGTAACAGTCTTATTGTAGCTAGACTATTGCTGTGAGAATTAATTCCACATTTTGGATTCCCAGTTTCTCTTGAGGTAGAGCGTGGAACTCCTCTCACTAATGAGGTCCTGAAAATGCTGTGTATATTTTGTGTATAACCTCCAAGTGGAGCAGAGACTGCATTATAGTTATCCGCCTGAGGCATCAGGGCTCATGGAACAGGATAGTGATACCCTGAAATCTCATTTTACCAGACTTTGTGCCTCTACATCTTTTAAGAGACTGGGGCCCGTATTTATACTCCGTTTGCGCCGAATTTGCGTAGTTTTTTTCGACGCAAATTCGGCGCAAAACTAACGCCATATTTATACTTTGGCGTTAGACGCGTCTAGCGCCAAAGTATGAAGAAAGAGCGTCATTTTTTAGCGTGAACGCCTTCCTTGCGTTAATGAGATGCAAGGAAGGCGTTCCCGTCTAAAAAAATGACGGCGACGCAAATGCGTCGTATTTATACTCCCGGGCAAAAATCACGCCCGGGAGTTGGCGGGTCAAAAAACCCCGCATTTGCGCCACTATTTAACGCCTGGGTCAGGGTAGGCGTTAAGGGGCCTGTGGGCTCAAAATGAGCCCACAGGTGCCCTCCCCTGCCCCCAGGGACCCCCCCTGCCACCCCTGCCCACCCCAGGAGGACACCCAAGGATGGAGGGACCCACCCCAGGGACATTCAGGTAAGTTCAGGTAAGTATAATTTTTTATATTTTTTAATTTTTTTTGGGTGGCATAGGGGGGCCTTATTTGTACCCCCCTACATGCCACTATGCCCAATGACCATGCCCAGGGGACACAAGTCCCCTGGGCATGGCCATTGGGCAAGGGGGCATGACTCCTGTCTTTACTAAGACAGGAGTCATGAAATGGCGTCTGGGCGTCGTAAAAAAATGGCGCAAATCGGGTTGAGGCGATTTTTTTGCCTCAACCTGACTTGCCCCATTTTAAGACGCCCTAACGTCATTTTTTCCCAACGCCGGCGCTGCCTGGTCTACGTGGTTTTTTTCCACGCACACCACGCAGCGCCGGTCTGATTGCGCCGTCTAACGCCATTCCATAAATACGGCGCCCGCATGGCGCTTCAGAATGGCGTTAGACGGCGCAAAATCTTTTGACGCTAAACTGCGTTAGCGCAGTTTAGCGTCAAAAAGTATAAATATGGGCCCGGGTGTTTACCTTTCTTGTTGACGAGTCTCCAATGTACTCCTGATTGGAGGAGAGGATTGTTGCCACATGAGATCCTTATGGGGAGAGCCATGAGGCTGACTGCTGTCCCTGCTAATGCGCTTGTGAATATTTCAGATGATATGGTTTGTTACTGCTATGAAAGATTGGCTGATGTGGTGCATTCTGCCTCTCACAAGGTCAAAGCAGTGACAGAGCTACCAAAACAGGAGCAATGCCACGATCTTACTCCTGGAAATGGGTCCTGAGGAAGAAGCACATTAGAAAACTGTGTCTGGAACCCTATTGGTGTGGCCTCTTCCAGGTCATCCTGGTCACCAACACTGATGTCAAATGTAGTGGACTGCCTAAATAGGTGCATGCCTTTTATTCTCAACGAGTACGACAAAGTGGCGAAGAAGTGGTGACAACAAACAATGATTTATGGAGTCAAGCTTTTGACAGCCCCAAATGAGAAGAGGGGAGATAGGCATGCACCCAGGTGTTTCAAAGTAAACAACCACCTCAAAGCAAGAAGTGTCTTAAAGTCAAGCTGGGGCAAGTGCCTAGCCTGGGGTGAATGAGCCAAGTGTAACCACAGTGAACCAACCCAGTGAATCAGTGAATGTTGGATCCAACCCAGAAGAAGAGCAGTGTAACCAAGTAAGGCCACAGAAGGGAATTGGGCCAGAAGAGTCATGAAAGACTGTGAAGTGTATCTAAGGAATGTATCCCACAGACTTTCACTGAGGAGACTGAGCCAAGTGATCAGAGTGATAGTGAAGACGAATAGCTAATAGTTGGAAGATCAAAGAGAACAAGGGTGCCTAGTCAGCTCATGAATAGACATATTTTGCTTAAAGTGAAATAGAGGCATTTTTTTATGAACTGGGTGGTCAATGGACAGTGCCTGCAGATCCACTGTGAATAAGGCTGTTAGACCTGACAGCCTTAGTGTGGTCACCCCTAACTTTTTGCCTGCCTCCCTCCACTTTTCGGACACTGTTTTTGCTGGCTTTTCGACTCGGCGCACTTTATCACTGCTAACCAGTGCTAAAGTGCATATGCTCTCCCCTTTAAACATGGTAACCTTGGATCATACCTGATTGGACTATTTAATTTACTTATAAGTCCCTAGTAATGTGCACTATATGTGCCTAGGGCCTGTAGATTAAATGCTACTAGTGGGCCTGCAGCACTGGTTGTGCCACCCACTTAAGCCTCCGCTCTACACTGGACCGACCACAGCTGTGTCCACTTCACATTCCGATGCGAGACCCGCCACCTCCGCACTCAACCCATCCCTCGTCGACAGTGGAACAAAATCCCCGAAGAACAACTCTTCTGCGCACTCGCCGTCAACCAACCTACCCTCACCACCGACCCCAACGACGCAGCCCTCAGCCTCTCGAACTGGATCTCCAACTGTGCAGACAACCTTGCTCCCCTCAGACGCACGCATCAACAGGCCATCACCAAAAAACCTCTCTGGTTCTCTGACACCCTTAAAGATTCGAAGAAAACATGCCGCGCCCTCAAGAAGGCCTGGCGCAAGGACCACACTGCCGACAACATGACCGCCCTCAAAAACGCTACCCGCGAACACCACCACCTGATCCGCGCAGCCAAAAGGAATTTTTTCACCGACAGACTGGACAAAAACAGCCACAACAGCAGAGAACTTTTCAGCATCGTCAAAGAGTTCTCCAACCCCAACACCGTCACGCCCTCACAAGACCTGTGCAACTCCCTCGCCACCTTCTTCCATTGCAAGATCAGCGACCTCCACGACAGCTTCGGACACCAGACCCAACCAAGCATCAGCGAACCCACACCCCTGGCCATCACCCTCAACGCCTGGACCCACATCAACACTGAAGAAACCAAAACCACCATGAACTCTATCCACTCCGGCGCCCCATCGGACCCCTGCCCTCACTTCATCTTCAATAAAGCCGACGACATCATCGCCCGCACCTCCAGGCCATCATCAACTCTTCATTTTCTTCTACTACCTTCCCCGAAAGCTGGAAACACGCCGAAGTCAACGCCCTAGTAAAGAAACCTACGGCTGACCCAAGCGACCTGAAAAACTTCCGCCCCATCTCGTTCCTTCCCTTCCCCGCCAAGGTAATAGAGAAGACCGTCAACAAACAGCTTACCAACTTCCTGGAAGACAACAACCTTCTCGACCCTTCACAAACCGGATTCCGAACCAACCACAGCACTGAAACCACCCTCATCTCAGGCACAGACGACATCAGAACCCTGATGGACAACGGTGAAACAGTCGCCCTCATCCTCCTCGACCTCTCGGCTGCCTTCGACACCGTCTGTCACCGCACCCTAATAACCCGCCTCCGCTCCACTGGGATGCAAGGCCAGGCCCTGGACTGGATCGCCTCCTTCCTCTCAAACCGCCCTCAAAGAGTTTACCTCCCACCGTTTCGCTCAGACCCCACCGAGATCATCTGCGGCGTACATCAAGGCTCACCGCTCAGCCCGACACTCTTCAATGTCTACATGAGCCCCCTCGCCGACATCGTACGCAAGCACAACATCACCATCACCTCCTACGCCGACGACACCCAACTTATACTCTCCCTCACCAAGGACCCCGCCAGCGCCAAGACCAACCTACAAGAGGGCATGAAGGACGTCGCAGATTGGATGAGGCTCAGCCGTCTAAAGCTGAACTCTGACAAAATGGAAGTCCTCATCCTCGGCAACACCCCGTCCGTATGGGACGACTCCTGGTGGCCCATGGCCCTTGGCACCGCACCGACCCCCTCAGACCACGCCCGCAACCTCGGCTTCATCTTGGACCCGCTTCTCACCATGACCAAACAAGTCAACGCCGTGTCCTCCGCCTGCTTCCTCACCCTCCGCATGCTCCGCAAGATCTTCTGCTGGATCCCCGCCGACACCAGAAAAACCGTGACCCACGCCCTCATCACGAGCCGCCTGGACTACGGCAACACCCTCTATGCTGGGACCACCGCTAAACTGAAAAAACGCCTGCAACGTATTCAAAACGCCTCGCCTGCCTCATCCTCGACGTACCCCGCAACAGCCACATCTCCGCACACCTGAGACACCTGCATTGGCTCCCAGTCAGCAAAAGGATCACCTTTCGACTTCTCACCCACGCACACAAAGCCCTCCACAACAAGGGACCGGAATACCTCAACCGTCGCCTCAGCTTCTACGCCCCCACCCATCTCCTCCGTTCCTCTGTCCTCGCGCTCGCTGCCGTCCCTCGCATCCGCCGCTCCACGGCGGGTGGGAGGTCTTTCTCCTTCCTGGCAGCCAAGACCTGGAACACCCTCCCCGCCAGCCTCAGGACCACCCAGGACCCCTCCGCATTCCGGAGACTCCTCAAGACCTGGCTTTTCGAGCAGCAGTAACCCCCCCTTCCTCCTAGCGCCTTGAGACCCGCACGGGTGAGTAGCGCGCTTTATAAATGTTAATGATTTGATTTGATTTAAGTAGCCCCTTTACCTAGTCTCAGGCCTGCCATTGCAAGGCCTGTGGGTGCAGTTTCAATGTCACCTCGACTTGGCACTTAAAAGTACTTGCCAAGCCTAAACCTCCCCTTTCTCCACATATAAGTTACCTCTAATGTGTGCCCTAGGTAACCCCTAGAGCAGGGTGCTGTGTGGGTAAAAGACAGGACATGTACCTGTGTAGTTTACATGTCCTGGTAGTGTAAAACTCCTAAATTCGTTTTTGCACTACTGTGAGGCCTGCTCCCTTCATAGGCTAACATTGGGGCTGCCCTCATACAGTATTGGAGTGGTAACTGGTGATCTGAAAGGAGTAGGAAGGTCATATTTAGTATGCTGCTGACTAGTGAAGTTGGATTTAATATTACCATTCTAGAAATGCCACTTTTAGAAAGTGAGCATTTCTTTGCACTTAAATCTTTCTGTGCCTTACAATCCACGTCTTGCTGGGCTTAGTTGACAGCTCCTTGTGCATTCACTCAGACACACCCCAAACACAGGGTACTCAGCCTCACTTGCATACATCTGCATTTTGAATGGGTCTTCCTGGCCTGGGAGGGTGGAGGGCCTGCTCTCACACAAAGGACTGCCACCCCCCCTACTGGGACCCTGGCAGACAGGATTGAACTGAAAGGGGACCTGGTGCACTTCTTAGACACTCTTTGAAGTCTCCCCCACTTCAAAGGCACATTTTGGTATAAAACAGGGCCTCTGCCCTACCTCATCAGACACTTGCTGGAGAAGAAACCTGAACCAGAAACTACATCCTGCCAAGAAGAACTGCCTGGCTGCTCAAAGGACTCACCTGTCTGCTTTCTACAAAGGACTGTTGCCTTGCTGTTGGCCTGCTGCCTTGCTGAACTCTTGTCTGGCTGTGAAAGTGCTCTCCAGGGGCTTGGATAGAGTTTGCCTCCTGTTCCCTGAAGTCTCAGGACCAAAAACACTTCTCTTTTTAATTTGGACGCTCCGTGCACCAAAATTTTCGACGCACAGCTTGTTCCGCGGCGAGAAAAACGCAGCACATCGACGCTGATCGACGCGACGCCTTCGGGACGACCGGAACTTCGATGCCCGGCCTCACAAGGACAACGGCGCCCGACCTCCAGAGGAGAAATCAACGCGACGCCTGCCGTGAGAGCAAAACTTCGACGCGCAGCCCCGTAGAACAACGCGCAGCCAGAAAACAAGCAGGAAAATTCACGCACAGACCCCGGACATCTGGTAATCCCCGCGATCCACAGAAAGAGACTACCAGCGCACCGGAAAACGACGCATGACTTCCCCACGTGAAAAATAATGACGCAAGTCCGTGTGTGCTGGGGAGAAATCGACGCACACACCATTTTTACACATATCCCTTCTTCTGTGGCCTTCTGAGGAGATTTTCCACTCCAAACCAGGCACTTTGTGCTTGAAAGAGACTTTCTTTGCTTTTTAAAGACTTAAGACACTTTGGGGCTGATTCTAAGCTTGGCGGGCGGCGTGAGCCGCCCGCCAAGCGGGAACCGCCAGAAGACCGTACCGCGGTCAAAAGACCGCGGCGGTCATTCTGGGTTTCCCACTGGGCTGGCAGGCGACCGCCAAAAGGCCGCCCGCCAGCCCAGTGGGAAACACCCTTCCTACGAGGAAGCCGGCTCCGAATGGAGCCGGCGGAGTGGGAAGGTGCGACGGGTGCAGTTGCACCCGTCGCGAATTTCAGTGTCTGCAAAGCAGACACTGAAATTCTTTGTGGGGCCCTCTTACGGGGGCCCCTGCAGTGCCCATGCCATTGGCATGGGCACAGCAGGGGCCCCCAGGGGCCCCACGACACCCCATACCGCCATCCTGTTCCTGGCGGGCGAACCGCCAGGAACAGGATGGCGGTATGGGGTGTCAGAATCCCCATGGCGGCGCAGCAAGCTGCGCCACCATGGCGGATTCCCATGGGCAGCAAAAAGTCGGCGGTACACCGCCGGCTTTCCGCTTCTGGCCGCGGCTATACCGCCGCGGTCAGAATGCCCGGCGGAGCACCGCCAGCCTGTTGGCGGTGCTACCGCCGACCCTGGCCCTGGCGGTATTTACCGCCAGGGTCGGAATGACCCCCTTTATATTACTTTTCAGTGATATCTCTACAAATTCACATTGCAACTTTATTCGTTTTGACCTACAATTATCCTGATAAATATTATATATTTTTCTAAACACTGTGTAGTGTATTTTTGTGGTGCTATATGGTGGTATTGTATGATTTATTGCACAAATACTTTACACATTGCCTTCTAAGTTAAGCCTGACTGCTCGTGCCAAGCTACCAGAGGGTGGGCACAGGCTAATTTTGGATTGTGTGTGACTTACCCTGACTAGAGTGAGGGTTCTTGCTTGGACAGAGGGTAACCTGACTGCCAACCAAAAACCCCATTTCTAACAAAGGCCATGACTGTTAAGATTGCTTGATTTTGATTTATGATTCTTGTCACTACAAAGTGAAATGCATCTATTGTCTTTTGGAACTCCTTAGGGCCAAAACGTCTCCAGCAGAGTAGGGTTAACATTCTAGAAGAAGAAAAAGTACAGTTAGATATAACTCACAAAGCCAACTGTATATAAAATATAAATGAAACAACAAGGTTTTGCATTGTTGCGCAAGTAGAACCAGCAAGTAGCAATTATTCTTCTGATGCCCTCTTACTTTTTCTAAAATTTGAGTATTGAGAGTCGATGTAGATCTTTTTTTTAAAAACAACATAAACTAATGGTATCTATAGTGTTGATTGTTATTATCGTTTTTATGATTAGCCTGTTAATAGGTTTAAGTACCCTAAGCATACTAGTTTAATGAAGGCTAAGGACTGCTATGTCTGCACCCACATACCTGCATCTGTGGCAGAAGGTATGACCTACCACAACATTCTCCTTACCTATGGTATTTCATGTAGTATAATCTTTAGCTTGCTGTATCATCAGCATCAGTTAGAAAAGTTTTTCTCAAATAATGATTTTGTTTTGCCCAAAATGCCCACATACAAACATTTGAATCCTCATTTAGATGCAAAATATTTAGATACTGATTTGTCATTTATTTAGGTCACCAGTTAAGCTTGATACTGCCTGTGCCTTTTGACAGAATTTAACTTGTAAGTTGCAAGATTGAAAATAATTTTATTGACAATTTAAAGAATAGAATAGAAGAGCTTGATTTGAAGGTGAAAAGAGGAAAAACGGATTTGAAAAATGCATGGGGAAGAAAAAGAGAAAATACAAGACACCTGGAATGCATCCCCAGGCAAGCTTAGATTGGCAACAGTGAGGGAAACTGTGTTTAATGAGGAAGAAGTAGATTGTTGATAATTTCCAAAGGATGGCATGGAGTGAATGTCCTGCTAGATTTGAAGTTCTGTGTAATATTGTCATGGGTTCCCTTTAGTGCCTAGATTGGGCATCCTTATTTCAGCAGTACTGTCTCTCCAGAGTTACGGAGTCAAACTTCAACCCTTCACATAGCAATGCGTGAGGCCTGTTCTTAGAACATAATGTTTTTACTATATAAACACCACATAGTCCACAGGAGGATAGAGGGTATTCCAGACATAGGCACCTGATGCTGTACACCACTTTGTTGACAGCTTTGCTGATCCTGGCCTCTTCTTTCCAGCCAACCGAGAGGATTAACAGCTGAACAACAGGCAGATGCTTTCTGTCTTTCAGGTAGGGGATGGGGGCTCCTTCCATAGGCCAGGATGGGCAGAAGGGCTAAAACTGCTATGCTCCCAGGTTTAGACATTAGGGTGTAGGTAGGAATCACTAGCTCTTATGATTAGATTAGAATGTTGGGACTATTTCTATATTTTACGGTAATGATCACAATCATCACTGTATTATATTTCATATGTCTAACAATCACAGCTCATTATTCCATCATCGGATGCTTTCGCTTCAATAAATATTGAAACTTACTCTACATCTTTTTGTCTGCCTTATCATGTGTGAGAATTTGTGAAATTGAGAGAAAGGGGTATGATATGTTCCACCACAACTTCCCCGAGGAGTCAGTGTCATGTTTCTAAGCTGCCACAAATCACCTTTACTTTCTAGGTTTGGACAAGGTGCTGCTAGCTAGCTGACGAAGTCAGGCCAACAGCTTCCAGTTGGTGTGCGACTGACTCAGTCACCCACATCTGTTGGTGCTACCACCCTAAATCTAGCAGTCTTACTCCCATGGTAAAAGTACTACAGCTTTATAGATCAGATATTTGCGACAGAATTATCGGTGATTCCTGGAGTTTAGTAAGTGTGTGGAAAGAATGCTTACTTTAAAGTCCCTGCTAATTGGAGGAGATCTTGCTATTTAACAACACGTTTCCTGAAGTATAGCATGTAGATAGAATTAATGTCAAGGAGATTGTAGATCTTGGAAGAGCTAAGCATTGTAGTTTTTCCCAGATAGTGGGAGACATTTTGGAGCTGTGATTCCAGCTGCATATGTTGTTTTCAATGTCTTAAAAGTCAGAAAGCTTTCCAACTTAGTTGATAAGCTTGCAATCAGCACTGCTGGAACTTTGTACACTATTGATACAGAATTGATAGCCATTATGGCTATGGTTATGCAAAATAGGCTTGCTTTGGATATTTTACTTGCAAAAGAAGGCGGAGTCTGTAAGATGCTGAAAGTGCAGCAGTGCTGGACATACATTCCAGACAAGAACAAGGAAATCCGAAAGTATGTAAAGAATATTACTGGAATGTCAATAGACTTTAAAGAGTTGGAAGAAACAGGTCCCTGTGAAGCAACTGGGAAAGGATTTTCCACTACTGTTAGCTGTCTTATTAGCATTGGTGGTGGACTTCTAGTCTCTGTATTGAAGCCCCTTGATACTTGTTGTGTGTGGGATTAGTGCATTTGCTATTGTGAAGGGATTTAGATTAATGAAGACAAATAAAACATCCACAAAGAGTATGGGTACTCACAGAAAGAGGGAAGAAATAGCGTTGGACAACGAGCAATGTAAACTTTAAGATGAGTTTAGAGAGATGGAGACCTCTAAGCATAAACAGCAACAGGTAACAAAGTTCTAATTCAGTCATGTGTGTTTATGAAGCTTCACTTTGTATAATTGAAGTACAATCATTATCTCATAGTAGGTTGACAGGCTAACATAACTGTGAGTAGGTCTCAGTTATTCAATGCTTTTCAATGTTAAACATAATGTTGATTTCGAAATGTGTTTTCATATACTCCATTTTTTTGCAGGACCAAGATAATAAGATTAATAATTAGAAGAGTAGATTGTTATTTTCTTTAGAGAATGTTGGAGCAGATAACTTGAATTGACAGGTGTGATTTACACCATATGTGGGGATAGGAAGATGCCTCCTGTACAATGCCTATGTACTGATAAGACATCTAGGGTCATGCAGCTGTGTGTGTTTTTGTTCAATGATGGCATGAAAAGGAGTTTACCTGTTCAAAGAAGATAGTACAACCTGATTGGTCCCAGTTTTTGAGGAGTTAATGGAAAGAAGTTCAAAGGAGAAGCTAAATGTATGAGTGTGTGTGTGTGTGTGTCTTAGAAAGGTTGTTAGGAGATCTTGTCCTGACTTTGCAGAGGGAACCCTATACCTAACTCTGCTGATGCCTCCTATCTGAGATTTCATATTCCTGGTTCTTAAGTTAGACTCTTGAACACTTATGCTTTCATTTGCCCTTATCCTTTACTTGGTTCACTTTAGACTGATACCTTCTACTTAGGACTGTATTACCAGCAGATGTGTACCTATAGGCTTTTGCAATGCTTGTTTTCTTCTGGAACTTATTTGGAATTGACACAGATGTGCTGACACTTTATTTATTACAGCATTGTAAGGTGTTAACTAGCACGAAATGTACAATTTCTCCAGATTTAAGGGTATCTATGCGAAAGAATTTCGTATACCAGCTGCAAGCAACAAAGAAAATGCAAAGATTTAAAAAGACAACTCAAAGGGCTGCCACAAGTAAACTGAAGGTGTTACAAAATATAGACACATAACATTGTAAGTATGACTTGGAAACGTGTTTTATAGTTTCGCAAACAGGTGTGTCTTCCTCCATCTTCCAATTTTGTTTAGCAGTATAATTAATACACAGCAGCTTCCTTGTGAAGAAATAAGAAGTTCCCTGCAATGTCTTCATGTGCTGAAGCTTGAATCCGTTTTCTTTATCTGGTGTGAAACTTGCAGTCTCTGACATCTGAGAATCTCACACACTGCAAAATATGCACCGGCCTGTGGAAAAACACGTTAAACCAAAATGAAGAGTGGGCACAAATCTATGTGGGCTTTACATCATCTCATTTTCTAGTTACATTATTGGGGAAACGGCAGATCTTAAATACATAGGCCCATATTTATAGTTTTTGACGCAAACCTGATTTGGCGCAGGTTTGCATAAAAATGTATACCATTGGCTAGCACCATTACAGGACGCCAGCCGGGCGCCATGTTTAAGGAATAGCGCAAGCCGGCACTAAGGCCCGGTTAGTGTCAAAATAAATGGTGCTAACTGGGTAGGAGAGGCATAGGGAAAACTGGAGGTTGTGCGTGAAAGAATGGCGCTACTCATGTTAGAGTAAAAAAATGACTCTAACGTGACTAGCGTCATTTTTTTGACACACAACCCCCATGAACATGACTCCTGTCTTTCTAAAGACAGGAGTCATTACCCACAGCCCAATGGCCATGCCCAGTGGACTTGTGCCCCATGGGCATGGCCATTGGGCACAGTGCTATGTAGGGGGGCGCAAGTTAGGTCCCCCTATGGCACTTAAAAAAATAAAAATAAATATACTTACCTGGGACGGGTCCCTCCATCCTTAGGTGTCCTCCAGGTGTGGGTGCGGGCGGGTAGGGGTGTCCCTGGGGGCAGGGAAGGGCACCTGTGGGCTGTTTCCATGGTCTCTGACCATGGAAAACAGGCCACAGGTCCCCTAATGCCTGCCCATACCCAGGCCTTAAATAATGGCTCTAAGCAGTCTTAGCGCCATTGTTTAAGGCCCTCCTCCTCCCGTGAGTGATTTTTGCATGGGAGGATAAATAAGGCGCTAAGGCCTTTGAGACATTTTTTGCCTGGGAATGCCTACATTGCATCTCATTGACGCAAGGTAGGTTTTCACAGTAAAAAATGACGCTAACTCCATAACTTTGGCGCTAGATGGGTTAGCACCAAAGTATAAATATCAAGTTAGGTTTGCATTGATTTAGCATTAAAAAAATTATGCTAATGCGATGCAAACAGAGTATAAATATGGGCCATATTTTGAAGTATCACATGCGTTCTATTCGAATTCCTAACCTAGTCCTATAACAGTAGCACATGTTGACAACAAAGGAGGATAGGTTCAACCTCAATGACATATTCTATCTCTTCTAATTTACTATGAACGGCTGTGCGGGGTTTCCCAGTTTAATAAACTATTCACTTATTGTTTAATATATTCTCCTATCGATTACACTTCTTAATTATTAGCGGGCATGTTTACCACATGATAGGAGAATGCAAGCATCCTCAATGACGGCTGTGCTGCTCCTCAATTTTTTAATTTTAGTACTTTTTAAATTTTTAAACCGTTTTATTATTCGCCTCTGCTCAAGTTACAGTGGTAATAACTCTTAACTACCCGCATTACATTGATGGGCCTGAGGCAACCCCGATGCTTAATGAGAAAAGACAATTAACAGCTGTTAGATTCAATGTTTGGCACTGGATAGAAGTACAGTGCCCATATAACACAGCTTTTCCCACTGAATCTTCCTTTACGGATCAGTTTTAAGAAATCGTTTTTTTTGTCATCAACCCCTCAATAGTTTGGTTTCATACATAAGAATGAAAGGAGATGTATTGTCTCATAACATTTTGAAGATTATATCGACTTTTTTTTAACTAAGTAAAACACTATTAAAATTGTTTTAAGCATTTTATGTGCAACGCTCTGTTTGAAATGAAACTGTAATGATTGTAACAAACCATATACTAAATATGTATCTATCTAAAAAAATAATTTAGCAATTAGCGTTTCCCAACAGAGGCAAATAACTGCTTGTTTGTCTTTCACACGCGAACACTGAAACTAAAATGAAGGCAAAAACATTATTGTCAGCGTTAAAGATAACCTGACTGGCTGAGACAATGCCAGAATTCAATACAGGGTGGAAACGGGGCAGTTTAAAGTTATAAATGGTATACAAAAAAAACGAATGTAATTAAAATTGCTTTCCATTAATTATCCTTGATTCTAAATTAGTGATGTCAGTACAAGCTGCAAATTTACCAATAATTATCCGCACAGGAAGATGAGATGTTCCGTTCCTTTAAGGTGTTTAGTAATTCTGCTGTGTTCGGACTACTACACGAGTCTCTGAAAGTAGAACATGTGACGGTAAGCAGCATTAAACAGCAGTACAACAGACATTAATATCGTAGCACACAACGTTTCTGAGGCTGAAATCAAGCTATGAAACACTCGCAGTTGAACAAAAACGACAACTGCTTGCTTTCAAAAAAATAGAAGAGAACTATTGTTTCAACCTATGAGGACCCACCAAAAAGAGTTTATTTATGCACAAAAGGGAAAAGTTTAAAGAAGCCTGGAAAGGAAAGATCCTTGTATTATTCATTGAGATATTGTTTATATAGTTTCGATTGTACACAGGCACTAATATTTTGAAGCCATATATGGGAGGATAGATTTATACCAAAGTGGTCTTCATCATTAGATTTCATTCAGCTGCCCTGCATTTTCTTTTCTTGACGTACACCAAAAGGACAGAATTCAAATTGTTGGCTACTTGAAAATAAAATCCTGATAGCAGACCCATTCACCAGTTTTCTGTTCAAGGAGTGTCCAGAATATGTACAACAAATTATATTGAATTTTGTAAATTATCTCTGCCCAAGGTTATGATCCAAGACTCTTAAGCATTCCAAAGTATAGCACATGCTAAGAAAAAAAGCTATTAGTACTATGAACACTAATTTAGAAAAAATCCAACTTGCCTGGACTTCGCTGAATAAGATCATTTGAGGAGCTGTGTTAGCATTTTAGCATGTGCGGCGCTGCCCTTTAGGCCTCCTTAATCATGGACCATTTGGGGGAAATGTGACTGGACGACATGCAGTGGATTGGACCGTTCCCTTTTAATTGTTATCATCAGATCTACATGGCAACGCCATTACCTAGTTAATTGCTTCCTCTTTTAGACGCTGTAATTATTGAAATCCCCCTTCTGGGTTGCCGAAGGGATCTTATACAGTCATCATCACAAATTTACGATAATTTACGAGTTGCAATAATCTTGACTTGAGCGGTTTCTTGTACCAAAACTGCCTAGAAAGCAAGGGAAATGTACCCTTCTCTGTTGTGTTATGTCACTAATTTTAGAAAGTGCGCTGCTACCCACACAGGTGTTATAGCGCTAGAAGAAGGCAGGAAAAGAGTGCCTAGGAGTGACTTGTTTGGCCTGGAGACAAGTCTTCAATGCTTTTGGAAAATGCAATAGATTATGCAAGTTGCAAGGGAATAGCAGATGGCCATTCTAAATGATCACATGAAACGGCCTGGCATATAGTGTGTGAAGGTGTTTTTAAGACAGGTCGGACCCAGCACGGTGGACATGGCAGAATAACTTAAAGGTGATCATCTTCTCCAATAGAAGCCAGTGCAGGGCATACAGTGCACTAGGCATGCATTGCAATTTCTTTAATAGTCCAGCTCAGGCTCCCTAAAACAGGGAACTGCACTGATCCAGATGACTCAAGGGGGCTGCCTGGACTATTTGCTTCATGATTTTTAGTAGCAGGAAGCAAGAAGAAGACAGGTGATCAGCTTGACTAACCAAAGAGAGGTCAGCATCCCAAAAAAAAAAAAAAAAACATTTCTAAAAGGTTCCAGGGGCATATACCAATCTTCCCAGGGGGTCAAGAAGGCTTCTAAATCACAGGCAGACCTACACCTGACAGATGTCAGGTGATGTCCCTTCACCTCTGGGAGAATGGCTGTCCAACAGACACCATCCGTGAACTCTGGAATTCTTCAAGACCTCTGTGCACTAATCCAATCCTTGGTTTTGAAGAACTTGACGGGAAACAAGTCAGGTAGCTTCGGTCCCAATACACACACTACCCAGAGAGGAGATGTTGACCCCACTCACTGTTGGTGCCTAGGAACGCATTTTGGGTAACTCTGTTTCATATTTCGTGAAGACAGTCACTGCAGGTACTTTTGAAACTAAGTCGATGGAGGAGTGTCCAAAATATGTGCACTTAGTGGTAATCCTGTGCATTTGACTGTCATAAACATTTCTAAAGTAGCAATCAGAGGTTTACAAAACATGGCAGGCCCAGTCTGGAAACTTCCCTCCTTCTTGTAGCAGAATCTGCTCACCATTAAGCCAAATAACAGTGCGCTGGAACTGCTAATAAGAAATCCCCTGAAAAAAAGATCTCCAACGAATTTCTAAAGGCCGATCTGTCTCCATCTTCCCACACTTCAGTGTCCAGGGTCCCACCATTCATCTCAAGAATGCTTGCAATGTCATTCCACTGTCTGGCGAGGCTGTACCACAACCTGAGGCAATCCACAATGGATATTGCTAGCCTTAGCAATCTCACACTCACACCCACGCAGAGTCCTGCTACCAAACATACTTTACATAATATGCATTAATTAAGATTAAACAAGTCGGGCCAGTAAACACCACACTCCTCCTCAATCAGGGAAAAATGTTTGTTTAGTGCTAGAATTATAAAAGTGGTGCAATGCCACCAACCAGGTCATGTACAGTAATCCCATAGCAGCTTGAAAGAATGCTTGGTGCGTCCTTCTAGTGCACCCTCCTAGGGTTAGGGACCAGATCCTGGAACTCAGAGTCAAAGGACAGGCCTATGTCTCAGTGCATAACTACTTTAACACATAAGCTGTGCCACAAAGTTTCAGAATACCAGATATCACGTGCAGTTCGGTCACTCATGACGGTAACACACTTCCTTTACAGTGCAAAGAGCATTCCTATCCCAATAACATCCCCTTTGGACTCCAATTTAAACCATCCAGCACAGTGCTACCTATGCACTAAATCAGACAACATTATTCATTACTTAGCCTACATCGCCTACACAAGTGCACTCATGTTTGCACTTGTATTTATGAGCAGCCTAGTCAGAGCCCTTACAACAGCTGCACAGCAGCTGGCTTCATTTTAAGAGGTGAGCAATGGAAAGTCACAGTGCAAAATATGTTTCTATGAGTATTGCAGAGGATCAAAATTAATCATGGACTCAAAAGAGAAAAGTAGTGGGACTTCATAGATTCGAACCTAATAGATATTTAAATCAATTAAATAGCCACTGTCCTTCTCTTTCTACAGAGAATGATTCACTCCCTTCCTAAGGAGCATGGTATGAAATCAGCAACTTGTTCAATATCTGTGTCCCTGCTTCTAATCACATGTTGGACACCAGCACTCCGAAAATATTCATAATCACCTGGTTTGTTGGGGTCAAGTACAGTTCCTTCAACAAATAAAGCTGGACCGTGGCATGTGCATTTTACAGCATCTAGTTTTATCTTAGAATACATATACGCTGGTTAGATAATAACGAATGCCAAGGGCAGATAAAACATACTTTTATATGGAGCCTACGGAGTCGTACAGTCCAAATCCACAAAATGACACATAACTACTTACGTCAATCTGCAGATATTACAACCTATTTAGACATGGTTCACACAACACAGAACACAGACACATTCATTTGCTAAGTAAGTTGCAGCTATAAACACATAACTAACAAAATGCACCTACTGATACCATAACAGGACAGACATCCGCCTCACTGAGTAGTAACAGAATTAGAGGCAGATTGTGTGACCTACATGTCTTCCTTCAGTGCACTTCCAGCCTATCCTGTGGCAGCCCTCCCTTTAAAAAACACTTTTCAAAGACATAGACAATCCTATGCCAGCCCAAACCTTAAAGACTTTGGAAATCCTGTGCATGCATCAGCCAGGCAAACAGCCAATCCCGTGGATGGTCTATTTTCCTGCTAAGAGGAACACTAAAAAAGACAAACCACAGAGAACCAGTGCAGTCAATTGGCATCAGCAAAGAGTGTCACAGTCAATTGTATGTGTATCAGTCCCTCCCTACCAGACCTGTTTTTTATTCTTGCCTTTCTAGGACCACATAAGGGCACATGCCTGTAACCATTAAAATCTCACACTGCCCAGCACATCAACAACATTAAAATATTCTATGTGCACCTTACCCAATTCAGCATGCTCCATCTCCACCATCTCATGCACGCACACACAAACACCACTACACACACACTCACACACACCTCACAAGCACAAACTGCATAATCACTGACCCTTTTAAATCCTTCTCAATTTACCCCTCAAATGCGCCTAACACACACCCAGTCTCAAGCTCATCAATGCATATTCCACAGCCTTGTACAAGATAAGATAGTGGTTCCCAACTTGTGGTCCGGTTACCCCTCAGTAATGATTCAATGGGGGGGTCCCCGGATTCAATTTATGAATCAGTGGGGGTCCCCGGGTTCCAGTAATGATAAAGTGGGGGTCCACAGAAGTCAAAAGTTTGGGAAACTCAGATCTAAGACATTTTCATATTACATGACCTCAATTGCATTTTTATTACAGAATCCTGGATCTCCACAATCTCAATCCACATCCTAAATGTCTTGCAATCTGATACTATAGCATCCAGCACATTAATGAACCCAATGGAGCAGGAGGAATTATAGTTGTTCACCAATCTTCATAGCCAAGAATTTCACAGCAGCAGCTGGAAAATAAACAAAAATACAAATACCTAAGATCCACCACTAAAACACTCCAAGCTGTAGAGTATAGCTATCAAGAACTTCTTCAAAAGCAAGATTATTATGGGGCCTCCTTGGGCCCTCATTGGTTCTCCATTTTAGCTTTGTTTATATTTTGTATTTACACGTTTCTGCTGACCACTTTTAGCAGTAACATTTTACACACTTAGACTTGCACAATATTATTCCAAGAATACATTGTATCTGTTGCTTGTTTTTAGTTAGCCCTTCCCGACATATAATCTGTACACTCTGTTCAAGGCTAGGACCACAGTATAATATATCCCAGTGCTTGTATTGCCTCTTCAGAGACAGCTTTTAACATCTAGACATAGCACTGCATCACAGCTATGCCCCTAGCTCAGTGTGGCTTTGATCATATAAGAAATGTATTAACCCATAGAAGTCAGAGGAGCACTCCAGCTGCGACAATCTGTGGATGAATGCTGTGTTGAACATGCAGCCCTGCTGGCCCTGATCTTCCAGTTTGCAGAGAAGTATTGCCATCTACACTACAGGTTGATTCCCCGGTTCAGGGGGATAAGATCCTCCTAGATCAGGTGAAGGCAGAGGGTTCACTCACTATGGTCTCAGTATAGGTTTAGTGTTATAATGATGGTACTCTTGCTTTGTTTCATCTGCCTAATTATCATAGCTCATTCTCTCTATGCAAGACTACAATTGTTTCAATAAATGTATTGAAAACGTATCTTGTATCCATCTTGTGTTTCACTTGAGCATACATGAGTAAGAAAACGAAAAGGTAAGATCTGTTTCCACAATTCCCTTGGGATCAGAGTGTCATGTTCAAGTTTCCAAAATCACCTATCATCTATAGTAAATTACATGGGGTAAATTCTTGTGTCACTAATTAACATTGTTAACACTTTCCTCACCAAGAACACCTTCTCAGACACCCTGAAGACCGGTTAGACCCTGGCCCTTCTGATAGTACCCAATGTTGATCATGATGGTCTCAAAAATTACAGTCCGATCAGCAATATGGCATCACTCGAAGAATACACCGAAAATTAGGAAGGCCATCTCCAACCATTGCATAAAAATATCAAGAACAACAGAACAACAGCCCTATCCAATACTACCAATGTGGGTTGATACCACAATGTTGCATAAACGCAACAACCATTTAAGTGATCAATGACACACTTAAAAACAAGTACGTTGGCATTCCATGTCTCCCTTCACTTCTCAGCTGATACAAAATCTAGTCCAATTGGTCCAAGAATTGCATTTGATAGCCCATTACTGTGTCCTTCAGGGCAGACAGGTGGGATTCTGGGATGACCAATACTTGGCCAATACGCATGACTAATATATTGAGCCATTTATAGGGCACACGGCTACATCAGGAAGAAATGTGGCAGTGCCAGTAAGGGAAAAATAAAGCAGACACACATTAGGGAGGATAAAAGATGTGTGGTCAGTGACCTCAAATCTAGATGGAGTTATTCAACAGATAGGTTTTCGTGTGTTTCCTGAAAATAGTAAAGATTGATTCCGTACAAAGGATAATTGGCAGGGAGTCGTATGCCTTAGCTGGCTGTCATCATCTCCAGGGAGTGACTAGTCATTCTGTTTTGTTTTTAAAAAAAGCGGTGTTTTAATCAAGAAAGCATGTTTAGATCTCAGAGCCCGCGAAGGCTGGTACCAAGCCAACAGAGACGCCATATAAGTTCCTTGGCCATTATTGTAAATTGTCTTGTGAAAGAGTCAGAGGGGGTCATTATGACCCTGGCGGAAGGCGGAGAAGCGGCGGTAAGACCGCCAACAGGCTGGCGGTCATTTTTTTCGAATTATGACCATGGCGGTTCCCATTGGCCATGGCGTGGTGGTGGAGGTGGAGCAACCTCCACTTCCGCGCCGCCCGCCGAAAAAGGACGGAGAGCTGTCAACAGTCATAATAAGCCGAGCGGCAAACCGCCCACCACTGGCGGTTTTCCGCATGGCGGTCCCTCGGCGGTCCTCACAAAAGACCGCCGAGGTCAAAATGACCCCCAGAGTGCCTTAAAGAAACATCTCCTCAAAACTGGAAGCCAATAGAGTTTTCTCAACTGATTTTTAAAAAGACATTCATCTTCCTAGTCTCAGAATCATCCTGTCTGATGTGCGTTGGAGGATACCCAGTCTTAGCAACAAGTTTTATGGTAGGACAAATAGCAAAGAATTGCAAAAAGCTCAATCTAGACAAGATGTGAGCATGAACTAGATATTTCCTTGAAACAGATGGTAAGGAAGAGAGAATTATTTGATAACATTCAGAAGGCGAAAGTGGGTAGTACAGATGGACTTAATGTGTTCGTAAAGGACATATTGGCATCAGTCTTCACTCCCAGATCCCTAGCTTGATACAAGGGGAAGGGCAAATATGCCAGTGTCTCTGTCTACCAGTCTTTTGTTGCAGCTGATTCAAATACAATGACTTTGGTTTTCTTCAGGGACAGAGTTTGACTTCATCTGTCCAGGGACACCATTGGCAAATGTACCAGTGACTTTGGCCACCAGTCTTTTGTCTAGGTTACAGCTGATCCAAATACAATGGCTTCAGTTTTCTCACTCATCAGGGATAGAGAGTTTGACTTTATCCATTCAGAGCCTTCAGTGAGACAGTCTCTCAAGTTAGACATGGCCGATGGTGAATTGTTGTCTAGTGTGACGATCAGCTGTGTGTCATTGGCATATGTATGGATTGAAATGCTGAATGACTCAATGAGACATGCAAGAGGAGCCACAGGTTAAACAATACAGAGCCTTGAAGCACACCAGTTAGAATAACTTTGGGAAAAGGTCTGTAGTTAGCCAGTATCATTGTTTGAATCTGGTCCAGCAAAAAAAATGAAACCCATTCGTGAACTTTTGCCGAAATCACTGCTGATGCTAATTGGTACAGTAAGGTGGAGTGGGATACGGTATAAAAAGCTGCTGACACATCTATTATAATAAGACCAGCACCCCACCTACATCCAAGATGCTCCTAATATCATTCATTGCTTTAGCAAGTAAAATTTAGGTGCATAGGCCTTTATGAAAACCTGATTGTATATTATGAAACAGCTGAGAGTTTCCAAGAAATGCATCAACTGTTCATTAGAAAAAGGTTTGGTCAGCTTTGCAAACAGAGAAAGGAGAGATACTGGATGGAAGTTGAACATGACAGTAGGGACCAAAGAGTGTTTCTTTAGTGTAGGTGAAACCATGGCAGATTTCTTTCTTCGACAAACAATTCCCAAGCTTGTGAGGGCATTTGTAACATCCTCAACAGCAGCATCATCACCCAGGCAGCAGGATATGCAAGAACTAACTAAGAAATGCATCAACTGTTTATTAGAAAAAGTTTTGGTCAGCTTTGTAAACAGGGAAAGCAGACATACAGTATGGAAATTGGACATAACATTAGGGTCCAAAATGGTTTCTTTACCATCTTCTAGGAACAATTCCCAAGCTTGTGGGGTGATTTGTAACACCCTCAATAACAGCAGCATCTTCTCAAGGCAGACAAAAATGTAAATGCCAGAGAAAGAAAATAAGATAGCAGACCTTCTTCTGGTACGCATTGAAGAACTCCATCTTTGCCATTTTCTGGTAAACTTTGTTCCTCCTTTCCATCTAAAACGCAATCAAGACTCATCTCTTCAAGTAACATCTAAACTCTATACAACTTCTCCAGTTATCAGACTCCTACTGAAGAACCATCATTTATATATTGTTTACATCTCCCTCCCACCAAATGTTGTTAGTTAGTTCCTCACCTCAATTATCCACTACCTTTTATGTTCTAGGGCATTCCCCTTGGTATCTTCTTGTACTGTTCCTTCTCCGTAGCATCCTTCCTACTCCCCTTATTTGATGGTCACTTGTTCTGCCATGAATGAAGACTCACTACTGTTGCTTTGTAACTCGTTTTGCACTCTATAAATATGCCACACTTCTACACAGATATATGTCAGCTACTAAGTGCACTATATTATTATGCTACTGGATTCCTTCAACAGGATCATGAGAGACACCACTGCTGTTTCAAAAACCCATGTACAGGAAATGTTTCCTACTAGGTGAGTTGTGCATACTGCCATGACAGAATCTCTACACATTGCTCCATTCACTCATTGCTCTTTCTCCCTTTAGCAAGAGCAGCTGTATATTAAGGAACAGTTGCCACTCTACCATAACTCAGTTCTAGGGAACAGAATAAATAAAATAGGCCACATGTTCACAAATGAGGCACTATGATGCATGTAAAGTGCACCATCACAGTTCTTTCATGGACATTCATATGCCTTCTTCATGGAATTTGTCAGCGCCACGTCCATCCATTGAAAGCAAGGTATCTACTGCAAGCCAACAACATGTACGTCAACAAATGACTACCAATCCTGGCCATCCCTTGATGTGCCAGCTTCAGAATTATTCTAGCGTATGGCACTCAGGAATCTCAGTGATAGCACCATCTCGAAAAATTCACTGCGCAGGTAAGGGGGCACTGTGTCTGTGCTGATGACACATACACAAATGAACGCTACACATGTGGATACTCCTTGAGGGTACATGACCATAGCCCATTGTTATGCTTCCACTCCTGAACTTTATGTTTTTTATCCTAATGTGCTTAACTTCCAACAGTCTTCAGATTAGCATTTGTTTTCTGCGCTTCCAGCCCTCATCTTCTTGCCTTCTTCCTAAGGTACAGTACTCCTAAAGATGAGCCTTTGTGTTGGTGCACAACCCATCTCCAGTCCTTCTCCAATATAGTGAACTTGAAATGAGAAGTATGGGCCTCATTACGACTTTGGCGTTCCCATGACTGCCATGTTGATGGTGGCAGTCAACAGACAGGTAGAGAAGAACACCAAATTATGACCTGGTGGTAATCCCTATAGAATACAGCCAAAGGACCGCTGGCACTGCCACTGCGGTCAGACCCCGACGCGCGACTGATGGCACCAGCAGGCCAGCAGTGGCCATGTTTTCGCAAGACATAATACGAGGCTGCACACCACTAAGATTTCTTCTGCAGTCGGAACACCACGGAAACCCAAGAGGAAACAAACTGTATAAAAGGAGACACTTACCTTCAGCCAGGCATACTTGCCCTGAGTCACCATGGAGCCAGAACTAGACGTATTCCCGCTGCTCCTGCTTACTGAACGATTACCAAATCTTTGCTGATGACAGCAACTGTAAGTACACACACTCACCTGTTATTGTTGTAGATTGTTAATTTTTGTACACTTACATAACATACCAAACGGACAGGTGTGCGAAGGCTACACTCAAACGTAACTGTACATTGACACACACATTCACATACAGCCACACAGACACCTGCACATACACAGCACACACACTACAACCACCAACCCACACACACAAACATACCACATGTCAAAAAAACACATTTATGCACAGAAACACAACACTCACAGTCAAAGCACACAAAGCCACACACCACAACAATTAACACTTCAACTCAAACACCACACAATACTATGAAAACAATATGGTCCATGACCGCCATGGCGGAGGGCGGCGGAAGCACCGCCAACAGGCTGGCGGTGCTTCCTGGGCGATTCTGACCGCAGCGGTAAAGCCGCGGTCAGAAAAGGGGAGCCGGCGGTTTCCCGCCGGTTTCCCGCTGGCCCAGGGTATCCGCCATGGCGGCGCTGCTTGCAGCACCGCCATGGGGATTCCAACCGCCTTCCCGCCAGCCTGTTTCTGGCGGTGTCCACCGCCAGAACCAGGATGGTGGGAACGGGTGCCGTGGGCCCCTGGGGGCCCCCTAACAGGGCCCCACAAAGATTTTCACTGTCTGCTTTGCAGACAGTGAAAATCGCGACGGGTGCCACTGCACCCGTCGCACCCCTGCAACTCCGCCGGCTCCATTCCGAGCCGGCTTAATTGTTGAAGGGGCTTTCCCGCTGGGCCGGCCGGCGGTCTTCTGGCGGTCACCCGCCGGCCCCGCGGGAAAGCCAGAATGGCCGCCGCGGTCTTTCGGCGGGAACCGCTTGGCGGGCGGTGACCGCCGACCGCCGCGGTCAGAATGACCGCCTATGTCTGCTACATACACATGTCCATCACACAACACAGACCCTATCCCTGGGGGACAAAGCACTGCACACGCCCTCACATACTGGCCATACAATACAGGATGCACAAGCACCACACACACATGAATATTCACACACACCCAATGTCAGCCGGGGACAACTATAACCTAGGAAAGAAAATGCAGGACAAAAATGTAACCATGAAACCAACAACTGGTTGGTTTTAATATATTTCTCAGGAAATTAGATTAAAGTCAAAGGCTATAGACCAGTCCATAGTCCATGGTGTGTGCACCAGAGGCACATATTGGTGCCCCTAACTTGACTGCCATGTACCCTCCACAGAGAGGAGCATCAAGAGGGCAAGCAGGCACCTCAGGGATAAAATGGGAGGGGGTGGAGGAGTGGGGGTTTGGGCTTAGGCTTGGGAGAGAGGGTTTGAGATTTGGGTTTGGGGGGTTTAGGTTTAGGCTTGGGGGAGGGTTGGGTCTTGTTGGGAGGGGAAGACTTCTTGGTGGGGGAGGGACATGGGTACTTGCAGTGGGTGTGGTGGAGGGCTTGGAGATGGAAGGGATGGTGTTGGGGAGGGAAACAGCATGTTCAGGGGTTTCACGAGGGAAAGAGTAGGGAAAAGGGCAAACTCCAGGTAAAAAGGCTTTTTGCACACACGGGGGCAGTCATAAAAAAAGGGTTTGGGTATGGAGGGAGAGGGAGTGGTTGTCTGAGGTGTTTGTGTGGATGTATTGGGTGCATGTTTGTGGGAGGTATGCTTGTGGGTGTCTGTTGGGTGGGTGAGTGTGGGTGATTATGTGCCTTGGGCTGAGGGGGATTGGAGGTGCTGGGAGATGCCATGGTGGGTGGGTGGCTATCTGTTGGGGTGGTGACTGAAGGTATGGTGGATGTGCTGAATATAGGAGTGTCAGGGGTTGTGGTGTATGCGGGTGTGGTGACTGGGGTGGATGTCTGAGGGTCTTCTGGTGTGCTGTCTGTGGGTAGGATAGATGTGGTGGCTGGATCAATGAATGTTGGTGTGGTGTTTGCAGATGTGTCTGGTGATGCTGGGGGTCTAGAGGGTGTCAGGGCAGGTTGTGACTGCTGCTGTGGGTGCATCTGAATGCCACTTGTGTGTATGCTGGTGGTGTGTCCTATAGTGCTGGTTTTGTCTACGTTACCCTTGGATGTTGAGGTGGATGCATGCCTGTCTGTTTGTGTGCTTTGGCTGGGTCGGGGGTAGGGAGGATTGGGATTGGGAAGAGGAAGGTGGAGGGGGGATGGGAGACAAAGAGTGACTGTCTGCCATCAGTGTGGAGGCCAGAGCTAGAAAGGTGCACCGTGATAGCCCTCCAGGAACACATTACTCTGTTGGATCTGAGTTGCCAGTCACTAGATGGCATTCATGATGGTCGATTGACCCACAGAGATGGACCTCAGGAGGTCAATAGCCTCCTCACTAAGGGCAGCAAGGTTAACAGGAGCTGGGGCAGAGGTGTCTGCGGCACCCTGTTGGGTGAGTGGACACAGCCAACTGGGTGGGGAGCTACTGGGAGGGAGGTGATAGAAAGGGGAGTGGCGGACAGAGATGGTGCTGGTGTGGTCCCAGATGGGTCCGCCACCGCCAGGGATTGTCAATAGGAGGAGGATTCCAAGGATGATGAGGTGGATCCTGTCTTCTCCCTTCGCCCGACGGGCCACTGGGTCTCTCGGTGTCAGTGGTATCATAACTTGAGGTCCTGTGGCCAGCAGGTTCCCCACTCAGCTGTGCTTCATCTCCTTGGCCTCACAATGCTGATGCTGGAAAACAGAAAGAGATGTAGAGCCATCACATTCTTTTAATACACTAACATCACACTGTACACATCTTTACCATTACACCGTGTTGTACTACACCCCCAGGTCGAACCAGGTTAGTGCCAACACCATGTCACAACAAGATACAATCTACACTCCTATATAACAATAATGTCACACACCAGTAAGTCAACTATCTCACACCTACAAAACCATCATATCAGTAGAGCTATGACACTAACCATTCCATGTCAAGCTGACTTGGCAACATGATTCTGGGTCCCTATCCACAGCAACACAATCAACCAACAACCAAACTATGGGACATAGGCTCTCATTACAACATTGGCAGTAAATCCCGCTTACCGCTGTGCAGAATACCGCTAACACACTGCTACGGCAGCGGAAATCCGCTACAGCTATTACGACCCACAGGCCGGAATCCACCAAAATCTAGACACCCACACAAGTCCGCCACACCAAAGGTCAGTGATAAACTGCCGATAACAAAACCTCCACCGTCACGCCAACAGGAATACGCCCACACTATCACGACCCACGAATCCACGCAGTGGTCTTTCAACCTCGGTAGTCCATTGGCGGTAAACACCGCTGCGCTCAAAATACTCACACATATACAAAACACAACCACATTGGACAAATCGAAATACACACACCTGATACACATACACACACCACTCCCACACACCCAATACAATATAAAACACCCACCCACAAACCCCTACGACAAAAATTGAGAACGAAGCACAGAGAGAGACACCACCATCAACAAACTAGCATCCACAGGCACACAACACCATCACTCACACAACATCCACGCACCTCACACAACACACACAAACACATCTCCTCACACATAACAACACACACCACCTCACACATCACCCACACCACACCATGACACCGCAAAGACACCCCAGGTTCTCTGAGGAGGAACTCAGGGTCATGGTGGAGGAAATTGTCTGGGTAGAGCCACAGCTATTTGGATCACAGGTGCAGCACACCTCCATTGCTAGGAAGATGGAGCTATGGCGCAGAATCGTAGACAGGGTCAACGCAGTGGAACAGCATCCAAAAACACGGGATGACATCAGGAAGAGGTGGAACGACCTACGGGGGAAGGTGCGTTCCGTGGTATCAAGACACCAGATTGCAGTTTAGAGGACTGGGGGCGGATACCGACCTCCTACCCCACAACTAACAACATGGGAGGAGCAGGTCTTGGCTATACTGCATCCTGAGGGCCTCACAGGAGTAGCAGGGGGAATGGACTCTGGTAAGTCAAATCTTAACTATTACATCCCCCACCCTACCTGCATGCTATCACATACCCCGACACCTCACCCTCACCCCCATCACTCCAACACCTCACATATGTCCCACTATCACAAACCACCCATCCCAACACCAAGACCTGCATGCAACACCAAAGCATGGACACCCATCACCAAAGCATGTCCACTACAGATACCCACACAGATCCACAAACCAAATATCACACAAGGTCCTAGACAAGAATGTAAGCACTGGGGTACAGGGTCACCCACCCATTGCACACAGTGGCACACACAGATGCAATAATCATGCCTTTACACCCCTGCAGGACCCCTACCCAACGTCACCGGACAAGAGGTTCCAGACATGCCCACCCCCCCACAGAAGAGGCCCACAGTGATGACAGCAGCTCTGTCCAACTGGATCTAGATGACCAGCTCGGCCCATCTGGGACCTCGGGACAGCCGTTTCCCCACACACTGGCACATGCCACCACAGAGCCTCCCCCCTCAGGAAACACCAACACAGCACCCACCCAGCGGGCCCATCCCTCTGTCCCCAGGACATGTCAAGCAGCAGTGTGTCCACCACTACAGGGAACCCAGGCAACCCCACAAACCCAAGAACATCAGGGACCTGGGGGCAGTGGCAGTGGGCACACGGTTCAAGGGACAGAGGAACAGGAAAACAGGGAAACTGGGAGGACAGGCTCAGGGAACCCACTCGTCACGAGGCCCGCTCCAACATCATGGGAGTGTATCATCATTCCCAGGAGACTATGGCAATGGTACTGGCCAAGTTTCAGGAGACCCAGCGGCTGCTGGAGGAACAGTATTTGGGGATCAGGGAGAAACTCAAGTCCATCAACACCACCCTGGTCACCATTGTAGGGGTGCTGAAGGACCTTGTGAACACCAGGAAGGACACTGTGGCACAACAATGGGCCCCGGAACCTAGCCTTGATGATGAATAGCCCACCACCTCCGCCGGCGCTAGTGTACAGGAGGCACCGCCACAGGTACATGACACCAGCACCCCACCGCCTGCAGATGGAGAACCACCCCACAAACGGTCCCTGAGATCCAGGACAAAGACAGAGAACAATGCCAAGACCCCGCCAAGACATGAGACCACCCTGAATGTCATCCTTCTGTCCCACTTCGTCACCCTGTCCATCCTTAAACTGCCCTAGCTCCACTTCCTATGCCCCTTTAGACAATGCACCTGTGAGACAAATAACTGGACTCTGCCATGGACATTCCTCCACCATCACCCCGGACCATTTTACAATCCCCTCCACTATTTTGCACTTAAATAAACACCCTTGAATCACAAAACAATCTGGAGTCAGTCTGTGCTTTCACAAATGTGTATTTGCTATAACTAAAGAAAATAGCAATGTCCATTGTATTGTCAACATACCTATATCAGACACAGCTCTAGTCCATGAGGTAATATAGCAGAGGTCACACAGTGGGACCCACATCTGTGAAATGGAAAGGCAAAGTCACAAGTCAGGGTCCATACACTGGGTGAAAGTGACAGACATATGATAGGTCTAACAATTGTATGAGATGTAGGAGGCAGTGATGTCTTCCTGTGTCTCACTGGAAGTATTGCTGGATCACGTTGTTTCTGTTGTCGATATCCTCTTCTTCTGCCTCCTCTTCTTCACTGTCCACAGGCTCCACAGCTGCCACAAGACCTCCTTCTGGACCATCCTCCTGCAGAAAAGGCACCTGTTGTCGCAAAGCAAGGTTGTGCAGCATTCAGCAGGCCACGATGATCTGGCACATCTTCTTTGGTGAGTAGTAGAGAGAACCACCTGTCATATGGAGGCACTGGAACCTGGCCTTCAGGAGGCCGAAGGTCCCTTCGATCACTCTCCTAGTTCGCCCATGTGCCTCATTGTAGCGGTCCTCTGCCCTTATCCTGGGATTTCTCACTGGGGTCAGTAGCCATGACAGGTTGGGGTACCCAGAGTCACCTGCACATGTCGAGGGACAACTGTTAGACACACACTAACCCTTAGGTACAACCCCAGACCCAGACAACTATTCACACTGTATAGGGTCCTTGTCCTCACCTATTAGCCACACACAGTGCCTCTGGAGTTGCCCCATCACATAAGGGATGCTGCTATTCCTCAAAATGTAAGCGTCATGCACTGAGCCAGGAAACTTGGCATTCACATGGGAGATGTACTGGTCGGCCAAACACACCATCTGCACATTCATCGAATGGTAGCTCTTCCTGTTTCTGTACATCTGTTCACTCCTGCGGGGGGTACCAAGGCCAAATGTGTCCCATCAATGGCACCTATGATGTTGGGGATATGTCCCAGGGCATAGAAGTCACCTTTCACTGTGGGCAAATCCTCCCCCTGAGGGAAAACGATGTAGCTGCACATGTGTTTCAGGAGGGCAGACAACACTCTTGACAACACGTTTGAGAACATAGGCTGGGACATCCCTGATGCAATGGCCACTGTTGTTTGGAAAGACCCACTTGCCAGGAAATGGAGTACTGACAGGACCTGCACTAGAGGGGGGATTCCTGTGGGATGGCGGATAGCTGAAATCAGGTCTGGCTCCAACTGGGCATACAGTTCCTGGATTGTGGCACGATCAAGTCTGTAAGTGATGTGTCTGTCTTCCATTGTCGACAGGTCCACCAGCGGTCTGTACACCGGAGGTTGCCGCCATCTCCTCATCTGACCCAGCGGACGTGCCCTATGGACGAGAACAGCGAGCACAGAATCAGCTTACACTGAGGTATTAAAAAAATAATTTATTGCACACATTTGTAAATCTGCAATGTGCCTGTCACTGTGTGTATGCAAGGCTTAGATAGGTGTGACACATTTGAAATTAATGCCATGTGGCCACCTGAAATGGCGGCTGCCTGACCTGTAAGGTGGGACAAGGGGATATGAGGTAACTGCGCTGGCTTTGTACACCGTCGCGGTAGGCGGTTGAAGACCACGGCGCAATCCTGCATTGGTTAACATTGGGCCCTATGGGTCCCAGGAGCCAATGTCGATGTACGCCGGTGGTGACGGTATGCACCGCCGCGGACGTGACCGCCATTTTCCCTCTGTTCACTCACTTGATACTTGACCTTCGACAGGAGAGGACCTACACTGCAAGTGCTGCTGTGACCTCAGTCTGGAAGCGACGATGGCTCATGTGTCTGGGGAAAGGGCAAGGGTAGGAACGTGGCCGGTGACTGAGACGGTCCGGACGGTTAAAGATCATCCTTTTTCCCTGTACTATTCCTCTAGGTCAGCGCCCACCAGAAGAAGGATATTTGGCGTGCCATCGCCAGGGACGTCCGGACCCTGGGGGTCCACCTCAGACGGAGCACCCACTGCCGGAAAAGATGGGAGGACATTCGCCGCTGGATCAAGAAGACGGCGGAGGCCCAGCTGGGGATGGCCTCCCAACGTCGGAGGGGTGCCCGTCACACCATGACCTCCCTGATGTTCCGGATCCTGGCGGTGGCCTATCCGGAGTTGGATGGGCGCTTCAGGGCATCACAGCAGCCACAAGGGGATGAGTACCATCACATCCATCTGACTCTGCGCCCATTACGAGGTGTCTGGGTGGGGAGGTGGGCACTGGGTTACCCTAGGCCAGGGCGAGCTTTGTAGGCAAGGACCTTTTGTGAGGCAGGCTATGTGGCACCCCAACCCCACCAGTGGTAAGAGCCATCTACACCTAGTCAGGCTCCTGTGACTTCCATGTGTGCAGCAATCGGGCATAGGCCTTGTACCCCATGTCCCTGTGATTAATTAGGGAACTCTAAGTGCATGGCGTAGTGCAGAGGGCTGCTGTGTCTGTAGTGTCCACCAATGGTAGCCTTATTGCATGCACTGAACATGTCTTTCTTCACCCCCCTTTTTGTGGTCTCCCTGTTCTTGTGTGCATTAGCATCATCAGGTGGAGGAGCAGTGCCACCGGAGCAGGAGGGAGCTGCATCCCACATGGCCCTGGAGGGCGAGACAATGGAGTCTGAAGTCACCAGTGAGACGGAGGGCGAGGGGAGCTCCATGGCGGGGACAGGAGCAGAGACCAGCGACACTGACTCCTCCTCTGATGGGAGCTCCCTTGCGGTGGAGGGCCCCTCTGTGCCCTCCGCATCTACAGGTACAGCCGCCACCCCCCCTACCAGCACCGCCCTCCCAGCAGCCCCTCAGCGTGTGTCCCGTGGCTGCTCACCCAGGAGGGTGGGCATCTCCTTCGCCCCAGGCACCTCAGGCCCTTCCCCAGTCAGCCCTGCTGCCCTCAGTGAGGAGAATATTGACATCCTGAGATCCCTCACCATTGGGCAGTCTACCATTCTGAATGCCATCCAGGGTGTAGAAAGGCAGTTGCAACAAACAAATGCATAGCTGGAGGGCATTCATTCTGGCCAGGCAGTCCAACCGCGAGCATTTCAGGCTCTGGCCTCTGCACTGATGGCAGCCATTGTCCCTGTGTCCAGCCTCCCCCCTCCAACCTCCTCCACCCAGACCCAATGCCCTGTACCTCAGCCTATCCCAAGCACACCATCAGACCAACATGCACACACCTCAACACACAAGGGTGGCTCAGGCAAACATAAGCACCACACATCCCACAGGCACTCACACAAGCATCATACCCACGCAGACATACCAACATCCACTGCCTCCACTGTGTCCCCCTCTTCCACGTCTCCCTCCACCCTCCCTGTCTCGTCTCCACTCACACCTGCATGCACTACATCTTCAGCCACTACCTCCATCACTAGCACGCCCATCACCACACACCGCTCACATGCACTCACCACCCCACTACCATTCACACATCCCCTGTGTCCTCTCCCAGTGTGTCTGTGAGCCCTCCTCCCAAAGTACACAAACGCATTCACACACCCACCCAACAGCCATCCACCTCACAACAGCCTCTAGCCCATGCACTTTCACCCAAAGTCAGCAAACGTACACCTCCTACATCCACTTTGTCTTCCTCCACTCCCAAACCCCCTTCATCTACCTGTCCCAGTGTGTGTAAAAAGCTTTTCCTGGCAAACCTTGACCTCTTCCCTATACCTCCCCCCCCGTCTGTCCCCCATGGCCCCCCTTTCCAGGTCCCAACCCAGCACCTCAGCCACCACATCACCGGGCACAGTGGTGCCAGCAATAGCGGGATTTTGGAGTGCGCCAAGCAACAGGGCTGTCAGTGTCCCAAGGAGCGAGGGCAAGGACATTCCGCCACCTCCAAAACTGAAGAAGTTGCCCACATCCCAGAGGGAGAAGGCGAAAACACCTGCCACCAAGGGCTCAGGCAAAACAAAAGTGGAAAGTGGCAATACAGCTGTGCCACCATCCAAGGTGGGGAATGGCCAGAAAATCAAAGGCAGGTCGACGTCGACGCCAACCTGCACGGCGGACAAGACCACCACCAGCACCACCACCTGCACCGCCGCCACAGACACCGCCACCAGCACTGCAGACACTGAGCCCCCCACCAGCACCGCAGTCAGTAAGCCCGCCACCAACACCGCAGTCAGTGAGCCTGCCACCAGCACCGCCGCCACAAAGACCACCACCAGCACCGCCGCCACAAAGACCACCGCCAGCACCGTTTCTACAGAGCCCACCGCCAGCACCGATGGCACAGAGCCTGCCACCAACACTGATGCCACAGAGCCCGCCGCCAGCACCGATGCCACAGAGTCCGCCGCCAGCACCGATGTCACAGAGCCCGCCGCCAGCACCGATGCCACAGAGTCCGCCACAAGCACCGATGCCACAGAGTCTGCCGCAAGCATCGCCACTACTGACACGGCCGCCAGCAGCCCCACGACATCCTGAGCCAGTGGCACCACCGCAGACATGGCTGTCATCCCCAGTGGTCAGTCGTACGAGGCTGGTGGTAAGTTCCAGGAGCCTGGCCAGCTTGCATGTTGCACCACCGTCAGTGGAGTCTCACATCCACTACCTCAGTCCTTGGCAGGATGAAGCACTTTAGGCACAAAGCCCCCTCCAGAACCAGTGGAGAAAGGCATCCACTACATCAGTCCTTGGCAGGATGAAGCATTCTGGGCACAAAGCCCCCTCCAGAACCAGTGGAGAAAGGCATCCACTTGAGAGACTGTGGCTTTGCACTCCCCAGGATGCAGCAGTGGGCAACCCACCCACTGAAAAGACTTGAGAGAATGTGGCTTTGCACTTCTCAGGTTGCAGCAGTGGGCAACATACCCACTGAAAAGACTTGAGAGACTGTGGCTTTGCACTCCCCAGGATACAGCAGTGTGCAACCCACCCACTGAAAAGACTTGCAAGACTGTGGCTTTGCACTCATAAAGCAGTGGGCAACCCACCCACTGAAAAGACTTGAGAGACCGTGGCTTTGCACTCCCCAGGATACATCAATGGGCATAGAGCCCCCTCGTGCAGCTGGCGTTCCCTTCCCCCTGAGGTGCCTGCTTCCTTTTGATCTGATGCCCCAGCAGTGTTCTCTCTGTTTGGAGTCTGGTATCAAGTGTGGGCCTCGCCCATGCATTTTGGGCCCAGTGGTCCACGCACTATGAATGGTGCACTATCCGGAATTGTATAGTTGGTGTACATAATTGTTTATACTGTATTTAAAGTTGTGGCTAATGGATTTTTATTGATTACAATCGTTACAATAATTTCCTTTTGTCATTGTGTTCTTCCAGGGGAGTTGGGGGATGTACATCTAATGTTGGAGCATGTATAGGTGTGTGTGTTGTGTGTGAGGGTGGGGGTGGGGGTTTTGCGTGTGTGTGTCACTCTCTTTTCCCTCCACCTCCCCTGTGTTGTAGGTGCAGTACTCACCGTGGTCGTCGCCGCCGTCGTTTGTGCTCCTGGTAGAGGAGCAGGAATACTATCGCAGGGAAGATTTGGAGTTCTGGCTCCATGGCGTCCTGGTTCCTCGTGGGTTATGTGGAGGTGAGTGTTTCCCCTTCCAAGTCCTGTTTCCACCGTGTTTTTGTTTGCGTTGGTTCCACCCCGGAAAAGGTGGTGGATTGGCCTCTCATAATAGTGTGGGCGTTACATTGTCTTCCGCCTGTCTGTTGGCCGTGACCGCCATGCTGTTTGTTTGTACCGCTGTGGCAGTCGAATTGTTAAAGTGGCTGTCTATGTTGGCGGTTTCGGCCATGGCCGTGATTCCATTTTTTTTACCACCGGCCTGTTGGCGTTCTTACCACCGCTTTAACACCGACAGCCAGGGTTGTAATGAGGGCCATAGTGTCAACATTGATTTCTACATATAACATACACAAAATCTACACAGACTTACAAATTGACCTGATGTCATGTACCAGGAAGGGAACCTCATCATATGCTGAACACAAGACAGCATGTTGCATACAAGCCATAACCACTTTGTGTCACAGAGTTCACAACCTTCACAATTGAAATTTGCAAACGTGCAACTACTCTATTTGGCATATGCACATTTGCAGTATGATAGTGTCTAAACACATGTCATCAATACATGTACCAATAGTGATGTAGGAAAGGATGACATACTTAGTGGACCTACTCATCTTAGTCCTTGTCCACTTGTAAACAAAGCCTCACACACTTATAAGGGCCTATGTAGCCCAGAGCATTTACCCACAGACAGTCACAGGTAGCATGACTACTTTTTCAAAACAATGGACACCTGTCACGTGCATGAAGGCCACATACAGGTCAGCGTATTATGATGATTGACAACATCACTAATCACAAATCAAACATGAGTACTCTTACATCTGTTGAGAAAAAAATATCACTGACACAAAGCATACCTGAGGCTACCATGATAGAGACATGCACCTTGATGCAAGCCAATTGACTGACTACACATACTGTTACACCCACATGTGCTTGTGAACTACCACACTTGCACCGCAATGTAGTCAGAGCAAACAATAGATTTCATACAAAAATCATTCAAAACATAACGAAGATAGTAATAGAAAGTATGTATAAGACACATAACAATGTAGATTTATGATAAACCTTAAAATGTGCACATGATGTTGGCAAAAACCAGTTAAGATTAGAACTGTTAAGAAGATGTCCTGGCCCATGTAGCATGAATACCACACAATGGCTAAGGAAACAGCTGTGCAGCCACTTGCCACCTACAGAACATGAACATGGTACTAACATTCATAGCTCTGACATCAATGTATGTGATGCAATAGGAGTCAGGAAATACCTCCATGTTACCTACATGTAGGATGTCCCCTCAAATGACACATAACAGGGGCCAATGTATAGCCCTCACTTACCAAAGGGGTTCACCTCCTAACAGCTCTGAGTAAGTTTAACAAGTATGGCATGTGAAATGTCAAATGGACATCTCAGCCTCACATGAAATGTCATTCATCAGAAATGTAGGAATTAGTTTAAATGGTAAGACTCTATGTTGAACATACACATGGATCAAGGGACATTGGAATGGACAGATAGCAAAGGCCTGGACACCTTACCATCATAATATTAGGAATAGGGATCTGTAGGTGGGAAGGAACAACCAGCAGGGTATGAAAAGCCGTAGAGCGGTACACATATGACACAGTCACATGTGCATCATCATATGCTTCCGTACAGAGGGGACAACATAGAAGAGTAATATGTCCCTATACGCAATAGAATGTGCACACCTGTGTACCAATGTTGAGGATTGTACATCTCTGTGTTCCTGGGAGACCCTTGACCCTTTGCACTTACCACATTGTCACAGCTTACATTCTATCACTTCATACACTGACCTGGCAGAGGGATGAAAATGTGTTAAGTCAGTACATACCCCTTTGTGGCTGATGTGCTGTCCTCAAATGCCCATCCAACTCAGAGTAGGCCACCACCAATATGCAGCCAATTCAGGGGGTCCAGGTCCGATGGGCACCCCTTCCTCCTTTAGAAGACATCCCCAGCTGGGCCTCTGCAGACTTCTGGACCCTGCGTCTCAGGTCCTCCCACCACTTTCTACGGTGGGTGCTCCGCCGGCTGTGGCTCCATGGTGCACACTTTTTTGGCGATGGCGCACCAAATTCCCTTTTTCTGAAAGGCATTGACCTTGATGGATGACACAGACAAGAAGAGAAAGTCCTGTCCACATGCATCACACAAAAACAAGAAGGATGAAACAAAAGTAGCCATACACATACTTCCTTCAACATCCCCTTCTATGTGGAATGGCAATTTGCAGTCACGCCATGTGTGAAGTAGAGTCAGGCATACAATATGCATATCCAGCACCAGGTGTTGGCTAGAAACATGACCAGACCACAAGCATGTCTTGAAACATGGTAAAAAGTGATCAAGTATTTATGACACCACCTTCAATTTTCTAATTACACAGTTTGTAGGTGGGTCAGGGTACAAACAGTACACACTCCCTACTATGTATGAGGGCTCAAACTCCATCTAAGCACATGTGTACATGTCCATCTAAGCACACATATTATCCCAAACCTTCATTCAACCACATTTCCGGAACATCATCATACACTCAATATTTCAAACATTGGTATTGCAGTGCACTCACCAGCTCTTCTGGTGCACCATAGAGCTGTTCATACAGGCGTAGGACCTCCTCCACAAGCTTGCACAGCTCATCAGCTGAGAAGGCAGGGGCCCTATTACCTGTTTGACGTGGCATGATTGCTCCCAAAGGCAGTTCACAGCAGCTCAGGTCATGGAGGTCTTGCTGGCAGCACTATCAGGAGTCAATTGAAGGATGACGTATGAGATGGGGGTCACGTCTGCCACAGACAGGACCGTCACCACAAGCATACGCTGCCGTTGGCCCAAGTCTGCCAAAGGCAGCAATGTGTTCCAATGGCAATGTCCACCGCGGTTGTGTCCACCTAATGCCATAACGATATCTGCCGGCGGGGTTAGGTCACTTCCTGATGTCCAGTACAGTAGGTCAGGTAGCTGCCATTTTGAGGCTCATATATACATTAAGGTTATGAAAGATGCGTCATTGACTACGAAACACATTTATGACATTGTGTTAACTGCTGGCATTATACAAACATGTATAAATGTGCATGTATTATGTAGAGGATGGTAAATTGCTGTAACCTGAGTTAAATGAAATAGTATTTTCAGCTGAGTAATGATAATCAGAAATTAGTATAGAATTACAAAATATGTTCAACATGTTAAATTTGTTGATGTCAAATTTACGTCAGTGACATATTTTTCCATTTAAAGAACATTCTAGGGGTTAGGGGATCTGAATGCAGTTATTAGCCAAATGTTGCCTAGGTATGTGCTGAGTACAACGTTTTCACTCTTTCGTGACATAATGTAGCTTCATATGTAAAGTTGTCGTGATCATACTTATGATGTATAGATTGAGTCATAAACATACGTCCTTGTGCTGTCCCACATAGTTACCCTGGCATGAGAAGAGCAAGACAACCTCCAGTGTACCGTCCACTAGCAGACCTGCAGACCATGGAGGAGTGACATGTGATACAAATATACAGCCTGGATAGGCATTCAATTATGGATCTCTGTCGTCATTTGGAGCCAGATCTGATGCCTGTCATTCGTAATCCCAATGGGATACCTCCCATTGTCCACGTTATGTCAGTGCTACACTTCCTGGGCACTGGATCCTTTCAAAATACAGTGGCCCTAACTGCAGGGATGTCTCAGCCCATGTTCAGTCTGGTTTTAAAGGAGGTACTGTCTGCATTGTTGAAAAACCTGGGCAGCTACATCAGATTTCCACAACGTGAAGATTTTACCCATTTAAAGGCTGATTTGTATGCTTTGGGACACATTCCACATTTGGTTGGAGCCATAGATGGCACGCATGTAGCCTTGATTCCCCCAAATGCCAATGAACAGGTATATAGGAACAGGAAAAACTTCCACCCCATCAATGTCCAAGTGGTCTGTTTGGTTGACCTCTACATATCACAAGTTTGTGCAAAGTATCCTGGGTCAGTCCATGATTCCTTCATCATGCGGAACAGCAATATCCCACTACTAATGACACAACATTACACAGAGAGGGCCTGGCTGGTTGGTAAGTCACACATGTAATATGTATCTGTACCTTTTATATGCTACCAGATATGTGGTTCTCTAAGATCAATGTTTGTCTTGTTGTAGCTATTCCTTACAGGGGACTCTGGCTAACCTAAACTGTCCTTGGTTGTTGACACCAGTGAGATACCCAGCCATGCCAGGGGAAGTCCACTTTAATGAGGCACACAGAAGGACAAGGTGGTCGTGGAATGGACTTCTGGGCTCCTGAAGGCAAGATTTCGTAGCATTGATAAATCTGCTGGATCCCACCTCTACTCACCCAAAAAAGTTTGTCAAATTATTGTTGCCTGCTGTATGCTCCACAACCTCGCCCTGAGACGTCAGACTACCATTAATACCAGATATGGGGCAGCCAGCAGATCCTGTGGGTGGAAATACAGATTTGCCAAGTGAGGATGAGCATGATGAGGATGAAGCTGGAGACATCAGGGCTGATCTCATTAATCAGTATTTCATCTGACTTAAGATATGTGATGTGATGTAATTAGAATGATTTAGTGGGGTATTGGTGAGGTTAGGAATGACAGATAAGGTTCTTTGATGACCACCAGATAGGTCATAACTGGCTCCAAAGCCCGTGACTCAGATATACATGCAGATTGTTACTTGGAGTTATGGACAGACATGTTACGTAGATAGCCTAATGTTTTCACAATGCACAATCAAAGTCACATTTGTACACATGATTTGGCTGTGTAATGTTTAGGTGTCACTGTGGCCTATACCTTATGTTTGTCATTTACACATTTCAGATTGACTGTTAGGCTCATCCTCATTTGGCAATATCAGACAGTGTCACAGGCAGATGGGATTTGCAGACTGACATGCAAAGTGAACCTGGATTAAACCAGGTACTGTCTAGCATGAGATTTGTAGACTCAGGTATTTTTACTGGGTGGCACACAATGGGAGACACTGTCCTTGGGACACAGGTTCGGGGGCCGAGAGTTGCCTGTGATGTGGATGCAACAGGCCTGGGAGGAGTTAATGTGGGCAGGGTGAGGTTCACAGTTGTTGACTGACCAGGTGTCCCTGATGGCTCAGCTTCGCCCTCAGTGTCCAAACATCCTGGGGTGTTTTCCTCACTGGAGCCTTCATCCAGAGGGGTAGAGGCAGTCTCTGATGTCCTCTCCATGATGGGAATGGCAATGATACCTGTAAGAGCAATGGAACACATAATTGCTGTAAGTGATACAACAATTGTTGTTTTCACTTTGACCACTAGACAAGCTATGTGACATGCACACAATGCCTTTACACGATCCCCTGATATGACAGCTGTTTCCAAATCTGGGTTAGAGCAATGTGGGACATAGAGATTTACAATTGCATACACCATGCTCCAAGCTCGTGGAGCATCTTGGTGGATGGATGTACAGAGATGACAATGTACATTTATCTCCTGGTAAGGTGTACGGCATCATTGATTAAACTAACATCTGGACCATGCACAATGGTGACAGAGCTGGCCAAGAGTATGGGAGTTACCATTTGACCTAGGCCTCTGTATGGGTGTACTCCAAGTACATCCAGTTTCCCATATCATCCCCCCACCAAGTGAGTATATTAGATTGTATGGAAGGTTATCTCAAAGGCCAATTTAGTAGAGAGCAGAGCTGCAGATGTGATTTGCTTATAATAGTACTGGTAATGGGCTATAGCATTGCTGTCACTGCCATAAACTGTTAAATAGGGGAGCATTCAGGAAGGGTTACATTGATTGCTAGTTTCACATGCAAGGCTATTTAAAATGTAGTACACTGTTCTGGTTTTCTTACAAGTGGAACAGTGCCTGCTGGGAGTTGTAGAGCTATCAGTCCCTGTACTTGGCATGCCATACACAAACACTGTGGCCTCAGGTGAGTTTAGTTGACATGTGGCATGGCAGAGACGGGTATTCAGACATTTGGACAGAGGGTAGTGAGTGGTTTGGTCATTCTGATGGGGAAAGATGATCAGTGAGCATGCAAGACAAAATGTTTTGGGGACATTATTGGTGTTGTAACTTACCAGACTCCACTCCCCCAGGTATTCCTGTCAGGCCCTCAGGATGCAGGATGTCCAAGACCTTCTGCTTCCATGATATGAAAGTAGGGAGTGGGGGTCTACCTCCAGTCTTGAGGACCCCCAGCGGGTTCCTGGCAGCCATGGAACTGACCTTCCCCCCTCAGGTCATTTCACCACGTCCTGATGTCCTCTCTTGTGCGTGGGTAACTACCTACAGGATTCACCCTATCGACTATCCTTTGCCACAAATCCATTTTCCCGGTTATTGATGTTTGCTGGACCTACGATCCAAAAAGGTATGGCTCTACTCTGATAATTTTGTTCACCATGACCCTCAACTCATCATCAGTGAAATGTGGATGTTTATGTGGGGACATGGTAGTGGTGGACGCGATGTAGAGGTAGTGAAAAATGGTGAAAAAATTAACAATTGGTGATGAGGTGTGGGTGCTGTGATGTGAGGGGTGACGGTTGTTGTGTATTGTGTAGGATACTGAATTGTGTTTTGTGTATGTTGTGCAGGTGTAGGATGAGCGCTGAGTGAAATCTGTAGGGGTACCTATAGTGTGATTTGGTATCTGCTTGAATGTTTGTCTTGTCTCTGACTATGTGTGGCATTCTGGTTACAAAGGACTGTGTGTTGTGTAGGGTTGTGTTATATAATGCAGTTAGTAGGTGTGATGGTGTGTGGATGTGTGCTAGGTGTGGGTTTTTCAAACTATCCAATGTGGTGTGGTGTATTACTGTGGTGACCGCCGCGGTTTGCACCGCCAATGGTTTTCTGCCATGGGAGAACTGCTTTTGTGATCTGTGGATCGTAATATGATCGAAGTTTTTTTGGCGTGCTAGCGGCGCTGGTGGTGGGACCATCTCTTTCCCAACCTGCAGTGTTCTGCCGGTTTCGGAAATGTGGCGGTTTTTTGGCTGGCTTAGCTGTGTGACTCTTAATACGGTGGTCAGATCACCGCCAACATGGTGGACTTTTGGTGGTCATCGCTGCAGCGGTCTTGCCAAAAAACCACCAAACTCATAATGAGGCCCTATGTCTCTTTGACCATTTTGCCAGTTTCCAAATTAGGCATATCATCCTGCTCTCTCACTTAGGCAACGAATACCTTTTCACAACCGTGATCCAGGGTCACAACCAAAAGATTGTCTTGGTTAATGTGACTCTTTGTTCTTTATCCCCCTCTATAGGACTGAAACTAGTAGTATGCCTGCTTCTATTTTGTTTTTGGGGATTTCTTTTTTTGCAAAGTGCTGTGTGCTGCCTTGCGGTATCATCAGATTGCTTGTGGTGAAAAGATAATTATTGTAGGAGAGGAACATTCGACCTGTCAGCAAAAGATTGAATTTGTTAGGGCTGGCCCTCATCCATGGTTGCATGGTACAATTCCAAAGCCAAGAGGAAGATTGAAGGAAGTACAGATGAGACTATTGTTACAGCATAAATTTTGGTAATGCTTTAGTGGCACAGAAGTCAACATTAGGTGACTTTATATTTGCATTTAAAAGCCTGAGACGCACTAATATTGTGCCAATCATTGGTGGACATTGTGCTTAGCATGGGAGACGTGCCCAACCATGTTTAGTAAAATGCTAACCTACTTTCTAACAATGTTTGAGAATAATTAATCATTATAAATAATTATTAGTAGAAAATAATTATGATTTATGTTGATGTATATGTTATTAGTTTAAAGTTACATGTGTGCAGAAAAAAAATGCACATCTCAGTCATATTTAGTGTAATTCGTTAACAGAGATTGCAGTTAATATTGAAATGCTTTCCATATTTTATGCTATATTATTGATAAGATAGATTCATACATTTTCATATTTGCGTGTTTTATTAATGATTATATTAATTCATTGAATTTCTTGTGTTAGCATAACTAGGCCTGAAGTTTCATATTTGCAGCAGTAATGAAAAAGTTGAATCAATTCTTTACCTTTAACCTAAATTTTTTCCATTAGATCGTCCAACATGTTTAGCAAAGAGTTCTATTGTATTATGTGTGAGTCTTTTCCCATTGAGACATCAAGAGGAAATTTAACATTAAGACAGACTCCATTGCTCAATCAATTTGGTCTCATGTAAATCGCTGAAACTGTTATGAGCCATGGGACGATTTTGGAATGTATCAACTAATGTACACTTGCTAGTTATTGCTGGTGTCACACAGAAGGAGAGATGACTTCATACCTACCTTGAGAGAATCTTGAAATGTTGCAATTTTAATTGGATATTGTCTTTTTACAAAACGTGGTCCTATTCAGTTGACCAATCAAATTCTATTGTACATTTCTAATTAGGCAGAGACTTTGGTAACTTTTAGTCAGTCCCTTTTTTGCCTCTCATGCTATTCAGTCCTCATTCTGACTCCACTTAATACTCACCCTGTTAAATTCCTTCTTGGATTGCTAAATTACCCCTTTGAATTTAATTGGTAACTTGCTCCATACATGTTCCTGATGTGCTGCTTGTGTTCTGCATTTTCCACTAAGGATGCTCTTGATGAATTCTGCTGAATCTGACTTGTTCTGCTGACAAACCAGAATTGTATGCTGATCCTGGGAGAGGTATAAAAATTGTAATGTACTTTTGTCCCCTTGCCCTATTTTAATTAGTTTAGCAAGCTGACACCTGTTTATTTTGATTTTTAGTTAGTCTAATCTTACCTGAGGTAGATGATTTTTCCAAATTATGTTTGGCTTCTTTCTCTTTTAAGTTTTGCTCGCAGGTGTGATCCTGTTCTCACTAATGCTTGTCTAATAGGGATAACCACCCTCATAAAATGTGATGCATTGATGTTTGAATTTGAATATTGACTGATGTCACCATCTAATGATTTGAAATCTGTTTCTGTTGCAAAAATTATATCATTGCTTGTGTGCATAATTCTCCTGGAATGTTGAATGGTATTGATGCTATGCCTGCCTTTCATTTATCTATATAACTTAGTTTTATGCACTATTTATGTGACTTTGGCTTTTTGGTTATAATAAAGGTTTTTTACTTTTCATTGATTGGAGTTTTGTTTCCATGGCCAAATTGGTTACAGTGTTTAAATTTGTTGTTGTATTGATTGAGATTGGAATGATTGTATATAGTTAACCACACTCGTCACTGAGTCCTGACCTGGAGGAGAAAACGCGCTCTCAGTTCTTGGTAGCAGAAGATGGTTTTGTCCCATGAGGAGGGGAGATCCATAAATTTTGATTAGTGTCAAGAGTAGTGACAACATTTGGTAGTAGATGTTGTGAGGGGTTTGTGGAGTTGTTGTACTTGAAGTGATTGTGGCGCTTTGTGCTAAAAAATGTCCCTGGTGGTTGTTGTTGTTTACAGGTCCATCGGGGCCTAAGACTCTGGAGTACTGCACAAGTGAATGAGGACACTTGGTTAATTTACTGTCTGCAGTGAGGTATTGGTCATGAGGTATCATTGTCGATACCAGTAGGTTTCCTTGAGTGAATGTGAGTTGTTGGTTGGTATTAGGTGAATCCTGGGTGCATCTGGAGGATCTGTCGCAACCAGGGTGAGAATTGCTGGTCAAGTTTTACCTGTGCAAATACAAAAACCACAGTCTGAAGTTTAGCCCGTACAGCTTTCAAAGAGTTTGAGTCCAACCCATAGAGAGCAGACACGTTTTTGATTTTAGTACTCACAATATTCAGCATTTATGCATGCATAGTAATGTAAAAGACAGCTATGAAGCGATTTGCAGTTGCTGAGAGTGAAATGAGTATGACATAATTTGGTGATCACTGGGATTGGTCAGCTAGTAAGAAAGCTGAACACGTATTGGTGGACAGTACTGAGTCCTTATTGATTGAGGACAGCTTGCAAAAAGGATTGTGGGATTGAAAATTACTTTCTGGTTTTCTAAGAATTCATATTTGTGAACTGAAATTAGTGTAAAAATAAACATTTTCAAAGCTTTAAGAAGTGCGCTGAGAGGAGGTGTGTTTATTCCAGTTAGGGAGGGTGAGCCAACACCACCAGAGGGAACTCCAGCATATGAGTTCATAGAAGCAAAAGGAGTTTCGGCATGCATTTGGATCAAGCAATAGCAATACAATTCCAGGGAAAGAGGGTACATTAGCTTTTCCATGTTACAGAACCTTTCAATTAGATGATTCTATTTGAGGAGAATTTTGTGCGAATTAAATCCTCCTCTGAGACCCCACAATTTGAAGATCTTGCTATTTGGGAACTAGTGGTGAGACAAAAGGAAATACTGAAATTTGAGAATAGAACTAGGAGAGCAGAAAAGACATCGGCAGAGGCTAGATGGAGGAACAGAAAATTTGGAAATCAGACATGCTACAGCGAGTATAGATATTCCCAGCTATTACAGAAGAAGGTGATGGGAATACAAGATCTAAAGCGAATAAGAAGCAGACAGGTAAAACAGATCAGAAAGCAGATGAGAATAGAAAGACAGATGCACAAGAAAGTGAAGTAGAAGACAGATTTATAAGTCAGCTTTCAATGAATCTTCCCCAGCCCTATCATGTGGTTGAAAAGACGGCACAGAATTTAGTCCCAAATGTGCCTACAGCTCTTGTTTCACAAAGTCCAGTTCAGGTAGTCCCAAGTTTACCTGCCAGTTCAGTGGCACAAGTGGCTGCAATTTATCTACCAGTTCCAGTTGTTAGCACAGTATATTACAGCCCCAGTTGTGAGCCAGATAGTACCAAGTGCACGGATAATTTAAATGGAATCTACTCCTAATGTGTCAGCATCTGCACCAAATATTAACCAGAGACAGACCATGCCAAGTATTCTCCAGTTTCAACAACCCCAAATATGGCTTCAAATCAATCTGGACATACCTTTGGTACAGTATTGACAGGACAAAGTGTAGGAATGATGGCTCCACAAAATCAGACAAATTTGTCAGAACCAGAAGCATTGTAACCATAGCTCCAGTTGTCTCACTTTATGCTTCAGGTAATATTGGGAGTAGCCTCTTGACCCCACATCCTGTGTCTGCAGTAGTTTCTCCACACTCAACTAACTCAGAAGTGGAAAGGCTAGCTACATGTGTTCCGGCTAAGACACCCATGCAAATTGCAGGTCCCAACCAGATGTTAGATCGAACAGATCCAATAATAGATATGAGATGTCCTCCAGGAACTCCAGTTTCACATGTGCCCTCACCAGAACAGGTTATGAGAGTAAAATGTAGTACAAAACAGAGCCTGACACAAAGGTGATCATTACAACATTGGCGGTAAAAGCCGCTTACCGCCGTGCAGAAGACCGCCAAAACACCGCCGCGGCTGCGGAATTCCGCCACACCTATTATGACCCACATCTCGGAATCCGCCGAAATTCAGACACCCACACAAGTCCGCCACACCAAAGGTCAGTGATGAACTGTCGAAAACAATTCCTCCACCGTCACGCCAACAGAAACACGCCCATGCTATCACGACCCACGAATCCACGCAGCGGTCTTTCAAACGCGGTATTCCATTGGCAGTACACACCGCCGCGCTCAAAATACACACACATCTCCAAAACACCCTCACATTGGACAATTCGAAATACACACACCTGATACACATACAAACACCACTCCTACACACCCAATTCAATATAAAACACACACCCACATCACCCACAAACCCCTACGACCACAATTACAGAGAGAAGGCCAGAGAGACAGAGAGCACAGCAACTGAGAACCCCACCACACAGAGGCACACAACACCATCACCCATACAACATTACACTCACAATACACCACACACCACTACACATCAACACTTACACCACCCCACACATCACCCACACCACCCCATGTCACGCCAAAGACACCCCCTGTTTTCTGAGGAGGAGCTCCGGGTCATGGTGGAAGAAATCCTACGGGTAGAGCCACAGCTATTTGGCTCACAGGTGCAGCACACATCCATAGCCAGGAATATGGAGCTATGGCGCAGAATAGTGGACAGGGTCAACGCTGTGGGACAGCATCCAAGAAATCGGAGGACATCAGGAAGAGGTGGAACGACCTACGGGGGAAGGTGCGTTCAGTGGTCTACAGGCACAACATCGTGGTACAGCGGACTGGCGGCGGACCCCCATCTCCTCCCCCACAACTAACAACATAGGAGGAGCAAGTCCTGACCACCATGCATCCTGAGGGCCTCGGAGGAGTCGGTGGAGGAATGGACACTGGTAAGTCAAATCTTAACTATCATATCCCCCACCCTACCTGCATGCTATCACACACCCCCACCCTCACACCCTCACACCCTCCCCTATCACTCCAACTCCTCACTAATGTACTAATAACACAAACCACTCATCCCAACACCAAGCCCTGCATGACACAACTAAGCATGGTCACCCCTCACCAAAGCATGCTCACAGCACATACCCATAACAACCCCCTAACCATCATCATACAAATCCACAGACAGGAATGCTTGCACTGGGGTATACAAACACCCACCCATTGCACACCATTACACACACAGATGCAATAATCATGCTCTTATATCCCTGCAGGACCACTAAGAAACGTCATCACACCGGAGGGTCCAGACAACTCCACTCCACCCACAGAAGAGGCCCACAGTGACGATAGCAGCTCTGCCCTACTGGATCCTAACGACCAGCCCGGACCATCGTGGGCCTAAGGACAGTCGGTTCCCCTTGCACAGGCACAGCCCAACACTGACCTTCCACCCTCTGGTAACACCAGCAACCAGCACAGCACCCACCCAGCAGGCCCATACCTCCGTACCTAGGACTCGTCAATCAGCGGTGTGTACACTACTACAGGGAACCCAGGATAACCCACCACCCCAACAACAACAGGGACCTGGGGGCAGTGGTAGTGGGCACACGGTCCAGGGGACGGAGGCACAGGAACACAGGGGAACTGGGAGGGCTGCTGTGCGACAGGGGGCAGACAGGCCAAGGGAACCCACTCTCCACGAGGCCCTATCCTCCATCATGGGAGCATACCACCACTCCCAGGAGACGATGGCTACGGTCCTGGCCAAGTTTCAGGCGCCTGCAGGAGGATCAGTATTTGGGGTTCAGGGAGGAGCTCAGAACCATCAGCTCCACCCTGGGCACCATTGTAGGGGTGCTGAAGGACATACAAAAAACCATGAAGGACACCGTGGCACTCGAAGTAGCCCCTGACACTAGCCTGGACGATGAACTGCCCACCACCTCCGCCGGCGCTAGTGGACAGGACGCCCCGCCACAGGACCACCACACCAGCACCCCACCCCCTGCAGACGGACAACCACCACACAAGCGGTCCCTGAGATCCAGCAACAGGACAGAGCAAGATGGCAAGACCCCCGCCAGGAAATGAGACCACCCTGATTGTCCTCCCACTGTCCCACTTTGTTACCCTGTCAATACTTAAACTGCCCCAGCTCCACTTCCTATGCCCATTTGGGCAGTGCACCTGTGTGACCAATGGACTGGACTCAACCATGGACATTCCTCCACTGTCCCCCATCACCATATTACAACCCCCCTCCATTTTTGAGCACTTAAATAAACACCCTTGAACCACAAAACAATCTGGAGTCAGTGTGTGATTTGGTAAATATGTATTATCAATGACAGTGTCAAAATGCGTTTACAATTGTAAAGCCAACATACCTAGGTCACACATCACAAGTCCTTGAAGGATGCAAGCAGATGACACACGTTGGTACAACTCAGTGACCAAATACTGCTATGAAATGACAGACAGGATAGAGGTAGAAGTGTTAAAGTGAATGTAATGGTAAAAAATAAAATGTTCTCACCTGTGTGTCACTGGAAATATTGCTGTATGACTGACTCCCTGTTGTCGATGTCTTCTTCCTCAGCTTCCTCCTCATCACTGTCCACAGGCTCCACAGGCTCCAGAGCTGCCACAACACCGTCATCTGGTCCATCCTCCTGCAGAAAAGGCACCTGGCGTCGCAAAGCAATATTGTGAAGCATCGAGCAGGCAATGATGATCTGGCACACCTTCTTTGGTGAGTAGAATAGGGAACCACCTGTCATATGGAGGCACCTGAACCTGGCCTTCAGGAGGCCGAAGGTGCGTTCGATCACCCTCCTAGTCCGCCCATGGGCCTCATTGTAGCGTTCCTCTGCCCTGGTCCTGGGATTCCTCACTGGGGTCAATAGCCAGGACAGGTTGGGGTAACCAGAGTACCCTAATAGCCACACACGGTGCCTCTGGAGTTGACCCATCATATAAGGGATGCTGCTATGGCGCAGGATGTAGGCGTCATGCACTGAGCCAGGGAACATAGCATTTACCTGGGAGATGTACTGGTCTACCAAACATACCATCTGTACATTCATGGAATGATAACTCTTCCGGTTCCTGTACACCTGTTTACTCCTGTGGGGGGGGACCAGAGCCACATGGGTGACATCAATAGCACCTATGATGTCGGGGATATGTCCAAGGGCATAGAAGTCACCTTTCACTGTAGACAAATCCTCCACCTGAGGGAAAACGATGTAGCTCCTTACGTGTTTCAGCAGGGCAGCCAACACTCTGGACAACACGTTGGAAAACATAGGCTGGGACATCCCTGATGCCATGGCCAATGTTGTCTGAAAAGACCCACTTGCAAGGAAATGGAGCACTGACAGCACCTGCACGTCAGGGGGGATTCCAGTGGGATGGCGGATTGGTGACATCAGGTCTGGCTCCAACTGGGTACATAGTTCCTGGATAGTGGCACGGTCAAACCTGTGGGTGATGATTAAATGTCGCTCCTCCATTGTCAACAGGTCCACCAGCGGTCGGTACACCGGAGGATTCCGCCATCTTCTCAAATGTCCCAGCTGACGGTGCCTAGGAAGGACAACAGCGAAAACAGAGTCAACAAAATCCCAGGTATGTACCCACAGATACACAGAACACGACACCAAAGACAAAACTCTTCCTGTATGTGTGTCGAGTGTAGGCCTAGGTATGTGTGACGCAGTAGTTAATGAAGCCATGTGGGTCCCTGAAATGGCGGCTGCCTGACCTCTAAACTGGGACAATGGGATGTGAGGTATCTGCGCTGGCGTTGTACACCGTCGCGGTAGTCGGTCGTAGACCGCGGCGCAATGCTGCATTGGTTAACATTGGACCCTGTGGGTCCCAGGAGCCAATGATGAAGTGCGCCGGCGGTGATGATACGCACGCCGCGGACGTCACCGCCATTTTCTATCTGTTCAATCACTCGATACCTGATCTTCGACAGGAGAGGACCTACACTGCAAGTGCTGCTGTGACCTCGGTCTGGAAGAGACAATGGCTGCTGCGTCTGGGGAAAGGGCCCCTGCCTTCACTGCTCAGGAGTAGGAGAAGCTAGTAGACGGGGTCCTCCCCCAGTACACGCTACTCTACGGTCCTCCAGTCCAACAGGTAAGTACACAGGGAGCACGTTGTATGGGCTATGCCTGGGTGGAGAGGGCTGGTTGTAAGAGGGAAGGGGGCAGAGTTCAAGGAACATGAAGGACTGTGAATGCATGTGCCACATGGCAAGGGTAGGGATGGGGGCCACTCACATCGACGGTGCAGTTGGTAATGACTTCTCTTCTTCTCCTGTGCATGTCAAGTAGGTCAGCGCCCACCAGAAGAAGGGCATTTGGCGTGCCATCGCCAAGGACGTCCGGACCCTGGGGGTCCACCAGAGACGGGGCTCCCACTGCCGTAAAAGATGGGAGGACATTCGCCGCTGGAGCAAGAAGACGGCGGAGGCTCAGCTGGGGATAGCCTCCCAACGTGGGAGGGGTGCCCGTCGCCCCATGACCCCCCTGATGTTCAGGATCCTGGCGGTGGCCTACCCGGAGTTGGATGGGCGCTTGAGGGCATCACAGCAGACACAAGGGTGTGAGTACACTCTCATTCTGGGGACTTTGCGCGCAGTTGAGGGGTCTGAGTGTGGGAGGAGGGCTGTGGGTTTCACTAGGCCAGGGCGACTTACGTAGGCTAGGCCCCTCCATAATGCAGGACATGTGCCACTCCACCCCACCTGAGTAGAGGGCCAAGTACAGGTATACATGCCCCTGTGGCATCCATGTGTGCAGATGTCCACCATAGCCATGTAGGCCATATCCCAGGAATTGCATCTGTAGAGGCCAAGAGCACGGCGTAGTGCAGGGGGCTACTGTGTCTGTATTGTCCGCCAACGGTAGCGGTAAGCCATGCACTCTACCTGTCTTTCTTCTGTCGTCGTCCCCCCTTTTTCTGCTCTCCCTGTTCTTTTGTGCATCAGCATCATCAGGCGGAGGTACAGTGGCACCGGAGCACGAGGGAGCAGCATCCCACATGGCTATGGAGGGCCACACCACGGACTCAGAATGCACCAGTGGGACGGAGGGCGAGGGGAGCTACACGTCGGTCACCGGATCACCAACCAGCGACACGGACTCGTCCGCCGATGGGAGCTCCCTTGTGGTGGCGGCACCATTTGTGCCTCCCACTTCTACAGGTACAGCCACCACCTCCCCTACCAGCACCGCCCTCCCAGCAGCCCCTCAGCGTTCGCCCCGTGCCCGCTCACCCAGGAGGGTGGGCATCACCTTCGCCCCAGGCACCTCAGGCCCTGCCCCTGTCACCCCTGCTGCCCTCAGTGAGGAGGCCATTGACCTCCTCAGGTCACTCACTGTTGGGCATTCTACCATTGTGAATGCCATCCAGGGTGTAGAAAGGGAGTTGCAACACACTAATGCATTGCTGGAGGGCATTCATTCTGGTCAGGCTGCCCATCATCGAACCCTGCAATCTCTGGCCTCAGCACTGATGGCAGCCATTGTCCCTGTGTCTAGTCTCCCCCCTCCAACTTCCTCCACCCAGACCCAATCCCCTGTACCCCAGCCTATCCCAAGCACACCATCAGACAAGCATGCATACACCTCAACACACAAAAGTAGTTCAGGCAAACATAGGCACCACACAACCCACAGGCACTCACACAAGCATCACCCACATACAGACACAGCAACATCCACTGCCTCCACTATTTCCCCCTCCTCCCTCCCAGTCTCGTCTACACTCTCACCTGCATGCACTACATCTACAGCCACTAGGACTCGCACCAGAACACCCAGCACCATGCCCCGCTCACCTGCACTCACCACTCCCACTACCATTTACACATCCCCTGTGTTCTCTCCCAGTGTATCTGTGATGCCCCCTCCCAAAGTACACAAACGCGGGCACCCACACACCCAACATCTATCCACCTCACGACAGCCTCCAGTACCTGCACCTGCACCCAAAACACCTAAAGTGACACCTCCTACAACCACCTCCTATTCCTCCACTCCCAGACCCCCTCCAGCTACCCATCCCAGTGTTCGTCAGAAACTCTCCCTCTGCAACGTTGACCTCTTTGCCCCCACCCCCACCCCTCCATTTCATAAGTCCCGTAGTAGCGCCTCAGCCAAAAAGACTCCAGTACCAGTGTTGCGTGTTACAGGTGTGTGGAGTGCCCCGGCCACCAGGACAGGCAGTGCGACATGGAGCCAAAGCACTGCCAGTCCACCCCCTGTAAAGCATCTCAAGTTGGAAAGTGGCCGACGGGACAGGGTGAAGACTCCTGGCGGCAACACTGCTCACAAGGGTCCCAGGGGGATTGCAGAGTCAGCTGTGACTCCTCCAAAGGTGGTGAAGTGCCAGAAGAAGTCTGCACAGTCTGGTAAGAGCAGCACGGCAGAGAAGGGCGCCATCCTCCCCGGCGGCCGGGACGCCACCGCCAGCACCGTCGTCACTGGTCAGGAGACCACCGCCGGAGTCAGTGCCCAGGAGGGTAGGAGTATAGACACTTGCCAGGAGACCACTGCCGGAGTCAGTGCCCAGGAGGGCAGCAGTATCGTCACTGGTCAGGAGACCACTGCCGGAGTCAGTGCCCAGGAGGGCAGCAGTATCGTCACTGGTCAGGAGACCACCGCCAGAGTCAGTGCCCAGAAGGGCAGCAGTATCGTCGCTGGTCAGGGGACCACCGCCGGAGTCAGTGCCCAGGAGGGCAGGAGTATCGTCACTGGTAAGGAGACCACCGCCGGAGTCAGTGCCCAGGAGGGCAGCAGTATCGTCACTGGTCAGGAGACCACCGCCGGAGTCAGTGCCCAGAAGGGCCCCGGCTGCCACAGCCCAGCTGGGCAATGAGGGGCCGTCATGCCACACACCAATGCACAGGTCAGAGACCGCCATGGCTAAGCACTGCTGAACAAGGAAATCACCACCATGGTGAAAACCGCTGAACAGGGTAAAGCACCGCTGAACAGGGCAAAGCACCGCTGAACAGGGCAGAGCACCGCTGAACAGGGCAAAGCACCGCTGAACAGGTCAGAGACCGCCATGGCAAAGCACCGCTGAACAAGGAATTCCCCGCCATGGTGAAAACCGCTGAACAGGGCAAGACACCGTTGAACAGGGCAAAGCACCGTTTAAGAAGGAAAACACCGCCACATCAAGCATCGTTATCCCATGTACAGCTGGGACAGTGACGGAACAGGACCTGTCACGGGGAGCCTAATGCAGTCTGGGCACCATTCCCCCTCCAGAACCAGTGGAGACATGCATCCACTCTGTCTGTCCTTAACAGGATGAAGCACTCTGGGCACCAGTCCCCCTCCAGAACCAGTGGAGACTTTTATCCACTTGAGAGACTTTGGCTTTGCATTCCCCAGGATGGTACAGTGGGCAAACCAACCACTGTAGAGACTTGAGAGACTGTGGCTTTGCACTCCCCAGGATGGAACAGTGGGCAAACCAACCACTGTAGAGACTTGAGAGACTGTGGCTTTGCACTCCCCAGGATGGAACAGTGGGCAAACCAGCCACTGCAGAGACTTGAGAGACTGTGGCTTTGCACTCCCCAGGATGGTACAGTGGGCAACCCACCCACTGCAGAGACTTGAGAGACTGTGGCTTTGCACTCCCCAGGATACATCAATGGGCATGGAGCCCCGTCGTGGATCTGGCGTGGTGCTGTAATCCGGCTGAGGTGCCCCCTTCTTCCCTTCCCCCTGAGGTGCCTGTTGTATTTCTATCTGATGCCCCTGCATCTGTTCTCTCCGTTTGTGGACAGGTATCTAGTGTTGGCCTCGCCCATGCATTTTTGGCCCAGTGGTGCACGGACATTGATATGTGCATACCTGCACTACTTCTCTTAATGTATATACTTTTGAATGTGTATATATATCTTTATATATTTTGTAACTGTATTTTGATACATTACAATTTTTGAACTGATTTCCTTTTGTCTTTGCATTCTTCCAGGGGGGTTGTGGGTTGTTACTGTGATGTTTGGAAATGCATTGGTGTGTGTGTTGTAATGTGCGAGGGTGAGGGTGGGGTTGGGGGTGTTGTGTGTGTGTCCCCCTGACTTTTGCCTCCCCCTCCCCTATGTCATAGGTGCAGTACTCACTGTTGTCTTCGCCGCCGCCGTTGCTGGTGTTCGTAGATGAGCAGGAAGACAAGGGCAGGGAGGATTTGTAATTCCGGCTCCAGGGTGTCCTCCTTCCTCATGGGATGTGTAGAGGTGAGCGTTTTCCCATTGCAAAAGCTGTTTCCGCCGTGTTTTTATCCACGGTGAACCCTCCCCGGAAAAGGTGGCGGATTGGCGGGTTGTGATACTGTGGTCGGTACATTGTCTCCCGCCTGTCTGTTGGTGGTGACCGCCGCACTGTTTGTCTGTACCGCCGTGGCAGGCGGAGTGTTAAAGTGGCTGTCTATGTTGGCGGTTTCCGCCACGGTCATAATTCCCTTTTTTTGTCCGCCGGCCTGTTTGCAGTATTACCGCACCTTTAACACCATCCGCCAGGGTTGTAATGACCCCCAAAAAAGAAACAATATTAGTCTGGTGGGATTTTCCACACAGCAATTAACTGAGTCATTGGACAGTCTGAGTGGAGAAACAGGCATAACAAACAATACTGTCAGAACAAAAGAGTCCCCAGAGAGAGATAGGACAGTGAATGCACTCAGATTAAAATAAGAATTAAATGAATAAATTGAAGGAACACTTGAATTGGAGACTAGATACTTGCATTGAGGATGAATTGTACTTCATGTGCATGGATATCACACACCGAGAAGGACAGACTTATGAGAAATTGTCTGGGTTAGCAGAGAAATACGAGATTGAATTGGACAAGTCAAAACCATTAAAGAGGTGTTACAGATTAGAATTCAGCTCAAAGGACATTGCAAACATGAGGTCACCCGGCATGAGAATGCACATTAAAGAATTAATCACGAATACTCAAACATGGGGAGCATTTGATAAATGGGAAGGCAGATGGGCAAAGAAGAGAGATCAAAAGAAAGCAAAGCAGAAATTTCCTCCAGTTGGAGCAAATCAAGCTGAGGAGAGTGTAAAGATGCTACCAATGACGGAGATACCAGGTGGAGCTTATGCCCATGTCCCCTGGAGCAGAACTGATATACTGTCATTCACAAAGGATTGCCCGAGGTTGAGGGAAAAACCAATAGAATGGTACAAGCAGACAGAGAGGTTCATGAAACTTCCAAAATGCCTGACATAGTGGTTCCAGTTGATTTGTGGGTTGAGTGCAAGCGGAGTGTTGGTTGGCCAACTCGGGAACCGCCAAGAAATCCAGTAACAGGTGCTCCGTCTGAAGAGGTGATGAAAGGGTATTGCAAAGTGATAGAATTCCTGAAGAATAGAGTTTCCCCTAAAGATGTTGATTGGCAAATGATAGATAGGACAGCCCAGGACACAAAGGAGTCGATTCATGCTTACTATAAGAGATTGTTGCAAGCATTTAAACTGCATAGTGGTTCAGAAGTTATTGAGCCAAAAGACATGAGTCATTTTGTGTTCAGATTTGTGCAGGGATTGAAACCTGATATTAGCTATATGATACAGAGTGATTTTGTTTTCTGGCAGAATAAGCTGATTGATGAAGTGATAAGTACTGTAGTGATGAAATTGAATTGAAGCAGAAAAAGTTAAAGGAGAAAGCAGTGGTGATGCAAATTAAATCTGCCCAAGCAGGAACACAGAGTTCACAAGAAATGGTGAACACTAGTGGGATGCATGGTATGCAACAGTACGGTAACAATGTGTTTTAGATCAGAGGTAGAGGATGCAGTGTTCGAATGTAACACACTGGAAATGTTGTTGCCATGCAGTCGATGAAGAAAATAATTCCATGTCATGCTTGTGGAAATCTTGGATATTGGAGATGGGAGTGTCCGCACAGTCATGTGAATAATTTGGTGCAGAATGGTGGTGTTGCATAAATGGTGACAGTAGTCAAGTTCAAATTCAGAGAGTCCACATACCCCAAATTCAAAATGTGGCTATTCCTATTAGATTGCCAAAGATACAGGTCCCCAAACAAATGCAACTCCCTCAGCAAATGCAGGTTCCACAAGCCCGGATGCAACAGCAACAAGCAATGGTCCCTCAGCAAAATATGAATCAGAGAGCGAATGCAAATGTGAATCAGTTAATCTCACAATATCTGTCAATCGATTTCAGTGATGATGAAGTCCCTGAAACATTTAATAGTGATAGCTCAGGTGAGGAAGAATGTGTACTGGCTGCGTCATTAGAAGTGGATCAGTGTGGCCCCTATGTAAATGCCAGTGTGATGGGACATGATGTTTCATTCCTGGTTGACACCGGAGCAACACGTTCCACTGTCAGAACCCCAGGAGTTCTAGATGTGCCTTTGTCAGGGAGAAAAGTACAGGTGGTAGGAGTAGCAAATCAGCATTTGACAAATCTGATTACAGAACATATTCCAGTTAAAATAGGGCTTGCGATTCAAGTCCTGTGAGTCTGTTAAGACGGGGCCTATTGTGCAAATTAAACTGTTCTATCAGTGGCAGTCACAATGGGATAGCAATCCAGACAAATAGTGATGAGGAGATGTCCAGCAAAATTGATAATTACTTTTAGTGATCACAGTTAATGATTTGCCTGAAGAGTTGCTGGGAACAGTGATGGTGAAGGTTTGGGATTTTTCAGAAAAGGATATTGGAAACATCAGAGGTGTTGAACCAATTAAAATAACAATGAAGCCAAATGCAGTGTTTACCAAGATCCCTCAGTATAATATGGCCCCAGAGGTAATTGCAGGAATTACATTTATAATTGGAAAAAAAATTGAGCAGAGAGTTTTGAAGAAAGTCGGGGGAAGTCCATGTAATTCTCCTTTTATGGGACTGTAGAAAACCAATGGAAAATATTGCATAGTCCAAGATTTAAGGAAAGTTAATGAGACTGTCATTCCATGTTGTGCTGTGGTACTGACTTCTGCTGAGATTTTGTTTCAGACTCCTTGTGAAGTGGAATGGTTTTCTGAAATTAACTTATGTCAGGCATTTTTTTCCGTTCTGCTCCATGAAGAAAATCAATAGTTATTCTCATTTACATTTGGAAGTAGTGCATATTATTGGTGTCACACTCCTTAGGGGTACGTTAAGTCCCCATCCATTTTCAATCAGATCTTGAAAAAGAATTTAGAGTAACTGAGCATGCCATTTCATTCAGTCTTAATTCAATACAATGATGACTAGATGGTCACATCAAACACTTGTGAAGCCTGTAGGAGAGATGCCATTGCCTTATTGAACCATGTGCATAAGGTTTCCCCCACAAAATTACACTATTGCCAGAAGGAAGAGAAATATTTGAGTCATCACAAAAAGAAGGGAGGAAAGTGTCCCAAGAGAGAGTTGCAGCAATTATGCAAATGAATGCACCAGTGACAGAGAGATGTGTTAGAATGTTCCTGGGAGTGGTCAGCTACTGCCGCCAATGGAGTCCAAATTTTTCAATGATTTCCAAGCCATACAAAGGGGTTACTCACACTGTACCATTCAATGGCACATGCTTGAAAGCCTTCACTGAGCTGAAAAAAGCTTATGCTGGGCCCCAGCTCTGGGAATGCAAGATTACAACTAATGTTTGTCCTTGTTTTGTCATGAACATGATGGTTGTGCACTTTCTGTTTTGACGCAGGTATATGAAGGAGTCAACAGACCAGTGGCATATTTTTCCTTTACACTGCTGCTTTGCCCAGCTGTTTAAAATCAGTCACCACCATTGGTGTCAGCATTGGACAGTATGAAGGCTTTGTCATGGGCCATCCTTTGACTGTTTTTATTCCCCATTCAGTAGAGGTTCTTTTGACCAGAACCAAAACTCAACATTTGACCAATGTACACTTAACCCATTAAAAATCTCTAATATTAGGCTCTCCCAATGTAAACATTAAAAGGTGCACAGCTCTGAACCAGCAACACTTTTACCAGTGGTCAGCGATAAAGTCAATGATGAAAATGAAGTGGAACATGACTGTCTCAATGTGACTGAACTATGCATCAAACCTACACCTGACTATATTATGTTTGTTGATGGCTCCTATTTGATAGATAATGAAGGAACTCTGAGAGCTGGTTATGCAGTTTGTACAGTCTTGGGAGTGACAGAAGCTTCATGGCTTCAAGGAGTTGTTTCAGACCAGGTAGTTGAATTGGTGACTCTTAGTAAAGCATGTTGTGCCTCTGAATAGCTCAAAGAGACCATTTTCACTGATAGTCAATGTTGGAAAATGGGTTATTGGTAAGAGTAGGTAAGTACCTACACTTAACAACAGGCCATTAACCTCCACTTAGGTCCAGTTAGGTTTCAATAAATTAAACCCAGCTCATCCCTTGGTAGCTTGGCAATGAGCAATAAGGCTTAACTTAGGAGACAAAGCATAAAGCATTCAAATATCACAAAACAGTAATTAAATAAAACACAGGAAACAGTTTAAAAATTCAAAACTAATTTATAAACATAGAAAATATTTTAGCTTTAAAATGACACCAAAATGAATAGAATTGGATAAAGGGAACCAGAGATATGAATTGTTAAACGATTAATGCATTTTAGCACTTAGAAACGAATATCGTCAATCTCCTGTTCTGGTTGCACTTCGACTGGGGCAAAGTCAAAGTTTAAGGCCGACCACAATAGAGCCCTATTCGGCTACAGCCTGCGGAGGCCTCGGTCAATGGTTTACCTTCGGACTTAGTCATTTTCTTAAAGATTTTCTTCAGTGGGACCAAGTCACCAGTCCAATCTGACCTCCTGGAACTCTTCCTCGGATAATCATTGCAGGAGCCCTTGGTGCAGATTTTAACTTCAGACTTAGTTGTTTTTTCAAGATGAAAATCGTTCGACCGGGAAAACCCTGAATCTTGATCCAACGTCCTTAGAGCCCTCTCCGGATACACTGCCTGGAAGGCCCCGGTCAACTTTCCACGTTTGGATTTAGTCACTTTTTTTTGTCAGAGATTTTCTTTACCCCGATGAACCTGCAAGTCGGGCCAGGTCGAGGTTGAGGCAAGCCTCTAGAGTTGCCACTGTAGGTCAGTCCCATTATGGAGCTTTTTTCAAAAGTTCTCCAAACTTCTCCAAACTTCTGGATCTCCTCCCAGATGTTCTTTTAAGGTTCTTTTGAGATCCACAGCTCACCCCAAGGTTCTAGAAGCTCTGAGATGTCCTTTAGGGTGCAGACTACAACTCCCAGAATACACCTGGCGCGAATTCCAATTTGGCCACTGGACAGTGATCAGCTGGTCAGTTTCTTCTGGAGTTGGTGCAGGGGACTCTGGTTAGCAATATTTCCCCAATAGCAAACAGGGAGTCCCTCCATGAACCAGTTTAAGCCAAACAAAGTCCTTCTTGTGGTGAAGCCCAAGTGTGCAGCTGGTGCAGTCCTCCAGAGTGCATTGTCCAGGTACAAGTCAAGGGTCAAGCAGGGAAGTCCTTCTTCTCCTGCAGTTCTTCCTTGCAGGGACCTGGTAGGGATCTGAAGTGTGGGTGCAGGTCTGCCAGTTTTATCCTTCTCCTGGGTGAAAAACAGCGGGGTCCTGGTTCTCCAATCAGGTGCAGGGTCTTTTCCCTGGTTATGACCACTTCCTGGGAAGTGTGGCAAAAATCAATTCCAGGGAGCAACATTCCTCAAAAATCCATCATGGCTGAAAATGATTTTTGGAGCTTACATCTGGCAGAGGCCACCCAGTGGTGTGGCTAAAAATCCTAAACACACCCCTCTCCTGCCCTCTCCTGATCTTATCAAGAGGGCACCTAATTGTCTGGGTTTGCAGGATGTGAGGAAGGTGTTGGGTTGCTCCAAATGTCCTTCTGTGCCTTTGAAGACCATTTTGGCAGCCCTCCCCCTTCCTGCTTCTTCATCTGCTGAGGGACGTTCTCCTCCCCCAAGCACATCTCTTTCTGTTCAGCCGCGGCTACTTCATACCTCATCAAGGCAGCTTGGCCAGACTGCCAGAGGCTGGCCAATCAGAACAGAGCACTACAGGGCTGAAGTTGGCAACTTTTTAGGTAGAGTTTAAAACTCTTTACCTGAGCAAGTTATATTAAATCCAACAATTGTAAGTTGTGGGATCTATTATAACAATTTATTTGATACCGAACATGAGGTATCTGACACTTAATGGGGCTTTATAAATTAAAATGAAGTCTCCCCATTCTAGCCTATGGAGGCCATTCACTACAATGAGGGAAAAAACTGCTGTTTTACCTAACCAGGGATTATAAAGCTATTTGTATAAGGTCCCTGCTTATAGTAACATGGCACCCAACCCTAGGGGCACATAGGGCACACCCTAGGGGAGACCTATATGTGCTAATAAGGTAGGTGAAGACTTTGGAAGTACTTTTAATTCCAAAGTCGGATTTGCATTTAACTTTAATTTAAAAGCAGCCAGCAAGGCAGGGCCTGCATTTAAAATGACACTGGGTACCTCAGCAGTGCACCTATGGGTGCACTACCTATGCTGGGCTCCCTAAACCTACATGCTCTACCATATACTAGGGACTTATAGGTAGGTTAATATTGCCAATTAAATTAGCCTAATTTGCATATTCACTTTACACAGAGCACTGGCCCTGGGACTGGTAAGCAGTACCCAGGGCACAGCAAAGAGTCAGTAACCACCAGTATCTGTCCAAAAAGTTTGGGGGTGACCAGGGCAAAACGGAGGACTTTCCTACAGTCACAGTATGGGTTTGGTGTGGTTCACGACTTTGGACAGTTGTGATCACAGAGAGGTTTTATGACTTCTTCAAGGTCACCAATACAAAATGGTGAAAAAATTTATCAATTGTTGAAAGCATTACAGTTACCAGCAAAGATTGCAGTTGTGAAATGTATAGCACATCAGAAGTCAAGTGATTATATCTCATTGAGCAATGCCTATGCTGACCAAGTAGCCAGATACTGTGTGCTCCATTGCACATCATTTACTGAGCAATGGAGTGATGGAAGCAGCATCAATGAGACAAACCAAAGTTTCTGATGACAGCAATTGACACCTGGGAAGAGGTTAAGAGATCACAGGAGGACGTTTCTGAAGAGCAGTGCAGAGGTTGGAGTAGAGCAGGTTGTGTTCAGAGAGCCAAGGATGACGTTTGGTTTCAAATGAAGGGAAAGCAATGTTACCAAATTGTTTGCTGCCTTTAATGGTGAGGTTCTACCATAGACTGGTGCATCTTGGCAGAGATGCAATGATTAGGACATTTAAGCCAACATGGGACAACCCCAGAATCACATAAGTTGCACACGAAGTGTCGCAGATGTGTAACATGTCAGCAGATGAACGTAGGGAAGCGCACTGTGGTTAATTTGAGTCACATAGGGAGGAGAATCATTTAACAGCATGCAGCTAGATTCCATTGAGATGCTTGCATGCAATGGACTGAAGTATACTGGTGATTGTGAGTGTCTTCTCACATTGGATAAAAGTTTATCCAACATGCATAAATGATAACCTCACTGTTGCAAAGCTGTCGAGGGAGCTGATACCGAGGCTCAGATTCCCGACCTCTTTGGAATCAGACCGAGGATCTCATTTTAATAATGAGGTTATCAAATTGTTGTGTGCAGCATTACAAAGTGAGCAAAGATTACACTGCAGTTACAGACCAGAGGCATCTGGATTGCTCGAGCAGATGAATGGAACTTTGAAGTGTCAATTGGCAAAGGTGTGTGCTTCAACGACATTGAACTGGCCTGATGCATTGCCACTTGTTTTGATGAGCATGCATAGCACTCCTGATGGGAAGACAGGATTGTCACCACATGAGATTCTCCTGGGACATGCAATGAGACTACCAGTCATGCCTGCAAATGCACTTGTGAATATTACAGATGACTTAGTGCTGGATAATTGCAAAGGAGGAGCTGATGAGCTTTGCTCTTTGTCTCATCAGATAGCGGAAGCAACAGTTCAACAGCCACAGCATCAGTGTCATGACCTGAGTCCAAGTGAGTGGATTCTCATAAAAAGCACATCAAAAAGTCATGTTTGGAGCCGCGTTGGAAAGGGCCATATCAGATTATTCTAGTAACCACAGCAGATGTTGAAGTGCACTTTTCTTTCTAACTGGATTCATGCTAGATATACATGCAAAGCTCCATGTCCTCTTGAAGATACAATGCCTGTTCCTCTAGGGTCGAAATCAGTGAGTGAAGGGGTCCAGGTTAGCAAAACTGTGAGGACTGGACAAGTGGCTGTTGCAGAGCCTGCACACACTGGTGAGAGTCTGACTACGTCAAAGACTGTGGAAGGTGCAGGAGAGCTAAAGTCAGTCGTCTCCTGCTAGTTCAACAAACGTTGCAGTACCAATAGTGCATGAAACTCAAACTTTGAGGGGAGACCAGTGGCCCTCAAAAAGTTCAGACCCAACTGTAGATCTGCTTCCAGCAATTGCTGAGGTAGCTGAAGAATCAGATCAAAGTGATGGTGAAAACAGTGCAATTAGGAGATCAAAGGGAAAAAGGGTGCCAAGCCGCAGATACTCTGCACCCGAATGGATTTACTTTGCTGCAAATGAATGGGAGAACATGTTTATTGCCTTTTGCTTTGACCATGTGTATTCAGATGAACATTCTGAAATTTGAAATTGCACTAGAGCTGAATTTTGAACTCACCATGCCGTTTGATAAACAGAGACACTATTTGCTGGAAGTGCTAATCAGTGAATACCAAATGATAATTTATTGGAGACATTTCATCTTGAACTCTTTGAGAACTCTTGTTAGTGAAAACCTGATGAACTTTCTAGAAGATCAAGAGCCATTGTAAATAAGTGCAAAAAGGCTTTGGAGTAGTTTTGATTTTGATTTTTGTTTGCTCAAGAAAAAAATGCATTTTAAAAGCTGCTTTATGTTTTAGATTTTGTTATTACGTTTTGATTTTTTAATTTTGGATTTTTGAGCTGAGTTTAGTCAAGCCATGAATCTAGATCAAGATGAATGGAGTAAATGTAAATGTGTGTGTATTAGTTTAGCTATAGTTTGTGTGATTGTGAGCATATTAGTAATTGCTGGATTGCGTGCGTCAGTGAATGACAAATTAGAAAGCACAGTTACACTGGTGCTTGGAGAGACACATACAAAGCAAGATTAATTGTATTAGGATGAACGATTGCTTCATCTTGACAACTCAAAGGGAGATTTGTCTTCTAATGTATACTACAGATTACTGTATGAATACATTGAAACAATGGATGTGCGTGAGTGTTATGTTTGTACGCAGATTCCTTCATTTGTACAAAAAGTAATTACATACCATAGTCTGACTTTGACTTATGGTATTAGCTGTAGCTTGTTTGCACAATCAAAAGTATATTCAGCATTTTTATTCTAATTATGATCTTGTCTTTTCTTTTATACCTATTAGCAGCATTTGAGTAGCATTGCGAGGGCAAATACAATTTACATAGTGGAAGGTTTCTTCGAATCAACGCTAACCTTTGGCACTACTTACGCTCATAAGAATAATTTGACATGTATTCTCACACAAGTAGAAAATGATTTTAAAAATCAAGTAGATGCAAGGCAATGGAAACCAAAATAGAAAAGGGAATAGTTTTACAGGATTGGCAGAAAGATGCTAAACATCTTCAAGGTGGTGAAAGACAAGGGCGCTTAGCTTAGGTTGGCTACATGTAAGGAAGCTATGTATAAGCAGGCAACAGTAAAAGACTGACAATAAGTTTGTAGAGACTTATGAATGTAGTCATTTGTTTTTGTTTAAGAATACCTGGACTTAGTTACCAGACACCATGTATAATGTGTTTGTTGCTTAAGCCATCACAATTTGTAATTTTGTAAAATTTAATTTTGTAAAATTTTGACTACTCGGCTTAGGGGGATGATCCGGGGCCTGGTGCTCGAAGACCAATGTGGGTTCATACCGGGTCATAGTACGTCCCTTAATCTACTTCGATTGGCACATGTCCTGCATGAAACTAAGGGATTGGAGTAAAAAATGATGGTGGTGTCTCTTGATTTGGAGAAAACGTTCAACACCATTGAGTGGAAATATTTATTGGAAGTGATGCGGGGAATGGCTCTGGCTTTTGGGCTTGGGTTCAACTATTGTATACTGTCCTGACAGCTTGTGTGTGTGTTGGATGAGAGATATCTGCTGACTGGGAGATTGGTAGGGTGCACGACAAGGATGCCCGCTTTCAACACTCTTATTTGCTCTGGCTCTGGAGCCATTGGTGATTTGGCTTTGTGAGGAGTTGGCACAGAGGAGGATCCCGGTGGGTCAGGCCGTGCATGTAATTTCTATGTATGAAGATGACGCTTTGGTATCTGTGTGGGATCCTCGTGTGTCAGTACCAGAGCTGCTGCGGACAATGAGGGTATTCGGGCTGTATCTGGTCTTAAGATCAGTATGAAAAAATCACTTTTGTTCCCTCTGGGATCTCGGGCCGGGCTCCCTGATCTGGGGTTGCGCTGAAAGGTTGAGTGCTTTAGGTAGCTAGGTATCTAGGTATCTGGGTCGCTAATTCAGTGGATGTGTACAATGAAAACAATGTTGAGCGGCTGATTGCCAGTCTGGAGCGCTCAGTAGCTTTCTGGAACAAGCTGCCTCTTTCTGATATGGGTCGGGCCACAGTCTCAAAGATGGTGTTTTTGCCCAGTGCCTTTATTTGGTATAGTACTCATTGTATCCACTGCCTGCTTGGCTTTTTCGACGGTGGGATAGCCTGTTGGTCTCCCTAGTATGAGCGGGCAGGTGAAGTAGGGTGGTGCTGTCCGTCCTGCAGAATGACCTGGGCGGGGACTTGCAATCACCAACATAAGATATTAATATTTTGCAGCACAGCTACAGTGTGCCGCGAAATGGATGTCAGAGGCTGATGATTGGGAAAAGAGGTTGTATACTGGTATGTGCACTGGGCGGGCTTCGGCACATATTCTCATGTCTGGGGTCAGATCTGACCCTGCCGCACCTTATCTGGTGAGAACTACTGCCGTGATCTGGGAGCCGGTGGTCAAACAGGTGCTTCGACGGGCTCCCTTTGTCAATGGAGCCCTGGTGGTCGGGTGGCTGTGAGGTGGTCGGTGATTTGTACCCTAATGGTGAACTTATTTCATTCCCCGATGCCCAGGAGCTCTTTGAGTTGGGCTCTGGCCAGTTTCTGCAATATGCCAAACTTGAAAGTGTAGCCCGCAAAATCTGGGCTGGGTTCCCAACAGCCCCCAGGGCTTCTTCGGTATTGAATGGTCTTCTTAACTGGGGTGAGGATATGCACTTGATTGCTCAGTTCTATAAGGCATTACGGGAGGATCGACCGGGGGCGATTAGCGTGGGACTTTAGGCATGGGAAGTCGACTTGGGGCTCCCTATTGAGGACGCTGATTGGTATGTGGCCTTATCTTTGGTTCAAACGGTCTCCTGCAATCACAGGTTTAAATTTTGCATTTCAAATTTGTCCACAGAACGTATATCACTCCCAGCAAGCTAAATAAGATATACCCGGGTCAAGGGGCTTGCTGTCCTCGATGTGGCAAGCTTAATGCTTCATTTCTGCATATGGCTTGGTCCTGTAGTGTTGTTCTTGCATTCTAGCAGGAGGTGGTAGCGGCGATCTCCGTGGCTGCGGAGATAGAGTTGGAGGTTACTCCGTTGTCATGTCTCCTGGGGGTGGTGTGCAGGCCGTGGGGTAGGGGGGTGGTCTATTGGATGGTACAGTTAGCATTAGTATTGGCTAAGCGTAGAGTATCGATTGGCTGGATGAGTGTGCGGACCCCTGCGACTTCTACCTGGCTGCGGGATTTGCTGAAGTGGGGGGCGGCGGAGGAGCAATATATATTCGTATGACACGCAGTGATGACTGGGCACTCGCTGATGTGGCTGCTTGGGGCACTCTGCTGGAAAGGTTCACTGATGAGGCGACCGTAGGTTCTGTGAATAGCAGTGAGACAGCGGGGGATGGGGACACACGATCTCCCTCTTCGCACTCTTGATGACCAAATGTGGAATTTAGTTATCTTGCTTGGTTATGTTATTAAATGTCTGATCTCATTGGGATGTAGGACGGGGGCTTTTTGGGATTCAGGATGGGATCAGGGGTGTGGTTTTGTCTTCCCTGAGGATACAATGCTGTGTTCTCCCTTCGGGCATCATTATATGTTGGTGAAATACTGTTCTGCTGTAACCTGCACTGTGTTGAATTTATATATAGGTTTCTAATGTTTTCATTGGAAAATAGAAACAGATTTAAAATAAATAAATAAAGAGTACCTGGACTTTTATGTAAATGGACAAGACCCAACCATACCAGGTGTTTATTTCATATGTGGAAGAAATGCCCATTACAAACTGCCAAAAGGTTGGTATGGTACATGCTATTTAGGAGCAGTTTTTCCGAAAATCTACCATGTAGAAAAATGTGACAATCCAATCTGGAAAGGAAAATCTAATTTCAGGACAAAGAGAGGAGCTAATGTACCCGAGATTACAGGTGACATTTTTGATGCAGTGATTCCATCTGCTGGTGTGATTCTGAATGACAGCAAGATAAGAAAGTTGTCAACTATTGAAGATAAGATGTCAAATGATTATGCAGGTGCTATGCTTTTAGTAGACATGGAAATGGTTGCTATGATGTCAATGGTTTTGCAGAATCTTTTTGCGTTAGACATCTTATTAGCAAAGGAAGGCAGAGTGTGCAAAGTCTTACTGGCCCAGCATTGTGGTACCGTTATCCCTGATAATAGTAAAGAGATAAGGAGATTCATATCAAACATGACAAATCTGAAACAATCAAACATGACAAATCTGAAACATGACCTGAAGGATCTGAAAGAGACAAATGTTTAGGAATCAATAGGTAAAGGATTTTCAAATGCTGGTTCATGGTTTGGAGATTTAGGAAAGGGAATTGTAAGAATGGTCCGGAAATCTTTATCAATTGTGACTGTGTGCATTATTTCTGCACTTGGACTTTATAAATCATATAATTTTTGGAGGAATCAAAGAGTTAAGAATAAACAGAGGAGGGAAAAAATTGAAATGGAGAAAATGAGGAGCAGTTATTATAGGAACCTGAAGAGAATTAAGAATTTCAGGAGACCAAGGCCCTTACGTTATCAAACAACTAGGCTTTGAGTTGTCTTATTGTAATTGAGAGTGTCCTTTTTGTGATGGCATAAACTGCTGTCAGAGGATGGATTGTTAGAGCAGAAATTTTGGTAATGGTTTAGTGGCACAGAAGTCTTTATATTTACATTTAAAAGGCTAACCGAGAAGCACTAATATGTATTTTGAAGTGTTCATGTTTTGTCCTTTGGTGGGCATTGTGCCTACCACTGGTGTACATCATGCTTACCATTGCAGACGTTGTGCCCCACTATGTTTATTAAAATTCTAACCTGATTTATAACAATGTTTGGGAATAATTAATCATTAGAATTAATTATTATTAGCAGAAAATATTTATGATTTATGTTGATTTATATGAGTTTTTAGTTTAAAGTTACGTGTGCAGAAAAATAAACGCATGTCTCAGTCATATTTAGTGTAACTCGTTAACAGAGATTGCAGTTAATATTGAAATGCTTTCCAAATTATTATGATATATTATTAATGAGATAGGTTCATGAGTTTTCATATTTGCATGTTTTATTAATGGTCATATTAATTCATTGAACTTCTTATGTTAGCAAAATTAGACTTGAAGTTTCATATTTACAGCAGTAATTGAAAAGCTTAATAATTTCTTTATTTTTAACCAGAAGTTTTCCATTAGATCATCTCACATGTTTAGCAAAGAGTTCTATTGTATTGTGTGTATTTCTTTTCCCATTGACCGTGGAATGGTACATCAAGAACTGAAATTTTTACATTAAGACAGACCCCATTGTTCAATCGTTTTGATCTCATGAATTGTTGCAACTGTTGTGAGCCATGAGAACATTTTGGAATGTATCATCTAATGTACAGAGTTGCTAGTTATTGCTGGTGTCACTTTTTATATGACTTTGGCTTTATGATTATAATAGAGCTTTGAAACTTTTCATTGATTCGAGTTTTGTTTCCATGGCCAAGTTGGTTATGGTGTTTACATTTGTTATTGTATTGATTGAGATTGGAAGGATTGTATATGGTTGACCACACTCTTCAATGGATCCAAAGATCATGTCGACCTTGGTGGAAGCATTTTCGAATGTTGACTTTGAGGAGAAAACATGTTCCCACTGGTGTAGTGAAGGCTATGGCCATTCAGAGGGGACTGACAAGCAGGACAACAACATCAAGTGATTGTTGGCCAATTGTGAGTTATTTTAGGAAGATTGAGCTACTCATAAGTGAGGTAGAACCAGTAGTAATCTTCTAGTCTATGCTAGAGAGGTAAATAGTTCCTAGGAAGGCTCCCTGTCCATGAAAGGTATTTGCTACAAAATCTAATGTTGAATAATGCTTGTATAGACAGCACATTTAGAACTTAGACATGTGTGCGCAGTGTACAAAGTAAACCGATTGGCTAGGCAGGCCAACCAATGACGATGTACCAGTTTCTTCATGTGTCAAAGAATTCTGATTCTCAATCTTTCTAATGGTAAGCAATATTTTCAGTGGTAACCAACGGAGGGATTTCAATGTCTATGTGTTGCAATCATGATAGTTCAGGCCAAATAGTGGATGAGCAGTCTCATTCTTGACTCTTATACTCTATAAGTTTGTGACAATTATTTATATGTGAGACCTGAGCAGAGGCTCCTGTAGTTAACCAGCCTGCACATAACCAATCAACAGACGAGAGCAACTTTCTTGGATAAGTGGAGAAATGGCAAAAAGTAAGAGGTAGACAGGCGATTTAGAAACTGTATTTATTTGTGGTTTGAAAAAGATTTCATGGTCAAACAGCACACCCTGACTATTGGATTTTTCCACTGGATGTTTGGGGGAATGAGGGGAAGTGCAGCCAATGTATCAGCCTGAGTCTTGAGTAGGGAAGAGGAATAAGATGACAGGGTAAGTTGTTCTGCATCAAATTATGCACGTAAGATGGACAATGAAAAATATGTCAGGTTCTCATAGCTCTTTTAGCTTGAGTTAACAAAGTACAACTGGACCAAATGTGGTGGAAATCCAGGGTGACAGTAAGTGGAACCCTGACGTCTACTAATCAGGTAATCAGTAAATCTGAGTTCTTTTTCTCCCATAATTACTCATGTCTTCACAGACTTTAAAAGAGTGATTTTGGCTTTTGCCAGCATCTGAAGTCTCCATGTCAAAGTAAAGTGATCACTGGCATCCTTGTGGATTTCACAGTTCCGATTGGAATAGTAACTTCCGTTACTGGCCCACCAGAATGAAGAAGCCACTAGTAATGAGGGCCAAGATATACTTAGGCAAATTTGTGTCCATTAATTAACTAGAAATGTAGCTGCAGGTAAGGTCATGCTGTCAATAAAATGTTAATCTGTGGTTTACCTATTTGATTGACCTGCAGCTATGGAAAACCTGCATTATTCTATCCATATTGACTTTAAGGGGGTCATTCCGACTCGGCGGGAGCACCGCCAACAGGCTGGCGGTGCTCCTGAGGGCATTCTGACCGCGGCGGTATGGCCGCGGTCAGAACCGGAAAACCGGCGGTGTCCCGCCGGTTTTCCGCTGCCCTGAGGAATCCCCCATGGCGGTGCAGCTTGCTGCGCCGCCATGGGGGATTCCGACCCCCTCACCGCCATCCTGTTCCTGGCGGTTTCGACCGCCAGGAACAGGATGGCAGTGAGGGGTGTCGTGGGGCCCCTGGGGGCCCCTGCAGTGCCCATGCCAATGGCATGGGCACTGCAGGGGCCCCCATAAGAGGGCCCCACTTTGAATTTCAGTGTCTGCTTAGCAGACACTGAAATTCGCGACGGGTGCTACTGCACCCGTCGCACACCTTCCACTCCGCCGGCTCCATTCGGAGCCGGCTTCCTCGTGGAAGGGTGTTTCCCACTGGGCTGGCGGGCGGCCTTTTGGCGGTCGCCCGCCAGCCCAGTGGGAAACCCAGAATGACCGCCGCGGTCTTTTGACCGCGGGACGGTCTTCTGGCGGTCCCAGCCAGGCCGGCGTCTACTGCCGCCGGCCGGGGTCAGAATGACCCCCTAAGTCTCTGTGATTAAGCTTTTGATCATGCTGAAGTTTGAGATCAGATATGTTGCTGGGAATTTAGAAAGTAACTTGTGAACAAAGTTCCCTGGAACTTACAGTGGAAGCAAGAGTGAAAAGTATTAAACATCCTTTTAAGTACAGATATAAAAAAGTTTATGTGTTTGCAGATGCAATGAAAATATACACAGAGTGTAAATTCACTCACACAAAGTAAGCCACCTCTTGTGAATGTTAATGTACAAGTGGTTTTACACTTGCAAAAAGTGGTTTGCACTTGTAGAATAAATTTATATGTGCTAATACCTTTGTAAATTGGTTTCTCAATCTTTACAATGCCTGACCTAAAATGATTTCGGTAATCTGAAGATTAGTGCCTAAGCCTGCAAAATGTGGGTAGCATAAAGCACAGCTTTGCATTCAAAGGCTCAGCAAATCAGCATTTCTGTCTAACACATAAGCCTGGACAGGTTTCTGTAATACATGCAATAGGCTTCCTTCTGAAACTTTCTTCGGTAACTATAACTTGCGCCTGTGCCATGCACAGTTAATTGCTGCACATATTACATAATTGATGACAACTTCTGTGGCATCACTGATATTATTACTGCAAGATTTGCAATAAAATTATTGATGAGAAAACTGTGCATGGCGGGGGTGCGAGATATAGTTACCTTAGGGTGCAAGTTATAGTTACGTGACCTAACAATAGCTATAACTGCTGAATTTCGATGATTTTGTGTTAGGAAATTCAGGAGCTAACTATAACATCCCTGTAACATTAGTTTTTTTCCAGTGACTTTAGTGAAATTATATATATATATATATATATATATATATATATATATATATATTAGCAACACAAAAGGATGATGGACGGAGTGCTGACAATGCAAACACTCACCCCCAGTCACAGATCTGGGTTTAATCCATCGTTTTTTTGCTGCCCATGCCATTCCAGTTTGGACCCAGCCATATGCAAATCAGTCTTGACCCTGTTCCCCATGGGAACAGTCCAGCCCGAACTGCCAGGCCAGGTCTTCCCTGGACTGGAAACAAGCATCCTGGGACCGTTTTCGGGGTTTCACCCCACATATATATATATAAAACTTACTGGTGGTCGCCAGTAGATAGTTACAGGTAGGGCTATTTGTTTCCATATATGGAGTGTTTTTTTTTTGTTTTGCCAAGAACTTTGGCACCGCTTGACAAATCTTAATGACATTTTCAAAACATATACTTTGATCAGTTCAGCTTCTGCGGGGGCCTCCACAACCACAGTGACTGCCACCTCCCTGGGGCAAATAGTGAAAGAAATGCAAAGGGGGGTGGGCACCCCCACAGCCCTGTGAAATGCCACCTTCCCGGGGCTCAAGTATTGATGAATGCAGGTCACAATCTCTCCCAGAGCCCTGGAACCACCACCTCCTTGAAGCTATTACATATTGGAGGAGGGCTGAGCAGCCCCCTCAAGGAGCTATTAGTGGTACTGGGGACTGCCACATGCCAGGGCCGGCTCCTGCTATGTCCGGGTGGGCCCACCTCGGGACTTAGCTGTTTGCTGTGACTTGGCAGGAACCTTGGCAGTTTCTGCCAAATCAGAGCAAACACTCCACTGGCAGCAGGTTAGAGATGTAAGACAGCACTCATTTGCTGCAACTAGAAGTTTCATCTGTTTCCATGCCCATGGGCAGAGGAAACAATTGATTTTCCAGACAAGGAGCTGCACCTTTATTCACTCCCTGTGTGCAAAAGCAATGCCTGCTCTAGCAGGAGGTGGGGAACAGGCTCGAACCGCCTGGGCCTTCAGGCTCCCCTATGGTCCTCAGCACAAACTACTTGCTCTGCGAGGCACCCAGGTTTGTTGGCCGAGCCCCAGGAGATGAAGTCCCCGGGCAGAAATCATCCAGGGGAAAGGGACTGTATCACCCCCCACCCACAAAGTGAAAATAAATAATAGAAGGCTGGGCCTGGAGCATGGGGTTCCCTGGGCCGAAATTGGCTGGGGGAGGGGACCACGAAGCGCCCCTCCTTAAAAAAAAAAATAATAATAATAATAAAAGGCCAGGCCCAGGGGAATGGGGTCCTTGGGGCAAAATCAGACAGGGGAGAAGATCCCCCCCAAAAAATATTAAAAGGATAGGCTGTTTTGGCCTAGATGCTCCATTCACAGAAATTAAACCTCAACAGAAAGCACAAATATAAACGTAGTAGATCATGCGGGACGGTGGTTGGATTAAGGTATGGTAATGAAAATGTTAAAGAACATAGAAATTCACTGAAAAAATCTACAGTTACAGGGATGTTATAGTTAGGAAATAGAATTCAAGAAACCTCACTTACCTGACTTGCGCAAAACCAGAAAAATTCTGCAGTTATAGTTAGAGTTATTTCAAGTAACCAAAACTCGCACCCTAAGGTAACGATAACTCATGCCCTGACCAGGTACTAATGACAACTTTTATAATGTCAGTAAAAATATCAATGAAACATTAGCAGTCAAATTATTATTGGTGGGGCACAAGTTATAGTTACCTTAGGGTGCCCACGGCCACCCGCACTCTGGGGACCACCACCTCCCTGAGGCTTCAATTTAAATATATGCGGGGCCTGCATCACCCCTGCACCCCAGGGAGCACAACCCCCCCAAGACAAAGCATAAAAATAGTGAAGGTGGTCAGTTTCGGACCCCTATCAACCCTGGCGCCCACCACCTCCCAAGGGATGTCTTAACGTTGGAGGGGGGCGGAGCAGCTTCCCTCATGGAGCCACTGATGGCCCTGGGGACTGCCACCCCGAGACCCAGCTCCTGCTATGTCTCGGTGTGCCAGCCCCTGGGACATAGCTGTTTGCTGTGGTTTGGCTGCAGCTCTGCAGCCAAGCCAAGCCACAGAAAACACTCTGCTGTTTGACAGCGGGCCTGTAAAGCAGGTCCTGTTGTTAAAATGCAGAGCTTTCATCTCTGTCACCTGCATACTTGCAAGGAACAGAGATTAAAGGTTTTCTTCAGCAAGCAGGGAGCTGCTGTTAAAGCTGCTTCCTGTTTGCTGGGGTAATGGCAGTGGGACAAACTCCCATATGTATAGCCAAGAACGATATTGTCTCCGGGAACCAATGGTCCTTCCCTTTGAGGGCTCGACTGATTGCTACTCGTGATGCCCGGATATCATTTCAGCTTATAATTTCAAAGACAATATCGTTCTTGGCTATACATATGGGAGTTTGTCCCACAATGCGAGTGATTTCCAGCCCTGATGAAGTCAATGGACGAAACACATGTTGGCTGTGAGATCAAAATGGGATTGATGAACATATAATTGTTGACTAGGAGGTCAATACGGAACTGATGAGCGGAGATGTGATGGCTGATTCAAAATGATGGAACATCTATTTGGAAATGAAATTATGGATTAATTCGTTGTATCTAACTTTGACTACATTCTTGTGAGGGGAGCAAGAAGCAGGAAATAAAGACATTAAAAGATTCCAGATTTTTTTTTTTTATCGATCACATGAATATTAACGCCTTTTCTATGATTGGATCACCATTAAGTTTATGTGTATAATGTGACATTGTTCGGGTTAAATATTGCCGATAGACTAATTAATGTTTGCAACTAGCATTGGGTATTCTATACAAGTATGTGACAGTAACGGGTGCCTCTGTATTGTATTTTGTTTAATTGATTGACTTGTCAAATCAATTTAGGGGGTTTGAGGGTGTAATCCCCGCTGAGTGCACCATTAAAGATTAACGTGAAATTCAAAATATAACTCAATACTTGGTGCGCCAATTCTTCCCTAACCAAACACCCCCCTGGAAGCAATCGCATACAAAACTTTAAGGCTCATACTAAAAGAAAATCTTACTCTTTATAAATAACAAATACATTTTTCTTTTCAATTTGTCCAGAAATATCTCATTCTACGTATGTCATATATCAAAGCCTAAAAAACTACCTTTCTCCCTCTCACTCTCTTTTTGTCTCTCTCTTTTTTCAATCTTTTACCCACCCACAGACCACTCAGACACTCACGCACCCATTCACTGACCCACTCTGACTCTCATGCACTCACTCACAGACCCAGTCAGTTACGCACCAACTCACACACCCACTCAAACTGTCACATACCCACTCACAGACAGGGTTGGGTGCCGGGGGGTTGGCTGCAGGGACTGGCTTCAAGCCAACCCTACTGCGCACCGATGAAGGCAGTGCACGTTTGGGTGCTTATAGGGGGTTAGCCTCAGGGCCTGGCTTCAGGACAGGCCGTGCAACCAACCATTGCCATACATGGCCAGAGGCCGTGTGCAGCAGGGTTGGAATAACATATAGCAATGAAAATTACTATATGTTAAAAAAACATAGAAATTCACTGAAAAAAACAAAGGTTACTGGGACATGATAGTTAGGTTCTGAATGTATTCGTACAAAACCATAGCAATTCTGCTGTTATAGTTAAAGTTCTTTAAAGTAACTATAACTCGCGCTCTAAGGTAGTTATGACTCACATCCTCGCCATCGCCTAACTATATCGTCCCTGTAACCTTTGGTTTGTTTAGTGAATTTCTTTTTTTTTTTTTAACGAAAGTCATTTTAACTGCTATACGTTATTCCAACCCCCACCGTGCACTTCATTCAGCCATGCTCGGCAGGGTTTGGTTGCAAGGCCCTTATAACCACCTAACCCCACAACCTTTGGCCGTGCCCTGTGCAGGTTGGCCACAGGGCCTGTCTCTGTCAGTGGATGTGTGAGTGTGTGAGTGAGTGCGTGGGTGCCTGAGTGAGTCTGAAAGTGGGTGTGTGAGTCCATGAGTGGGTCTGAGTGGGTGTATGAGTGTCTGAGTGGGGGTGTGAGTGGTCGCATGAGCCTCTGAGGGCATGTAGGAGTGAATGAATTAGTTGTAGGAATGAGTCTGGTTTTTCTTTCAAATTTCTCCATAATTGCGAATATTTTGCAAATAAATCACGGAAATTTGGGAAAATTTGCGAAATTTCACAAATCTTGCACACCTTGATACAAAACTATATTAAACCTATAATTTGCCCTGAAAACACACCTATATCTCACCCCTGGGGTCTGGGTACCTTCACCCTGAATCCTTATGCTACTTTCAATTCGGTTTTCACCCCCAGGGACCCTGTCTCGTGAAATAAAATGGTGGTTGCACCTTTATAGCCAGGTTGCAGTCACCTAATTGTAGCGCTTCTTTTCGCATGCATATTTGCGAAAATTTACGAGTTTCGCAATTAATCGTGCCCCGCAATATGAAAAAGTATTTGCCCTTAAATATCTCTTAAACTACTGAATGGATTTACACCAAATAACAAAAAGGACAGCCTGCATACCGGCAGCTAGATTGCTGCTAAATTTGGTGTAATTCTGTCTAGTGGTTCGGGCTGTAGATGTGTTGACAGGTCCTATGGGAATTAACATTGGAAACACAAAAAATTTTGAGCCTCCTTTTTCTCGGCCCCCGCTTGATGGGTCACCGCGAAACTTCCTGTGCACAACAGGAATCACTAGGCCACTTTTTTTGGAAACTTTCGTTAAGGTTCAGCAAACGTTGCCAAAGATAAAGACAAGTCAAAAAAAGCTTTTTCTACGGAAACGTGGTCCTAACTATAACTACCAACTGGCGCCTTCCAGTAGATTATATATGTATATATGTGTGACCCCTGCATATATTAGATTAAAAGCCTCAGGGAGGTGGTGGTCGCTGAGGCTGTGGGGGACGGGGAGGCCCCCCCCACACAACATTAGCAATGCCATGGAACCTGGCCCACCTGGGAGGCTATCAAAAAAACAAGAAGAGGAGTCTGCCCTTGTTTTTGTAAATGTTTTTGCTGCAAATTCGTGAATATCGCAATTCGAAACAAAAAAGTTTTAAAAATGCTTTTTTGCTCTGGTGCTAAGGAGTCATGGTCTCTCTACCCTGACCCCCTTTTTTTTTGTTTGTTACTTTTTTACTGGACTCAACTGAAGCTGAGTCCCAAGATGGCGGGCAACCACTTCCTTTGTTTGCCGCCAATCAGAGCTGTGAATTTGCCTGAACGAGCTGCTCTTTGCTTGCGAATACTTCACAGCCAGAGATATACAAACTGAATTTCCTATACATTTCTCAAAAACTACTGAACAGATTTACACCAACTAATTGAAAGCGTAATCTGCGAACCAAAATTTAGGTTTCTGCCAAATTTGGTGTAATTCCATCCAGTGGTTCCTGCTGTGGATGTGTCTAAAGGTCCTATGAGAATTGAGATGGAAATTGCAATGTTTTTTGACTCCCCTTTTTCTCAGCCTCCGCTTGACGGATCCCCAGGAAACTTTCAGTGCACAACAAGAATCACTGCAAAAATATTTGGGAACATTTTGTGAAGATTTGTCAATCGGTGCCAAAGATATATGTAAGTCAAAAAAAGCTTTTTCTATGGAAACATGGTCCTAACTATAACTACCTAGTGGCAACTGCCACTAGCTAAAATATATACAGATTGCCAGCCTGCATCTGACCACTGGTGGTGCAAGAAAAGGTGCACTACCTCAAGCTCCATTAAAATATCCCCCCAAAAAAATCCCCAGTAACAGAGAGTCTGCACCCTGAGACAAGAGAAAATTCCTGTTTATTGGATTAGGATCAGGTAACACCAGACATAGAAGAGGCGCGTTCCGGCTGTGTAACAGCCTTTTTCAATCTAAAAAAGCTCCATTTTGTGCCATCATTTATGCTGCTTAAAAAACATGAACACAATATTTTACAATTTCTCATTTGCAGCAATTCCACATTATATTAAACCATTTCTTAACTTTCATTCAATATTGTCGAAAATAATTAATGCATAGTAATATACATCTGATTTGACATTCCCCATGTGTGGAGTAAACACCAAATAAATGCATTATGAAATCACTTGTGTTGTGTGCATGAACCCAAAATTCATAAAGGAATTCTTTTAACTACACAAATAAAATTATCATGAACCACACTGATTACACACATGCCAATATACGTGATGCGCAGATTTAAAAATTACGAATGCGACTCTGATAATAGACTATATCTCATTTGATATTACCTGTGTGTGTTAACACTAGCAATCAATGCATAATCTTATCTTATGTGTTACGTGCACAAACTTGATCAAGACTTGTTGAACTCGAAACGAGTTGGTGTGAAGTGGTGGAAGGGTATTTTTCAATAAAAGATTGATCAACTTATCACCCTGGAGTGTGGCTTTCTGTTTAGGCAAGTAATAAAAACGGAGCAAAATCGAGCTCCGACGTCAGCATCAGCATATGAGAGCGCGCTGCTTAATCTGACCGCTTTGGTCAAATATATATATATATATATATATATATATATATATATATATGTAAAATCCAAGTTGCTTGACTATTATAAGGTTATTACATTTGAGTTCTAACATCACAATGCCTGCTAACAGCAGCAAAGGTGCAAGGCAGGTCAGGTCATGAAGCACAGTGTTGCTTTTCTTTCTTTTGATCAATTTAAATAATTTTCAATGACGAACTGAGATAATATGTTTGTTTTATGCACTCTTTAGACAGAGAAAAGGTAGAATTGTTGTGCATGTTTCTACATGTTATGAGTTAATGAAGCTTTTTTAATTAAACAAAAAACTGCAGTGTATTGAACTTTTTCTAATACCTGTTTGCAACACATATCTAACAGGTTTTGGATGTGTTTAATTGTGCACTAGAGTTTTTATTTTTATTCTTCATGTTTGCAAACATGCTTGCCCTTTCATATCAAAGAGCTATGCACCAAGGTTTTACGAGATTTGTGGGACAGTTGACTTCAGTTATGGTCAATTGTAAATGACATGAAGTAAAGGATTGCATTGTATGATCTGTAGCTAATGCTTTCATCTTTTATGAAAAACTTTCCTTCTGGTATCAATAACTTTTGCGAACAGCGCGACTGAATCAGTATAAGTATATTCGTTTTATTTTATATTATCAAGGCACCCATCCTGCAATAAAGATTTTATGAATAATGGAAGAACCGGGCAGAGATTGAGCAAGTGCAAATGATTTGGGGCGATGGTGACTTTTAACTCATTGCAGGTTTAGTAATAGGCCATTTGTTGAATCAAAACATTTTACGTGCAAAACGTGTGGTGCGCAGTTAGTTAGTGTGTTAGGAAATACTAATATTGACAAGCTTTTTGACACAAATAATGTAAATTGATAATAATACCTGTCAGGACCATCGATGTTATCCATAATCCAAATCTGTACTTTCGTTATTTTCAGTGGGTCTAAATTAGGAACCTCAACACTCCAAAATATGCTGCAAATATAAGAAGTATATGTAAGTAATTATCCATTTTGTTGGAAAAGGAAACAACCCAATCTTTTGCTTAGAAAACATTCCTATAACAGTTCCTTTCTAAATGCAGATACACTGTATAGTTCAGTAATTAAATGATACATCTTGCTAGCTTTGTAACAATTAAATCATACATAACACAGATAAAATAACAAATCATATTTCATTAGGTTAAACTGTAATTACCGGAAGTGATGTGTTAGTCATCACTTGCAGCATTTATTACAGGATTTTTCTAAATTATTTCACAGAGGGATTTTTTTACACCCAGTCAGGATTTTTGGGAACAGGTTGATTTTCTCACATACTAAATTGGTCACAAGAGAATGGGCATCGGTCTTTCACCATCACAAAATGGATTCCTGCCGTATTTATGTACCAATGCAGTAACCTGTCTGTCAGCCCTTTAACCAATATCAATGTGTGGCTTGCATTTCATAGGGTTGCACTCTTTATCTACATTTTTGTCAGTTAGCAACTTCATGACATTGTTGTTCTAAATGATTTGTGGGCTGAATGCAAAATTGCTGTGGGCTTCAGAGCCACCAAGACATTCCAGAACTAATACACCAAAGGATTTGGATCAAATGTGGTTGAACAGAATTTAGTGAGAGGTGAAAGAGTCAGTGCATGAATAATATGAGCAGTTGTTGAAGGCATTGCAGCCTGGGATTCTTTATTTCAAATTTTGTTATGGGAATGAGACCTGAGTATAGTCAGCATAGACAGCAGAACGTGATTTGTTTGCATACAAAGTCACTGGATGAGATTTTGAAATACACAAAATATTATAATGATGAACAGAAGATGAAGCAGAACAAGCTGAAAGAGAAGTTTATCTTGGCTCAGATGAAGGTGGCACAGAAAGCTTTTCAGAATCAATTATTTGCGGATAATGGTGATGCAATGCAAGGTGTCAGTTTTCAGAATGACATAAAAGGAGTTGGGCTTCAAGCTGGAATGCAAGGTGTTCAAGGAGGTATGATTAGTTTACAAGGACGAGGTTGAGGAGTTCTGACTGATCCGAATTCTGGTGTAGATATTGCAACATCAAAGAAAATTACTTCTTGTCATTTGTGTAACAAGATTGGGCATTGGAAGAGGGATTGTAGGCTGAATCCAGATAGAAAGCAAGGAGGAAATCAGATACAAATGAACAATCTGTACAGCAGATTTAAGTGCTAGTGCAGACACAGCTTCCAATGATGACTGTGGGCAACCCAGATGTAGAATGAATCAAATGTCCAAAGTAGATACAAATTCATTTCTAAGTCAGAACCAAAGCCCATTTCAACAGTTCCCTATGTGGGACAGTGAGCACTTTGGCTCTGACAATTTCCAATGACAGTACCTGAGGGGAGAAGAAGATTGCGTACTCGCAGCAGTCTTACAGGTAGACCTGAGTGGACCGTTTGTAGAATATGAGGTAAATAGCCACCAAGTGTCAAATTGTATTGACACCGGTGCTACCTGTTCCACTTTCAGAACAGAAGAAGTCCCAAACCTACCCCTCTCAGGAAAGAAGATCCAAGTTGCAGGCATTACAGATTACCAATCCAATTTCAGAAGAAGAAGTTTCTGTAAAAATAGGTTAATTTGAAGAGAAGCACAAATTTGTTGTGTGTGATTCGAGTCCAGTAAACCTGCTAGGAAGGGTTCTTTTTTTTGTTCAAGCTACATTTGCACAATATATTGTACATCAAATAGAGTTAGGTTTCATACTCATGACGAGGATGTGGAGTTTAAGCAAGCCCAACAAGATGCTGTAGAATTGTACTCAATGCGAACAGAAGAACTACTCCCAGACATCAAACTAATCAAAGGTGTAGAACCTGTCCGTATTACAGTAAAGCCCAGTGCTGTTTTTCCAAGAACATCACCATACCATTTGACCACAGTGGCAAGAATAACACCAATAATTGAAGACATGTTGAGAAAAGGGATTCTGAAAGAGATGGTTGGGAGTCCTTGTCATTCTCCAAATCATGGGTTTGCAGAAGTCCAATGTCAAGTACAGGATTGTCCAGGATCTTCGAAAAATGATTGGAATTGTTGTCCCATGCTGTCCAATGGTACTGAATCCAGCCATCATTCTTTTCCAAATTCCCTGCACTGCAGAATGGTTCACTGTCATATAAGTATGGCTATGGCTATTGTTTTCCATACCATTGCACGAGGATAGCCAATTCCTATTATCTTTCGTATTTCATGAGAAATGCTTTGACATGGTTCAGAGTCCCACAAGGGTACACGGAAAGTCCTTCTAGTTTCAATCTGATTTTAAAGAAAAATCTTGAGTCTCTACAGATGCCATGTGACAGTTGTGGTACAGTATATTGATGACCTCCTTGAGTAGCAAAGCTGCTCTTGAGGGAGTTGTTTCCAAGGTATTCAATGCAGAGTTCTCTGAACTCATTTCAATAATGAGGTCCTTAGGATGTTGCGTGCAGCATTACATGTGGAGCAGAAACTACACTGTAGCTGTCATCCAGAGGCTTCTGGAATTGTCGTGTAGTTTAATAGAACCATAAAGTTAAGGTTGGTGAAAGTCTGCCATCCACTTCACTGAAAAGGCCTGATGCTTTGAGCCTTCAAAGTACACTTGACAGGAAGACAGGATTATGGCTGCATAAAATCTTGATGGGGCATGCAATGACATTGCCTGCTGTACCTGCGAATGCACTTGTGAACCTTACAGATGACATTATTCTCAATTACTGCAAAGGACTGGCTGATGTGGTGTGTTCTGTTTCTTTATAGGTTGAAGCTGTCACTGTAAATCTGCATCTGGATCAGTGTCACAACATTATCCCCAGAGACTAGGTGCTAATTAATAAACATGTAAAAATAAAAGACCTAACGGGAGCCAAGATGGAAAGGCACCTGCCAGTGGATCTTAATCACAAATATTGCTGTTAAATGTGCCGGAGTGCCAACCTGGGTGCATGGACCACATACCCAGAGAGTCAGAGACCTGTATGAAGAAATAGGTCCTCATTACAACCCTGGTGGCAAATTCCGCTTACCGCCGTGCCGACGGCCGCCAACATACCGTGACCGCGGTGGTATTCTGCTACAGGTATTATGACCCATACTGAGAAATCCGCCATTATACAGATACCCACACAAGTCCTCTAGATCAAAGGTCAGTGATAAACTGGCGATAGCAAAATCCACACCATCACACCAGCAGGAATACTCCCACAGTATCACTACCCATAAATCACCGCAGCGGTCTTACAACCACAGTAATCCATTAGCGGTACACACCGCAGCGCTTAAAATACACACACACTTACAAAACACAACCACATTGGATAATGCAAAATACACACACCTGACACACATACACATGCCACACCCTCACCACTATAAAACACACACCAACATTACCCACAACCGTTTCAACAAACAAATTAGAACAAGCAGAGAGAGAGAAGCAAAGACCACACCTACACCCAGAGGCACAGAACACCATCACACATACACCATCCACGCACATCACATAATACATCACAACACAGCACCCCACACATCACCCACACCACATCATGGCACCTCAAAGACACCCCAGGTTTTCTGAGGAGGAGCTAAGGGTCATGGTGGAGGAAATCATCCGGGTAGAGCCACAGCTATTCGGGTCACAGGTGCTGCAGACATCCATTGCAAGGAAGATGGAGCTATGGCGGAGAATGATTGACAGGGTCAACGCCGTGGGACAGCATCCAAGAACCAGGGATGACATCAGAAAGAGGTGGAACGACCGATGGAAGAAGGTACATTCTGTGGTATCAAGACACCAGATTGCTGTACAGAGGATTGGAGGTGGACCCCCACCTCCTCCCCCACAACTAACAACATGGGAGGAGCAAGTCTTGGCGATCATGCATCCCGAGGGCCTCGCAGGAGTAGCAGGAGGACTGGACTCTGATAAGTCACATCTTTACTACACACCCTACCTGCATGCCATCACAAACTCTACCCTCACCGCCATCACTCCAACACCTCACATATACCCCACTAGCACAACCCACCCATCTCAATAACAAGCCCTGCATGCAACAACAATGCATGGACACCCATCACAGACCTGCATGGACACCCATCACCACAGCATGCACACTAGATAGACTCACCCAGCCCACCTAATCAGCAATCACACAAGGCCAAGGTGACAGTGCAAGCACATTTATACAGGGAAACACACACATTGCACAAGATGGCACACACAGATACAATAACAATGCATTTGCATCCCAGCAGGACCCCTACCCAACGTCACCGGACAGGAGGTACCAGCTATATCCACTCCCCCACAGAAGAGGCCCACAGTGATGACAGCAGCTCTGGAGACTCCTAAAGACCTGGCTTTTCGAGCAGCAGTAACCCCCCCCCTTTCCCCTAGCGCCTTGATACCCGCACGGGTGAGTAGCACGCTTTATCAATATTAATGATTTGATTTGATTTGCACGCCTGGATCAGAATGACCAGCCTGGCCCATCTGGGACCTCTGGATAGTCGGTTCCCCTGCCACAGTCCCAAACCACCACAGAACCTCCCCCCTCAGGAAACACCACCACAGCACCCACCCAGCGGGCCCATGCCACTGTCCCCAGGACACGTCAATCAGCAGTGTGTCCACTACTACAGGGACCCCAGGCAACCCCACTAACCCTGGACGATCAGGGACCTGGGGTCAGTGGTAGTGGGCATACGGTTCAGGGGACAGAGGCACAGGACAACAGGGAAGCTGGGAGGACTGCTGTGAGACAGGGGGAGGACAGGCTCAGGGAACCCACTCTCTACGAGGCACTCTCCAACATCATGGGAGCATACCACCATTCCCAGGAGAACATGGGCACGGTACTGGCCAAGTTTCAGGAGACCCAGCGGCTGCAGGAAGGATACTACATGGGGATCAGGGATGACCTCACCAAAATATACACCATCCTGGTCACAATAGCAGGGGTGCTGGCTGATATGAGCAAGACCATGAGGGAGGCAGTGGCTCAACAAAGGGCCCCTTACACTAGCCAAATCGAGGAACAGCCTTCCACCCCTGCCGGCGCTACAGGACCAACAGGCCACCAGCACCCCACCCTCTGCAGAAGGAGAACCACCCCACAAACGGTCCCTGCGATCCAGGCAGAAAACAAAGAACATTGCCAAGACCCCCGCCAGGAAATAGGACTCTCCTGATGGTCACCCTTCTGTCCCACTCTGTTACCCTGTCCACCTTGAACTGCCATTGCTCCCCTTCCCATGCCCCCTTGGACAATACACCTGTGATACCAAGAGACTGGACTCTACCATGGACTTTCATCCACCATCACTCCAGCCCCTTGCACATACCCCTATACCTATTAGAACCTAAATAAACACCCTTTAATCAAAAACCAATCTGGAGTCAGTCTGATCGTTCACAAATGTATTATCACAACATTAGCAGCAAATTGTAATGTAAATGTTCATTTACTCATACCAATTAATGACAGTTGTTGGGCAGCAGTACACATAGCAGAAGGCAGAAGGCAGAATGGGGTACACAGATCTGCAAAAATGAAATCCAAAGGGAACAGTCAGTGTCCATAGACAGAGGTTAAGAGGCTGCCATGTACAATGTCCTAAAGTATACTGAAATGTGAAGAGGAGTTACAGTCTCTTACCTATGTGTCACTGGAAGTACGGCATGATGATGTTCGTTCTGTTCTCAATATCTTCTTCCTCTGCCTCCTCTTCCTCACTGTCCACAGGCTCCACCTCTGCCACAAGATCATCACCAGGCTCATCCTCCAGCAGAAAAGGAACCTGGCGTCTCAATGACAGGTTGTGCAACATACAGCATGCCACGATGATCTGGAACACCTTCTTAAGTGAGTAGTACAGGGAGCCACAAGTTAGATGGAGGCACCGGAATCTGGCCTTTGGGAGGCCAAACGACCTCTCAATGATATGCCTGGTTCGCCCATGTGCCTCATTGTAGTGCTCCTCTGCCCTTGTCCTGGCATTCCTCACTGGGGTCAGTAGCCAAGAGATGTTGGGGTAACCAGAGTCACCTGCAAATTTTGAGGGATACCTGTTAGACACACACTAACCCTTAGGGACTACCCCATACCCAGACACCTACTCATACTGTGGGGGGACCCTGGGCTCACCTATTAGCCACACCCGGTGCCTTTGGAGTTGGCCCATCACATAAGGGATACTGATATTCCTCAAGGTATAGGCGTCATGCACAGAGCCAGGATACTTGGCATTCACATGGGAGATGTACTGGTCTGCCAAACACACCATTTGCACGATCATCGAATGGTAGCTTTTTCTATTTCTGTACACTTGTTCATTTCTGTGGGGGGACAAATGCCACATGTGTACCATCAATGGCACCAATGATGTTGGGGATATGCCCCGGGGCATAAAAGTCAGCTTTCACTGTGGCCAAATCATCCACCTGGGGGAACACGATGTAGCTGTGCATGTGTTTCAGCAGGGCAGACAACACCCTGCTCAACACGTTAGAAAACATTGGCTGAGACATTCCAGATGCCATGGCCACTGTGGTTTGGAAGGAACCACTTGCCAGGAAATGGAGCACTGACAGGACATGCACTAGAGGGGGGATACCTATGGGTTGGCGGATAGCTGACATCAGTTCTTGCTCCAATTGGGCAGAGAGTTCTTGGATTGTGGTACGATCAAGTCTGTATGTTAGTATTATGTGTCTGTCCTCCATTGTCGACAGGTTCACCAGGGTTCTGTACACTGGAGGATGCCGCCATCTCATCATCTGCCCCAGTGGTTGTAGCCTATGGAGGAGAACGGTGAGCATAGAGTCATTTACCACATAGGTAGCACAACTGTGTCAGAAGTCATGTCAGAGAATTTGTGTGTGAAATCGTGAGTCTGTATAAGTGCCAATATGTGCTGTGACGCAGTTAGGTGCCATGCCATGTGCACCCCTGAAATAGTGGCTGCCTGACTTGTGAGGAGGGACAAGGGGAAATTAGGTAACTGTGCTGGTGTTGTGCAGCGTCACGGTAGGTGGTCGAAGACCATCGCGCAACTCTGCATTGGTTAGCATTGGGCCATATGGGTTCCAGGAGCCAATGGCGATGTACACCAGTGGTGACGGTACGCACCGCCGCAGACGTGACCGCCATTGTCTATCTGTTCACTCACTTGATACCTGACCATCAACAGGAGAGGACTTACACTGCAAGTGCTGCTGTGACCTGAGTCTGGAAGCGACAATGGCTACAGTGTCTGGGGAAAGTGCCCCTGCCTTCACTGTGGAGGAGTTGGACAAACTGGTGTATGGGGTCCTCCCCCAGTACACGCTACTCTACGGTCCTCCAGACAAACAGGTGAGTACACTGTGAGCATGATGCGTGGGCAATGCCTGTTTGGAGTGGTTTAGATGTAAGGCACATGTTGGGGGGTGGGCTGAGTGCTGCATGTGAGGATGGTCAGTGTATGTGCGTCAGGGCATGGGTGGGAACTGGTGGGCAATAAGTATGATGGTCTAGACGGGTGAGTAATTTCCTTTCCTCCTGTACCTTCCCCCTAGGTCAGCGCCCACTAGAAGAAGGGTATTTGGCGTGCCATCGCCAAGGAAGTGCGGACCCTCCCGCAAGAGATGGGAGGACCTGCGACGCTGGAGCAAGAAGACGGTGGAGGCCCAGCTGGGGCTGGCCTACCAAAGTGGAAGGGGTGCCCGTCGCACCATGACCCCCCTGATGTTCCGCATCCTGGCGGTGGCCTATCAAGAGTTGGATGGACGCTTGAGGGCATCAAAGCAGCCCCAAGGGGGTGAGTACAGTGTCATAAAGCTGACTCTGCGCAGTTTAGGATATATCTGGGTGGGGCGTGTGGGCTGTTGGAGCCCCTACGCCAGGGCAGTCATCCCACGGTATGTTCCTTGCTTGCAGGCTCAGAAGCACCCCTACCCCAATGGTACAATTGGGCAGCTACTAGTGTGCAAGGTCCTGTGGGTGTGTGTGCATGTGCTGGCGTTAGGCATTGTACCTCATGGGCTGGAAACTACCATAGTGAGAGGTTGGGCAAGGCCTAGTGCATAGGGCAGCTCAGTGTGTGTTGTGTCCGCCAACAGTAGTGGTGTTGCTGGCATTGACCATGTGTGTCCTCTGTCTTTCCCCCCCTTCTTGTTTTGTCACCCTGTCCTTGTGTGCATTTTGCAGAGGAGCAGAGGCACCAGCAACGGAGGGAGCTGCATCCCACATGGCCCATGAGGGTGAATCCACGGAGGGTGAAGGCACCAGTGGGACGGAGGGCGTGGGGAGGTCCACAACGGGGACAGGAGGGGATACCAGCAACAGGGACTACTCCTCTGATGGAAGGTCCCTGGCGGTGGTGGACACCTCTATGCCCATCCCAACTACAGGTACAGCCGCCACCCCCCCTACTAGCACCTCCCTCCCAGCAGCCCCTCAGCGTGTTTCTCGTGTCCGCTCACCCAGGAGGGTGGGCATCTCTTTCGCCCCAGGCAACTCAGGCCCTGCCCCAGTCAGCCCTGCTGCCCTCAGTGAGGAGGCTATGGACCTGCTGAGATCCCTCACTGTTGGGCAGTCAACCATTCTGAATGCCATCCAGGGTGTCGAGAGGCATTTGCAGCAAACAAATGCATACCTGGAGGGCATTCATTCTGGCGTGGCGGCCCAACAGAGAGCATTTCAGGCTCTGGCTTCAGCACTGATGGCAGCCATTGTCCCTGTGTCCAGCCTCCCCCCTCCAACTTCCACTTCCCAGACCCAATCCCCTTTACCTCAACCTATCCCAAGCGCACCTTCAGACCAGCATGCACACACATCAACATACAAAAGTGGCTCATGAAAACATAAGCATCACACAGGCACTCACAGAAGCACCATACCCATGCACACATACCAACATCCACTTCCTCCACTGTGTCCCCTCCTCCACGTCCTCCACCTCCCTCCCAGTCTCATCTTCTGTACGACATCATCAGCCACTGCCTCCATCACCAGCACGCCCATCACAACACACCGCTCACGTGCAATCACCACTCCCAGTACCATTCACACGTCCACTGTGTCCTCTCCCAGTGTGTCTGTGAGCACTCCTCCCAAAGTACACAAACACAGGCATCCACCTCACAACAGCCTCCAGCCCATGCACCTTCACCCAAACTCAGCAGACGTACACTTCCTACAACCACTACCTCTTCCTCCACTCCCACATCCCCTCCATCTTCCCGTCCCAATGTGTCTAAAAAACATTTCCTAGCTAACTTTAACCTCTTCCCTACACCTCCCCGCTACCCGTCCCCTAGGGCCAGGATGTCTAGATCCCAGCCCAGCACCTCAGCTACCACATCTGCATCTGCTGTGATCCGTGCACGTCCGATTGGATCGAAGGGGCACATGTAAGAGATGCCAATGTGCCACCTACAGATGTGAAGGACCACCCGATTCCACCACCTGCCAAGGTCAAAAAGGGTCCGGCTTCCAGCAGGGGAAAGTCACACCACCCACCCACCAAGGCCGCAGCCAAACACAGAGAGGACAGTGCCAAGGTCCAAGCAGCGACTGCCAAGGTGGGGAAGAGACACAAGACAAAGGGCAAGTCACCTCAGGACATGATGCCTCCTGGTGAGGGGCTGGTGACCACCATTTCCTCAGAAATGCCATCGACCTGTACCACAGTCACCACTTCCGCAGCGACCGCCATCTGCACTGCCACCTGCACCGCCGCTGCTACAACGTCAGTCTGCAGCATCCTCCACAAGGATCCGCCATCCGAGGCTGCCGGAGATGGTATGGTGTCTCCCTCCACCACAACAGACACCTGCACCACGGCCAGCACTGGCAGCATCTCCGCCGCAGCCACCATCACCTGCACCACCATCTGCACTGCCACGTGCCCAGCCGGTACCACTATATCGGACATCAGCAGCATCACCAGTGGGCAGCCGTCCGAGGATGCAGGTTGCATCCTAGACCCTGGACATGCCACTTGAGGCACCACCACCAGCACTGGCACGAGCAGCAGTTAGCAGCCTAAGTCGCCGCAGGATGGAGTATCATGCTACCTGTTCCATGTACATTTTGTGGCTCAGACACCCAGGTGTCAGGAGGATAACTGCCACACCCCAGGTGCAGCATCACTGGGCACAATGCCCCCTCCAGAACCAGTGGATAGATGCATCCACTCCCCCTATCCTTGGCAGGATGAAGTACTCTGGGCACAATGTCCCCTCCAGAACCAGTGGAACATGTCACCCACTTAAGAGACTGTGGCTTTGCACTCCCCAGGAACAAGCAGTGGGCAAACCACCCACTTGAGAGACTGTGGCTTTGCACTCCCCAGGAGCAAGCAGTGGGCAAACCACCCACATGAGAGACTGTGGCTTTGCACTCCCCAGGACCAAGCAGTGGGCATGGAGGCCCCTTGAGGGGCAGTGGCGTCATACCATCTTCCAGCTGAGGTGCCCCCCCCCCCCCCATCCCCTGAGGTGCCTGTGTTTTTTTCGACCTGATGCCCCTGCAGTGTTCTCTCCGTTTTGAGGCAGGTGTCATGTGTGGGCTTTGCCCATGCTTTTTTGGACCACTGGACATTTACAAGGGACAGTGTACGGCCTTGTGTATATAATGAAAATATTTTATATACTGTTTATTTAAATTCTAGTGCTGTATCTGAATGTTCCAATATAACACTGGTTGGACTCATTTCCTTTTGTCCTTGCGTTGTTCCAGGGGGTGACAGGGTGTATCAGTATTGTTGTTGGATGTGTTTGTGTGTATGTTGTTGTGGGTGAGGGTGGGGGTGTTGCGTGTCGCGTGTGTGTGTCACTCTCTTTTCCCTCCTCCCCTCCCCTGTGTGCTAGGTGCAGTACTCGCCACTGCCGCTGCCCTCTTTCTACTTCGTGGTGTATGAGAAGATACACCAACATGGGGAGGATCTGCAATTCGGGCTCCATGGCGTCTTGGTTCTTCATGGAGGTCAAAAGGTGAGTGGTTCCCCTTCGATGTACTGTTTCCGCCGTGTTTTTGATGCCGTTGGTACCGCCCCGGAAAAGCTGGCGGATTGGCCTCTCATAATAGTGTGGGTGGTACACTTCATCTTCCACCTGTCTGTTGGTGGTGACCGCCTCAGTGTTTGTTGCTACCGCCGTGGCGGTCGGAGTGTTAAAGTGGCTGTCTATGTTGGCGGTTTCTACTGTGGTCGTGATCTCATTTTTTTTACCGCTGGCCTGTTGGCGGTGTTACCGCCGCTTTAACACCGACCGCCAGGGTTGTAATGAGGGCCATAGTGTTCTTTGAACCAGAACCAAGAGCACTAGTGAATGTACCACCACAAGTTGAACAAGGACATGGAGCAGTACTGCAAGAGGCACAAAAACAAAGAGAAAGGGTGAAGAACTGCAGAAAGGTGAAACAATCCAGTTTCCTGGTATCTCACAGCATGACATTGAAACCTTTGGTGAAGAAAGCGTGTAACAAGAGTTCAACTTGCAGTAACAATTGAAACAGCACCAGAGCAGCTAGAATATCCAGGAGAAGGTACAAGGCCTTGAACCAATGGTCAAAATAAATTGAGACCAAGTGTACCAGTTGCATGCATACTGCCAACAATTGCTGAGGAGACTGAGTCAAGTGGTATAACTGACACAGAAGGAGAAGACCAATAAATGCCCAGGACATCAAGAAGAGCAAGAGTACCTTGTTGGAGGTATTATGCACCTGCATCAGCATACTATGAGAACCAAGTGCTGAATGTTCAAATATCAGATTTTCTTGATTTGAGTAAGGAGCTGCCTGAACCACCTTGATGTCACATTGAGTCTGTTATTGGATAAGCTTCAGAAAAAGATTTCTCAAAGAAACAGAAAGTTGACTGAACAACTTATTGAATGAAAAGATATAGACTGAAGGAAAACCTGATAAGCTACTGCAGCAGTAGAATAGTATGGATAACATTTTAGAAGAAGATGGCATAGGGTTAACGATGACTACATGGTGAATGCTGTAAATGAAGGTTGAAGAACTTACTGAACCAAAATGAAAAAAATTAAAATTGAAAAGTTGTTTTTGCAAGAGCTAATTTGAAAACAAACTCATTACCCTTTTACTGCTACACTTTCCATTTTTAAAGATCTGACTGTAGATAAACATGTGTTCCCTAATTAGAACTAGATGCAAGATTATTTTAACAGCTACATTTTTTGAAATAGTAGTAGTAGCCATAGCATTATTTATAGTGTAGTTAGTTTTACGTATTCATTGCGCTTTAGCTTCAGGCTTTAGGCCTTTGTGCACTTTGCCCTGAATATATTTTATTCATTTGCTGACAGCTTAGAGCCTCTGTGCACTTTGCTCTATATGCTTTTTATTAGGCTTCGTACTGTTATTTTTCAAATAGCCAGTTCTACGGTGTTGTTTTTTATTCATATCACACTGTTTTGCCTACTTCAGCACTGGAGTTCTCCATAACATACTTACTCTGTGCTTTAGTCAAGGATACAGTCTGGTACATTGCCGATAGACGTGGTAGGAGTTTAGACTTGGCATTCCTGCGTAGGGACATTTTGTGATCACGATTACATGTTAGTTATAAAATCACTTCCTTGTCCCAATACACGCAAGAGGGAGATTCCGACCAGGGAACCACAACTAGACGCTGACTGCCTCGTTGCAGATGCTGAACCAAGATCACAGGTCTTTGCTCAGGTATGAGGGCTGATGTCTCCACAGTGATTCTAATAGGCAAGCTAGAAGCTTAACATGCTGTGCTCTAAATAGAACAAGCAGAGGGAGAGTAGAAACTGTTAGACAATATGATAGCTTTGTTCTTATGTTTTACTCTCCTGGTGACTATTTCAATCCTACTGTATTGTATCGTTCTGGTTATTGCGGCTCACGCCTTAATATCTAAAATACAGTCGTTTTATTAAAACATTATATAAAACTTATACTGTCTTTGTCATTTGTATATGAGATCATATTGGAAATAAGAGAGTTGGTTTGGATCTGAGTAACCACGACTTCCCTGAGAAGTTCCAAAGATGTCATGCGCTCGGCTGCCAAATCATTCCTTCCACATGGGAGAAATGAGGCACTGCTAGTTAGCCGGAGCAAAAAACGGATTTAGGGTGACAGAGTTCTTTACACGTGGGTCAGACTCAGTCCCCCACACCGTTATAGATCCTGCTACCTAGAAATCCAGTAGTCTCATTTAGAATAATGAGAGCCCACGCGACATGGCGCCGCCAACGTTTGGTCTGGCTCTAATGATTAGGTACGACTGACTCTCTTGGTCTCAAATATATTTTGACTCCTCGGTTCCGTATACGGAGACGTCCGTGGGGCTGAGGGTTTCCGCCGCCACGGCATAGGTGCTTCCTGTTGCTTAGTGGTTGGTTGTTCAAGCTTGAACTTTGAAAGGAAAAACCCCGATATTGGTGTGCCTTCTCTGACCTGCAGCTATTTTTTATAAAATAATGTAGTGAATATAGCAATTAATATGCGTCATCCGCTCACGGGACATCTGTTGACACATGGACTGACAGTCCAGGGGGGTCCAGTCACTTTTGTGGTGGACGCCCATGCAGCCTATAGAACTGAACTTTTTTATTCTTGGGTCGGATTTCCAGCAGTGGATGGGGGAACAAATACTTTTCACGAATACACTGTTGCGAATGTCCCTGGACAATACAGGGCTTACGCTTATTTAGAAATACCTCTATCTTGTCAAGAACACCATAATTGGCTTGATGGCGCCCTCCCACACACAGTAGCACAAGTTAGGTTAGGTCCACTGAGTAATGATGGTCCTACCTGGCCTTTATTGGCTACATATACACCTCATCCTGCGGTTGCTCAATTGGCAGTGGTTGAAGTTCGTCGTTTATATACGGAATTAACGGCTACATATAGACGATTAGTTCAGTTTGTCATGCAGACACTAAATACAAATGCAGCGCGTGCTGCTCCAGCGCACCCACAGGCTGTGGTTCCGGGTATTAATCCGGCCACTGTGCACTCAGTTATGGGTAAAGTACCGGCTAAACGAGAGGAGACTCCATTTTGGCTGGCGCAAAAAATTGATACGCTGGAAGCAGTATTTCCCCATACGGGACCTCAGGATAAACATAGAATTTTGACGATGTGTTTGCCGTACGGGATGGTTCCTCCGGTGGACCTTTGTAATACCTGGGGCATGGTGTTTGCCGTGCTCTACACTACGGCACACGGTACACCGACATTAGCTAATTTACCGGACGTGCTTAAACAGATTCAGGATGAATATGGGGCTGCCCCTGCCTTAGATCTGGGCATGCAGTTGCTGGGCAATTTTGCCACAGTTTCTTCTATTATTTTGAGTAATCTCAAAGGAGAGGCAGTAGCACTAGCAGTGCGAATGCGTCTTTGGGATGTTCCGCTGCTTAATCAGGAGCGGGAGCTTCCGAGAATAATAGCGGAAACATATTCTAGTATTGGTCATGATAGCCTAGGGGCTAGACCACAAAAACCCCAGTTACAGGGTAAAAATAATAAAGATAATGCTAAACAGCAACAACCTGAAGGTTCGAAAAAGCGCTGGGAAAAGAAACAGCAAACACCTAAGAAAGATGGTGGACAGTCTCCGCAACCGGAGACACCACAGAATAAGTATAATCTCAGGAATAGGGATACTTTGAAGACGCCTGATAGATATCACAATACTGATACACGCCAATCTCGTTCCTTTCAGGACTCCTCGGAAAAGAGAAGTGAGAAAGGTGGTCAGTCAGAGCGGAGGACGGAGTACGTGAAACCGAGACAGGATTCACAACGCTCAGCGGAGGTTTCTATTAAACAGGAAGAGAAACCGCTGCAACATAAACAGCAATTTGAAAAGAAGAAAGTGGCAGCAGTCTCAGTCAGACATGCCGCTCAAGAAGAGAGTTCTCTTGACGAACAAGACATGGGCGTTAGCACTGTTAGACAGCGTGGCAGAGGTCACAATAGTTCGCCGGAGTCTTCTAGAGCATCTGGAGGTGAAAGCAACTGATGACTTCATACAAGTCGAGACGGCGGATATGCGAGTCTCTGATCCTGATATAGTATATGAAGTGACTCTGCGATTGGAAGGGGACATTGACCGTATTATAAACGCCATTTTTTGGGACCATGTGGTAAAATCATATGATGTTCTGCTGGCCGAACAAGATTGGCCACCTGACTTTGTTCGCGACTGTCCGGTTGGGGAGGTGGTTATTGCACCTTCCTTCTCACCACTTGTTCCGAGAGAACTAGCGGAGTCCTATAGTAAATCATGGGCTCTAGCACAGGCTCCCGCCTTGTAAAGAAATAATGTGGGGTGGGACAGACAATCACCTTATCATGTAATTCCGATAAAGGGCGAACCTCAGCCACAACCGCAGTATCCTATCAAATTTGAAGCAAGGGCATCGGTTAGGAAAATTCTTACACAATTGGAGTACCAGGGTGTAATTGAGCCCTGTGTCTCTCCGATGAATAATCCCTTGTTTCCGGTTGCTAAACCGGACCATTCCTATAGGATAGTGGTGGATTACCGACATTTGAATAGTCATACACGCACATATGCAATACAGAATTCACACAGCGCAGCGCTTATGAATAATATAGTGCGTAAAAAATACAAGACAACATTAGATATCTCGAATAGATTTTTCTGCCAGAATATAGCGCCCGAGAGTCGGGACTATACCTGTTTCAGTGCGTTTGGCTCTCAGAAAAAGTTTTGTCGTTTGCCTCAGGGGTATAAGAATAGCCCAGGACTGTTTTCGGCTTGTGTAACTGAAATGCTGCATGAGTTCGACCCTGAAGCATTATCATATGTTGATGACATATATCTGACAGATGATGAGCTTCTGCAACATCTGAGGCGTGTATCGCGCATTGTTGTGGGGTTTGCTGATATTGGCTATAAGTTTAATTTTAAGAAATCAAAGATTGCCTTCCTCAGCGTCATTTTCCTGGGATATGAGTTGTCGAGTGAGGGCAAGAGCCTAGCGCCACATTTTTTGGAGAAATGTGCTTTATTGCAGCCTCCTAATACGGTTCGGAAGCTTCAGTCATTGCTGGGGTTTCTGAATTTTGGCAGAACTTACATTCCTGAATATGCGACGCGTATAAAACCCTTATACGAGTTGATTCGCCCGAATTTTTCGAGTAGATTTTGGACGATTGAACATACACACATACTGCGAGAGTTACAGAGTGATCTCTTAGCGGTTAAACACTTACACACACAGGACAATAAGACACATTTAGTCATCAGGGTGATACCTGGGGCTGTTGGGTTTACTTATGTCACCTTTAATGAGGGGGAGACAGTCCCGATTGCATACAAGTCTCACTTGTATTCGGCTGCAGAGCAACGTTTTGCACAAACTGAGAAAATTCTCACTGCAGTACAGATGGCTGTGATTAAAGAAAGACCGCTGGCCCAGGGTCAACGCATTGTTGTGGTTTCCCCAGTTCCGGCTTTAGAGGCCGTTACAAAAGCGAGTGTTCCTAATTCGAAAGCTTTACACCCGCGATGGATACAATGGGCTACGTCTTTGACAGCCACTGATGTAGATTATGTATTTGACCCTAAACTGCAGACTCAAGAATTTCTTCAATATGAGATGGAATACCCTGTTCCTGCTGGTACGTTGCCTATTGACCAATATCAAGTGGTCATGTATACCGATGGCTCTGCGCAACCAGCGGTTGGGACTAAACAACAGTATTCTGCTGCATGTGCGGTGGTGAGCGGCACTATGGAGGGGGAAGTGTTCTGCCCCCGACATACTTATACTAAAACCTTGGGAGATTGCACGGCACAGCTGGCTGAGCTCAAAGCTCTATTGTTAGCTTTGGAGCACGCGGATCCAGCACTTTTAACCTTGCTGGTCTGTGACTCCTACTACTGTGTGCAGTCTTTCAACGAATATTTACACTATTGGAAGATGAATGGGCTCAGAGATTCTAAAGGCAACACCATTAAACATAAAATGTTGTGGGGTAAGGTTGCGGATCTGAAGGAAACGCTTCCTAACGTCCATGTTGTGCATACACTTGGACACCAGCGCGTTGGAATACACGTTGCTGGAAATACTTTGGCTGATGAAGCCACGAAATCGGCGGTGGCTGTCGCCACTGTGGCCGCAGTGACTCATTCGAGTTCCAAACCAGACACAGAAATTTCGGCTGCTATAAAGGCTACGACTGCTGGCACGCCCTTTCCTAAAGGATTTCCTTCCAAATATTGTTACTGCTTGAATGGTGCGCTGAATGCTACTGTTAAGATTCCAGGCATTGGTGTGCGTGAAATTCCCAATAAAATTGAGAGACCTCGATTGATTTCTGCAGCACATGAGGGGGTGGCTTCTGCACATGCTGGGGTGGCTGCCACGATTTCACTTTTACAGGCTCGTTACTGGTGGCCTGGTCTCTATAAAGAGACGAAGCAATATGTCCTTTGTTGTGACGTTTGTCAACAAATTAAAGCGTCGTCGGCTAGATGCCCGCAGCAGACGCCCCTTCTGATTTCAAATAAACCATTACAGTGTGTGTACTTGGATCATTGTGGTCCGCTGACACCAGATAGTGCATACAAATATATATATTGGTTGCTGTAGATTCGTGCTCCAGATTTGTGTGGGTATGGCCACAACACTCGGCTGACGCTCGAACTGTTATGAAAGATTTGCGCATCTTTGTCGATATATTTGCAGTTGCGGCTTTTCATTCGGACCAGGGCCCTGCTTTTGCCTCTAAGGCATTCAGGGACACCATGGCTTTGTTGGGGGTCCAACTCCAATTCTCGTCTCCATTTCATCCCGAGGGAAATTCTGTCGCGGAGCGTTTAAATCGTGATTTCAAGCAGTCCTTAACGGCCAGAGTTATAGGTACGGGTCGTGGTTGGCCAGCCCACCTATATGGAGTACAGAGAGCACTTAATAACTTGCCTAGAAGGTCACTGGGGGGTCGTACTTCATATGAGTGCCTGTTTGGAACACGAATGTATGTTCCTGATCTAGATGGTCCTGGTGTGGAGGCGGCTGATACGCCCTTTGACATAAATGATCGTGTCACTGTTTTGCAGGATTTACAACAATTCCGTGAAGATAACTCTTCTGCCAGTGCTGCCTCCTCAGGAATTAAGGATGAGCCAGTAACACCTACTGGTTGGATACCCAGGATTGGGGATCTAGTGCGTGAAAAGGTTGCAGTTAAAAAAGAATTTGGTCCTTCTTATCGAGAACCTGTCCCTGTGTTGGGGGTGAGCGGCACGAGAACTGTGATTTTACCGCCGCTGCGAGGGGCCAAAGGAAATCGCTTTGTTTCCATTGATAATGTCAAGTTACAACATGTGGCCGATTCTGCACAGCAGACCAAGAGGGACACCCAGTAGTTCCGGAATCCCTCTCACTACTGGGGAAGAAGTCCCGCTGCAGGTGATTTTCACCGACAATGTTTCCTCTCCGAGCTTGGGGAGGGTGGATAATGATCTTGCGATTGTTCCACCGACGACGATTAATGTGGAATCTTGTGATCAAATTGCTGTACGTTCTACTGAAGTTTCTGAACATGTGGTTTATAGCGTGCCACGGCAAGAGCCTCCATCTGCTTCTTCGTTCACAGTTGCACCTTTTGCTAGAACTGCTTCTGGCTGCTTCAACGACGCTGATAATGATGGGTCCGGCTCCTCGTCCTCGATGTCTTCTGTCCACGGTCCACGACGGCTGCTGGGATGGCTTAAACCAACATATTTTGTTTTTCCTTGGAACTATTTTTGGCTGTTTTTGGCCATGATGACTATTTTATTATGGTTGGGATTTGTGGTTACTTTTTTTCTGATAATACATGGTCATTTTCTTCCTGATCGATCTGACATTGAGCACGTAGAGACAGTGTTAAAACCGCATTTTTCGTCTCATATGGTTCGAAGAGACTTGCCCACAGTGAACATTTCTGCTACACCAGTTCTGGATGGAATTGTGTGGGATGAAGTAATGTTTGATATATATGGTCCCACTGAATTGATTCAAATACCGTATGTCCTCAAATTATCAATGAATGATATTGTTATACCTGGCATTGTTTCTGATGATTGGGATTTGAAGACAGTAGATTCTATGCTTACGGAATTGAAATACTATACTGTCTATGACGATGAAGATGCTTACCAGTTTAGAGATAATCATGGTGACATGTTTTGTTATAACTATTATGGACACCACTTTATTCATAAAGCTAGTAGCCCTAAGCCCATATTTAATTACGTGCAATGGGAACATTGCTCGACTCCTCCACAAGGTAGTTCGAAAACGTATTATGATAAATTTGCATATTTTTCTTGGCATGATCAACGTAATGCTAAGTCCTACTATTTTAAAGTTGCACCGTATTCTAATAAGCAAATGTTATTGACCGATACAAAATTACTGTATTCCAATTTGTTTGTATCTAAACTTTTGGTCGAGGGATATGAATACTGGTTTAAAACTGTTGACTTAAAAAGTGTTTGGGGTTCGAAAAATTGGCATATGCGGGGCAGGGACACGTTATTTAGAGCATGTATTATCCCGGTCCAAATGATTTTCCTCAATGACACAGTACAACAGACTAGCTGTTTGGGCTTGGCGACAATTAAGGAGTTGACTTTGCCTAGTATACCTGTCCCTTCTAAATTAACGAATTGGCAGCACTATGTAAATGCTACTTTTAGTGACTTTACACATTGGGTCCAAAATGGTACGCTTAACACTTCATTGTTACATCCAGGCGGGTGGTTATTATGGCCTGTAGACACTAATGTGTGTCATCAACGTTTTGTCACCTCTTCAGGGGGGTTCAGGACTAGTAGGGCAGACCCTCGTTATGTATCGCCAGAACATGTTGATATTTTAACTACATACAGTGTGGGGAAGCTTTGTCAGCAATGGTTGAAGTCATCCACGCTGGATGCAGTTAAGTCACATCTCACGTTACTGTCCAATGATACTGACTTACAAGATTTTTTGTCAGGTCCCAAAGTACCACGGAAGAAAAGGTTCTTATACGAGGTTTATAATGAGATTTGGAAGCTTTCACAACAAGAGGCTGCAGCCCGGTTGAGGCAGATTGATCAGGAAAATCTGATGCAGACTTTGTCTGTTGTTGATAATGGCATGCATACCCTTTCTGACCGTGTTTACACGATTGACAGCATTGTTTCCTCTGCCATTGACATTATTAAATCGGACATGTCTTCTTTATATCATGGGCAGAGTCAGACGCGGTCCATCATGCAGCTGGGTTGGACTCTTCAGACCTTGAAGGCGGGTCGCGTTCCATGGCAGCACGTTCGTGCCAGAGAGATCTTTATCTCTTTTAATTTGACTCGTCAACAACAACTGATGGCCAGAAAGGAAGCGACATATGTTATGTTAAATATTGAGAAATTAGAGAAACTGCCTTTCACGGTAGCTGAGATTCCGTCAGATGAATGGTTGATTCATGGGGTTATTAATTTGCCTATCTCTACTTTGCAATTGACTTCGTGTTTGAAGCACATTCCGGTGGGTAGATATGAACTATTGGGAGACAGTTACATACACGAGGTGTGGGACCTTCCCTTTCAGTACAGATGTGTTAATGGTTTGAAGGAGGTTTTTCTTAGCGGCAGTGAATGCAAAGCTTCTGTCAGCCATTCAATGGTTTGTAAACAGCTGTCCTTGCACGGGGCGTGTAACGCTTCGATTGCTAACTTAGCTTGTTATCTGAAGGGAGTTCCAGTCCCGGTTATTAAAAACACTTTCCAGGTGCTTTCTAACGGCAGTTACATTGTACTTAACAGCGAATGCTGCTGTGGCATGCGTGCCGGAATAGTTTACATCGTTGTTGTCAAAAAGGCCGTTACGTGCTGCGGGAATGTGTTGTTTCCCCCCACTCAATTTAGGGAGGTAGCGGACATCTGGCCTCATATTGCTACTTCCAAGGTTGATTTCGACAAGTTGAGTCGGCTAAAAGCTTTATTGTTTCAAAAGCATGTGGCCCTTACATCTGCTAGCGAGACCTACACACTTCAGGTGGCAAGGTCGTCGGCGGAGATACAGTCCCTTTTGAATACTAACTTTCCGAATCACTTCGGTGAACTTGTGGGACGTATATTTAATGCATCCAGCACTGCTGGTATTGCACATTTTTTCAAAGTCGTTGGTGTTGATTTTGCTCATACCTTCTCTTCCATATTCGGTTTGATACCTTCGGCTATACATTCTATTTTCGGAAGCATTTTTGGGGGTTTCCCGATTACTTTGGCTTTATTGGCTGGAGTCTTGCTGTTGTTGCTATTTTTTCGCAATGGCTGTCCCGTCACGACGAGATCCTGTATTGCTGCTCCCGTCAGCGCAGCTGTGTCGTGAACGCATGCTGCAGCATTTTGGAGCGACACTCCTGGGACATTTGGAGTGCGACTGGTCTCTGTCATTCAGACCGGTTTTGGATTGTGTGCAACCCGTGTTTCGATGCCTTTGGTGCTCGTTTGAACATGCACTGGCTCTCTGTCTCTCATTGCAGCGCCCTCCAATGGTCGATACTGATCTGTTGATGTTCCCGATTAGGGCTCATTCCCAGACTTGTGTACTACGGATGCGCTTGCTTCGTGAGGCAGTTTATGAGATTCCCTTCCTGGAGGAAGATGGTATTGTCTCTTTCTTAGGCCCTGCACGGGGTACCGCCCTGAATGGTTTATGGGCTTTGGATCACACCTGCTCCATGGTACTTTGTGGCGTGGATCTTCCGATATTGACATATATCGAAGTGGAGGAACTCCTGCATTCTATTGCTTCTATCTGACGATTGGATTTTTACAAAATTGACACTATATTGAATTTGGTTTTCTGATCACATGTTACCTAAATTTATGACTTTGTTGTCTTCTCACCTTGTCGAAATATTTGTTTTAGGTATTGTTTATATTTAGGGCATCCTTTTATATTATTGGAACCACTTACTACCGACAAGGGGAGGGTGTAGTGTGGTTAGTTTTACGTATTCATTGCGCTTTAGCTTCAGGCTTTAGGCCTTTGTGCACTTTGCCCTGAATATATTTTATTCATTTGCTGACAGCTTAGAGCCTCTGTGCACTTTGCTCTATATGCTTTTTATTAGGCTTCGTACTGTTATTTTTCAAATAGCCAGTTCTAAGGTGTTGTTTTTTATTCATATCACACTGTTTTGCCTACTTCAGCACTGGAGTTCTCCATAACATACTTACTCTGTGCTTTAGTCAAGGATACAGTCTGGTACATTGCCGATAGACGTGGTAGGAGTTTAGACTTGGCATTCCTGCGTAGGGACATTTTGTGATCACGATGACATGTTAGTTATAAAATCACTTCCTTGTCCCAATACACACAAGAGGGAGATTCCGACCAGGGAACCACAACTAGACGCTGACTGCCTCGTTGCAGATGCTGAACCAAGATCACAGGTCTTTGCTCAGGTATGAGGGCTGATGTCTCCACAGTGATTCTAATAGGCAAGCTAGAAGCTTAACATGCTGTGCTCTAAATAGAACAAGCAGAGGGAGAGTAGAAACTGTTAGACAATATGATAGCTTTGTTCTTATGTTTTACTCTCCTGGTGACTATTTCAATCCTACTGTGTTGTATCGTTCTGGTTATTGCGGCTCACGCCTTAATATCTAAAATACAGTTGTTTTATTAAAACATTATATAAAACTTATACTGTCTTTGTCATTTGTATATGAGATCATATTGGAAATAAGAGAGTTGGTTTGGATCTGAGTAACCACGACTTCCCTGAGAAGTTCCAAAGATGTCATGCGCTCGGCTGCCAAATCATTCCTTCCACATGGGAGAAATGAGGCACTGCTAGTTAGCCGGAGCAAAAACCGGATTTAGGGTGACAGAGTTCTTTACACGTGGGTCAGACTCAGTCCCCCACACCGTTATAGATCCTGCTACCTAGAAATCCAGTAGTCTCATTTAGAATAATGAGAGCCCACGCAACATATTATTACTGATACATTTTACACCAGAAAAAGATAAATCTGTATTTTCCTTTACTAGCATGACATCTGCATAAGTCATAGATGAGGATAATTTGAGATTACATGAAAGAAGATTATACAACATGTTTATTATAGATTAGTTCAATAATACACACAAGTTATTAATGCAGTCTGTTACTTGAGTGCTTACGTAAGCTCATCCACTATGAACGAGATGGCATACCATAAAATATCTTTGCATGTTTGCCATTACATGCAGAATTTTGCTTAGATCATTTTATAGGAAACAATACTTTTAATATTATTATTCAAATTTTGACATGATTCTTTCGAATGTACCTTTGCTAAAGAACATCTACATCCACAAGTGAAAGAGATGGCAATAGCTTGACGTTACGCTAGACCTTTTCATTCTTTAGACACTGTGAAATCTTACGAAATCAAAATGACATGTTTAATGAGACCATTAGAGAAGACATATATCATGATGTTAGAAGAAAGGAGATCACACATTACACACAGCAAAAAACAAAGATGAAGATATTTTGAAAGTTCTTCTGAAAAAGGATGAGTGTGAACACAGAAGAAAAATGATTTACCCAAAACTAAGACAAGAGACAAAAGGAGAAAATTTGTATCTTCAGAAGAAGAAACCAACTTAGAAAAATACCTGTAGGGAATAGTAATTACAAACACACATTTGAATTAACAGGTGGTACATGGCAGATTTTACAAAGTGACAAGGCAGTTATTCCAAGAGTTTATTTCATTTGTGGGCAAGACGCTTATTTCAAATTACCTGCTGATTGGGAGTGTATGTGCTATCTATTGCCCTGATTTAAGATGGCCTAACACCACTTTAGTGCTGCCTTAGCATCATTTATTGGACGCTAAGGTGATAAACGGGGGCACACCATTATTTACAATGGGCCGCTTTGTTCTATTTAGGGTTAATGCCCAACCCTGAACAGTACATCAATAGTGGCAAAAATGTTGACGCTATTGCCCCCTACCCTGAGCCTTGGTGAGCCGTATCTTGGAAATAGCGTACACATGGTGGCAGTAGGGGGCGCTAAGTGATGCAAGGAAAGTGGCACTGCGCTAGGTGCAGTTCCACGTTCCTTAAATCTGCACCTATGTATGATGATTATAGTACAGATGCTGTAACAATGACACCAGCACACAGACAGAAGTAGTATTAGTGCTGGAACACAATTAGTGAGAGATATTTTTTGCAATTATTGCATCTGTAGAAGAGATGTTAAATGATGAAAAGATTAGAAAGCTTTCAATAGTAGTGGACAAACTGCAGACTAGAACTTCTTTTAGTAGTGGTTAGCGCAGAACTAATGGCATTTAGAACAATGGTTTTGCTTTGGACGAGCTGCAAATGCAGGTAGGCAGCCAGCAATCAACATGCTTGACTTGTGGGCTACCTTTGACTCTGTAGATCCTAAAATAATTCTTTCCAGGCTAAGCTCCAAAAGTGTGAGAGGCCCAGCACTAAAGTGGCTGGAGTCCTACTTATTGGACAGGGGTCAGGCTGTCTCTTTGTCCCCCGTGCTGCTCTGCTTTCAAAATTCTGTGACAGGGAGTACCACAGGGCTCTGCCCCCACCCCGATATTATTTAACATCTACATGAGGCCACTTATAACTTTGATAACGAAGCACAACATTAGTGTGGTTAATTATGTCAATGAAACCCAGCTGATTTTGTCCCTCAGTAATAATCAAATAATCAAGAGGAGGTAGTAACGATGTGCAAGAAAGGCATGCTGGAAATTGTCAACTGGATGAATGCAAATTCAGTAAAACTCAAAGGGAACAAAACAGAGCTCCTGTGCTGCTCGGAAAGCAAGATCCCTATGACTCCCCCTTCCAATTTTTGGCCCATCCCACCCGGTGATTAGCTACTGCAATCTGACAAGGTTCGTATCCTAGGGGGTCACCTTTGACAGCAAGTTATCTTTGGAGAACCATGTCACAAAAGTGACAGGCACATGCTTTGCACTTTTATGAAGTCTTAGAAAGGTGCTACCACTGCTGCCCAGCTAAATCACATTTGGTGCATAGCATCATACTCAGTAAATTGGACTACTGTAATTCCTTGCTAATTGGGACCCTGTGATATCTATTGAACAGACTGTATAGAGTCCAAGTGGCTGCAGCGAAGCTTGACTTAAACAGACCTTATAGATCATCAGCTTCTGATGCCTTGAAAGAACTGCACTGCTTGCATTTAAAGCAGAGGATTCTGTTTAAAGCTATGTACATTGTGTTCAAGGCACTAAAGAGTATTGGTCCATTACCCCTACAAAGAAGACTAAAGGGTATACATGGGGGAGAAATCTCTGCTTCAATACTGCAACTGTGGTTTGCATCAATACGTTTTGGAAGGCAAGACAAGGGGGTCGGCCATTCTCAGTCAAAGCAACTCAGCTTTAGACCAAGATGCCACCAACTCTGAGATCAGCAACTGCCCTGTTACAATTCAGGAAAGCTCTAAAGACATGGCTCTTCCCTAAATAAATCTGCTACATAGTTTTCTCGATGGTTATATGTTAGCAGCAGTACCTTCCCACTTCCCACAACGCCAGGATACCAGTTTGGTGACAGCTGTGCTCTACAAATAAAATAAATAAATATATTGGACATTTTACTAGCAGAAAAAGATAGAGTCTGCAAGATGCAGAAAACTCAGCATTGCTGCACTTATATTCCAGAAGAGAGTAAGAAAATACATAAGCCAATAGTTTACTGCTATTCCTGCTCCAGCAGTTCACAGGTTCATTCCAGAGTTTTACAGACCTGACTGAAAAAGCTTTACCACCCTAGCATGTCCTCTTGGTCCTCAGTGTGGTAAGCAGCAGGGCCTCAGAGGATCACAATGAACAAGAATGTAGGTAGCAGCTGAATTTTTGTTATACATCTTCCAGGCCAATGTGATGACCTGCTTTAAAAACAAGGCACAGAGACTTAAAAGCAACCCTTTTTTCCCCATCGGGAGCCAGTATAGAATAGATTATAAAAAGCATTGAGTTTAACGCAGAGACCTGAGGGACACCTTGGTGGAGTGTCTCAAATTCTGACACAAACAGAGATAGATAAACTGTCTGTGAACTACCCCTAAGGTAGGAACTACACTAATCAAGCTCTTTCCCACCAACTCCAAATCATGTAGCCGGATAAGTAGAATAGCATGTGATACTGCTTTGAAAGCTACGTACAAGTCTAGGAAAACAAGTGCCGATGGCATACATTATCCAAAAGCAGTAGTTTGTGGACCACGGCTAAAAGGCCAGTCTCTGTGCTGTGTAAAGGAAAGAATCCCAAATGGGCAGAGTGTAAGATTAACTTAATAAAAGTTGGGTGACATGCTTCTCGAGGATCTTAGTGGAAAAAACAAGCGGAGAATGGAATGGATGAAGAGGGTCGACACTCGTTTTTTTCAGCTAAGGCACTGTCATAGGTTTTTTCCATGCTTCTGGTTCCAACTCAGTTACTAAAGAGCTAATACAAACCTCACATAATGGAGATCCAAGGACCTCACTTGCTGCTTTCCACCGTGTACCGGCAGACAGTTTAAGGGTGATCCAGAAGTTAGTTTAGTAGCAATCGATAAAACTGATCTAGAAATAGTGGCCCTTAATAGTCTAGTCAAAAGCCTGACCTGTGACTCTGGTTGTCATAAGTGGTTTTCTGCAATGCCTGACACAAATACCTCATCAAAAGACACAGCGAGATGCTTCTTCTCCAAGGAAAGCCTACCAACTCACCTGAGTGCTTTAACCAATGGAGGAACTAAGAGAGGTAGGCCTGGTCAAAGTTCACAGAGTTCTGGTACGAGGAACTCGGCAAAGTGCCAAAAAAACTCTGCCGCACTACGCAGAGTTCCGAGAGCAGCGGAGTTTGGGTAAGGTGCAGTGTTTGCTCTGATTTTCAGTGCAGGAGTTTCTCCTGAGCTATAAAATCAGTGCAAATGGCATCACGAGGCATGCCAGAGGGTGATAACTTCTTTTTGGCACTCAAATAGATTTTCTACTTGAGCAGCAGCTTCCTTAATGCGAGCGGCACCTTTCACATTGCGAACGGTTGTGGCCTACCAGGGTTGAGTTCCCAAATCTCACTCACCAACTTAGCGATTTCCCTCTCTCACCAACTTAGCGTTTCTGAGCGAGAGAAAAAACTCTGCTCCACATCACTTTGCGGAGTATTTTGGAACTCCGCACGTAGTTCGGAGTGGGGAAAAAGCCACCAGTAGAGCAGAATTCTTCACCTGCCCCTAAACAGAGGCAGGATGTAGTGTTGAACTGTGTAACTCCCAGAACCAGCAACAAATTATGAAGCTCCTGACTCTTACATGATGGCACCAATTAATCTGCAAAAACCGTTCACCCCCTGTAAACAAGGAACCAGTAGCACCCTAACCAATTGTTTAAAAAGAGATCTTTACTGAGCCCCAATTTACTTAACATGAATTCATGCATAATATTAATCTTTTGATGATGACGACACTCATGATTTTCAGATACCTGCTTAATCTTATATTGGTTGAATTCCACAGAAAAACTGATTTTAGATGTGTGAACATTATTTAAAATTAATCTAGTCATAATTTTACTTTTTTACTTGAATACAGATGCCAGTCTAACTTGAGGATTCACTGCATGTCCCTTAAAGATTTGTAGCTTTTGTTTAGACTGCAAATCACACATATTTGATTTTTTGCTATCTGGATCTAATGCAGTCGTGGAATTGGGCAACACTCTACAACCCAAAGCCTTTGATTTCTGTCAGTAGTATGACTTGTTCACCTAAATAAAAAGTGGTCACTATAAATGTATACTCTTTCCTCGTGGCATGTGCCCATGATTGTATTTCCTGGCTGATGATGTATCCTTACTTATGCTGCTAGAGATAGTTATATTCTGAGAAAGTATAAGGAAAGAAGTGTACTTATGTTGGGCAGCAATGTATGTAAATTTTGTTCGCACACATGCCATAGATGTTTAAATCCTGTGTGACATCTTGTTCTAAATTCAGTAGATTCTCTAGGAGGACTTGCCCTACCATTGTCAGCAGTGTAAGACCTTATGAAGAAACAACATGTGTGAAATTGATCTAGGGTAGGCTTATTGCTTTGCACCTGAGCCACTGCTTAGAACCACTCCAATTGATCCAATTCCCAACAATCGATTCTTTCATCATAGTATTCTAGAATTTAATTATCTACTTGCTGCAGGGTTGTTGGTGCAATATTCAAGTAGCTGATTCCAAATGATGAAGTAAGCTGAATTGCCGTCCTAAAACATGACAAACCAAGTGGAATTCAGTAAACAAATAAATAGGCAAAATACAAATTCAATTATTGAATGTAAAATGGTTACATCATCCAGTGGCTAAGCTACCCAGCCAATTCCTGTAGGAGAAAAAAAGGACGGCTTTGTTCTCTTAAATAAGACAAAAATTCAGAATAGAGAGAACAGTAAACTGCAGAAGGCTCTCTAAGATGCAGAAGTCGATATATTATTCTACAAAGGAGTGGAAAATGGAATAATAATATTATTGTAAAAAATAACAAATCCGAAAACATTGACATAGAATAATGATAAAGCAGAGCGTTGGGGCTTGGCACATCATTGCATTCGATCTGAAGAAAGTATTAGGTGGGTTAACAGGTATGGACCAATAGCTAACTATCTGACTTCCTGAAGTGGATTTGAGGAAACACTACTGTGTATCCTGCATAATACCAGGGTTGTGGTAGGTAGTAATTTTAATGTTGTACTAGATTAGAAACATGATTAATAAAATAATAGCAAGTTAAATTACCAAAACCACACAAATCACTCTGAACCCCATGCAAACACCTGCACCTACTATATCTACTGAAATTACAACAGGGATAAAATTAATTTTAACTTCATCCAGTCAGTAATAAAACCAAACTGTATGTCTGCTCACGCATGTTTTAGGATCATAATTGAAACCCTAAAGCTGATACTCCTAGTTAAGCCAAGGAGGCTAAATTACAACATTTATGGAAGCTTAAACAATATAGGGGGTTATTCTAACTTTGGAGGAGTGTTAATCCGTCCCAAAAGTGACGGTAAAGTGACGGATATACCACCAGCCGTATTACGAGTTCCATAGGATATAATGGACTCGTAATACGGCTGGTGGTAAATCCGTCACTTTTCCGTCACTTTTGGGACGGATTAACACCTCCTCCAAAGTTAGAATAACCCCCATAGTGTTAATTGAGGAATACCTGAAATGCTATTTAATATTACCTAAAAGAATGATTCCCTATTTTGAAACCCTATGGAATGCAATGAAAGAAAACATGTGAAGCAGTATCAAAATCCTATTGATTCACGTAAGCAGTAAATTCAGAATAAAATCGAATCCTAAGAGGCATACTTGCGACAAAGCATGCTACTTGTGGGTGTATTTGGACATAACAAATCTTCAAATATGACAAGAAATGTGGAGTACTTTCAGATTTTGAGTAGAGGAACGAAATTTGTCACCTTCTGTCCGACTGTGTAAAAATGTAAAGAATCAAGATTATACAAATCGGCTATCAAGACTAAAGATGAACCTATATATGCCAAACATTTGGGCCTTATAGATACACTTATGGACTGCTATAACAGTTTTTACACCATTAAAAATGATACAGAAACAATAATAATATGTTACCCAACAACATTCTCCACTCCTGGCCCTACCAAATAAGGAAAGACAAATGCTTTAAGGTCAACTTGAGACAATGGCAATTATTGTACCATTTGGTATAGCCAATACCCCAAACCTTCTACCTGTTCTTTCTGTAAATCATATAGTGAGGTGTTTTGTGCTGTCACTTTGAGAAATGTTCTCTGCCTTTGCCAATAAAGGTGTGATATAGAGAATGCAGCAGGAGCTATTATAGATCCATACCTAAAACAATGTAACAATACCCTTGGCCCATCCAGTTACAGACCAATATCAGCACTAATTACTCATTGAAATACCTGCACAAAGATGTTGCAAACATGGTAAAGAAGATTTCCGTGCTATTAACACTCTTCTCAATTAATTCTTAAAAAACTAACTCGCTAATGAAAATCCTAGATTATTTGTTCACTTATTGACAATACAACTGAGAGAGCGTAGCTTATATCACAACCACCTCGCTTTCACCATTGGTGCTGTGGCTATGATGCTTTTGAGTTAGGGCCACCAGGCAATTTCTGCGGTCAACATTAATAAAGGTGAATCTTTCTTATGAGTGCATCTTTAAAGTTCTGTTGCTACACAAAAAACCATATGGCAACCATGAAGTCTGAAAGGCTATTTTCAGACTACTGTGAGCTCAAAAATGGTACATCAAAAAATACCCACTTTCACCTTTATTGTTTATGCAGCTTCTAGGGCTATGGAACAGACAAATCATACCTAATTGACCAAGTGTGCACAGCTTGAAAAATTAAGGAAACTTTGGAAAAATTCTAAATTGGCCATAGGGAGGGGGAATCAGTTGTGACTGCTGGCCAGCTCCCTATACTCACATCCGCCAGTTGGAAGGGCCTCAGGTTACCAGAATACACATGAGAAATATGATAAGGAAATACATGTAAGGGGTAAGATTATTTTGCAAATACAAGGAAGGTTTCTAGGTACTAAGGACCTGATCTATATCTTGATCTATAACTTGGGAGATGTGTGGGGATAATAAAAAATGAATGTTCCATCCCTCTACTGTTGGAACTGTACTCCCACCCGATTTATATGTTGGTGGCATTACGGATGCAAGTCCATCAGGGCCCTGCAATCACCTCTGCATGCAGACACCTCCATCGACGGATTGGAGCCAAAAAGTGGCTGTGGGATTGCAGTCACAACTCTGCCTTCCCAGCCATGGCAGCTAAACCTTCATACCTGAGCTGGCAGTTTCGAGCCAATAAAAGGGGGTAAGCTACCACTACAAACCTCTTGTACTGTTCAAGTCACAATGAACCTTCATTTGGAATACCTGCTGTTTAATCTGGATGACGATCCCCTACTTCAGCGCAGTCATAGTAGGTATGTGTGTGTGTAAATGTCTGTCTAAGAAATGTGTTGTGTAGAAATGAACCTTTAATTATATGTAGAGTGGGTATGTGCAGACACACACTGGACATTTCAAAAGCAAGCTAAATTATGTCAGTATTGTCATTGCCCATCATGATGAAGGTACTGCACCAAAAATATGAATTGTAACTGACAATATTACCTCAACACTATTAGAATAACATCAAAGAATCTCAAAAATCTATTGGACTCCTACAATTGCAAGTGTATGCCATATACATCTGATGTTAAATTTGCTCAAATAACTATCCATAAAATGTATAAAACTATTCTACATACATATGTAAGAGTGTAGCATATTGTAACATAGATATTGTCCATATCTTAATACCTTGGTCCCCTCTGAAGGGTGATTACATTAAATGCTCTCCATCATCTCTCCTGTCATTTCAACCTTCCAATCATATTTTACTGATATTATCCCTTTATCTATCCAATCCTATTCTGGTGCAAATATTTGCCTTACACCTATCTTGAACATGATATTGACACTTACACGTCCATGAAAAGTGGAAATAAATGTAGACTGGGCATATGCATTTGATCTGACATGTGTCAGCAGAGCACTTGTTGTGGTATCTACAGGATTAATGTGAAATACAGTAGTAGGTATTAGGCCTGGAAATACAGGATAAGTTCACAATGAATGCTCTCCGTCACCACTCCTGCTATCTCAATATGCCTGTCTGAGGTTTTGGCCTTTTGTGATGCGTGTTTTGCTGATGTTGTGTGCTTCTGTGAGAGTTTGTGTTGCCGTGGTGTTTATTGTTTATGGGATGTTGTGTGTTTTGATGATGTTGTGTGTTTGGATGAGGTGGCTGTGAGGGCAGTTGTGGTGGTGGTTTAGGGTGTGATGCTAGTGTCTGTAGGTTTTGTCTGTTTAATACGAATGTGGGTGTCTGTGTATTTGTGTTTGCCAGAGTGTGTGGATGTGAGTTTGGGTGTAGTACATGAAGTACAAACAGAGGTGGTTGGTGGTGTTACGGTGGGGGGAGGATGGGTTAAGGAAGAGGAAAGATCTTGAAAGGAAGGGACAGGGATTTGTGGTTGGGAGTCAGTGATGTCTGAAGGGTGTCTCATACATGCCATGCCACTTTAAATGGCACACACTGCACTTAGATTCCATCCTGGAAGGCCAGGAACTATGTGAAGTGTTGACTGACCCCTTGGATTACAACCAATGTGCAGTTTGGTCAACAGAAATACTGCACAGGCACGAGCAGTGGTGTTGGGGCAAAGGAGACCTCGGTCCTTTTAGAGGCTAGGTGTTGGCCAACATGGGGGGACAGTAGGACGGGATGGCATAAGTCCAGGAGATTTCATTGGGTCCACCAGCCACTGGGGCTGGTTGGCTGTGGAGGCCTCGGAGTCCAAAGAGGGAAACGTCCTCTTCTCTAGCCTCACTACCCTATGTGCCGCTGGGTCCTTCTGTTCTGGTGGTGACACCTTCAGACTCCCAGTGGACATCTTCTTCCCCCACTTCCTGATCTATGTCTCCCTCGTTTCTTCTGGAGGACAGTGCTAAGGAAAAACAATCATGATGAGTTTACATGTGCTGGCTGGAGTTTCATAAGTGTACACCATTGTTTAAGCCATTTCTAAAGTTGTTTCATTTAGCAGCTTTGTATAGCACAAATGTGCCTTGATACCATGTAGTTGTGGACCGCATAATAATTCAGCATTGCAGCAGTCTTATAGTAATGTCCATGACACCTGAAAATACAACTAAATCTGTTCCAACACATTATAATGACATTATCTGTCAAAGTTGAATAAGTTGACATGTATGTACCAATTCCCTGACTTCATGTAACTAATGAACCTCCAACACTTCAGATGGATCACACCTCAGATTATTTGTTAGACCCAACATGGTCCAAGCTGTGTGCTAAATAGTAATTTTAGCAATATGTGCCTTAGGACACAAGTTATAGTCACTTGAAATAACTAGAGAAGCTGAATTTCTATGGTTTTGTACAGTATGTGTATTTTCTGATCCTAACTATAATGTCCCTGTAAGTTTTGTTTTGTTCTGTGAATTTCTATGTTCTTTTAACGCAGCAGGAGGGTTGGCAGCAGGGCCACCCTCCGTATGCTTCCAACCCCATGTCACAAGGATAAAACAAGCAGACAGCACTCAAAATGTGGGAAAAGCAAAGAGAAAGCAGGGAAAAATCAGGAAAAGCAAGAAGAAGGCACATACATAAGGAAAAAAGGAAGGAGAAAGCAGTGATAACTCACAAAAAATGGGTGAAAGAATGAGAAAGGGGAAAAGCACTGAGGGGGGACTCAAAAAATGGGTGAAAAAGCAACGAGGGAAAAGCAAGGAGAGCGCATACAAAAAAACTGATGAAAAAGCAAGTGTGAGTGAGGGAAAACCAGGGACAGGGCACACAAAAAAGGGTGAAAAAGCAAGCTCAAGGCAGTGAGAATGAGTGAAAGCAAGGAGAGGGCACTGAAGAAACGGGTGAAAATGCAAGAAAAAAGCAGTGCGAACGAGGGCAAAGTAAGGAATGAGCTCACAAAATACAGAGGAGAAATCAAGGAGAAAGTAGTGAAAATGAGGGGAAAGCAAAAAGCGGTGGAAAAACAAAGGGTAGGCAGTGAGAACAAGGGAAAAGCAAAGAGAAGGCACACAAAATAGCAGTGAAAAAGCAAGGTGAAAGCAGTGAGAACAAGGGAAAAGCAAGTAAAGGGCACTCAAACAATGGGTGAAAAGGCAAGGAAAAAGCAATGAGAACAAGGAAAAAGCAAAGAGGCGGCACACAAACTAAGGAAGAAAAAGCAAGGAGAAAGCAATGATCCAAGGTAAGCAAGGAGAGCGCACACAAAATACTGTTGAAAAAACAAGGAGCAAGCAGCGAAAAAGAGGGAAAAGCAAGGAACTGGTATACAAATAAATAAGTGACAAAGTGAGGAGAAAGCAATGAAACGAGTGACGAGCAAGGAGAAGACATAAAAAAATGAGAATAAAAGCAAGGGAAAAGCAGTAAGAATGAGAGAAAAGCAAGGAGTAGGTAATCAAAAAAACTTGGGAAAAAGCAAGTACAATGCATTGAAAGAAAGGAAAAAGCAAGGAGAAGGCACACGATATACGAGGGAAGCAAAGTGAAAGCAGAGAGAACAAGGGAAAAGCATGGAAAATGCACTAAAACATTGTGAACAAGTAAGGTGAAAGCAGTGGGAATAAGGGAAAAGAAAGGAGAAGGTACCCACAAAGGGGGAGAAAGCAAGAAGAAATAGGAGCAAGAGCGATGCAGCAGCACGAAGAGAATGGTGCCTTTTTAAAAAACAAATTTGATGAATTTGTGGTTCCACCTTAATTTCACAGCAAAAATGTTTTTTAAAAAAACGTTTTGGCCTCCCCGGCATGGTCCCTGTGGGACCTCACCACCAGATCTAGGGGGTCAGGATATTCCTACTGTTCGCCCTTCTGTGTTTATTCTGTTTTTTTCCTTGGGACTCAGCTGAGTCCACATCCCAAAATGGCTGCAAGGAATTCCTGGTTGAGGTGCTGGTAGTCAATCGGATCTCAGCATGAGGATCAGCGTCCCTTGGGATCTATGGGCCGTATGTAAGAACACATTTTCCTATTGACACAGAATGGGAAAACACATTTGCTAAATCTGGCCCTATATTTCTTTTTCCTTTATTATTTGCAAAACTACTGAATGGATTAAAACCAAAATACCAAAAGCACACTTTCCGGCCAAGATAATGTATGTTAATAATAATGTTTTTAGTATGGAAAACATTGCCCTAATATAGTTATGGTTTTACATATTGTTTTTCAGAGACATCCTCAGACCTCAGGACAACAACCCTTCAAGAGTGTGTGGACTCCAACCTAGGATGTTGCGCCCTTTTCCTGACCTTGCCACCGTGCAAGAATGTATGATAATCAAGAAATACAGGCTAAAACATTTGACAAAATTGGATTTATGCCATCAACTTGAGCCACAACATCAGCGACTGAACCAACATTGTACTTCCATAACACCAATGCTTAAAACCTCAATTTTGCAGCATCTGGATTGTTCCAGCACACCGTAGGTGACTGTAATGTAATTTTGCAAGCTACTTTTAGTAGTGTGCTACGTGAATTTGTGGTAGTGATGCCAGGATAACAGCTTCATGCAATTTCCAAGGACTGGAGAGGAGTTAAACTATTTGAAGGCTGATTTTTATGGTTTGAGCGGCATTCCACATGTCATAGGTGCCATTAAAGTGAAGCACATTTCCGTGGTGCACCACACAATAGAAAACAAGTGTACCACGGCGGGAAAACATTTCATACATTCAATGTTGAAGGGGTGTGCCTACCTCATTTTGTACATCACTAGCGTCTGTGCACACTTGCTGGGATTACCCATGCTTCTTTTGTACTACGCAATAGCAGCATACAACAGCAATTGACACAACTTATAAATGTGAGGGCCTGCCTTATTGGTATGTGTTATGTTTCAATATATGTGAACATCCATAACATAGTTTTGTAAACCATGCAAAATCATTGTGATTTATTGTAAGAGACTCAGAGTAATCCATTAGGCGATAGATGTTATCACCAATTAGAAATCCAACAATGCCAGTGGAAGCCCCCTTTAATAAGGCACATGGTAGACTTTGTAGACCTAAGAGGTGGGCTTGGGCATCTGAAAACAAGATTCCATTGTCTGGATAAGTCTGGAGGAGCCCTCCTATACTCATCTGAGAAAGCATGCCAGATAGAAATGCTCTGTTGTATTCTACACAGCACTGCCCTGAAGCGAAACACGCATTTCATCTCAAATAATGACTATAATGAGGAGGCTTATGTGGATTTTGAAGAATTGCCAAATGAAAATCAAAGTGGCAATGAAGAAGGAATGATTTATGTTAAGATGTCACTGACAACTTCTTCTCATGAGGGTAAATATCACTAAACTAACATGTTTTGAGGTGTAACAATGTTGGTCTACAGGTAGCACACTTGAGGTTATGCTGATGCCAATATAATGTGGGTGCACATGATAATGTTTATTACTGTGATGAGTACATGGCTGAATGGAAAGTCTACAAACTGATAATGTCAGTATTTTCATGAGACAATTGTGTAACAGAAGCTGCTACATTGTGAAAAAGTCCTTTAGTGTGTACCTAAGAATTGAAGTTATGTTACATATTATTTTTTACCTTCTTGCATTTCCCTTAGGTGAACATACACTGTAATTTTCTGTTGTACGAACAAATCATTGGTGACCAGGTAAATGGGTAAGTTATCTTACCTTTTTTAATACAGATGTCATAAGTAGTGAAATGTATTCCTGTTTCAGTACTTTGTTTTTTGAACCACATAATAACATGTAACTGCTGCCATTATTGCACTGGATGCTAGTAGGAATGACTGATACTCCTGTGTGAGTACAATTATGTAATGCGAGAATAATGGTATATACCTGCAATGCTGTGTCTACATGTGCAGTAATACATAAGGAACAGAACAAGATGGTTTTGTTACATGTAATAAATCTATTTATCTCACCACAAAATCACAGTGTAGTTCAATGGTCTATGTGCATGTGGTTTTATGGGAGTATTGATACATACTTATTGTCACAGGACACTGGTTGATAGTCAGCCACATTTAGATGAGATGTTCAGCATTTTACTTAGACAACACATTTTCAAAAACCAGAAAGTAGTAGTTAAGAAACTACAATTCACATGTAGTGACAGTAACAAAATGATTATTGAAACAAAAAAAGGATTTGTTCAAGCAGGTAAGTGGCCAAATAATATTAAACAGTGTATACATTCACACATATTTTATTCATTATATCAGACACAGAATTGACAGTCATGGTGTATGACATTTTTTAAAGGTCCAGGCCCAAATGTTTGAGGCAAATATCCATTTTGCAAAACATCCTGAAAAAACAAGTGTGAGAATAGATTTGACCCCAGAGTCACTGTAGGTGGTACACAGGAGACAATTACTTGTATCTCTCGGTGGTGGTTGTGTTGTGACCATCTCCCACTGATCCTGACTATTAGCCCCTCCTCAGGGAGATCAGTGGCTCAGCAGTTGCAGGGTTTGCAGGGATCGCAGGCGGCCCCTGGGTTTACAAGTCCTCCATCTCCATGGAAGAGGGTGTTGTTTGCTTCTCTGATTGTCTGGCTCCAGAGAAAGGTGTAGCTGTTTCCTGTATAGCCCTACACATTCCCCAGTATCCATCTTGTCCCACCCCGGAGAAGGAGCACAAGACAAATGCTGCTCCAGGAGGTCATTGTGCTCCCTCTGCAACAGACTAATGTCACCGAATATTTGTTTGCTGTCTTGCTTTATACCCTGGCCCTTCAGCTCTTCATGCCAGGAAGCTGTTCCTATGATACTGTAATCCACAGTTTCCCTAAAACTATGAGCATCAGTAAGCTCACTCTTTACTGGTGCCCCTCTCAACCCTGCCCTGTCGCCTTGGTTGAGTTTCCAGCCAACTTCTCTACCATACATTGCAAAATGTGCACTACATTGTAAAAATGACATATGTCCTTGTAGTTTTACAAGCTATGAGACAGAACTTGCACAGTAAAGGACACACGTGTAAATAGTTCTGACTGTTACATACACTCCCCCCCCAGTGCTCAGTTGTATAAGGTCCAGCATTCTGAGGGTAGCACCACAAACACAAGCAACCCACATTAAAGTTGATATGTGTTGCAGACTTTGCATATGGGTTATGTACAAATTATGATATTTAATTGTATTCTTTAGCAGTGAGTATAGCCCAAGTTAGGCTATGATGAGAGCGAAGAGTCTCATAAAAGTATGTCATTATACTGCATTATTAGAGTTGTAGCCACTGACCACTAAGTGGGTAGCTATTGTTGTTTACTGCACCAATGGATTACTTCATGTAGTTTTACTTATTTCCTAAATGGTAATAGTACACAAACAGACTGCAATGGCAGGCCTGTAAAAAGTTTATAAGGGTGTATTGAAGTGGGAAGCAAAATGAGTGCTCCTGCTTCACCAGTTACTTTTGTTGTATAGGCCACTCGTACGTCCAGTAAAAAATCACTGGGTAATTACAAATTACTTGTGTGTTCAAATTGTGTCTGAGATACTTTCACCACGTTAGGAGAAAAGAACACAAGTGAGCAGCAGCGTAACATTTTCTAGTCCTAAGGACCTACCCATACCAGGTTCAGAGAATATGATAATGAAGGTAAAACTGTGTACTAGATTCTTCAGAGAGGTGTCCCTACAACAGTTATGCAATGATTTACCAACCTAATTTTACAGAAATTGTTCACATTCTTCTTTATAACGCTAATGATCTGTACAAAGTGCATTCTAAGAAGTTGACATGTTTTACATCAGTTTGTGGATCTGTATGGAACATACCAAAGCAGACAACTGATAACTGTTATATCATATCTTTTGAATATTACACATGAAGTACATATTAAGGACTGTTTTGGTAACATTCTGAAAAAGAATTGAGGCTAATTGATATTGCACCGGCACAGTTTATTAAGAAAAACTGGCCACTACAGGCACTTAACATTAGTCTTGCTATACATTTGTAAGAAATGTTAAGTTTACTACAAGTTGCTTAATATTACAAGATACCATTCTATCTAGTTTCCTGGTGAATAACAATTTAAATGATTATTTGCTGTTACTTTACTGTACTTTTACTTATGTGTCTCCACTCCACCTGTGAATCTTACAGAGCCATCAGTGTGCAGGATCCAATACACCTTTTCTTTCCATGGTAAAATGTCTATAGGTCTGGGAGAACCACCACCAGTTTGCTGGGCTACTAGGTGTTATATAGAGACCAGAGATCTTACCCTCCCACTCAGATAATTCAAGCACTACCTAATTTCCTCCTGTGAATGCATGTTGTTAGGTACACATTCACTCTTTAGAGTTCTGTCCCACATTTGCCTTTCCTGAGTAATAGTTGCAGTTTGGACAGGGGCTCCACATAAGTGGGGCTCTATGCTAATGATCTCATCCATTGTGACTGCCAATTTTGTGTCTGTCAATCTTGGGTTTCTTCATCCAGCCATGTTTTCTTGTACAAAAAAGCAAAATATAAAGTGAATAAACAATAAGTGCAAAAATAAAAGTAGAGAAAAGCTGCAACAAAAATGGCACAGGGAAAAAACGGATTGGCCCCTTAACTGCTCTCTACTGCTGGCAAAAGGGAAAGGACAGTAGTACTTCATGGTGTGTTTTTTACAGTGTGCTTTGTGATTACTTAGAACATTGCTTTCAGGTGTGTGACAGTACACCGCTGTGAGCCCGCATCACTGACAGGCATCTATAAATCTTCTGAGAGGAATCCCGCCACGTCAACGCCGACGGGGTGTTATCTGACGGCAGAGGTCAATTTGCCACATGCATGGCAGTCCCACTAGGATGATTGATCTCTCTCCTACACAATGGATAGTGGCTTTCCCGTTCTATATATAAATCGTATGGGAGGTACTCTGCCAGCCCGGTGGGCAGAATTAAAACTCCGACGTGGAAGACGAAGAGGCCAACCACCAGGCTATAAATCGGACTCCACATTCTAAATTGTAGGCTCTAGATTCAAAGTGGTAGGTTCAAGGTGCTAAAAGATAAATGCTAGGCTGAGGACCCTAAGCTTAACATGCAATATTTAAACTGATAGATTCTAGGTCTTGAGGTCTAGAGGACCCAAGGTACAGGGCATTAGTGATTACATAAGACACAGAGTGTGACACTATAAATGGTACAGGGTGTGAGTGTAAGCTGCAAGGTGGCAGGTATGAATTCCGAGTTCTGAAAGTGAATATTTCAGGTCTGAATTGAGGACAGAACCATTAACCAGGTTTTAACCAGGTCTGAACACAGAGTTAAACCACCCTAAGGTTCTCACAGGTTTAGTTCCTTGAGCGCAATGGGGTGAAATTGTGAACTTAGAGAGGATATATGTCTACTCCCAGTGTTCTTTTGTTTCTTCCCACACGGAACTGTGTTGTGTAATAAGTCTACAGTGATATTTAGTGTACTGCAGAGCACAGTTTATGACATGTATGTGCATTATGTGCACATAAGGTGGGTTTTGGATAAATTGTGCTGGTATAGAAAAACAGACTCGTCCAAAGGATTTCCAATACAGTTAACATTTGACTTGGATAAAATAGTGCACTTGAGGGATCTCTTTAAGGCAAGAAAAAGATGGACCCCAATGATCAATGGAATGCAGCTCTTGATTGGTATGAAGAGACATCTAAGATACTTCACAAGTTCAGAGTCTTAAGGATCACCAAAACAAAGTAATTTAAGAAGTGAAAGAATGAAAAGAGAAATGCAACAAAGACTTGACTGATGACACAGTGGATGAGAGAAAGGACAAAGGCTTAACAGTTAGGACCACTGCTGCAATATATCCACTTTTGAAAAAAAACCTTGTGCATGATGATGGGATTCCAGAAGACATAATTGATTTCTTCACAGTGTTACCTCATCCTCTCCCACCCATTCCTTACCTACCCACACATACTGAGGAAATCTCAGCACCCAAAGTAGTCTGCCTCTGGTCTCTCCTCCTACTAATTTGAGGATTTTCCCAGTAAAATTACTGCACAAGACAATTTCTTCCAACAGAGGGACATAGTTAAGTCACAAATTAACCATACTTTGTTCCAATTGCTACTGAAATTCAGCAACAAGAGATGGTCTCTGTTAGACTTTTCATCCTTGAGGAGATCTCCCTTAACTTTTTGCCTCTGTTCCCCGGGTTGTTGATGTGTGCTGGACTCTGATTTCGCTGTTTTTGTTACTCTGTGCACTTTACCACTGCTAACCAGTGCTAAAGTGCAAGTGCTCCTTTTACAAAATGTGTATGTAATTGGCTTATCCATGATTGGCATATTTGGTTTACTAGTAAGTCCCTAGTAAAGTGCACTAGAGGTGCCAGGGACTGTAAATCAAATGCTACTAGTGGGCCTGCAGCAGTGGTTGTGCCACCCACATAAGTAGCTCTGTGATCATGTCTGAGACCTGCCACTGCAGTGTCTCTGTGTGCAGTTTTAACTGTAAATTCGACTTGGCAAGTGTACCCACTTGCCAGGCCTAAACCTTCCCTTTTCTTACATGTAAGTGTTGGGTTTCTCGTGCTCTGCTTTGTTCCTCGCGCAGTGGAACCAGAGTGTGCGGAATCGTGGAATGGAATGTTAGGTGTGGGGGTTTGTCTTGGAAACCGAGTGGGCGGTTGGTACCGGGGGAGACTGAAGGAGGACGGAGGTATTGAAGCTGTCGTATTCTTCCTAACTGAATAAAAGAAGTTCAACTTACAGGTGTGGTTTGGACTACCCTTCAGTGGCGACGAGTGATTCTTCATCTATCATCGCGTATAACAACTGATCTTTCCACTTCATTACGCGAAGGTTTTTCCTGATTACGTCGTGGTCAACCGATCGTGAGCAACTGACAGCTTCATCTTCCGCATACATTGAGTCCTTGAAGACTTTCGATAAGTACGCTTGAATCCTGGCGCATCGAGTGTGTACTGTGTTCGAAGACTAGTGCGTTTCTTCTTCCGGCAGCCATTTTGGATGTATGCTTTTGCGTGTCACGGTGACACGCACACCATCCGCTGCCATTTTAGGACACAATTGCACGTCATTGCATTGCGGCCATATTAGATTAAAGCATTTGCGTGTCACGGTGACACGCACACCATCGGCGGCTATTTTGGTGGCTGCAACGTGTTCTGTATCTAGAGCGCGTTTATTAAGCTTCCATTAACCAAACAGGAATTTGCGCGTCACGGTGACACGCACACCTACGTCACTGCCGTTTTAAATTGCGCTATTTGAACATTTATATTTGTATTGGACGAAGGAAAGTAATTTTGAAGAGTCTTCCCTGCCTGTGACAAGCACACCTTTATCATCTTATCTCGGCACACTTTGGCATCCATATTGAATGTACTTACAGAGTAGCTTTATTTATTACAATCTGTATTTTATGTTATTTTGATCTTCACTATGCAACAGTCTATTTCCCCACCTCCTCCTTTTGTACCTAATCCAGCTTCTCCTGACGCGGATTGGGAACAATGGAAGGAGGCATTTGAAGCATATTTGGACGCTCTTGAGGGTGAAACATTCACTCACAAGAGAAAATTTGCGATTTTGAGACACTGCCTAGGAAATGAAGGGCGGAAAATTTTGAAATATATTCCCAAGGTAACTGTTGTAACTGCAGTGGGTGAAGGTGATAGTGTTGAAGATGACTACGAAACAGCAATCAAGTCTTTGGACACAAGGTTCAAGAGGTGTAGAAATGTCACCTTGGAAAGACATCAGTTCTACAAAAGGGTTCAAGCTGAAGGCGAATCTGCGTCTGGTTATGTTGTTGCCTTGAGACTATTAGCGGTTTCATGTGATTATAAGGAATTCGAAGAAGAAATGATCAAGGATCAACTCGTAGAGAAAACTAATAATAAAAAAGTGCAAGAGGCCCTGTTATCTACACCTAATTTAACCCTACAGAAAGCATTGGAGATTGCCACCAGAATCGAAAGTACTGTATCATTCATGGAACAAATGTCAATTTCTGACAAAAGTGGTCATGTTCCAAAATCTGATGTACTTGTGGTCAAATCAAAACATAAAAAAGGATACAAAGGAACTGTACCACAATTTACAGGTGGAAAGTCTGACAAAAAATTTACAAGTTCCTTAGAGTGCTATAGATGTGGTAGTCCTGCGCATTTGGGTAATGCTACATTTTGTCCAGCTATTGAAAAGATATGTGCCAAGTGTTATAAAAAGGGGCATTTTGCAAGAGTATGTAAAGCAAATAAGTTTAACAAAGTGGATAAATCTGTATCTTACAGAGTTAACAATGTTGCCACGAATGAATCCCCTTCATCGTGCAGTGATGGAGAGGAAGTATTCGTGGTCAATAGTGTTTCCGTGAGAGGTGAATTAAGGCACTCCTATGCAAAAAGACCTTTTTGTTTGGTAGAAGTAAATGGAGTCCAGGTGCAGATGATGGCTGACTCTGGATCACCCTTTACTCTTTTGAGTGAATCCAAATGGAGTGACCTGTTCAAAAATCACGGAATCACCTTAAACCAATCACGTATCCAGCCTGTTGGTTACGGTGGAAAATCTATTGATGTAATTGGTGAATTCCAGGCTGATCTCAGGTTTAAGAACAACTCAACCTTTGCTACCATATATGTGGCAAAGGATAATGCTTGTCTTTTAGGGTGGTTTGACCAAGGCAAATTGGAACTAGTTTTGGATCCGAATAACCCAGAACAAGTTATAACAAGAAAGGAATTCATGCATATATCTTCCATTATGTGTGATAAGTGGGAGTCGTGTTATCCTGAAATTTTCAAGAAAGAGGTTGGGTTATACAAGGGTTTTTCTCACAAGATCAAAATTAACGATAATGCCCAACCAAAGGTGTACAAGGTACGGAAGGTTCCTCTCACTTTGAGGGATGATTTCAAGAAGGAATTAGACAAACTGTGTACTCTTGACATAATAGAACCAATTGAGTCCTCAGATTGGGTGGCGCCTGTGGTTTTAGCTCGTAAGGCGAATGGCACGATTAGGATGTGTGTGGACTTACGTGACCTTAATGACCAAATTTGGATCGATCAATATCCCTTACCCAACATTTCAGAAATGTTGTCTTCTGTTAAGGGAGGGATAATATTTTCTTTGCTTGACATGACGTCTGCATATCATCAAATTAGTCTGCACCCTAGTTCAAGACATTACACTGCCTTTATCACTCCTTTTGGGTTATTTCAGTTTAAACGGATGCCATTCGGATTGGCATCTGCATCCGCTGTCTTTCAGAGGACAGTAGAAAGTATGTTTCAAGGTATGCGTGGAGTGATGGCATTTCAGGATGACATTCTGGTTTATGGAAAAGACATGCAAGAACATGATGAGAGATTGAACAAGGTGTTGGAGGTTTTGAAGTGCAAGGGCATTACCCTCAGTTCCAATAAGTGTCGCTTTGGTGTACCTACAGTGGATTACTTGGGTTTTGAGTTGTCAGCGGATGGTATCAAACCCAAGGTAAATTTAGTGAAAGCCATCCAAGAGTTTGGTTGTCCTGAGAACAAAGACCAGTTAAGGTCCTTTATGGGCTTAATAGAATTCTATGCTAAATTTGTACCCAAATGTTCAGAAAAAACGTACAATTTAAGAATGCTTCTGAAAAAGAATGCTAAATTTATGTGGGACGTTGACTGCAACCGTGAATTTAGTAATATTAAGCAAGAGATCTCCCAGGCAATTCCCTTGAAACCTTTTGACACTAGAGATCACACAATTGTAATGACCGATGCCAGTCAAAAAGGTTTAGGTGCTGTTCTGTTGCAAAAAAGAGATGGAAGGGAGGAAGTAGTTGCATTCGCTTCGAGGAGTTTGAAGGGTGCTGAAGCGACATATTCTGTGATAGAACGCGAAGCTTTGGCATGTTGGTGGGCTATCAACCATTTCAAACAGTATGTATGGGGATCAAGGTTTACGGTTAGGACTGATCATAAGCCCTTAGTTCAACTGTTCACTGCCAAGGGTGCAGAGAAAGCTACTCCACGTATTGCTAAGTGGCAGTACAAGTTGTATGAACACAATTTCAGGTTAGAGTATGTTCCTGGCAAGAAAAATATATTAGCAGATTGTTTGTCTAGATTGTCGAGCTCTGATTCTTCGGAAGGTTTATCAATGGATTTGGGTGCCAAAGACGAAGATCGTGAAATTGTGGTTTGTTCAGTAGATGAACAATTTAATGGGGCATTAGGTGAACAAGAGTGGAGGAAAGCTTGCGATGAGGACCAGGACATGAAGTCAATTGTGGAAGGTGTTGCGTCAGGGTGGTCACAGTGGTCGCCTGATGGTGACCTTAAAGATAAGTACAAACATGTTTTTAGCGAGTTGTCAGTAATCAATGGTCTATTATTTAGGTCAAAGTTGTTGGTAGTACCTAAAGGCATGAGGAATAGAGTTTTGAGCCTTGCGCATGAGGGCCATATTGGTATGAGTGCCATGAAAAGAAGAGTCAGGGAAGGTTTCTGGTGGCCTGGAATAGATAAATGTGTGGAACATTTTGTAAGGGATTGTGTGTATTGTGCCGTCAGTGACAAATCTCAAATTACTGTTCCAAGTCCTATAGAAGCGATTAAGGTTCCTGAGAAACCCTGGGGCAAGCTGGCGATTGATATAATAGGGCCAGTGAGTTTATCCTATGGATCCTTGGAATACGGATTAGTACTTATGGATTTTTACATCAGGTGGCCTGAAGTAAAGTTTGTGAAAATTCCTGACTCGAACAATGTTATCCAATGGTTAGAAGGAATTTTTGCCAGGGAAGGTATTCCGGACGAAATTTTGACTGACAATGGGTCCCAATTTACTTCTGGACAGTTTAGAAAATTTGTGAATTTATTGGGAATCAAACATTCAAAAACTTCCATGTACCATCCTAGAAGTAATGGACTAGTGGAAAGGTTTAATAAGGTTCTTAAGGACAATATTCATTTGGCAAAAGCAAGTGGATTGCATTGTAAACGTGAATTGGAAAAATTGCTGTGGGCCGTGCGAACGACCAACAATTCTGATACACATGTATCACCTTTTGTTTTATTACGGGGACGCGTTCCGTCCTCAAAACTAACCAGGGAATGGATGGGTCATTTTGACGTGCCGTGGTGCAAGGTTGAGAGTGTCATGGAAAAACGTGGGTTAGCGCAACAAAGGTATGTACAGAATTCAGAAATTCACCAACGTAAATTTAAGTAGAAGGTAGGAGATGTTGTGCGGGTGAAGTCACCGAGAACAATGGTCAAAAGTTTGTCCAAATTTGGTTGTGGGAAGAAAATTGTTCAGGTTGGTGACAGTGCTGTTAAACTGGACGACGGCAAATGGTGGAACAAGGATAAAATATCTCTAACTAAAACTGTTAATGTGGAAGATGTCAATAGTGGTAATGGTAATGGAAACAGAACGGAGCACCTTCAACGTTCGGGTAATCAGGCTGTTGTTCCACCTGTTCCATCTGCGCAGTCGTGCAGACGTTCAACTAGAACTGTCAAATCACCTAAGAAACTTGATGATTACACATTTTAATGTTCTGTATTTAATATTTTGTGAATTACCATGTATTGATTGGTGGTTATACATTAATGTATTATATTTGTAATTTTTATGTTTTTGCATTGTAAGGGAAGAGATGTGTTGGGTTTCTCGTGCTCTGCTTTGTTCCTCGCGCAGTGGAACCAGAGTGTGCGGAATCGTGGAATGGAATGTTAGGTGTGGGGGTTTGTCTTGGAAACCGAGTGGGCGGTTGGTACCGGGGGAGACTGAAGGAGGACGGAGGTATTGAAGCTGTCGTATTCTTCCTAACTGAATAAAAGAAGTTCAATTTACCGGTGTGGTTTGGACTACCCTTCAGTAAGGCACCCCTAAGGTAGGCCCTAGGTAGCCCCAATGGCAGGGTGCAGTGTATGGTTAAGGTAAGACATATAGTAATGTGTTTTATATGTCCTGACAGTGAAATATTGCTAAATTCGTTTTTCACTGTTGCACAGCCTGTCCCTCTCATAGTTAATATGGGGGCTACCTTTAAATCTGATTTAAGTATAGATTCCCTTTGGGAGCAGATGGACATGTGGAGCTTGGGGTCTCTGAGCTCACAATTTAAAAATACATCTTTTAGTAAAGTTGATTTTAAGATGGTGTGTTTGAAAATGCCACTTTTAGAAAGTGAGCATTTTCTTGCTTATACCATTTCTGTGACTCTGCCTGTTTGTGGATTCCCTGCATGGGTCAGTTTGACAGTTGGGCTAATTGCACTTCACACTAAACAGTGATACAAAGGGACCTGGGGTGTAGCCTGCATATCCTGATGAGCCATCTGTGCTATGAGGGAGGGGAGGAGTGGTCACTCCCACCTGAAAGGGCTGTGCCTGCTCTCACACAATGCAGTCTCCAACCCCCTGGTGAGTGTCTGGGGCCTGGCCTGGGCAAGGCAGGATTTCACATTCACAAGAGACTTTACTTTGAAGTAGGCCTTCTTCAAAGGAGAAATTGGGTATAAGAAGGGCACCCAAAACCACAGACTTTAGAACACTTCTGCAAACAAGAGGAACCACTGCCTGGAGAAGAGCTGAGGATCTGAGGAGAAGTGCTGCCCTGCCTGTGACTGTGCTTTGTGCAGCTATCCTGCAGTCATTGCCTCTGCCAGAGTAAGAGGGCAAAGACTGGACTTTGTGTGCCTTCCATCTTGTGAAGAAATCTCCAAGGGTTTGATTTAGAGCTTGCCCCCTGTTGTTTGAAGTCTCAGGGACAGCAAAGACTTCTCTCTGCCAGCACCTGGGGTCTCTGGAGAGACTCCTGCTCTGACAAGTGGTGCCCTATCCAGCCCCTGGGCCCTTGAAAGGAAAGCTGGTGGAAATCCAAGGAAATCGACTTCGGACGATTTCGGACTGATGCAGTTGCTGAATCCGGTGACGCCACCTGCACCCGAGTCCGTGATCTTCGCTGGAACGCAACGATCTTCGCAGGCCCGACGCTGCTGCAGCACCGCTAAAGTCTGCGGCTCCATGGTAGTTGCTGCACCACATCGTGACCGACGCTGCTCGAAGTGCGTGGATTCAACGTTTCGCACAGATGCCGCGATCCCCGACTTTGCGCATCGACTTGTTTTCACTCTTCACCAAAGGTACTGTACTTGGGGGTCTACGCGACTCCGTGTCCGGCGCCGCTGCTGTCGGATTGTTGGGAACGACTCAGTCACGATGCCGTGTTAACACCTCATTGAAGCATTTTGTGTTTCTAAGCGCTATTATTGAGTTTAATCTTTAAAAATTCATAACTTGACTTGTGTATGTCGGATTTTTGTCGTTTTGGTCTTGTTTTGTTTAGATAAATATTTCCTATTCTTCTAAACTGGTGTTGTGTCATTTTGTAGTGTTTTCATTAAGTTACTGTGTGTGTTGGTACAAATACTTTCCACTTAGCACTCTGAAGTTAAGCCTACTGCTCTGCCAAGCTACCAAGGGGGTAAGCAGGGGTTAGCTGAGGGTGATACTCTTTTACCCTGACTAGAGTGAGGGTCATTGCTTGAACAGGGGGTAACCTGACTGTCAACCAAAGACCCCATTTCTAACAGTCTCTCACTCTGTTCAGGAAAAGTAACATTTTTCTCAATTCCTTCGCTGAAGCAAAGTATGTTGCAACATTACTAGGTTTTGAGCTAAATGTTAGTTGCTAGGTCAACGTTATAAACGTGCAGAAGAAGTTTTTTCATTTGTTTTTGCATTAATAAACTGTACAATTTCTTATATGCAAGAAACCCATACATTTAACAGCCCATGAACATAAAGTGCAAATAGTTGTTGTTCTTAAATGGATAATGTGATTGGTGATCTGCAGGTATCATTTTAGGTCTGCCCATTTACATAATGTCATACCATGTATTGTTGTGTTTTATTTGTCCCGAGAACAGTAAAATACATGCTGTTTGGGGAAGAGACATTTAATAATCTGTCTTCATTTTATGTTTGCAGTCTGCCCTTCTTGTTGCTTATAGGGGGCTAGATGCTCGGGGTATTGATGTAGTGTGTAGCACAGTGTGTTTCGTGAAAGGGTGTTGTTGTTGGTGATTGCATGCATTTTGTGTTGTGGTGTTGTATTTTGTGCATCAGGGGGCATATTTATACTCCGTTTGCGCCGAATTTGCGTCGTTTTTTTCGACGCAAATTCGACGCAAAACTAACTCCATATTTATACTTTGGCGTTAGACGCGTCTAGCGCCAAAGTTCATGGAGTTAGCATCATTTTTTTCCGTGAACACCTTCCTTGCGTTAATGATATGCAAGGTAGGCGTTCCCGTCTTAAAAAATGACTCTTATGCTATTGCGTCGGATTTATACTCCCGGGCAAAAATGACGCCCGGGAGTGGGCAGGACTAAAAAACCCGCATTTGCGCCGGATTTTAGCGCCTGGGTCAGGGCAGGCGTTAAGGGACCTGTGGGCTCAGAATGAGCCCAGAGGTGCCCTCCCAAGCCCCCAGGGACACCCCCTGTCACCCTTGCCCACCCCAGGAGGACACCCAAGGCTGGAGGGACCCATCCCAGGGAAGAAAAGGTAAGTTGTGGTAAGTTTTTTTTAAAAAAAATTTGTGGCATAGGGGAGCCTGATTTGTGCCCCCCTACATGCCACTATGCCCAATGACCATGCCCAGGGGACAGAAGTCCCCTGGGCATGGCCATTGGGCAAGGGGGCATGACTCCTGTCTTTGCTAAGACAGGAGTCATGTTAATGGCGTCTGGGCGCCAAAAAAAAATGGCGCAAATCGGGTTAAGACGATTTTTTTGCCTCAGCCTGACTTGCCCCATTTTGGGACGCCCAAACGCCATTTTTCCCTATGCCGGCGCTGCCTGGTGTACGTGGTTTTTTTTCACGCACACCAGGCAGTGCTGGTCGACTAACGCCGGCTAACGTCATTCAATAAATACGGCGCCCGCATGGTGCTTCAGAATGGCGTTAGCCGGCACTAATTTTTTTGGCGCAAAACTGCGTTAGCGCAGTTTTGCGTCAAAAAGTATAAATATGGCCCTAAATATTTTGTGGCCATTAGTGATGGTGCTTGTTTTGTGATTTATTTGACTTTTCTTAATAGTCTAGCTATGAGTGTATTCATATGGAGTAGACTAGTGATAGTTTTTTGTGTGCAAACAATACAAGTTAAAGGTTAACTATTCTAGGTCTCAAGGTGGGTTTTTGCTGGTCAAAGCCTCTTTAGTGGGTAACTGTGCAGTGAAATGAACCGCTACTGTGCTTTTGGTGTGCTTGATTTCTGTCTTGTTTCCTTGCATACAGACACAGGTTTTATTTTATTGCTTTTGGTTTTATGATTATCGGTTTGAAAATATAATGCTAGAGATTATATCCTGTTTGATTGAGTGGTACAGAGCAAAGCGTTTTTGAATTTAAAATGAGTGCAAGTCGGATTAAGTCTAACTCAGGAGAAAATCAATCTGCACCACCAGTTGGAAGGCTGGCTCACAGGATTCTTGTAAATGAGGTTATGCACCTTTGCTTATGGAGTGGCACAAAGCTACCGAAACGATAAAACGTTTAAAGTACGTGAAAAAGTACTTTTGAATTAAAGAAAATTAAATATATTAGACAATGTTTGTGTAATACTAATGCTCAAAAGACTGCACAGTTTGAAACATTAAATGAATGGTATATTTGGGGCAATCAAAAAACACAGTGAAAGATTCTGAAAGGTCAAGTTGATAAGGATGTTCAGCATTCAAGGAATGCTAAGCTTTACTTGAAGAAACGGAAATGGCATATTGAAGTGCTTGAAACAGTGGGTGTGTTTCTGGTGATAGCTGAGGATCAGCCAAAGGAATAAATAAATCAAAGGAGCGTATAAAGAATATAGAGACACAGTGACTTAGATTCAGAGGATGAAGTGTTGGGTAAATTGTTAACAGGAGACCACCATCTTATAATGTGATTGAGGAATTGTAGTTAAGTCAGGAGAATAGAAACTGAATGAATCTGGTCAGCCATCGAAGGGCAAGACAACAGTTGCTCAAAATGGGCTTCCAGAAGTAAAGTGGATTTGCCAGAAACTCATTTACTTGAAAAAGGATATAGTTTCAAAATTGACATTTAATGAAATTGTGTTTTTTTGAATTTGGAAGCAGTAAAGCAAGCTTCCTAAGTCTATGGAGAGCTGGAGAGCGTGGCTGATAGAATGGGTATGGATTTGCACAAAGGAGGATTCGCAATTCTTAGAAAATAAAGATGACCGAGGCTGAAATGCGAAAAGAGACCATTGTACAATTGAGAGCAAATCTCAGATGAATTGTAGACCTAATCAGAAATTGCAAGAATTTTAAACCGTCATCAGTAGTTATGGGCAAGTGTGATGAGGTTATTAATCATATGAAAGGAAAGGTTCCAGCTAAGCAGGTTAATTGTTAAAAATCATGAAATGGACACAAAACGCAGAGGAGTCAGTTCATGCATATAACAAAAGTAAAGACAATACAATGTAATGGAAGATTCCACAAAAAGATGAATTTGGTTTTGTTTCAGCTTTTGTGCTGGGTTTGCATGCAAAGTTGAGTGCGTAGCAGTGCTTAATTTGTAAATAAGAAGGTGCCCAAAGCCCCTCTCTTAAATACGCGGCTGCTGCAATTAAATGTGTGAACACGGAATACTGAGGCAGCGTAATCTTAAAGCCATCTCGGGCCTCTTCAATCCATTTAAAGCACTTCCTGCCACTTCAGCTCACTCTAGCAGCTTTCTACTTTCTCCCTCTGCGACGCTTTTTCGTTTTTCCCTTCCTCTGTTTGTCCCATATGTGTCTTTTGATCGCAGCAAATGCTTGAGGCAGAAGAATAAGCTCTGGCCCACAAAAATAAGTGCCGGTGCTTAGCACCGGAAACAACAAGCACAAATTAAGCACTGGTCTGTAGAATATACAGAGTCTGATGTGTTGACAAGCAAAGCCACTCAATGAGATTTTAGCCTATCTGAAATATTGTAGTGATTATTGCTAGTCTTAAAAGAAATCATCAAAGCAGAAATTTATGATGGCACAGACTAAGGCCCTCATTACAACCCTGGCGGTTGGTGATATAGTGGCGGTAATACCGCCAACAGGCTGGCAGTAATAAATATGAAATTATGACCACGGCGGAAACCCCACAGACAGGCAGCCACTTTAATACACCGACCGCCAGGGTGAACAGGGACCACGGCGGTAACCGCCTACAGCCAGGCGGAAGACAATGTTCCACCCACTGTATTATGACACACCAATCCCCCACCTTTTCAGGGGCGGTACCAACGACATCAAAAGCCTGGTGGAAACACTGCACAGAAGGGAAATGACTCACCTCTGGAGACTCAAGGAAGAACCACACTGCCATGGAGCCCGAGTTGCATGTGTTCACCATGCTCTACTACGTTCTGCTCTACTTCGAACACCAACGCCAGCGAAGACGATCACAGTGAGAAAAAAGAAAGTGGCACACACACACACACACATCACCCCCACCGCCAACACCATACACATAACCAGATGCAGTAAAATTACATATTCACCCGTGCCCCTCAGGAATAATGCAAGGACAAAATGAATTGATTAAAGTGAGTGTAATAAGATAAAATAGTAAAATACGAGCATCCAAATCAACAAGTATATACATATTTACAAATGTAGGGACACTGCCCAGTCCTCAGTGTCCTTGGGACACAGGGCCACATCACATAGTCCAAGGCCCCACCTCTCTCCTGCAACAACATGAGGAGAACACTGCAGGGGCATCAGGTCAAAAATAGCCAGGCCCCTCAGGGTGGTCCTGGAGGGGGCATCATGCCCTGTGCTTGGTCCTGGGGAGTGCAAGTCCACAGTCTCTCAAGTGGGTGATTTGCCCACATGCTCTGGAGGGGGCAACATGCCCTGTGCTTCGTCTTGGAGAGTGCAAGGCCACAGTTTCTCAAGTGGGTGGCTTGCCCACATGCTCTAGAGGGGGCAACATGCCCTGTGCTTGGTCATGGGGAGTGCAAGGCCACAGTCTCTCAAGTGGATGGCTTCTTCCACTGGTTCTGGAGGGGGCATTGTGCCCAGTGATCTTCATCCGGTGGAGGATGGGGTGAGTGGATGGCTTCTCCACTGGTTCTGGAGGGGGCATTGCGCCCAGTGTTGCAGATCTTGGGGAGTTCAAGGACACAGTCTCTCACCTGGGTGTCAGACTTACATGTTTGCAGGGGCCAGGCCGTACAACAGCGCATGGGCGCAGGCCTACACACTGTCCGCTGGCAGTGACAGATGCTCAGTGGTGGCAGTGGTGCTGCTAATGCTGGAGGTGGCAGTGGTGGGGGGAGGCTCCAGCCCTTCCCCTGCAGCCTCGGATGGCTGCCCACTGGGGCTGCTGCTGCAGGTGGCGGTGCTGGCAGTGGTGGGGGGAGGCTCCAATCCTTCCCCTACAGCCTCGGATGCTGGCCCACTGGGGCTGCTGCTGCTGGTGGCGGTGCTGGTGGCGGTGCTGGCAGTGGTGGGGGGAGGCTCCAGCCCTTCCCCTGTAGCCTCGGATGTCTGCCCAATGGGGCTGCTGCTGCTGGTGGCTATGCTGGTGGCAGTGCTGGTGGCAATGCTGGCAGTGGTGGGGGGAGGCTCCAGCCCTTCCCCTGCAGCCTCGGATGGCTGCCCACTGGGGCTGCTGATGCTGGTGGTGGTGCTGGGAGTGGTGGGAGGAGGCACCAGCCCTGTCCCTCCAGCCTCGGACGGCTGCACCACCATGGTTGATGGTGGGGCCTCCGACTGAGTCCCTGCACCAGGCCCGTCTCTACTGCCTGCAGTTGCAGGCCTATTGCCCCTCCTTCCTGCAGCTGGGGCTGCCTCCTTTCCCTTCCTTCCTGCAGCTGGGTGTGCCTCCTTGCCCTTCCTTCCTGTCACTGGGTCTGCCTCCTTGCCCTTCCTTCCTGCAGCAGAGGGTGACTCCTTGCCCTTCCTTCCTGCAGCTGGGGGTGCCTCCATGCCCTTCCTTGACGCACTTTGGTCTGGCACCCTGTCCATCTGGCTGGCTGGTGGCCAGGATCCTTTCCTACCTGGTGGGGTGTACTTGTTGGGGACACTACTGTGCACATGTACTGGGTGGCTGAGGTGCTTGGATGGGTTTTGACCACCCTGGCCTGACGTGAGGAACGGGGGAGGGGTAGGGAAGAGGTCAATGTTGGTGAGGAAAACCTTCTTAGGGACATTGGGGCGGGAAGAGACAGATGGTATGGGAGTGGAGGAAGAGGGAGTGGTGGTAGGAGGTGTCAGTCTGCTGTGTTTGTGTGCAGGTGCGTGGGCTGGATGCTGTTGTGAGGTGGATGGCTGTTGGGTGTCTGAGTGCTTACATTTGTGTACTTTGGGAGTAGGGGGCACAGACACAGTGGGAGAGGACACAGGGGACGTGTGCATGGATGTGGGGGTGGTGACTGCCAGTGAGAGGTGTTTACTGATAAGTGTGTGGGTGATGGTGGTAATGGATGAGGATGTAGTGCATGCAGGTGTGAGTTTACACACAACTGTGAGGGAGGTGGACGATGAGGAGGAGGGGGCCACAGTGGAGGCAGTGGATGTTGGTATGTTTGATTCTGTATGGTGTTTGTGTGAGTGCCTGTGGGATGAAGTGTTGAGCTTGCATTTGCCATGTCCACTCTTGTATATTGTCGTGGGTGCCTGCTCGTCTGACTGTGTGCTTGGGATAGGATGGGGTTGAGGGGAATGGGATAGGGAAGAGGAAGTTGGAGGGTAGAAAGAGGGTCAATGGCTGCCATCAGAGAGGAGGCTAGAGCCTGGATTGATCTCTGTGGGTCCGCCAAGCCAGTGTGAATGCCCTCCAGGAATGCATTTGTCTGTTGCATTTGGGCTGCCAGCCCCTGGATGGAATTCACAATGGTTGACTGCCTAACAGAGATGGATTGCAGGAGGTCAATAGCCTCCTCACTCATGGCAGCAGGGTTAACTGGGGCAGGGCCTGAGGTGCCGGGGCGAAGGAGAGGCCCACCCTCCTGGGTGAGTGGGCACAGGAAACTCTATAGGTATCTGTGTTCAAGCTGTCCCCTCCTGTCTCCGCCGTGGTGCTCCCCTCGCCCTCCGTCCCACTGGTGCCCTCACCATTGCTGGATTCGGCCTCCTGGGTCCTGTGGGATGCTGCTCCCTCCGTCGCCGGTGCCTCAGCTCCTCCACCAGATGATGCTAATGCATGTAAGGACAGGGTAACAAAACAAAAAGGGGGAGAAGAGACACAGCATACACTTGGGCAATGGCGGCACCAACACCACTGTTGGTGTACACAACACACTCACGCACAGGGAACAGCCCTACACACTAGGCAATGCACTACCAGTCACAATGCTAGTCACCAGCCCATGGATAGGGACACCTAACACCAATTGCAGCATACCTGAGACCCACAGACCCCTGCCCAGTAGTGGATGCTTACTAGCTTGGTTGGAGTACTTTCACATCAAATCCCTGCCCAACATGGGACCTACTGTGCAATGTCAGGCCTGGGCTAGGGACATCCACCGGGCCCAAACACCCCACCTGGATACCACCCCACCAGGCATAAGTTGTATATTAGGGCACTGTACTCACCTCCTTGTGGCTGCCCCCAAGCACCCATCTAGCTCCAGATAGGCCACCACCAGTATGCGGGCCATCAGGGGGGTCAGGGTTCGACGGGCACCCCTTCCTCGTTGTGAGGCCAGCCCCAGCTGCGCTTCCGCCGTCTTCCCTGCCCAGCTTTTCAGGACCTCCCACTGTTTCCCACAGTGGGTGCTCTGCCTGCCGTAGATCCCCAGGGTACGCATGTCCTTGGCGATAGCACACCATATAACTTTCTTTTGATGGGCGGTTTCATGCAGGGAAATAGACACAGGGAAAGGTATTAGGCCGACCGTCTTGCCTGTTACACTCATGGCCCTCCATGCCCCTTCCCATCCCCATTAGTACAGACATTGCCCACCATACATGCTCCATACTGCCCAGGGCCCATCCACCACCCCCTCACATGAGGCCTTCACACACAGCACTCCATGCATTCACGCCCCATGCATTGTACTCCCGGTGTGCTCACCTGTTGGTCTGGAGGCCCATACAGCAGTCGGTACTTGGATAGGACCCCATCCACCAGTCATTCCAACTCTGCCGAGATGAAGGCAGGGGATCTTTCCCCAGTTACACGAGCCATGGTTGGTTCCAGACACAGGTCACAGCAGCACATGCAGTGTAGGTCCTCTCCTGTTGAAGGTCAGGTAGCAAGTGAGTGCACAGATAGAAAATGGCGGTCACGTCCATGGCGGTGTGTACCGTCACCACCAGTGTACATCACCATTGGCCACTGTACCCCATAGGGCCCAATGTTAACCAATGAGGACTTGCACGGCGGTTCAGACCTGGCTCCCCCAACAGCGCACAACGTCAGCAGAATTCCCTCATTTCCACCTGTACCTCCATACAGGACAGGCGGACGCCATTTCAGCGGGGGGCAGGTCTTGGCTCCTACCTGCGTCACAGTACACAAATGCACCATTTGGATATCTCCAACAAAATAGTGTTACAATCACAACATGCATTGAACTGTAGTGGTTGGAATGTAGAGATAATGACCAGCTGCTTACTCTTTTCGCCCATAGGTTGCAACCGCTGCAGATGAATAGGAGATGGAGACATCCCCCCAGGTACAGACCCCTGGTGGACTTGGCAACAATGGAGGACAGGCACATTATCCTCACCAATAGACTTGACAGGGCCACAATCACAGAGCTGTGTGGCCAATTGGAGCCTGACCTAATTTCTGCTATCCATCACCCCACTGGGATCCCCCCTCTTGTGCAAGTGCTATCAGGGCTCCCTTTCCTGGCAACTGGCTCCTTCCAAGTGACAGTGGTCTTGGCAGCAGGAATGTCACAGCCAATGTTCCCAATAGTGCTGACCAGAGTGTTGTCTGCCATAATTAAACACATGTGCAGCTACATCATTTTTCCTCAGGTGGAGGATTGGGCCACAGTGAAAGCTGATTTCTATGTAATTAGACATATCCCCAACATTATTAGGGCTATTGATGAAACACATATTCCATTTGTCCCCCCCTGGCGAAATGAACAGGTGTTCAGAAATCGAAAGAGCTTTCACTCCATGAATGTGCAGATGGTGTTCCTGGTGGACCAGTACATCTCCCACGTCAATGCTAAGTATCCTGGGTCTGTGCATGATGCCTTTAACCTGAGGAATAGCAGCATCCCAAATGTGATGGCTCAACTCCAGAGGCACGGGGTGTGGCTAATATGTGATCCCTGGTTACCACCCAGTGGATGTTAGTGTATGGGTATAGTGTGGGCCCTAAGGGTTAGTGTGTGGCTAACAGCTGTCCCTCGATATTTGCAGGTGACTCTGCTTACCCCAACCTCTCATGGCTACTGACCCCTGTGAGGAATGTCAGGACAAGGGCAGAGAAACATTACAATGAGGCAAGTGGGCGAACAAGAAGGATTATAGAGAGGACCTTTGGCCTCCTGAAGGCCATGTTTCATTGCCTCCATCTAACAGGTGGATCCCTGTGCTACTCACCCAAGAAGGTCTGCCAGATCATCGTGGCATGCTGTATGTTGCACAACCTTGCCTTGCGTCGCCAGGTGCCTTTTCTGCAAGAGGAGGAGGCTGGAGATGGCCGTGTGGCAGCAGTGGACCCTGTGGACAGTGAAGATGAGGAGGCAGAGTATGAGGATGAGAACAACAAATATGAAATTATGACCAGAGCGGAAACCGCTCAGACAGACAGACACTTTAACACACTGACCGCCAGGGTGAAATCAACAGGCACCACAGCGGTAATGCCAGGTGGAAGACAATGTTCTGCCCACTGCCTATTCTGCCGGAGGAGGAGGCTGGAGATGGCCATGTGGCAGCAGTGGACCCTGTGAACAGTAAGGATGAGGAGGCAGAGGATGAGGATTACAACAACAGAAGTGCAATTATTCGTCAATACTTCCAATGAAACACAGGTAAGACAGTGTTGAAACAAATGTAATTGACAGTTTGATGTGTGACATTGTCACTGGCAGGCTGTGTATTCCTACTTCTATGCCCACTCACTGTACCCTTTGGCATCTATTTTTGCAGATGTTGGTGCCCCACCATTGCTCCTGGGGTGTTCAGTGCAGCCAACTACAGGTCTTTCAAATGTAAACATTACTGTACAGTTGAATTGCAATGTGTGTTTATTGCAGTGCTCTGAAGAAGAGGGGGTAGTGCAATGGGCTGATTTGATGATGGAGGAAAGTCGAGGATAGAGTCTAGTCTATTTGTATCAGAGGTGCATTGTCCAAGGGGGCATAGGAAGTGGAGCAATGGCAGTTCAAGGTGGACAGGGTTACAGAGTGGGACACATGGGTAACAATCAGGAGAGTCTTATTTCCTGGCGGGAGTCTTGGCACTAGTCTCTGGCTTCTGCCTGGATCGCAGGGAATGTTTGTGGGGTGGTTCTCCTTGTGCAGGGGGAGGGGTGCTGGTAACCTGTTGTTCCTGTGGCGGGGCCTCCTGTCCACTAGCGGCAGTAGAGGTGGAGGGCTGTTTGGTAGTTTGGCTAGTGTCAGGGGCCCTGTGGTGTGCCACTGCCTCCCTCATACTGTTGGCCATGTGTGCCAGCACCCCTGCAATGGAGATCAGGGTGGTGTTGAAGTCCTTCAAGTCCTTCCTGATCCCCAGGCACTGTCCCTCCTGCAGCCGCATGTTCTCCTGCAACTTGTCCAGTATCTGGCCCAGCGTATCCTTGGAATCTTGGTATGCTCCCAGGATCATGGTGAGTGCCTCCTGGAGAGTCGGTTACCTTGGCCTGTCCTCCCCCTTTCGCACAGCAGTCCTCCCAGCTTTCCTGTTGTCCTGTGCCTCTGTCCCCTGAACCGTGTGCCCACTGCCACTGATCCCTGATCATCCTGTGTTTGTGGGGTGGCCAGGGGTCCCTGTAGTGGTGGACACCCTGCTGATTGACGTGTCCTGGGGACAGAGTAATGGGCCCGCTGGGTGGGTGCTGTGGTGGTGTTCCCTGAGGGGGGAGGCTCTGTGGTGGTATGAGACTGTGCCTGGGTAACCGACTGTCCAGAAATCCCTGATGGGCCAGGTTGGTCATACTGGTCCAGACGACCTGAGTTGCTGTCATCACTGTGGGCCTCCTCTGTGGGGGGACTGGATGTTGCTGGCACCTCTTCCCTGGTGACGTTGAGTGGGTTACCCATGGGGATGTAAAGGCAGTGTTATTGTTTCTGCGTGTGACATTTTGTGCATGGTTGTGTTGTCCTCTATGGTTGTTGTTGCCCTGACAGCTTTTCCTTGTGTGAGTTGTTATTTGGTGGGCTAGGTGATTCTCTCTAGTGTGCATGCTGTGGTGATAGGTGTCCATGCAGGTCTGTGAGGACTGTCCATGCATTGGTGTTACATGCAGGGCTTGGTATTGGGATGAGTGGGTTGTGATGGTGGGGTATGTGGGAGGTGGTGGAATGATGGGAGTGAGGGTAAGGGTGGGGGTATGTGATGGCATGCAGGTCGGGGTGATAGTAATAGAGATTTGACTTACCAGAGTCCAGTCCTCCTTCAACTCCTGCCAGGCCCTCAGGATGCATGATTGCCAAGACTTGCTTCTCCCATGTTGTAAGTTGTGGGGGAGGAGGTTGGTGTCCAGCACCAGTCCTCTGTACTGCGAGCTGATGTCTAGCTGCAATGGAACATACCTTCCCCAGTAGGTCGTTCCACATCTTCCTGATGTCATCCCTGGTTCTTGGGTGCTGTCCTATGGTGTTGACCCTGTCCACTATCCTCCACGATAGCTCCATATTCCTAGCAATGGATATCTGCTGCATCTGTTATTCAAATGGCTGTGGCTCGACCCGGATGATTTCCTCCACCATGAACCTTATCTCCTCCTTAGAGAACCTGGGGTGTCGTTGTGGTGCCATGAGTGTGGTGTCGGAGGTATGGGTGAGGGTGTGTGGGGTGATGTGTTGGTGTGTGTGACATAAGGTACGTGGGTGTTGCATATGTGATGGTGGTATGTGGCTCTGGTTGTGTGGGTGCTCTTGCTGTTTCTCTCTCTCTGCTGGCAATTATTTCTAGTCGTAAAGGGTTGTGGGTAATGTGGGTATGTGTTTTATAGTGGTGTGGGTGTGTGGATGTGGTGTTTGTATGTGTGTCAGGTGTGTAGTTTGAATTATCCAATGTGTGGTTGTTTTCTTTGAGTGTGTGTATTTTGAGCGCAGCAGTATGGACCGCCAATGGTTTACCGCCATTGAATGTCCGCCGCGGAGATTCGTGGGTCATAATGTTGTGAGCGTAGTTCTGTTGGCGTAACGGTATGGGTTTTGCTACTGCCCGTTTATCACTGACCTATGGGCTCGTGGACTTGTGTGTTTGGCTGTATAGTGACGGACTGGTATCTGTGTGTCATAATATGGTTGCCGGTTATCCGCCACAGCAGCGTTATGTTGGCGGCAATTGGCATGCCAGTAAGTGGGATTTATCACCAATGTCACAATGAGGGCCTAAATTCTTCAAGCAAGGAGGGCAAGGGTTGGCACCTCAGGTAGGTAGTGTGCAGTTTCAGGCCCCTTCTAGAAGTGGAGGTGGTTTCAGACATAGAAGTAAAGGTTTTAATAACAATACTAACAGTGGTACAGTAAGATCTGGAGCTTGTTACGTTTGTGTGTAAAGAAGGAGATTAAATAAAATGTTGTCTTAAAGTAAAGCCATTTGTCACTGAATCTCAATTTATCCCTCCAATTAAACCTAAGGACAGAATATGATTTCCACAGCACAGAATGGGATGAGTAAGCCAGTGGTCCCGACCATACCAGCACCAATATAGAATACAGGGTATTTCTATAGAACAGCACCTTTGACTCTAGGTCTTCTACCTGAGATTCAGAACAGAACAACAGAATTTGCACTGAATACTCAGCACCAGCAAAATTCAGTTCAACCTCAACCTCAAGTAAGAAACCCAGTGATTATTGATTTGTTTCCACAGTTTGCAGATACTCATGGAGTTCCGCAAAGACCAGGTCAGGGAACATGACATTGGCTGAGAGCTGTGGAGGACTGCAATCTTGGTACAGCCTTAGAGGTAGACCAGAATAGCCCATTTGTATAAGTAGTTAATGGCGAACCTGTATAATATTTAGTTCATACAAGTGATAACAATTCCACAGTTATACTGGTGGTATTTTTTGACCTACGTCCAAATAGCAAATGTTATAGCAAAACTAAGTTCAGCTGAAAATGCACATGAATTCATGATTAATGACTACTCTAGTAAATTTGCTGGGTCGTGATCTGTTTTGCAAGCTAAATTGCATGATTTATTGTACACAGGATGGTTTCTACATTCAAATGAAGGGCCCAGATGCTGATTTTGAAATGAAATCACAAGACTGAGAAATTGTATACTTCTGGTTATTAGAAATGACTATAATTTGCATGGCATGTCCCCAGATTTCTGGCCTAAACTCTGTTTGCTGGCTTTGGAACTCTGCCCACTTTATTACTACTAACCATTAATAAGGTGCTGTGCTCTCCCTTAAAATGCCCTGAAATTGGCATACACCTGATTGGCACATTTAAATTATGTAAACGTCCCTAGTGCATGGAAATACATGTACCCAGGGAATGTAAATTGAATGCTACTAGTCGTTAGATCTATCAGAATTAGGGTGGTTTTCCCCCCAAACATTTTGCCTTCACCCTCCTACTTTTCTGAATTTGTTTTTACTGGCATTAGGACACTTTACCACTGCTACTTGTCACAAAAAGGTACCCTAAAAAATATTTTTAGGTCCCAGAAAGGGGAAAACACAATAAGAATCAATAATGCAACTTCCCGCTTATCCTAACTTTATATGTGTAATTAATCTAGTGTGAAGCAAACCAATGAAAATCATTAATGTTTTTATTTCATTGCAACACCATTTGATTTTTAACAGCTTTTGCAATTTTCATATAATGCCTTTTGCTATACACGTTTTCTAGAACAATCTTAAAAAGCATAAATAAAGTAATATACAATATTACAGTAATTACAGGAAAAATATTAACAAAACCAGGCAATACATCATAAAATCACCCCACACATCAGTCACTATTTCTCACTCATACAGCATACCCATGCAGTCCATATATTCAGTTGAAAAAAAATCCCAGAACAAAAAACATTGCACAAACAAACAAGGAGACTATTATTCTTTTAGCCTTCATTGATGCTTCTTGAACTATGTATGTCCAGAATTCAGTCAACACACGTTCCAGTGGATTACAGACTTTTTGACCCCCTTCTTCAGGACCTACTGCAGATTACTTTTCTTATTTCATCCAATCCAGCTGATGAGTTAATGGTCATGAGAAGCCTCCACACTCATACTTTTACTCATATTATGTGTTACGACACATGCATCCTGTGAAATCCTGCATCCCTAACAAATGGTTCTAACTCCACACTAAATAGTGATTTAATCCAGCAGATAAGGAAAAATTCTGATTGTGATGAAAATCTGATTAAACATATTACAGAAGGCAATAAGGAAGGAGCTTATTTCCTCATTTATAAGCTCCAGTCCATATTGTACTGTTGGTGCTAAACAATGATGAAGTGATTGTGATCACTCCCTACATTTTTCTCATAAGTCCCCAGTACAGTGCTTTACTCTATACCTAGGGCCTGTACATTAAATGCTACTAGATGGCCTGCAGGACTTATTGTGCTACCCACCTAAGCAGCCCCTTACAACATGTCCCAGGACTACCATTGCAGCATGACTTAAGTTTTAAAGTGCCAATTCGACTTGGCAAATAATCCCCTTGCCAAGCCTTAAGCTCTCCTGTTATTGCGTATAAATCAACCCTAAGGTAATCCCTATGCATCTCATAGAGAAACATGCATTGTAATTAAATGGTTGGACATGTACTATTACGTTTTACATGTCCTGGTATTGAAAAACTCACAAATGTGTTTTTCGCTATTGTGAGGCCTATGTCTTCCATAGGATAACGTTGGGTTGCCTTATTACATTTAATAAGTGCTAACTTTTGATTGGGAACAGGTAGAGATTTCATGTTTAAAAAATTAAATTTAATATCGTCTTAAATGGTAAAGTCAGATTTTAGGTTACTATTTTGAGAACACCACTTTTTAGAAGGTTGGCATTTTCCTGCCCAAGCTATTTTGTGCCTGGAGTCACATGAGGGGATATAGTTTGCAGTTGGAATTTGTTTATTTCTCATAGACAGCCTCACAACAGACAGATTAGGTGTGCCTGAATGGGCCACCACCGGCAGGATGGGGGCAGAGCAGGACCCAGACTCACAATAGGCTGTGCCTTGCCTTTATATAAAGGACTTGAGACCACTTCATTGCTCAGTCAGCCAGGCTTGAGCTAGGGCAGAGAAGGTAGTTAACTCCAAGCACTTCAAAGGAAATACTCTAGAAACGTCTCCTACTTCAAAGAAGGTACCAGGTCTAAAAATAGGAACTTCAGTTCATGTTGTGGACCAGCGGAAGGACTCTCATATGGCTGCCTGCTACTGTGGCCTGCTGCATATTTCAGAAGACTGATTTGCTGCACTTGAAAGGAAGCTGACTGAAGCCTACCTTGAACCCTCAATTGTCTGCCTTGCTGCTTGAACCCTGTTCCATCTCTTGAACTCAGGAATACAAGAGTGATTCCAGCTAGTTGGTTGGTCCCCAGATCAGAGTCTCAGGTACAGAAAAGGCTCCAACCATCTTGAACGCACACCTGGACTCAGCCTGAGACAAGGATCAACCCACTCATCTACCCACCCAAGGTGCATCTCCAATCTGCCTGATTTGGCGCTCCCACTACATTGGTCTCCGCAGCAGCAAATCCTGTTCAGTGGTCCTTTCAAAAAAGGGTATCTGATGTTGTGGAGCCCTCAGCTACAGCTTTCAGCCTCTTCCCGCTGGAGATTTTCAACTTCCAAAAAAAGAGACTGAGTCCAAACATGGAAATATTCACTGCAACTTTGCCCAGTGGCTCCCAGACAGCAATGCTTCTTCGTCATTGAACTTCTACCTTCTCAGAACATTTTGTTAAAATTTCTCCTAAGTCAGAAGGTACACTACTTTTTGTAGTTCACTCGCCATCCCGGCTGTACATATTTTTCAACTTTGACCAGGTGCTGCATAAGTACTTTATACATTGTCTCTAAGTTAAGCTGGACTGCTTTTGCGTCAAGCTACTGAAGGGTTAAGCACAGGTAATTTACTGAATGTTATGATTCACCCTGATAGGTAAAGTGGCTATTGATTTAGCAGGGTTAAAACCCCACTTGAAATTTTCACATTAGTGGACTGTAGCACTCATTATTCCACTAAGTACAGTAGACTGTAAAGCATGTCTCTGGGGCTTCTACTGCAGCCTTCTACTGCAGCCTGGCTGTGCAGTTTTTAAACTACGAATTTGACCTGTTAAAATCACTAGGTTACATTACACCACTGTGTAATGATAATTGTGGTTTGGAACCAGCTAAAAATATTTTTCAAGGAATCATTCTAATGGTTATTCATTAAACAATTTAGTGATGAATTTGAATTTTTTCTAGGTTGGAAAAGGCTGGGAGCCTGTGCCTGCAGCGTGGCAGAAGGTTGAGGTGCAGAGAAGGTACACATATATATATATATATATATATATATATATATATATATATATATATATATATAAGACACCAGAAAACAACACTGCACTCCTGGAGGATGTACGACCCCCCTACGCATTTGAAAATGTGTGTGTATTTTGAGCGCGGCAGTGTGAACCTCCAATGGATTTCCAAGGTTGAATGACCGCCGTATTGATTTGTGGGTCGTGATAGTGTGGGTGTATTCTTGTTGGCGTGATGGTGTGGGTTTTGGTATCGCTAGTTTATCACTGACCTTTGGTGTGGCGGACTTATGTGGGTGTCTGTATTGTGGCGGATTCCGAACTATGAGTCGTAATACCTGTAGCGGAATTCCGCCGCCGCAACGGTATGTTGGCGGTCTTCAGCACGGCAGAAAGCGGGATTTACCGCCAGGGATGTAATGAGAGCCATTATGTCGAAATGTGTTGTGGGGTCTGCTTGGAAAGCTTTCATCAATTAAATAAATGAAAAGTGGACTGAACAGCCTCCGGGAGTGCAGTGTTGTTTTCTGGTCTCTCATATGAGGGTTTTGTCCTTTAACCCTAACACTGCACCTGCAGAGAGGTGCGTCGCTGCTTAAGACCAAAGGTTTTTAGATGAATTATTGGAACAGTGACAGTGCCCGGCTTTGAGGATTTTAGATTTACACAGGACGAAGCAAGGAAATACTGATTTCCTGTGCGTGTATTTTACATTGGAAGATGACAGAAATTGATGGACTTCCAAAGCGCCTGGTGCCCCTCCAGTATGAGGCACTATCTAACCGAGGAAATATGGTGAGCAGATGCCTCTCTAAATATCCCACATAGCTGATGCGGCCCCGAGTATGGGATCCAGGGACTACTTTTTTCACTTCATTATATGTGAGAACATGTTGAAAAGGAAATGATCTGTGGATTTGTTTTACACAAGGAAACAAAGAGACTTTGTTTATGTTGTTTAAAAAGGCACAATCTTTTATAGAGGGAAATCATGGAATAATATACTCTTTCCAACCTCGGAGTGAAAGATGGATTTTGTGACGTTCAAAGGAGCAATTATAATTTCTGAAATGTACACTTTTATGAGGTTGGTGAAGTATTTTGAATTTATAATGCTTATTAGTACACACTTTAAGTGAAAGGAACATGCCCGAGAGAGGAGTAATTACTTGAGTGTTTCCAGGTGTGGGGAATTATTTGGACTACCAATCCCAGAATGCTATAAATAAATCAGGATGGGAGTAGAGGAATGTAATTAGCAGGCAAAACCACCTGGAAGAAGACATTATGTCGAAATGTGTTGTGGGGTCTGCTTGGAAAGCTTTCATCAATTAAATTAATGAAAAGTGGATTGTACAGCCTCCGGGAGTGCAGTGTTCTTTTCTGGTGTCTCATATGAGGGTTTTGGTCTTTAACCCTAACACTGCACCAGCAGAGAGGTGCGTCGCTGCTTAAGACCAACGTCTTTGCGATATATATATATATATATATATATATATATATATATATATATATATATATTCCCCCCCCCACTTTACACAGTCGCCAGCTGAGAAAGAGACCCTACAAAGTGAATATGGTGACAAAGACATATATGAAGTGTGGGGTATTGCCCCTGAGTGTGTGCTGCTGATTAAGAGCTGGTGAAACAAGGTGTAGAGTCACAAAGAAAAAATAAAGTTCAATATGTGGATCCAGAGGGGTAAAAAGAAAGAATCCTGAACAACCCAGGAAATTCAACACTACAGAGAAGATGGAAGCTTGAATCAAGCTTATCCGGCTGCAGTTCATCTGTCTGAAAGTGAGAGAAAAAGAAGCAGAGCAGAACAAAGAAATCCTGAACAAAGTGATGGAAAATCATCTGAAACAGCAAAAGAAGGAGCTGACAAAAAGGTCTGATGTGAGCACTGGAAAATCATTGGAGGGGAATACAACAAAACTTAAGTAAGAAGAAGTTCTACAAATTAAAGACAGTTTTGAATTAAAAGTACACAGCTCCCAAATAGGCATACCTGATGAAGACTGAACTGGATGAATGAGACACTGACTTGAAGTTTTTGATTTCTTTTTAAGATTCCCAAAAACTACTATGAGAGAGTGAAAAGACTGAGGGCCTGGTTTAGATCTTTGCGGAATCGGTTCCGCCATCGGTTTTTTGTCTGATAATCTGTCAGCCGATTAGATGATCCACCTGCTCTATTTAGATGCTGGCGGATCCGTCACCAAACCACCTTTACGGCTAGAGTTTTTACACCCGCTTAAATGGCGCCATGGGCAGCAGAGGCTATCTGTGAGACCATAGCCAGTTTTACAGCCGGGGCAATCACGATGGGCCTTCCTGCTGACATAACTGTGGCAAATAAGCCTCCACACCTGAGTAGATGGATTTGAAGGCATATGAGATCCGAACTTATCCCTTTCTCTTCTTTTCACTTCAGTTGCTGCCATGGACTTGGTTGCACAAGTCCTGCCTTTGCTGCTGATACTGACCCACAATGCATATATACCACGTCATCGGCAGAACCAAGGGTAAGTGTTTCACCTGCTACCATCGGTATTGTCTCTATACATTAGCTCTGGACTTGTGCATGTTTAAAAAATACCTGTAAGCAATATTACAATGATGAACAATGCCTATGTGTGTGATGTGGTACTTTAAGAAACTTAAAGAAAAACACACCTCTGAATATTGTTTACATATACAAATGTGGTACCAACTGTCTTCATGCTAATGGACACCTACACAAAAGGTCACATTAATCCCTAATTCAAAATGTCTCCGTATAGGTGTGTTTAATAATTTTCCCTAAACTACCATATCAGATACATAAACAGTACACAATATTGTAACTACAAAAATCCAATATAATGTAGTAATTGCACTACACAATCCAGCGTGTAGTTTTACACGAAATTTATATCCAATGTCAACTCCAAACTTTAAACAAGTCATACATGTATTAATGTCACATTTTCCCTTGTCTTTTGCATATTTTGCACATCATTAGATTTAATTAAGCCCTGATGTTTTTGTTTTCATGTGTAATGCATATGTGTGGATCATTAACACATCATTTTTAAATAAGCATATCTGCATTCACAAGTTACAAAAATATGAATATGTTTAATATTGGTGTAAGTGTCCATCATCCTGATGAATGCTTGCACCAAATTAACATTCCCATTACAAATGTTCATCACTAATGTGTGCACTATACTTATTCACATTTTCATCAATAACATTGACATCACTCAATTACTTTTATTTAATAAATAATGTCAGGACAAATTATGAGAAATTAGATATGTCTCTCAAAAATTATGAAATCAAAGAAAACGTAAATGTCCAAAATACATGATGCAGTGCATAAATATTTGTGTTCTTTTTGCCCAAAAACGTGCCCCTTATTTTCACTACTAGGGGACAACTTCCTCCGTGAGGGGCATCTAGTGGGCACAGTAGGAACCTCAATGATTTGGGAGGACCTGGATGGGCAGTTTGGGCTGGACTGTTGCCATGGAGAACAGAGTCAGGGCTGATCTGCATATGGCTGGGTCAAAACTGGGGTGGCATGGTGAGCAAAAGAACAATGGTTCAAACACAGCTCTGTCAATTGGGTTGAGTGTTTGAAAAGTTTCACTACTCCATCCATCATCCTTTTGTCTTGCTAAGTCGCCCTAAGTGGGAAGGGTATGCCCAGATGTGGGTCCAGTGCTCACTGTAGCACTGGATTCAAACTAGCCTGGCCGATGAAGGATGATACCTTGAAACCGGTCGCAGGATAATTGTTTCCAGTCTGGGAAGGACCTGGCCTGGCAGTTTGGGCTGGACTGTTCTCATGGGGAACAGAGACAGGACTTATTTGCATATGGCTGGGTCCAAACTGGTGTGGCATTGGTAGCAAAGGAACAATGGATTTAACCCAGATCTTGCCTCCATGGAAGAAAGGGATATTAGCAAATTATTGAGGTTAAATAGGCAACCTATTCTGGATTTATGTCATCAGCTGGAGACAGATCTTCTGCCTCGCAATAGGAATCCCAGATTAATAGCACCAATAGTAAAAACCATGGCAGTACTCCATTTTGTGGCCACAGGTTCTTTCCAATACACTGAGGAAGTATCTGGATGCAGACATGTCACAACCAACTTTCATTGGTTTGATAAAATAAGTCCTTTCTTCTCTATTGACTTGGACATAGGTTCAGCTGCCATACATCTAAATACGGTGGTGAGAACTCCATCAGCTTGACGGAGTACTTAGAACAGCCATCATGGAGGGACAACAGAACTCCCATAAAGCTCTAAATCAGGCCATAAGAATTGATAATTTGTAAATGAGTTTTTGATAAACAAGTGACCTCCTGTCTTTTAAAAAAAAAATCTATTTCTTTCTTCTTAGAATTTTAGTTTTTGATAGGTTTGAAAAGCAATAACAGTTTACTTTGATTACTGATTACTTTTTTAATTGTTCCATATTTTGGCATTTTGATGATTTAATTTTTTAAAAGACATTGCTAGAAATGACTCAAGAAAATGCCTTCAAGAAAGGAGAGGATTCACATGGCTTTTCAATCCATTCGTTTTAATAAATCTTATTTCTGAGGCACTTATTGGAGTGTTAGTGTATACATATCATCATGATGTGGCCTCCCAAGTAGTACAAAAAACTCAGTATTCCTGACCCCTACTAAACATTATAATTTATGTATTTAACAACCAATTAAAATAATGGGCATCTAAGGGGGTCATTACGACCCTGGCGGACGGCGGTAATTTGGGGAAAGGAACTTCCAACAGGCTGGCAGTACCTTTTCCCAAATTATGACATTGGCGGTTTGGCTCAAGCCAAACCACCAATGTACCACTCCGTCCACCAGGGTGGTAACAGCCTTCAGGCTGGAGACTTTGATCTCCAGCCAGGCAGCTGTCACAATCCCATCCTCGGGATTATGACCCTGCCTAATGCCATGGTTTTCGTGGCAAATTTACCGCCCAGAAAACCATGCCAGTAGGCACTATCAGTGCCAAGGAATTCCCCCGCAGAACCCTCCCCCTCTCAAGAGCCCTCCCCTGCCCTTTCCTGACCCCCCGACATCCACACACGAACACACATACACACTCATACACACACTACACACATGCATACCCACATCCACCTACACACGCACACATATCCACACCACGCAACACACACTAACATACATTGTAGGACACACGCATTCACAACACACAACATATACGTACACTCACATTCATTCATTCACGCACACATTCCACGCGACTCACACCTGCATGCACGCAGCCTTCTGGCAGTATTCCATCTACGGTCATAATGCGGTTGGCGGCTGGTAGCCACGACAACGGTATGTTGACGGCTCTCGCCATGGCGGTAGGCGGCATTTACTGCCATTGTCATAATGAGGCCCTAAGTGTTGTTTTGAAATTAATAATGTGATTGATGCTGTGCATGAATCATTTTAGTGTTTTACGTAATGTTGTGCCATGAATTTGTGTGATTTCTTAGTCCAGAACATTATAAAAGATATGCAATTTTGTTAACAGCCAATTATTAATCTATGTTGTTCTGATGTTTACACGCTTTCCTACTTGTTGATTAGAGGGCCAAATGACTGTGGTCCTTTCAGCATTTATTAATAAGTTGTTTATTTGACGTATGTGCTGTAGCTATATTATTTTCTTAAACCTTTCGCTGTTAGGACTTTCCCCCAATTCTAAGCCTTTTTTGGCTATTTGAGGTAGTTCACACTTAGGCCTCCATAACGCTTTATCCACATAAGCCATCCATGCTAAATATGCATTCTTTTTTCCAACATCATGGGGATTCTGAGGTACCTAAGGTTTGTGGATTCCCTTCAAACGGATCAGGAAAATAGCCAAAATATAGCTACATTTAGATTTTTTGAGGGGGAAAAGGGAAAAAAGTGCCTAGATAAAAGTAATGATTTGATGGGCTAAAGTCACCATCTCTCCTGGTTTCAGAAATATGCAGAGCTGAATAAAAAAAAAACTATTTTTTACTACAACTTTGGCATTTTTCAAAGAGGTAGCCCATTTTTTTCCATCTTTTGTGCTGAGCATTATCTGGTGAATCTCCTTTTCCCATGGTTTTACTATGAATTGCCAACACTTGCATTTTCCCGGATTAGCAGAGGAGGAAGGTTACCAGTACCGATATTTTTGTTGTTGGTAAGATGAGCAAGGGTCAGCGGGTCACAGGATACATTTGATAGCCTGCACATAAAAATTGTCTTATCTTGAGCACTGTTGTAATTTTTGTTTAATTTCCTCAGCGCTTTGCTGGCCAAAGATACAAATGGAAAGCACACTGATAACAAAATAACATGAAGTAGCTGTGTATTCAGGTACAGTTTGTCAGTAGCTTAGTGAAATGTATTTTGGCTGTATTAAAAGTTATTAATGATTACACAGCTATTTCCAGATATACACTAACAAAACTAAATCAGAAATTGCATGGTTAAACATATTAAGTAATGAAGATAAAATGAAGGATTCAGGACTGATGTGGCAACAAGAACCTCTTACATATCTAGGTCTAAAATTTAACAACAACATGGAGGCTATGGTACAGCTAAATGCAGATCTCACAATGTGACAATTAAAGGTGTCGAAAGTGTCAATTTAAGGACTGTCAAGGAGCTTCTACAAAGATATTACACAGCAATGGTCTCTGAGTTTCCTAACATGGTAATGACAGGCAGTCAGTCAAGATGGCTAATAGTACTCATTAGCTATATCATTAGTTCCCACAAAGAATGTGTTAAGCTGTCTTTAATAACAAAAATCATTTTATTTTCTAATGTATGCCACGATTCTGGGCAAAGCAGGGGACACGGCCTCTAACTTCTCCTCTGAGGAGTTGGAACTGCTCATCACAGAGGTCCTTTCCCTGTACAGCCAGCTGTATAGGAACCCAGAGGATGAACCTGATCAGGAGACAGGGGTGGAAGTAGAAGTGGTAATGGTAGGGAGAGAAGAAGTTGCTCTAAGCAAAATAAAGTGGAATGCGGCGATGGAAGTGGCCATCTGCATGCAAGTATCTTCTGTCTCTCTTTACTCCTGCTTTTGCTACTGTCTAGACTTCTGTTTTTACTTCTGTTTTTATTTTTGGTCTTTTATTCCATTGTTTTTCCCTCTTGTCTCTTTCTCTCTCATTTCACTCTCCCCCCTGTTTTTCCCCACGCTGCTGCTGTCCCTGTGGCCCCACCTCCTGTTGCCTGCAAAGTTTCCTGCCCTCCCACCTCACAGCTGACCAGACCCCCCACCTCCCTTCCCTTCTTAATGACGCCTGCTGTGCGACTGTGTCCCTCGTGCACCGAAGGCTCGCCAAAGGCAAGCCTATCGGAACCTGGACTGCGGCCAGTGACATGGATCATGGTCCTCACTCCTTCTGACGGTTCTACACCAACACTCTATGTGCCCTCAACCTGGGAAGATCCTCAACCTGCCACCTAGCTGACCCTAGGAACACTTTTTTATGCCGCGCATGCTCCTGGACCCTCCAAGGACCACCTCACGATCCCGTACCAAGCTTGGATGACCACCTCAAGGTCATACTCCTCAACACACGCTCCTCATCAAGCATGCAGTAGAAGTCTGAGACCTCCTCGACTGGACCGCCCCAGACATCAGCTTCTTCACAGAGACATGGATCACCCCCACCTCTGCCCCGAACATCATCACGGCCATCCTGGACAACTAAAAATTCAACCACAAGGACAGAGCCAGCCCACCTGGAGGAGGCATTGCCATAATCTACAAGAACACCCTCCACCTGACAACCACCAATGAGTCACAGTCTCAGCCAACCAATGTCCAGATTCAGACCAACCCCAACTCCTCCCTCAGTGGAACACTCATCTACAGGCCGCCTGGACCCGGTCCCCAATTCTGAAAAGACATAACCACGCTTGTTGCCTCCCCAAGTGCTCACCTCCTACAACTACATCCTACTCGGCGACCTCATCTTCCTATGATGACCCCCAACACCACAAACCTCCTGGACAACCTCCCAACACTAGTCAATGTCATCACCCACAGGGTGGGACATTCTCGACCCCGTCTTCTCTGCAGGGAACAACATCACCGTCTTTCACACCTCCCACCATCATTGGACTGACCATGTGCACCATCTTTACCTTCACAAAGAACACTCCATGCTACTATGCCCCACGCCCCGTTGGTAGACGCTGGGGCAAAGTTACAGAAGCACAACTAACCAACGCTCTCAACCATAAACCACACCGGATGCAGCGGACACTAAGGAAGCCACACGCAATATACACCTCTGGTTATCAGAATACACCAGCAACGTAGCCCCCCTAAGGAAACCGACATAGCAAAACACCTAAATGGTATACCACATACCTACAAGAATCCAAACCCTCCTGCAGACACCTGGAACAGAAACCACCAATACATCAGAGGCACCTTCCAAGAACACCTCAGGACTAGCGCTCACAACAGCAAAGAGCTCTTTGCCATCATCAAAGAGTTCACAAACCCAGGGACAGACACCTCATCCATCCCTCCCCGCAAGACCTCTCAAAAGACCTTGCCACCTTTATTCACTAAACATTCCAGGACATTTACGAAGGATTCAGGAAACAAAACACGCCCGCACCACCCACAAACACCGTCATGGACCCAGCACCACACCAGATCCTGAACTCCTTGACCCCCATCAACAAAGAGGACACCCAAAGACACATGAACTCCATCCACTCTGGGGCACACTCGGATCAGGGCCTTCATCATATCTTCAACCTGGCCTGTGCCACCATAGCACCTGAGGTCTGCTGAGCTATCAACTGATCCTTCAAGACCGCCACCTTCCCATCAGACGGGAAGCACGCCAAGATAAACCAGCTGCTCAAGAAACCCACCGCTGATGCAAGGGAGCTGAAAAACTGCAAAATCATCTCTCTGCTCCCTTTCTCACCCAAAGTAATGGAAAAGGCCATCAACCAGCAACTCACCAAATTCCTCGAGACACACCAAATCCTACACCCATCCCAATCCAGATTCAGAATCAACCACAGCACCGAAACAGCACTCCTATCAGCCACCGACGTCATACGTGTCATTCTAGACCATGGAGGCATGGCTGCTCTCATCCTCCTTGACCTCTCTGCTGCATTTGACACGTCTCCCACTCCACCCTCTGTGCCATACTAAACGACGCCAGCATCTGAGAGAAAGCACCTAATTGAATCAGGTCCTTCCTCACCAGAAGAACACAGAGGGTCAGACAACTGCCGTTCACATCAAAACCCAAAGACACATGCTGCGGAGTGCCCCAAGGATCATCACTCAGCCTGATGCTTTTCAACATCTACATGGCCCCGCTAGCCAAGATCATCAAACAACAAGGGTTAAACATAGTCTCCTACACTGACAATGCCCAACTGGTCCTCTCCCGGGCCGATGATGCTGCAAAGTTCAAGAGAAAATTCCAGAACGGGATGAGAGCAGCCGCCGCCTGGATGGAAGCCAGCTGCCTCAAATTCAACTCAAACAAGACAGAGATCCTCGTAATCGTCTCCACCCCTTCCGCCTGAAACGACTCCTGGTGGCCCGCCACACTTGGAAATGCCCCTGCTCCCACGCATGCAATCTGGGCATCATCCTGGACTCCTCTCTATTCATAACCCGCCAAGTCAACGCCATCTCATCATCATGCTTCCGCACCCTTCGACACCTGTGAAAGATTTTCAAGTGGATCCAATCTGACACGAGGAACAGTCACCCAAACACTCGTCACTAGGAAACTGGACTACAGCAACACACTCTATGATGGCATCACCAAGAAACTACAATCAAGACTACAAAGAACCCAGAATGCAGCAGCCAAACTCATCCTGGACATCTCCAGACACAGTCACATCTCTTCCCACTTCAGAGACCTACAATGGCTCCCAGTCAACAAGCACATCACATACAAACTCCTGATCCACACCTATAAGGCACTACTCAACATAGGACCAGTATACCTCACCCACCACCTTATGTTCTATATACCCAACACACATCTCCATTCTTCCTAGCTCACCCTTGCAGCTCTTTCCAAGATCTGTTAAGCATAGCAGGTGGAAGATCCTTCTTCTACCTCGTAGCCCAGACATGGAACACGCTACTTCTAAAGCTCAAGCAGACCGCATCACTGAAGTAGTTCAGGAAGAACCTCAAGACCTGGATCTTCGATTGAGCAGCACACCCACTAACAGCGCCTTGAGACCCTACGGTGATTAGCAGTGGTTTAAAAATCACTGATTGATTGATTGATAGTGAGGTATTTCCAACTTGTCTGTGCTTTATTTCTCTATTTTTCTTTTGTCTTAAGTTGCATTGATCACCTGTTCACTATTATCCAATTCCTCTATGGTTAGTACTATTTCATATACGCTCACACATGGGTCATCAATCTCATTAACTTTTACGATTCCGCCTTTGATTCTGCAAACTTCGAAAAATGACCTCTACGACCACAATTGCACCATACAACATTCCTTGCAGCACACCTAGTGCTAGATGCTATGTGTCCCAGCGCTTCTCATCAATAACATTTTATTACTGAGGAATTTGATTCGGAAAAAATAGATTGATATTGTTCCCTTTCATTTGATTTCCCTTGTTTTGGACTTTTTCATTAGATTTCACCTTCTCTCGGTACACCTATTTCAAATACCTTGGTCTGATGTTCCTTCACTAATTCACTTACACTACTTTTATCCATCTCTTTTATCCACATTTGAATATGCTCAAGCCCTTTGGCAATTTGTATGGCTTGCTCAAGAGTTGGATCTTTGATTAACAGTTTATCTTCCACTCTTTTATTGTTTATGCATCACACTACTTGATCCCTATTGTTGGACCTGGCTTTTTGACAGGGTCATCCCCAAACTTTTTGCCTCCTTCCTCCTATTTTTTTCTGACCTGTTGTTGTTGGCTTTTGACCTCTGGGCACTTTACCACAGCTAACCAGTGCTAAAGTGCATATGCTCTCTGTGTAAATGGTACTATTGATTGGTTTATCCATGATTGGCTATTTAATTTACTTATAAGTCCCTAGTAGAGTGCACTATATGTGCCTAGGGCCTGTAGATTAAATGCTGCTGGTGGGCCTGCAGCACTGGTTGTGCCACCCACTTTAGTAGCCCCTTAACCCTGTCTCAGGCCTGCCATTGCAAGGCCTGTGTGTGCAGTTTCACTGCCACTTTGACTTGGCATTTAAAAGTACTTGCCAAGCCTAGAACTCCCCTTTTTCTACATATAAGTCATCCCTAATGTGTGCCCTAGGTAACCCCTAGAGCAGGGTGCTGTGTAGGTAAAAGGCAGGACATGTACCTGTGTAGTTATATGTCCTGGTAGTGTAAAACTCCTAAATTCGTTTTTGCACTACTGTGAGGCCTGCTCCCTTCATAGGCTAACATTGGGGGCTGCCCTCATACACTGTTGAAGTGGCAGCTGCTGATCTGAAAGGAGCAGGAAGGTCATATTTAGTATGGCCAGAATGGTAATGCAAAGTCCTGCTGACTGGTGAAGTCGGATTTAATATTACTATTCTAGAAATGCCACTTTTAGAAAGTGAGCATTTCTTTGCATTAAAATCTTGCTGTGCCCTTCAATCCACGTCTGGCTAGGTTTAGTTGACAGCTCCTTGTGCATTCACTCAGACACACCCCAAACACAGGGTACTCAGCCTCACTTGCATACATCTGCATTTTGAATGGGTCTTCCTGGGCTGGGAGGGTGGAGGGCCTGCCCTCACACAAAGGACTGCCACACCCCCTACTGGGACTCTGGCAGACAGGATTGAACTGAAAGGGGGCTAGGTGCATTTCTTAGACACTCTTTGAAGTCACCCCCACTTCAAAGGCACAACTTAGTATAAAACAGGGCCTCTGCCCTACCTCATCAGACACTTGCTGGAGAAGAAACCTGAACCAGAAACTACATCCTGCCAAGAAGAACTGCCTGGCTGCTCAAAGGACTCACCTGTCTGCTTTTCTACAAAGGACTGCTGCCTTGCTGTTGGCCTGCTGCCTTGCTGAACTGCCTGGCTGCTCAAAGGACTCACCTGTCTGCTTTTCTACAAAGGACTGCTGCCTTGCTGTTGGCCTGCTGCCTTGCTGAACTCTTGTCTGGCTGTAAAAGTGCTCTCCAAGGGCTTGGATAGAGCTTGCCTCCTGTTCCCTGAAATCTCAGGACCAAAAAGACTTCTCTCTTCCACTTGGACGCTCCGTGCGCCGAAATTTTCGACGCACAGCTTGTTCCGCGGCAAGAAAAACGGTGCACGCGATGCGACGCCTTCGGGACGACCGAAACTTTGACGCACGGCCTCGCAAGGACAACGCCGCCCGACTTCCCGGGAGAAATCGACGCAACGCCTGCCGTGAGATCGAAACTTTGACGCACGGTCTCGCAAGGACAACGCCGCCCGACTTCCCAGGAGAAATCGACGCGACGCCTGCCGTGAGATCAAAACTTTGACGCACGGCCTCGCAAGGACAACGCCGCCCGACTCCCCAAGAGAAATCGACGCGACACCTGCCGTGAGATCCAAACTTCGACGCGCAGCCCCGCAGAACGACGCGCAGCCGGAAAACAAGCAGGAAAATCCACGCACAGACCCGGGACATCTGGTACTCCCCGCGAACCACAGAAAGAGACGGCCCGTGCGCCGGAAAATGACGCACGACTCCCTGCGTGGAAAATAACGACGCAAGTCCGTGTGTGCTGAGGAGAAATCGACGCACACACCAGTTTTCCACGTACCTCTTCTCCTGTGGCCCTCTGAGGAGATTTTCCACCAGAAACCAGGTACTTTGTGTTTGAAAGAGACTTTGTTTACTTTCTATAGACTTAAGACACTTTATATCACTTTTCAGTGATATCTTTACAAATTCATATTGCAACTTTGATCGTTTTGACCTGAAGATACCCAGATAAATATTATATATTTTTCTAAACACTGTGTGGTGTATTTTTGTGGTGTTATGCTATGGTGTTGTATGATTTATTGCACAAATGCTTTACACATTGCCTTCTAAGTTAAGCCTGACTGCTCGTGCCAAGCTACCGGAGGGTGAGCACATGCTGATTTTGGATTGTGTGTGACTTACCCTGACTAGAGTAGGGTTCTTGCTTGGACAGAGGGCAACCTGACTGCCAACCAAAAACCCCATTTCTAACACCTATTTAAAAAATCATTCACATTTTCAAACTGTCTCGTCATTGACAATCCTCCTAGGATGCAATGTCCTCATTCGATTTCTGAACTCTGCAAAAAAACCTATGGCATGCTAATACAATATTTACTTTTGCTGTAAATCCTGCATCTAATATTTGTAAAGACATCTCAAATACATTAGTGGGCTGCCCATTCCCCATTCCTAAGGAGATTTCAGGCAAATCTTCATATAGCCTGCGTCCTTCAACAACAAGATGGTGTAGCAAAATTGTTTGTCTTCTCACAGGACCATATTTGTCAGGTACCAATAGCCAACATGTAGGTGAGAAACATGTTTTTCTACTGTTCCCATGGTATTGACAGTTCACCGAGTAGCCAGGAATGTAGGAGGCGTGCAGTAGTTAAGGACTTCCCTCAATGGAATCATTGAAGCCTGATTCAGTGGAAGCAAAAGAACACGAGGCTCAGCAAAACAAGAAACCCAGCATTGAAACAATAATATTGAGTGTTTATGACTAACAGAACAGTGAGACTGTGTGTACAATAATATGCTCCATTGATTGCTTTCACACACGAAATTCCCATTCCTTTAGAGGATTCTGATTACAGAGTGTTTCCTTAACACACATCACCAGGAAAGGCGCTCTCAGTCATGTGACTGCTGATCCAGTAGTAATGCTGGCACTTGAATACACAACACATAAGCACGTGATGAAGTGTATCATCAAATAGTGCCACATTCCAACTCAAATGATGCGCTCAGTTCCAGTACAAATGATGCGCGTTCTAAGACTTGCAAAATGTAAAAAAAGAAAACTTTGCCTCAGCACATAAATCCAAATTTCAGAAGCCCGACATCATCATAAAACTCGAAAGTACATTCAATACTGACTTCTGGATCTGTTGTGTTGACAGCAACATAACTAAGCTCGCACTGCCCTCTGCGGGCCAGCTTCAAAAAGGTATTTGCAGATAAATACGCTTAATGGCGCACAGGCAAATAGGAAATCAAGGTCAATTACACTGTCTTCTCAGCATTAGTCAACAGCTTGACACTCCTTCACGCGGATCATCTCACTAGCGCTTAATTTGGGACTTATCTTTCGTTGATAACTGTCCTCTGCGCAGTTTGTGATCAAAGAACGTTTAATTAAATACAATCTTTCTCCCCTTTCACATCCAGCGTAAGCGGTTCCAGAATGTGAAGTAAAAATGTGCTCATGATGTGGGGGGGGAGGGGGTGTTACATCAGTGTCTGTGCGTCTGCACAGTCTTGAAATGGTGGCTAGTTATGTAAAGATCCATCAGGCATATGGTAGTTGAATATCCAAGTTTATTATTTCCATTAAGTTTCCTCCAGCACACAGCTTTCCAATCTACTCCTGCTTCAATCCTCCAGAGAATACATTTTCTCCCACATTCTAAATTCTCTATTACAAATCTAAAGTTCTAGGAAGTCTACACAAAGCTGATCAATTGTGAGGGTATCCAGGTGCTGGATCAGGAGTGTAGCCATGGGAATAAGGTGTTGGGCGTCCAGCCCCATGGAGTTAGTCAAGGAGCCAGGTCTTAAGCTTCTTGCGTGAGTGGGAGGTGAAGGCCCTGGTGTGTTGTGGGAGGCCATTACAGGTTTTGGGTGCAATGCAAGAGAATGCATGACCTCCTGTTCTGCTTTTGTGGATGCAGAGTGTGTGTGCGAGTGGGAGATCAGTATACTCAACTAATTCACAAATGGAGAGATTAGCTTTGTTTGGTTCAACTTTAACCAGTGCATGAATAGCAACTGTGACCTGATGTTGAGTCAAACAGGACCGATAATAGAGGTGAGATGTCCGAAAGCAAGGCAGAATTTGCCTCCGGCTAAAGCAAATCAAGCTGATGAGAGGGTAAAAATGCTGCCAATGAGGGAGATTCCAGGTGGAAGTTATGTACATGTCCTGTTATGTTGTTGCCCCCTACCCTGTGCCATGGTGCACTGTATCTTAGATACGTCGCACACATGTTGGCGATAGGGGGGCGCTAAGGGGCACAAGCCACTTTTCCTAAATATGCCCCAAAGTTTCCCCAAAAGATGTTGATTGGTTAAAGACTCACAGCACAGGAAACAAAGGAGTCAATTCATGTCTGTTATGAAAGATTGCTGCAAACGTTCAAGTAGCATAGTGGGTCTGAAGTTATTGAGCTGAAAAACATGAATCACTTTGTGTTTAGATTCATGCAAGGATTGAAACCTGAAATTGGCAACATGATTCAGCAGCATTTGATTTGTTGGCAGAATAAACTGATTGATGAAGTACTGCAATATGCTAGGTACTGTAGGAATAGAATTGAGTGGAAGCAGAAAAAGTTGAAGGAGAAATTGATGGTGATGAAAATTGAATCTGCCCAGATAGGAACACAGAGTCCATAAATGACGGTGAACACTAGTGGGAAGCAAGGTGTGCAACAGCAGGTTAGCAACGTGCCTTAGTTTAGAAGTAGAGGGTGTGGTGTTCGGATAGATCAAAGTGGCAATGTGGCTGATGTTCAGTCAATGAAGAAAATTAGTCCATGACATGCATGTGGTAGTTTCATGCACTGCAAGCAGGATTGTCCATAGAGCAATGTGAATAATTTGGTGCAGAATGGTGGTCTGGCTCGGACTGTTGACAATAGTCAAGTTCAAATTCAGAGAATCCAAAGACCTGAATTCAATATGTGACTATTCTACTGCATTGCAGCAGATGCAGGTCCCCAAACAGATTCGAGTCTCTCAGCAAATGCAGGTTCCTCAAGCCCCAATGCAACAGCAGCAAGGGATGGTTCCTCAGCAAAACATGAAGCAGAGAGCAAACGCAAATGTAAATCAGTTGGTAACACAATACCCTTGAATTGATTTTAGTGATGAGAAGGTTTCAGAAACATATAACAGTGACAATCCGATGAGGAGGAATGCATGTTAGCCGCATCCTTAGATGTAGATCAGCAAGGTCCCTATGTAAATGCCAAACGTTATGGGATGCAATGTTTTGTTCCTGGTTTACAGTGAAGCAAGGTGTTCCACTGTCGAACCTCAGAAGTTCCAGATTTGCCCCTGTCAGGGAGAAGGGTTCAGGTGGTAGGATCAGGAAATCAGCAGTTAACAAACCCACAGAGCGTATCCCAGTCAAAACAAGATCATTTGAGGACCGGAGATTTAAGTCCCGTTAGCTTGTTAGGACGTGATCTATTGTGTAAGCTAAATTGTTGTATTAGCTGCACCCACAAATGAATTGCAATTCAGACAAATAGTGATGATGAAATGTCCAGCACAATCAATGAAATGTACCCTCTCATTTCATTATTCCCAATGAGGATAGTTATGGATTTGCACGAAGATTTAAAGGAGACAGTTATGGTAAAGGTTTATGATTTTTCAGGAAAAGATATTGGACTCATAAGAGAAGTTGAGCCTGTTAAAATCACAGTGAAACCAAACACAGTGTTTCCAAGGATACCACCCTATCATATGGCTCCAGAAGTAATTGCTGGAATTACGCCTGTTACTGAAAATTTCGTTAAGCTGGATAGCCTGAATGAGATCATGGGAAGTCCCTGTAATTCCCCTATTTTAGGACTGCGGAAGCCCATTGAAAAATACTGCACAGTCCAGGATTTGAGAAAGGTGAATAAGATTGTTGTTCCATGTTGTCCGGTGGTACAGAATCCTACAGTGATTTTGTTCCAGGTTCCTTGTGAAGCAGAATGGTTCTCTGTCATTGACCTGTGTAAGGTATTATTTTCCATTCCGCTTCATGAGGGTAGATAATTCTTTTTTGCCTTTAAATTTGGAAGCTGTGTTTATTCATAGTGTTCTATGCCTCAAGGGCATGTGAAATCACCATCCATTTTCAATCAGATCTTGAAAAACAATTGAGAGTCTCTGAACATGCCATTTCATTCAGTCCTAGTTCAGTACATAGATAATTTGATGGATGCCTCAAATTCATGTGAAACCTGTACAAGAGATACCATTGCCCTGTTGAACCACCTTGGAGAGAATGGCCATAAAGCGTCCCCGCAAAAATACAATACTGTCAAAGAGTGGTGAAATACTGAGGTAACCACATAGAGAAAGATGCAAGAAAGAGAGAATCTCAACAATCATGCAAATGAATCCCCCTGTAACAGAAAGAGAAACCTTTGTTGAAACTGACACACAAGGAAGTGTCTGATCTGGTACCATTTGATGACACATGCATGAAAGCTATCTCTGAGCTGAGAGAAGGCCTGTGACAAGCCCAAGCTCTGGAAATGCCTGATAACAAATGTTTTTCTTTGTTTTGTTGTGAAAGAGATGGTTGTGCACTCTCTGTTTTGATGCAGCTACACGGAGGGGTCAACAGACCAGTGGCTTATTTTTCTGCCACACTAGGCCCTATAGCTACTGCTTTCCCCGGCTGGTTAATGTCAGTCACAGCTGACGGTGTCCACCTTGGCCAGTGTGAACACATTGGTTATGGGCCACCCCCTGAATTTTTTTGTACCCCATTCTGTTGAAGTTCTTTTGACACAAATTAAAACTCAACATTTGACCAATGCTCTTTTGACCCATTATGAACAGTTGATCCTAGGATCATCGAATGTGACTATAAGATGCTGCACTGTGTTGAATCCTGCAACACTTATGCCCAGTAATGTTGAAAATGTTAATGATCAGGAAGAAGTCGAACATGACTGGCTCGATGTGACTGAACTGTGCACTAAACCAAGACCTGATAATCAAGGCACTCCCTTACACGAAAATGACTATGTCATGTTTGTTGATGGCTCCTGTGATGGTATTGTGAGAACTGATTATGCAGTTTGCACAATCTCAGAAGCGATAGATGCTTCATGGCTTCAAGGTCTGTTTTCTGCCCAAGTAGATGAATTGGTGGCTCTTACTAGAGAATGCTTTGTTTCTGAACAGCTCAAAGTGACAATTTTCTTTGATAGTCAATATGGGTTTTGGTGTAGTTCATGACTTCAGACAGTTATGGTCTCAGAGAGTTTTTATGACCTCTTCTGGATATCCTATCTGAAATGGGGAGTTTACCAATTTTTGGAAGCAGTACAGTTACCTGTGAACGCTGCAGTTGTGAAATGTGCAGCACATCAAAAGTCAAGTGATTACATCTCATTAGGCAATGCCTATGCTGACCAAGTGGCCAGATACTGTTCACTCCATAGCACATACTTTAATGAGGACTGGAGCGATGGAAGAAGCACCAGTGAGACAAACCAAAGTGTATTGATGACAGCAATTGATAAAGAGGAAGACAGTAAGAGATTGCAGGTAGAAGTGAGTGGAGATAAACGTAGAGGTTTGAATAGAGCAGGCTGTGTTCAGAGAGATGAAGACGATCTTTCGGTTTCCAGTGAAGGAAAAACAGTATTGCCAAATAGTTTGTTGCCTTCAATGGTGAGGTATTACCATGGTCAAGCACACATTGGCAAAGCTATCATGATTAGAACTTTCAGGGAAACATTGTACAACCCCAGATTCAAAGTGGTTGCAGAAGCTGTATGTCACAGATGTGTAACATGTCAACAAATGAACGTGGTGAAATGTGCTGTGCTTATTCTGAGCTACATAGGCAGATCAGGAGGTCCTTTCAACCGATTGCAACTTGATTTTATTGAGATACCTGTTTGCAATGGGTTGAAGTATGTGTTGGTGGTGGTGTGTGTATTCTCACATTGGGTAGAAGCTTACCCAACCCGCAGGAATGATAGCCTCACTGCAAAGCTGCTTTTAAAGGAACTTCTACAGAGATTTGGATTTCCGGCTTCTTTGGAGTCAGATGGAGGGTTTCATTTTAATAATGACATCATAAAATTGTTGTCTGCTGCATTATAAATTGAGCAAAGATTGCACTGCAGTTACAGACCAGAAGCCTCCAGTTGAGCAGATGAATAGAACTTTAATGTCTCGACTAGTTAAAGTATGTGCATCTACAATGTTGAAATGGTTGGATACATTGTCACTTGTTCTGATGAGTATGCGCAGCACACCAGACAGAAAGACAGGACTGTCCCCTCACAAAATACTTATGGGGCATGCTGTGAGGTTACCAGGTGTACCTGCAAATGCTCTTGTGAACATTTCAGATGACTTAGTGGGCTGGCTTATTGCACAGGACTAGCTGATGTGGTTCACTCTTTGTGTGGCCAGGTTGAAGAAGCAACCGTTCATCCAGCACAAGAGCAGTGTCTCAATTTGAGTCCAGGAAAGTGGGTTCTGGTGAAGAAACATGTAAGAAAGTCATGCTTAGAGCCATATCTTGCTGACTAAAACAGATGTGAAGTGTGCTGGTCTTGCAAATTAGGTTCATGCAAGCTATAAACGCAAAGCTCCAAGCCCTCTTGAACATACAGTGCCTGTTCCTCTAGGGTTGGAATAAGTGAGTGAAGGGATCCAGGTTAGCCAAACTATAACGACTGGACAAGTGGCTCTTGTAGAACCTGCACAAGCTGCTGAAAATCTGAGGGTGTCAAAAGCAATCAAAGGTGCACATGGGTCATGTCAGAATCAGTCGACTCCTGCTAGCTCAGTGAACATTGAAAACCCATTTGTGCCTGAATCGAGAACTGTGAGAGGTATCCAGTGGCCCACCAAAAGCCCAGACCCAATAACAGATGTGCTTCCAACCATAGCTGAAGTAGCTGAAAAATCTGATCAAAGTGACAGTGAAAACTGTGCAGCAAGGAGATCAAAAACAAAAAGAGTGCCACGTTGCGAGTACTCAGAACCTGAATTGACTTACTTTGCTGCTAATGAATGGTAGACGGAGTACATTGCCTTTTGTGTTGACAATTCTGATTCAACTGAATATTTTGGAACTTGAAATTGCTTTGGAACTAAACTTTGAAATTTCATTGCCGCTTGATGAGCAGAGACTTTATATGCTGAAGTGCTGATAAGTGATTACCAGATGATTTATTATTTGAGACATTTGAACTTGTAGTAGTGATTTTGATCATTTGCAATTAGAGAAAAACTTGATGAATTTTCTAGAAGATCAGCAACTGTTGTAAATAAGTGCAAAAGACACCATGGAGACATATTTTTTAATTTTGTGTTTTGCTTTGCTCACTTAAAGAAAAAAAAGAGAAGTTGTGAATTTTTTGAAAGGTGCTTTACATTTTGATTTTTGATTTAAATGTTTGTTTTTTAGTTTTGATTTTTGAATTTGATATCTTAGTCTCGCTCTAGACAAGCCATGAGTTCGGATCAAGGTAAATAGAGTAAATGTAGGAATGTGTGTGTAGTATAATCAATAGTGTGCGTGATTGTGAGTATTTTGTTGATTGCTGGTTTGAGTGTGTCTGTGAAAGATAAAGTTGAGAACACAATTACACCAGTATTGGAAGAGCTGCATTCAAAATGAGATCCCCTGTATGATGATGAGAGATTGATTCATCTTGATGACTGAAAGGGAGATTTGTCTTCAAATGTATACTACAGGTTATTGTATGAATACTTTGAAACTATGGGATTGTTATGTGTGCATACAGATCCCTTCATCAGTGCAGCTATCACAGCTTACCTTTAACCTCTGGCATTACCTGCAGTCTTTTAGTAACTCAAATGCATAACCAAGAGTTATCGATTTTTTTTTTTTTAACCAACCCTGAATTTTGGAACTGCATACGCACACAAAAAATATGTATTCTCATGCAAATTCAGAAGGAGTTAATTAATCAAGTGGATGGCAGGAGAAAAGCAATGAAAACCAAAATAGAAACAGGAGTAGCTTTATAAAATTCGCAACCCATCTTGCAGGTAGTGATACAGGACACTTAGCTTTAGATTGATAACATGTAGGGAAGCTATGTATAGATAAGCCGCAGTCAAAGACTAACACAAGATTTGTAGAGACTAATGAATCTAGACGTGTTTTTGTTTAGGAGTGTTGGACTTTTTTGCTTATGCAGGGTCATCCCCAATCTTTTTGCCTCCTGCCTCCTATTTTTTCTGACCTGTTGCTGTTGCCTTTTGAACTCTTAGCACTTTACCACTGCTAACCAGTGCTAAAGTCAGAATCAGTGCTCTCTGTGTAAATTGTATGTAATTGGTTTATCCATGATTGGCATATTTGATTTACTAGTAAGTCCCTAGTAAAGTGCACTAGAGGTGCCAGGGCCTGTAAATCAAATGCTACTAGAGGGCCTGCAGCACTGGTTTTGCCACCCACATAAGTAGCTCTGTAATCATGTCTCAGACCTGCCACTGCAGTGTTTGTGTGTGCAGTTTTAACTGTAAATTCGACTTGGCATGTGTACCCACTTGCCAGGTCTAAACGTTCCCTTTTCTTACATGTCAGACACCCCTAAGGTAGGCCCTAGGTAGCCCCAAGGGCAGGGTGCGGTAGGATATATAGTAATGTGTTTTGTATGTCCTGACAGTGAAATTTTGCTAAAGTCGTTTTTCACTGTTGCAAGGCCTGTCCCTCTCATAGGTTAACATGGGGCCTACCTTTAAATCTGATTAAAGTATAGATTCCCTTTGGGAGCGGGTGGACATGTGGAGTTTGGGGTCTCTGAGCTCACAAATTAAAAATACATATTTTAGTAAAGTTGATTTTGAGATTGTGTGTTTAAAAGTGCCACTTCTAGAAAGCGGGCATTTTCTTGTTTATACCATGTCTGTAACTCTGCCTGTTTGTGGATTCCCTGTCTGGGTCAGTTTGACAGTTGGGCTGGTTGCACCTCACACTAGACAGTGACACAAAGGGAGCTGGGGTGTAGCCTGCATATCCTGATGTGCCATCTGTGCAAGGAGGGAGGGGAGGAGTGGTCAATCACACCTAAAAGGCTGTGCCTGCCCTCACAGAATGCAGTCTCCAACCCCCTGGTGAGTGCCTGGGGCCTGGCCTGGGCAAGGCAGGATTTCACATTCAAAAGAGACTTTGTTTTGAAGTAGGCCTACTTGAAAGGAGAAATTGGGTATAAGAAGGTCACCAAAACCACAAACTTTAGAACACTTCTGGAAACAAGAGGAACCTCTGCCTGGAGAAGAGCTGAGGAAAAAGAGCTGCCCTGCCTGTGACTGTGCTTTGTGGAGCTATCCTGCAGTTGCTGCTTCTGCCAGAGTAAGAGGGCAAAGACTGGACTTTGTGTGCCTTCCATCTTGAGAAGAACTCTCCAAGGGCTTGATTTAAAGCTAGCCTCCTGTTGTTTGAAGTCTCAGAGACAGCAAAGACTTCTCTCTGCCAGCACCTGGAGTCTGTGGAGAGACTCCTACTCTGCCGTGTGGTGCCCATCCAATTCCCCGGAACCCTAAAAGGAGAAGCTGGCAGCCTAAGAGTAGGAAATCCACACACAGAGCGCCTTGCGGCGAAAAGATAGATGCAACTCCGATCTGCAGCTTAAGAAACGATGCGCCGCCGGCTTCGTGGCTGAAAATCAACCCTCGCCGGACAGTAGACCAAAGAATCAATGCACGGAGCTGGAGAAACAACGTGCAGCATAGCTGACGGAGGCTGGGAGATCGCAACCCGCGCTGCGTGGATTTCAGATCATTGTGCGGCTGGATTACTGATGCAAGCACCACTGGGCGTGTAAAAACAACGCAAGGCCTGCCCGGACCCGAGAGTACTGACCGAATCGCCGCATCACTCTGCTGCGGAGAGAAGGAACGACGTGCCCCAACCCGACGAAAGGAGAAACGACGCAAGGTCCTTTTTGACGCACACTCACCCGTGCGGGGTTATTTTGCCGCACCCAAGGTACATTTTCACACTAACAGTGTTAGTGTGTGTTTTAAACTACAAAAACACCCTTTTTTATTTTTTATTGACAACTTGACCTGTGTATTGTGGATTTTTTGCCGTTTTGGTCTTGATCTGTTAAGATTAATATTTCCTATTTTTCTAAACCTGTGTTGTGTCATTTTGTAGTGTTTTCATTAAGTTACTGTGTGTTGGTACAAATACACCTAGCACTCTGAAGTTAAGCCTACTGCCCTGCCTAGCTACCAAGAGGGTAAGCATGGGTTATCTGAGGGTGATTCTCTTTTCTCCTGACTAGAGTGAGGGTCCTTGCTTGAACAGGGGGTAACCTTACTGTCAACCAAAGACCCCGTTTCTAACAAGGTACATAACCATTACTTCAGAGACTAAAGATTCAGGAATTTATTGGGTAGGGGAATGCAAAGGGTTGGAAGAATACAAAGTGTTGTCTAAATAGACCATTTCACCTTTACCCTTTATACTGAGCAAAAACAAATGGAAGAGCTACAAAAGAGTTGAGTGTCAAGACCAATCAAAGATTTGGAGAAAGATGTATCAAAGGATTTTGCATTCGCAAACGGTGTGAATCAGCAAATCCCACCATTTGCGTATGCAAAATCGACTTTCACAATGTATGAAAGGCAGTGCAGTTCAATTTTAGGGAAACACAATTTTTACCGATTCCCTAAAATTGAGACTCTGAATAGGGAATCGCAAATTGCGATTCCCTAAATAGGAAATCGCAAATAGGGAATTCCTATTTGCGATTTCCTATGCACATGTATCATGCATTTTCTAAATGCGAACTGGGCATTTAGATAAATGCAATTACCACAAATTCAAATTTGGTGGTAACCATGTGCAATTTTAAAAATGCATTGAAAATGCCTTTTTAAAAGTGGCATGTAGCGCACACTTGCCCCTAGGATATATGTGCGCTTTACATGTGCACACTTTCTTTGGGGGGGGTGCATTAAAGGGGGCCTTAGACCCCCAGCACCTTTGGATTTTCATTACCTAAAATGCAAATTCCTAACAGGAATTTGCAAATTGGGAAATGCAAAACCATTTACACCTATGGGACTTCAGGCCCATAGGGATGAATGGAGTCCCATTCCTATAGCAATTCCCTACTAGCGATTGCGAATTTTAAGAAATCACTTTTAGGGATTCGCTATTTTCTTACATCCCATTTTGCATTTCTCAAATTTCTTAACATTTGCTATTTCAAAAATGCAAACTGGGCTTTGCTACATCTGGACCTTGGTCTCTTCCTGCGCGGTGCAATACTTCATTCTCCAAGATAATCTATTGGGTGAAGTGTAAAGAAATAAAGTATTGGAACTGTGAGTGAACAAATAGCATGGGGAAGGAGCTACCTCTAAGTTACTCTGTGTGATAGGTGGTTCTAGTTAGTCTATAAACACACTTTCTCAAGACACTCAGACATTACCAATTGATGGATGATAAATCTGAACATATTCTCAGAAACACTAAGAGGGGCAGTTTGTATTTGGTTGTCCTGTTGCAATACCCACCACACAGTCTGCACAATGATATTTCAAGTGGTGGAGCATACAGCTGTAATGCCATGGGGGAAAAACAAATTCTAGTGAATGGTTACAGCAGATTTCCGCATGCTTTGAGAGTAACTAAATGGTGGCAGATGTGGGCAGTCTCTGAGGACTGCTGAGTGATTGAGTAGACACCTTTACATATACTGAGGATTATCACTGAGGGATTGCCACAATATGGAAGGCTACATTTTAATTAGCCAATAACATAGACAAGTAGATAGCACAATATGGAACAGTAGGAGCTGGAGTAGCAGGAAAAGAGTAAATCATATTCTTAAAACTGTATATTGGACCCAAATTTCTTGTTTCAAGAACAAAAAAATAACGAACTGACCAGATGGGATCCATAATTATTATCAGCACCATTTCATTCAGCCACCTCTCACGCCTAAAGGTCCTTTGCAAAGTTGTCATTGAGTCTTTCTCAAATAATAATGTAGCTAAAAGATAGAAGGGCGGAGAAGAGTGGGAACAGATAAATGCTTATCATGCACTAGATGGGGTCAGGTTTTGGGTCCACTTAATATTCACACCCTTTGAAGTGGTATTCATGTGTGAAATTGAGAAAAAGTAATGGGGTGTCAACAACTTTTCAATTGTTGGCCTTTACTTGGAGAAATCACTTGCAAATTGAGTCTGCATGTGCATAGTATACTTACCCTGTTTGTGTGGCTCTTCTAACTCTGGCCTCTTTGCAAAAATCACTGATATTTGGTATGTGTATCTCTGTGTGCTAAGGATGTGTCAGATATAGCCTGCCACGTTGTCTAATGTGTATTGAACAACATGTTTGGGTCAGGGCTTCCATTTTACAAAACATTGTAGATATATTTGTTCATTTAAACATGTACAGAATGATCAGGAGCAGCTTGCAACACTTTGTAAGGACGGGCCGGCACGTGCCGCGGGGAATCAATAAATAAAAAAACAACAACAAATTACGTTTATGGCCTCCACCACCACGCCGCTCCTCTGGTGCAGCCACAGGCTCCCAGCCTGCCCTGTGGCCAATCTGAATGTTGCTGTCATGCTGCTGGCAGATTGTCCAGAGCGCCGAGCCGGGGCACTCCCAGGTAGACCGGGAGCCTGTGCCTGCTCTCTCCAGCCCGGCAACACAGTGGCGGGTTGTAGAAAGCTCAGTGCGCATGTGTGTTTGGTCGGCCTGAGACAGCCGGCCAAACACACATGCCCACTAAGGGGGAGTACTAAGCACTCCACCTCCATTCCCGTCATAGCCCATGCCCCCCCTTTTACTACAAAATGTTAATAAACATAGTTAGTTATCGATTTATTATAACAGGTTTGCAGCTGCTGGTGGGGAGGGGCGATGCTCCTCCTCCATAGCGGAGGAGCTGTGCCTGAGAATGATATGGCAGTCCTAGTAGCAAAGTGTTATATAAATTATGCTAGATATTATATAATTGTTCACATAGGCATTGATGGTTAATAATAGTGGCATACCTTTCTGGCTGGATCGCTCCAGTATCCGTCGATCCGTTCAGCATCACCTGTACCACGCCACAAGCCTGTTTTGCAAACTAATGAACAAAATTTGCACATCCTTAGTTTGCAATAGATGCAAATCAACGAAAGCTATATTTTCCTTCGAAATTACTTTTAAACCATGGCAGTTAAACATTTTTTTATAATCATTGCTGAGCCTTTGGATTAAGTTTATTCATTTTTCGCATTCACTCTTTACATTTATATCACATTCTCAACTAAGAGGACATTGGTAAAAAGGATGGGATTGTTTAGGATTCATTTCAACTGTGACTCTCACATTGCAAACGTGGATGCCTACATGTGCGTGACCCTATACTTGACAGCATTTTGGAAATTAATCCATAGATTTGTTAAAACAATTATGTAGCCAGATTTGGGAATTCTTTCTTGGTGGATCTGAGCTTCAGGTATGTGTGTCCAAGTATGGATGAGGGGCAGGCAGTGGCTAAGGCATTGAACATCTGGAGCAAAAGAGTCTTTCAAGAAAAGTTGTGTATCATTACAAATTTTGGAGAATCTGATGTTGTTACTGGTGAGTAGAGACCCAATGGGCTTCATGTTGAGATTGAAAATGACAAGGGACGATATTGAATCCTAGGGGACTCCACATTTGGTAGAAATATTGGTTGAAAAAAAATTCTGCTTATTTCAGCTAACAGATTATTTTTTTTGAGATCCAACAATTAAATACAGTTTTCCCCGAAAAATACAGTATTTGTCTTCCAATGATACAGAAACATGCCTTCTGTAGTTGATCCTAAATTTAAATAAACCTTCATGGTTTGAACTTTGAATACTCTCTCAAGCGGATTTTCCTGATTCGATTTTCTTTGTCCTCTGGGTAAATGTAGGGCTCTCATCTGGCATGTACTCACACACAGCCCAGATAACTCAGGCAGCCCTTTGATGCTGTAAAGCACCAATAGGTTTTCCCAACATTTAGTTTTGATATTTTACAGCATATGCTATGCAAAACTATTTACCAGTGGAGGCTGGAAATTTTAGGAGGGAGGGGGACAGACTGAACACACACACACACAAACACACACACACACACATACACAACCTTACACTCATTTATTCACACACATACACACACTCACACACATCCATTCACAACACTCACTACCAAATATTCAAACATACACACACGCACATGCACCAAACAATAATTTAAACAAAAACACAAACACTTACCTGCAGTTCAGCCTCGGAGGTCCCTGGAGGGTTTGTACTGCTTCCTTCCCTCAGCCAATGAGGGAAGACAGCAGTCCGGAGCCTCAGAGGTCCCAGGAGGGTTGGGACTGCTGCCTTCCCACATTGGCTGACCCAAGGTCAACCAATGTGGGAAGGCAGCAGTCCCAACCTCGTCACAGAGTGAGATGGAATCAGTTTGACTGCTTACCCCATCCCACTCCATGATGATGTGTCACTGATTGACACCCAGCCCTCAGCGCTTCAGGGCTTGAAACAGAAGTTCCCAGGTCAGGGTCAATGGGTGGCACTATGTCTCGTCACTGAGTGAGAGGACCTTGGCTTAGCTGAGGAGGTCACACCCACAGGAGTAGTGACCTCCTCTGCCCAGCAAAGCTCACCTCATTCAACTACGAGCCTGTGCAAATAGTGCATGTCTAGCTCCTAGCTGCCTGACCTGAAAGTGAGAAGGGCGTGTCAGGCTGACCTTTGCTCAGCCCAACAAATACTCTTCTTGAGGGTCAAAAGGTATGCGGGCGTGGCCCCTCAGCCCCAAAGGACGGGACATAGCTGCCATATGCAGCTCTCAGCATGCAATGGGGGTATGATCTTTGAAAATATGAAGTTATAGTTTTGGAATATAGTTTGAAAGATACACTGGTTGCTAATAGCAATGGCAAAAATTGGTGGCTAAAGTGAATATTCCTCATTTGTCTACAGATGTCATAATATTTATAAAGGAACTGTGTTCTGTAGAACGAGACAAGAGCTCTGAAATGCACTGAAAAATGTTCACAGTGTAAAGCAATTTGAAAAGATAAAACTTATCCATTAATACAAAAAAATAAAAATGCATAGCATACTTGATGTTTAGAAAGATTTATTTTTGTGATTGGACATACATTCTAAAAATGAGTTCTAAAAATGCCTAAGGTTGAAGGTAAAGTGTTGATTTCATGTCATATTGCACCACTTTTTGTAAGGTAAACCTTCTATACCACATGACACATTTTCCGAGCTGGGTGGTGCTCTATCTGTGACATGGAAAAAACTGGACTAAAAAAAGCTAACTACAAAAGATAAACCTGGACAGATTTGATGTTTTTAAACGAGAATGTGGAGAAAACTTTATGAAACAGTATGTTCGTCGGGTCGGGCTCGTCGTTTCTTCTCTCTGCAGGAGAGCGATGCGTCGATCCGGTCAGCACTCTCGGGTCTGGGCAGGCCTTACATTGTTTTTACACGCCCAGTGGTACTTACATCGGAAATCCAGCCGCCAAATGATCTGAAAACCACGCAGCACGGGTTGCGATCTCACCAGCTGAGCATCGTTTTCCAGCCCCGGGTGTCGATCTCCGTGTCGCATTGCAGGAGAGCGTCGCTTTTCAACCGCGAACCCCGCGGTGCGTCGATTTTTCAGCAGCAGATCGGAGTTGCGTCAATCTTTTCCCTGCACGGCGTTCTGTGCATGGATTTCTTCCTCTTAGGCTGCCAGCTTCTCCTTTCAGGGTCCCAGGAACTGGATGGGCACCACTTGGCAGGGTAGGAGTCTCTCCAGAGACTCCAGGTCCTGGCAGAGAGAAGTCTTTGCTGTCCCTGAGACTTCAAATAACAGGAGGCAAGCTCTAAATCAAGCCCTTGGAGAGCTTCACAATAAGGAAGGCAACACAAAGTCCAGTCTTTGTCCTCTTACTCTGGCAGAAGCAGCAACTGCAGGATAGCTCCACAAAGCACAGTCACAGGCAGGGCAGCTCTTTTTCCTCAGCTCTTCAGCTCTTCTCCAGGCAGAGGTTCCTCTTGGTTTTCAGAAGTGTTCTAAAGTCTGTGGTTTTGGGTGCCCTTCTTATACCCATTTTCTCCTTTGAAGCAGGCCTACTTCAAAGCAAAGTCTCTCTTGATTGTAAAATCCTGCCTTGCCCAGGCCAGGCAACAGACACTCACCAGGGTGTTGGAGACTGCATTGTGTGAGGGCAGGCACAGTCCTTTCAGGTGTGAGTGACCACTCCTCCCCACCCTCCTAGCACAGGTGGCTCATCAGGAAAAGCAGACTACACCCCAGCTCCCTTTGTGTCACTGTCTAGTGTGAGGTGCAACCAGCACAACTGTCAAACTGACCCAGACAGGGAATCCACAAACAGGCAGAGTCACAGAAATGGTATAAGCAAGAAAATGCTCACTTTCTAAAAGTGGCATTTTCAAACACACAGTCTCAAAATCAACTTTACTAAAATATGTATTTTAAATTGTGAGCTCAGAGACCCCAAACTCCACATGTCCACCCGCTCCCAAAAGGAATCTATACTTTAATCAGATTTAAAGGTAGCCACCATTTTAACCTATGAGAGGGACAGGCCTTGCAACAGTGAAAAACTAATTTAGCAGTATTTCACTGTCAGGACATATAAAACACATTACTATATGTCCTACCTCAACCATACACTGCACCCTGCCATTAGGGCTACCCAGGGCCTACCATAGGGGTGTCTGACATGTAAGAAAAGGGAAGGTTTAGGCCTGGCAAGTGGGTACAAATTTACAGTTAAAACTGCACACACAGACACTGCAGTGGCAGGTTTGAGACATGATTACAGAGCTCCTTATGTGGGTGGCACAACCAGTGCTGTAGGCCCACTTGTAGCATTTGGTTTACAGGCCCTGGGAACCTCTAGTGCACTTTACTAGGGACTTACTAGTAAATCAAAAATGCCAATCATGGATAAACTAATTACATATACATTGTGTACATGAGCACTTGCACTGGTTAGCAGTAGTAAATTGCCCAGAGTAACAAAAACAGCAAAAATAGAGACCAGCACACATCAACAACCTGGGAAACAGAGGCAAAAAGTTAAGGGAGACCAGGCCAAGGATGAAAAGTCTAACAATACAAAATGTACGTTTCTTCAGATTCTTTCAATGTATTATCTAAAGCTATCAGACTTAGGCAGATTCCAGCAGAACAAAAACAGATGCCACACTACCACAGCATGAGACTCAAGGCTAGGAATTTCTTCCACCTTAAGTTTATTTTTGCAAAATAAGTCTGCTTAGATGTTGACGTCATTGCTCTATAATTGATAAGACCCACGCTTCTTATCCAATAAGATGACATCTCATGCCTGCTGATGACGTAGAAAACAAGCTATTAAAGGGCAAGGGAATTTATTGGTCACAGGGTGCCAGGTGGATATTCAAAGGCTGTATGGAATTCCGCTCATTTGGAGAAGTTGAATTGCATGAAAATGGTCCCCGTTCATGGCACATTGTTGTCACCCTCTGATTTCTCCAGCACTCCATAAAGACATAATTGTTCTTTCTACTCCTGTCCTCCAGTTTCAATTTCTTCCAGTAAAGGTTCCACAGTTCAGTTGATTCTCCCATGCCTCTAGCCGTCATTTTGTCGAGTCAGAACAAATGAACTTCTCTTCCTTCAGGACTTCAATCATGTTGTCCTCAAAAGGGGCATGGGAGGATTAAGCAATCATGCTATGACTTTGTCAGGTGGTGTTGCAGTTTCATGCTTCCCACTAACGTCCTCAGAGAAAAGCAGCTGTTTTTCATATCTATTAGAAATTTACATAGCAACACCAGCCATAATTTTACCTGGCTGCACTGTCTAACTTAATTGTAGTGTGCCACTTCATGTTAGTTTTCACCATATACCTTTCAATTGGACCTGCAATCAGAAGTCAATCCCTCTGCATGTCGACTCAGCACGTGATCTGCCCTTCCCTACTTCTAACATTTCTGGAAATCTTGGTCTTACCATGATTCTCAATGCAGCAGGGAGAAGGAGGCACTCCTACTCAGATCATATACTGATACTTCTGTACACTAACCGCTTTTGCTTCCTTTCAAGTTAGAATTTTACAAGGTGAGATGGCCTTGTAGCTTTAATCACAGCAAGCAGACCACAGAAATGAAAGAACCCTTCTTTGCTTTCACTTTGTGAAATACAGTGCAATGTAAAAATATGTTCATCAAGCACACTTTTCTTAACCTTATCTTTCAGTTTGTTTATTTTCTAGACCATAGGCTTATCATATTCACATTATCATGCGTTTCTGCATCCTTCATATACACACTATAATGCATTACCGCATTCATAGTTTACAATCAGGCCTCGCTTGTATTTAACACATGTTTTGTATAAAAATCCCTGCGGCACACAACAGCAGCGCTCTTAACCCTTCAGTTAGTGATGCTACCATTGAAGACACACAAGTACATAAGAAGCATGCACTAATGGCTAATTCTGCAATATTGGAAATGTTGAAGGTCAAAAACATTGATGCCTCACAAAACAGTTTAAATCTTGTAGAGAAGATGCAACAAGTTGGGTGAGGAATGGTTAATTTTGCACAAAGAGAAAATTAGTCAAGCTGGCCACATGTATTAGAGATAAGTCATACCTACACAATACAGAAAATAAGTAGGAAATAGGAACTGTTAAAAGTAACACTCATAAATTTTAGTGGTGAAGCAGATGCTGAAATTAATGAGGATCAAGAAAACACACTGTTGGGAAAAATATATATTCACATGTATGTACCTATAGATATGATACTTTAGTTCCAATTCTCTCCTCCATTATCAGAATCGCAGTAAGACTTCCCTACTGACCTCTCTGACACCTATGCCAGTTGTACAAACAAACCTCTCTGAGCCACGTTGTTAAGTTTAACTCGGTCTCACAATTTAAGTTCAGCCAGTCAGCAACCCAGCCCCCTTTTCTTTAGGGACCACCTGTTGTCTGTTCACATGTTCATGCTCACACTGCATTATGTAAATTTTTACACTATGGACTTTAAGTTTTGTATATCCAGCATTTCTTTTGTATGTGCGTGTCCATGTTTGGACTGTGTCCCCTTTTGGGGTTGTGCTGTGACAGCACTTATTAACATATATAAGTGCCTGACTTATATGCTTCAGGGCAGAAGATGCCAGCTTGTAAGACGTAACACTGGGATGTGCGTCTGCCTTCTGCCTTGGCCTGCCAATAAAGCTGGGTACCTCATGAAAGCATTTCATCTGTTCCGAAGCATTTCCTGGTGTTTGTGCTTTCTTTGCGTCACTCTGAGGAGGGTTGAAAAATAGTTTCCTAACAAATGGTGTCAGAAGTGGGATGCGTGAAATGCCACCACCGGTAAGTTAATTGAATGCCTTCCTGTTGGGGCCTTTCAACTCTTAGCTAAGAGTTAAACTGGGGATTGATGTAAATAAAAATATAGCTGGCTATTTAATAGGTGACTGAGGAGTAACTAAGTTACCCGTATCATTATGTTAAATGATAGTGGCAAATTTGTGTGGTGAATTGTAATACCACGCAGGAGAACCTGTACAGACAGAAGATAATTTTTTTCTTAAATAATAGGTGACTGAGGAGTAACAAAGTTATTCATATCATTGCGTTAAATGATAGTGGCAAATTCGTACGGCGAATTGTAATACCACGCAGGAGATCCTGAACAGAAAGAGGAGAATTTTGTTTTTGTTTTACGGGAATCCCAGAGAGAAAATAAATACATCAATTAATTAATTTAAACCCTCCTAAAGTGTAGCTTGGGAAGCATTTGATCAGTTGACGTCAGAACACAGGAAATGATTTTGAAATGTGCACAAAAGCATAGTCTGTCATTGATCAATGGCTGTATTTGAATTATGTGTTGTTTAAGTGTAAATGTGCCACTATGTTTCCTTGCAATGTTTTTGAATTACATGTAAAGTAGTGCAGCACTGCATTAGTCAAGAAAAACTGTTTTATCTTGTGCCTCTGAATTGTCAACAGCTCCTGTTTTCTCTATCGCTCTGTCTATCCACCACTGCATAACACTTTTTTCCCCTGTTTAACAATTTTTTTCTGAAGGATACAACCATTGTGCTTATTTTTTCCAGATTGTAAAATTGAGAGGGAAGGGCACAATGGGCAGTGGCAAGTCTAGAGGAAACGTAATGGTGGTAAGCCCTAGAATGCTGAAAAAGACTAAAAAGTTTTTAAACAGATGACAGGAGAGAAATGTTTTGACCTGATAGCCCTGTAGAGCAAGATAAGAAGGACAGAGACTGTCTAACAAATGTAAAGTAGTTTGCGTGCTAATGTGGACAGAGAGAGGGAAGGCAGAGTGCAGCTGTAACAAAGCCTTGGGTATTAAAGACAGGCTGCATGCACACAAAACTGTAACAGCGACAAATATCTACGTTTTAGAAGTGACATTTATAACATACTGATGATAAAACTAACTTTAATGGTAAAAGTGCACTCAATTTAAGAGGAGTAAACCTCACAGTAGTGAAAGAAAGAAAAAAAAAAAGAAAAAAAACTAATTTGTGTGTGACACCACCAGGACATGTAAACTTAAAAGTACATGCCCCATCTACCTAGCGCCTACCTTAGGGGAGACTTATATGTAGCAGAAAGGGATTATTTAAGGATTGGCAGACAGTTTTAAATGCTAGGTCAAAGTAGCAGTAAACTGCGCCCACAGGCTGCAGTGGCAGGCCTGAGACAGGTTTGAAAGGCTACATCTGTGGGTGGCACAACCAGTTCTACCGCCCACTAGTAGCATTTAATTTACTGGTCCTGGGCACTTGGTAAACTTCTTTAAAAAAAAAACAAATGACCTTTCAAATATATTTGTGGTTGGATGGGAAATAATTACTTATTTCTAAAGGATAAAATAAACATTTCTAGGATTCAGTAAGGGATCATGTTTGCAGCAATAAAGAGATCAACCTAAAATGTAGATTCTGAATAAACACTTATTACAGTGTGAAGCTACAGCTTGAAGACCTTAAAACATTATTCAGTAATGACCAAGGCTGAATATGGCCAACTACCACAATGTTTGCTCAACATACACACATGTAAATAATTCTTAAAATTAATGTTACTAAAATCGTTTTTGCATTTTTATGATGTTTATGATGTCTAATATCACTACTTTAAATATCAGCTATGTAACTAATTCCCATAAATGTTTGCACCCCTTTCTTCTCATGGCGTACTACAATGTAAGGCAACAGAAAGGCAAAGGCACATCATTAGACTTGCATTATTCTATCCACATAATTATTTTAAATCATCCTTTTCATAAGTGTTCTGTTATAACATCTTCTTAAGAAACAGTTAATATTTTGCATTTCCACTGCTTCAAGCTCACTTTTAAGGTGCTGCTACTTTTCTGTGTAATTTTTCTCAAATTACACACTCAGATTTCTGTATATAAATAGGTAAATATGTTGAGGACAAAATATAATGATTTTGAACTCTAACAATGCCAATGTTCCTGTATCTTAGAGACAAAATTAAAATGTGAGCTTTAGTTTCAATGTGGCCTCATGGCTGCAGTGTTTCTCAAGTACTCCAGCTCCTGGCCTGCTTTTTGCACAGGATTTCTATGCGCATACTGGCATTCTAAATTTTCTTGAGCCAGTTCTTGGATGGTTACGTTTCCCTACTTCTGTTTATTGGTGGTAGAGAGCGCACTGCACAGAAATACAAAAACAGCATAGTTTAAATCCTACCTTTCCAAAGACTGAAAATGTGGAAATTAAGCAGTCATGCTTCTGGCCCTGCAGAGCTCTGACGGGACTCTCACATAGGACAAACACTAAAACACTAAACAGCAGTTATTAACTGTGCTGGGACAGGGGATGTGAATTTACGACAGATTTATAACAGATTTATAACAGACACCTTTAGAAAAAGCAGACTATGGGCCATATGTATAAACGAATTTTCCCATAGACACAGAATGGGTAAAACCCTTTGCTACATCTGGCCCTATGAGTGGTACACTGATGGTTCCTCCAGTAGACTAACAGACACCGATTACAGAGCAGGGTATGGAATAACAACAGTAGGCACCATAATTGAAAGTGCAGCTCTGCACCCTGGCACATCTGCCCAGCAAGCTGAGCTGTATGCTGTAACAAGAGCATGCATCCTAGCCAAGGGAAAAACTGTTAACATTTATACTGACTCACATTATGCCTTTGCAGTTGTACACGATTTTGGCCAGCTGTGGCAGTATTGTGGTTTCTTAACAACAGCAGGGTGCCCCATCCAAAATGGCCTTTTGGTAAAAAACTTGTTAAAAGCAATACTACTACCCAACAGCATAGCAGTCATAAAATGTGAGGCCCATACAGCGGCTAACACCAAAATAGCCAGAGGAAACACCATGGCTGACACAGCAGCAAGAGAAAGCATGTTACAGCCAGTACAAATGGTGCCCCCAATGGCAAAAATCATTAAAAAAAATCAGCTTATTTCAGCTTATTCAGAGACAATTGTTGCTAGCTGATGTAAAGGAAGCGCAATGGTCTGCAACACTAGGGGGGTGATTCTAACCCTGGCGGTCGGTGATAAAGCGGCGGCCAAACCGCCAACAGGCCGGCGGTCCAAAAAATGGAATTCTGACCCTGGCGGGAACCGCCAACACAGCCCGCCACTTTAACACTCCGACCGCCACGGCGGGACCGACAAACAGCGCGGCGGTCACCGCCAACAGCCAGGCGGCAGACAATGTACCGCCCACACTATCATGACCCACCAATCCGCCACCTTTTCCGGGGCGGGAGCCCCGCCGATAAAAACACGGCGGAAACAGACTACGAATGTGAAAACGCTCACCTCTACGCACTCCACGAGTACGGAGGACAGCATGGAACCCGAATTGAACATCATACCTGCTCTCGTCTACCTGCTCATCTACCACGAGTACGAACTCCGGCGCAGACGTCAACGGTGAGTACAGCACCTACGACACACGGGAGGGGGGAGGACGAAAGGTTACGGGCACACACATATGCAACCCCCTCCCCTCCCCCAATATGTACACACCAATGCAGAGCAACAAGTCACAGTGACACCAACCAAACCCCCGTAAAAAATGCAATGACATTTCAAAAGTGTCAATAAATATTTATGTCCAAAATAGCCTCCGATAAGTATTGGTCAACTAGCCAGAATATTTACATTTCTAAAGTCAATATACACAGCAGTGGACAACTGCAGAAATCAGTCCTGCACATTTTACGTAGTAACGATTTGTCCGTGGGCCAAAGTGTAGCAACACAAGGGCAAAGCCCACACACGAGACCTGAGTCCTTTGGAGAGAACACTGCAGGGGCATCTGATGACAAAACTACAGGCACCTCAGGGGGAAGGGAAGGGGGGCACCTCAGCCACATGAGTCCACGACGCAAGACCCACGAAGGGGCCACCATGCCCACTGCCATATCCTGGGGAGTGCTTGACAGGAAGGGCCCAGCGGAGCGGTGCCTGAGACGGCGGGGCCCAGCGGAGCGGTGCTTGAGACGGCGGGGCCCAGCGGAGCGGTGCTTGACAGGAAGGGCCCAGCGGAGCGGTGCTTGACAGGAGGGGCCCAGCGGAGCGGTGCTTGAGACGGCGGGGCCCAGCGGAGCGGTGCTTGACAGGAGGGGCCCAGCGGAGCGGTGCTTGAGACGGCGGGGCCCAGCGGAGCAGTGCTTGAGACGGCGGGGCCCAGCGGAGCGGTGCTTGACAGGAAGGGCCCAGCGGAGCGGTGCTTGAGACGGCGGGGCCCAGCGGAGCGGTGCTTGAGACGGCGGGGCCCAGCGGAGCGGTGCTTGACAGGAAGGGCCCAGCGGAGCGGTGCTTGACAGGAGGGGCCCAGCGGAGCTGTGCTTGAGACGGCGGGGCCCAGCGGAGCGGTGCTTGACAGGAGGGGCCCAGCGGAGCGGTGCTTGAGACGGCTGATGGTGGTGTGCATGCAGGTGTGAGTGTAGACGTCACAGGGAGGGAGGAGGGAGACGAGGAGGAGGGGGACCTGATGCCAGACCTGATGTCCCCCATCCGCCAACCCACAGGAATTCCCCCTCTAGTGCAGGTTCTGTCAGTCCTCCATTTTTTGGCAAGTGGCTCATTCCAGACAACAGTGGCCATGTCATCTGGAATGTCTCAGCCTATGTTTTCAAAAATCTTGTCTAGAGTGTTGTCTGCCCTGACGAAACACATGCGGCGCTACATTGTATTCCCTGAGGAGGTTGATTTGGCCACTGTGAAGGGTGATTTTTATGCCCTTGGACATATCCCCAACATAATTGGTGCCATTGATGGGACCCATGTGGCTTTAGTACCCCCAAAAGACGATGAGCAGGTGTACAGAAACAGGAAAAGTTACCATTCGATGAACGTCCAGGTGGTCTGTTTGGCTGACCAGTACATCCCCCATGTGAATGCCATGTTCCCTGGGTCAGTGCATGACGCGTATGTGATGCAAAATAGCAGCATCCCTTATGTGATGGAACAGCTACAGAGACAACGTGTGTGGCTAATTGGTGACTCTGGTTACCCCAACCTGCCTTGGCTATTGACCCCAGTGAGGAATCCCCGGACCAGGGCAGAGGAACGGTACAATGAGGCCCATGGGCGAACTAGGAGGGTCATTGAAAGAACCTTTGGCCTCCTGAAGGCCAGGTTTAGGTGCCTACATATGACAGGGGGATCCCTGATGTACTCACCAAAGAAGGTGTGCCAGATCATCGTGGCCTGCTGTATGCTTCACAATCTGGCATTGCGACGTCAGGTGCCCTTCCTGCAGGAGGATGGTCCAGATGGTGGTGTTGAAGCAGCTGTGGAGCCTGCGGAGAGTGAAGAGGAGGAAGACGAAGAGTACGACCCAGACAACAGGGACAGAGTTATCCTACAGTATTTTCAGTAGCACACAGGTAGGAATCTCCCACGCCATTTACCATTTAGTGAATGCCCCCTGCATCTTTACTTTGTGTATTGCCCCCCAGTTCTTTTAACCTGAAGTTTACTTTTCCCTTCCCTTTTCAGTGCTGTATGACCCACTGCGTGACTTCTGCCTGGTTAGCCCATGGACTAATGCTTATTGACATCGGTATGTTGTCCACACATATATAACAGAACATTATTGATAAGTAATGTGTTATACATTTGTAAATAATACAGGCTGACTCCAGTATGATTTATGTGCAATGAGTGATTTATTTTTAGTGCTATATTTTGGTACATGATATTAAACGGTGAAGGGTGAGGGTGGAGTTATGTCCATGGCAGAGTCCAGTTCTCGGTCGCACAGGTGCATTGTTCATATGGCAGTGGAAGGATGGAGCAGGGGCAGTTCAAGGTTGGACAGGGTGACACTGTGGGACAGTGGAATGACATCCGGGGGGATATTAGACTGGCGGGGGTCCTGGCATCCTACTCTGTCTTCCTTTGAGATCTCAGGTTCCTCTTGCGGGGTGGTTGTTCTTCAGCAGGAGGTGGGGTTCTGGTGGCCCGTCGTTCTGTGGGGGCCTCCTGACCACTAGCGCCGGCGGAGGTGGTAGGCTGTTCCTGGCTAGTGACAGGGGCCCTTTGCGGTGCCACATGGTCCCGCAATGTGGTTTCAATGCGGTTTAGGGCCTGGACTATGGTCCCCATTGCGGTAGCGATGGCCCGGAGTTCATTGCTGAACCCCATGTTCCGTTCCTCCCGCTGTGCCTGGATCTCGGTGAACCTGGCCAGTACCGTCAGTACTCGTGGAGAGTGGGTTCCCTTGGCCTGTCCCCCCCTGTCGCACAGTAGCCCTCCCAGTTGCCCTGTTTCCCCGGGCCTCTGTCCCCTGGACGGTGTGCCCACTACCACTGCCCCCCGGTCCCTGTTGTTGTTGGGGTGTTGGGTCAGGCTGGGTGTCCTGTAGTGGCGGACACACCGCTGATTGACGCGTCCACGGGACAGAGGCATGGGCCCGCTGGGTGGGAGCTGTGCTGGTGTTCCCAGGGGGGTTTGGGTCTGCTGTGGCCTGTGTGTGGGGAACCGACTGTCCAGAGGTCCCCGATGGTCCAGGCTGGTCGTCAGGTTCTAGGTCGACAGAGCTGCTGTCCTCGCTGGGGGCCTGTTCTGGGGGTGGGATGGACATCTCTGGACCCTCCGTGGCGGTGTGTTGTCGTACGGGCCCTGCAGGGGTAAAGGAGTATGGTTATTGTTTCTGTGTGTGCCATGGTGTGCATTTTGGGTGCCCTTGTCCCCCAGTGCTGGCATTCCCTTGTGGGAGGTGTTGTGAGGGTTTGGGGGGGGGGGGTGTATGGGTATGTGCAATGGTCATGCTTTGGTGGTGGCTGTCTATGGTTTGTGTTGGCATTCAGGGGTTGGTGTTGTTTAGGGTGGGTTGTGCTGGTGAGACATTGGCAGGGAGGTTATGTGCTGGGGGGTGAGATTGGGGGTGAGGGGGGGGGGTTGGCATGCTGGTGTTTGGGGGGGGGTGAAGTGGTTGAGATTCTACTTACCAGAGTCCATTCCTCCTTGTAATCCAGCGAGGCCATCAGGATGCAGGATGTTTACCACCTCTTGCTCCCATGCTGTGAATTGGGGTGGGGTGGGTGGGGGTCCGCCGCCAGTCTTCTGCACAGCGATGTTGTGCCTGGAGATCATCGAGCGCACCTTCCCCCGTAGGTCGTTCCATCGCTTTCTTATATCTTCCCGATTTCTGGGATGCTGTCCCACAGCGTTGACCCTGTCTACGATCCTTTGCCATAGTTCAGCCTTCCTTGCTATGGTGGTGTGCTGCACCTGTGTGCCGAAGAGCTGGGGCTCAACCCTCATGATTTCCTCAACCATGACCCGGAGTTCTTGGTCCAAAAACCTTGGGTGTCTTTGGGGTGCCATGGGGTGGTGTGGATGAGGTGTGGGGTGGTGTTTGTGGTGATGTGCGTGGTGATATGTGGTGATGTGTGCGTAGATGTGGTGTGGGTGATGAAGTTGTGTTCCTGTGTGTGTTGGGGTTTTCTAATGCTGTGCTCGCTATCGCTATCTCTCGCTCTCGCCTTCGCTCCGATTTCCAACTAGTGGGGGTTTGTGGGTGATGTGGGTGTGTGTTTTATAGTTGATTGGATGTGTGGGAGCGTTGTTTGTATGTGTGTCAGGTGTGCGTATTTCAAATTGTCCAATGTGGCAGTGTTTAGGAGCTGTGTGTGTATTTTGAGCGCGGCGGTGTGTACCGCCAATGGAATACCGCGGTTGAAAGACCGCCGCGTGGATTCGTGGGTCAGAATGGCATGGGCGTGTTTGTGTTGGCGTGACGGTGGAGGTTTGGTCATCTCCAGTTTTCCGCGGCCCGCTGATGTGGCTGCCTTCCTTGGATGTCGGATTTTTGGCGGTTTCACAGTTGGTGGTCAGAATGACCGTGGCAGTCGACCGCGGCCGCGGCGGTAGTATGGCGGACTTCTGACCGGCGGTAAGGGCCTTTTACCGCCGAGGTCAGAATGTCCCCCTAGCTGAGGAAAGTGTGGACTGATGCTGGGTGTATGCAAAATGATGAGGGATTATGGGTCCACCAGGATGGGAGACTTGTGGCTCCACGTAGTATGTTCCTTCCCCTTACAAGGCTTGCTCATGGACCCACTCACATGGCACAAGGGGGATGAATGAGCTAATTAGACAGGAATGGTTTGCATCAGGGATAACAGCCTTCACTGCACAATTCTGCTCCCAATGTCTTGTCTGTGCCCAGCATACTAAAGGCCGGTCCCCTGCTACACATGATCACTTACTAGTACCACAGGGGCCGTTTACCAATGTCCAAATAGACTTTGCCTATATGCCCCCAGTGAATGGATTAAAATAACTGCTGGTGTGTGTGGATCAATTTTCAAAATAGGTGGAGGCCTTTCACACAAGGAAGAATGATGCGGCAACTGTGGTGCGATGCTTGATGAAAGATATCATACCCCAATTTGGGGTCCCCCAGGGCATTAATAGTGACAGAGGGGGTGAATTTGTGGATGCACTGGTGCAAAAGATGTGTGAATGTTTGGGTATAGAGTGGAAACTGCATGCCCCTTACCACCCCCAAAGTTCAGGACAGGTGGAGAGGATGATCTCCACTATAAAAAATAGATTAGTAAAAACAACTGATGCAACAGGCCTGAAATTGCCTGATGCTCTGCCTTTAGTGCTGCATGCCATAGGGCAACTCCATCTAGGACAACCCTTTTGTCCCCCCATGAGGTACTGATGGGGCGGCCTATGTCTGTGGGGTTGAGGTAGACTCTCCCAGCATCTCAAGCAGCACTGCTGTGGACAGATGAAAACATTTCTTACTATGCTATAAAATTGTCATCAGTCTTGAGGCATCACCATCTCCAGGTGAAGGAAGCTTTGACCCATCCGTCCTCAGAGCCCACACATCCTTTTAAAGCTGGAGACATGGTCATGGTGAGAAAAATAAAAAACGTTCTCTTAGTTCTAGGTGGACTGGACTGCACCTCGTACTCCTGGTGATGCGGATGGCAGTGAAGGTACAGGGACGTCCTGAGTGGATTCACGGCACTAGGTGCAGATCCGCACCAACAACAACCAAGACCAACGTGCCTGAAACAGATGAGCACCTGCAACCTGTGCAGCAGCGCAACATACCAGGAAAGGGGGAGACAGACCAGACCATTCCTAAGAACCACACTGAGAGCTCCTCATCACGTGTCAGGTGACACCAACTGATGCAGTTGAATGAAGCACACAACATAATCTCGAAGAATGGTGATGGTCACACCTGCAGAAAAATGGACTGAAGAGGACACCGCAGGGCAGGTCCATGAAGCGGCCCCTGAACAAAACGACTGCAGACCAGTAGGAGAAGCAGAGGACAGCACACTGCGTTCCATTGCTTCACTGACAATTAGAGAAAGTAGCTTAGAACTGAGTAACAGAAAGACTTCATATCTATATCTATAACTTTTGGCATGCTCCAGCAATTCTGTAGTAAGAGCAGCTGTTCGATTTCTAGAGTTAAAGTTCTACCTCCTACAGAGCAGGAGCTAGCCCACAGATATCTTAGAATACAACAAGATCTAGAGGAAGCACATAAAGAAATGTTTAATTTAATGGCTATAGACCCATAACACATTAATGCATTGGATACTAGCATATCATTTAGTCTATGTTTAAATAATGAATACCTCATAGGTGTATATCCAGATGACAATATGGGGGTGATTCTAACCCTGGCGGTCGGTGTTAAAGCGGCGGCCAACCCGCCAACAGGCTGGCGGTCCAAAAAATGGAATTCTGACCCTGGCGGGAACCGCCAACACAGCCCGCCAACTTAACACTCCGACCGCCGCGGCGGTACAGACAAACAGCGCGGCGGTCGCCGCCAACAGGCAGGCGGCAGACAATGTACCGCCCACACTATTCCAACTCACCAATCCGCCACCTTTTCCGGGGCGGGAGCACCGCCGATAAAAACACGGCGGAAACAGACTACGAACGGGAAAACGCTCACCTCTACGCACTCCACGAGGACGGAGGACAGCATGGAACCCGAATTGAACATCATACCTGCTCTCGTCTACCTTCTCATCTACCACGAGTACGAAGTCCGGCGCAGACGACAACGGTGAGTACTGCACCTACGACACACGGGAGGGGGAGGACGAAAGGTTACGGGCACACACATATGCGACCCCCCCACCCCCCAATCATGTACTCACCAATGCAGAGCACCAAGTCACAGTGACACCACCCAAACACCCCTGAAAAATGCTAGGACATAATCATATTTGGAATAAATATCTATGTACCAAAAAGCTCCAGAAAATTAGCGTACAACCATGAAAGATATCCACAACAAAACTAATGACATACACATCAGTGTATGACTGAAGTACCAAGTCCTGCACATCCTACCAATTCAGCATGTCCGTGGGCCAAAGTCTTGAGAAACAAGGGCAAAGCCCACACAGGAGACCTGAGTCCTTTGGAGAGAACACTGCAGGGGCATCAGATGTAAAAACTACAGGCACCTCAGGGGGAAGGGAAGGGGGGGGCACCACAGCCACATGAGTCCACGACGCCAGATCCACGAGGAGCCACCATGCCCACCTTTCAATCCTGGGGAGTGCAAAGCCACAGTCTCTCAATGTCTCTACAGTTGGTGGGCTGCCCACTGTGCCATCCTGGGGAGTGCAAAGCCACAGTCTCTCAATGTCTCTACAGTTGGTGGGCTGCCCACTGTGCCATCCTGGGGAGTGCAAAGCCACAGTCTCTCAATGTCTCTGCAGTGGGTGGATTGCCCACTGGACCATCCTGGGGAGTGCAAAGCCACAGTCTCTCAATGTCTCTACAGTTGGTGGGCTGCCCACTGTGCCATCCTGGGGAGTGCAAAGCCACAGTCTCTCAATGTCTCTGCAGTGGGTGGATTGCCCACTGGACCATCCTGGGGAGTGCAAAGCCACAGTCTCTCAAGTCTCTGCAGTGGGTGGATTGCCCACTGGACCATCCTGGGGAGTGCAAAGCCACAGTCCATCATGTGGATGACAGTCTCCACTGGTCAAGGAGGAGGCATGGTGGGCACAATGAACCATCAACGGTGCTTGAGACAGCGGGGCCCAGCGGAGCGGTGCTTGAGAGGAAGGGCCCAGCGGAGCGGTGCTTGAGAGGAAGGGCCCAGCGGAGCGGTGCTTGAGACGGCGGGGCCCAGCGGAGCGGTGCTTGAGAGGAAGGGCCCAGCGGAGCGGTGCTTGAGAGGAAGGGCCCAGCGGAGCGGTGCTTGAGAGGAAGGGCCCAGCGGAGCAGTGCTTGAGAGGAAGGGCCCAGCGGAGCGGTGCTTGAGAGGAAGGGCCCAGCGGAGCGGTGCTTGAGAGGAAGGGCCCAGCGGAGCGGTGCTTGAGAGGAAGGGCACAGCGGAGCGGTGCTTGAGACGGCGGGGCCCAGCGGAGCGGTGCTTGAGACGGCGGGGCCCAGCGGAGCGGTGCTTGAGACGGCGGGGCCCAGCGGAGCGGTGCTTGAGACGGCGGGTCCCAGCGGACCGGTGCTTGAGAGGAAGGGCCCAGCGGAGCGGTGCTTGAGAGGAAGGGCCCAGGGGAGCGGTGCTTGAGAGGAAGGGCCCAGCGGAGCGGTGCTTGAGACGGCGGGGCCCAGCGGAGCGGTGCTTGAGACGGCGGGGCCCAGCGGAGCGGTGCTTGAGAGGAAGGGCCCAGCGGAGCGGTGCTTGAGAGGAAGGGCCCAGCGGAGCGGTGCTTGAGAGGAAGGGCCCAGCGGAGCGGTGCTTGAGACGGCGGGGCCCAGCGGAGCGGTGCTTGAGACGGCGGGGCCCAGCGGAGCGGTGCTTGAGAGGAAGGGCCCAGCGGAGCGGTGCTTGAGAGGAAGGGCCCAGCGGAGCGGTGCTTGAGAGGAAGGGCCCAGCGGAGCGGTGCTTGAGAGGAAGGGCCCAGCGGAGCGGTGCTTGAGACGGCGGGGCCCAGCGGAGCGGTGCTTGAGACGGCGGGGCCCTGTTCAGCGGTGCTCTTCTGCACCGCGGGCCCTGTTCAGCGGTGCCTATCTCCACGGCGGGGCCCTGTTCAGCGGTGCTCTTCTGCACCGCGGGCCCTGTTCAGCGGTGCCTATCTCCACGGCGGGGCCCTGTTCAGCGGTGCTCTTCTGCACCGCGGGCCCTGTTCAGCGGTGCCCATCCAGCAGGTCAAGGGAGCCAGACCTGGCCTGGACTCCCTGTTCAGTCGCCCTCGGACCGTGACGTATCTGGACCCTTCGGGGACGGACTCCTGGCCTCCTTAGTGTCCTCCTTCCCAGCTGGGATGTGGCATGTGGGGTCCACCTTCTCCGCGCTCCTGCTGCCCTTCCGCTCCTTTGATCGGGCTCTCGGGCCCTTGCCTCCCCCAGATGGTGTGGGTGGTGAAGTGGCCGCACATTGCTCCTTGGGGGCAGCCCTGTCAGTCCTCGCACGGCGGTCCTTGGTTTTGCGGGTCCTCTTGCCGGGGGGGGGGCTGGACGTGTCCTTGCTGCAGCTCGATGTGTCACTGCTGGCAAAGGGTGGGCTCCAGAACCCAGGCACAACAGTGACACCCGAAGCTGGGCTGGTGGTGGCTGCGGTGCTCTTGGGACTCTTTGAAGATGGATGGGGGGGGTCATCGGGGGGAAAGAGGTTAAGGTTAGCCAGGAAAAGTTTTTTTGGGCCAAGGTAAAGGGTAGGAGTAGTGGAGATGGAAGTGGAGGTAGAGGAGGTGGTTGTAGGAGAGTCAGGTGTGCTGTCATTGGGTGAAGGTGCTGGTGCTGTAGGCTGTCGTGAGGTGGATGGCTGTTGGGTGGGTGTCTGCCTGCGTTTGTGTGTCTTGGAAGAGGGGGTGACAGACACAGTGGGAGAGGACACAGGGGACGTGTACATGGCAGTGGGGGTGCTGACTGCACGAGTGTGGACTGTACTGGAGGGTGAGGTGGTGATGGAAGCACTGGCTGATGTTGGGGTGCATGCAGGTGTGAGTGTAGACGTCACAGGGAGGGAGGAGGGAGACGAGGAGGAGGGGGACACAGGGGTGGCAGTGGCTGTTGGCATGTCTGCATCTGGGTGTTGCTCGGGTGAGTGTTTGCAGGATCTGTGGTGCTTGTGTTTGGATGAGCTGCTCTTGGGTGTTGAGGTGTGTGCAGGCTGGTCTGATGGTGTGGATGGGATAGGCTGAGGAACAGGAGACAGAGACAGGCTGGAGGCAGTCAGAAGAGGGAGGCTGGAAACAGGGACAATGGCTGCCGTCAGTGCTGAGGCCAGAGCAGTGAACGCTCGTTGATGGGCAGCCTGACCCGAATGAATACCCTCCAGGTACGCATTGCTCTGTTGCACCTCCCTTTGCACACCCTGGATGGCATTCAGAAGGGTCGTCTGCCCAACAATGAGCGTCCTTACCAGGTCAATGAGCTCCGCACTGAGGGCAGCAGGGGCAACAGGGGCAGGGGCTGAGGTGCCTGGGGCGAAGGAGACGCGCGCCTTCCTGGGCGAAGCGGCACGGAGCGAAGACTGAGGGGCTGCTGGGAGGGCGGGGCTGGTGCGCTGGGTGGCGGCTGTACCTGTAGAGGCGGGGGGCACGGATGTTGCCGCCACCCCTAGGGAGCTCCCATCCGAGGACGTGTCGCTTTCGCTGCTCTCACCAGTGGTCCCCGTCGTGGTGCTCCCCTCGCCCTCCGGATCACTGGTGCCCTCGGTGTCTGTTCCTGGGCCCACCGGGGCCTTGTGTCCTGCAGCTCCCTCGTGCTCCGATGCCATATCTCCTCCGCCTGATGATGCTAATGCACACATGCACAAGAAGATGAAGAGAAAGGGTGGGTGGAGAAAAAAGAAGACCAGGTTGAGTGCATGCAATGTCAACACCGTTGGCGGAGAGGACAGACACAGGTGCCTAATGCACTAAGCCGCGCATTCGGGGTACACTACTCAGTACTACTGACTAAGACAACAGGCCAAGAGACGTCAAACGCGCACATGGGAGATGCTGGACCTTCAATGGCTGTACTTGTCACCCTACAGAGGTGGGGGCCGGGGGCACAGGGCCATGCCTAAGGGAGAGGACTACACTACAGAAAGCGCCCTGGCCTAATGTCACCCACAGCCCTCCTCCCCCACCCAGACGCCTCCACTGCGCAGAAAGATAGGAGAATGTGCTGATACTCACCCCCTTGTGTCTGCTGTGATGTCTTAAAGCACCCATCCAATTCAGGGTAGGCCACCGCCAGGATCCGGGACATCAGGGGGGTCATGGTGCGACTGGCACCCCTCCTAGGTTGGGAGGCCATCCCCAGCAGTGTTTCTGCGGTCTTCCTTGTTCCGCGGCGGATGTCCTCCCACCTCTTGCGGCAGTGGGTGCCCCGTCTGTTGTGGACCCCCAAGGTCCGGACTTCCTTGGCGATGGCACGCCAAATATCGATCTTCTGATGGGCGCTGACCTATTAGACATGTACAGGGTGGAAAGGAGGAAATCATCAATGGCCTGCATGTTAGATGTAATTGCCCCCCCCCCCCCACTTTGCCATATGGCACATGCTCTCATCAGTCGGGCGTTGCACTCCTCATTCGCCCCCCACCCCACCCCACCAACTTACATCCACCCCAATCCACACAGGCATAGCCCATTCCATTAGCACCCAGGGTACTCACTTGTTGGTCTGGAGGACCGTAGAGTAGCGCATACTGGGGGAGGACCCCATCCACGAGCTTGTCCAATTCTTCAGACGTGAAGGCAGGGGCCCTTTCCCCAGTCACAGCAGCCATTGTATCTTCCAGACCGAGGTCACAGCAGCACTTGCAGTATAGGTCCTCTCCTGTGGATGATCAGGTCTCGAGTGATTAAGCAGATAGAAAATGGCGGTCACGTCCGCGGCGGTGCGTACCGCGGCGGTGCGTACCGCGACCGCCGGCGCACTTCGTTATTGGCTCCTGAAACCCATAGGCTTCAATGTTAACCAATGCGGCTTTGCGCCGCGGTCTTCGACCGCCTACCGCCACGGTGTGCCCCGCCAGCGCAGTGACCTCACATCCCATTGTCCCACTTCACAGGTCAGGCAGCCGCCATTTCAAGGGCCCACATGGCTTAATTTTGACTGCGACACACAGGCCTAGGCCTTGCATTGCCACACATACACGCCTTTCAACCCATTGCCATTCTTTAACTGTGCAAGCTGTCTGTACGTACCTGTGGTTTGGCTGACTCTGTGCTCCATGTTGTCCTTCCTAGGCACCGTCCGCTGGGACTTGGGATGAGAAGGAGGAATCCTCGCGTGTACCGACCGCTGGTGGACCTGTCGACAATGGAAGAACGCCATATAATCCTTCGATACCGACTTGACCGTGCCACTATCCATGAACTGTGTGCCCAGCTGGAGCCAGCCCTGATGTCCCCCATCCGCCAACCCACAGGGATTACCCCTCTGGTGCAGGTTTTGTCAGTCCTCCATTTTTTGGCCAGTGGGTCATTCCAGACCACAGTGGCCATGTCATCTGGAATGTCTCAGCCTATGTTTTCAAAGATTTTGAGCAGAGTGTTGTCTGCCCTGATGAAACTCATGCGGAGCTACATCATTTTCCCCGAGGAGGGTGACTTGCCCACAGTGAAGGGTGATTTCTATGCCCTTGGACATATCCCCAACATCATTGGTGCCATTGATGGGACCCATGTGGCTTTGGTACCCCCAAAAGACGATGAGCAGGTGTACCGAAACAGAAAGAATTATCATTCGATGAATGTCCAGGTGGTCTGTTTGGCTGACCAGTACATCTCCCATGTAAATGCCATGTTCCCAGGGTCAGTGCATGACGCGTATGTGATGCGAAATAGCAGCATCCCCTATGTGATGGAGCAGCTACAGAGACAACGTGTGTGGCTAATAGGTGACTCTGGTTACCCCAACCTGCCGTGGCTACTGACCCCAGTAAGGAATCCCCGGACAAGGGCAGAGGAACGCTACAATGAGGCCCATGGGCGTACAAGGAGGGTGATTGAGCGAACCTTTGGCCTCCTGAAGGCCAGGTTTAGGTGCCTGCATATGACTGGTGGATCCCTAATGTACTCACCAAAGAAGGTGTGCCATATCATCGTGGCGTGCTGTATGCTTCACAACCTGGCTTTGCGACGCCAGGTGCCTTTCCTGCAGGAGGATGGTCCAGATGGTGGTGTTGTAGAAGCCGTGGAGCCTGTGGAGAGTGAAGAGGAGGAAGACTCTGAGGACGACACAGACAATAGGGACAGAGTGATACAACAGTATTTCCAGTAACACCCAGGTAAGAATCACCCACGCCATTTCACAATTGCTTCTAGCCTCCTGCATCTATACTTTCTGTAGTTCCCCACAGATGTTTTTTATTAATTTATGCCTTTCCCTTCCCTTCTCAGTGCTGTCTGACTCAGTACCTGACTTCTGCTTGGTTCGCCCATGAAATACAATGTATTGACATTGGTATGTTGTCATGACTAATTGACAGGACAGAAATTGAACAGTAATATGTTATCCCTTTGTTAATAATACAGCATGACTCAAAACAGGTTTGTGTGCAAAAAGTGATTTATTTACAGTGCTAGATACCGGTACATGTGATTCTAAGGGTGATGGGTGGGGGTGGAGGAATATCCATGGCAAAGTCCAGTTCTCAGTCTCACAGGTGCATTGTTCTTTTGCCTGTGGAAGGATGGAGCATAGGCAGTTCATGGTTGGACAGGGTGGCAATGTGGGACAGTGGGAAGACTTGAGGGGGTATGTCCTGCTGGCGGGGGTCTTGACATCCTACTCTGTCTTTTTCTTTGGTCTCAGGCTCCTCTTACGGGGTGGTTGTTCTTCAGCAGGAGGTGGGGTTCTGGGGGGCTGTCGAGGTGTTGGGACCTCCTGTCCACTAGTGCCGGCGGAGGTGGTAGGCTGTTCCTGGTCCGGCCTAGTGACAGGGGCCCTGTGTGATGCACCATGGTCCCGCAACGCGTCCTCTATCCTGTGGAGGGCCAGGACGATGGTCCCCATTGCGGTCCCGATGATTCTCAGCTCCTCCCTGAAGCCCATGTAGCGTTCCTCCTGCTGTGCCTGGATCTCAGTGAACCTGGCCAGTACCGTCGCCATCGTTTCTTGGGAGTGGTGGTAGGCCCCCATGAGGGTGGTGAGGGCCTCTTGGAGAGTGGGTTCCCTGGGCCTCTCCTCCCCCCCCTGTCGCACAGCAGCCCTCCGAGCTGCCCGGTTTCCCCCGGCCTCTGTCCCCTGGCCGGTGTGCCCGCTCCCACTGCCCCCAGGTCCCTGTTGTTGTTGGGGTGTCGGGTTAGCCTGGGTGCCCTGTAGTGGCAGACACACCGCTGATTGAGCTGTCCTAGAGACAGAGGCATGGGCCCGCTGGGTGGGAGCTGTGCTGGTGTCGGCAGAGGGGGTCGGGTCTGGTGTGGCCTGTGTCTGGGTGAGGGGAACCGACTGCCCAGAGGTCCCCGATGGTCCGGGCTGGTCATCAGGTTCACTGTCGACAGAGCTGCTATCCTCAGTGTGGGCCTGTTCCGGTGGTGGGATGGACACTTCTGGACCCTCCTGGCTGGTGTGTTGTCGTTCGGGTCCTGCATGGGGTAAGAGAGTTTGGTTATTGTTTCTGTGTGTGCAATAGCATGCGTGTTGTGGGTGCCCTTGTCCCCCAGTGCAGGCATTCCCTGGAGGGAGGTGTTGTGAGGGTATTTAGTGGGGGGGAGGGGTTAGTGCAGTGGTCATGCTTAGGTGATGGGTGCCCATGGTTTGTGTTGGCATGCAGGAGTTGGTGTTGGGATGGGTGGGTTGTGCTGGTGAGACATTGTCAGGAAGGATGTGTGCTGGGGGGTTGGGGGTGAGGGTGGGGGTGTGGGTTGGCATGCTGGTGGGGTGTGGGGGATATAGTAGTTGAGATGTGACTTACCAGAGTCCATTCCTCCGGCTACTCCTGCGAGGCCCTGAGGATGCAGGATGGTCAAGACGTCTTGTTCCCACGATGTAAATTCGGGAGGGGTGGGTGGGGGTCCGCCGCCAGTCTTCTGGACCGCGATGTTGTGCCTCGAGACCATCGACCGGACCTTCCCCCGTAGGTCGTTCCATCTTTTGCGGATGTCCTCCCTATTCCTGGGATGCTGTCCCACCGCGTTGACCCTGTCCACGATCCGCTGCCATAGCTCCGCCTTCCTGGCTATACTGGTGTGCTGCACCTGCGAGCCGAAGAGCTGGGGTTCCACTCTTAGGATTTCCTCCACCATGACCCGGAGTTCTTGGTCCGAAAATCGTGGATGCCTTTGGGGTGCCATGGGGTGGTGTGGGTGAGGTGTGGGGTGGTGTATGTGATGAGGAGTGTGTTGGTGAGTGGTGCTTTGTGCTACTATGTGGTGTGTGTGATGGTGTAGTGTGCCTCAGTGTGTCTTCCTTTGGATTGTCTGCTGTGTCTCTCTCTCCTTCTCTCAGTATTTGGGGTCGCAGGGGTTTGTGGGTGATGTGGGTGTGTGTTTTATAGTTGGTTGATTGAGTGGGAGTGGTGTGTGTATGTGTATCAGGTGTGTGTTTTTCAAATTGTCCAATGTGGCTGTGTTTTGGTGATGTGTGTGTATTCTGACCGCGGCGGTGTGTAGCGCCAATGGAATACCGCGTTTGAATGACCGCCGTGTGGATTCGCGGGTCGTAATGGCATGGGCGTATTTCTGTTGGCGTGACGGTGGAGGTTTGGTCATCTCCAGTTTATCGCTGCCCGCCGATGTGGCGGGCTGCAGTGGAGGACGGATTTTTGGAGGTTTGGCCGTTATGGGTCAGAATGACCGTGGCGGTTGACCGCGGCCGCGGCGGTGTTATGGCGGTCTTCTGACCGGCGGTAAGGGCATTTTACCGCCGAGGTCAGAATCACCCCCTATATGTCTTTCATCTAAACAAAATGTGTAATGCCATCCGAAGATATGTATTTTATTGATACATTATTACTATGCTTCTGCAATGTATATATATATTTTTGTAATCAAATATAATATTACTATCAAAAAGGAGATATTGTTGGGAAAAATATATATTCACATGTATGTACCTATAGATATGATACTTTAGTTCCATTTCTTCCCTACTGACCTATCTGACACCTATGCCAGTTGTACAAACAAACCTCTCCACGCCACGTTGTTAAGCTTAGCTCAGTCTCACACTTTAAGTTCAGCCAGTCAGCAACCCAGCCCCCTTTTCTTTAGGGGCCACCTGTTGTCTGTTCACGTGTTCATGCTCACACTGCATTATGTATATTTTTACACTATAGACTTTAAGTTTTGTATATGCAGCATTTCTTTTGTATGTGCGTGTCCATGTTTGGACTGTGTCCCCTTTTGGGGCTGTGCTGTGACAGCACTTATTAACATATATAAGTGCCTGACTTGTATGCTTCAGGGCAGAAGATGCCAGCTTGTAAGACGTAACACTTGGATGTGCGTCTGCCTTCTGCCTTGGCCTGCCAATAAACCTTGGTACCTCCTGAAAGCATTTCGTCTGTTCCAGAGCCTTGCCTGGTGTTTGTGTTTTCTTTGCGTCACTCTGAGGAGGGTTGAAAAATAGTTTCCTAACACACACATTACTGTATACTATCCACAGAGAGAATACACAACTTGAATGGTTCCTCTGTATGGTACTCAGCAGTTTGGAATCCTGCAGCCTCATCAAAAGCAACAGCATCAGTGTGTAGTTGTGATAGATCATCCAAACACCTACACAAGAGTTGAGTCCACAAAAGCACTTTGAGATAAAAAGTACAAGGTCTGGAGCACTGCTGAGCCTTCATTTGAAACTAAAGTACTCACAGTTTTGCAAATTCAGCAGCAGGATCCTGTGATTCGTTAGATTAGCCCATAGCTGACAAACTCCTATAAGATAATAGTTTAAACTTAAAATATCTAATAGGAGTTATCGTACAGAAATAGACGTTAAGAAAGACAAGCGGCCAGTTGTTACTGAGGTAAGGGATACGATTTAGTAATGCATGTTTTACTGTTGAGGCATTGAAACACAAAGAGCTCTATGTAAGTGTACAAATCTTAAGTCTGATTAAAACTACATATTTGTTTACATATACTTTTCAAGCACCCTTCGTATTACAAGATGTCCACAGAGCAAATGTGTACTTGTTTCAGGTGAATCGTACAGAGAAACAGAACTAGTTACAGCTATAACCCAAATCCAGGTTAACAGAGGCCTTCAGCACCATTCGCCTGGTCTGGTACCATCCTGGAGGGCACTGCCTCAGCCCAATGTGATTGGCCTCGTGTTAACGCCACTGAAATTCTGAGTGGTGAAAAACTGGTGTAAATGTACCACGTTAAATTACGTTCTATTGAGAGGGAAGCAGATGCATGTGGCACAGACAGCTACCACCAGGTAATATGATAAAGCCCCTGTTATGGCCTTGAAGCCAGCACACCCTCACGTGTCCCACTGTAACCCTCCACTCACATTAACAGCCTTCCTAGAGCTAGTGGTAAATATAGGCTTAAAAATCCCAGGAATCAACTAAAATGACCTGAGTAAGATTCAAAATATTATTTCTCATTCCAGGAACTTTTTTTCATGATACTCAGCATTAGGGATTGAGATGCCAACTATGGGCCAGATGCAGCAAAATTGCAAATTGCGACTTGCAATTTGCGAGTCCTTCCGACTCGCAAATTGCAAGTCGCAATTTGCAATGCAGAACGGTGTCTCAGACACCGCCTGCGAGTTGGTATGGGGTCGCAAAGACCCACCTCATTAATATTAATGAGGTGGGTCTCAAATTGCGGCCCCATACCGACTATGGGCACTCGCAAACATGGAGGCCTGCTGTAGTCAGCAGACCTCCATGTTCGTGACTGCTTTTAAATAAAGCAGTTTTTTTTTTTTTAAGTGTAGCCCGTTTTCCTTCAAGGAAAATGAGCTGCACTTAAAAAAAAATCCGAAACCTTTAGTTTCGGTATTTTTTCAGGGCAGGTTGTAGTCCCTTGGACCACTACCTACCCTGAAAAAATTATTTGTGGTCCATTCACAAAGGGGAAGGGGTCCCACGGGGACCCCTTCCAATTTGCGAGTGGGTTACCATCCACTTCAAGTGGATGGTAACTGCGACACCATTTGCGACCGCAAATAGGAAGGGAACACCCCTTCCTATTTGCGATTCGGAAATGCATTTTGCGAGTCGGTCCCGACTCTCAAAATGCATTTCTGCATAGGAAAATGCGATTTGCGACTCGCAAACGGCAATTTTTGCCGTTTGCGACTCGCAAATCCTTTCCTACATCTGGCTCTATAATTCATAACTAAGGCTGCAGCACCATCTCTCCTTCTCTCTCTCAAGAAGAACACCATAGTATGTTTTTTATAATCCCAATATTATTTGCATTACAGGCGTACATTTGTTTTGTTTGATGTATTCATGTAGGCCCAGATTTATGAAAAGTGGCGCTGCACCTAGTGCAGCGCCACTTTTCCTGCACCCATTAGCACCCCCCTAATGCCACCCTCTGTGTGCCGTATTTACAATACGGCGCACAATGCCTGTAGTCAGGTGGACTAGCGTCATAATTTTTTATGCTAGTCCGGCGGTTGCTTTGCAAGACACCCAGAGGCCCATTGAACACAATGGGAGCCTCTTTTTAACGCCTGCACTTAGCAGGTGTTAAAAAATACTGATAAAAATGGCTCAAATTAATCTTATAGATTCCTTTGCGCCATTTTTACGGCCCCCCTAGCACCAGAACGCCCCCCTTGCATAAATTATGCCTGATGCAGGCATTATGTGGCGCAAGGGGTTATAAAGTGGCCTAATGTAAGCACTGTGTCACTTTGTAAATATGGCACAGCGTTTTTGCCCTTCCAAAGCCGCATTAGCATCAATAAAATTAGGGCCAGATGTACGAAGCATTTTTCAAGTTGCAAACGGCGAATCAGGCCGTTTGCGACTTGAAAAATGCTGTTTGGGATGTACAGACCCATTTTTGCGATTCGGTAATCTATTTACCGAATCTTAAAAAGGGTTTGCGAGTCGCAATTAGGAAGGGGTGTTCCCTTCCTAATTGCGAGTCACAGTCCCATGTATGATTGTTTTGTGACCGCGAATGCGGTCGCATAACAATCGCAGTTAGCACGAGTTTCAAATTGGTGCTAACTCATTCGCAAACGGCAGCAAAAATATTTTAATAATGTGAATGGCAGCAAAAATATTTTGTCAGAGCAGGCAGTGGTCCTATGGACCACTGCCTGTTCTGATAAAATGAAAAGAAAACTTTTCAGATTTTGTATTTGAAATGCATCTCGTTTTCCTTTAAGGAAAACGAGCTGCATTTTTTAAAAAACTGCTTTATTTAAAAGCAGTCACAGACCTGGTGGTCTGCTGTCTCCACCTGGCCACCATCCCTGTGAGGGCAGCCATTCCCAATGGGGTCGCAAATTGCGACCTACCTCATGAATGTTCATGAGGTAGGTCATTTGCGACCCCATTGGGAATCGCAGTGTCATTGACACTGTTGTACATCAGGGTTTGCGACTCGCAAATTGCGAGGTGCAAAACCTGAATTTCGTACATGTGACCCTTAGTGTCTAATTTGTGTTTTAATTTGAAATTTACTGCTGAACGTATTTATGCACACAAAAGTGAATGTCGTTGTCCAGTCATGAGTACTTTCACAATTGACAAGGGTGATTCACTGAACTTATTTATAATACTATTGAGTGTACTGTTTATGGGAAGTCTCACACCCAAAATTCCATGAACCTGGGGCCTCTGTTTCGTTTTGCAAACTGTAAACTCAGTCTTAAACACGAAGTACAAAGATGCATAAAAAAACTGTTATGTATGTGTTTCCCACAATTTTGCTCAAGAATGTATGTTTCTAAGACATGTTGTTATTATAAATCTGCAAAATGGGGTCCCGGGGGGGACCAGCCAAAGAATGAGGTCTCCCCCCGTGGTCTTTGGGGAGGGTGGTACAGCCCGGGGCGCCGTGGGCTGCAAATTGGGCTATTTGGGCTATGTGGGTGGGGGGCATATATAGGGTCCTCCATTTTGCAGAGTAGAATTTATTTTCTGTTTTTGCAGAGTAAATTTTTTAGCTGGGCATAGTGGGAATACTTTTGCTTGCCAAAGTGCGAGGCAGAGGATATATAAAAAAAAAATTCGAACCAATTAGAGAGGAAAAGGACAAGCGCTGTACACAGCGTTTCTTGCCTACCTGTTCGGGCCTTTCAAGTCGTTGCGCCGACGGTTTAAATAGGGGAACCTATCCGCGATGGAACGCGAATATGTTCAAGCGGCGTTGTCCTTGTTGAAGAAGGCCAGGCGCATGGACCTGGTGCAGCAGGAGGCCCTTCCTGCCTTGCGCCCGGCGAGAAAGGCCGTGCAGGGGGTTGTGGCGGCGGTAATGGCCTGCTCACCGCCGTGGGCGTGAGCGAGGCAAAGACAGGTGAGGAGAGGGGGGCGGGGCGGGAGGCGGCCGTCTCCGGGGAAACGGGGCCAAGTGGCCGCCAGGCCAGCAGGCCCCAGGAAGAAGTTATGGGTTTTGTCAGGAAAGGGGAGGGCTGGGGCTGGTTAGGAATAGAACAAAAAAAAGTCGGGGCGCACCCCAAAGGACAGTTGGTTTTCAGAAAATTGTGCGCCCCGCATGCAACTGACAGACAGGAGGAGGAAAGTGAGGTGCAGCGAGGGGGGGTTGTGGAGGGAGAGCAGGCCGGGGAGGGTGTGGATTTAGATATCAGGCAGGTTGGGGATACTTCCAGTGGGGAAGGGGACGAGGGGGTGACTGCAGAGAGGGATGGGGAGTATAACCCATTAGTTCCTATATCCCGCAAGTGGCCTACCATGTTAGAGTGGAGCGCCTCAGAATGTGAGGGGGAGGAGATGGAGGACGGGGGGACACCCAAGGAGGGGTGTCCCCGAACCTTATTGTACGCCGCGGAGCCCTACGCAAAGTTTATGGGGAACCAGTGAGGAAGGGGCCGGGCAAGTTAAGTAAGGTGGGTACGGGAGGTCCGGGAGTGCGGTCCGGGCAGCGGGGGATTTTGGGGGTGCGATGGATGCCTTGCTTTCTCGTGGCGGGAGATTTTGAATTTGCCGGCACGCCGGACCTTTCTTGGCAGGGGGAGTGTCGAGGGCGGGGAGAGCCAGGCGAGCGCGGGGCGGCTCCATCACTCTGGCCAGAAGAACAGGCGGAGCCTCGGGCGGCTGGCCGAAGCTCATCACCAGGACGGACGACACAGAGGTGTTTGGCTGCGGACACTTCTGGGGAGTGGTGCGGAGGCAGGGGTTTTGCGCCCGCCGGCGCCGCCGCTTCCTGGGAGCAGCGTCCGGGCCCATCGGGGGTCCCTGTAGGGGCTTGCAAGAGACACACGGTCGGGACAACAGCGGGTGAGTCATCACGGCGGGCACTGGGCTACGGCAATGACTTTTGGTGTGAGGACAACATATTGGATTATGATGAGGCCAGCATAGAGGAAGGGGAACTGGTGGATGATGGTGAAGAGGAGGTTTGGTGGGAGCAGGGCGGGGCGGGGCCCGCTAATGCCCTGTCTCAGTCGTTGCATTGAATTCAGGACCAGCCACTGGCACGAGTTCAGGCGTGGGAAGATGGCCAGAGAGTGCGGTGGAAGGCACAGGAGTGGCCACCGTCACTGCCTGCAGGTGAGGAGGCAAGAGTTACCATGGTTTCGGTTGTGGTAGAGGCAATAGATGTTAAAGGGTTGGGGGCGACGCGCTTGTCAAAAGGGGTATACGTTGCAGACACGGGGCTTGGCACGGAGGGGACCGCAGCGCAGGAGTCGGTAAAAGGTGAGAGCGGGGAGCAAGAAGCAGGGGATGGGGGGACCAAGGAGACTGACGATAAGCGGAAGGGTGACAAAGGCACAGGAGACAAGTCGGAACAGCCGGTCTCGAAGCGGGCCCGTTTGCCTTATATGGGCACCGCAAAACCGTTGGGGGCGCATCTCATGCAGTCCACCAAAGAGAACATTTGGAAGGGGGAGTATATGGAGGTACTCAAACTGCTGCATAGAGAGGTGCGGGTTAAGGAGGGCTCCAAAGAGGAGGAGTTTGAGCTGTCGAAGCGCCTGAGGGTGCCCGTGAACATTGAAAATTGGACGGCGGCTTTCTTAATATTTGCCAGCGTTTACTGCGAACGCTTTCCGGAGTGGGCGGTAGCATTGTTTAAATATATGGATATTATCCGCAAGGCCCACCTGAATTACGGGGGCTATGCGTGGCGCCAGTATGACGAGGAGTTTAGGGTGCAAATGGCGGGGGATTCAGACGTACAATGGGGAGAAATTGATGCCGACCTCTGGCAGCACATTATGGGTCCTGCTAAGTTTGGCAAGACGGTGATCACGGCTAGCGGCCTTCCTATTACGTATTGGCCCTTTCGAGAGCGCCCCACCCAAGGGGTGGGGAACACCAGTGGCAATCAGTCTGGCTCCTCATCCTCCACCCGCGGGAAATCGGGCGCGTGCTGGGACTACAATAAGGGGATTTGCTCCCGGGAATATTGTACATTTCGGCATGAGTGCTCGAAATGTACAGGGAGACACCCAGTCATTCACTGTTCTGGCCAGGTGGCAGGGACCTCGACAGGTCCAAGTCCAGGAGCTTGGGGTCAGGAGCAGTCAGGACCCAGCGGGAGGGAGCAGCATTTCTGCACAGGCTCTGTGGGTAAGGGCTCATACGCCAGTTAAGGTTCAGAAGTTAGCGGCCTGGCTTGCAGTTTATCCATACCAGCAAGATGCGGAGTTGCTGCGGCAGGGTTTCGCTCAGGGTTTTCGTTTGGGATACGAGGGGCCGCGGTTGCGTCGGTGGGCGGAAAATATGCGGTCGGTGAAGGGAAAAGAGGACTTGGTAAGGGAGAAGCTGGAGAAGGTGGTGGCCGAAGGCCGTATGGCTGGCCCGTTTCGCCAGTGGCCGTTACCCAACCTTATCGTATCCCCAATTGAGGTCGTGCCCAAGAAAGAGAAATGGCAGTTTCGCTTGATTCAGCACTTGTCCTGGCCAGAAGGCTTGTTGGTTAATGATTTCATTCCTGAGGAGTGCTCTCGGGTTTCGTACGCGTCCGTGGATGTGGCGATTGACATGGTCGAACGGTTGGGGTCCGGGGCAATGATGGCAAAAACAGACATAAAGTCGGCATTTCGCTTGCTGCCAGTGCACCCAGATGATTTTGAGTTGCTGGGTATACAATTTGATGGGCGCTGGTTTGTGGATAAGGCTCTGCCCATGGGCTTCGCGTGTTCTTGTGCCTTGTTTGAATGTTTTAGTTCCTGTTTGCAATGGATATTCATGGAGGTGTCTGGTCATGCGCAGGTGATGCATTACCTGGACGACTTCTTTTTTGCGGCGGAAGCTAACTCTCCGCAGTGCGCGGAGGTAGCAACTCATGGGGGACCTTGGTGTGCCCTTGGCCCCCGAGAAGACAGTGGGGCCGGGTACGGCGCTGTCTTTTCTCGGCATCGAGTTGGATACGGTGGTGGGAATGGCTCGGCTCCCGCAGGACAAGAAAGTGGATATGTTGCACAGGATGGCAAATATGTTGGGGAAAGAAAAGGTCACAGTACAAGAGATACAAGTTTTGTTGGGGCATCTCAATTTTGCATGCAGAGTGTTTCGGGCGGGGGGGACGTTTTGTCGGTGCTTTGCACTGGCTCTCGCGGGTACGCAATTGCCACATCATCATGTGCGGCTTAAGGTTGGTGTTCGAGAGGACCTCAGGATGTGGCTGACGTTTGTGGAAGCCTTCAATGGCATTCCTTTGAAGGCCTGGCAGGAATGGGAATGGGACGTGCAGATCTTTTCGGATGCGGCTGGGGCGTCGGGGTTTGGACATTTTCTGGCAAGGACGGTGGTGTGCGGAGTCGTGACCAGAGGCATGAAAAAGGGGAGGAAAGAGCGTAGCCTTTTTGGAGTGTTTTCCGCTAGTCGTCGCGGTGTGTTTGTGGGGAGGTGCGCTGGCACATAAGAAGGTGTTGTTTCGCATGGACAATCTGGCAGTGGTACAGTTGGTAAACTTGCAGTCGGCACGGGACACCCAGGTTCTTAGTTTGCTTCAGGTTTTTGTTTTGCAATGTTTAAAACATGATATTTTGTTTTGGGCGAGACATGTTCCAGGTGTGAACAATGACATTGCCGACGCTATGTCTCGTTCACAGTGGGACAGATTCCATGGGTTGGTCATGGGCATAGCATTGTGCAGGACGGGGATGCCAGACTCTCTTTGGACCATAGGCACGCGAGGATGCTTCACCTGTTAATACAATCTCTCGCCCCCTCCACTCGGCGGGCGTATCTCAAGGACTCAATTTAGACAGTCGGGGGCACGCAGGAGGTCCAGCATGGAAGAGGTTGTTGAGGACATGGTACAATTCATACTGACATTGATTGAGAAAGGTCAGTCGCGCGTTACTATAGCAGGCAAGCTGGCAGCCTTGGGGTTCATGGGTAAGTGCTTGTGGGGCTATCAACCAACTGCGGGAGAACTGGGACAGCGAATATTGGCGGGTTGGGCGCGAGAAAAGGGATCGGTAAGTAGACACCGGTGCCCCCTGTTGTTGCCTCTGTTGAAGGCAGTAGTGCGAGTACTACCCGACATATGCTATTCTAGCAGGGAGGCCCTGCTTTTCCGGGTATTAATGTCAAGGATATTTTTTGGGGCATTTCGTGTCTCCGAGTTGCTGGGTTCCTCACGCAAGCCAGGCCTGTCCTGGGGAGACGTACAGCTGTCTCCCAAAGGTGTAGTGGTGCGCGTACGCAGTTCTAAGACAGATCAGAGGGCGGAGGGGGCGGTAGTGTGGTTGCGGAGGTACCCAGTGTCTATGATATGCCCACTGGCATTGGGGCAGCAATGGCGTGAGCAGGCGGAACGCGAATCCGGGTTGGTCTTTAAACATGGGGATGGTAGTAGGGTCACGGCTGCTCAGCTCTTGGCGGTGCTTCGTAAAGGGCTATCTTTATTGGGCAAGGACCCATACATTCTTGGTACCCACTCCTTTCGCATCAGGGTAGCGACCGAAGCAGGAATGCAGGGTTGGTCGAAGGAGGCCACTTATGTCTTTGGGACGGTGGAGATCTGATTGCTTTAAGAAGTACGTCAGGCGGCAAGCAATCGCAGCGGTAAGCGCGCTCTAATTGCCATTTTTCTTTTGCAGGTGTGGTGGCGGGCCCGGAGGATGAGTTCGTCCGTATATGGATAGTTGGTCATTCTTTCGGTAAATGGGCTCATCGCCAGGCGCAGCAGACTTCCTTGGGGGAGAATTTGGGTTTTGATTTACGGCGTTATCAAATTAGGTGGTTTGGTAAGGGTGGCATGCAGTGGGAGGAATTGCTTGCGCGTTTGAAAGGGATTCGGGGGTGGGCCCTTGCCCAGATGTGTTGTGTTTGCATGTTGGGGAGAATGATATGGTCCGGAGGACAGGCTTAGATTTGTTGAAAGCAATGAAGAAGGATTTATTGACTATTAGGTCCCAGTGGAGTGGTTCCCACATCATGGTTATGGGTTTTGTTCCGCGTCGGTTTTGGAGGGGGCGAGAACACCAGGGGCAGTGTAAGGGGCGAGAAGGAAATTGAACAAGGAGCTGCGGCATTTCTGCATGGATAAGGGCATTTCGTTTATGGAGCACAAGGACATTCGCTTCGAAGATGTAGAGTTCTTTAGGGACGACGGAGTTCATTTGTCATTTGTGGGAATGGAACTTTACTTGTTGGAGTTGAAGGACTTCTTGAAGGCGTTGTTTCGGGTGACATAAGTATTTAGATGTTGACAACCCACATGCGCGGTGGGGGGAGGCAGAAAAAGCCTAGTGGCTTTTTCTGGTGGCGGTGATTAGAGTTTGCAGCCTACTAAACACGTGCGGATGGGCAGGATGGATGGGAAATTTGGGATAGTGGGGGGGGTACAGCAGCAGGTCGCGACGGGCAGGAAGGAAGATTGACAGGCTCAGGATGACAACGAACGGCCAGGATTGAGAAGTAGCTACACAAGACTCGAGAGGGGTGGCAGGAGAACTTGACAGGGAGGGGGGAGGATGGTGCTTAGGTGAACTTGATGTCTAGTGAGGTTTTAGTTTTGTAAGGCAAAGGCCGAGGGGAATCAATTGGAAGTGCACCTGTTCAAATAAAGTGGCCTTTTACACACAGCCACGGTGTCGTGTTTCTGTGCCTTCCTCCCCAATGGGGTCCCGGGGGGGGGGAACCAGCTGAAGAATGAGGTCTCCCCCCCGGGGTCTTTGGGGAGGGTGGTACAGCCCGGGTCGCCATGGGCTGCAAATTGGGCTATTTTGGGCTATGTGGGGGGGGGGCATATATAGGGGTCTCCATTTTGAGACCGCCCACCATTTTGTCGTCGGTGACACGGTGGCCGGTCCCGTTTTTGCAGAGTAGAACATTTTTCCCTCCCTCCCTCCCTATTCCATTTCTGTCTTTTTTCCCTCTGTTCTTACTGGGTTTTTTTTCGTTTCGTTATGATTAATGTTGTGTGAGAGCGTTGGATTGGAGCAGGTGTGCATCCCGGGTTTTTGTATGGTGGTGTCGCTGGGAACAGATGCGATTGGCGGTGATTAGAGTTTGCAGCCAACTAAACACGTGCGGATGGGCAGGATGGATGGGCAATTTGGGATAGTGGGGGGGTTACAGCAGCAGGTCGTGACGGACAGGAAGGAAGATTGACAGGCTCAGGATGACAACGAACGGCCAGCATTGAGAAGTAGCTACACAAGACTCGAGAGGGGTGGCAGGAGAAATTGACAGGGAGGGGGGAGGTTGGTGCTTAGGTGAACTTGGTGTCTAGTGAGGTTTTAGTTTTGTAAGGCAAAGGCAGAGGGGAATCAATTGAAAGTGCACCTGTTCCAATAAAGCAGCCTTTTACCCACAGCCACGGGGTTGTGTTTCTGTGCCTTCCTCCCCAAATAACAAAAAGAAAAGCTAAACGGGAGAAAGATTATTTGTGGTTATTTCCTTTTACTAGTATAGTTTCTGCATCACTACAAACTTCAAAACTCACCAGTCCACCTTAGTGTTCCACTTACATGTTCCGATGCCGTTTTCCAGAAAACAGAAAGAGGGTTGTTTTCACATTCGTTTTTTGATGGACACGATTGATAATTCAATTCTGTAACAAAATATTACATGTCTGTGAACTAGTTTCGACCCTGAGGATTTAAACGTTTGCAGAACGTCATTTGCAGAGCATACGTTGTATTCAGTAAATATAGAAACACATGTATAATGAAAAAACAACGTTTACGCACTGTATTCTTAACTAAAGAAAAACAATTTGCCAGCAAAACACCAGTTCCAGGACCCACGATTCTGCAAGAACTTTACCGTGCAAATGTTAAGATCCTATAATTCAACAATAGTCGCCCGCATTTATATTCAGATTCTTATTAGATTGTTTGTAAGGCACATCCTGGCTTTAATAATGTTTTACACTGTTGGGGCAATACTTTCATTGTTGCAGGAAGTCTCCAAGTGCCGCCCACTTTTTAGGTTGAGCATGCGCTGTCTGGAAGACCAGTTGTATTGAATAAATGACTTTGCTCCCACTTGCGGCTTACCATTGGTTTAGTCCAGTGTTGCTGTTCTTTGCTGCCTCTTTAGTGATCAACGCAGAGGAGCACCCCTCAACTACAGTTTCTGTCCGCTTGCTGTCTTCATCTGTTGTTGGGGCAATCTATTTTGTTTGCAGTACCGTTGCAGTGCCGCACGCTGCTCTTTCCCTTTAAGTAAGGCAGCCGCGCCTTTCTTTAAATCAATTCTCAGCACCGTGCCCATTTCATGAACACTGCTCTTTATGTTTTTCTTTCCTACTTGTTTTCTTAATTACTTGGAACATATTTTCTCAGCTCAGCACCCATTTCACGAGCACCGCACTTTAATGTGTACTTTCCTGCTCATCCCTCCCATCCCCTCCCATACTGCTGCATTTATTTTTTATTTTTTGGATTGGTGGAGGTTTCCAATTAAGGAACAAGAGCATGAGGCATAGCAGCCGTTCACAGAGTACTGTGAAACTGCGCCGCTCTACAAGCACTTATGCTACAGGCTAAAGCATGAACATCCAGACAAATGCACCCCCACCACTGTCCCGTTCATCACCCCATCCGAAAGACAAAGCTATTAACTCGGCCACAGGTGAGACCAACTGGCTTTGCCAATGCTTATTCTTTTTGCTGGGGCACAGTGGACACTTTTTACTGATTGCTATTTCCTGAAAGCGTTTCCAGTATCGAAGGTGGGGAATAGTAGGAATGTAGCCTCTTTCTAGCATAGTTACCCCCACTTTTGGACTGTTTGTGAGTGTGTCAGTGTGTTTTGCCTGTCTCACTGGGATCCTGCTAGCCAGGACCCCAGTGCTCATAGTTTGTGGCCTAATGTGTACTGTGTAGTGCCTAACTATGTCACTGAGGCTCTGCTGACCAGAACCTCAGTGCTTATGCTCTCTCTGATTTTAAATGTGTCACTATATGCCAGTGAGTTAATTTACCAATTTCAATTGGCATACTGTACCCCCCTTATAAGTCCCTAGTATATGGTACCTAGGTACCCAGGGCATTGGGGTTCCAGGAGATCCATATGGGCTGCAGCATAGATCCATATAGGCCACCCATAGGGAGCTCAGACAAACCCTTGCACAGGCCTGCCATTGCAGCCTGCGTGAAATAACGCACACGTTATTTCACAGCCATTTTCACTGCAGTTAAGTAATTTATAAGTCACCTATATGTCTAATCTTCATTTGCTGAAGGTTAGGTGCAAAGTAACTAAGTGTGAGGGCACCCTTGCACTAGCATAGGTGACCCCACATAGTTCAGGGCCATTTCCCCGGACATTGTGATTTCGGGGACGCCATTACACGTGTGCACTACATATAGGTCAATACCTATATGTAGCTTCACATTGGTAACTCTGAATATGGCCATGTAACATGTCTAAGATCATGGAATTGTCCCCCCATTCCAAATATGGTATTGGGGAGCCATTTCCATGCATACTGGGGGATCCACCATGGACCTCCAGTACTGCCAAGCCAGCTCTCTGAGGCTTGCACTGCAGCTACAGCTGCTGCCTCCTCACAGACAGGGTTATGCCCTCCTGGGGTCTGGGCAGCCCAGTCCCAGGAAGGCAGAACAAAGCATTTCCTCTGAGAGCAGGGTGTTACACCCTCTCCCTTTGGAAATAGCTGTTACAGGCTGGGGAGGGGTAGCCTCCCCCATTCTCTGGAAATGCTTTGAAGGGCACAGATGGTGCCCTCCTTGCATAAACCAGTCTACACCGGTTCAGGGACCCATTCTCCCCTGCTCTGGCAGGAAACTGGACAAAGGAAAGGGGAGTGACCACTCCCCTCTCCACCACCGCCCCAGGGGTGGTGCCCAGAGCTCCTCCAGTGTGTCCCAGACTTAAGCCATCTTGCTTTGCAAGGTATGGGGGCACTCTGGAGGGCTCTGAGTGGCCAATGCCAGCAGGTGACGCCAGAGACCCCTCCTGATAGGTCAATACCTGATAAGGTAGCCAATCCCCCTCTCAGGGCTATTTAGGGTCTCTCCACTGGGTACTCTTCAGATTTTACTTGGAGGTTACCTTGAGGAATCCTCTGCAACAACTTCAGACTCTTCTGGCCTGGGATCAACCGCAGCCTGCTCCAAGAAACGCTGTAACTGCAACAAAGTGTCTACAAGAGACATTTTTCTTCAGCAACCTCAGCTCCAAGTCAGCAACTGCAACAGTTTCCACCGTGTGCATGCTCTGGGGACTCCCTGTCTTCATCCTGCACCAGAAGGACCAAAGAACTCTCCCGTGGAGTGACGGCGTCACTCCCCTGCTCCAAGCAGGCACCTTCCAAGGCAATGACCCATACTGTGGGACTCCTCTCAAGGTGACGAGCATGTTCCTAAGGACACAGAGGGTGGGCATCATCGACATAGACTGTCCTGGGGTCCTGCTGACACAATTTGGAGGAGGTAAGACCTTGCCTTCCCAGAGAACAATGGTACCCCTGTGTATTGTGTCTTCTTCGCCTCCTGAGGCCTCTGTGCACTCTTGGCAAAATTCCTTTGTGCACAGCCTGGCCCAGGTCCCCAGCACTCCATTATGTGATGCTCACCTCGCTGAGTTGTTCTCCAGCAGCGTGGGACCTTCTTTTGTTGTGCTGCATCAACTGTATTTTGCACCTCCTTTGAACCTGGATCCTGCAGCTTCCGGGGGTGCTGGCTGGCATCCTGAGGGCTCTTTAAAGTGCTAAGAGCCTCCTCTTCCTCCTTACACAGAGTTGAGGCTCCCAGGTCCCTCCTGGGTCCATCCAACACCATTTTAATGAAAAATGCACTTTTGCCGTAGCCAAGGTTTGTTGGTGCTTTCCAACACAGAATCTCATCTGCAACGATCTTCACGCTGTGGGACATCTTTTGCATCATGCAGGAACCCACTGGCATCTTCCTAGGGTGCATTTCTGCAGTCTTCGACTAACCAGGGACTCTTCTTTTGCACCCTCTTCTGGGTTGGCAGGGGCTTCTGTCCTTCCTGGAACTTCTTTTGACTTCTGGACTTGGTCCCCATCCTTTGCAGGTCTTCAGGTCCAATAATCCAGCAGTTGTTTTTTGCAGACTTGGTGCAAGTCTGCACACACTACACACTTGTCTAGGGGGGGAATTTGTGATTCACATTCCACTTTTTTAGTATATGGTTTGTGTTGCCCCTAGACCTATTTTCTCCCATTGCATTCTATAGGATTTCCTATTGTTTGCATTGTTGAATGACTATTTACTTGTCTAATTTTGGTGTCTAGTGTATATATTGTGTATAATACTTACCTCCAGAAGGACTATTGTCTCAAAGATATTGTTGGTACTGTGTCACCCAAATAAATACCTTTATTTTTGGTAACACTGATAATTGTATTTTCTTGTGTATAAGTACTGTGTAACTATAAGTGGTATTGCATGGGTTTTGCATGTCTTCTAGTTCAGCCTAAGCTGCTCTGCTATAGCTATCTCTATCAGCCTAAGCTGCTAGAACACTACTTCATTTCACTAATAAGGGATAACTGGACCTGGTATAAGGTGTAAGTACCCAAGGTACCCACTACAAACCAGGCCAGCCTCCTACATGAATTAGTTTTTTAAGTGGAACTGTTACTAACTGAAAAACTTTAAAAACTTTGAATTAGCAATTTGTAATGCACTTGCACTTTACTGAATACTTACTTTCTCAGTCCTGCTGAATCAACACTGAGCCAGAATTTTCTTTTGTTTGCGCTCTAGTTGTTCATTGGCTAGACTCTATTTTGACCAAATGATTCAGCAAATGTTCAGCTGCCGGTAAACTTTGCCATATCGCACCACTCATTAAGTACACTAGGGCCGAAATGTTTACCTTACGCACAGTATTGTGTGTACATGTTGGTGTACCTAATATTGATAATGCAGGAGTGTGACTCAATTGCCCTGGAGGTGGCTCCTTGCTTGAAGCCCCTAAGGGGGTCATTCCGACCCGGACGGAGGAAGCACCGCCAACAGGCTGGCGGTGCTTCAGGGGCAATTCTGACCGCGGCGGTAAAGCCGCGGTCAGAAAAGGGAAACCGGCCGTTTCCCGCCGGTTTTCCCCTGCCCCAGGGAATCCTCCACGGCGGCGCTGCAAGCAGCGCCGCCATGGGGATTCCGACCCCCTTCCCATCAGCCTGTTCCTGGCGGTTAAGAGGCTGGCGGGAACGGGTGTCGTGGGGCCCCTGGGGGCCCCTTTAAGATTTTCAGTGTCTGCAAAGCAGACACTGAAAATCGCGACGGGTGCCACTGCACCCGTCGCACACCAGCAACTCCGCCGGCTCCATTCGGAGCCGGCTTTATCATTGCTGGGGCTTTCCCGCTGGGCGGGCGGCCTTTTGGCAGTCGCCCGCCTGCCCAGCGGAAAAGTCAAAATGACCACCGCGGTCATTTGACCGCGGTACGGTCTTTTGGCAGTCTCCGCCCGCCGGGCGGTGCCCGCCGCCCGCCGGGGTCGGAATGACCCCCTTAGTCCCTTACCTAATAAGCACTATGGGCCTGTGAATCAAGACAGATTGCATGACGCTACTTCACCCTCTCCTGAAGTGTCCTTCTCTGCAGGTCTTTTAAACAGTAACTCTCTACCCAGACATGCACTTGACATTTATAATTTGTTAACAGACAGTAACTGTGATTTGCTTTTCCTCACTGAAACATGCAGCCGACATTGCCCTAGCAATCCCCCAAGACGTCTATATCAAGCAGTTTGATAAAGATGATAAAAATGGGGGGTTGGCTATTATACATCGCTCTGTTTTCTCTTGATTTGTCTTTAAACTTATTAATATTAATAATATAAAGGGCATGTCCTTCACTATTATTTTATCCCCCACTTTTGCAGTATCAGGTGTGCTTATTACCTCCCTGATGCCACAACTTTACAGCTCTTGACTAACACCTAAGGTAAAGTATCTACTTTGCATGCTAACTTTTACTACTCACATAGTAACCTTAGCAACAAATCTGCACAGTAATTTGTGAGCTCCTTGGAGGGTTTTATCCTTGAGCAACTTATTAAGGTGCCCACACACAAAGCTGGTCACTATCTCAACCTCATCCTGGCCTACCCTCTGTTGGTCAAGGTAAAACCAGTTTGGAAACTTGTCTGGTCTGACTATGTTTTAATTCCTTTTAAAGTTGTAACTCCGACTCCCTGTGACCTGCCATGTCCGACAAAGAAGATGTCTAGACCCTGGCATAAAGTTAATGATTCTCTCCTCATGGATGCACTTCAGTCCTTCATCTGTGATCGGACTGGAGATTTAGAAAAAGACACTGCACTTTTTAATGACTGGGTCACAAAGGCCATTGATACTATTGCGTCTTTGAAATCCCACTCTTCTAAGAGACTTAAGACCTCTGCTCATTGGTTCTTGAATGTGCTTAAATTGGAGAATTCATACTGCAAAAAGTTAGAAAGGTAATGGAGGACTAAATATGATAAGGATGACAAACTGATCTATTAGTCCGATCTTAAGAAATATCAGGAGCCAATCCATAAGGCTCAAAAAACATTCATTGCTTTGTCCATTTCTGAAGCCGATTAACTCACCTCAGGGTTGTTTAAGGTGGTCAGAACCTCCTTTCACCTGCAGCTACTAAAAATACTCTAACTCCCTCAGTGGAGCTTTGCAAAGGCCTCTCAGATTTTTATCATAGTAAAATTCAAGCAATATATGGTCAATTCCTGGTGCAGATTCACACTCTTCAGCCCATACCCCTTGTGGTCCTCTGTTGTCTAAAGTTCCTCCCACATCCTTTTAGGAATCCTGAATGGAACTTGGTAAATACAAGTCAGGTTCTCCGCTCGAGCCTTGCGGCCCAACCATCCTCAAACTTGCTGCCCGGTGGTGAATCCCTTTCTGAATAGATTACACAATGGCTCTCTTGGCCTGGCATTTGTTCCCTCTTGTTGGAAACAGGTTTTTTTGCTCCACCTGCTCAAGACGTGTTCAACCAATTCTAAGGTTCTTAATAATTTTAGGCCTAGTTCACTTTTTCCCCTGGTCACACAACTCTTGGAGAAAAACATGGTTAGGCAGCTTACACACTTCTTGGAGTCTAACCACCTGCTCCACGACTCACAATCAGGATTCTGTTCTGGCTATACTACTAAGATCGCCCTCCTTGAGGTCTCTGAATATGTCAAAGTAAACCTAGATTTAAACACTATAGTCATGGTAATGCTCTTGGATCTTTCCTTGGCCTTTGATACAGTCTCACACGCTATTTTGCTTGAGAAGCTGGAAAAAGTCGGTATCAGAGACCAAGCCCTACTACAGCTTAAATCTTTCATTTGCAAGCGTACTTGGATGGTTTTTCTTCCCCCTTTCACCGCTGCAGCAAAGCCTCTGGATTGCGAAGTCCCACAGGGGCTGCTCCTAGCCCTACCCTTTTCAATATTTACTTGCCACCCCCAGGCTAAAACTGTCAAGTCCTGGGGAGTGAGAGTTGGATCCTATGTGAATGATACTTAACTCCTCCTGCCATTTCAGGAAAATTCTTCATCATCCTTTAAGCCTCGTCTCATTTCAGTGGTGGACCGGACTAATGTTAGCTAATTAAAGGTTAACTCAGACAAGACTGAGATTCTTTTTTTTGGCTTAAGTCCACACCTGACTCTAATTGTTTGAGGCTGTCCTTCCCCAGTGGTAAGAAACCTCTGGGTGAAATTTGTCTCTGACCTCACCTTTGAGCCTCAGATTAAGGCACTATCTGCCTTCACTTTTTTCACTCTGAGGTCCTTAAGAAGGATGCTGCACCTCATTCCTGTGGAACATCCAAAATGATTGTTCATGTCTTAATGATCTCAAAGTTGGATTATTCCAATAGCCTGTACTTACTGCTCCCGGCTTATCTCATTCTGCGTCTCCAAACTATTCAGAACGCTGCTGCCCAGCTGATTTTTTAAATCTCTTCCAGGGTCTCATTATCAAGATATTTACATCATCTTCACTGGCCTCCAGCAAATAAAAGGATCCAGTTTAAGACTCTCACCCTCGCTTTGAGTGTATACAAAAATAAAGGCCCTCTCTACTTTAGGCGCCATTTCATGTCTTACTCTCAGGGGAGATCCTTGCGATCTAACAAACGTAAACTTTTTCAAACTCCTTGTATACACAAGGCCAGAAGAGGAGGTAGATCCTTTGCCGGTCTGCAAACTAGGTGGTGGAATGTGCTTCCTCTTGTTCTGAGAAGCACTGTTTTTAGAAAAGATCCAAAGACAATACTCTATGATTCTTGTGTGAACATTCCCTAGTACTGCCTTTTGTGGGTTATCCTTTCCGCTGGCGCCGGAACGCCTCCTTCAAGTTTACTGTGTGCTTTAGAAATGTGTTTTTTGTTTTGTATTGTAATGTGTACTGTCACTCTAATTAAGAATCGCTTTAAGTCAAAAAATGCCATATTTGGAATATGGCAGAAAAGATTTAGGGGCATATTTACAAGCCCCTAGTGCCACGTTGCGCCACCCAACCATCATTTTTTTTACGAAAGGGGGCGATAAGCAGGCCTTTCTCCTGCGCAAAATTTACAAAATGGCGCAATGCTTGCAGTGCACCAGTTTGTAAACCCTTATGCCACATTATGCCTGTGCTGGGCATAATTTATGCAGGGGGGACGTTCTGATGCAGGGAGGCCCGAAGAAATGACACAGTAAAGTTTACAACATTTCAGTGTGCCATTTTTTCTGTCATTTTTAATGCCTGCCAGAGCAGGTGTTAGAATGGCACACCAATTTTAATCAATGAGCCTCCCTGTACTTTGCTGCACTAGTGTCAAAATGTTGATGCTAGTGCAGCAAAGTGCCACAATAGCGTCAAAAAATTTGAAGCTGTTGTCCTAATGACCGCCATTGTGTGCCATATTGTAAATGCAACCATGGTGTCATTAGGTTTGGCAGGGGCGATGCAAGAAAAGTGGCGCATCGGGACCAATGCTCCACTTTCTTGAAAATATGCATCTTAGTTTGAAGGGAAATTATCTGTAAACAAGTTTAGGAAAAACATTACTAGAAATGATCACAGTATACTGTTGTGTAACCGAGAAATGCTTTGATTGTTTTAGTTATAAATATTCTAACTTTACGCTGACACATTTACTTGGGTCATATGTAATAAACAAAATTGCACTGCTTCTATTAACAGCATAATTGTTGCAACGTTGGGATTTGACCATGTAGGATTATGATTAGTGAGGGGTTTAGGAATGTGACTTCAATTGGAATGACTGCCTTGAAACTAGCTCAGAATTCTTGTGATGTTGTGTCTATGCACGTTTTCCTAACAGCTTCCGATAAAAGTCTTTACTGCATTTTTTTAGAAAAGGAGGTTTCTTAAATCACTGTGTAATCTGATTATTTTCCTTAGTCATTCACTACGTCTTGCCAAAATAATGGATTGTACTAATCTTAAAGAAAAGTAGTTACAATATGGTTAATGCTTAACATTGTAGGAGTCAATTATTCATATTTTTAACAGCTTTAATAGCAGCTTAGTGCCCTGATAGATTCATTAAGTGTTGACTTCAATGGGCTCTATTGTGTATTCCTTTATTCCTGCATCCACTCCCCCTTCTATCCAAAACGAAAAGTGGTTCATTTAGGGATAGTGATTTATGTGCCTCATTTAGAGGTGGGAAAACCACTGACTGACTTACAGTGGATTCTCCGCCAGTCTAACAGCCACAGGATCACCATCTTCAGTGTATTCTGAAACTTGGCCTATTTAGGTTGATCCTCCTGAAGCAGGTGTTCCATACTTGTATCTTCTATGCAATTCCAGGCAATCATTTCTTTATTCCTCATAAGCAAAGCCTGCCTTGAGTGTCTTGTTGGTGAGAAACAAAAATAAGTCAAGTGGGCTACCATATCCTGTAGGTCTGCCCAGCATTCATTTCTGATGAAAGTGCATGCATTGTGTTGTTCAAAGAAACTTCTGAAATAAAGCACCAAATAGGCAGTGATGACCAATTAGGGTGGGTACTTCCCTGGTGGATAAGGCGGGGCCTTCACTGCTTCTGTTGACTCGTTCGACCACCTGTCAGGGTCCTTATGACCATCTAATACTTCAATCTCAGATGATGTTATCAAAAGAAAGGTTAATAGTGTGTTTTTGCTGCAACTTTGACCTTTCTGCAGGGTTACCCCAGTTTGTGTGCCATTTTGCTGAACACTATTTTTGATGGCTATAGAACTCTGTGCACTTCGCTCCTATTAATCATAGGTAAAGTGCTTGTGCTTCTCCTTTAAACATGATGAAATTGTATATCCCTAAATATAATCTTTAACTTTACCTGTAGGTCCCTAATATATCTGTCTGAGTGCACCCAGGGCCATTAGGTTAAGTGTCACCAGTGGGTTGCAGCATCCATTGTGCCACCTTCTGCAGTGACAAAGCAAACATGACTGAATGTCTGCCTTAGTAGCCTGGCAAGTTGACTCCAAATTCAATTTATCAAAATAGCCCCCTTTTGACAAGTATTCGCCCCCCTTTTAAATATCAGTAGGCCACCCCTGAGTAGGCCTCACTGCCCATAAGACAGGGAGCATAGTATTTTAAAGTAGGACATGTAATGTGTAATGTGAAGCATGTCCTTAGTATTACGAACCTCTCAAAGCTATTTTGCACTGTAGCATGGTTGGTTGTTCCATTGGAAAGCATTGGGATGCAATATTCAAAAAATTAATACTGCAATTTGGGAATGGGATTAGCTAGAAAAATAGTTCATTTCAGTTGTGAAGTAGTATTTTTGTCTAAATATTACAGGGAAGCAACTTTAGTTGCCTTTGCCTTGCCTGAAGTTCCTGGAAGCTAAATCTGCATTTTTTGGTCTCTGTCTTTGGTCAACCAGTAATTGCCATTTAATTAGACATGAATGCATTGGACACTTTCTCCCAGCAGCAAACAATAGGTTGCCCAGAATGTGCAGTGTTGTCCCCCCATCTGAACCTGGTAGAATATGCAGGGAAGGATGGAGGATCCTTTTTAACATTAATGTGTCAAGTACTGCTTCAGAGTCACATTCTGCTTGACACATCTACTGAGGGTTTTCATATGACACTTGGGGTACCCTTCAAATAGGCATCCCTTGCCACAGGGAAGTGGTAGCTGACACTTGGGCAGGGCCCTTCATTTGCACCCCCTTCCAGACAATTACGACCCAATCACTGTGGGTCTCTTTTGACATTACACCGTCATAGACTGACAAATCTGTTTGGTTTACCTGTAACATTTGGAGCACACCTCTTTGGAGAAGGTCCGAATGTTACCTCCAAACATCTGATTTTGTCATATGATTGTGAGTATATGCCACCCACTATACGGGGACGTGGGCACCTCAATAATAGGTCACCCACATAAGAAACCCTCAACAAGACTAATTACATAAGTAGCTGGGGGCTGAGACGCCGTAATCTCTTGTCTCTTCTACTGCTTGACCGCCACCACCCTTTGTATTGTTATTCTGTTATAGACTGTGATTCTTTCCTCAATGGTCATTTTTTCTAATTTCATATTGATTCTTTGGGTTGGACGCCCGTTGGCCTACTGACCATAGAGAGAGGACTTTATTAGGTGTTATCTTTTTGTTTTTGCTGTACATATGGTAATGAACTCTCTTGCTATGACTAATGTTACAATAGACTCTGAGCTGAGGTGTTGTGGTATCTGTGTCTCTGGGGTAACAGGACACCGTTTGTTTGTGACCTTGTGAAACAGGGCACGTGAGGCCCATGATGTCTCTACTCGAAATATGATCTATCACACAATGTACAATACTAACATGGAATGTACAGGGCCTGCCTAGTTATGTGAAATGTTACAGAGTCTACCAATACCTGTGTAGATGTAAGGTTCAAGATGCGCTGTTACAGGAAACACACCTCAAAGCATCAGACTTAGAGCGCATGCGGTGTCAGTAGAGGGGTATATTAGCGGGCACTCCCTACTCTCAATATGCAAAGGGCATACTCATCTGGGTAGCCCCGGGGATCCCCCTAGAGATAGTACACACGAAGATTGATCCTGAAGGCAGATACACTGTTCTAAAGGAAACACTAGAGGGAACTGATATCTCCTTCATATCCTTATATGCCTGAACATTAATCAAGCCCTTTTCTTACAGTCCCTCACACCAGACCTGCTATATGATCTACTGCCACTCACTTACTGGGGCTGTGATTTCAACTGTGTACCAGATCTGAACAAGGACTGTTCCCGCCCCCCCTCCCCCCCCACTGGCAGGAGCACACTCCATATCGCTTACACAAAACTTTACATGTTGGGCATCACATGCATAGGTGACAGAAGCATGGCACAGTTTCATCGTTTACTCAGGGAATATTCTTAATATTCAGGGTTACATGACATACACACCAGGATCGACCTTTTATACTGCAACAAAAAGGCCCTCACTAGAGTTTCCAAAGCAGAATTGGATCATTGTCCCCTACAACTCCAACAGATGTGGGCCAAGAAGGTCCTTGTACCCAAAGTTGGCGCATACCAGCTGGAGCTCTACAGGATGAGTCCTTCTGTAGAGCCATCTCCAACCATATCACTACTTATTTCACACACAATGAGGGTACAGCCTCGGACCCCAGCATTGAATGGGATGCCTTTAAGGCAGTACCGCGAGGACACATAATTAAATCTGTCTATGGCTCGAATTTGACATCATGTAGAGAACTACATACCCTAGAACCAGACATCAGGCAACAGGAAAGGCAGCTTCCTGATGACCCATTGGAAGCTGCCCGTTTAGCAAGCTCGCGATTGACATATACCGGAACACTAACAGAACTGTGCAAAATAGACTATACTAAATACTGAGCCCCAAAACACATAGAGGGCGATAAAGTGGGTAAATTACTGGCATGTTCTGAAAGGCCAGGGCACACAATCACCACGATAAGCAATAGGCGGGGCACACTTCTCAACACGCAAAAGGAAATCAACACTGCATTTCATGCCTACTATAAGGACTTATACCCAGACCCATGACACACAGACACCCCTTAAATTTTTTTATCCTTTCTAGACACAATACAACTGCTGCGGCTGGGTAAGTATGCGTGCAGACTTCGAAACAGGCATCACTGAAACCGAGATCTCAGAAGTGATTAAAAAAATGGCTTGCATTAAAACCTTGGGGGTGGCTGGCTGGCCAATAGAATTTTATGCAGCCTTCAACACCAAGTTCCTACTTAGAATGTAAATTTCAGCCCTCTCAAAGTGAATGCTCCCTAACACACTCTGCGAGACTTCATTAGTGACCCTATGCAAACATGATTGGGACCTATTGCTATTGGGGTTGTAGAGACCCCTTTCCCTTTTCAATTCGGACTACAAGATACTGGGTAAGATATTTTCTAATCATCTGGTCCTTATAGCGCAAACCATAGTACATTCCGATCAAAATGGGATCACACCAGGGTGTAACACCTTTCTGAACCTACATCGCCTCCTCATGCTAATGGACTTGGCACGTTAACGAACACCAATGCCTGGGTGGCTGCAATAAATATAGAAAAGGCCTTTGACACCCCTGGATTGTCTACCTACAGGCGATTTTGGTGAAAATGGGAATAGGCTCCAAATTCCTTGCCTGGGTTTCCCTACTTTACAACACACCACTAGCCTAGGTCAAAACAGGGTGCACTATATCTAAACTACTATTTATAGAACTCGACACTCACCAAGGATGCACACTGTCCCCTATCATATTTACACTGGCAATGGAACCTCAGGCATGCTCACTCAGAGCTCAGGCCCCACACTGGGGGTTTCACTCGGATGGTCACTGGCATAAAGCGTTACTGTTATGCTGACAACTTGTTGGACTAATTGAAATATGACAGCCGCAATTCTTACCAGGTTATTGATATATTCCAGTACTTTGGAGATGCCTCTGGACTTAAAGTGAATTGTGGCAAATCCCATCTATTCCCAATAAGGGCTATGTCAGAGGCCCAAAAAGCGTCATTGCCACCTACCCCACAGACATGATCCTGTCGGACTATTAAGTACCTGGTGGTTAGGATATATCACTCAGAAATTAATCTTATAGAGGATAATGTGGGCAGAGCTATTGCTGCCACGAGATCCTCCCTCCCATTTTGGATGTCGTTGCCGCTTGCTCCGCTGGGAAGAGAGGCAATCTCCAAAATAATATTACTACCCAGATTTCTATATTTCTTTTCCGCCTTACTGGTGACTATACCCATTGTTTGCAGACATACTCACACCTTTTGTTAGTCTCATATGAGGTAACGGGAGAAGGCAAGTAACACTGACTAAATTGTATGCCCCTATGGATTGGGGTGGAGTAGGAGTCCCCAACTATGTACTCTACGTTGCAGCAGCCCAACTTCAATGGCCCATGCAATGGATAAATGTCCATAATACAGTCGAGCTGGAGGATTGGTCTGGGGAGACGCCCCTCCCTCCAGTGTTGTAATAGTTGGTGGGATCCGAACTGGAGGTAACTAGAAGAAGTGGCAATTCACTCATGCAGGTAGCTCAGAAATGCTGGACCAAATATGTGATAATTCAACTATTTACCCTCCTTTTGCACTGGAACTGTCGTAGGCGATGCCAGCTTGTCAGGCACTGCAATCGCGACCAGAAGATGTGGCATGGATTACAGCTGGTATAACTAGTTGGGGTGATTTATTCACAGATACAATTCTGACCACGTTTGAGAGTATTCTAGATGACTTCAGTATCTCTCAGGAATCCTTCCTACTGTACGCCACTCTCACAAGATACCTGCATGAAACTTGGCATAAAACACACAACAAACCACAGACCTCATGGCTATTCCAAACTCTGTTGTTGCGTGGAGTGGGGATCAGGGTAGTAACTCACTTGTATGGTTCTCTAAGGTCCGATAGGGAGGCTCCCCTCACCCAATTGTGCACCTGTTGGGACACTGCACTTAACACTGTTCTGACAGACAAACAGTGGACTCAATGTGTAGAAATGCCTAAACTAACTTACATAAATGCATCCCTAAAATACAAATAGTTCAATTACTTACACCATACTTACCTCACTCCAGAACTCCTGGTCTGAATGTATCCATGGTTGCCCGATGCCTGCCCCCACTGTTGTAATTTCCCTGCTGACTTCCTGCACATAAGGTTGCTCCCAAATATTCGTCTTCTGGGACGAAGTTGCACTTTTCCTTAGAGAGGCGCTGGGTACACCCATCCAAACTAGCATACAGTACTTGTTAGAAATTACCACCTGCTCTGCTACCTGTAGATCAATTAATAGATTTTAAGATCTCTCACTGATGCTTGCAAAACATTGGATAGCAATGTCCTGGAAGTCCACAATACCCCCACAATGACAGGTGTGGCTATCGGACCTGAAATCTGCCATTCTTGCAGAACAACAATTGATACTGGCAGCATGGGCACTGGGTCACACAGCGCCAAAGACACCTCCGAAATGGCAGGTATATTTACAGAAAGTGAAGATCGCCATGTCATCCGCAGCTCCAAGTGAGCACTCCATGGAGAGCCATGACACAAAGGATTATATTACCCCTTCTGGCTTTATTGAGTCACATACAACATGATGTGTCTGACTCTAATGCTGGATAGCCCCTTACACCTACGTAGGAGCACCCTGTCCCTACACCTCTGAGGCTACAACATGTAACTGGCATCACATACACCCCATCCCCTGCTGCCTCCTTTTTCCCCCATACGCCTTCCCTGGAACCAAACATCCCTACAATAGGACTCACACTAGACCCTCCGGCCATGGTACCAACTGGTTTTGCTCATATACACATGAAAACTCACAGAAGGCTATTGGAAACGTGCGGTTGTGGAAAGCAGGCTTGGTCATGTCAGGGTGGATGATTACCTATAACATGCCATGCTTAATGGGGATAGGCATCAGGGAGCCAATATTGCCAATCATATTATAAACTTGTGAGAGAGCGTAGCTTATATAATCTATATTAACATGAAATGTTTATGAATTAATGTGTGATAATGCTGTATAGTAACTATAATAATAATAATTTTGCTTAAAACGTGCACTTGAAATGTGACCACGGGTAGTGGCCGCCAATGTATACGTAGACTAATAATGATGACTAAAATGTTTATATTGTGTTTAAATAAGTTTATACTAATTGCGTTGTGCTGAAATCCCCATAGGCCTTAAATTAGCATGAGCCGAAGCTTAGCTGCTTGGCTCTCACAATAAATGTATTTTTCTATTTTGCAGTGTGCTGACTCATAAAAGGACACGACCCAGCATGATTCTTTTTTTTTTTTCAAACTAGAAGACGAATGTAACCATGTTAGATCCGTTCTCATAGCCTTTTTCTTGTTTGCAGAATAAATGTTAAAAACAAACTGAAACAGTGTAGATTAATGTAATGTACAAGGTCATTCAAACCGGTGAAGACAATGGAGCTGCTGACCAAAAGATGTGCAAAGAATTACAGAAAGATGAATTCATACCGGACGTGCCACCTCTGAAGACGTCAATTATGGAGACCAATCAAAGACTTGTAAAATAATATGGGGTGAAGAGTTAGGTTACCTAATGTATTTTCTGATAGGTTAAAGATAGTGGGGTATAACAAATGTCCAATAGAGTTTTGGGGGAATGTACAATGGAAAAGGGATGAAAACCCATGTCACGGGGAGTCATTTAGGTGGGTTAGGAAATGCTATTGATTTTATCCAGAAACTCTGTCACTCTGTTTGGTGACCTGTTGCTTTACTTAAAACCATCCTCGCCCCTTAGATTTGTCCATGTTACACTTTACCTCCTTATGAGGGAAGTGCCCTTTTACCCCGGAGCTGAGTTTTGACTGATGGCGAATTGACTGATGTCCTGAAGACGAAGACTGAACCTGTACGCTGACCTAAACCTTGGAGGATAATTATGACAATGCATTTGTGATTTGTCTGTTTGCTTTCCTTTCTAGGTACCAACTGCTTAAATTTGACAGAGACCTTAGATAGATGTTTTCCAAATTAGTGTTCTAAATTATTTTGCATGAAGCCCAACATGCTAATGCTAATCAGTGGTTAGGACAGGTGTTCACCAAAACTGACGCAAATAGACAAATGACCGAATCTATGCTTTGTTGCATTGACGCATTATTGACACTCTGCTACATTGATCTATGTTCACGCTGTGTTATGTTCTGATGTTTGTGATTCTCGCTTTAATGAAATCTTACCAAATCTTACCAAATCTTACCAAAGTTGCCATATTGTGTTTATGTTTCTTGGTTTTGAGATTGACGTACCTGCTATTAGAATTGTAAGCAATAGGGAATAAAACTCATAAAATTCTACTAAACCAGTGTGGTTATTCATGGCTGAAAGGTCACTGTAGCGTCTTGAATTAATTAATGACTTTGACTAAGGTGAAATGTATTGTTGCGATAAATATTGATTACATTATTGACGTATTGATTAGAATATTGATTAGTTATCTCGTCCTAAGGTGTCTCTCAACTGGGTCAAAAGATTCATTGGCCTAAAACGAGTCCTGATGTGTAATAAATTATCATAAAGGGACGCGTTAACACTTGCACACAAGACTGTTTTGTATAGTAATTGTACCTACACCATGCGAATGTTTGTTATATTTTTTTTGCATAAAACTAATAAAGAAGATTAAAAAAAAAAATATGGCAATCGTAAAAGATTTAAGAGAAAGGACATTTTTGGCAAAGTCCAGGAAAACTGTTGCCAAACCCTTTTTTAAATATATGTCTATAATTTGCACATTATTCTTCTCTCATATTTTCTTTGTGCTTAAAATGATAACGTGCATGGCTCTGAAAAAATGTATTTTTACTTTTTCCTACCCGTGCTAACATTATTATGATCATACCTGAAGTGTAAGATTTGCCACACCATAAGAGACCATTTGCGATGTATCCCAAGAGTGTGTCTTCCAAGGTGATTACATTTTGTGCTGCATTCACATAACGATGCACCAGATCAGATGTCTTGCTCCAAAACAGTGACTGCAATAAGAAAAAAAGTCATTATTATCAAGACAACCAAGGTATTATAATGTTATGACTTGTACATGAAGATTATGGATAAAACTGCTTCCTAAAAATGTGAAAAACTTCATCTCGATCATCCCATGAGAAAAAGTGGTAAATACCACATATCAAACAGGGCAGTGCCAATATCAGAACCCCTATCCAAGGGCAACGGGAAAAGCAGGGGTTACTGGTCCCAACCGTTTGGATTGAGGCCTTTTACTCCTGATGTCTCTCTGGGCAGCGTGGTCTGAGCAGTCCAAGACTCACAACCCAAAATGCACACAGTACAACAATAAATCAGTATCCAGCAAATTACTCACTTTTATGAAAAAAGGTAAATATTTTATTTGCTAGCACTATCAAATTAAAAAATATAACATTCACAAACAACCACACAGTCCCACTGAGTTCAGGGTTGTGGTGTTCCTTTGACAAATCCTGTCCCACACCCTCCCTCTAGTAGTCTGAGTCTCAAAGAGTCCACTTTGACTCTGAAAAAAAGCCAATGTTGTTCCAGCGCTTCTGCACTAAATAGCAGCATGCTCCCTTGGGACCAACAGGCCCAAATTAGTTTTACCTTTACTGGCAAACATGGTGCGTCTGGAGTTCCTGAGCACTCCACGTCTGTGGGTACTCAAAGCAGCTGCAGCTGACCTCAGGTTTCTCTGCCACATGCATCCCATGCAGCTGCATTTAGCATGTGTAGAGTACCTCACTCTTGGTCGGGCTCCTGAAGAGACAGGCAGTTCCCTGCGGCTCCTCCTGCTGACCCCCTGTCCAAGTCACAGGCAGAAGTCTGGCAGAGGACAATTTTTGGAGTCTCAAGCTCCCCTTCTTATAGTCCATTTTCAGATACCAAGGCCCATATTTATACTTTTTTAGCGCCTCATTTGCGTTGTTTTTTAATGCAAAAGCGACACAAACTTACAAAATAGAATTGTATTTTGTAAGTTTGTGCCGCTTTTGCATAAAAAAATGAGGCAAATGCATCACTAAAAAAGTATAAATATGGTCCCAAATATGATTTAGGGTCTGAGTCTTTGATATTTTTGAGAGGTGTCTCAATTGAATTTTGAATTGCCCACTCCTCTGCTTCTTCTTCCTCTTGGAAAGTAGCCAGTCACTGGAGAAGCAACCCCAAAGCTCATCATGGGATCACAGCTGTATCTTAGCTACAGTCATATGTGCATCAAAAGATTAGGCAAAGGTCCCTAGTTCTATTTTGTATGATTCTCTTATCAGCCCTATCTCCTTCCTAAGATGTGCCCAGGCCCCTTCCTTGTGACCTCTCATTGAATCAAAGAGTACCCTTTGAAGTAGGGAAGCCTGACTTTCCCCTCTCCAGTGTGTATCCCACAAAGCTTACAGGAATGCTGCAATTCACACATCTGTCTGGGGGTTCACTCTACCTTCTCTCCATGTTTGTCAATGCAGGTTTGGAGCTCCCAAAAATAAACCCAGGTCCCTCCATGTATTGTACCATCCACAGGCACATACACACCTAGTGATTGTATACTATCTACACTCACTGCACAGTACTGTATCGTATGTGTATTTTACAACTCCTATGCACACATACATCACCATGCATGCACTGCACAACACTATGGGGGTCATTCTGACCTCGGCGGTAAAAGGCGCTTACCGCCGGTCAGAAGACCGCCATTACACTGCCGCGGGAAACCGCCACGGTCATTCTGACCCGCAACAGGCAATCCGCCAAAAACCCGACATCCACAAAAGTCAGCCACACCAACGGCCAGCGAGAAACTGGCGATGACCAAACCTCCACCGTCACGCCAACAGAAATACGCCCATTCCATTACGACCCACGAATCCACGCGGCGGTCTTTCAACCGCGGTATTCCATTGGCGGTACACACCGCCGCGGTCAAAATACACACACAGCTCCAAAACACTGCCACATTGGTCATTTTGAAACACACACACCTGATACACATACAAACACCACTCCCACACACCCAACACAATATAAAACACACACCCACATCACCCACAAACCCCTACGACCACCATTTATTGACTAAGGCCAGAGAGAGACACCACCAGCTAGTACAGGGCATTCACAGGCACATAACACCATCACTCACACAACATCCACGCACAAAACACTACACACCACCACACTCACCACACTCATCACCACAAACGCCACCCCACACCTCATCCACACCACCCCATGGCACCCCAAAGACACCCCAGGTTTTCAAACGCTGAACTCAGGGTCATGGTGGAGGAAATAGTTCGGGTAGAGCCCCAGCTCTTCGGGGCACAGGTGCAGCACACCACCATTGCCAGGAAGATGGAGCTATGGCAAAGAATAGTGGACAGGGTCAACGCTGTGGGACAGCATCCACGAAATCAGGATGACATCAGGAAGCGGTGGAACGACCTACGGGGGAAGGTGCGTTCCTTGGTATCCAGACACAACATCGCAGTGCAGAAGACTGGCGGCGGACCCCCACCTCAACCCCCAGAATTCACAACATGGGAGGAACAGGTCTTGGCGATCCTGCATCCTGAGGGCCTCGCAGGAGTAGGTGGAGGAATGGACTCTGGTAAGTCTAATCTCAACTACTTAATTCCCCCACCCACTGGCATGCCAAATCATACCCCCACCCTCCCCCCCACCCCCATCACACATCCTCCTTGCTAATGTCTCACCATCACAACCCACCCATCCCAACACCAAGCCCTGCATGCGACCACAAACCATGGACACCCCTCACCTAAGCATGCCCACTGCACATACCCATCCCCCCCCCAAACCACCGTCACAACAGCCCCCACAAGGGAATGCCAGCACTGGGGTACACGGGCACCCACCCATTGCACGCTATGGCACACACAGAAGCAATAACCATACTCTTATACCCCTGCAGGACCCGAACGCCACGACACCGCCCAGGAGGGTCCAGAAATGTCCATTCCACCCCCAGAAGAGGCCCACAGTGATGACAGCAGCTCTGTCTCCCTGGACCCAGATGACCAGCCCTGCCCATCGGGGACCTCGGGACAGTCGGTTCCCCTCAGACAGCCACAGGCCACAGAAGACCTACCCCCCTCTGGGAACACCAGCACAGCACCCACCCAGCGGGCCCATGCCTCTGTCTCCAGGACACGTCAATCAGCGGTGTGTCCACCACTACAGGGCACCCAGGTTAACCCACCACCCCAACAACAACAGGGACCTGGGGGCAGTGGTAGTGGGCACACGGTCCAGGGGACAGAGGCCCAGGGAAACAGGGGAACTGGGAGGGCTACTGTGCGACAGGGGGAGGACAGGCCAAGGGAACCCACTCTCCACGAGGCCCTATCCTTCATCATGGGAGCATACCACCGCTCCCAGGAGACGATGGCGACGGTCCTGGCCAGGTTCCAGGAGATCCAGGTACTGCAGGAGGAACAGTTTATGGGGTTCAGGGAAGAACTCAGAAATATCAGTTCCGCAATGGGCACCATCGTTGTGGCTCTCAATCAGATTGTCAGCACATTGCGGGACCATGTGGCACCACAAAGGGCCCCTGTCACTAGCATGGACCAAGAACAGGCTACCACCTCCGCCGGCGCTAGTGGACAGGAGGCCCCGACACAAGAACAACAGGCCACCAGAACCCCACCCCCTGCAGAAGGAGAACCACCCCGCAAGCGGGGCCTGAGATCTAGGAAGAAGACAGAGTAGGATGCCAAGACCCCCGCCAGGAAAGGATACCCCCTGATTGTCATCCCACTGTCCCACATTGTCACCCTGTCCAACCTTAAACTGCCCCTGCTCCACCTTCCACAGGCATATGGACAATGCACCTGTGAGACTGAAAATCTGTACTCTGCCATGGACATTCCTCCACCATCACCCATCACCGAATTGCAACCATTACCCGAAATTGAGCACTTTAATAAACACACTTATTGCACAAAAATAATCTGGAGTCTGCCTGTATTTTTGAACAAATGTATTACACAGAACCGTGCCAAATGTCCAGTTCCATTGTGATGACAACATACCACTGTCACACAGCTGTAGTCCATGGGGAAACAAAGCAGAGGTCACGGAGTGGGGCCCACATCTCTGAAATTGGAAGGGAAAGTCACAACTCAGTTAACATACACTGTGGGGAAACTCAGACAGTAGAGAGGCAGGAGACATTAAGTAAATGTAAAATGCCGGTGTTGATTCTTACCTGTATGTCATTGAAAATACTGCTGTATCACTGTGTCCCTGTTGTCTGTGTCGTCCTCTTCGTCTTCCTCCTCTTCACTCTCCGCAGGCTCCACAGCTGCCACAACACCACCATCTGGACCATCCTCCTGCAGGAAAGGCACCTGGCGTCGCAAAGCCAGGTTGTGAAGCATACAGCAGGCCACGATGATATGGCACACCTTCTTTGGTCCTGTCATATGGAGGCACCTAAACCTGGCCTTCAGGATGCCGAAGGTCTGCTCGATCACCCCCCTAGTACGCCCATGGGCCTCATTGTACCGTTCCTCTGCCCTGGTCCTGGGATTCCTCACTGGGGTCAGTAGCCAGGACAGGTTGGGGTAACCAGAGTCACCAATTAGCCACACACGGTGTCTCTGAAGTAGTCCCATCACGTAAGGGATGCTGCTATTTCGCATGATGTACACGTCATGCACTGACCCAGGGAACTTGGCATTTAAATGGGAGATGTACTGGTCAGCCAAACAGACCACCTGGACATTCATGGAATGATAACTTTTCCTGTTCCTGTACACCTGTTCACTTTCTCTGGGGGGTACCAAAGCCACATGGGTCCCATCAATGGCACCTATGATGTTGGGGATATGTCCAAGGGCATAGAAGTCACCCTTCACTGTAGGCAAATCCCCCACCTCAGGGAAAACGATGTAGCTCCGCATGTGTTTGAGCAGGGCAGACAACACTCTGGACAACACCTTGGAAAACATAGGCTGAGACATCCCTGATGAAATGGCCACTGTTGTTTGAAATGACCCACTTACCAAAAAATGGAGTACTGACAGCACCTGCACTAGAGGGGGGATCCCTGTGGGTTGGCGGATGGGTGACATCAGGTCTGGCTCCAGCTGGGCACACAGTTCCTGTATAGTGGCTCTGTCAAGCCTGTATGTCAGTATGACATGTCTTTCTTCCATTGTCGACAGGTCCACCAGCGGTCTGTACACGGGAAGATTCCTCCATCTCCTCGCAAGTCCCAGCGGACGGTGCCTAGGAAGGACAACATGGAGCACAGAGTCAATCAACCCACAGGTACGTTCCCACAGCTTGCACAGTACACGATTCTCAATGCATTGAATGGCTTGTATGAGTGTTGATGCAAGGCCTAGGTATGTGTGACGCAGTATAAATTAAGATATGGGGGCCCTTGAAATGGCGGCTGCCTGACCTGTGAAGTGCGACAGTGGGATGTGAGGTCAATGCGCTGGCGTGGCATACCGTGGCGGTAGGCGGTCGAAGACCGCGGCGCAAAGCCGCATTGGTTAACATTGAACCCTATGGGTTTCAGGAGCGAATGACGATGTGCGCCGGCGGTCGCGGTACGCACCGCTGCGGTACGCACCGCCGCGGGCGTGACCGTCATTTTCAATCTGCTTAATCACTCGATACCTGATCATCCACAGGAGAGGACCTATACTGCAAGTGCTGCTGTGACCTAGGTCTGGAAGAGACAATGGCTGCTGCGACTGGGGAAAGGGCCCCTGCCTTCACTTCTGAAGAATTGGAGAAACTCGTGGATGGGGTCCTCCCCCAGTATGCGCTACTCTACGGTCCTCCAGACCAACAGGTAAGTACACTGGGACCATGGTTTGTGGCCAATGCCTGGGTTGAGTGAGGTGAATGAAAGATGGTGGGGAGGGGAGCGAATGAGGCATGCATCAAACGAAAGATGAGAGCATGTGCCACATGGCAAGGGTAGGGATGGGGGGCCACTCACATCGAGCATGCAGAAGGTGATGTTTGTTTCATTTTCTCCCCCTGCACATGTCACATAGGTCAGCGCCCATCAGAAAATCGACATTTGGCGTGCCATCGCCAAGGACGTCCAGACCCTGGGGGTCCACAACAGACGGGGCACCCACTGCCGGAAGAGGTGGGAGGACATCCGCCGCAGGAGCAGGAAGACCGCGGAGGCTCTGCTGGGGATGGCCTCCCAACGTAGGAGGGGTGCCAGTCGTGCTTTGACCCCCCTGATGTCCCGGATCCTGGCGGTGGCCTACCCCGATTTGGATGGGCGCGTGAGGACATCACAGCAGACACAAGGGGGTGAGTACAAGCACATTCTGCTGATTTTGCGCACATTGGAGGTGTCTGGGTGGGGGAGGAGGGCTGTGGGTATCCCTAGGCCAGGGCGTTTTCTGTAGGCTAGGCCCCTCCGTTAGGCATGGTCCTGTACCCCCGCCCCCCACCTCTGTAGGTTGCCTAGTACAGCTAATCATGGCCCTGTGTCACCTATGTGTGGAGTAGTCGTCCATAGGCTTGTAGGCCATGTCCCACGGATTGAGTAGTGTACCCCAAGTGTGCGGCGTAGTGCAGGGGGCTTCTGTGTCTGTCCTCTCCGCCAACGGTAGCAGTAATCCATGCACTCAACATGTCTTCGAGCACGAGGGAGCTGCATCTCACATGGCCATGGAGGGCCATGCAACTGACTCTGATTTCACCAGTGAGACGGAGGGCGAGGGGAGCTCCACAGCGGGGACACGTGGTGACACCAGCGACACAGACACGTCCTCGGAAAGGAGCTCCCTTGTGGTGGCAGCAACATCCGTGCCCACCGCAACAACAGGTACAGCCGCCTCCCAGCGCGCCAGCTCCGCCCTCCCAGCAGCCCCTCAGCCTTCGCCCCGTGCCCGCTCACCCAGGAAGGTGGGAATCTCCTTCGCCCCAGGCACCTCAGGCCCTGCCCCAGTTACCCCTGCTGCCATCAGTGAGGAGGTCATTGACCTCCTGAGGACCATCATTGTTGGGCAGTCTACCCTTTTGAATGCCATCCAGGGTGTAGAAAGGGAGGTGCACCGGAGTAATGCATACCTGGAGGGCATTCATTCGGGTCAGGCTGCCCATCAGCGATCGTTCAACGCTCTGGCCTCAGCACTGGCGGCAGCCATTGTCCCTGTCTCCTGCCTCCCTCCTCCAACTTCCTCAACCCAGTCCCACTCCCCTGTACCTCTGCCTATCCCCGACACACCATCAGACCAGCCTGCACACACCTCAACACCCAAGAGAAGCTCATCCAGACATAAGCACCACACATCACACAAGCATTCACACAAGCAACATCCACATGCAGACATGCCAACACCCACTGCCTCCTCTGTGTCCCCCTCCTCCTCGTCTCCCTCCTCCCTCCCTGTGACGTCTCCACTCACACTTGCATGCACAACATCTTCAGCCACTACGTCCATCACCAGCACACCCACCAGAACACTCCGCACACGTGCAGTCACCACCCCCACTACCATTTACACGTCCCCTGTGTCCTCTCCCAGTGTGTCTGTCACCCCCTCTTCCAAACCACACAAACGCAGGCAGCCAACCACCCAACAGCCATCCACCTCACGACAGCCTCCAGCACAAGCACCTGCACCCAAAGACACCAGACTTCACTCTCCTACAACCACCTCCTCTTCCTCCACTCCCATACCCACTACAACTACCCGTCCCTGTCTTACTAAATTGCTTTTCCTTTCCAACCTTGACCTCTTTCCATAAACTGACCCCCCCCTCCATCTCATAAGGCTCCAATCAACACCTCAGCCACCAAAAAACCTGGACCTACTAAGAAAATAGTGCAAGGATTTTGGAGTCCACCACCTTCAAGCCCAGCTACTTCGGCTGGGAGTAAAGAGACGGCCAGCCCACCCCCTGCAAAAAAAGCAAAGAAAGCCAGTGCCTGGCGCGAGAGGCCAAAGACAGCAGGCTCCACAAGCACTACCCTGGCACCGTCAGGGAGTGGGGTGCCACCTGGCACACCGGCCAAGGGAGGAAAGGGCCACAGACGAGCAGGGAAGGGTGGCAAGGGCAGCACGCCCGACAAGTCCGGCAGCAGGCGAGCTGCCCAGGAGGGCCCCGCCAGCCCCAGCCAAGCTGCCCAGGAGGGCCCCGCCAGCCCCAGCCAAGCTGCCCAGGAGGGCCCCGCCAGCCCCAGCCAAGCTGCCCAGGAGAGCCCCGCCAGCCACAGCCCAGCTGGGCAATGAAGCAGCGCCAGCCACAGCCCAGCTGGGCAATGAAGGAGCGCCAACTCAAGCAACGCTGAACATGGCAAGGACTGCCAAGGCAAGCACCGCTGAACAGGGCACCGCCATCTCAAGCACCGCTGAACAGGGCACCGCCATCTCAAGCACCGCTGAACAGGGCCCTTCAAGTCAAGAACCGCTGAACAGGACACTGCCATCTCAAGCACCGCTGAACAGGGCCCTTCAAGTCAAGAACCGCTGAACAGGGCCCTTCAAGTCAAGAACCGCTGAACAGGGCACCGCCATCTCAAGCACCGCTGAACAGGGCCCTTCAAGTCAAGAACCGCTGAACAGGGCCCTTCAAGTCAAGAACCGCTGAACAGGGCACCGCCATCTCAAGCACCACTGAACAGGGCCCTTCAAGTCAAGAACCGCTGAACAGGGCACCGCCATCTCAAGCACCGCTGAACAGGGCCCTTCAAGTCAAGAACCGCTGAACAGGGCCCTTCAAGTCAAGAACCGCTGAACAGGGCACCGCCATCTCAAGCACCGCTGAACAGGGCACCGCCATCTCAAGCACCGCTGAACAGGGCAACGCCATCTCAAGCACCGCTGAACAGGGACCTTCAAGTCAAGAACCGCTGAACAGGGCACCGCCATCTCAAGCACCGCTGAACAGGGCACCGCCATCTCAAGCACCGCTGAACAGGGCACCGCCATCTCAAGCACCGCTGAACAGGGCCCTTCAAGTCAAGAACCGCTAAACAGGGCCCTTCAAGTCAAGAACCGCTGAACAGGGCACTGCCATCTTAAGCACCACTGAACAGGGCCCTTCAAGTCAAGAACCGCTGAACAGGGCCCTTCAAGTCAAGAACCGCTGAACAGGGCACCGCCATCTCAAGCACCGCTGAACAGGGCCCTTCAAGTCAAGAACCGCTGAACAGGGCACCGCCATCTCAAGCACCACTGAACAGGGCACCGCCATCTCAAGCACCGCTGAACAGGGCCCTTCAAGTCAAGAACCGCTGAACAGGGCACCGCCATCTCAAGCACCGCTGAACAGGGCCCTTCAAGTCAAGAACCGCTGAACAGGGCCCTTCATCTCAAGCACCGCTCCGCTGGGCCCTTCATCTCAAGCACCGCTGAACTGGGCCCTTCATCTCAAGCACCGCTCCGCTGGGCCCTTCAACTCAAGCACCGCTCCGCTGGGCACCGCCGTCTCAAGCACCGCCCCGCTGGGCCCTTCAACTCAAGCACCGCTCCGCTGGGCACCGCCGTCTCAAGCACCGCTGGCCGATTGGCAGAAGGGGCAGGCCCGCAACTGTGTCGGGCAGGGCTGCACGAAGCACTCTGGGCACCATGCCTCCTGCAGAACCAGTGGAGTCTGTAATCCACTTGTGAGACTGTGGCTTTGCACTCCCCAGGATGGCACAGTGGGCAACACACCCACTGTAGAGACTTGTGAGACTGTGGCTTTGCACTCCCCAGGATGGCACAGTGGGCAATCCACCCACTGTAGAGACTTGTGAGACTGTGGCTTTGCACTCCCCAGGATGGCACAGTGGGCAACCCACCCACTGTAGAGACTTGTGAGACTGTGGCTTTGCACTCCCCAGGATGGCACAGTGGGCAATCCACCCACTGTAGAGACTTGTGAGACTGTGGCTTTGCACTCCCCAGGATGGCACAGTGGGCAACCCACCCACTGTAGAGACTTGTGAGACTGTGGCTTTGCACTCCCCAGGATGGCACAGTGGGCAATCCACCCACTGTAGAGACTTGTGAGACTGTGGCTTTGCACTCCCCAGGATTGAACAGTGGCCAGGGAGGCCCCTCGTGGATCTGGCGTCGTGGACTCATCTGGCTGAGGTGCCCCCCTTCCCTTCCCCCTGAGGTGCCTGTAGTTTTGCTATCTGATGCCCCTGCAGTGTTCTCTCCATTGGAGCCGGGTATCGTGTGTGGGCTTTGCCCATGTGTTTCGGCCCATTGGCCCACGAACAAAGGCTGATACCCAATTTGGACTGGACAATTTACATATGTATATATAGTTAGAGATGTTTGATATTTTTTTTTACTTAGCCGTACAATATACTTCAAATTTCAGGATCATTTATTTTTGTCTTTGCATTCTTCCGGGGGGTTTGGGGGTGTCACTCTGAGTTGTTGCTCTGCATTGATGTGTATGTAGTTGTGGGTGAGGGTGAGGGTGAGGGTGGGTGTGTCGCGTATGTGTGTCCCCGTAATTTTTTGCCTCCCCTGTGTCGTAGGTGCAGTACTCACCGTTGTCTTCTGCGCCGGCGTTCGTGCTCCTGGTAGAGGAGCAGGAAGACAATAGCTGGTAGGATGTGTAGTTCGGGTTCCATGCTGTCCAGATTCCTCGTGGAGTGTGTAGAGGTGAGCGTTTTCCGTTCGTAATGTCTGTTTCCGCCGTGTTTTTATCGGCGGGGCTACCGCCCCGGAAAAGGTGGCAGATTGGTGGGTTGTGATAGGGTGGGCGGTACATTGTCTCCCGCCTGTCTGTTGGTGGTCACCACCGCGCTGTTTGTTTGTCCCGCCGTGGCGGTCGGAGTGTTAAAGTGGCGGTCTCTGTTGGCGGTTCCCGCCAGGGTCAGAATTCCATTTTTTTTACCGCCTGCCTGTTGGCGGGTTGTCTGCCGCTTTAACACCGACTGCCAGAGTTGGAATGACCCCCTATATCCTTCATTTATTGTAGCACTCATAGGCACACATACATCAAGCACATGCATTCATCATTCGTGCACTGCACATAACTACATCCTTTATGTACTGTACCACTCATAGGCACACATATCTGTAGCACATGCACTCACCATGCACACACGGCTCAGTACTGCATTATTCCTCTATTGCACCATTTCCAGACAAATATACATCCAGCACAGATATACCTCGTATATGCTATGCAGCACTTCACACCAAACCAATGTAAGCCAAGGGTGAGTTAAGCACACAGCAGCAGAACTTTAAAAATAAGGGAGCCTGTAGGCGTCACTCAACTGAGAGAGGTTAAAAAAGGATCTGTTCACTCCTACTGATCACTACACAGTATGCTGCCACCACCGCATTTATGCTGCTGAACTCCTGGTGAAGGCAGTATCCTTCCACCACTATGAGGATAACACTTTGCCCACCCCTCCCGATCCAACAAGAACACAATCCATGAGACAGGTCTATGACATCGTGCACATGTGATCCATGTTTGCCTATGGCAGAAGAATCAGCATTAGGGATCCAGACATCAGTACAGTAGGGCACTCAGGACAGGGGTGCAGGTTGATTACCTTTTCGAAGACTCTTCCTTCCTCACAGGCAGATATCACACTTTCACAAAAATGGCATTAAAACATCATCCACTATTGTTCAGAAAACCCCTAATTCGGCAACACAATTTGCACTGCTGTATACAAAACCATTGCATCTATGTTTCCTGTACCCTGATCAACTTTGTTTAAGCTGGCCACCACCCTTCATAATTACTTCCTCAGATATAACCTTCACCTCTCTTTACTATTAAGTTATCTTGGATATTTTCAAGTATTGGATCTTCACATTCCATAGCCAGATCCAGAGCAACCAGCTATTCCAGTCCAACATGTTTTGCCTTAAAAACTCTCATCAACCATTGAGGTTTGTTTTGCAATCATACTGCTATGTTCCATATTCAAAGGCATCTATTATTGTCAGAAAGGATCATCATACTAATTTCCACCTAAATTAATTGACTGAAAGTCTAAATTGTTTCCCAAAACATGGCCACACTAATATCTGGGGACTTCAAACGTCTTATTGGCTACTGCTGTTTTTTTTCCTTACCTTTCTTTATGTACCCTCCTAATTCTCACTTTGACAGTGTACATCATACCCCAAATTCAAGACTGGCCACATTATTGACCTTCAGCACATTAAACAACTTTTTCATAGTTCCATTCTGAGATGTTTTTAAATGATTTGGAAATTAACAACCAATAATTGGAAAAATCAGAAACTCCATCAGTTTCAAATATTCAGTTATTTTCAAGGCTAATTAACAAAGGAACAGTGTGTGTAGGATTCATGGAAATGTTTACAATTTGTATGTTATTAAGACAAAAATAATATTTTCTGGAATTATGACCTCATGAAGATCAAAACCATTTCTAGAAATGTCATAGTGTTTTTTCCCAAAATGAGGAACATAAGTCCATATCAGGGTGAAAGAGCAGGTTCTATCACTTGACAGTGCTACAGAATCACACCCAGCATGAACCAAACACACCTTTGGGTATCGTGGATATATTTCTTATACTATATATATATATATTACAGTGACCTGCATAATGCATGAATTAATTAATGAATTGCCTTTTGTATGGTGCAAACAGGTGCTTCCAAGGAAGATTCCCAGTGAATCTTCAGGCTCTTTTTGAAAAGTACTTTTGATTTTAACATTCTTATGCAAGCCATGAGCCCATTCCACATCTTAGCTGCCAATAGCCCAAAGGAGTGTCCACTCTTCCTAGCTTTAAAAACTATAGATACATGAAGTAGTTCCTAATTAGGCGAGCAAAGAACTCAGATCGGTTGATATTCACAGGACATATTTCTAAGAAAACTTGGTCCCTTTTTCGGAAGCAAGGGTAATCAACATGGTCTTGAAGGGTCTAAATGGTAATCAACAAGGCCTTGAATTTAATCTGTTCATTTACCAGCAGCCAATGTAATCGCTTCAAACCGGCGCAAATAGATTGCTTCCTAGGAAAACTGAGAATTAGACCTGCTGCACATTTTTAACCAGTTGTAATTAGTTTATCAAATATGCCAGTACGCCAAGAAAAAGTGAGTTGGCAGAATCTAATCTAGAAATTACTAGAGCTACCACAATTGGCTTTCGAGTCTGCATTAGTAAAAAATAAAGAATCTTTTTTAGACATTTCAATATGTCAACTAGGGTCATTGTCAGAAATGCCAACAACATTCTGACTATCAAATTAGGAGTAAATGTCCTTCAACTTCTTGTGGAAATTCTCACGAGATTATCACACAAACACTGTGAGACTGGAAATATCTGTTTCATTGCCGGCTGGGATAGGAAAGATTAAATAATATTAAAGATTATGGCGGTCATTATGAACACAGCCGGAAACATAGAATTCCATTGATGGCGTTGAATGGAAACCCGCCATATAATGAAGGAAAATCCCAACCCCGCCAAAAATCACCAGACCACCACTCCCCGCCATGACCCTGTCGGTGGGAATCCCGTACCTCCCCCACCCCGCCACCACCAAGCACACCCAGATCCCGCCCTCCAAATAATGATGCACAAATCACCTTGGTGGACAGTGGAGGCCAAACGGCCATTGGCGGCTCCGACTGCCATGGGCGGCAAGTGGACTTAACAGCAAGAAGTGCACACATTGGATAAGCGTTTAACCCACAAACCTGACACACATCCATAACCCCATAAAACACCCCCAGACATACCCCACAGTCCTTTGCAACGAAACCAGGCAGACATCGAGTGCCAGCATTCAGGAGACGCACACCGACCCACAGAAGAGCACCCTCACCGCGTTCCCAGCCCTGACACCATTCACCACACTCACCATGTCACCCCCCAAACATCCACGCTTCACCGAAAGGGAGTTAAGGACCATGGTGGACGAGATCCTGAAGGTGGAGCCACAAATATTCGGGGCCTTGGTGCAGCACACACCCATCGCAAGGAAGATGGAGTAATGGCAGACCATTGTGAACAGGGTCAATGCAGTGGGACACCATCCACGCACCAGGGACGACATCCGGAAGAGATGGAACAACCTGCGGGGGAAGGTCAGGGGCATGGCATCAAGGCACCACATTTCAGTCCAGAAGACTGGGGGAGAACCGCCACCAACACCACCAGAATACACAGACTTGGAGGAAAAGGCACTGGCCATACTGCACCCTGAGGGACTCACTGGACTTACTGGAGGAATAGACTCAGGTAAGTCATCAACATATACCCCATATACACCATACCTGTAATGAATGCACCACCCCACCTCACCCACACCCACCAGGACCAATACCCCACCCAGGCATCAGCCACTAAATCCACCCCTGCATGACCACAGACCCACTAACAGGCTCACATCCCTCCCCCTGTGCACAGTCACCTACCACTTCAAGTACCCATAAAGCAACAACACCCCCCACCACAATGCAACCCCACAGTTGACGCTAAATGCAGTGTCAACCTCACACAGGTACCCTGTAAGGCCACTGAAAGTAACCCCAGCACAAAATATCCCAGTCCTGTTAACCTCAAATGTTCATGCAGCTGTAACAGACATGTCTATGTCCACCAACAGGCACCACCACCCATGCAACCCTAACAGAATGGTGGAACACAGGTACAGATGCGACAGTCTCCTACTCCCAACATGCAGGAAGGCGAGGGCCCCAGTACAAGTGGTACTGCCAGATCTGTGCAGGGGACACAGGCAGATGGGTCTAGGGCAAGTGCAAGGGTGGCAGTGGCCCAGGGGGGAGGCCACTGGATGGATGCAGCAGCCCAGGATGAGATATCAGAGGTATTGGGGGCCTACCAGCATACACATGACAGGTTGGCACAGATTGTGTCCACCCTTGAGCACAGTCAGAGGATGCAGCAGGAACACCACCAACAGGCCATGGAGCAGTGGAAACAGCACAACGCCACAATGGCCACCATAGCAGGAGCACTGCTGCAGCTGGTCCAAAACCAGTCTGACACCCACACAGGACAAGAGGCCCCCACTACAGCACTGGACACCCAACATGAGATTACACCATCAGCAGAAACATCCCAGGTACTACCCTCACAGGAAACCCAAGGGCCTACCATGTCATCCCCTGAAGATCAACAGCAGGCGCCCAAACGGACCCTCAAGCCAAGATATGGCACTGGAACCCCAGGAAAGAACAAGGCCCCCTTCAAGAAGTAACAACAATCTGCACTGCAACCATCCCACTCAATCAGCCACCACACATTGCTAAGATGCAATATGAACTAATGTAAGAAAAGATGGACCCATCATTAGTACCAACAAGAGTGCCATTATGTTGGTCTTGAGGACATCCACCCCTTACGACTTGCCATCACTGTAAATAGCACTATTCACTCCCTTCAACCAATAAAAAAACATTTCACACCTGTAACACTGTCCCCTGTGTTAAATTGTGAACAAAGTGAAGTATGGATGCAACTGGCTGATAACTACTTTATTGTGAAATCTGTGTATGAAGGGAGTCCTGTGTGCCTAAATGTTGGCAAGAAGTAAATGCAGAAAATGTCAATCTGTACCATGCAGAATTGGACCATGTTTCACCTATCATTATCAACCCCACTATATGACTGAGCACACTGCCAGTGTGTGTCACAAACCCCAATGTCAGGCCCAAGTCCCACACAGTTACTGGAAGTAGAATTGTATCAGTTGGGTCCTGGAATTGACATCTTCCCCTTCCTCATCATCACCATCACTCACCTCACCTCTCTGAGGTAGCTGGTCAGCACCCTCCACCTCCAAGAGGGGGATAGAATGTTTCACTGCCACGTTGTGCAGCATGCAGCAGGCCACCACTATTCTACACACCTTTTCAGGCCCATAGGCCAGGGAACCCCCAGAGTTATGTAGACAACGGAATCTAGCCTTCAGGACACCTATAGTTCACTCTATCACCGTCCTAGTACGTCCATGGGCCTCATTGTAAATCCTCTCGGCATCCTTCCTGGGATTCCTCACTGGGGTCAGGAGCCAGGGCCAGTTTGGATAGCCAGAATCACCTAGAAAAAGGTGCAATACAGAGTCGTCATTGTTAAGCCCCTTAGTCAGACAGCCTGGCTGTCTGCTATGTGTCAGTTAGTGACAGACACACTTACCTACGATCCACCCTCTGTCCTCTTGGAGTTGTTCCATCCTGTGTGGCACACTACTGTTCCTCAACACAAAGCAATCATGGACTGAACCTGGGAACATGGCATTCACATGTGAGATGTACTAGTCTGCAGTACATACCAATAGGATGTTCATGGAGTGAAAGTTATTTCTGTTTCTGTAAACCTGTTCACTGATTCTTGGGGGGATGATCGGTACGTGGGTGCCATCGATGGCACCTATAACATGAGGTATGTTGCCAAAGGCATAGAATTCCGACTTGATGGCAGGGAGGTCAGTACTTTGGGGAAACCTCACATAGGACTGCAGGTGTCGTACAAATGCATTCAGAAATCTTGTCAGTACCATGCTGCACATTGGCTGTGAAAATCCAGCAACCATGCCCACTGTCACTTGAAATGAGCCCGTGGCCAGGAAATTGAGTGCAGAGAGCACCTGCACTTCAGTAGGGATGGCATGCTGATTACAATTTCCCGGAGTTAGTGCAGTACCCAGTAAAGCACAAAGGGCCACATGTAGCAAAGTTCTGATTTGTGACTCGCAAATTGTGAGTCAGAGCGACTCGCAATTTGCGAGTCGCAAATCCGAATGAAGGGTAGTGTCCTTGACACTAATTGCGACTCGCAAGGGGGTCGCAAATGCCCACCTCATGAATATTCATGAGGTAGGTTGCAATTTGCGACCCCCTTGGGAATGGCGGCCCTCATAGGGATGGTGGCCTGCTGGAGACAGCAGACCACCATGTCTGTGACTGCTTTTCAATAAAGCAGTTTTTTTTTGTATGCAGCCCATTTTCCTTAAAAGAAAACGAGATGCATTACAAAAACAAAAAATGAAATGTTTTTGTTTCATTTTTTCAGAGCAGGCAGTGGTCCGTATGTGACACTGGTGGTAACTGCGATTGCTTTGCGACCGCATTCGCGGTCACAAAACAATCCTACATCACACCGCGAGTCGCAATTAGGAAGGGAACACCCCTTCCTAATTGCGAGTCGCAAACCCGTTTTGCGATTCGGTAACAATGTTACCGATTTGCAAGACTGTGTTTGTGCATCGGGAAGTGTTTTTTGCATGTCGCAAACAGCCAGATTTGCTGTTTGCGAGGTGCAAAAAGCATCGCTCCACCATGGTACTCATATCCACAAGTGATCTGTACACCGATGGTGCCCTTCCTCGCCACAAGGGTCGGTACCTACAAGGGGCATCAAAAAGGTGTGATGAAGACACATACATAGGCACACATTTTCATCATTTGTGCACTGCATAGTTCATTGTAGTGACTCAACATTAACTGTTTCCTGACAGATCTACATCTACGTCACAATGAGAAAACAGAGTATTTCATGTGTGGTATATTAAGGATTGGACCTTTCGTTGTGGAAGTGACCTCATACAGCTAGCGGTTGACGTCACAGCGTAAGGTGGTGTTTACCGCCATTTGCACTGTCATTTGATAAACATGGATGGCAATGAGGAATCCTGGTGCATCATGATCGCAGTCGGTGGTGACAGTGCACACTGCCGCGGTATGTACGTCATTTCGACATCGATTATTCACTTGACTCCCTGATCTTGTGCGGACAGTGTACTGCTGTTGTCTGCCTCTGGCAATGGATGTGGTTCGTGTTGCAGGGGAGAGGGCCCCGGCCTTCACCCAGGAGGAACTGGAGAGGCTAGTGGACGGGGTCCTGCCCCTGTACGCAAAACTCTACAGACGGCCAGAGGTACAAGTGAGACTGGGTTTGGGGGGCACAGTTTGGGTGTAATGAATGGTGTTGAATGGACAAATGTGTGCACCTCTGAGCCTGCATGGGCCGTGGTGCATGGTATACTGTGTGCGTATGGCTTGTAAGTCTGAGAGTACTGTCCGTCCCATAGTGGACAATTAGCCAGCTGTACCTATCTTGCTAGTGCCTGACCTCTGTGACCCATTTCTGTGTCACCCTTTTATGTCAACGCCCACCAGAAGAGGGCACTTTGGCATGCCATCACCAAGGAAGTGCGGACCCTGGGGATCTACAACCAGTGAAGCACCCACTGCAGAAAGAGGTGGGAGGACCTGCGGTGCTGGGCGCGTAAGATCTGTGAAGCCCAGCTGGGGAAGTCCTCCCAATGTGGAAGGGGTGCCCGTTGGGCACTGACCCCCCCCCTTATGCGACATATCCTGGCGGTGGCGTACCCAGATCTGGATGGGCGCTTGAAGGCTGCACAGCAGTCATAAGGGGGTGAGTACTCATTTCACAAACTTCAGTCTGGAAGGATGTCTGTGTGTGCATTAGGGTTCATGCTGCTTAGAGGCAGGGACTCCGACTGTCCATCTACTTTATGGTCCCCAAAGGGTGTAGGGGTGTCTTTGTCAGGTCTCCTATACATCGCCTCCTTAGGTAGTCCAGGGGATGGGTGTAGAGCAGTATACTGGTCAGAGGTCAGGGGCATAGCCATGGGCATAGTGAACGGTGCTGCCTGTTGGATGTGTCTTCTGGGTGGGTGTATGTCTGGCCATTATGTACCTACATTCAGCTATTTACAATTGTCTCTCCTGTTTTTTTCTCCCCATCCCTGTTCTCTTGTGTTGATTTAGTACAGCAGCAACATCTGGCAAGGGAGCTGAGGCACCGACAAGTGGGGAAGCAGCGGCCCACGGATCCTCAGAGGCAGAGACATCCGACACCCAGGGGACCAGTGGGTGGGAGGGCGAGGGGAGTTCCACTGGGGAGGCAACTACCACAGGAGGTAGTGACTTCGAGACCTCCTCTGATAGGGGCTTCCTGGCGGTGGCAGATCCTAGTGGCCACACCATTACAGTGACATCTTCCCCCCATTCCATCAGCGCCCTCCCTTCTGCTCCCCACCGAGTTGCCCGTGCCTGCTCCTCCAGAAAGGTGGGCGTCTCCTTCACCCCAGGCACCTCCTCACCTGCCCCAGTCAGCCCTGCTGCCCTCACAAAGGAGGCTATTGACCTCCTGAGAACCATCTCTGTAGGGCAGACAACCATTGTCAATGCCATCCAGGGGATAGCATCAGAGGTGCAGCAGACAAATGCCTATCTGGGTGGCATTCACGGTGCAGTGTCTGCCCTACAGAGATCTTTTCAGGCTCTAGCCTCCTCTTGGACAGCAGACAGTTTCCCTGGCCATTCCGTCCCCACTCCAACCTCCTCTACCCCTTCCAGCACTCCACTCTCTTCACCCGTCCAAGGCACACATTCAGTCACGCAGTCAAGCACATCAACACACAAAAAGCACACTTCTAAACACAAGCACCACACCTCCCACCACAAACATTCACAAAGCCAACAGACACATGCACACACAACATCCACTTCCCCCAGTGTGCCCACCTCTTCCACCTCCCTGTCTGTTCCCTCTACATCCACACACTCATGCACTACACCTTCACTCACTGTTGCTGCTCCTCTTACTGTACTCACCACAATAGCAGACATCCATACATTCACCCCATGCACCACACCTGCACTCCTCACAACTACTGTAGTTGACACATGCAGCACACTCACCAGACTTGCAGACACACACAACATACATCCACACCAGCTGTCTGTCTTCTCCCACTGTGTCCAACCCCCTCCTCCAAAAACACACAAACGCACCAAGACACCCACCCATCACACATCCACCACACCACAGCATACTGTCCAGTCACCTGCACCCACTACCTGCACCCCTACACCACATACATCCACTGCCTCTGCCTCCACTCCCACGCCCTCATCTAGGACCACCCCAATTGCTCTGAAGAAACATTTCCTCTCCCGTGCTGACCTCTTCCAACCCACTGGCCCACCCCGTCTTGTCCCCAAGCGTGCTCACCTCCTTGCCCTTTCCACTCCTACCACTTCACAGCCCACCCCTGTCCGCCCTTCACATTCCTGTGCTCCTTCCCAGAGAAAAAAAGGCCCGGGCAGAGCCTAGTCCATCTGGCTCCACCCGAACAAACCCCCCCTTCAAAGCACAAGCCCACCCCCCCTCCACCTTCCAAATGAAAGTCCAAGGCCCACCCCCGTCGCAAAACCCCACCCCCACCACCCCTGCCCCCATTCTGTGAAGTACCTGGATGCCCCTTAGTTGCCCCATTAGGTGGAGTACTGTGCACTTTTGGGAGTCAGGTTAAGTCCGTTGTGGCCCATGGCAATTGTAGTCGTACGGACTGGCCATTGGCCCTGTTTGGACTATTTGGCTCTGTGAGCTTTCATTAAAGATATCTGTGTGGCCTGTGTTTTGGCGACAGACTGTTGAACCCTGGTCATTTGTTTCATTATTTATGGGTGTACTATGGTCAAGTTGGATTTGCCTTGTGTCGGCTAAGTACCTCTTGCTGTGGGGTGTATGACTTGTGCTGCTGTGAAGGGTTGGGGGCATTGCAGGGTGGGTGGAGTGGGTGGGTATGTGAATGTGCCCTTTCCTCCCTTGTTTGGTAGGTTACAGTACTTACGGTTGTTGTCTTCGTCGGTGGTCTCGGTCGTGGAGGTATATGGCAAGGAGCAGGGCTGGCATGACCTGCAGCTCTCTATCCATTTCTGCGTCGGCGCGTTTTGTGGGCCTCCAGTGAATGTTTCCTTATATTTGCTTAATTTCCGCCTGGCTTTGTGTGGTGGTGGTCCCTGCCCCAGAACTTGTGGCGGACTGGTGGTTCATTATTTGATGGGCTGGTTGGGCCTTTCCGTGGGTCTGTGGATGGACTCTGCCGTCGTCGTGGGCACTCCTCTGCTGGCGGCGGGTGGTTTTCGGGATGCCTGTCTTTCGTTTGTTTCATTATTTGGCGGTCCGACCCGCTCCTCTGTTGGCGATTTGTACAGCCACTCCCGGCGGCGCGGACTGACCTCCATGTTCATAATGAGGGCCTATGTCCTTTGCCCTGTTGTTAGATGTATCACTGTGACTTGCCCTTCCTGCGATCCCCAGTTTCTCTGGCTATCATTTCATTTGAATCCAATGGATTCCATAGCAAAAATTCTCCAATCATTCTCCCACTCAACAGGTTTTCCATCCCTAAACCAAATCCAGAGCGCTGCTCTCCAAGAAAGCACAATGATGAATGCAGTAATAACAAAATCTGATTTGCATTTGGGTTATACCATGGGGGATCCCTAACCATCAGCTTTGCAAGTTGTATCTAATCATGACCTATCAAAACACAGGAGACCGTTTAAGGGTAGAAATAAGATTCAATCAGTAGTCACCCAGGAAGTACCGCCAAGGCCACCCCACCCAGCACGATGTAATAAACTCTTTATGATTTTTCAAAGAAATACCTCAAACTCAGCTCCTAACAGCACCTTTGATAAGCTTGGAGGAGAATTAAGGGGGTTATTACAACTTTGGAGGAGGTGTTAATCTGTCCCAAATGTGACGGATATACCACCAGCCGTATTACGAGTTCCATAGGATATAATGGACTCGTAATATGGCTGGTGGTATATCCGTCACTTTACCGTCACTTTTGGGACGGATTAACACCTCCTCCAAAGTTGTAATAACCCCCTAAGTGTGGAAATAACAGGTAGAGGGGAGGGACCACTTGCCCAGAAACAAATACCCAAACTCAAATCCATGATAGACCAGTTCAAGACCTCTGAGTTGCTAGGTTCAAGTCTGCAACTGAGTTCCCAAAAAGAGCGCAATCTAACAAAGATGGCCATTTTGCAGCTAGGCGCAATCAGGTGTTAGGAACTCAATACACAGTTAAACCTGACACCAATGTATGTCTCTAGGGGACAACACAATATATTATAATGAGGGAATATCCTCTGGTTCGTGAGGAGTATCTTGATGCTGTGGGACATAAACTTTTCAGATAACGTATTGTTAAGTTTGTCTCCAACATGAGATCATTAAGTGACTCTATGGCTGCAACAACAATAGTCTACTGGCGCTCAGAGGAAATAGCCAAGGTGGTATCAGCGTGGAAACCACACTTTGAGAAGTGCTGCATTAATATAACAGGGCACATAGAGGAGGCTTATCCATATATCATTTCAAGGAGGCCCCCATACGAGTTGAGTAGTCCCCCCATGTACAGAGTCTTGACCTCCAGTCTTCTTGATTCTGAGGAACCCCATTGGTAAAAATTGGTTAATTTAACAATCATATCAGAAATGCCTGGAGTATCTAACTTTTGGAAGAGGCATCATATAATTTCATTGTAAGAAATCTGGGCCCAAGATAGTGTGCCATTATTTCCATACATCAAATTTAACAACTTTGCTGTCAAATATACTTTAAAGGGCTGACCAAAGGATGATCTGTCCATCTGCATCTCAGCACATTTAAAGGTCAAGGCTGACTTACCCATGGATCCTGGCAGTTAAATCGGAGGACTGGTCCAAGGACATAAATATCTCTTATTCAATTTGAATACATACATCAATCTGTCAACAGGTTAAAAGCGTACAGTTGAGGTAAGCATGCAAGCGATATTAATGGGCCTGAAGCAGGATCACAACACAGCAGAATTTATAATTTCAAGTGACTTCAACGTACATATGTTTTACATTCAGGTCAGGGATAAACTCATTGTCAAACAAGACTTAGGCCCTCATTACAACCCTGGCGCTCAGTGTTAAAGCGGCAGTAATACCGCCAACAGGCCGGAGGTAAAAGAAATGGGATCATGACCAAAGCAGAATCCGCCATCATAGACAGCCACTTTAACACTCCGACCACCACAGCGGTGGCAGCCAACACCGCAGCGGTCACTGCCAACAGACAGGCGGAAGACAATGTACCGCCCACCCCATTACAACCCGCCAATCCGCCAGCTTCTCCGGGGCAGTGCCAACGCCATCAAAAGCATAGCGGAAACAGTGTTTGGAAGGGAAACCACTCACCTCTCAACACTCAACGAAGAACCAGGATACCATGGAGCCCGAGTTGCAGGTCCTCCCCATGCTGGTGTACCTCCTCATACACCAGGAATATCTAAGGCAGCGGCGACGACCACGGTGAGAACTGCACCTAGAACACAGGGGACGGGGGAGGAAAAAGAGTGACACACACAAGCAACATGCAACACCCCCACCCCCACCCTCATCCACAACACCATACACAGAAACACATGCCGCAACATTACATTTACACCCCCTAAGCCCCTGGGAGAATGCAAGGACAAAAGAAATTGAGTTAAACAGTGATATTTTAGAAATAGTCAGATATACGTAACAATTCAAAAAACAGTATTCACAAAAATATACAATATGTACATAAGGTCGTACATTGTCCTTTGCAAACGTCCATTGCCCACTGGGCCAAAAATCATGGGCCAAGCTCACACTTGACTCCTGCCTCAATACGGAGAGAACACTGCAGGGGCATCAGGTTGAAAACACACAGGCATCTCAGGGGATGGGAAAGGGGGGGCACCTCAGCCGGAAGATGGAATAACACCACTGCTCCTCGAGGGGGCTCCATGCCCACTGCGTGGTCCTTGGGGTGCAAAGCCACAGTCTCTCAAGTGGGTGGGTTGCCCACTGCTTGGTCCTGGGGAGTGCAAGGCCACAGTCTCTCAAGTGGGTGGTTTGCCCAATGCTTGGTCCTGGGGAGTGCAAGGCCACAGTCTCTCAAGTGGGTGGTTTGCCCACTGCTTGGTCCTGGGGAGTGCAAGGCCACAGTCTCTCAAGTGGATGCCTGTCTTCACAGGTTCTGGAGGGGGCTTGGTGTCCAGTCTGCTTCATCCTGCCAAGGATTGGGTGAGTGGATGCCTGTCTTCACATGTTCTGGAGGGGGCTTGGTGTCCAGTCTGGGTGAGTGGATCCCTGTCTTAACAGGTTCTGGAGGGGGCTTGACGCCCAGTCTGCTTCATCCTGCCAAGGATTGGGTGAGTGGATGCCTTTCTCCACTGGGTCTGGAGGGGGCATTGTGCCCAGTCTACTTCATCCTGCCAAGGATTGGGTGAGTGGATGCCTTTCTCCACTGGGTCTGGAGGAGGCTTGGTGCCCAGTGATGCAGCACATGGGGTGTGGCAGTTCATATTCCCTCACCTGGGTGTCTGAGGCATGAGATTTGCAGGGGAAAGGTAGCGGGAAAGTCCATGGAGGCAGGGCCAGACTCCATCCTGTGGCGACTAAGGCTGCAAACTGGTGGTTGTTGTGGTGCTGGTGAGGGTGCTGCCAGTGGTGGTGGGAGGCTCCAGTACGTCTCCTGCAGCCCCGGACGAATGCACACTGTGGCTGCTGCTAGTGGTCCTACTGTCAGCGGTGCAGGTGGCGGTGCTTGCAGCGGTGTTTGCGACGGGGATGCTGGCGGTGCTGGCCGTGGTGCAGGTGCCAGTGCTGCCAGTGGTGGAGGGAGGCACCAGCCCTTCTCCTGCAGCCTCTGACGGCTGGCCACTGGGGATGCTGCTGCTGACAGTAGTGATGGCAGCGGCGGTGCAGGTGGTGGTGCTTGCGGTGGGGATGCTGGCGGTGCTGCCCGTGGTGCAGGTGGCGGGGCTGTCGGTTCTGATGGTGGCCACCAGGCCCCCACCTGCAGGTTCCGATGCTTGAGGGGCCTTGCCTTGGCTTTTCTGCCCCTTCTTCACCTTGGCAGCTGTTGTTGGGACCTTGGCCATGCCAGCTACAGTTTTGGAGGAAGCCTTGCTGGGTGGGTTGTGCTCCTTGCTCTTGGTGCATGCTGTCCCCTTCTTCACCTTGGCAGGAGGCGGTATGGTATGGTCCTTTGCAGGGGTCGGTGGCATACTGGCTGGCCTGACGGGTGCCCCCTTGAATCCCCTGGGAGTTGCAGGTACCACAGGGGATGCCGACTTGGTGGCTGAGGTGCTGGCCTGGGTTCTGGACACCCTTGCCCGAGGGGAAGGACGGGGGGAGGGGTAGGGAACAGGTCAGTGTTTGCCAGGAAAAGTTTTTTAGACACACTGGGGCGGGAAGATGGAGAGGGTTTGGGATGGAGGAAGAGGGAGTGGTTGTGGGTGGTGTCTTTCTGCTGAGTTTGGGTGAAGGTGCATGGGCTGGATGCTGTTGTGAGGTGGATGGCTGTTGGGTGGGTGGGTGCTTGCTTTTGTGTACTTTGGGAGGAGGGGTCACAGACACACTGGGAGAGGGCACTGCCAGTGAGGGGTGTGTAGTGATGGGCGTGCTGATGATAGAGGTAGCAGATAAGGATGTTGTGCATGCCGGTTTGAGTGGAGACGATACTGGGAGGGAGGTGGACAAAGAGGAGGAGGGGGGCACAGTGGAGCAGTGGACGTTGGTGTGTCTGCATGGGGATGGTGCTTGTGTGGGTGTTTGTGAGATGAAGTGTGGTGCTTATGTTTGCCTGAGCCACCTCTGTGTGTTGATTTGGGTGAATGCTGGTCTGAAGGTGTGCCTGGGAAAGGCTGGGGTTGAGAGGATTGGGTCTTGGTAGAGTAAGTTGGAGGGGGGAGGCTAGACACAGGGACAAGGGCTGCCATCAGTGCTGAAGCCAGAGCCTGAAATGCTCTCTGTTGGGCTGCGACACCAGAGTGAATGCCCTCCAGGTGTGCATTTGTTTGTTGCAAATGCTCTGCTACACCCTGGATGGCATTCAGTATGGTTGACTGCCCAACAGAGAGGGATCACAGGAGGTCAATAGCCTCCTCACTGAGTCAGCAGGGCTGACTGGGGCAGGGCCTGAGGTGCCTGGGGCGAAGGAGATGCCCACCCTCCTGGGTGAGCGGGCATGGGAAACACGCTGAGGGGCTGCAGGGAGGGTAGGTCTGGTAGGGGGGTGGAGGCTGTACCTGTAGTTTGGGTGGGCACAGAGGTGCCTGCCCCCGCAAGGGAGCTCCCATCAGAGGAGGAATCGCTGGTGTCTCCTCCTGTGTCCCCATCATGGTGCTCCCCTCACCCTCCGTCCCACTGGTGCCTTCACCCTCGGTGGATTCGGCCTCATGGGCCATGTGGGTTGCAGGTCCCTCCTGTTCCGGTGCCAGCACAGGGTGACAAAATAAAAAGGGGGGGGAGACAGAAGAGACACATGGTCAATGCCTGCAACACCACTACCGTTGACGGACACAACACACATAGAGCAGCCCTGCACACTATGCACTAGCCAATGCACTATCAGTTCAGGGGAAAAGCACATGCACATTGGGGACTCTGCCTAGACCCATTTGATGCACAGCTGGAACCCACAGGTGCCTGACTAGGTGTAGAGGTCCACTACCACTTTTGGGTTTGGAGTGCCACTGAGCCTGCCAAACAATGGATCGACCTTGGCGCGTCTGCCCTGGCCTAGGGGAACCCACAGCCCACTTATCCCACCCAGAAACCTCATAAAACATGTGGAGGCAGCTGAATGAGACTGTACTCACCCCCTTGTGGCTGCTGTGATGCCCTCAAGCTCCCATCTAACTCAGGATATGCCACCACCAGGATCCGGTACATCTGGTACATCAGGGGATTCATGGTGCGACAGGCACCCCTTCCACGTTGGGAGGCCATCCCCAGCTGGGACTCCGCCGTCTTCTTGGTATAGCGGAGCAGGTCCTCCCATCTTTTGCGGCAGTGGGTGCTCCGTCTATGGTAGACCCCCAGGGTCCACACTTCCTTGGCGATGGCACGCCAAATCCCCTTCTTCTGGTGGATGCTGACCTAGAGGAAAAGTGAAGTAAGAATGGATGTTACTCCCCCGTCCGGTTCTTCCTACTCATTGGCCACAAACCTCCCACCCTGGCCCAGAAAAACACACACTCACCATCCTCACATGCTGGCCTCTGCCCCCCGTATCTTCCATCCACGCCATTCCATACATTCATGTGCCATGCATCATGCTCACAATGTACTCACCTGTTTGTCTGGAGGACCGTAGAGTAGCGTGTACTGGGGAGGACTCCAGCCACCAGCTTGTCCAACTCCTCCGCAGTGATGGAAGGGACCCTTTCCCCAGACACTGTAGCCATTGTTGCTTCCAGACTCAGGTCACAGCAGCACTTGCAATGTAGGTCCTCTCCTGTTCAAGGTCAGGTATCAAGTGAGAAAATGGCGGTCATATCCGCGGCGGTGCGTACTGTCACCGCCGACGTACAGCTATCCGCCATCCCACAGGAATCCCTCATCTAGTGCAGGTCCTGTCAGTACTTCATTTCCTGGCCAGTGTATCATTTCAAACAACAGTGGCCACAGCATCAGGGATGTCACAGACAATGTTCTCTAACATGTGGTCCAGAGTGTTGTCTGCCCTGCTGAAACACATGTGCAGCTACAGCGCTTTCCCTCAGGTGGAGGATTTGCCCACAGTGAAAGGTGACTTCTATGTCCTGGGACATATCCCCAACATTATTGGTGCCATTGATGGAACACATGTGGCATTTGCCGCCCCCCCCCCCCGCAGGAATAAACAGGTGTACAGAAACCGCAAAAGCTACCATTCTATGAATGTGCAGATGGTGTGTTTGGCAGACCAGTACATCTCCCATGTGAATGCCAAGTATCCTGGCTCAGTGCATGACGCTTACATTTTGAGGAATAGCAGCGTCCCTTATGTGATGGGGCAACTCCAGAGGCACCGTGTGTGGCTAATAGGTGAGCCCAAGGTCCCAACACAGTTGACATAGGTGTCTGAGTATGGGAGAGTCCCTAAGGGTTAGAGGATGTCTAACAGTTGTCCCTCGATATTTGCAGGTGACTCTGGTTACCCCAACCTGTCATGGCTACTGACCCCAGTGAGGAATCCCAGGACAAGGGCAGAGGAACGCTACAATGAGGCACATGGGTGAACTAGGAGGATAATAGAGCGCACCTTCGGCCTCCTGAAGGCCAGATTCCAGTGCCGCCATCTGAAAGGTGGCTCTCTATACTACTCACTGAAGAAGGTGTGCCAGATCATCGTGGCCTGCTGTATGTTGCACAACCTGGCTTTGCGACACCAGGTGCCTTTTCTGCAGGAGGATGGGCCTGATGTTGGTCTTGTGGCAGCTGTGGAGCCTGTGGACAGTGAAGAAGAGGAGGCAGAAGAAGGAGATATTGGCCCTCATTCCGACCCTGGCGGTTTCAAACCGCCAGGGTGGAGGACCGCGGAAGCACCGCCGACAGGCCGGCGGTGCTCCAATGGGCATTCCGACCGCGGCGGTAAAGCCGCGGTCGGACCGGCAACACTGGCGGTCTCCCGCCAGTGTACCGCCGCCCATAGGATTCCTCCAAGGCGGCGCAGCTAGCTGCGCCGCCGAGGGGATTCCGACCCCCCCTACCGCCGGGAACCGGATGGCGGTAGGGGGGGTCGCGGGGCCCCTGGGGGCCCCTGCAGTGCCCATGCCACTGGCATGGGCACTGCAGGGGCCCCCGTAAGAGGGCCCCTAAATGTATTTCACTGTCTGCTTCGCAGACAGTGAAATATGCGACGGGTGCAACTGCACCCGTCGCACAGCTTCCACTCCGCCGGCTCGATTCCGAGCCGGCTTCATCGTGGAAGCCTCTTTCCCGCTGGGCTGGCGGGCGGCCTGAAGGCGGCCGCCCGCCAGCCCAGCGGGAAAGTCAGAATCACCGCCGCGGTCTTTCGACCGCGGAACGGTATTCTGGCGGCCCCCGACAGGCCGGCGGCGACCGCCGCCGGCCAATGTCGGAATGAGGGCCATAGACAACCGAAACAACATCATCATGCAATACTTCCAGTGAGACACAGGTAAGAGACTGCCACTGCTCCTCTCATATCATACTGCTGTTGGACATTGCCTGAATCTGCCTTTTCACCTCTGTGTATGGACCCTGACATGTCACTTTGGCTTTCCAGTTCACAGATCTGGGTCACACTTTCTGTCTTCTGCTATGTTTACTGATGCCCAACAACTGTCGAACATTGGTATGTGAACATGAACATTGACATTGCTATATTTCTGAGAGGTTGCAATCACACATTTGTGAAAGTACAGACTGACTCCAGATTGACTTGTGATTCAAGTGTGTTTATTTATGTGCTAATATGTGGAGGGGGCTGTGCAATGGGCTGGGGTGATGGTGGCGGAATGTCCATGGTAGAGTCCTGTCTCTTGGTATCACAGGTGCATTGTCCAAGGGGGCATAGGAAGTGGAGTAATGGCAGTTCAAAGTTGTCAGGGTGACAAAGTGGGACAAAAGGGTGACAATCAGGAGAGTGTTATTTCTTGGCGGGGTCTTGGCAATGTTCTATGTCTTGTTCCTGGATCTCAGTGACCGTTTGTGGGCTGGTTCTCCTTCTGCAGGGGGTGGGGTGCTGCTGGCCTGTTGGTCCTATGGTGGGACCTCCTGTCCACTAGTGCCGGTGGAGGGCTGTTCATCATTCAGGCTAGTGTCAGGGGCCCGTTTGTGTGCCACTGTGTCCCTCATGGTGTTGGCCATGTCTGCCAGCACCCCTGCAATGGTGAACAGGGTGGTGTTGATGGACTTTAATTCCTCCCTGATCTCCACGTACTGTTCCTCCTGCAGCCGATGGGTCTCCTGAAACTTGCCCAGTACCGTGCCCATGGTCTCCTGGGAATGATGGTATGCTCCCATGATGTTTGAGAGTGCCTCGTGGAGAGTGGGTTCCCTGGGCCTGTCCTCCCCCTGTCGCACAGCAGTCCTCCCAGTTTCCCTGTTATCCTGTGCCTCTGTCCCCTGAACCATGTGCCCACTGCCACTGACCCCAGGTCCCTAATTGTCTTGGATTGGTGGGTTTGCCTGGGGTCTCTGTAGTGGTGGACACACTGCTGATTGACGTGTCCTGGGGACAGAGGGATGGGCCCACTGGGTGGGTGCTGTGGTGGTGTTTCCTGAGGGGGGAGGTTGAGTGGTGGTTTGGACTGTGGCATGGGAACCGACTGTCCAGAGGTCCCTGATGGGCCAGGCTGGTCATTTTGATCCAGGCGTGCAGAGCTGCTGTCATCACTGTGGGCCTCTTCTGTGGGGGAACTGGATATGTCTGGCACCTCCTGCCGGTGACGTTGGGTATGGGTCCTGTTGGGGTGTAAATGCATAGTTATTGTATCTGTGTGTGCCATCTTGTGCAATGGGTGAGTTACCCTCTACTCCTGTGCTTGCATTATTGTGTTTGTCCTTGTGTGACTAGTGAGTTTGGGGTCTGGGTGGGTATCTGTACTGGAAATGCTTTGGTGATGGGGGTCCAGGTGTTGCATGCAGGGCTTGGTATTGGGATGGGTGGGTTGTGATGGTGGTGCATATGTGAGGTGTTGCAGTGATGGGGGTGAGGATGAGGGTGGGGGTATGTGATGGCATGCAGGTGGGATGGGGGATGTAGTAGTAAAGTTTGTTTTACCAGAGTCCAGTCCTCCTGGTGGGGGTCCACCCCCAGTCCTCTGTACTGCTACCTGGTGTCTAGGTACCACGGAACGCACCTTCCCCGTAGGTTGTTCCACCTCTTCCTGATGTCATCCCGTGTTCTGGGGTGCTATCCCACTGCGTTGACCCTGTCGACGATTCTCCGCCATAGCTCCATCTTCCTAGCAATGGAGGTCTGCTGCAGCTGTGATCCGAAAAGTTGTGGCTCTACCCGGATGATTTCCTCCACCATGACCCTGAGCTCCTCAGAAAACCTGGGATGTCTTTGAGGTGCCATAATGTGGTGTGAGTGATGTGTGATGTGCTGTTTGTTGTGCTGTGTGATGTGTTGTGTTGGTGTGTGTTCTTTGAGGTGCATGGATGTTGTATGAGTGATGGTGTTGTGTGCCTGTGGATGCTGTTGTTGTGTTTTCTATTCTCTCTGTGCGTCTTCAAAAAAATTTCATTTTAAGGGGTTGTGGGCAATGTTGGTGTGTTTTATAGTGTTGTGGGTGTGGTGTGTGTATCTGTATCAGGTATGTGTATTTGGAATTATCCAATGTTTCTCTTTTGTAAATGCGTGTGTATTTTGAGCGCAGTGGTGTGGTCCGCCAATGGATTACCGCAGTTGATAGACCACCGCGTTGATTCGTGGGTCGTGATAGTGTGGGCGTATTACTGTTGGCGTGGCGGTGTAGGTTTTGGTATCGTCGGTTTATCACTGGCCTTTAGTGTGGCAGACTTGTGTGGGTGTCTGTATTGTGGCGGATTACGAGATGTGGGTCGTAATACCTGTAGCGGATTTCCACCACGGTATGTTGGCGGCCTTCAGCACGGCAGTAAGCAGGATTTACCGCCAGGGTTGTAAGGAGGGTCTAAATCTGCAGACAACTGTATTTTTTAGACAAATCGTAAAAAATGCAAAATAAAAGAGGCTAAATTAACGTTATGCCTTCTTTGAGCATTGCTGCCGGCACTGGTTTAAAGACAATGTTAATATTTTTTGAAGAGTCTTTAAGAATCCTTTCCAAATGTACAATTGTCCTTAGCACTAGTACTGCTATAATATCTTTCGATGAGCTTTTCAAATGACTTTTAACTTATCACTTTAAGACAAACTTTGATCTTGTTTTTTGTTATACATGAAACATGTTTTATTAACTAAGTATATCTAATAAAACTTTAACTCGTCTGATATCCTTTCGGAAATACTTCTGAGGCTGCTTTATATAGTGTCTTGGCTTCTTCATCATATTGCTTCCTCTGTTTTTTTCAGTTGTTTACAATGAAGTTTCTCCTACTGCAACCCAGGGGAAACCAGGGCACAGAAGGTGATTGTCTTTTAGTTTATCCCTTACCTAACAAGAATGATTTATCAATAGCCTGTGATAGGGATATATCAAAAGTGAAAATATTAGCCTCCAAACTCCCTTTCAGGCTAATATAGGAGGGAGCCAAGGCCTCTGACACATTAGTTTCCGAGATTTTATAAAACCAACTAAAACAGCACCAAGAAGTGATCAGACAGTACCAGCGGCTGCGGATTGTCCACTATTCGGTTGGGGCAATTGGGGAAAACCAGAACTAGTGTCTAGCTCAAGTTATGTGTGGCACTGTTCACTTTTTGTTGAAGATTTAGAACTGTCATTGCCCCCATTAATGCACTAGCCACCTTATAGAGAGGATCATCTATGTGTACATTGAAACCTTCCAGTATTGTGAAATGTAGATTTTCCTAGCAAATTATGAAGGAAAGTCTTAATTTTAAGACACGGAGGTGAGTATTATCCTGTCACAACATCATATTAATTATGCTTTTCTTTCCTTGCTTTATTTTAAATAGCAGCCACAGTCAGGAGAAAACTACAAATCCCAATAGGCCAGGGAAGAAACTCGGCCAGTGGGAACAGAATAGAACCATCATGACGAACCAATCAATATTAAGGACACCTAAAATATACCTAACTTTACTGCAAGCAGCCCACTTTTCTTGTGGGAGAAGACTCATGAATATGTATTAAACATTGGCAAAATGCAGCAAATAATAGAAATAGCCAAAACCAAAGCGAAACAGTCTTGTATAAAGTCTATGCAAAGAAATCCAGCAGTAACAGGGGGAAGCAGGACTGACACAAATTCACGTAAAGAAGGCGTGCTATGTCGAACTGACTTTAGAGAGACTTAAAGAGCTTGATCCTTTTCAGTTGGTTGATGGTGTAGTGGAAGATGAAACTGTTCGGACGGGAAAAAAGCATAATTAATATGATGTTGCAGTGGGATAATACTCGCCTCAGTGTCTCTAATAAAATTAAGACTTTCCTTCATAATTTACTAGGAAAATCTACATTTTATGTTAAGCCCGGAGGCTCATATTATGCTTCTTTAAAGCATATTAATCACTACAGAAGAAACTGTATTAAGTGGTTTACAGTAAAAGGAATGAAATATGACATCTTTATACCAATCAGCCGATATCAGAAAGTCCTCTATTCGAGAGCCTGCCCAAAAGGCTTTGGAAACCATGGCTCCCCGGGAGGAATGAGCTCTGAATTTTGTAGTATCAATACCTGCAAAGGACATTACCCATTTGACCCAACGAGCTAGAGTGGAAGAGGAAACTGGTTTATGAGGTTTTTAGAAGGAAAGAAGTTGCGTACTAGAGGACGTTCTGAGATGGATAGTCTTTTGTTCGTACGTTTTTAGACAAGTTCCTACACACAACTTTGGCTGAGTAGGGAAATAAGGGTAAAAAATTGTGGAAATGTTAGTCTTAGTACGTCTGTTAACCTTTGTCCTGCCATTGATTAATTTTGTTTGACCAATGACTTTGTGTTTCACCACTGCGCATATTAGTTGCCCAATGTTTACCAGTAGCACATGGTATGTTTTGTTTAGTTTAGCCGCCTATGGGCTTTGACATGGCATTAGCCATTACTTTCTGTATCCAGTCTAGCCACCTATTGGCTTTGACATTGCATTAGCCATTACATTCTGTATTCTGCCTATTGGCTTTGACATGATGTATTCAGTTTAGCTGCCTATTGGCTTTGACATGCTATTAGATATTCTGCCTATTGGCTTTGACATGATATTACATTTTGTATTCAGCTCAGCTGCCTATTGGCTTTGACATGATATTAGACATTGCATTTTGTATTCAGCTCAGCTGCCTATTGGCTTTGACATGATATTACATTTTGTATTCAGCTCAGCTGCCTATTGGCTTTGATATGACATTAGACATTGCATTTGATATTTAGGTTAGCTGCCTATTGCCTTTAACGTGAAGTTAGACATTGCAGTTGAGAATCCAAGCTGTAGTTTTCCAAGCTGTGTTTTTGCACAAGATGAACTAAGCTGTTTTCTTCTCACAGTAGACTAGACCTGATAAGAGAGGGTACATTGGGTGTTTTTCTCTGCTCGAGCCTGGGAAGAGGAGCAGTCTAGGAGATCTGGCCAATCTCCAAAGGCTTGCGTAGTTTTCCCGAGTCTGAGAGGAGGGGGCACACCTTTGTAACGGATGTCACAGGCTTCAGAGAATTAGATTAGAATCTGCCTGACTTCGTGCTGGAACTAGGCGCCAGTTGCCAGCATCCCGTGTGGGTAGATATATCTCTTTCTCGCAGTTGACAAGGAGTCATCAACTTGCAGACCCTAGAAAGATGAAGCTGTAAATAGTTTCTCACACGGTGAAGTATTTGTTTTGCTTTGCATTCAATATCTTATAAATATAACCTGCTGTGTATATTGCAAACTGTGCATTAACGTGTGCTTGAAATCTACTGATTCGTCATTTATGAAATAGCGGTTGGGGAAGAATTAACAACAATAAAAGTCTTCTTTGAACTCAGAAGTGCATTCTTGATATGTTATGTAAGTGCTGAAAACGAGATAAGAGCAGAAGCACTACATTTGGTACCAGAAGTGGGGCCGAAGAGGCGGTTAAGGGGTTTGACGAATTAATAGATTTCTAAGTGCACACTTTAAAAGTGTAATTGTTTTTGTTGTTTGGAGAATTACAGAAATTGTTTTTTCTGTTGTTTGGAGAATCACAGAAGCACGGCAGACCATGTTTGAAAATGCATGTGTTGTTAAACTGCCCGATGGTGCTATGAAAAACTGTGAATTGATTTCTTTTTGGGGAATTACAGAAGCACGGCAGACCATGTTTGAAAATGCATGTGTAGCTAAACTGCCTGATAGTGCTTTGAGAAATATTTTTTATTGTGATGAAGCATACTTAGAAAATGTGCCTTTTGGAAGCAATGATGACAGAAAGGTTTGGATACCTTTATCTGCTTACAGAGAAATGCAGGAGAAATGTAGGCAGTTGGAACATGAAAATGAGAATTTACGTGAGCAAATTAGCCAGAATACATTAATTCAAGATAATGCTGAAAGTTATAAAAATGCTGTTTTAGAAGAATCTTTCTTTTCCCATTCCAGTAACGAGGGGGTTAAGACAGCTTCCAGCTGCTTTGAGCCTCTGTGTGAGCCAGGGTTTTTGGCAGCCAAAATGCATTCCTTAACTGATAACACGGACGAGAACGAGAGATCTCAGAATGTGATTTACGAGTTACCGTTGCAGAATGAAGTAAAAAGAAAGATTTTAGGGTTGTTTACTGTTTGCACTAAGCAAGAGACACCGAGTTTCATTAGCTTGTTTGATTTTTGGAAACAGAATAGCCCTCATTTGAGTGAAATCCTAACACTTTGGTATATGGTAACTGTGAAAAATAATATGCAGCTGCGCGCTTGTGATTTGGCAAATGAAATAATGCAGACTTTAGGTTTCTGCGCAGTGAAATTGAGTGTAAATACTGATGTACATGTAAATCATGAACAGGGAAAGAAAAGAGTGCCCCTAGCTAGGATCATACACTGGATCTGGTACTTGCAAGACAGGGCTAGAGCACCACAGGTTAAAGAGTCACTAGTGAAATTGTGTGCACCATTTGAATTCGTGTCCACTGAAGATAAAAGCATGTTTGTTTTACTAATGATTCATTGACTGAAATGTTGTTTTATGGCACAGGAGAAGGAACAGCGTTGTACAATGTGTGTCAGATTTTAAAGCAAGAGCTACGTGAGATGTGTCATTTTTACACTGATTCTTGGTTCATTGCCAATGGTTTAGCCGTTTGGTTTTCCACATGGCTTGCAACTAACTGGTTCAATTACCTTGCATGTTAATGAGAAAAATTCAGAGAGAGAAGTGTACACCCAGAATTCTGCCTTAGTGGGGATGGCTAAGTGGGTGCCCCAGAAATGTGAACAGCTGAGAGAAAAAGACACTTACAGGTGGGCAGAGATGAGAGAGATGCCCATTCCCCTAGATTTGATAAAAACTGTGCAGCACGCACAAAAGCAATCTGTCATGCAAGCAGTCACAGAGCAGTTGGGGAGAGGAAAGTTACCAGGACAGAAATGGCAAAGTGATCAGGTTTTAGGGAGAGTGATTGCTGCAGATTACCCAGGAAAAATCGAAATTATGCTGATACCTAGAAAAGAATCTGATTTATTGATACAAATTGGAGACAGAATGGCCCAACTTGTCAAAAGTGCAGTGAATGGAGGTTTGGTAAAGAAGGAGTCTGCCCCAGCCCTTCTGACAGTGCAAGAAAAGGGAAGCTGTGGTGCAGCAGATAAAAACCTCAGTGCAGAGGTGTGGGTTGAAGCCCCAAGTGATCCTCCAGAACCTGCAGAAATTATAACAAAGGGCCCCAAAAACGTCCTGCTGATTATAAAACAGGGAAAGAAAGAGGAAGGGTGCAGTTTAAATGAAAAATGTTATTTGCAAGAAAAGTCATACTTGTTTCTTTTGCAGATCCTACCACGTTTCGCCACTGTCCCTGAGTGTGCTGTGTGGTCCCCCTTCCGGTGTGTGCGTGTGGGGTCGGGGAAGGGACCGAACCCCCAACCTGAACCTGGCTGAGTAAAGTGCCAGCACCATGGATCCATTTTGCGCAAATGGCGCCTTCAGTTCAAGTTCAACTTGTTTGATTGCATTCTTCCACTGGAACTAAGCTGTGTTTTTTTTTCTTCTCGTATGGAACTCTGACTTTTGCTTACCTTCCATCAAACCTTTCAGGTGGACCGTGCACCTTTACATGAGTAGAACTCATGCCACATCAAATTGCTAACACTGTTGCAGTCTTTTCTGTGTAGACGTATCTGATGTGAAAGGTGATGAGATCAATGTGTTAATTCACTTTCATTGCTTTACAGGGATTGTTTTGATCATTCAAATCTGACTTGCTGATAATGTTGTGTTTTTTTTTGTGCTGATGTTTTTTAGTTTTTGTTTGAAACAAGAGATATGTGAAACAAAAATTCATTGGTCAAAGGGTGGAATGTCCTGCCATTGATTAATTTTGTTTGACCAATGACTTTGTGTTTCACCACTGCGCATATTAGTTGCCCAATGTTTACCAGTAGCACATGGTATGTTTTGTTCAGTTTAGCCGCCTATGGGCTTTGACATGGCATTAGCCATTACTTTCTGTATCCAGTCTAGCAGCCTATTGGCTTTGACATTGCATTAGACATTACATTCTGTATTCTGCCTATTGGCTTTGACATGATGTATTCAGTTTAGCTGCCTATTGGCTTTGACATGCTATTAGATATTCTGCCTATTGGCTTTGACATGATATTACATTTTGTATTAAGCTCAGCTGCCTATTGGCTTTGACATGATATTAGACATTGCATTTTGTATTCAGCTCAGCTGCCTATTGGCTTTGACATGATATTACATTTTGTATTCAGCTCAGCTGCCTATTGGCTTTGATATGACATTAGACATTGCATTTGAAATTTAGGTTAGCTGCCTATTGCCTTTAACGTGAAGTTAGACATTGCAGTTGAGAATCCAAGCTGTAGTTTTCCAAGCTGTGTTTTTGCACAAGATGAACCAAGCTGTTTTCTTCTCACAGTAGACTAGACCTGATAAGAGAGGGTACATTGGGTGTTTTTCTCTGCTCGAGCCTGGGAAGAGGAGCAGTCTAGGAGATCTGGCCAATCTCCAAAGGCTTGCGTAGTTTTCCCGAGTCTGAGAGGAGGGGGCACACCTTTGTAACGGATGTCACAGGCTTCAGAGAATTAGATTCGAATCTGCCTGACTTCGTGCTGGAACTAGGCGCCAGTTGCCAGCATCCCGTGTGGGTAGATATATCTCTTTCTCGCAGTTGACAAGGAGTCATCAACTTGCAGACCCTAGAAAGATGAAGCTGTAAATAGTTTCTCACACGGTGAAGTATTTGTTTTGCTTTGCATTCAATATCTTATAAATATAACCTGCTGTGTTTATTGCAAACTGTGCATTAACGTGTGCTTGAAATCTACTGATTCGTCATTTACGAAATAGCGGTTGGGGAAGAATTAACAACAATAAAAGTCTTCTTTGAACTCAGAAGTGCATTCTTGATATGTTATGTAAGTGCTGAAAACGAGATAAGAGCAGAAGCATTACAACCTTAAAGAGGATGCCTGTGGGAGCAAAATGAAGTGCAGAAATGTCGAAAGTTTTAACATCTGACAGACGTTTAATGGAAATCAAACACTGTTAATTTGGCTGAAAGCATTTTTAGGGTAAGGAGGCGTTTTCCGGCCAAGAGAGGAATAACTGTAACACAACATTGACAACCCATAATTCACTGTACTTTGGAATAGGAGGATTAGAAAACTGTACTCCTTTTAAGAGGTGACAAATGAGTTGATGATCTCCAACCGGTTTCTGGTTGATGAGAGGGTGATTGAATGAGATTGCTGACTGATTAAGATTAATAGTTCTATATGACTTACCTGAACTAGCTTGAGTGGCTAAGAAATAAGCAGTTAAGGAGATATTTGCTGAAAAGGAATTGCAAGATTTTCCCACACACCAGCTAGCCCAAATCGAGCAGGTTCATTTGGATGCTTTCTTAGTTCCTGAAGCACAAGATTTGTTGATATACTTTGTAGCTTCCTTTGAAATTCCTGGATACGATTGAAAAACCCTGCTACCTTCCAAGCTGATAGATGTAGAGAATTGTTGAGGATCAGATTGTGATGGAGACCTTTTGGGTTGAGGAGATCGTGAAAAGAGGGGAGAAGAGATGGAAAGCCTATTGGAAGTTCTAGATGGGGAGGGTACCAGACCTGAGACTGCCAGAATGGAACCAACAGAACTAGTATGGCCTTCTTTCGTCGTACTTGAGAGAGAACCCTGTTGATCATTAGGAATGGAGGAAAGGCGTAATTGATGACTGAGATCAGCCTTGCTGTAAAGCTGACGAACTCAGGAAGCTAAGAATTCAAGCAGGATGTGAAGAGGTCTATCTGTGGAGGTCCCCATGTGTGAAGCAGGATATTGAAGATGGAATAATGGAGCCTCCAGTCACTGGAGTTGAACAGGAATCGGGAATACCAATCTGTAACCAAATTGAGTTTCCCTGGTTAGTATTTTGCCTGAACAGATATTGTTTTGTTGTAGACCAAACTCTGAGAAGCTTTTTGCTAGCTCTGCTAAAGGTTTGGACTTAGTACCCCTAGGTGACTGATGTACCTTACTGCAGACAAGTTGTCCATTCGAAGAAGAATGGAACACTGGGATTTGTTTTTTGTAAAACTCTTTATCGCGAGGGAGCCTGCAAGCATCTCTAAACAGTTAATGTGCAATGAAGACTCCTGTGGGGACCATGTATTTCCAGTTGATATTCGACCACACCTTGCCCCCCAACCGGTCAGACTTGCATTGAATTCTAATACAAGATCTGGGGCTGAGGCAAAGACAGTCCTGCCATTACAAGCATCGAGATGATCTAGCCACCATTGGAGTTCTATACGGGACTCATTATCTAGGGGGATGGAATCTGAATAAGCAAGACCCCTGCGAAGATGACAAATTTTCAATCTCTGAAGAGCGCGATAATGAAGAGAACCTGGGAATATTGTTTGAATTCACAAGGAAAGCAGCCCTAGAATCCTTGTAAGATATCTGAGCGAGATGGTAGCAAGGCGTAAAGAGTGGATTATCTCTGACTTTATAGCTTTCACTTTTGACTTGGGTAAGTGAGGAGTCGCTTCTATGGAATTTATAAGAAACCCTAGAAACTCTATGTGCTGAGAAGGAACAAGATTAAATTTTTCTTTGCTTATGAGAAAACCCAGTTCTGATAGAAGAGAACTAGTGTATGGCTTTTGGGAGAGAAGGGATTGAAGATTCTGTTACATCAACAAGATGGCATCTACATTGGTAATTAATCATATACCTTAAGCCCTGAGATGGGCCACTTCTGGTTTAATAAATTTGGTGAAACACCAAGGAGCTGATGACAGACCAAAAGGAAGACAAGAAAATATATACTTTTCTCCTTGCCATTGAAATTGGAGAAACCTCCTGTGATTGTAATGAATAGGAATAGTGAGGTGTTTGTCTTGAATATCCAAATGAACCATCCAGCCATTTTATAGAAGAGCATCTTTGTGATGCAGAAAGGTTTCCATTTTGAAATGACGGTATACAATAAATTAGTTGAAGAATTTTATATTTATGACCGGTCTCATTATTTTGTTTTTCTTGTGTACTAAAAAGATGAAACTTAAGAAGACCTAAGCGATGAGGGGAAGTATGTTGAATTGCGTGCTTTTGTGGGAGGGACTGGATTTCTTGAGACACCAGTGAAGTCATTTCTGTTGAGAACTTTAAAGTGGGAGGGAGACATTTCTGAAAAGGAGTGTTGTAAAGTTCTATAGAATAGCCCTGAACCATAATTAAAACCCATGGATTCCCATCTGTGGAGGAAACATTTTAGGTGATCCCCTACAAGACGATGGCCAGAAGGAACACTTACTTGTGGGTTGAAAAGTCCTGTAGAAGCGCTGACCCCTGCCTCTGAAGCCTCTTGATCTTTGAGGGTAGAATTGAGGATGGAATTCTTGGGGAGGAGCCTTTGTAACCTTGAGGACTTGGGGTTTGGCTGGTAAAGCAACTCCTTCCTCTACTGGCCCTGGCAAAAACACAATTTGCAAAGACCTTTTTTTGGAGATTGCTGTGCCTATGGAGGCAAAGGTTGTCACATATTTGCTTAGCTCCTTAATAAAGGAATCCCAAAACAACAGGCCATCAGCCTTGGCACCAGGATACAATGTTGCCAGATGTGCCAGTTTTGGGTCTAATTTTAGTAACAAACCTTTGCGTCTTTCATGTGTCATAGCCGAGTTAGCATTGCCCAATAGACAAAAGGCTCTTTGAGTCCATTAAGACAATTCTTCTGGATCAAAACGTGATAAAGGGCCTACCATGTCTAGCATTTTGTCCTGTCATGCAGCTCATGCCCTTTCAACCTCTTTGCTAGGATCTTTGCCAAATTTTCTAAAAAATTTCAGCATTGAAGGCTCAATAGCCGGAGTGATGGTAATATGGAGGGGCAAGGAGGGTCTTAGACATTCAGCCTTCAATTTTGCTCATGTTTGCTTATCCAAGGGGAGATGTAATTTGGCCGTAATGTATTCCCCTACATGCTGTGAGGGAAGCCACTCAGTAGAGTTGGGATGGTGGATCAGTTTATATTGCCTAGCCATTTTGCCAAACACTAGAGTTCTGAAATCAAAGATAGCATCTTTAAGTGGAAACTGAAAAAGTTAAAATGGCTGTGTAAAATACTGGCAGTATTACATTTTTGTAACACCACTTTCAGTAAATATCAAATAATTTTTCCCTCCAAACAAAGCCCCATCTAATGAGAAACATAAAAAAGTATTAAGACTAAAATAGTAGGACCACATTAAAAAAATCTCCATCTGGCTGCAGGTTATGTACAGACATACCCAAATAAACAAAAATGACTTTATAATAACAATAGCTGCAATGAAAATTCAAATTAAACAAGCAACAATCATACAATTATTCAGAAAGCAATAGCACAGAGAAATGGTTAGAAAAGGCATCAATACTAAATGGCTGAAATGTCTTCAGTCTCAAAGATTTCCCATAAATTCTCATCTTAGTTTATAGTTGATGAGAAACAAGTCTTGATTTGCTACTCTATTCTTGATTTTGTTAATCAAAATATTGTGTAAATAATCATATATTACTAATTTTCTGTTTCATCACCTGGCCTATTTTACGTGTTAGTAATGCATTTTGGAATATATATGCTTCATCAGACCACACCAATTTTCAAATTAATTTAGCCACACATTCACATGAAGTACAGCTATAAGCAGTTCATTAAACCACTATTAAATGTATGTGATAATTAATTGACATACATCACATCCTTCCAATGTCTCATTTCTGAATCACAATGAAAGCATGAATGTTGGTAGTTTAGTCCTGCAACAAAAATGAGTTTCAAAACAAACACAAGAACTTCTACAGTTAATGCTTCCTTTGCATAATGCAGCCAAAAGAGCACTAGTCCAGGGGAGACAGATCATGTGCCATATCTGGTAGATATGGTGCTATCAGACTTACTTCCTTTCACACAGCACTAGTGTTGTGTGAAAAAGCAGTAACTTTGGCAGCAAGTACTTTTAATGTTCCTATTCTAACTAATAATGAGTTTAATTGAAGTAGTCAATTTACTTTACAATTGTTTTATCTTTTGTGAATTGAGTCAGAAGCTGTTTGATAGGAAGTCACATACCCTTTCTTTAGATTCATGCTATCAAGAGTTAAATTAGTACAATCAACTGATTGCTTATTGAGACTTTGTTAGCCAGAAGTGAAAAGGGTGTCTCTAATTTATCAAGCCGTTTGTAGTGAACTCAAGGATGTCTTAGCGCAAGTGGTCAATTGTCCTACCAAGTGTAATCAACTTATAGAAAGAGTGATATAGTTTTGAATCATTGTAAGGCTGAACAGAATTCAGAAATGGCATATCAGAGGGCTTTTATATAATGAAGAGTGAGATAGAAGGTGTGTGAATGGGCTGCATTTATATTGGAGGTCTTGCCATTTTTTTTAAAGATTGCAAATGCAAATCTAATATCTTTAAAAGTCAGATGGTGTCAGTGCTGCCTTTCAATGAGTTACAGATGGGGCATAACTAGAATCCTTGATAATAAAAAGGTGCCTTGTTGAAAGAAGAGCTTAAGCCTGTTCACAGGTGGGTGGGAAAGTAAAAAAAAGGTGATATGATAACTTTTCAATTCTTGTGATTCTGGAAATTATATGAATATTAAATGTGCACAATCTAAAAAAACAGCCTTTAATATAATAGTTTGTGATTATGCTACGAATGTGGGTGGTTCCAATTTAACCTCAGGTTTAGTGCAGTCTACAACACATATGATTAGCTTTGGACAGAATATATTGGAAAGTATCTAGATAAAAATGTAGTATATATAGTCACATTTTCTATCTTCTTCTGTATTATGTTTCGTATCCAAGAATGTGGTGGGGTTTAGAATGTGTGCAGAGTGCATAACTCTCAATATAATTACTGAGGAGATGTCTGTCTTATGAAATCAGATCAGAAAAGGCAAAATATTCAATAAACTGGTTTAAAAATTATCATCTTGTCACAGTCCAAAAAGGTGATGAGTAGAAGATGGTTTTGTGTACTTCATTTTAACACTTTAAATACCAGATCATGCCTTTTTGACTTTCCAATGTTCCTGCAACATTTCAGTATTTTATTGATGTGGTATTGATGGGTTTCTTGGTTGCATTTTGCATTGTTTATCTAAATGACATCTTGACCTACTCAGACAACATGGAGACTCACATATCACACATTAAAGCTGTATTGTAAAATTGCAACACAAAAGGAAAAACACCTTTTTGCTTGAACCAACAAATGCATTTTCTACACAACTACTTTGAGGTTTTAAACGTGCATCACTACATCAAAGAGTGTCATAATGGATGGAACAGCTGTGCTATATTATAATGACCAACAATAAACTTCAGTTGAGGCAATTCAGAGGTTTGTGGGTTTTCACAGTTTTCTGAAATTGTAAGACCAATTATTAAGTTAGTATAGAAAATAATAGGTTTTGTTTGGTCAGATGAAGCAGAGCAGCCATTTAGTTTTTCGAGAGAATGTTTTTCGAGTGTTCTGATTTTGTCACACCTTAATATAGGATGCCCTTTCATTGTGGAGAGAGATGCTTATAATCATGTAATAGGAGGTATTTTATCTCACAGAGTTTCAAATACTGGCCAGGATTTGATCTGTATCATATTTCTCTAACAGCAGATTGAAATTATACCAGCGCTGTCAAAGGAGCTGTGGGTTATAACAAGACCTTTTGAAGAGTGTAGACATTATCAGTTAGTGTCCAAACACAATACAGGATTATGTAAAGATCACAAAATATGTGAACGTTTTTGAAGTTAACTAGAGCAAGCACTATTAAGCTACTCTGTTGGACTTAATTTTACGCTGACTGTAACATTGTGATTGATTATAGACCAGATGCTAATAAAGGCAAAAGTGATGCCTTTTTATGATAAGATGAATTAGAGAATGAAGATCAAGAGATTGAAAATCCACCATTGTTTTTTTTTCTTCAAAGAAGCTGTGAAACCATTCTGTAGAATTATTGAATGCAATTAATATTCAGTTAAAGTACATCCAGACAATCAATCTCTAGATAAAGTTGTCTGGCTAAATGAACATGAAGTTAAATGTGAAAAGATGGATTTTTGTGCATAACACAACAATACATCTTTTTATGCTTAGCTTCTCATGAAAAAAACAATGTATTTACCATCTGATCAGTTGAGATCACATACTATGATTTGAATTAATTACTTCAAAGTGGCAGGGTATCCTCTAATTGCTAAAAATATGTCCTCAGAAAGACAATATTTTTGTGGTCAAGTTTAAACAGATGTTTAAGCCTATCTACAAGCATGTTTGACCCCGATCAGTAGTTCGCATAGTAAACTGGTGGAATTATTAAGGCTTTTGCCTGGTCCACCCAGACTGTAGCATACATTGACAATGGATTTAATTGTAGAACTGCACAAACGTCACAATTGTACAGTGATTCTAGCTGTTGTAGAGCATTTTAGTAAGATGAATCATTTATATCTTTCCCTGTTTGTCCTATTCCCACAAGGATCAGCTTTGAGCCTTACTCTTTTTAATATTTATTTGACTCCTCTTGCTGGACTCGCAGAATCTCTAGGTGCTAAGGTTATTTCTATTGCTGACAATACGCAGCTCCTGTTCTCCTGTGAGAAAGGCTGCAAGCACCGCATGAGTCAGATCAGTACGTGTCTGACTGCAGAATTTTACTGGATGTCTAAACACCAACTGAAATGCCAGGCTGTGAAGATTGAAATTCTTGTGTTTGGTGATTTGCCTCCTAACTGCTGGCTATCTTTCTGGACCAATAATGCTCCTCCCCTTGGTCTTCAGAGTGGCCCGGGGGAGGAGAATCTCGGAGTGGCATTTGATGACCAATTTTCCTATAAACCTCAAATTGGTTGGCACTTGCTTTGGGATTCTGCTTTCATTAAGAACGTTTTTGTACGTTTTGTCTTTCCGGGCCAAAAATGTTGTCATTCAGGCCCTTATAACATCTGGGCTTGATTACAGTAATTCACTTTATTTGGGCCTACCTGAATATCTTCTTGATAAACTTCAGATCGTACAGAATGCCACAGCTCACCTTCTTCTCCATTTTCCAATGAGAGTGCACATCTCTCCACACGTACCTGAGCTGCATTGGTTGCAAATTAGGAAGAGGATTCAGTTTAAAAACTTTAGTTTTGACACACTCCGCCATCTATTCATCTAGGGCTGATTACCCTAGACCTTGATTCTGCTTTCATCATCCCTACCGCAACCTGAGGTCAACAAACAAAGCACTGGCAGTGATTCCAAGAGTGCGGAAGGCCAGATTTGCTACCCTCCATAGAGCAATGACCTGGAACAGTCTCCTTTTTGAATTACAGATCTTGACAAGTCAATATGCTTTTTGTAAACAACTGAAAACATGACTCTTGAATCAGTAATTCTATTGGAGGTCTCCGGGTCTTGGCTTCTGCTCAGGGACACTCTTTGAGTAGTTGTGCACAATAGAAGTCTATTTAACATAACATAACATAACATAACATCTGGACCTTCTTCCTGAAGTTCCCCTTAGGGTTCAAAGTGTCCAAACACAAATCCACGGGTCTAGAAGCTCTGAGATGCCACAATGCACCTGGATACATCCTTCAAACTCCACTGGACACACTGCAGGCTGAGGACTTCTTTGGGAGCTGGTGCAGGGAAGCTCTGTTAATCTGTTGCTTTTAGGGAGTCCAATACTTAATACTTTCGGAAGCAAGACAAAGTTCTCAGGGCTGTATTTCCCAGTGTGCAGCAGGAGCAGTCCTTGAGAGAGCAGTCCTTTAGGTGCAAACCAGGCTTCCAGCAGTGCAGTCCTTCTTCTCATTGTAATTTCATGCAGCAGATCTGAGTTGCACTGCAGCTCTCACACATTTAGTGAATGGTCTGGGGTGAACAAACAAGGGTGGATCCCATCCAATGAATCACAGGGTGCCACCCAGGAGCATGACAGCTTCCTCCAAAGTGTGGCCAGGGGGTACAGGGAGAGGGGCTAAGCCTGGCTGACATTCTTTTCTGTCCTGTTCTCTTCGAAGCCCAGTTTGATTACCTAGACCCCTTTCTGGCCATTGCTCTGCGTGTGCAGAGCTCTGCTCTATGAGGGCCACTTGTCATCTCACCAAAACACCCTGGCTAAGCATATCAGGAGAGGCTGCTAAAAAGGCTGAATTTTGGCTCCCAAAAAAGAAAGTCTTATAATGTATTTTCTGCAATTGTTATGATAAATTCAACAATGGCGAATTGTTGGAATTATTATTACCAATCTTTTGATTCCTTGAATGACATTTCTAGCTCCTTCCTAGCAATAGTTGTACTTCATATATGCCAACTGTAGCCTATGGAGCTAAGTATCTACAATGCTGGAAAAATGAAATAGGCAGTTTTTCCCTCACCAGGGCATATAAAACATGTTTTATAATGCCCCTGCTTATAGTTACGTGGAACACCACCCCTGGAGCACAAAGGGGAGCCCTTATGTAAATATAAAATAGATTATCACTTTGGAAGTACCTTTAATTCCAACGCAAATTTGCATATATTTTTTAGCGCCGGTCTACAAAGCAAGCCTGCCCTTAAAAGTGAAAATGGGCACGCAGCAGTACACATTCCAGTGCAATTAAACTACTGGGCCTCTAGACCTCGCTGCCCTATTATATACTAGGAATTTATAGGTCATTTTAAACACCCCTTGTCTTGTTATATTCTAACGACTTACAAGGGTCTGTCATTGCCAATTGTAACTATACCTAATTAACAGGAACCCTTTTCCATCAGGCCCTGGGCCTGGTTAGCAGAGCCCAGGGCATAGTCAGAGCCAGTTACCACCAGTATCAGTCAGAAACAATTGGGGTGAACAGGGTTAAAAGGATGACTTTCTCACATGCTCCCCTCTCAAACCAAAGGTGATGGGTAACTAACCTACACCCTGAAAGCCCTGATCATCTGAGTGGAAAAACCTGGAAAGTCTATCTGCATTTACATGGGCCACCCCAGGTCTGTGTTCCACTGTGAAGTCCATGCCCTGTAGAGAAATGGACCACTTCAATAGCTCTGGTCTTTCCTTACCGTTCTGCATGAGCCATCTGAGAGGTCTGTGGTCAGTTTGCACATGCAAGTGAATACTAAACAGGTATGGTCTCAGGTTTTTCAGGGATCAAACCACAGCAAGGCTTCCCACTCAATGGCACTCCATCTTTGCTCTCTGAGGAGTAGTCACCTGCTAATGAAGGCAATTGGCTGATCAAAGCCCTCCTCATTTGCCTGTGCCAACATTTCTCTAATCCCATGTATGAAGCTTCTGTCTGAACCACAAATTCCTTTGTGTAGTCAGGGGCCAGTAACACTGGTGCTGAACACATAGCCTCTTTCAGAGTGTCAAAGGCCTTCTGACACTCTGGCATCCACATGACTTTCTTGGGCCTATTATTAGAAGTGAGTTCTATCAGGGGAGCCACAATGGTCCTACAGTTCTGAGCAAATCTTCTATAATACCCAGTCAGACCAAAGAAGGCCCTGACCTGTGTCTGGGTTGTCTGAGCGGTCCAATCCAATATGCCTCACGTTTTGGCCTGGAGAGGTTGTACATGGCCTTCACCTACAATGTGGTACACAACTGAACTCTCCCCTATTTGGCTCTAACTAATCTTAATAGTTAGGCCTGCCTGATGCAGGACCTGAAGCACTTCTTTCAGGTGGTCTAAATGATCCTTCCAGGTGGAAGCGTACACAACTATATTGTCAAGATAAGCTGCACTGACCTGCTCCAGCTAGACAGGACCCTGTTCACCAATCTTTGGAATGTGGAAGGGGCATTGTTTAAGCCAAATGGCATTATTTTAAATTGGTAATATCCCTCCGGTGTGGAGAATGCTGAATTCTCCTTTGCTCCTTCACTGAGGGCAATCTGCGAGTAGCTTGAGGTCAAATCAAATGTACTCAGGTTCTTGGCAGCCCCTAAACTATCAATGAGCTCATCAGCTCTAGGTATAGGGTGAGCATCAGTCTTTGTGACTGCATTCAGTCCTCTGTAGTCCACACAGAACCTCAACTCGTTCTTTTCCCCCTGGGGATTAAGTTTGGGTACCAGCAACACAAGACTGCCCCATGGACTGTCAGAGGACTCAATTATCCCCAATTCAACCATCGTAGCTACCTCAGCTTTGATGCTGACTCCGACCTGGTCAGACAACCTATACAACCTGCTTTTGACAGATAGGCTGTCACCAGTGTCAATGTCATTAACACCCCAAGTGATGAGTCTAAGGCTCAGGGAGAACAGCCCAGCAAACTGCTCCAACACTTGATTACAGTCTTTGTGATGCTGGCCTGCCAGCTTGGGAGAGAGTACAATGCCTCCACTGACCAATCTTACACATTTTGGGAGGGGAGGTCTGGCAGTGGATCAGTTTCCTCTTCTCCTTCTTCATCTGTGACCATCAGCATGGTCATATCAGCCCTGTCCTGGTGGGGTTTCAACCTACTGACATGCAAGACACTGTGAGGGTTCCTGGGGATGTTAAAGTCTACCAGATAGGTAACTTCACCCTTCCTCTCTAGAACTGGATAGGGCCCAGTCCACCTGTCCTGGAGGGCCCTCGGAGCCACAGGCTCCAACAGTCATACCAATGGTCCTGGTTTATACTCAGGCATAGTAGCCTTCCCGCCATACCAGAGCTTCATGATCTCTTGGCTGGCCTCCTGGTTCCTGCTTGCTTTGCACATGTACTCTACCATGCAATATCTCAGGCTTAGTACATAGTCCAGCCCATTGCCCTTGGCTTCCTTGAGAGGCTTTTCCCAAGACTCTTTCACCAGGCACAATGGGCATTTTACAGGGTGCCCAAACAGCAATTCAAAGGGACTAAAGCTAACCCCTTTTGTGGGACCACCCTGTAGGCACACAGTAGGCATGGTGGGAGAACATCCCATCGCCTCCTGAGTTTGTCAGACAAACAATTGCTCATTCCCTTGAGGGTCTTATTGAACCTTTCCCCCAGAGCATTAGTCTGGGGATGATAATGGGTGGTGAACTTGTAGGTAACACTACATTCTTCCCACATCGCCTTCAAATAGCTGGACATGAAATTTGTTTCTCCATTTGAAACAACCTCCTTTGGGAATCCCACTCTGGTGAACCTACACCAAGTAGACTGAAGGAGCAGTGACTGTTCTGAGGGGAATTTCCTCAGGGTACCTTGTGGCATGGTCCACAACCACCAAGATATACCTGTTCCCTGATGCAGTTGGTGGGTCTAGGTGATAAACAACGTCTACCCCCAGCCTCTCAAAGGGAGTCCCAACCACTGTCAGTGGTATCAAGGGAGCCTTTGGGTTGCCCCCTGTCTTGCCACTGGCTTGACAGGTTGCACAGGAACTACAGAACTCCTTCACTTTGAAAGACATGTTAGGCCAATAGAAATGGTTCACCAACCGCTTCCAAGTCTTATTCTGACCCAAATTACCTGCCAAGGGCATGTCATGACTTAGGGTGAGGAGGAATTCTCTGTACTTTTGAGGGACTACCCACCTCCTGGTGGCTCCTTATTTGAGATCTATGGCCTTAGTATATAGAACTCTATCCTCCCAGTAGACTCCTCCCAGTAAACTCCTCCCAGTAGACTCTGTGGAATCCACTGACATAGCCCTTCTCTTGTCTAGAGGGTGTCTGCCTCAAACCCTCAAGAGTCCCTGACAAAATTCCTCTCTGAAGGGTCCACCCGCTGCTGTCAATTCTATCAAGTCAGACAGATCTTGCAGGGGTGAAATCCCACCCCCAAAGGTCAGATCCTCCCTGTCAGGGTTATATTCCCCCTGCACCTCTGGGGTCTCTGGGTTGGCTCACCAGACTCAGTGCCCTTTCTCTTGTCATTGGCTGCTTGGCCCCTTCTTCCAGAGTCCAAGTGTCCAGCCTTTGCCTTCTGAGCAGCCTGTGACCTTATCACAGTACATACCTGCCCATGGAGATCCAGCATCCTTGCATGGACCATTCTCTCCACCCCTGACCAGTCAGGTACTTGAAGATCATTTTCCAGTAGGCAATCCGCTGGGAGTGCAGGAGACAGCTAACTACTTAGGGTCTGTCACACCTCCTCATTGCAAGCTCACCATTGCCATGGTATGGAGTTTGACTCTGCTGTCTGCATAGGTTACCTGGTGAGAAACCGAGCTCCTGTATCTCTTGAAGCCTCAACCTCACTTCCATTGATTTTAGGCCTCTTCCTGTACCTTTCCATGCTGGGAAGCAGGGAGGCCAGGGGTGCAATTTCCACCCCACCCTGGGACACTAGAGTTGCCTCTGTTAACCCCTTCCCCACCTCTGGGACAATCTCTACCCCCACACCTACAATAACAATCCCTGTGGACTGCCCACCAGTGGGGGGCTTCTTTGTGCAGACAGCATCTCCTCTCTTGTGTCCTGGCTGATAACAGTCAAAACGCTCACCTGACTTCATCAGGTCACTTAAGCTTCAAGGATCAACGTTCTTCCTCAGATACCCCTTCCTCTTGAAAGTGACAAGGCTCTGGGTCCCTCCCTCCTGTGCATGTTTATATTGAGGGCTCTTTCTATTTTTGACCTTCTTTCCCTTGGGCTTTCACCAGGGAGGGGACCTGTCCTCCTTTCTTTTGAGCCCTTCCCTGTTGTTGATTAGGAACCCAGGATCTCATCCACTCATCAGCCGTCTCCACCAGTTCCCTGGGGCCAAACAAACTTGAGTCCACTAGATGCTGGCGTAACTTCTGTTGTACTCAATGAGTCAGGATTGACTCTTTAAGAAATAAACCATACAGCCCGTAAGTGCTCATTTGGTTATCCTTTGTCCAGCCCTCTAGGCCTCCACTGAGACATCTACAAAGTCCACCCAGGACTGTATGCTCACCTTCTGGGTGTCCCTGAACTTTACCCTATACTATTCCAGGGTGAGACCAAATTTCTTGACTAAATAACGCTTCACGTGGGAGTAAGATTTTGCTTCATCCCCCTGTAGGGTCAGGAGCCTATCACTCCCAGCCACTGGGATCAGTTCCCACAAGAGTGAATCCCAATACTTAGAGTGGACCCTTCTCATCTCAAGGGCCCTTTCAAATGAAGTCAACCATTTGTCAATATCATCACTCTCAGTGTACACTGGAACAATTCCCTTGGGAAGTATGTGAGATAGCATGATAAATGAGGAGTCCCACTCCTGTAACAATGACCTTTGGTGTCAGAAGGGTATTGTCAGGCTATCCTGCTGGAAAGGCTGCCTAATGTCAAGTTGGGTTCATGTGTGAGTAAGCAGTACCCTGACACTATCTACAACAAGGTTAGAGAAAAGCCTGACAACAAGCAAGAGGACACGGGAACAAATTAAGGGCCATATTTATACTTTTTTAGCACCGCATTTGCGTCGTTTTTTGACGCAAAATCAGCGCAAACTTACAAAACAGAATTGTATTTTGTAAGTTTGCGCCGATTTTGCGTAAAAAAACAACGCAAATGCGGCGCTAAAAAAGTATAAATATGGCCATAAATGTTATACAAATCTCATGATCACAGACCTTTACCAGAAGAGATAGACAAATCTTATAGTCCTAGAACTCAATTCTGATGCTCAGATAGAGGCAGAAGACCGAGTACATGTGTCTTGCAAACTCAGGGTTGAGACAGGAACTGTGATAATATCATAAAAGCATTATCAAATGCCTCCATCCAGGTTATGAAATGACAATCATGGCAATGAGAGCCCTGTGGTATCATGGAACAAAAATCATCAATAAATCTCCTGAATGTGGCATAAACTAGCACTTGAAGGTCAGATTAAAGTATGTTTCTCAAATGCAGTAATTTTGTTTGGTTCACCAGCATGCTAGGTTCTGAGAGCACAGGCATTTCAGCACGAAAAGCAACATTTTCATTTTGGATTAATAAGCTTAATTACCCCAAACAGAAGCTTGTCTTTTAGAAATAAGAACTATGGCCCTCATTAGGAACTCAGCGGGAAAACCTGCTGAGTTCGGCGAGGGCGATCAATAAAAGACCACCAGCGTGCAGAACCCCCGCCGGCCACATAAAGAACATTCAGCTGGGCCTGCGGGCAGAAACAGTGTTTATGCCCGCCGGCCCAGCTGAATGCAGGGACCGAACATTAACATCACCTGTCACTCAATTCACTGCCCGTAAATCGGGCAGTGAAATGCGCAATGGGGCTGTGCATGTGGGCCCCTGTGACAACCATTCTGCCAGGCTTGTGGAGCCTGTCATATTATCCGGCTTGCAGCGCTGCTCTGTCGGATATGTAACTCCACCACCGCCAGGCTGCCTGGTGGAGGAAGCCTTGCAGTGATGGAGTTAAAAAAGTGGCGGTTCTGCCACGTATATTATATAGAGGTCTGGACCGCCACCGGCGGCATGGCAGCAGAGACCGTCATGTTCATAATGAGGGCCTATATCATTGCCCCTATATACTCTTGATCATTTTTACTGAATATGTTTTTGGTCCCCAAATATCTACATAATTTTAATAAAGTGCCTGTATATTCTACCATCATATATGAAAAGATTCTGAAATTTGATGTCAACTTATCATTATGAAATGCCAGGGATCTTAATCATACAGTGAAGCAGTTTGACACTATTATCCTAAGGATAGTCAAAATTATATCTAACCCTGTTCATGGTTCCCAGACAACCAACAGGGGACCCGGTTTTCCTCACCCAGCACCCCACCCCAAAGAGTCTGGTGATACAGCCTTCAGCGGGTAAGTTTTATCTAAGTGCATCCCTTACCAACTCCCAGGACAGAGAGTCCAAGAGGTTGGAGACTTTCAAGAAGAGAATTTTCTCCTCCACTAGACTGGTCTTATGGTTGGTGAACACGTCATGTGTTTTGGGCCTGATACACCCATGAATTGTAGGATTCAGCAGTGCAGGTGCTGTCCTTGGCTCTGGAGGAGGCTTGTGCAGTACTTACCCAAGCTATGCTTGACGGACAGGAGCAGTAAAGTTCACCATTAGGTGTGGTTTTGATATCACAAATTCGCTAGGCAGAGCCATGGTCTCCACTGTGGAGTTATACATGGTTGCAGTCCACAGGCTTTCCAGTGGATGTACAGGCAAGCCTACTAGACATGGCATTTGATGTCTTTCCCCTGTTCGGCAAGAAGACACATTTAGCGCTAGAGCATTTTAAAAGCAGCAGAGTCACAACTTGATCTTTGGACCTGTTCACTGCTCCTACCAACACCACTCTTCTTCGCTTCCCTTCTGTGGCTACAGTAGAGGATTTCAGTCTCATTTACAATACCAGCCATACCCACAGGCCAGAGGTTTTCCCAGCCTTTTTGTGGCTGTGGTGGAGGTTCTCACAAATCTTGTGGCCATAATGGACAACATGCAACTCAGTCCCCCCTTGCCACCAACTGCTGCATCCTCTAAATATCTTTAGTGTCCATTCAGGACACATAACCATCCAGGTAGGAGGCAGGATCTGGCAACTTTTATTGGTGTGGCAAGCTATCACCTTAGATGAGTGGGTGCTACAGATTGTTCAGTGGGGTTATGCTTTTCTATTCTTGGAAACCCTGCCACCATCCATACGGAGGCTGATGGAGAACCACCTGTCCTTGCTACATCAAGAGGTGCAGGTTCTTTAGGCCAAAGGAACCATTAAGAGGGTGTCAGAGCCAGAATAGGTCCTGGTTGCTGCTTCTGCTACTTCCTAGTGCCAAAAAACAGAAAACAGAGGCAAAAAGACGGGGGAAACCACACCAAGGATGCCAGGTCTAACAGGTCTCTACTCTATTCTAGACTTTCATCCTCTCAACGCCTTTCTTAGGAAAAAAGATTCAAGATGCTCACCTTTGCCCAGGTTCTGTCTGCCCCAGACCCTTAAGGCTAGATGGCAGTGTTTAATCTGCAGGGCGGTGAATTTCACATCCCTTCTGGTGCTCATGAAAGTGATGGCAGAGGCTGCAGCTCATCTTCGGAGATAGGGCGACCCAGTCTTCCCCCACCTCGGTGATTGGCTGCTGAAGGCAGGCTCACCACATGTTCTCATCACCCATCTCCAGACAACAGCGAGCCTTTTACATTCTTGAGGTTCACTATCAAAGTGCCGAAGCTTCACCTGACTCCTTTTCAAATGCACCCTTCCATCTGAGCCTTTCTGGACACACAGTGTCACTTCTACCCTCTGAAGCAGAACGTCCAGGGCATTCAGGCCATGATCCCAATATTTCTGGCTCAGTACCGCAGTTGGGTGAGACTGACTCTGAGGCTGCTGGGCCTGATGACCTTCTGCATCCTGCTAGTGAAGCATGTCAGATGCATATGCGGGCTCTGCAGTGGAATCTGAAGCTGCAGTGGGCACAACAGCAGGGGAATCTCTCAGATCAGGTCCAGATTTCAGAGGAGACGGCAAAAGCTCTGCAGTGGAGGTTGCTGAATAATGATTTGGTCAGTGGCAGGCCCTTCCCATTCTCAAAGTTAACAGCTTTGACTGATGCATCACTTCTGGGATGGGGTGGCCACAAGAGAGAGGTGGAGATAAGAGGACTCTGGTCTTCGGTGGAGACTGGATCAACCTGATCCACATCAACCTATTGGAACTAACGGCTATTCCCTTAGCATTGAAAGACTCCCTGCCACTCATCAAAAGGAGCTGGTTCAGGTGTTCACATAAAATACAGTCACAGTGTGTTACTGCAGCAAATGGAGTGTGGTGGGGTGAGGTTGTGGACCCTGTTCCGTGAGGCCCTGCCTCTCTGGACATAGCTGGAATACAAGGACAGCTTCCTGGTTGTACAGCACCAGGCATGATCTCTGTAAATCTGGGCCAACAAACTCAGCCATTGAGTGGTCCACAAATAAAGTTTACAGCCAGAGGTGGTGCAAGGTGTCTTTCAAGAATAGGGAGAATCTTGGCTTCATCTATTTACCACTACGAAGAATGAACAGTTTCAGCACTTCTGTGTGTTGGAGTTGACAAAGTGGCTCTCACTCAGACACACAATTTGTTTCGAATAGAACTCAGGACTCTTGTATGCCTTCCCACTGATACCACTCCTGCTCTGAGTTCTCAATTAAATAAGGAACAACTCGGCACAAGTCATCCTAGCGACTCCGTGCTAGGCACAGAGAGTATGGTATGGTATCCAGAACTCCTGGGCATGAGCATCCATCCTCTAATCATGCTGCCTCTGCAGAAACATCTCCTGTCTCAGCAGCAGGGCAGGATCTTGCAGCCAAACCTGCACAGGTGAGTGTTTTTGATCTTTCATGTGAAATTGTTGATGTCATTCTGGCAGGCAGGTGTCCCTCAACAAAATCTGTCTACACCTGCCATTAGGACAAGTTTGTGGCTTGGTGTTCAGCCACGCATGTTGACTCACTTCATGCTAATCTGTATGGTGTGTTACTGTTTGTGTTGTCATTGTTCCAGCAAGGCCTTCCTCTGGAGACTGTTAAAGGGCATTTATCAATTATCTTGGCCTTTTTGCAGTTGCTGGATCAGCCCTCCCTGCTTATGTCACCTGTTGTCACTTGTTTCTTGAAAGTTTTGCCGCACATTTTTTCACCTTCAACTGTTATTATGCACCATTGGGGTTTGGATTTGAATTTGGTCTTAACCTATATGTTTTCCCTTTGAACCCATGCATAGCTGTCCTGTAAGACTTCTGACTCTTAAGACGGTCTTCTTGGTTGCCATTACATCAACACGAAGGGTGAGCAAGCTTCACCTCTTTGATTTAACTGGCTTATACTAACATCTGTCCAAACAAACAGTTTTTTCAGGCTTTCTCCAAAGGTGGTGACTTCCTCTCACATTTGGCAGACCATTACCCTTCTGCCATTCTTTGGACACCCTCTCCCTGCTAAGGAGAAGGAAAGACTCCATTGCTTGTGTTCAAAAAGAACTCTGTGCCGAATTTGCGTAAAAAATGTTGACGCAAAATCAGCACAAACCTTACTCCATATTTATACTATGACGCCCGACCCCGCGAACGTCAAAATTCCTCCGTGCGCCTCATTTTCTGGATGCGAGAAACTGCCTTGCGCTAATGACATGCAAGGAAGGCGTTCCAGTCCAAAAAATGACTTTAAGGCCTGTGCGCCTTATTTATACTCCCGCGTGATGCACAGGAAGGGACGGCCCTTAAAAAACTGCGCCCAGCCTGATGTGCGCCGTTTTTTAACGCCTGAGGGTAGGCGTTAAGGGACCTGTGGGCTCATTTCCATGGTCTCTGACCATGGAAGCAGTCCACAGGTGCCCTTCCCTGCCCCCAGGGACACCCCCTGCCACTCCCACCCACCCCTGGAGGACCCCCATGGATGGGATGGGGTGACCCATCCTAGGTAAGTACAGGTAAGTTGAGGTAAGTATTTTTAATTATTTTGTTTGTGGCATAGGGGGGCCCTACATGCCACTGTGCCCAATGGCCATGCCCAGGGGACAGAAGTCCCCTGGGCATGGGCATTGGGCAGGGGGGCATGACTCCTGTCTTTGCTAAGACAGGAGTCATTTCAATGGGGGTTGTGCGTCACTAAATGGCACAAGTCCGGTTAGAGCCATGATTTTTTACTCTAACCTGACTTGCACCATTTTTTGACACACAACCCCCATTTTTCCCTATGCCGGCGCTGCCTGGTTAGAGTCATTTTTTTTTTCCTCTGACCAGCCCGCAGCGCCGGCTAACGTCAATCCATAAATAAGCCGCCCGCCTGGCGCATTGGAATGGCGTTATCCGGCAGTAAATATTTTGACGCAAATCAGCGCTGGCGCTGGTTTGCGTCAACAACGATAAATATGGGCATTAGTGTTCATATCAATTCTATCAAAGAACACCAGTTGGCTGTTCAGCTTTTCATTGGATTAATGGAGAAAAGTAGGGAAAGGCAGTGCAAATGAGGACCATATCTTGATGGATTGTACTCTGCATAAACATCTGTCATGCATTAGTGAGAAAAAAATCTTCCAGAAGGCCGGTCTCTGTATCTCACTGTTGTAAGTTATTTTTGTGTCTGCTCTCTTCCTTAAAACTTTTTCTTGTTTTAGTCTTTCTCCTTCTTTTCCTTCTTTCTCTCTTTTGCTCTGCATTAAAGACTGGAGATGATAAATAAACCCAGGTTCCCAAGAATAAAAACTGTCTCTCACCACTTTTAAGTAAGGGCACAAATTAAGCACTGCTTTTAATTAAAAAATAATAATATAAACTTTTATAGCTATGTGGCATACAGTCAATGAAAATACAAACAAATGTTACCCTGTTGCATGGGATGGGATAGCTTGAAACTTCGATTAATTTTTGATAGTCTGCAGCTGTAATATCACACTGATTCTTGTTCATAACAGAAGTTTCTAACATCTGTAACATTTTTCTGCAGTCCTTATTTCTGTAACAAAATAAAGAAAAATTATTACATTTACTTTAAACTACTCATAAACAAATAGCAAGCCCATTTATTGGAGTACACAGAAAATATAATTATGCTTACACAAATTAAATGCTAACCATTAGAACACAATTTAGAAAAGGATTAGCCACAGCACAAAAGAAATATGCATTAGTAATGCGTGTAATCCCATTTTGTTGGGTACTGTTGGACGGATGTATGATGGATTAATGCATGCACTTCACACACACAAAGCTTTATTCGGTTACTTGACCATCAAAGCATAAATACAATCCAAATGTCATAAAAGCATAAAAAGGAATAAAAGCAAAATTATAAACATATATATAAAAAAAATACATTAGAGTACTATATACATGATACTAATTCATGAAAAACTACCATTTAAAAACTCTTCTTGTATGCTGTGTGGTTCCAGGGATTTGCTAATACAAGTATGAAAAACAATATATTAATACTATACAAAAGAAAGAAAATCGTAAGCACTTACAACGTATGCCTTTACAACGCTGTAAGTACAATGCATGGTCATTACCACGCATCAACTTACCACAAAATGTTTTTTTAGTGCATACCACAAATGCCTTTAACACGAAAATTTAGTAAAGGCATAGCTGGTAAAGGCCTATGCATGGGAAAAACTAGAGGTAAGTATAACATACATTTTATGTATATATCCACCCTAAAACCTAAAAACCTAAAAATGCCGTTACCACCCCAAAACCCATACCCACCCTAAAACCTAAAAATGCCCTTACCACCCAAAACCCCATACCCACCCTAAAACCTAAAAATACCCTACCACCCCAAAACCCATACCCACCCTAAAAGTTAAAAATTCCCTTACCACCTCAAGACCCATACCCACCGAAAACCTAAAAATACCCTTACCACCTCAAAACCCATACCCACCCTAAAACTTAAAGATGCAACTACCACCAATAACTGTTAGCCACCCTACACACTATATATATATATATATGTATATATATATATATATATATATATATTTATATATATATAAATATATATATATATATCTCAACCCACTTAATACTTACCTATACTTACCTTTAAAACCTTTATAACGCATACACCTTTACCATTCATGCCTTTACAAAGAAATGAATTGTAAAGGCATGCGTGGTAAAGGTATATTCATGGTAAAGGCATGCGTGGTAAACACATATGCGTTTGTAAATGCATCGTGGCAAATGCATTTCGTTGCATTCACCGCGTTGTAAATTATGTTTCCCCTGTTGGGCGTGGCTCCTTCTGGAGGGTCATCCCCAAAATTGTTCCCTTCCGCCTCCTAATTTTTGCTGAATTTGTTTTTGTTGGCCCTAGGACTCTGTGACTTTACTACTACTAACAGGTGCTAAAGTGCTTGTGCTCTCTCTTTAAAAAATGTTAACATTGGCTTATACACAAATAGAATATTTACTGTTCTTATAAGTCCCTAGAAAAGTGACACTAGATGTGCCCAGGGCCTTTAAATTAAATGCTACAGTTGGTATTCAGCACTGATTGTGCCACCCACTTAAGTGGCCCTTCAAACAAGTTTCAGGCTTGCCATGCAGAGCCTGTGTGTGCTGTTTTAAACTGCATTGTCAACCTGACAAAATAAACCTTTTGTCAGGTCCAAACTTTCCTTTTTAATAAATATAGGTCACCTCTAATGTAGGCCCTGGACGGCGCCAAGGGTAGGGAGCACCATATCGGAAATGTTGGACATGTACTGTCCTGTTGGTGAAAAACTCTTAAATTCGTTTTTGACTACTGCAGGGCCTATCTCTCCCATAGGATAACATTGGAATTAACTTATTATATTTTTTAAGTATAATTTCTAAATGGGAAGAGAACAATGGCTCACGCTTGGTGTCTCTGGAATCCTAATTTAAAATACTTCCAAGCCAAGATATTCCACTGTGTGAGATGTCAACTTAGTTTTAAAATAATTTTAGTCATTGGAAGACAATAAACATCTATAAGTAAAAGTTCTACTTCTTACGTTAGTAACTCTGTTATGTCTAGTTTCTTTCAGGAGGGTGTCAGATGTCAGGTATTGGAGGTTACTAACATGTAATTCACTCCAGGTGATGCTCATTTTCATATTTTAAAGAAGTGTAAGAATACCTACACATGTGGAGTTCCCCGTGTTTCTCTTCATAACCAAAGCTAAGTGTAGTAAAATACCTCAAAAAGTATTCTGAAACCTACAGACTGGTTTAGATTGTAAATTTTCAAAACATTTCATGGCAAACCTGTTGATCACGCAGCAAGAACAGTTGGTAATAAGATTTGAACATGCAGAACATGAGCCTCTGATTGTGTAATAAAATTGCAGTTGTGAAAGAGAATCCTAACTTTATTTAACCCCTTCTGTGCCTTGGACGAGGTGACCTCATCCAAGGCTACAGTTCCCGTGTGCCTTGGACGAGGTCACCTTGTCCAAAGCATGGTAACTTGGGGGAGCGCTAGCGCGCCCCCCCTGTGCACCCCCCTCCCCCCCCATGGCGGGGATGGAAGGGGAAGACCTTCCCCTTCCACCCCCGACCCCCCACCCCCCCGTGACGTCTGCGTGCGAGCGCGCGCTGATTTGTCACAAGGGCCTCCCCCATCGTGCTGGAAGCTCTGCTTGCAATCCGGCTTTTGAAACCCCACTAGACACCAGGGATTTTTATTTTTTTTGAAGAAAGTGACAGAAGGGAGCGACCCCTTGGGCAAGGGTTGCTCCCTGGGGGGGCATTTTTCGGGAAGGCCTTTTCTGCCCCCAGGGGGGGCAGAAACCTCTAGGCACCAGGGATCTTTTTTTTTTTTTTTCATTTTGCTATGTTTTTTTTTTTTTTAAGTGGGGAGCGACCCCTTAGGCAAGGGTCGCTACCCTAGGGGGCAAATTATATTTAGGGCTTTTCTGCCCCCCTTGGGGGCAGATTGGCCTATTTTGATGAGGCAAATCTGCCCCCAAGGGGGGCAGAAACCACTAGACACCAGGGAGTTTTTTTCTATGCGTGAATTTCACGCAAGGGGAGCGACCCCTTAGGCTAGGGTCGCTCCCTGGGGGGGGGAGGGGGAATTATTTTAGGCGGGGGGCAGAAACCTCTAGGCGGCAGGGCAATTTTTTTTGTGTTTTTTTTTTTTGTTTGTTTTTTTTAGAGGTGGGGAGCGACCCATTAGATTGGCCGATTTTAGGTCAATCTGCCCCCAAGGGGGGCAGAAACCACTAGACACCAGGGAGTTTTTTTTTTTGCGTGAATTTCACGCAAGGGGAGCGACCCCTTAGGCTAGGGTCGCTCCCTGGGGGGGGAGGGGGAATTATTTTAGGCCATTTCTGCCCCCCGTGGGGGCAGAAACCTCTAGGCGGCAAGGCAATTTTTTTTTGTGTTTTTTTTTTTGTTTGTTTGTTTTTTTTAGAGGTGGGGAGCGACCCATTAGATTGGCCGATTTTAGGTCAATCTGCCCCCAAGGGGGCAGAAACCACTAGGCACCGGGGATTTGTTTTTTGGCGCCAATATCACGCAGGGGGAGCGACCCCGTAGGCAAGGGTCGCTCCCGGGGGGGGGTTGGGGGGCAAATTTATTTTAGGCCATTTCTGCCACCAGGGGGGTCAGAAACTTCTAGGCGCCAGGACACATTTTTTGGGGTGTTTTTTGTTTTTGTTTCTTTGTTTGTTTTTTTAGAGATGGGTAGCGACCCATCAGGCAAGGGTCGCTGCCCTGGGGGGCAAATTGTATTTAGACCATTTCTGCCCCCTTGGGGGCAGACTGGCCGATTTTAGGTCAATCTGCCCCCAAGGGGGCAGAAACCACTAGGCACCGGGGATTTGTTTTTTTGCGCCAATGTCAAGCAGGGGGAACGACCCCGTAGGCAAGGGTCACTCCTGGGGGGGGGGGGTGGGGGCTGGGGGGGCAAATTTATTTTAGGCCATTTCTGCCACCAGGGGGGTCAGAAACCTCTAGGCACCAGGGCAAATTTTTTTTGTGTGTTTTTTTTGTGTTTGTTTGGTTTTTTAGAGATGGGTAGCGACCCATCAGGCAAGGGTCGCTGCCCTGGGGGGCAAATTGTATTTAGACCATTTCTGCCCCCTTGGGGGCAGACTGGCCGATTTTAGGTCAATCTGCCCCCAAGGGGGCAGAAACCACTAGGCACCGGGGATTTGTTTTTTTGCGCCAATGTCACGCAGGGGGAACGACCCCGTAGGCAAGGGTCACTCCTGGGGGGTGGTGGGGGCTGGGGGGGCAAATTTATTTTAGGCCATTTCTGCCCCCAGGGGGAGCAGAAACCTCTAGGCACCAGGGCAAATTTTTTTTGAGTGTTTTTTTTGTGTTTGTTTGGTTTTTTAGAGATGGGAAGCGACCCATCAGGCAAGGGTCGCTCCCCTGGGGGGCAAATTGTATTTAGACCATTTCTTCCCCCAAGGGGGCAGAAACCACTAGGCACTGGGGATTTGTTTTTTGGCGCCAATGTCACGTAGGGGGAGCGACCCCGTAGGCAAGGGTCGCTCCCGGCGGGAGGTGGGGGTTTGGGGGGCAAATTTATTTTAGGCCGATCTGCCCCCAGGGAGGGGCAGAAACCTCTAGGCGCCAGGGCAATTTTTTTTGGGTGTTTTTTTTTGTTTGTTTGTTTTTTTAGAGATGGGGAGCGACCCATCAGGCAAGGGTCGCTCCCCTGGGGGGAAAATTGTATTTAGACCATTTCTGCCCCCCAGATTGACCTAAAATCGGCCAATCTGCCCCCAACGGGGCAGAAATCCCTAGGCACCGGGGATTTGTTTTTTGGCGCCAATTTCACGCAGGGGGAGCGACCCCGTAGGCAAAGGGGGGTTTGGGTGTCAAATTTATTTTAGGGCATTTCTGCCCCCCCCCCCCCGGGCCGGCTGAGCTAGAGGCCAAAATCCACAGGTAGGCACTTTGCAAAAAACACCTCTGTTTTCTGTGAAAAAATATGTTGTGTCCACGTTGTGTTTTGGGCCATTTCCTTTCGTGGGCGCTAGGCCTACCCACAGAAGTGAGGTAACGCTGGGTGGAAGGAAATTTGTGGCTCCTCTCAGATTCCAGAACTTTCTGTCACCGAAATGAGAGGAAAAGGTGGGTTTTTTTGGCCAATTTTTGATGTTTGCAAAGGATTCTGGGTAACATAACCTGGTCAGAGCCCCACAAGTCACCCCATCTTGGATTCCCCTAGGTCTCTAGTTTTCAGAAATGCACAGGTGTGGTAGGTTTCCCTAGGTGCCGGCTGAGTTAGAGGCCAAAATCTACAGGTAGGCACTTTGCAAAAAACAGCTCTGTTTTCTGTCAAAAAATGGGATGTGTCCACGTTGTGCTTTGGGGCCTTTCCTGTCGCGGGCGCTAGGCCTACCCTCACAAGTGAGGTATCATTTTTATCGGGAGACTTGGGGGAACTCTGGGTGGAAGGACATTTATGCCTCCTCTCAGATTCCAGAACTTTCTGCCACAGAAATTTGAGGAACATGTGTTTTTTTTTGCCAAATTTTGAGGTTTGCAAAGGATTCTGGGTAACAGAACCTGGTCAGAGCCCCACAAGTCACCCCATCTTGGATTCCCCTAGGTCTCTAGTTTTCAGAAATGCACACATTTGGTAGGTTTCCCTAGGTGCCGGCTGAGCTACAGGCCAAAATCTACAGGTAGGCACTTTGCAAAAAACAGCTCTGTTTTCTGTCAAAAAATGGGATGTGTCCACGTTGTGCTTTGGGGCCTTTCCTGTCCCAGGCGCTAGGCCTACCCACACAAGTGAGGTATCATTTTTATCGGGAGACTTGGGGGAATGCTGGGTGGAAGGAAATTTGTGCCTCCTCTCAGATTCCAGAACTTTCTGCCACAGAAATGTGGGGAACATGTGTTTTTTTAGCCAAATTTTGAGGTTTGCAAAGGATTCTGGGTAACAGAACCTGGTCAGAGCCCCACAAGTCACCCCATCTTGGATTCCCATAGGTCTCTAGTTTTCAGAAATGCACACATTTGGTAGGTTTCCCTAGGTGCCGGCTGAGCTAGAGGCCAAAATCTACAGGTAGGCACTTTGCAAAAAAAAGCTCTGTTTTCTGTCAAAAAATGGGATGTGTCCACGTTGTGCTTTGGGGCATTTCCTGTCGCAGGCGCTAGGCCTACCCACACAAGTGAGGTATCATTTTTATCGGGAGACTTGGGGGAACGCTGGGTGGAAGGAAATTTGTGCCTCCTCTCAGATTCCAGAACTTTCTGCCACAGAAATGTGGGGAACATGTGTTTTTTTAGCCACACTTTGAGGTTTGCAAAGGATTCTGGGTAACAGAACCTAGTCAGTGCCCCACAAGTCACCCCATCTTGGATTCCCCTAGGTCTCTAGTTTTCAGAAATGCACAGGTTTGGTAGGTTTCCCTAGGTGCCGGCTGAGCTAGAGGCCAAAATCTACAGGTAGGCACTTTGCAAAAAACAGCTCTGTTTTCTGTCAAAAAATGGGATGTGTCCACGTTGTGCTTTGGGGCATTTCCTGTCGCGGGTGCTAGGCCTACCCTCACAAGTGAGGTATCATTTTTATCGGGAGACTTGGGGGAACTCTGGGTGGCAGGAGATTTATGCCTCCTCTCAGATTCCAGAACTTTCTGCCACAGAAATGTGAGGAACATGTGTTTTTTTAGCCACATTTTGAGGTTTACAAAGGATTCTGGGTAACAGAACCTGGTCAGAGCCCCACAAGTCACCCCATCTTGGATTCCCCTAGGTCTCTAGTTTTAACAAATGCACAGGTTTGGTAGGTTTCCCTAGGTGCCGGCTGAGCTAGAGGCCAAAATCTACAGGTAGGCACTTTGCAAAAAACACCTCTGTTTTCTTTCAAAAAATGGGATGTGTCCACGTTGTGCTTTGGGGCATTTCCTGTCGCAGGCGCTAGGCCTACCCACACAAGTGAGGTATCATTTTTATCGGGAGACTTGGGGGAACGCTGGGTGGAAGGAAATTTGTGCCTCCTCTCAGATTCCAGAACTTTCTGCCACAGAAATGTGGGGAACATGTGTTTTTTTAGCCACACTTTGAGGTTTGCAAAGGATTCTGGGTAACAGAACCTAGTCAGTGCCCCACAAGTCACCCCATCTTGGATTCCCATAGGTCTCTAGTTTTCAGAAATGCACAGGTTTGGTAGGTTTCCCTAGGTGCCGGCTGAGCTAGAGGCCAAAATCTACAGGTAGGCACTTTGCAAAAAACAGCTCTGTTTTCTGTCAAAAAATGGAATGTGTCCACGTTGTGCTTTGGGGCATTTCCTGTCGCGGGCGCTAGGCCTACCCTCACAAGTGAGGTATCATTTTTATCGGGAGACTTGGGGGAACTCTGGGTGGAAGGAGATTTATGCCTCCTCTCAGATTCCAGAACTTTCTGCCACAGAAATGTGAGGAACATGTGTTTTTTTAGCCACATTTTGAGGTTTACAAAGGATTCTGGGTAACAGAACCTGGTCAGAGCCCCACAAGTCACCCCATCTTGGATTCCCCTAGTTCTCTAGTTTTAACAAATGCACAGGTTTGGTAGGTTTCCCTAGGTGCCGGCTGAGCTAGAGGCCAAAATCTACAGGTAGGCACTTTGCAAAAAACACCTCTGTTTTCTTTCAAAAAATGGGATGTGTCCACGTTGTGTTTTGGGGCATTTCCTGTCGCGGGCGCTAGGCCTACCCACACAAGTGAGGTATCATTTTTATCGGGAGACTTGGGGGAACGCTGGGTGGAAGGAAATTTGTGGCTCCTCTCAGATTCCAGAACTTTCTGCCACAGATATGTGAGGAACATGTGTTTTTTTAGCCAAATTTTGAGGTTTGCAAAGGATTCTGGGTAACAGAACCTGGTCAGAGCACCACAAGTCACCCCATCTTGGATTCCCCTAGGTCTCTAGTTTTAAAAAATGCACAGGTTTGGTAGGTTTCCCTAGGTGCCGGCTGATCTAGAGGCCAAAATCTATAGGTAGGCACTTTGCAAAAAACACCTCTGTTTTCTTTTAAAAAAATGGGATGTGTCCACGTTGCGTTTTGGGGCGTTTCCTGTCGCGGGCGCTAGGCCTACCCACACAAGTGAGGTATCATTTTTATCGGGAGACTTGGGGAAACATTGATTAGCAAAACAAGTGTTATTGCCCCTTATCTTTCTCTACATTTTTTCCTTCCAAATATAGGAGAGTGTGTAAAAAAAGACATCTATTTGAGAAATGCCCTGTAATTCACATGCTAGTATGGTCACCCCGGAATTCAGAGATGTGCAAATAACCACTGCTCCTCAACACCTTATCTTGTGCCCTTTTTGGAAATACAAAGGTTTTCTTGATAGCTATTTTTTACTCTTTATATTTCAGCAAATGAATTGCTGTATACCCTGTATAGAATGAAAACGCACTGCAGAGTGCAGCTCATTTATTGGCTCTGGGTACCTAGGGTTCTTGATGAACCTACAAGCCCTATATATCCCCGCAACCAGAGGAGTCCAGCAGACATAATGGTATATTGCTTTCGATAATCTGACATTGCAGGAAAAAGTTACAGAGTAAAACGTAGAAAAAAAATTATGTTTTTTTCACCTAAATTTCAATATTTTTCTTTTTCAGTTGTTATTTTCTGTAGGAAACCCTTGTAGGATCTGACCCCTTGCTGAGTTCAGAATTTTGTCTACTTTTCAGAAATGTTTAGGTTTCTGGGATCCAGCATTGGTTTCATGCCCATTTCTGTCACTGACTGGAAGGAGGCTGAAAGCACAAAATCTTTAAAAAATGGGGTATGTCCCAGTAAAATGCCAAATTTGTGTTGAAAAATTGGGTTTTCTGATTCAAGTCTGCCTGTTCCTGAAAGCTGGGAAGCTGGTGAGTTTAGCACCACAAACCCTTTGTTGATGCCATTTTCAGGGGAAAAACCACAAGCCTTCTTCTGCAGCCACTTTTCCCTCTTTTGTTTTTTAAAAAAACTACATTTTCACTGTATTTTGGCTAATTTCTTTGCCTCCTTCAGGGGAACCCACAAAGTCTGGGTACCTCTAGAATCCCTAGGATGTTGGAAAAAAAGGACGCAAATTTGGCTTGGTTAGCTTATGTGGACAAAAAGTTATGAGGGCCTAAGCGCGAACTGCCCCAAATAGGCAAAAAAAGGCCTGGCACAGGAGGGGGAAAAGGCCTGGCAGCAAAGGGGTTAAGACAACGGAGGCGAGTATTATCTCCCTCTATATCTCACTCTCTAATAGAGTGGTTGCTAATTACTATATTTTGTTTGGTTAGTTTCCGGGACAGCTAACCAGCAGCAGTCTGAGGTTTTTGACCCTGAATGGACCAAAAGAGTTGATCAAATGGATCCTGACTTTGTGATGCAAGAGAAAATGCACAAGAGGACTTAGGGCCAGATGTAGGAAAGAAGCAAATTGCGACTTGCAATTTGCGAGTCCGAGCGACTCGCAAATTGCAAGTTTCAATTTCCTATGCAGAAAGGTGTCTCAGACACCTTCTGCAACTCGCAATGGGGTCGCAGTTTGCGACCCCATTGCGAGTCTGGGCACTCACAGGGATGGTGGCCTGCTGGAGACAGCAGACCACCATGTCCGTGACTGCTTTTTAATAAAGCAGTTTTTTTTTTTTCATCTGCAGCCCGTTTTCCTTAAAGGAAAATGAGCTGCACTTGGAAAAAAAATACCGAAACCTTTAGTTTCGTTGTTTTTCAGAGCAGGCAGTGGTCCATTGGACCACTGCCTGCTCTGAAAAAATATTTTTGTTTCCATTCACAAAGGGGAAGGGGTCCCATGGGGACCCCTTCCCGTTTGCGACTGGGTTACCATCCACTTCAAGTAGATGGTAACTGCGATTGCATTTGCGACCGCTTTCGAGGTCGCAAATGAAATTGCATAGCGTTGCGAGTCGCAAATAGGAAGGGGACACCCCTTCCTATTTGCGAGTCGGATCCGACTCGCAAAATGTGTTTCTGCATAGCGGAAAGGCTTTTGCCCCTCGCAAACGGCGTTTTTCGCCGTTTGCGAGTCGCAAAACCCTTCTTACATCTGGTCCTTAATGTGGCTTCTACTGGAATTTCTACCGTTGTGTTTGATTTTTCACTTTACACAAGAACTTTGAAACATTATCTCATAAGCATCAACAAAAGAGGAAGGCATGAGGGCATTGGTGCTATTTATACTGTGTTGGTATGGTTGTTTTGAGTGTCACTTTCTGCTAGGTGCAGTATTGTGGGTATTGTAATGTGTTTAAGTGCTGTGTGTAATACATAGTAAGAATAGAAAATGAATTTTACTCATCTATGTTGTCTTTAATAAGATTAGTGCTTTTCTCACAATTGGCTGGGAGAATCTGCAAATTTCTTTTCTAAAATCGTTATGTACTCTGATATTTTATGCTATTTTTCATATGCGGGATGTATAGGGTTGCATGCAAAGTCAGTGACATCACCTCGGTACTGACTTGTTGGCAGTTAGCGCTCGACAATACCTTCATTAAAAACATTGTGGAACACTTTAACAGTTCGAGTGTAATCAGACATTTTAAAGTTTTATGCAACTAGACCTCGAAAATAAAACAATGCAGTTTACTGCCACCCTTTTTAAGCCTCCTCAATACTGTTTTCATAGAGTGGTTCCAGTAGGGAAATAAGTGTCTGAACTCTAAATACTATATAAAGGCAACACTGATGCGTTCTGGTTTACTGGTTAACTCTAATGAAGTAATCACAAACGAGACACTGTAGAGCAGTGAATCCCAACCTTTTTATCGCCGCGGACCGGTAAATGTTTGATAATTTTTCCGTGGCCCACTTGTTTTGATTTAATAATTTTAATTTAATTGTATTTAAACATGCCTTCAAGATTTGAAGAACTCGGGCAGCCCGGTGCCGATTGATCCGCGGACCGGCACCGGTCCGCGGCCCGGGGTTTGGGGAACACTGCTGTAGAGCCACCACAGCCTAATTCTACAGGCAGAATTAGAATGAGCTGCCAGCTTCAGTGTGAACAAGCAATACCTTCAGGAGAGAAAAGCACAATTTATAATTGCTCAAAATTTGGGATGGTGAGATAGCTTTTGTGATTGTCACAACGTGTCGTAATGCTGCCAAAAGGGAAGTAGAGAGGGGGCAGCCAATCACCCACAAATCAAACCACAAGTTAGTCATCCGCTCGGTAAGAAAACCCTTTCAGGCGGGACAGCACTCAATAATACTCTAGAGACATGCTTGTTGTGGGAAAGGGTGCTTTAATGGGGCAGGTGCAATTTCAATTAAAAATAATAATAACCCTGGCAACTAGCCATACATTCTAAAAAAAACAGGCATCACCAATACAATACATCACCTATCCATCCACCTCCTCCCTCCCCTACAAAATTATCATAAACTCTCCCTTGTCACTCAAACTTCACTGTTCTATACCATGTCAATCAATGGTTGGCTTCCTTTAGCCTTTCAAATTGCCCCTCACTCACCCCTCCCCTTCATTGCACCTACAAAATGTATTCATCTGTCTAACATAAGTAGAGTTCCAAAACTGTCCAAACTACACTTCACCAGAAAGAAAAGCCTAGAGTTTTTCTGCAGCTCCTCCACTATTCTCATTCTGGATCATGTAACAAAGTGAACAATGTGGGCCTCAACTGTAACAAATACAAATCCCTAAAATCAACAAATGAACGCCTTCTTCTCTAAAAATTGTTTCTCTTCTAACTTAATACCAACATGTTCTAAATACCTTTTTCTTTGCAAAACTTCTTTACATCCCTGTTACACTTTTTCTACACCCTGCCAATTGCACCTGGCTTCTTTGCACCAAAGCCATCCACACTACCGCTGTGCCTGACCACATCCTCCTAATCTGCAACAAATCATCTTTGATACTCTGCGTAAGTGCAGATCCCTTATTCTGCACCAGATCATTTTCCCTTGAGTCCAAAACTAATACGTCAGAACAATGAAAATTCTTTCACAACTCCTCCAGCCTAGTCAGCAATTCCTTCCATCTCATTCCTCCCCTCCACAAAAATATTGCAAATTAACTCTCGACTTATTGAAACCCATTGCTGAATTTTCCAGTCGCTGCCTGGCGTGCTGCCCATTTCACAAAGGAGTGCCCGCAAATCCGGTTTCAGTGTATTCCTGTTGAGGCCCCACAATGCAACCAACAACAAACAAAAATTTTAATTAAAAATGACTCTGCCAAACCTGCCCTCAAATATCGCTTATAACAGTTTGGCTTCCATCGACCTACATTTTAAATCTCCTGCCTTCCCTACTCACGCATTTCAGGTTCAGTTGCCATCCCTTTTCTAAAAGAGTGTGTGCCATATTCCTGCCCCGGCAACCCCAGGCTAAGCAATACTTTTCCCAATACTCCTATAACCTGGGACTGTAAAATTCTGTCCCCAGTCGCGCAATGGAAAACAGGTTACAAAGAAAACTCTCTTTTAGAGATATTCCATCATCGTACAGGATGTACTGTCTTGCCAGGGTAATGATTGAGCACTACCCCCTTTCCCTTCTGATCTGTCTTAGACTTGGGCATCCACAGTTGTATATTATTGTGTGAAACCTTCACATTGTGCATTTGGATACCTTCCACCTTTCAATCTCAACCGCTTCACCCACTTAAAATGCACCAAAAAATAGCCACACCATCACCACTGCAAACATCACCCTCTCTTACACTCCTGCAGCTGTTGAAAAGTAATGGGCCTCTTTACTCTCTACGATGGGCCCCCCTCTCTCCCAACCTTCTACCAACCTCCTTTCCAGCTCACCTGCAGATGGCTCATAGACCCAGTAAAGTTTTCCAAATAATGCCAGACCTGCAGCTTTGCCTGTGATCGTCACAGACGACAAACCTTTCTCAATCACAGTCCTGATAAATTTTACCATGTCCTCCCTGCACACTTGATCTTCTAAGCTCCTTTTCTGCTTTCGACTTCCTGAACTCATTCCAAGATTGCTTTTAAGCACACCATGTGGACTTTGACAAAGAACTCTTGAATAGCTGCAGCAACCTAACTCCCCAATGGTCCGCAGGTACCCCGACATCTCTGTCTTCACTGCATAGGCCCCAGGCACTAGCCCATGGAATCTCTGCCACTACAAAAAAGAAAGCGCATCAGCAATGCTATTGTCCACTCCGGCAATGTGTTGGGCCCTAAAGACCACATTCAAGAGCAAACACTGCACAACACGGTCTCTTGGTGACTGGCGGTTCACAGTAATTACTACAGACAAATTGTCTATATGAAAATGTACTTTCTTGTTGAAGGACTCTCTTCCCAAGACACACACTGCAACCACCAGTGGAAAAAACTCCAAAAAGCCAATACTGCGACCTCCGTTCCTCCAGTGATCGGGCCATTCTTCTGCACACGATTTACCTAGCCAAAGCAATCCAAAACCTGCATCACCTGCAACATTCAAAAACAGCTTCAAAGACCACTCTACTGCATCTCCCATCCACTCCATGGATACCCCGTTGAAATTGTGCAAAAAAGTTTTCCACACTCTCAAATCCTCCTTCACACCTGCCATCAATCTGATTCGGTAATGTGGGAGGGCAATCCCAGAGAGAGCCATACCCAATCTGTGACAAAAGGTGCACCCAGCCTTGACCTCTCTGCACGTAAAATTGAGATGTCCCAGCAATACCTGAATGTCCTTCACATTTGCCTTGTCTTTCACTAGCATTTCAGTCAAGAACCTAATGAAAGTCACTCTCTTCTCCTCAGCCAATCTCACTTCCATCTTTTCTGTATACAACTCTATCCCCAAATATGTCAAAACCTTGACTTGACCACATGTTTTTTAAGGAGCAATGGGACCCCTTTGTCCTGTAAGAGATTTTGGAAAGTATCCAATGGGTGTTCATACTCCAGAGAATTTGGTGCCCCAACCAAGAAGAAATCATCAGGTAATTCACAATAGAGGCTGAGGCACACAAAAACATGCTGTAACATGGGGCGGAATGATTCAAAGTGAGCACGGAGACAGACGTACCCATGGGCAGAGCCTACTCCACAAATATACCACCATCAAATTGATTTCCTACGAGTTTGAAATCCTCAGGGTAAACCCACAACAACCGAAAAGCTTATTTTATATCACATTTTGCCATCATTGCCTCTCTGCCAGTTTTCTGTATTAATGCAGCTGCTGCATACATTGACGTGTAATGCACCCTGCTTTTTTCATCTGGGATAAAATCATTTACGGACACACCTCAGGCCAAGAGAGATGGTGGATCATCCTGAACTCATCTTCTTCTTTCTTTGGAAGTACTCCTATGGGGATTCAATCAAATTTGGCAACAGCCAATCATAAAAAGGGCCGGCCATCCGTACTTCAACCACTTCCTTCATCAACATTTTCCACACAAGCTCTCCATACCCCTGGATGGAACACAAATTCTCAGCCCACTGACGCTCACGGAGACCTTCATAGCCCAACTTAAAGCCAAATTCAAAACCTGTTAATAATGGCTCACCTTCCTCCATCAGTGAGCAGAGCTCTAGCCAATACTTCAACCTGTCAATCCTAACTGGTGTATGTGTCCTTTCCCATGAGCTGTCCACCTCTCCCTCTGCCTCTATCATCTCCAGCCTGTCACTGCCCCCCTCCATTATTCTGCCACAGACCCACTGTTGTGTCCCTTGTGTGCTACCTTTCTGTGTGCCACATTGCAACACTACGTGTCTCCCCCACATTGGAAACATTTGTATTTAAAATGGCAATATTCTATGTTGCAGATGACTTAATAAAATGCCCAAGACGTGTCACCTGTCCTCTCCCTGCTGGCCCACCCCACGCCTCACTGGGGGTGCTCATGAAAGGGCTTATAAAAGACTGGCCAACCACTGGCAGGGTATTTGTCATCATGGCTTGCCTTGTCGGGGTCATGGTCTGTAGGAAAAGCTCATTGTCACATTAACCCCACACACTATCTGCATCATCCACCACTCTTGCCCTGAATTCTTTATCGTATTGAACACATGCTCAGCCACCAAATGTAATCTGCATTTTTCACACCACATTTAAATACTTAGACAGTGTAGTGCCGCGGGCCTCCGCAGCCCGGGCAGGGAAACCAGTTTAGGCTGCGGTTGGTGCCGCGGCCTGTTTCCCAGCCACGGGGCTTGCCGCTGTCCCTTTTTCTGGCCTCATGTCACCTGAGGCCCAGGAATTGGCATCGGGACTCAGCGGGTTCATGGTGCGGCGCGCCCTCGGGGTTAGGAGGGGGCCCCCCCACCCCTCACTTACCTAGTGACTTGCCTTTCTTTTGGGCTTTTTTCTTTTTTCTTCTTTCCTCTTTCTTCTTTTTCTTCTTTTACTTTTTTCTAAGTAGGGGCCATATTCTCTTTCTTCCAGCATGCCTTTCTTCTTATCTTCTTCCCTGCATGCATCTTGTTCCCTTTCTAATATGGCATCCTCATCTATATCATTCTATAGTCTTTTCCCAATCCAACATGGCATCCTTGCTTTTTCCTGTATGTCACTTACTGTTCAGGAGTATTTAAGGAGTTGGATTCTTGCTTTCCTTGCGCTGCAACACTTCCTTTGGTGGTCATCAAGCTCCGGTTGTTTTCTTCTGATGCCAGCCTTTTTCCTTTTTTGTTCCAGCTTCCTTCCAGTAATTTTTCTTGATTTGGAAGTCAGATTTTTTTTGGTTTCTTCTCTTCTATTCCAGGGAGTTTTTTTCCATTAGGGGTTTTTCCTCTGGGACTCCTTCTGGAGGGCACGTACTGCCTTTTGACGTACCATTGTCAGCAGCACCGTGGCTACCGGAAAGGTCCACCCTTACCTTGGCCAGAACAGGACCTGCAAGAATCGAGGTCTTCCTCCAGTTCCAGCTGACCAAGACCGTAAGCGAAGAGTAGACCGTGAATAACAGTGCCTCTATTTCTTCACCCCTTCCTGGGTACCAGTATCCTTGCCTCCGTCATCTGTCCCTACGTTTTTTACCACTTCCTCTCCTTTGCTTTATCATCCTCACCTATTCCCTGGTTCTGTTTGTACTTACCTTTTACCAGTCTGATCCCTGTCTCCCCCTCACTGTCCCTTGTGTCTCCATTACCTGACTATCAACCAAGGTCATTACACAGTTTGTCCTTCTTACCTAGTTTTAGTGTTGAGGCATTCCATGTGGACCACTGGGCCACTGCCCTGCCCGGTCCGGTGAGCAATATATCTTCCTTCAACGCTGAGTTTTTGTTTGAAGCCTGAAAAATACTAGGTAGGACAACATCAACCAGTTCTCAATGTCCATAATGTGAATCACTGGGTGGCAACCACCATGATTTTTCTTTTTGCTCCAACATCCAGCCCTTTCCCTTTTCTATCTTGAAAACTGCTGGGGCCCACTTCCACCCCATTGCCCCACTGGGACTCACCCACCAAACCTGCAGTTGTCATTCCCACATTGCTCTCTCATACTGGTACAATTAGGCACAGTGGGGGCTCACCAGTATGAGCCAACACATGCCCTGGCCTCCTTCCCTCAACCATGGGGATTCCTGGCCTGCCTTGGGTGAATGTACGCTCAAATGTTCACCCTCCCTCAAAGTGGGCCTGATACCTCTGACCTTAAAGGACTGGACAGTATTTTCCCCAGATGCCCCACATGCCATGCCATCAGTGACTGTATTCTTCTGTGCAGGGACCAGCCTGCCTTTCTTGGATAAATCCAATGGCAGACCCTCCTCACTGCTAGCCTCACCCCAACCTGCATGTGCGCCTCAGCAGAGGAACTTGCCGGTGTCATCTGCACCGCTGGTTTCTTGGGCTTAGTTCCCCCTGCTCCCATGGCCCCGTGCTGGAAGACTGCTTCCCTTGAGAGTTTATCACTACATGTGCAGTATCGAGCACTGCAGCGCTTGATTGCTTTGAGTATGAGCATGGCACCAGTTGCCTCAGCCCAGTGAGGACCATCAACATGATACAGCCGTCTTGCTAGGTGGGGTTACACTCACTACTGTTGCCCCACTCACCTCATGCTTGAAACTTGCTGCCTTTGGAAACTTTGCTCTGGGCAGCTAGCAGGCCATAACGGCCGCCACCACCCCTTCCGCTGTCCTCCTTTGTGGTTGCATCCTGCTTGGGACCCAGGCCTGGCCCTAGATGCGCAGTTGCAGGAGGTCAGTTCCGCCCTCTGCTTCCAAAGTCAAAAGGGCCTCAATCACCCTTTTACTCTGGGTGCTCATCTCAATGCCACACTGGGGAAACTTTCCATGCTCCTGCCAGGTGCTTGACCTTGCCCTTTCTACTGTCCTTCACTAACTGAACCCTAATGGTGTGCTCTCACACTAGAACCTACCAATCCTGACTCACTCTATACCCCTAGGGGTCCTTGAAGCCTAATCAGGGGCCTGCAATTATTATACCAAATTAATTAGCATTAAAATTCTTAAATTAAAATAAGTAAAATATGTGAGCAATAAGGTGATTGGCTGGTAGGTGAAAACTTTATTCAAGGAACAGCTGCAATCCTTTCCGGGTGAATTGCAAGCCACTAAATTAACCTGTGCTCGACCTTCTGGTAGCTTGGCACAAAAGCAGTCAGGTTTAACTTAAAGGCACTGTGTAAAGTATTTATGCAGCACACAAACAGAAATGTAGTAAAAAGACATCACAATAAAAATCCCAAAAATAAATAAATAATAAAACAATACCAAAACAAATTAAATCCAAACAGTAGAACCAGAGATAGAGTTTCAAAGCTTTCAGTACATATAGGCGGTCATTCCAACCCTGGCGGTCATGGACCGCCAGAGCCGGGGACCGCGGATGCACCGCCAACTGGCTGGCGGTGCATCCTAGGGCATTCTGACCGCGGCGGTACAGCCGCGGTCAGAAACGGAAAACCGGCAGTGTCCCGCCGGTTTTTCGCTGCCCTGAGGAATCCTCGCCGCCATGGGGATTCCGACCCCCTTACCGCCAGCCTGGTTCTGGCGGTTTTGACCGCCAGAACCTGGCTGGCGGTAACGGGTGTCGTGGGGCCCCTGGGGGCCCCTGCAGTGCCCATGCCAATGGCATGGGCACTGCAGGGGCCCCCTAACAGGGCCCCACCAAGATTTTCAGTGTCTGCATAGCAGACACTGAAAATCGCGACGGGTGCAACTGCACCCGTCACACCCTTCCCACTCCGCCGGCTCCATTCGGAGCCGGCATCTTCGTGGGAAGGGGTTTCCCGCTGGGATGGCGGGCGGCCTTCTGGCGGTCGCCCGCCAGCCCAGCGGGAAACTCAGAATTACCGCGGCAGTCTTCTGACCGCGTAGCGGTATTCTGCCGGCGGAACTTTGGCGGGCGGCCTCCGTCGCCCGCCAAAGTTAAAATCACCCCCATAGTGCCTAGAAGCACAAAGCACCACTAACAGTCACCTGGTCATGCTAGATGCAGGAAAATCACAAGTTCAGGCCGGCAAGATGGCGCACAGGCCAGATACCCAGCCCAGGTTTGTCCCTCTGAGAAAGGTACGTTCTCAAAATCTGGTGCAAAGAGTTCCATTTGTGATGGAGGAGGCTGCAAAGAGCAGGGAGAGCACCGTGGATGATTGTCACTGTAGCGCAAAAAGCAGACTAGGCACCATGGACTGTTGTTGCTATAGCTAGAAGCGTATATCATGTGTTGCTGGTTGTTGCTGGTGGTCGCTTTAGTGGAACGAGTCATGTTCACTGGACCTTTGAGTTGGCAATCGTCGTGGACGCCATGTTCTAAATGCAACTGCCCCATTCATGGTCATGAAGAGCCCAAAACTTCAGGATTTCTCCTTTTCGTAATGAGAAGTGCACTCTGATGGCAGCCAAGGGTCCAGGACCTCGGGAGACACATCTTGTAGATCATGGACTCACATTAGCAGAGGCCAGCAGGACTCAGGCAGTTCCAGCTGCAGGTCCATGCAGGTCTAGTTGCAGCAAGTCAGGTGGGCAGTTGCCGGGATGCCTCTGGAGCTTGAGGTGACCCTGTAGCACAGAACAGGAGTTCCTTCAAGTAACCCTTGGAGTCACTCAGAATAGCCTGGGATGAAGGGAGCAGGTCTAGCCTTCCTTCTCAGGCAGGAGAGCAGTCCTCAAGCAGCAGGGCAGTCCTCTGGGGAAGACAGCCATCAAGCAGCAGGGCAGTCCTCTGGTAACAGCAGGGCAGGCCCATGGGAGAAGAAGGCAGTCCTTCTGTAATGTCCATATATCCAGAAGTGCATTGAATAGGTGTTCTGAGGGTCCAATATTTATAACTTGTGCCAGCCTTTGAAGTGGGGGAATTTCCTATGCTACCCCACATGTGGTTCTGGAAAGATCTTCCATTCCCATGCCAAGGCTCCATACAGACTGGATTGGTGAAAGAGCAGTGTCAGGTTTCTTGGTGGCTGCTGGGGGCAAGGCCTTTGAAGTGTAAGTGTGGCAAAGAACATCTCTGCCTCCAGTCACCCTGGCAGGATGGCCCATCCTTCCAACAGCTAGTTCTCTTTTATCTCACAGTCTGAAAGTAATACACAAAGCCCATCAGCACATCCATTCACACTCTTATGACCCAGGACACAGGCAGCATGTACCAAACGTTTAAGACAAGAAAATTGTAGCTTTCTAAAAGTGGCATTTTCAGAATTATAACTTAAAACACAACTATACCAATAAAGAGGATTTTAACCACAGTTCATTTGACACCTAACTTGACATCCCTATCTGCTCCCAATTAAATCTCATTACAATGCAGACTGCTCTTTGGACTTTTAAGGCCAACCTTAGAGGTGATGTATATGTATTAAATAGGGAAGCTGAGAACTGGCAAAATAATTATTTTGCCAGGTCGAAAGGATCATTTAACACTGCACTACAGTCTCTAATGTCAGGCCTGAGAGATGTTTTAAAGGACTACTTTAGTGGGTGGCACAATGAGTGTGGCAGACGTACTACTAGCATTTAATTTACAGGCCCTGGGTACACAAAGTACTATATGCTAGGGACTTATGTGAAATATCAAATGTTCCAATGAGGTGTTGGCCTACTTTACCAAATTTTATGGAAAGAGCAGAAGGCCTTTAGCACTGGTCAGCAGTGTTAAAGTGTACGGAGTCCTAATGCCAACAAAATCAAATTCAGAAAATAGGAGGATGAAGGCAACAAGTTTGGAGGAAGCCACACCATGGATGTCAGGTTTAACAAATATATACAATAAAGATTTTTTTTTCTATATTTGATTGTGAAATAAACAAAATATTCCAATATTTGAGCATGTATTTGATGTGTACTTGTTTATAGTTTTTTGTGTATTGTTTTGAGGTTCAAATCAAAAATATTGCTAAGACTGGGGGTCCTCAGCTTTCAAGAATGACTCAGAGAGGGACCTCGAATTCCAGCAATCATTTGTGGGGGTTCACAAAAGTCAAACGTTTTGGACTAGAGAATTTGAGCCTTTGCAAGTTTTTTCTAGTGATGGTTACATTAGACCCTTACACTTTCACATTTTGAACAATAAAGAGTAAGGTGGTAAAGGATACGTAATAAAGTATGGATCTATTCTGACAGTTTGCAACACTTCAGTCTGCTAAAATGAGAGGATATCATAGATGGAATATGCAGATGCCTTCAAAATGTTAGAGTGACATTAATCCACTGTTTATAGTTTTACTTGGTGCTATTAAACAACATTCTCTTAGCATGTTAATTCTCCTTCCAGTTACATGGACTTTCATTTTGAGTAGGTTTTCAAAACAACAGTTAAAGAAACATGATATCCAATTGGCACAGTAAATTAATACAATTGAGAGAGCATAATTTGAATGTATCAATTATTAGAAGTGTAATACTTATATAAATGCCTAACAATGCCGCATAGAAAACGATAGTGAATAATAACTTGCTTAACATGCATTTGAATTATGATTATGTAACGTGAAATTACCATTGTGTACACAAACTAATAACAGTTATGATGAAGATTGCTTGCATCATAATTAATCGAGCTTATATTAACGTTTACAATATTGCATTAAAACCTATAGGCCTTGAGTTAGCGTGAGTTGTGAATTTAGCTGCCTAGCTCTCATATTAAAAGCATTTTTCTCTGTTTTCCAGTGTGCTGACTCACAAAGGGCCATGACCCTGCATTTGTTCTTTTCCCTCGTTTTATGTAACTATACTGGTTTAGTTCCCACCCGCATGTTAGCTGCTTTTGTATGGACTTTATGCAATTTGAAACAAAGTAGATTAAAAGAAATATTCAAGGACATTCGATCATAGACAGAAGAACTTATGACCCGAGAAACGTGCCAAGATGATGAACTAATCCAGGATGTGCCATCTCCGAAGACGTCATTTATGAAGACCAATCAAAGTGTTGAGAATTATCATGGAATGGCAATTGGGATTACCTAATGTATAATTTGATAGGTTAAAGATAGTGGGTATAGTAAATGACCAATAGAATTTTGGGGGAAGGTGTTACGAAAAAGGGATAAAAACTCATGTCACAGAAGGGACGTTAAAACTAGGTAGGGAATGCTATTGATTTCATCCAGAAACTCTGTCACTCTGTTTGGTGATCTGAGACTTAATAAATCATTCTTGCCCATAGGCTGCACTTACACTTCTCCTCCGTATGAGGGAAGTGTCCCTGTCTCTTAGATGAAGCTAGACTGAAGGCGATCTGACTGATGTCCTGAAGACGAAGACTGATCCTGTGTGCTGATTTATTACTGGAGGGTAATTATGACAATGCGAATTACAATTTGTCTGTTTGCTTTTCCTTTCTAGGTACCTACTGCTGTATTTTTTAATAGAGGCCATAGTTAGATGTTTTCTAAATTTGTGTTCTAAAATGTTTTTGCATGAAGCCCAACATGCCGATGCTAATTAGGGGCTAGGTTAGGAGTTCACTCTGACTGATGCATTAGACAAATGACTGACGTTATGCCTTGCTAAACTACATGTAATTGACACTTACTGTGTTTTTATCTATTTTCACTTCGTGTTATATTTTATGTTCATAATCCTTGCATTAGGTAAATCTTACCATAGTTGTCATATTGTGATTATGCTCTTATGTTTCTTGATATTTGGATTAACTCTGCTGCTTGTAGATTGTAATCAATAGGGAATAAAATTCATAAATTCTATCAACAGGTGTGGTTATTCATGGCTGAAAGGTCATGGTCGCGTCAACAACCTGATTAATGTCTTATTCCAAATTAAAGTACATTGTGCTAATAAATATTGATGAAATTATTGACATATTGCTTGACATATTGATCAGTTATCTCGTCCTACGGTGTCTCACCACTGGGTCAAAAGATTCATTGGCCTAAAATGAGTCCTAATGTGTATAGAATTGACATAGAAGGACGCGTTAACACAATCAATTGTGGTTACAATATTGGAAAAGAATTGTTAAAGTCATGAATTTAAAACAAATCTATTACACTTGCTGTAAGAGAAACTATAAGACTTACAGATTTGTTTATAATTAAAATCAGCATACTAATAATTAGTATTATTTTTATAATTAATAATCTCAATACAATAAGTATCATACAAATGTTTTCATGCGTTAGCATAACTAATTGGATCTACAATTCAATATAAGCAGAAACATTTTAAGTAAAAAATGAATAATAAGAACATGCATACTTATATGAACATATATAGTTACATAGATATACATAGACACATATAGATTTGGACACATAGAAACATGAAAGACAGCCAAACACATATAAATAAGTACAGAATTGCCACTTTTGAATGATTCTGAAATATTAATACATTAATATGACATATTTACTATGTTACATTCCACTGATAGCATAATAGCTCAACCTATAAACATTTATGTGGGCCTAGTAACTCCAAAACGTAATACATTTGCAACATTTTTCCTTTGATGTCTGTTAGGAACATTTGTTAACCTCTTCACTGCCAGGCCTTCTCCCCCTCAGGTGCCAGGCCTTTTTTTTGGCTATTTGGGTCAGTTTGCGCTTAGGCCCTCATAACTTTTTGTCCACATAAGCTACCCATGCTAAATTTGTGTCCTTTTTTCCAACTTTCTAGGGATTCTGAGGTACCCAGAGCTTGTGGATTACCCTGGAGGAGACCAAGAAATTAGTCAAAATACAGCAAAAAATCTAGTTTTTTTAAAAGAAATGGGAAAAAAGGGCTGCAGAAGAAAGCTTGTGGTGTTTCCCCTGAAAATGGCATCAACAAAGGGTTTGTGGTGCTAAAATCACCATCTTTCCAGCTTTCAGCAACAGACAGACTTGAATCAGAAAAACACATTTTTCAACACAATTTTGGTATTTTACTGGGACATACCCCTTTTTTACTATTTTTTGTGCTTTCGGCCTCCTTCCAGTTAGTGCCAGAAATGGGTGTAAAACCAATGCTGGATCCTTGACAGCTAAACATTTCTGAAAAGTATACAAAATTCTGAATCCAGCAAAGGTCATTTGTGTAGATCCTTCTGAAATGAAAAAAGAAATGAAATTGAGGTAAAAACCCATTTCTGTCCACGTTTTCTTCTATAACTTTTTCCAGCTATGGCAGGTTTTTTAAAGCAATATACCAGTTCTTCTGGTTGTGGGGATATATAGAGTTTTTAGGTTAATCAAGAACCCTAGGTACCCAGAGCCATAAAGGAGCTGCACCTTGCAATGAGTTTTCATTGTATGCCGGGTATACAGCAATTCATTTGGTGAAATATCAAGAGTGAAGAATGGGTATCAAGGGAACCTTTGTATTTCCGAAATGGGCACAAGATAAGGTGTTGAGAATCAGTGGTTATCTGCATATCTTGAATTCCGGGGTCCCCATACTGGCATGTGAATTACAGGGCACTTCTCAAATAGATGCCTTTTTTAAAAACTATTTTACATTTGGAAGGACAAAATGTAGAGAAAGACAAGGGGCAATAAGACTTGTTCTGCTATTCTGTATTCCCCCAAGTCTCCTGATAAAAATGGAACCTCACTTGTGTGTGTAGACCTAGTGCCCACGACAGGAATTGCAACATGGCACATCACATTTTTAGATTGAAATCTGACGTGTTTTTTGGAAAGTGCCTAGCTGTGAATTTTGGCCTCTGGCTCAGCCGGCACCTAGGGAAACCTACCAAGCCTGTGCATTTTTCAAAACTAGACACCTAAGGAAATCTAGGGTGGGATGACTTGTGGGGCTGTCACAGGGTTCTTTTACCCAGAATCCTTTGCAAACCTCAAAATGTGGCAACAAAACACTTTTTCCTCATATTTCGGTGATAGAAAGCTCTGGAATCTGAGAGGAGCCACAAACTTCCTTCTACCCTGCATTTCCCCAAGTCTCCTGATATAAATGGTACCTCACTTGTGTGGGTAGGCCTAGTGTCCGTGACAGGAAATGCCCCAAAACACAAAATGGACACATCACATTTTCCCAAGAAAACTGAACTGTTTTTTGCAAAATGCTTTAGGTGTGGATTTTGACCTCTAGCTCATCTGGCACCTTTGAAAACCTGTACATTTCTGAAAACTAGACACCTAGGGGAACCCAGAATGGGGTAACTTGTGGCGCTCTCACCAGGTTTTGTTACCCAGAATCCTTAGCAAACCTCACAATTTGGCAAAAAAAACAAACACTTTCTCCTCACATTTCGGTGCTGCAAAGTTCTGGAATTTGAGGGGAGCCACAAACGTCCTTATACCTAGCGTTTATCCAGGTCTCCTGATGAAAATGATACCCTACAACACTACACGGACATATTAAAAATAATCAAAACTACCTGTTTTGCGGGGGCACCTGCATTGTGGTCCTGGGCTCAGCAGCCATCTAGGGAAACCTACCAAATCCAGAAATTTCGCAAAACTAGACACCTGAGGGAGTCTAGTAAGGTGTGACTTGCGTGGATCTCCCAGTGTTTTCTTACCCAGAATCCTCAGCAAACCTCAAAATTTTCCACATTTCTGTGTGGGATCACCGCACTGGTACAATTTTCCTACCACCCAACGTTCCCCTCAGTCTCCCGATAAACATGATACCTCACTTGTGTATGTGGGCCAAGTGCCTGTGACAGGGAAGAGCCAAAAACATGTTGAAATTGAGAGGCAACCAAAGTGGGTCCAAAGGGCAGGTTGGAAAAAAACATTTTCATGCTGACAAGTGAGGCAGAATTTTTATCAGTCTAGATGCAATAATGCTGGGTGGTAGGAATTTTGTGGATTCTTGCAGGTTCCGGAAGGTTCTATCCCAAAAATGTGGGAAAAATATGTGATTTTAAGCAAAGTTGGAGGTTTGTGGGCAGGAAAATGGTGCGGGGTGCATGTGAAGCACACCACCCTGGACTCACCCAGATGTTTAGTTTTCAGGTGTATCTAGGTCTTATGAATTATTCTATATGGCAGCATCCCACAGTCCAAAAAGTGTAGCACTCACCATTCCATGTGGGATGATTTTGAGAGTTAGACAAGCTCTCATGGCCCAAATGTAAAACCAAAACCCAAAATAATACAATGTCTCTTGCCTGCCATTGGGATAAAATCTTTTAGTGTGCGGGGGAGAGCTGAAAGACTGTTACCACCTTCAGTTGGGGTGGGGGCATAACCATGCCCATACTGGTTGGTAGCCACCAGCCCACTATTTGTTTTGTTTTAATTCCCTGGCATTAAGTAGGCTTTCTGCCCCCCTACCTAGGGGAGTGGATCAGGGGTAATTGCCCCATCTGCCCACCAGTGGGCAGAACAACATTGCCCCTATTTATTTGAGGTGGGGGTATGACCATACCCCCACCCTCTTTTTTTAAATAAATTCTTCCCTGGTCTCTGCTGGGCTTTCTGCCCCCCTTGATGGGCCTTACAAAAATAGGCCAATCTGCCCCAAGAGGGGCAGAAATGGCCAACAGCAATGTGCCCCCATTGGGAGCAAACCTTGCCCAAGGGGCTGCCCCCCAAAAATAAACACACACACACACCAATCCCTGGTACCTAAGTGGTTTCTGCCCCCTGGGGGCAGATCGGCCTAATAGAAATAGGCTGATTTGCCCCCAAGGGAGGCAGAAAGGACCTAAAATAAATTGGTTTCTGCCCCCCCGGGGGTAGATCGGCCTTATTAAAATAGACTAATCTGCCTCCAAGAGGGCAGAAATGGCCTAAAATAAATTTGCACCCCAGGGGTGCGTCCTTTGCCTAAGGGATCACTCCCCATCCCCCCCTTGCGGACCTAATTAAAATAGGCAGTTTGGCCTAATGGAAAATAGGCCTATCAGCCCCCAAGGTGGGCAGAAATGGTCTAAAATAAAATTGCCCCCAGAGGGAGCGACCCTTGGCTAAGGGGTCGCTCCCCATCTGTAAAAAAAAGTTTTAAAAAATCCCCGGTGCCTATTGGTTTCTGCCCCCCTGGGGGTAGATCAGCCTAATTAAAATAGGCCGATCGGCCCCCAAGGGGGGAAGAAATGGCCTCAAATAAATCTGCCCCCCGAAGGGAGCGACCCTTGCCTAAGGGGTCGCTCCCCTTGTGTGAAATTGATGTGACAAACATAAATCTCTGGTTTCTAGTGTTTTCTGCCCCCCCTGGGTGCAGATGGGCCTAATAACAACAGGGGCAGAATAGCCTAAATACAATTTGCCCCCCCTTCCAGGGAGCAACCCTTGCCTAAGGGGTCGCTCCCCACATGTAAAGAAAAAAAGATCCCTCTGTATAGAGGTTTCGGCTCCCCCCGGTCCAATTACAATAAGCCAATCTGCCCCCACGGTGTCAGAAAAGACCTTAAAATAATTTGCACCCTAGGGGAGCGACCCTTGCCAAAGGAGCCGCTCTCCTTCATTGTTTATAGCAGGTAAATAAAAATCCCTGGTGTCTAGTGGGCATTTCTGAAGTTCAATCGCTTTATGATCGCTTTATGATCGGGCTGCAGAAATGCTCAGAAAGACATCAAAGGAAAAGATCATGGTGGAAGCTGAGCTTCCGGTGCGATGGGCGCGGCCTTTGATGAGGTCTGCGAGCGGTTGCCCACCGACGTCATCAGACATCACTGGGGAGGAGCGGGGTGGAAGGAGATGCGATTCCCCTTCCATCCCTGCCCCTTCAGGATCATGAGGGAGCGCTAGCGCTCCCCCATGGACCTGGTGCAGGACGTAACGATACGTCTGCAGCACCTGAGCAGTGCTGCAAGGACCTAATCGTTACGTCCAAGGCACAGAAGAGGGTAAAGGAAGAAAAATCAAGTCTCTTTTTAATCTTATTGTCAATGCATATAGCACAAGCTGTATCTAGCCAAGAGCGAAAGTAGGGATGAGCCATTCAAGAGGTCATTGATTATATTGGCCTATGCCTGTTGGTTGTGCATCTTGGGTCTGGTGCACCTTTGGGCACCAGCTCGCAACAAAATGAACCCTGTGCCAGGACTAAATCATTCTTACAGGGATCAAGTTAGGCTTGCTGAACAATAGTACCTCAAATCCTGGTTGCGGTCCATTGTGAGATCCCACTTCGAACATGCATTATGCAGCCTCCTGGCCCTGGTGTGGAGAAGCGTTGCTCAGCAACAGTTTCTGGAAGCTGCGAGACTGCGATGTGCGGTCCTGTGTCAAGTATGCTGTCAAAGAGGGGTTTGTGATGCAAAGCCCTGTGTCAAAGATGTGTGTCACACCAGCTCGTTCCGAAGAAGTTGTTGGGCTTGCGATGTGGAGTCTTGTGTCATGGTGGAAGATATCATCAACTAGGGCCTTGCAATATGAAGACCTGTTACGAGGATGCATTGCGCAGCGGCAGCTTCAAGGTGGCTGTGGGCTGCGATTCAAAGTCCTGTGTCGGAGATGCATTGTATAGTGATCCCAATGCAGAGTTTTGAGAGGCGGTGCATTGGCATACAGTTCTGATGCAGAATTTTGGGAGGTGATGCATCGTGCTGCATTGGTTCTGCTGGGACCGTAGATTGGTTGTCAGAGCACCTTCGGGCTCACTTTCAAGGATCCAAGTCTGGGGTGATACTACTTGAGAGGGCAGGACTCACAGCTGGCAGAGTCCTGGTGCTGGGTACATGGTTGTTGGAGCCTGTTCTGTCCCTGAGGCTGTGATCAGGAGGAAAGCCAACTAGCCCTTGGAGTCGCTCTAATAGTCCTGGGTTGAAGATGCAGATTCAGTCCTTCTCACATAGGCAGGTTGGCAGCAGGACAGCAGGGCAGCAGAGTGGCAGTACAGGAATGCAGCACAGCAGTCCTTCTGAATCTTCCTCCAGGCCAGATGTGCACTGATGAGCTGGGTCTGAGGGTCTAATATTTATACCTGGTGCCCACTATGAAGTAGGAGAAGGTTCTGGAGGTTTCCACTCCCAGAGGCGTACAGAATGTCCTGCCTCCCTGACCAGGGCCCCAGATTGTATGGGGTCACAGCAAAATGGTATCAAACCTTTTGTGAGTGTGCTCAGACAGAGCCTTTGTGATTTGCAAGTGTGGTAGATAGCAGCTCCTCCTCCAAGTCAGAGATGGCCCATCCTGCCACAACTGTGGCCCTTTGTTACAATGTCTGGGAGCAATATAAAAAGAACACCTGCCAGGTTCACAGTCATCTGGCTTTTAAAATACAAAAGGAGCCCTACTCAATAAGAGCCAGAGCATGCATATTATTTGCAAAAACAACAGTTTTATGAGAAAACTGTAAGTACACTTTGATGATTAATATACCACTAAAGGTGTGGGGCAGTGGGTTAGAAGGAACTCGGTTAAAGAACCCTGTTCAAGAAGCGCTGGATACGCGCATAATTTCTGGGTGCAGAGCTAAGTGTAGGGTGGATGTGATTATGGCTGTGTCCACAGGAGTGAGTTCCCTTTACGGACTAGGTGGTCTCACACACATTATAGTGTCATGCTTCATCATTTGACCACCTAGCCCTACCCAGGTAAGATGATACTACCTGGGCGGACTCGACCTCGTTGTTAAAGGAACTACAGAGGGAGTGCTGAAATGTCTATCTGACTGGATATTCTGCAGGGATCCAGATGAGGTGTGGATAAAATTACCTTACAAGTCATCTGTCATAGTTAAAAAGATACTTTAATCAAGGTGTATGTAAGTAAGGTTAAAACTTATATTCGGAACTTAGTTGAGCTTGATGACTCATAAAGTCTAAAACACAGCAAGGACCAAAATGTTTCTGCCCTCTCTATGTGCTGGAAGGTCAGGGGCATTCGTCAGGGTCATGGATCCCCTAGGGGTAAAAGCATGGCTACATGCTCAACAGATGGTGAAGAAAAGAGTAAGTAGCCTACCTGAACAGTTCGTTCATATTAGGGTAGACCTGGTAAAAGAATGAAAACAAAGGTGAGTAAGGTGTCACTCCACACAGCACACAATACAGTGCACAGGGGTATAAAAAAGGGTGTAAAAACGCATGCACAGTGGGGTAGGGAGACTTACCCCGGGGCATAAGGTGAGTTGCCTGTGGTCTGGGAGTTGCCGGAGAGAGGGTTTCCCTTGTAGTCACACTCTGGTAGGAGAGTGAACAGTAGTACTGAGGAAGCAAAAACTAAAAGGATATCAGGGGAAGGATAAATAGCAGGCAGGTAGGAATTAGCATGTATGAGCATAAAAAAGTATAAAAACACTTTGCATAAATAAGAGATCGCTAGCTCAACTGGTAATTCAGGGATAGGATCCACAGGTAAAGAAGATCGATGTGGGCTCCGATGGAGGAGTGAACTGCCTCCACTCACGGGAAATGCAATTAATAATGAATCAGGAATTACCACATCAAAGGGAATACCAGTAAGTATACCTATCGTCCAGCTCCCAGCCGCTCAAATGGTGGAAAGGACAAGCGCCGGGAATATAAAGGTTATTGAAGTGCCAATTAGGCGATGCGAGCTAATTAATCAGATTCAGCTGAAGCCGGTGAAGGACGACGTGGTTAAGCCGTCATGAGGAGCCTCAAACCGTCCCGGATATAAGCGCACGGCCGGGCGATCCCAAGTTGGGCAGCGCCATAGAGAGTGACGCAATGCGTCTGTACAAAACCCAAGGAATGATGGGAAATGTAGTCCCGAGCGGAGAGAGGTCGCTAGGCAATGGCCAGCGAACCAATATCGAAGCTATTGGCTTAATGATAGAGCCAGAATGGTGCAAAAAAATAAAGAGAGGCTAGCAGAGTAAAGTCCTACTGCAAGGGGGGAAGGTATGGGTGGAGGGGGGGAAAGAAGGGTAAAAAAGAACTGGGGAAAAGGGGGTGGGACAGATATGGGGGAGGGGGAAAACCACAGGAAAGGGTAGGGGAATACAAGCAAAGGAAAAAGAAAAAAGAAAAAGAAGGAGGAAAGCGGAGAGAGTGAAGGTAAAAATAAAATTAAAGGTGGGATAAGGCCATGCTGGGCCAAAACATATAGGTACTGGATGCCGGGGACAGTGTTGTGGTGTCCAATGGTTAGTGTGCATAGAATCCTAGCCCATCAGGTGCAATTTCTCCCATGGATTAAGAGTGTCGCACAGATCAAAAGACCAGGTCAACCTGTGGACTATCAGCAGGTAGAGGAAAGGTGTTAAACCAGTGTAGACCATTGGATGTTGTCATTTAATCCAATGATATCAGTATGTAACCTCCAAACCCATCTCTGTTCATAAAACAGTAACTTCTGTTTCAGGTTCGTGGTGGGGTGATTCAGTTGATCAATAACCACCCATTTCATGTCGTTGGGATTGTGGTTATTGGTGATGTAATGTTCCGTGAGTCTGGTGGCGTCTCTTTTGCACCTGATTGTGCTTCTATGTTCACAAATTTGCATCTCTGGCGGAGGGGATTACTCCATCCCAAATGTGATGGTTCTCCCATCCACCGTACTACAAGACATATTGGAACTTGGAATTCAGCGGGCGGGATATCTATCACATTTGGGATGGGGTAATCTGCTCCACCAAGATCGTAATCAGGCTCTTAGTCACTAATAGCCAAGATTTGATTACATCTATTCACAGCATTTACTCTTTTGAAAACTATTTATGAAAGGCTTACAAAAAGACTGCTGCTGTTTCCTTTAATAAAGGATGGGGAGCTAACCGAAAAGCTCAGGTGTGCCTTTGCACCTTTATGCACTTGCACTTTATATTTTCATTTTTCACTACTGATGTCGATATGATATGGTAGCCTGTAATACAGATTTTAAAAAGTAGAACAGATATATATTTGTGTGAAGTGTCTGTCTGCATGCAGTAATTCACCTTGATTACTTCCACAAGGTGACCTTCAACGCCGGTGCTGCAGTTGAAGTGTGGTGTTTTAAGTGTTTTAGATTCCGGTATACAAAGGAGGCAATCTATTCTCTAACTGTGTACCATACCACATGCTTGTGGGATGTCACTATGAATACCAGTATTTATTAGCAGTTTTGGGATCTTGCCTGCTGAAATTGGCTCTGGTGCTCTGGTAGTACACAGCTGAATGACAGTACACAACATCTTCCGAAGGAAAGTGAATTTGGACATCACGTTCCTTTATATTTTTCAGCTCTCAAATCGGGGAATAGATGGCTACAGAAGACAATGAAGGGTAATTTCTGGAGTAGCTCCACTTTGTTTGTTCCAGCTCAAGTCTTCTGTGCTGTCCTAACACAAAGATACTGGGAAAGACCAGAGGTGGCTCCTCTGATTGAGCCGAGGAGCGTCACCCCCCCCACCAGCAGCAGCAGGAGCTGCAAACCCTTAAAAATAAAAGCATAATAATGTCCATTATTCTTTTATTTTTAAAGGGGTGGGACCATGGGGTGATGATCAGTGAGGGGAGTGCTGTCATGGTCTGGCCAAAAACACATGCGCACAAGGGCTCTCTCCAACCCGGTACTTCCAGGGCATGCCAGCCAATCATAATGCTGCCCTGAGCAGCGCCATGATTATCACAGGGCAGGCTGGGAGAGCCGTGGAGAGTGGCAGCGATGTTCAGGTAAGTTTTTTTTTTATTGTTTATTTATTTTTTTCCCCTCGCCCGCCACTTTTTCAAATCGCCAACCGCAATTGGGAAAGACGTTAGTGCTTTAGCACTATGAACCTTAATACATGCTTGGCTTCCAGCTCAGGTTAAGGTCAAGGGACTATCCCTCTCATGCACACATATAAGGACACAGAAACCTAAACCCTAAGCACAAAGCCAAGAGCACAAACTACAAGTACAGTGCCACTGAGAAAATTTATAATTTTACTTTAAAGTTGGCTATCTGTACTCCAATAGGAATCATCACAGTTCAGAGTTCAATATTCCTATTTGTAGGCTCCTTGCCCTTTACATTTTGTCTGCGTTATTTTTAACACAAATAAAGAAACAACGGAAAAATATCACCCATGCTTTCATATGCTTCTGTTGCAATAAACACTATTCCCCCATCTTTCAATCATGTTTGTGAGATGGTTTGTGTCTGTTATCAATCAGGCCTGTTCGCTTGGAAATCAGTCAGGCCTGTCCAGCTGGAAACATAAACATCATTCTCAGGAAAGTGTAATTTTTAAAGCATGTGTTTGCATAAGGCCTGAAAGCACAAGCCCAGCATATGCATCTTCCAAAACCGACACTGACATAAATGTTCTTTCCATTCTATACAAAATGTACTCTCTTTGAGCGGTGCTAAACAGCATCTCTCAGGCACAGATGTTTACAAGCTATGCATTTCTCAACTAAATGAACAATATGATGCAAAGAATGGCTTGTGGTGGCAGCTAAACACAGTGAACATGAAAGGCATGGGTATCTTTATCTAAAACTATTGACCCATAAATCAGATTTGTAAGCTCTGCTTTCTGACTCATTAACTCTGTTGTAAAGGTACTGGGGTGGGTACTGCTGGCTAATTTATCCAGTTGGGCAGAAGGAAATAGCATGGTTTCAGACCTGCAATATGGCTTTAGAAAAGGGATGTCCACCTCCGATCAATGCCTAAACCTGTATTTAGTCGCCTGCAAGTACACTGCAGCCTGATCTGAATCTCTTTACTTGGAGTTCATGGACCTCACATCAGCCTCTGACAGAGTTAATAGGGATAGACTGTGGGGTATCCTCTTAGGTTTGGGGGCGGACCCTGACATTGTTTATTTTCCATGCCCAGACTTCAGCAGCAGTTAGATACTCCATCCAGTCAGCCAACACAGAAAAATTCAAGGGATTAAACAAGGGTTCACACTGGCCATTTTTCTATTGTCCCTTCACATCAATGGTCTCAAACAGGCCCTGTTGGATGCATGGGCTGATTACCCCAGTCTAGGATCCTGCTAGCTTACTGTATGGGAAGGACCTCAAGGAGTCTCCAAATGCTTTTGAATTCATTTGCATCCTTCATTGACAAAGATAGACTTTGCAGTTAATATAACAAGGTCCTTTGTGATGGTGGTGGGCCCCTGTTCGATCAAGATTGAAACCTTTAGTTTACACAATAACAAAATTTAGAAATTTAAGGCCTTTCCATATTTAGGTGTTCTGTCTGACACCCACCTGCTTTGGAAGCTGTTAGTGACAGCCAAGAAAAAGGAGACCACTAGATTGGTTACAGCTGTTTTTCGCTTCATGTCAAGACTAGGTAGTAAACCTCTTAGGACCCTGGTGAAAATTTATCATTCAAAGTGTCTCTTTAAGTTTGTTTATGGAAGTGATTTTGGGGATATGTGGCTACGAGCTGTAGCCAGATCACAGAGAATAAATTCTTGCCAACGTTACTTTGTGTTCCCCAAAGTACCCCTTCCTTGTGTGCCCATGAAGAGCTGGGTGTTGGTTATATGAGCAACCTCCTTGCTCTATGTCCTTTGTTGGGCTGGATTAGGTTCTGGACAAGGGAAGAACTTAGCCTGGATAGATTGATCCTAAAGGAGAGTCTTTTGCTTGATTGTGCTTTTAAAATCCCTTGGATAAAATACATTAGGGATTCTTTTATGTCCTTGGGGAGGAAGGAGCTTTTCTGCAATCCTGAATATTTTGCAATACCGATAGGGGATGGGTCAAGGATAGCCTCTTAGGGAGGAGAACCCTGCATTGGGAAGAGACTGAACTGATGAACCCTATGATTTGGAGATATACATTGTTAGAAACCACACAATCCATGGAGCCATATCTTCCCTTTGTTAAAAACCTGGCTGTTTTACCTGCTCACATCAGCTAATCTCCTGCATGTGCTGGGGTGGGTCTTTGTCCCCCAGCATGCATTGTGAGCAGGAGGGGCTTCTGGACTTTACTTTTTGGCCTCCAGTTTCCCACTGTGCGGGAAACTTTTACCAGTGGTCACCTGGCTGTTTTACCTTCCCGCATCAGCTAATCTCCCATATGAAATGGGGTGGGACTTGGCCCCCTAGCTTGCAATCATAGCAGGAGGGGCCTCTGGACTCTACCTTTTGACCTCTAGCTTCCCGCTGCATGGAACACATGCGGGTCACACCCAGACATGTGCCCGGGTGAAGACCAGGCCAAGATGGCCCCGTCTTAGTCCACTAAAGCCTGACAGAAGCCAGGCCGAGCCTACTCTGTGGGTCTGATGATAAGTATTGGCCTTAGCAACAGCTGGCATGGTTAAAACAAGCTCAATCAGAATCTTGCCACTTGGTTTCTTTTATAGACACTTATGCCAGCCAATTTCCAAGAGCAATTGGCTGAGCTTTCAGCTGAGGCCGCTAAGATCATGGGGGGTGATTTTAATTGCCAGTTTGAGCCGTTGGACGCACATGTGGAATTCCATTTAAATGAGGAAGATCAACTACCCTAATTATCCACCCATAAAAAGATAGACCACTCTAGCCCCCATAAAAAGATGGACCCTTCTGGCCCTTCAACTTAATTCTCTAGTATTGAATGAAGTTTTGAGAGCGTGTAATGGTAGGTCTAGGGCAGATAAAGAAGGTAAATATACATACAATAGACCACAGTGTACTTATTGACTACTATTTAATTGACCTCTAGCTGTGGCCTAAATTAATTGATATGGTGGTCTTACCCCATCAAGAGAGTGACCACAATGCGCCTGCCCTAGAATTTAGGAGTTTAATTTCAAACACACAGATAGATGATAAAGAACCCTTTGATAGGTTAACAGTGGCCCCAATAGACAAAGAGTTCGATGGAGTGTGCTACTGCGTTCTAGAAAATCGATTGCTGAAGTATATAAAGTGGTCACTGATGCGATGGTGGAATTTATATTATTATTTGATATCCCTATGGACCATAGTGTGACCCTGCGCAAGTACAGTAACATTCACGCCCAAATGATCTCAAATTTAAGGCAACAATTTCTTACAGAGGCTTGCTGATTAGTCAGGAGGTGTAGTGCCCCAATCTAATATAATACAAAGTTCAGTTAGGCTCAGAGAACGCTAATGGGCACAATTAAATCAAGTGATAGATTAGCAATTCAAATAACCAGCAGGGCATATAAAATATTATACAGGCTGCCAAGAGAGAGTGGGAAATCAACAAATGGAAGGGTTTCCTTGAAGCAGCGAAGAGAATAACCTCTCGCTCATTTTGTAATATTATTACAAATGGTTCCCGTGATGGGTTAATTTCTTTCGAAAATCAAATTACAATGATGAAATGGGTTGGACATTTCTCTAACCTGTATTCTACTGAGGAGCAGTTTGAACATCTCAAGCTAGATATCTGTGATGTTGCCTCAGGCAGCTGTGATGGTTTGCAGTCCATCACTAGAGTGTTTGCTGTGATATGTGGCCCCCAGGAGAATATTCGTTTTGGTATTGGAGAATTAAGACACGCCATTAATAAGATCGTGCAACACAAAGCTCCTGGACTTGACAAGGTTCCGCTGGACCTCTTTCTGGATGAGATTGAAGTATGGACTGATTATTTTACCACCTTCTTCATTGCCATATTGGAGGGGTCCCTATTTTGTCTGGTTGGGCTGGAGCCACGATTGTACCCATATCCACGAAGGGTTCTAGAGATCCTATCTAATTACAGGCCAATAAGCCAAATTGACAGTGCCCAACAACTCTTCTGTAGTATCATCTTGAGCAGAATCTAAGATCCTCAGATATACTGACCCCATTCCAAGTAGGCTTTAGAGAGTGCACTAGTACTGTCTTCTTCTATTATACTCGAAGATTGTACAACTAGGGGGTGGCCGATTATACGTGGTGTTTGTTGACCAAAGGGCAGCATTCAAACTAATTTCCCGATTTAAGTTTGGCAAACTTTGGCAGATATAGAGGTCCCTCTTTACCTCTTAAATACGATTGTAAGGGTCCATGATAATAATTTCGCACAAGTCAGATGTGGACAGATGAGGGAGCTGACTGATAAATTTCTGATGAACAGGGGAGTCAGGCAGGGGTGCGTCGTTGCATCTACTCTCTTTGCGTTGTTTGTAAATGATCTGGTAAAGTGTGTAGATCACAGCGAGTCTGATGCTTTGCGCCTGGCAAACATCATGGTTCCTTAACTCATGTTTGTAAATGATACCTTCCTCTTGCATCTACATAACTAGTTGGGGTCAGCCGGCAAAGCAAATACACAGCCTTTGCCCATTCTGCAATTCATGGCAGAAAACTATCAAACACGTTTTATTCTTTTGACTTGCATATCATAGTTTAAGAATGATCCACTATGTCCCACTATGTCATAATCTTGGAATAAAAGAATTTTAAAAAGCATTGAAAATGATTCAGTTTGATACCAGGCAATTTGTTGTTTTTCCGATCTTGAGGTTTCTGATCACCATGTGGAGGATTAGGCAAAGAGCACTTTAACGAATATTGTAATGCATTTCATATGGCTGCCCCTTAACTGATAGTACTTCGTTTTAAATATTTGTTTAATTATCATTTGGTTTTATTTTTGTTAAATGTTGTTATTCATTTTATCACATGTAACATCATACGAATTTCTTCTTTTTGATTTTTACATTGTGCATGTACAGGATTGTTTCTTTTAGATTTCTGATGGTGAGATTCGCCGAATAAAGATCTGATTGATTTTTTAAAAAATAGAGACCGCTTTTTGCTCACTAGGTTCAGGTTAAACCTTTTTCACCTGCTATTGTGCTTTGACTCTGCATTACTGGGTACCTGTGATTGCGACAATACACCCCCCCCAGAACATATTACATTTTGTGATGTTCTGTAATTGTTTTAAGGACTCTAGAAGAGCTTTTATTATTCGGCTATTGAAGGGCAAGGGCTTTTCTCAAGTGCGGCCAGCTTTGATCTTCTTACAGATGTCTGACAAATTTACAGTTTTTAGTGTATCTTGTTTTTTAAGGTCTAAAGTGAATGTCAGGAAACTTCGGGAGGATTAATTGGGGTTTGATCTTTTATAGTATTTTATATTGTCACGGTTTATAATGTATTCTATTATTATGTGTTTTATCTGTGTGACTTTTTTAAGGTACACAGAGTAAGCAGATAAAGATATTTGATTTAATTTGAACCAGTCAAACTTAAAATGCATTGTATTGCCCAGATGACACTAAAAAGGATCTATACATTGATGGGCCAGGCCAAGATTCTTCCCTGGTAGGCTACAGCCCCAAAGTGAGATCTGCATCTACATTTAATGTCCCTAGTGTCCTAACAGGTTCATTATTGTCCCAAGTAATATGGCTGCTGTTCTCCGAAGCAGCAGACCAAAATGTGCAGGTGTGCAGGTGGGAAAATAAAGTTAAGCCAGTACTCTTTCAAATGAAAATTGAAAGGAGAACGACGATTTCTGCTGTCTTTGAGCTGAGTGGAAGTAGAAGGATATTTTATTATACCTCACAGTAGGAAGAATGGCCATAGGCCAGAGTAGGGGAAAGATTAGACCTGGATGCATGGAATTCTTTTACATTGCACCAAGATGATCATCGTTTGTTCCTAAAAAATGCTGAACAAGACCCAAAATCCTGGAAGCTAGAGTATGCTGCAAGAAAATATTCCTAACATCTTGGACCAAGATGCAGAGAAGAGCTGTCCTTCTTTGCTGAACTGAAGTTGTGAACTAGAGAAGAGGAAGTCAGTTGCTGCCCGGCCTTTATAAAAGTTAGAATGTCTTTATGCTGTTAATACACTGTATTCCATCACTTGCAGTTCAAGTACAGTAAGCATGGTGACATGGTAATTATGTCCCAGGGCTGCATTACACATGAATCAAGGTGGTGCAAGTGATATTTTCACGCACTATTTGTGCCTCTGGAGAAATTAGGCATTACAGAAGATGCTGCAATCTCTTGTTCGGCCTCTTCTACATTATCGATTGTGCATGCCCAACAGGTGCACTGGCATGATCCCAAGAGGATTTACAAGGGGACTCACGTAAATAAGGGAAAACCTCTGCCTGCACTCTATTACAGACAAAAGTGCAATAGCAAGAAGAAGCATACTAACTGTGTGCCGAAAATAATAATGTCCCCTATGAGTGCATCCCCTAAGGATACTCCTTGGTAGGGGAATCAGGTATCCCAAGGACCTCCAAGGCATACCTTTACAGACTTTGAAAGTAAGATCGAGTCTCCATCTGTAGTGAAAGGCAGACTGACGGATTCAATCTGCCAGTCTGCCTCTTACCAATATGCTGTTCACAGTGCAGTCCAGCTTTTGCACCTGCACTATGAATAGCACGTTTGTTGTGATAGGTGGTCTGTCCCAGTCTACACCTGGTGCGCCCAGTTAAGGATGTGTCTGCACAAAGTTGTCCTCTCTGTAAGTTATAGGAAGTCAAGCAGAAATGGAGACCTTCAGATGGTATGTCTTGAAGTGCAGGGCTTGCCTACATTGAGGCCTAAGACTGTACAAAAGACATGTGCGAGACTTTGTGTATGGATCTGCTAAATGTCGTTGTGGGCTTGAGAATTAGCTGACCAGCAGGAAGATGCTGGGCGTCTACATATATTTCAAACTTAGCAAAGCTGAATAATGACTTTATTATGAATGTTTACCACTACTTAAAGATAAAAAGACAGAGACAAACATACAGAAGGCTCTTTTCTGTATGAATCCCTAACAGTTTAGTTATTCATTAACTATCAAGGGAAAAGCAAAATAGTTCTAATATTGTCTTCCGAGCTGTTGCATTCATCACATCTTTAAAATTCAATGATAATGAATAGAGTGTTACTGAGCCTTCTCTGGTTCTGGTCTGTCTTAAACCATTTTGTTATAATTTGGAATCAAATCACAATAACAGCTCCTAAGTTTTCATATTGCCATATTGTTATGACATTTATAAGGGAACAATGTATGTATGCCAAGGCATATTAATAATGAACCATACATTTACATTGTGAGGTTTTCTGCTTGACCTGCCTTTATGCTGTTGTGTTTTTTCTGCATGGAGATTACTAACAAATAAAGACAAAATCTCAGTGAATCGACAAAAGTCAATATTCCTCCAAGATTGACTCTTTTTAAACTGTGCACAGAATTCCAGAGAGCTTCACTCGCAAATCTGTGGCATCCCTAAATTCTCATGTGTAAATTCATAAATCCTAATGTTTCCTGTACATGATTTTCTGAATAGCATGGTCTTAACATATTTCCTGATTATTAGGAATATCAGATTGATAGTTTAAGCTTTCATTCGGTCATGAGGTTTGCTGCAGTACAGTACTCCAACTGCCTTCAGTGACCATCGTACCACTACCTAGACTAGACGTTTAAGCTTTTTACCAGGGCCGGACAGGTCTTTTATAAAGCAAACTGCAAGCTGGCCGCGAGTCAGCAGAGGGCGATGATTACCAAATGGCTCGCCTCCCTCGAGTAAGAACCAGTCTTAGCCAGTGTCTAATTATTTGCCGTGATTCGCGGATACAGACGAGTGCTATTAAAGTACAACAGCTTGAAGATACGTTTGGTTAATTTGAATAAAAATCAAACCACGCAGAAAAAGTGCATTCAAACACATGTATATATTATAAATACATCTGAAAGGAAACATTTTCCTGAGTGATAATGTGAGGTACAAAATAGCAAACATTCGTTCACACTTCCTCTTTTAAAGATTTGATTTATGAACTGGTGGCTTCAAGAAAGCAACGAGAGTAGGTTTCACTTCCGGTAAGCCACATCCTCCCGTGCCCATGCAGAATGATGTTAAGAAGGCACACGGGGAAAAGAGTATGCAGGCTAATTATATTATTATAATTATAACGAATAAATGCATTTTTAGCAAACAATTTAGCAATCTTTGAGAGATTCATAATGCGAGAAAATAGACGTTTACAAGCCATAATAAACCACATTATGTCTACCATTTCAGGGCCACTTGGGGAGCTTTTGACTAAGTCAATGCGCGTGTAACTTTGGGTGGCCACATTAGAATGGGGATTCCTATTCCTGTTTATTACTAATAGAGTATGTCAAAACTATTGAAAAATGTATGCTCCATGCACATGCCAAAGGTTGATCGATGGATGGAAGAATCCATGGACGAAATGATGAATAGTTATGTTGTTGAAAAGTGCAGTATGGGCTAAAACAATGTCAGAGTTTGGGGCTAGAGTCAGTGTATGAGGGCTAGGGCAGTGTCTGGTGCCTGGCCAAGGTGCTCTCAGTGTATGTGGAGGACAGGAGGAAATGTATGTGGGAGAATCTTAGGCTGTGCTATTCAAATGTAATGTTCTAATATGTGTAAAAAAAGTAGCCTTCAGTATGTGATCTAAAATATATTCTGCATGCACATGTAGGTATATGGTACGGCAGTGGTTCCCAACCTTTTGACTTCTGTGGACCCCCACTTTATCAGTACTGGGGCCAGGGGACCCCCACTGAGTCATTATTGGAATCTGCCCCCCACCACACTGAGTCATTACTGAAAGCTGGGGACCTAATCTATTAATATTATTTAATTTTCCAATCAGTCACGGACCACCTGAGGAGGCTTCGCAGACCCCCAGGGGTCCCCGGACCACAGGTTGGGAACCACTGTGGTATAGCATTGAAAAACAATACATATGTTTTTAAAAGACGATGTGCAGTATAGTTTTTATCTAGTGCTTACAAACATTTTCTGTTTCTAAACACTGTAGTATTAGTAGTCAACTGAATGGTTGTATTGTTCCCGACATTAAGAAGATGAAAGCATGATTGTGTCTTGCTGCATTCGCAGCCTTGAGCCACAAGTCACTGCAGATGTCAGCTGTAAGCAGAGGCAGACACACAACACAAATACCCGTCCCACCCACACACCTCTATAAAAACATCCACGCATACTTTCACAGAAGCATGCTGAACGTTAAACTCCGATACATATAACACAAGCATTTGCAATGCAATGGGACTCGCATTTGCTTGAGTTAGAGCTATCAGTGCTGTAAATTCCTAACTGGACTTTTCTTGCCACATAAATTGAAAATGAAAAATATAACAGTTGACATAAGTGAGCCAATTCAAAGTGCCATGGCCGCCATGAGCGTTAAGGAGAGACACAAACAGGAAAATAAGTTTGCTTGCAGTCAAACGTATGGGCAATTGTGCAATTATCCATGTAGCAGGGGCAGTCTGCAAAGCGGAAACAAAACCGCTCCAAGGAGGGACAAATGTAAAGCATTTACCAATGAAGATAAAGGATTTTTGAAAGGCAAGCCCATGAATGAATAAAAGTTATTGGCATGCAGTGGGTGTGGTTAAAAGCCCCCAATACTTACAACAGGTCAAAGCGCTTGAGCCCTCGACCTAAAAATGAGAAGGTTATCAGAAGCCTTTCAAAGTGACAACAAATTCTGTCCGAAGTAAGTACCCGGAGATGTCACATGTATTGAAAATGCTTCTACGTACACTTATGTTGGCGTCTTCTTTTTTGTTTAGCCTGTGTTTGTAACATGATTCGCAACATTATTAGCTTTGTTTCAAAGTGACCTTAATGCCCTACTATGTTGGCTAATTGAAGTTCATCAAATTAAATTGCTGCTGGGTCACAAAAGCTGGTGCAGATCACAATTGTACTGAATTGCAAACATTTTTGATTTTGTTACCCTAACTCTCAAGTCCAAATTGGACCAGTTTCCGGATTAGTGAATTTATGAAATAGTTTGTGGGCACTGCCATTTTTTCCTGATCAAATTCACAAGTTATATTTGGCTATTTTTTCAAGGAAAAGAAAGAAAAGAGAACGAGGCACAGTAATGCAACCCGTGAGCTGCACCATTCTACACAAGGACATCCACAAGAGTGGGCCCCCTACACACTTATCAACTTGTTAAAACTCAAAGTTTAAATATGTCCATGTACAACAAACCATAATGCTACTTAAGATACGTGACCACTGTCTAAGATGCACTTTATGCCCATCTGACCCTGCAGAAATACACCCCACTGGCCATGAGTGGCCCATTCTGCACTTTCTGTCTTTTGTGACGGTGGAGCAGAGGACTGCTGCTTTCACAGACCCACCTTAGCAGGGTCAGTGGATACTAAGCAGCCCACCATCTGCATATGTAGCACTTTCAGTACTCCACAGCTGTGTAGGTACCCCTTGTGTACCAGTGGACAAATGCCATTGTTCAGAAGTGCACAGTTTGAGAATGTGCACTGAAACATTTCTGTGAACTCTTTGGGATAGATGTGTTGCACTGCATGAAAGGGAGAGTGCAGAACAGCACAATATCTAATAAGATATAGCAATGCTTTCCTCTCTCCCTGCGCTGGTGCACTTTAGGCTGCCATGAGCCAATGGACACACCCTGGCACCATAGTGCAATGGTTGTGATGTAAAGCAGTGGTTCCCAACCTTTTGACGTCTGTGGATCCCCACTTTATCATTACTGGATCTTGGGGACCCCCACTAAATCAATATTGGAATTCCGGGACCCCCCCACTGAGTCATTATTAAAAGCTGTGGACCTAATCTGTTAATATTATTAATTTTCTATGTAGTCTCAGGAGACTTTGCGGTCCCCCAGAGGTCCCTGGACCACAGGTTGGGAATCTCTGATGTAAAGTGTAGAATTTTTACTAGAAGGACATCCTTTCAGCACTTAATAGTCTACCTAGACATAGTATAACACTTACCCACGTTGTATGTGTGCAGTTTAGTGTAGAACACATGCTAAAAACTAAAGACATTTCTCCAAGTTAAATGCCAGCCTCAAAGAGGTATTATTTCCTGCTACCAATTGTTGGTATATAGGCCTTTGTGGCAAAAATAATGGAGGAATGCATTGGAAAACCCATGTCCTACCCATGGAACCGCCTCCCCACCACCTTGATGCAAAGTAATGGAAAGCACAGTTAGCGCTATTTTGCTTTGCTTGAGGTCTACTTTTAGCACAAATAAAGTATTGCAGCAGAAAGTAATTCCCAAAATCAACAGCCTGTGATGCGAACCTGGCTAAAATTGTAAGAAATTCAGCCCTTTGTTTTTTTTCCCAAGGCATGCTCTGAACTTGTCTCTTTGTCTTCATTATCCTTAAGTAAAACATACCTGGAAACAAATGGTTTAGACAGGCCACACATCCAATGCAAGTACTTAATTTACCTTTCCACGACAAGACACATTTCATTGAAAAACATACTATATTTCAGACTCACATCCATCCACGTCGGCACTGAGATTCACATTTCTGATTAGGTGTATAAAAGCACAAGGACTGGCTGGGCTAACTTCCTTCAAAGTAGGGCGAGGAGCATCTGGTAGGTAGATTTACCAGACTGCTTTGGCATCTGGTAGGTAGATTTACCAGTCTGGTTTGGCCTCATTTCATGATACATGTCCTTAGGCTGACATGAGTCAGAATTGTGTGCTATGTCACAGGAGGCTCTGTTCTGTGGAATATCATTGTGCGTCCTCACAACCTCAGCAGGCAGATCCTACATTTCTCAATCCAACAGCCCACTGCTGCCAAATGACACATGACACTCTGTTTGTGGGTCTGTTAATTCTGTCAGAGGTATTAGCGTTATAAATTCCTAACTGAACTTTTCTTGCCACATAAATTGAAAATGAAAAGTAAAACAGTTGAAATAAGCAAGTCAATTCGAAGTGCTGCGGCCGCCATGAGCGGGAGTGCAAAAGTTATTGGCTCGCTGCATGAATGTCTAAAAAGGATCGTGGCTGGGGTAAAAGGCAAACCGATACCAGAGGAGGAGTCACCACATGCTGTAGTAGGAGTAAGTGTGGTGTAGTGTGATGGCCAACAAAAATCTTCACTTAGTAAAATCGCCTGGTAGGGAACTCAGCACACAAAAGAGAGACAGTTCACAAAATGTACCTGTAGGAAACTGGAACTTGTTGCACTTACCCACCCCACATTTTGCCTGATATTGATGCTGACTTGACTAACAGTGTGCTGGGATCCTGCTAACCGGGCCCCAGCACCAGTGTTCCTTCCCTAAAAATGTACCATTGTTTCCACAATTGGCATACACAGATAAGTCCCTTGTAAAAGGTATCAGTGGTACCAATGGCCCTGTGACCAGTGAGGGTCCCTAAGGGTTGCAGCATGTGTTATGCCACCCTAAGGGAGCCTTCACCATACATATGCACACCGCCATTGCAGATTGTGTGTGTTGGTAGGGAGAAAAATACAAAGTCGACATGGCATCTCCCTCAGGGTGCCATGCCCACATAACACTTCTTGTGACATAGGTAAGTCACCCCTCTAGCAGGCCTTACAGCCCTTAGGCAGGGAGCACTGTACCAGAGGTGAGGGCATAGGTGCATGAGCAACATGCCCCTACACTGTCCAAGCCCATTCTAAGACATTGTAAGTGCAGTGTGACCATATTAAGTATATGGACTGGGAGTTTAACATTTCGAACTCCACAGCTCCATGATGGCTTCAATGAAGACTCAGAAGTTTGGAATCAAATCTCTCAGCACAATAAATCCCCACTGATGCCAATGAGGGATTTATAAAAAAATGCACACAGAAGGCATCTTAGAGATGCCCTGTGCATTTTACCCAATCCTCCGGTGTAGAACTGACTGGTCTCTGCCAGCCTGCCACTAGCAGATAAGTTTCTGACCCCTTGGGGTGAGGGCCTTTGTGCTCTCTGAGGCCAGGAACAAAGCCTGCTCTGGGTGGAGGTCCCTCCCCCATCAGGCGGTGACCCTCAAAGGCTAAGGAGCCGAGTTACAGAGCCCCATGGCACTCCAGCTAGTATAGATGCTCCCCCCCCTCCCCCCCCCGGGACAAAGCCCCACTTTTGGCAGCAAGTTTGGCGGGAAACTTAAGAAAAACAAAGAGGAGTGACCATTTCAGCTAGGACCACCACCAAGGAGCTGAAGTGACCCCCTCCCTGCAGAATCCTCCATCTTGTTTTTGAGGACAGGGACCAATAGGGTTAGGAATGTGTTCCTCTCCCCAAAGAGAGTGGGCGCAGGAAGGGTGTAGCCACCCTCAGGGACAGTAGCCATTGGCTACTGCCCGCTGACCCCTGTAATGCCCCTAAATCTTGTATTAAAGGGCTTCCCTGAACCCAACTTACCAGATTCCTGGCGACCTACGAGAAGAAGAAGGACTGCCTAGCTGAAACCCCCAGCAGAGAAGAAGGAAGACAGCAACTGCTTTGGCTCCAGCCCTACCAGCCTGTCTCCTGCTTCAAAGAACATGCAAAAGAACAGCGACGTGTCCGGCAGGACCAGCAACCTCTGCCCAACTCCAGAGGACTGCCCAGCACCCACAAGGACCAAGAACTCCTGAGGACAGTTGCCCTGTCCAAGAAAAACCAACAACCAAGGACTCCCACCTCACTCTGGATGCATGAGTCCTGACCCCTGTGCACCCAATGCCAATGGCGCGTGTCCAGGTGATCCACCCAGCAAGAGAAGGTCCCCAGGCGATTTTGAGCAAGCGCCCACCCTGGGTTGACCTCTCCACCCTTCCACAACAACGCCTGCAGAGAGTATCTCGAGCACCCCCTGACCGCAAAGCCCCAGACAAAGATATCCGACACCTAAAGACACACTGCACCCGCAGCCCCCAGGCTTTGGAGAAACCGACATCCGGTGCAGCGAAGTTCAGCAGCTGGATCTTGTCCCTGTCCAACTGGTGGTGTGCCCGAGACACCGCCCTGGACCGCGCCTGCAGCCGATGAGTGACCCCCAGGTCTCCTCATAGACCAGCAATGGAAACGCGATGTCCTGTTTGCACACGGAACCCGGCCGTCCCTGTGCCGCTGAGGATGTGTGCTTGGTGCCTACTTGTGGCTCCTCCAGTGCTCCTTCAATCGCACCTGGTCTGTTCTCTGAGCTGTGGGTACTTACCTGCAGGCAGGCCTGATTCCGAGTACCCCCTGTCTCCATAGGAGCCCACATTAAAATTTGACCTCTGCACCCAGCCGGCCGCGTGATGCTGGTGGTGGGTGTTCAGGGTTAACTTGAATCCCAACCGGTGGACTTCCTAAAAACCGGAGACTGAAACTGTAAGCGTTGTACTTACCTGTAAACCGATCTAACTTTTCTTATCCCCAGGAACTGTTTCTGAAAATTGCATTGTGTCAATTTTTAAAACAGATTATTGTGAATATTTCAAGAACTGTATTACTTAGCTATTTCAAAGTACCTTTGATACCTGTATGAAATACGAATCTTTTAAGATACTTACCTGGAACTTGAGTCTTGTGATTATAAAAATAAATTAAGAAAATATTTTTTTGCCATATAAAAACCATTTGTCTGGAGTGAAGTCATTGAGTGTGTGCTTCTTCTATTGTCTGTGTGTGTACAACAAATGCTTTGCACTACCCTCTGATAAGCCTTACTGCTCGACCACAATACCACAAAAGAGAGCATTAGAATTATCTACTTTAGCCTCTGTTAAGCCTCAGGGGAACCACTGGACTCTGCACACACTAAGGGGGTCATTATGAACACGGCGGTGCTTACAGCCGTGTGCATGCTGGCGGTCATTTCACTGACCCCCAGCCACCCGGGATCCAGCCGGCAGCATAAAGAACATTCTCCAGGGCCGGCGGGAGGAAACATTGTTTCTGCCCGCTGGCCCAGCAGAATGCAGGGCCGGCACATTGCCAGCTGCTCCACATGGAGCCGCCATCAATGCTGATGTGTGTCAGGTGCAGTAGCACCTGTCGTGCAGATCACTGGCCGTAAATCAGGCAGTGACCTGCACGACGGGGCACTGCACGGGGGGCCCCTGCACTGCCCATGCCAACTGCATGGGCAGTGCAGGGGCTTCCAGGGGGGCCCCGGAGCACCCCTTCCGCCAGCCTCTCCCTGAAATGAAAGATACATAATACATAAACAACATATAAAAAACAATGATTGCTCCTTGATAATAGAAAAACGTGCTAGGCAGAGCGCTTGTGAAAAGACAAAGGCCCTCATTTTAACCTTGGTGGTAAAAACTGCCTACCACCACGGCGACTACCTCCAAAAGACCATCGCCGTGGCTACCTACCGCCTGCCAAATTATGACCGTGGCTGGAATTGCGCCAGAAGACTGGCGGAATTCCAGCTATGGTCATGGCGGTGGACGGCAGTAAGGTGGTGCCGCTGCCAGCAGCAGCGCCACGCCAGTGAAATTCTGCTGACCGTATCATGACACATGATACAGCCTGGTGGTGTTCCGCTGGCGGACGCTGCTGCTGGCAGCAGCGCCACGTCCCATCTCCTGCAGGAGGACCCACTGCAAGCAGGTAAGTCGGGTTCTCCGATAGGGGAGGGGTTGGGGTTGTTGTGTGTGTGTGTGTGACTGTTTATGTATGCGTGCACGCGGGTATGAGTCGTGTAGAATGTGTGGGTGCAGGAATGGGTGTGAGTGTGCGTTTATGTTGTGTCGTGTGAATGCATGTGTGCTTGTATTTTGTCAGTGTGTGTTGCTGTGTGTGTATGAATGTATGCATGCGTGGGTGAATGTGGGTATGCGTGTGTGAATGCATGTGTGTGTCTGTGCATGTAGGTGTGTGTATGTCGGGGCGGGAGTGGGAGGGTGGGGGAGGACTCTGGGGAGGGGGGCGAGGATGACCTCTATCAGTGCCAGGGAAGGAATTCCCTGGCACTGATAGTGCTACCGCCATGGTTTTCGTGGCGGTAAGTTTGCCACAAAAACCATGGCGTCAGGCGGGGTCATAATCCCGAGGGTTAGATTGTGATGGCCGCCTGGCTGGAGATGAAGTCTCCAACCAGGCGGCTATTACTGCCCTGGCGGACAGAGTGGTACATCTGCCATTTGGCTTGAGCCAAACTGCCAATGTCATATCTTGGGGAAAGGTACCGCCAGCCTGTTGGCAGTACCTTTCTACAAAATAATGCCTTCCACCAGGGTGGTAATGGGAGCCAAAGTGTGTTGTTTTTGTTGCTGTCCTTCAAGCAACTGCTTGGATATGACTGACAATTTTCAAAATACATTGTTTTAAGTCTGCCTGTAAACATGACAAACAAGTCCATATTCTATCCATAACAGGAGGATGAAAGAATCAAGTGAATGTCATCAACGTTTAGACCCAAAATTAGGAAACCAATTGTAATCTTAACAGCTGGTGTCATCAGGGCAAAAGATAAGTGAGAAGGGCATCCTAAAAGTTGTGCAAAACAACCACTTTCTTGTCACAATGATAACCAATCACCAGAGTGAAGGCAATAAAGGTCCTCATCTACAGGAGTTGTGTCATCTTGAAAAATCTGTGTAGTTTTCTTAACACGCTGAGAGGATTGCATAAATCTAGTGCTTAACCACCTCCCAATTGGTATTCCTTCACCGAGCAATCAAACTCCTTTTTCCAAAATTAACGTCAACCTGAAAAATACGGGTAAAATCCCAAACGCGCTAGGTGGAGATTGTATAGATTTCAAATGCGCTAGGTGGAGATCCGAAAAATCCATACCTCGGGCCAAAATCGGCCCCCTCCCCATGCTAATTTTGGCCCCAGAGATCCCAAACCCCAGCTGCTGGGGCATGCCTGTGGCAAAAGAAAAGAAGGGGCCCATATGGACCCTCCCTGCACCACTTTTGGCCCCGGTGAACGCAACCTCTGGGTCTCAGCCTTGTAGAAAAATGGCCCAGTGACTCCACATCCCCAGGATTAGCTCCAGCTATGTCCCAAAGTGCCCACCCCTAGGACATAGCAGTTGCCCTGTCCACACTGGCGTGGGCAGGGAAACTTGTGTTTGCTCTCGCTTGGCGGGGGCAATTTTAAAGCTCCTGCCTTCTCATCTCAGATAAACTATTGCCACTCACAGGCGATGTTCCAGGGGTAACTGTAGATCTAACATTATCTACTCTAATGGGTATAGGTAGACAACTGTGTAAGCAAAAAAATCATCCTTATGACTGATACAACTAACGCTCATACACATAAGTACTTGCATTTACTTCTTTTGTTTACAGGCTCTATGAGTTCTCTAAATTCAGATGGGTAATCAAAAACAAAAATGTAAATTTTTTAATTGCAAATGCGGCAGCAAAAACAGCAACTGTCTCTTTCAGTCTCTTCACTGTGAATCAAGCGAATAGAAAGCAATTGTCCTTAAGTTCAAAGATTAGTTGTAAAAATCACCTTTGTCCTACAAAGCTCATCAACTGTCTCTACTAAATGTTCAAATGTCTGTAGTAAATGTGCAGTTCAAAATCACTAATAATCACATCCAGGATATAATGTCTCATCTCAGTATATCAAGTGGCAATGTAAGTCCAAAGCTCAGTTTGGCCACAAGAATTAACTCAAGAATGTCTACCTTGATACAAATTGTTAAAGCAAAAGTTTCCAAACTATCTCTCCCACTCCTCTACTGCAAAATATGTCCATCAAGGTGTTGCGTACTTTTGACAAGGTAGTCTACTTCACTTTGAACTTCAAGCTATTGATCTTTCTGTATCACTGTCACACTGATCAGACTCTTTGTTTTTCTCTGGAATTGTTTGTGCACTTGCACTACTGACATGGTCTGTGCACTTTGCCACAGGTCTCTAGGAATAGCTCTTTTTGCTACAGGTCCTGTATCAGCATCTGAGTTTTGCACAGTCAACGTTTCTTGTCTCTACCCCTCTGTGCCAATTGCTGCTGTTGACTCACTCAGAGCCTCCTCAGACTGTAATTGTGCTTTGTCAGTCACTTGCTCTAACCTTTCTCTTTGTCACAGTGTAACTGGCCCTTCAGGGACAGGTGTAGTTTCATCAAGGGGACCTGGAACTTTGCAAGTTAGTGTTGCATGAGTCCAGCTGGGGAGACTACCACATTTTACAGCTGTTGTCACCTGTATTACCTGGCAAGGTCTTTTCTACTGATGTGCCAATCAGAACGTCTGCACTTGCTTCTTTACCATGATCTAGTCACCTGGGCCCAAGTCATGGCACTGCTCCTGCAGTGGCTGGACTGTGGCTTCTCCAACCTGATGGGACAAAGAATGAACCACATCAGCCAGTCCTCTGCAATAATCCAGTTCCATGGCCTCAATAATGCTCACAAGCGCATTTGAAGGCACAGCAGATGATCTTATGGTGTGACCTATGATTATTTCATGTGGTGATAGTCCTGTTTTCCTGTCAGTAGTACCTTGCAAACTCATCAATACAAGAGGTAAAGCTTCAGGCCATTTCAATGAGGTGGAAGCACAAACATTTGCAATCTGGATTTCAGAGAACCATTTGCTTACTCCACCAATACTGAAGCCTTTGACCTGTAACTGCAATGTAGTCTCATTATTGAAGTGAGTCCATCAGTCTGACTCTAGAGAACTCCTTAAGCAACAGTTTTGCTACTGTGAGACTCCTAGTCAGGTAAGCCGCGGCCCAATGAGAGAAAGCACATATACTAACGAAGACATATCTCAGTTTATTGCTTACAGTCAACTCAATAAAAATCAAGCTGCATTCTGCTGAAAGGTCCTCCTGATATTTCTATAAGACACAGTGTAAATCCAGTTTGTTTGCTTGCGTTCATCTGCTGACAACTGACACACCTGTGATAAACAGCTTCTGCCATCAACCTAAATCTGGGGTTAAACCAAGTGCTGAACCTGGCTTTTTGACAGGGACATCCCCAAACTTTTTGCCTCCTTCCTCCTATTTGTTCTGAACTGTTGTTGTTGGCTTTTGACCTCTGGGCACTTTACCACTGCTAACCAGTGCTAAAGTGCATATGCTCTGTGTAAATTGTACTATTGATTGGTTTATCCATGATTGGCTATTTAATTTACTTATAAGTCCCTAGTAGAGTGCACTATATGTGCCTAGGGCCTGTAGATTAAATGCTACTAGTGAGCCTGCAGCACTGGTTGTGCCACCCACTTCAGTAGCCCCTTAACCTTGTCTCAGGCATGCCATTGCAAGGCCTGTGTGTGCAGTTTCACTGCCACTTCGACTTGGCATTTAAAAGTACTTGCCAAGCTTAGAACTCCCCTTTTTCTACATATAAGTCACCCCTAATGTGCGCCCTAGGTAACCCCTAGAGCAGGGTGCTGTGTGGGTAAAAGGCAGGACATGTACCTGTGTAGTTATATGTCCTGGTAGTGTAAAACTCCTAAATTCGTTTTTACACTACTGTGAGGCCTGCTCCCTTCATAGGCTAACATTGGGGCTGCCCTCATACACTGTTGAAGTGGCAGCTGCTGATCTGAAAGGAGCAGGAAGGTCATATTTAGTATGGCCAGAATGGTAATATAAAGTCCTGCTGACTGGTGAAGTCGGATTTAATATTACTATTCTAGAAATGCCACTTTTAGAAAGTGAGCATTTCTTTGCACTAAAATCTTGTTTTGCCCTTCAATCCACGTCTGGCTAGGTTTAGTTGACAGCTCCTTGTGCATTCACTCAGACACACCCCAAACACAGGGTACTCAGCCTCACTTGCATACATCTGCATTTTGAATGGGTCTTCCTGGGCTGGGAGGGTGGAGGGCCTGCCCTCACACAAAGGACTGGCACACCCCCTACTGGGACTCTGGCAGACAGGATTGAACTGAAAGGGGGCTTGGTGCATTTCTTAGACACTCTTTGAAATCACCCCCACTTCAAAGGCACAACTTAGTATACAGTAAAGCAGGGCCTCTGCCCTACCTCATCAGACACTTGCTGGAGAAGAAACCTGAACCAGAAACTACATCCTGCCAAGAAGAACTGCCTGGCTGCCCAAAGGACTCACCTGTCTGCTTTTCTACAAAGGACTGCTGCCTTGCTGTTGGCCTGCTGCCTTGCTGAACTGCCTGGCTGCTTAAAGGACTAACCTGTCTGCTTTTCTACGAAGGACTGCTGCCTTGCTGTTGGCCTGCTGCCTTGCTGAACTCTTGTCTGGCTGTAAAAATGCTCTCCAAGGGCTTGGATAGAGCTTGCCTCCTGTTCCCTGAAGTCTCAGGACCAAAAAGACTTCTCTTTTTCACTTGGACGCTCCGTGCGCCGAAATTTTCGACGCACAGCTTGTTCCGCGGCGAGAAAAACGCCGCACACTGACGCTGATCGACGCAACGCCTTCGGGACGACCGGAACTTCGACGCACGGCCTCGCAAGGACAACGCCGCCCGACTTCCAAGGAGAAATCGACGCAACGCCTGCCGTGAGAGCGAAATTTCGATGCACAGCTCCGCGGAACGACGCACAGCCAGAAAACAAGCAGGAGAATCCACGCACAGACCCGGGGCATCTGGTAATCCCCGCGATCCACAGAAAGAGACTGTCCGCGCGCCGGAAAACGACGCACGACTTCCCCGCGTAAAAAATAACGACGCAAGTCTGTGTGTGCTGGGGAGAAATCGACGCACACACCCTTTTTCCACGTATCTCTTCTTCTGCGGCCCCTTTACGGAGATTTTCCACGAGAAACCAGGTACTTTGTGCTTGAAAGAGACTTTGTTTGCTTTTTAAAGACTTAAGACACTTTATATCACTTTTCAGTGATATCTTTACAAATTCATATTGCATCTTTAATCGTTTTGACCTGCAAATACCCAGATAAATATTATATATTTTTCTAAACACTGTGCGTTGTATTTTTGTGGTGCTATATTATGGTATTGTATGATTTATTGCACAAATGCTTTACACATTGCCTTCTAAGTTAAGCTTGACTGCTCGTGCCAAGCTACCAGAGGGTGGGCACAGGCTGCTTTTGGATTGTGTGTGACTTACCCTGACTAGAGTGAGGGTTCTTGCTTGGACAGAGGGCAACCTGACTGCCAACCAAAAACCCCATTTCTAACATCAAGCCTACCAGAAAAATCTCATCATGGCATCACAACCAACATAAGATGGACCGTAGGTGGTAACAAACTGTTAGACAACACAATCCATCCATCACTTAAAACCCAAACATCATCCTAATCTATTTGACACAAGCTTCTCTAGTCCAAACCTGCTGTTCTTCCTCTGACACCGCTTAACTACAATCATTTGACTTCTTCTCAGGTATCTGTAGCAGTTAACAAGAGATAGTAATCTGCCTCATCATTACCTTCCTTAACAGAATCCCCATTAAAGATGGTACAATTTAAGGCACAGTATCTAACCACTTCATCAGCATAGTTGTTGTCAAGATTGATAAGAGCAATACCTTTGTGGTGCGCTCAACACTTCACAACCACAAACTGGGCAGGCAACTGTAATGCTTTCAACATATTCTGAACTTTCTACCATTACCAACAAGGAATCCAGAAGAGGTCATAAAATGTTTCTGGGACCATAACTGTTCAAAATCATGATCAATACCAAAGCTATTCTGACTATCAGTAAAAATAGTCAGCTTTGGCTATTCAGAAAAACAGCATTCTCTTGTAAGGGCAATCAATTCAGCTACTCGGGCAGAAAAGTCTCCTTGTAGCCAGGAAGCTTCAACTATACCTGAGAAAGTACAAACTGCATAGTCAGCTCTCAGGTTTCCTTCATGGGCTCTCAAATAGGAGCCATCAACAAACATTTCATGATCAGATAGGTAAGTGGGGTATTTTGAATATCAGCTCTTGGCTTGGTTCATAGTTCAGTGACATCCAGACAGTCATGCTCAATTCGCTCAACATCATCAACATTTTTAACATCAACAGGCAAAGGCAAACATCTGTCTGGATTTAGAGTCAGACATCTCCTTAACGTGATATAGGGAGCAGGGAATATGGTCTGCTCATACCGGGCAAGTCTATTACTTGTTAAATGCTGGGTCTCGGTATGAGTTAACAAAATTTGCAAAGAATAGGGCACAAAAACAAAAAGATTCAAAGTATAACCCATGATAATGCTTTCACACTGCTCGATGCTGACACTGGCTGCAGGGAAGACAGCCAGGCAACTCCAAAGCCACTGGATCAAGTGTGGCTAAAAACTAAATGAGAGATATGTGTGCACCATGTAACTGAGAAAAAAATTGAGAGAACGTAACCCTCCCTCTCACAGCAGTACAAAGTAAAACATTTGTTGTTCTCAGGCATTGCTAGATCAGGGGCAAGACACAGATTCTCTCTTGGCTCCGTGAAAGCAAGTAAGCAGTTGTCATCCAATGGTACTGGATCAGACATACTCTTGAGTGTCAGCCTCTGTAAAGGTTGACCAAAAGGGAAAAGTTTGAAATACACATGGGACAGTAGCCAACCATTCCCAAAAACATCCTGACTTCGTTGTGAGTTGTTGGGGGATTCTAAGGTTCTCTATTGCAACACCACCCTTGCTCCTTGCTCAATGTGATGTCCTGGGTACAAGACGTATTTCTTACTGTACTGCAATTTATTCTGGGAAACGTCATGCCCACTCTCAGCTAAGTGTTCAGCAGGGTAATTGTGTCTCTCCTGAAAGCTTCTTGGGTGTTTGGCGCCACTAACAGATTGTCAATAAATTGTAGCAGGATTGAATGATAGGGCATATTGAGGGACTCCAGATTATTTTTCAAGAGATGGTTGAAAATTGAGGGGCTCTCAGTATACCCTTGTGGAACTTGGCATCATGCCAAACCAAAACGTGAAAAGAAACTGTCTCTCCTTGTGCAACGGTAAGGAGAAAAATGCTTGGCACAGCCTATTACTCGGCACAGGTCAGTCACCGTGAACCACTTGGCTTCACTTGGACTATTAAACACAAAAACATTTGGATTCGGTACCACCGAACAACAAGGACCACTATTATGTTCACCTTTCAAAGATCTTGGACAAAGTGGTATTTTCCTTTGTGTTTCTGCAGTCCCAGAATGGGGGAGTTACATGGTCTTCCCATTATCTCCTTCAAAATTCCCTGTTCAATGCTAGACTCAATCTCTGGGGTAATTCCTGCAATTTGTTTGGGTGTCATGTTATATTGCCGGGTTCTTGGGTATTCTTCAGGTGGTTTCACAGTTATCCTGACAGGCTCAACACCTCTGATGAGTCCTATCTCCTTTCCTGAAAAGACCCAGACTTCAGATGACACAGTATCTCTAAAATCTGTTGGTAAATCATTAAATGTGAAAGTTTTGAACAACACAACACTTCAGTTTTGGTTCTCAAAATTAAATGCCACATCCTCATCATTGGTATGGATGTTTATGCCCCTTGGATTACAAGAGATGGAACAGTTCAACTTGCACAAGTCACGTCCAAGGAAACTCACAGGACTTGAGTCACATACCACAAATTGATGTTCATCTTTAAAGGACCCTATTTTTACAGGGATAGATTCTGTTGCGGAACTTGTTAATTGTTTGTTTTCAACTTCTACAACTTAGATTATTTTTCTGAAAGGGATAGGTTTGGGAACCTATGTTGTTCTCACAGTAGGGAGGGTGCTACATGTGTCAACCATGGTAGCCATTCACATCACCATCAATGTATAGACCACGCTAGTCTAAATCCAAGGATGCACCAAGTATGCACTCTTTGTCCCCCTTCAGGCATAATAATTGGAACATATCTGACAAATTCTCATCACTCAGATCAATCAAGGGGAACTGAGTTGGCATTTGGTTAGAGTTTACATTTTTGACTTGGTTGAAATATTGTTGAGGAACAATTGACTGCTTTTGGGGCACCAGGGCTCCTGAAACTTGCATCTGTTGTCTTTGGGACACATTTGCATTTTGCACCCGGTGTCTCTGCACTTGCTGTATCTGATTATCAGAATTTTAACAAATCCACCATTCTGTATCAGATAATTATTCATATTAAGGGGACACTCCCTATTTCATTGGCCCAATTTCCTGCACACAAGAAACAGATTAGTTCTCTTCGAAGTCACTACATTCAAACCTGTATTGGGATCAAAAAGAACACCTTGTCTTCTACCTTGTTGTTTAAAACCATTACCTACCTGCCTCATCGGAGATCCCTGTTGATACACTCCCTGCATTCTGCCAGTATTCCCTGCAAACTGATTCTTTTTTCTATGTGCTGCTTTCAATTTCATTATCATTAGCTTCTCTTTTAACTTTTCTGCTTTAAATTCAATACATTGCTGAAATACTTTGTGTACCACAGGATCTCACCAATCGGTTTGTTCTACCACCAAATCAAATACTGCTGAATCATGATATTCATTGTGATCTCAATCCCTGAACACATCCGAATATGAAATGACCCATATCTTTTGTTTCAATAGTTTCTACCCCTGAAATGCGTGAAAGCCTGCAACAATCTCTCAGAATAGGAATGTATCTACTCCCTAGACTCCTGTGTCATCCTGTCAATCCTCAGCCAATCAATATCTTTAGTGTACATCTATTCTTTCAATAATGCATTCACCTTCTGATATTTGTTCATCACCTCTTCAGACGGTGCATTAGTCTGTGGATCTCTTGGAGGTTCCATGCCTGGCCAATCAACAGCCACTTTGCATTCACATCACAATTCACTCAGAACAACAATGTCAAAGAACATGTTCAAATCCTCCAATAAACATTTGGAAAGTTTCACAAATCATTCAGTCTTTCTATACTATTCTGGAAGTTTCTCTCTCAATTTCAGGAAACCAATTGTAAATGATAAAATGTCACTTATACTCCATGGATCAGAAACATATCCACCTGCCAGAACCTTTCTCATTGGAAGCATCTTCATCTCTCACTTACTCTGACTTGGTCCAGTCAGAGGCAAATAATTTCTCACTTTCTTCTGATCTTTCTTCTTTACCGATTGTCTTTCCCATTTGTCTAATGCACCCATTTTCAAATGTAACAAATTAATTCTGTAATCTGCAATTTTATTCCCGAAGGTCTTATTTTCATGATGTCCTTGTCACTAAATCCTAGACCATAACTCTTCTTTAAAGGATTTGATTTCTCCAAATCAATTTCATATTTCTTGGCTAATTCAGCTATTCTCTCATAAGCTTGTCCTGCACATTTCATAATATCTTTGGATATGAACCACAGTTCGTCCTATCTGTAAGTGTCTAACTGGACTGTGTCTACAATTATCTGTATCATCTCATTTAATTCTAATGTCAATTTAAACACATCTAGTGGTCTCTCTCTCTCTCTCTCTCTCTAGGGGTCGTACTTGCTTCCCACTGCAAGTTGTGTTTCCTTTGTAACACTCAAACTATTTAACCAGTCACTTAACTCCTGGCCATTAAGACCTCATAAACTTGTTGGAGTATTAGGCAATACTTCTCCTCTTGAAGAATTTAAATTTGCCTGATCAGGGGTATTCACAATAGACATTTCTTCATCCGAAGAGTTGAAGGGTAATCCCCAATTTGGGTATTACAACCAATGTTAAGTGCAGGCTATGTTCTGGGTGCATATTATGGTGAGGATCTCTGGGGAAACCTTGCATCAGGAGTAAATCCTACCTGATTTTTCATCAATGTTGGATCTGAAATGCATGTTGGGTCAATGGTCTCAGAAGTGAAAGAATTCTTTCTAATTTTGAACCACTTGGACTATAATATTCTATGCATTTGTCAGTAAAGGACCGGTTGGAACAACTTCTACATTTGGGACATTTAGAACATTTGAGGCATTCATAACATTTTATTATTACCTAATATACCTGGCCCATATACAGGAACAACTGGACCTATTGTTACTACTACTATTACTCCATCCGGATTAGTTTAAATTGTTGGATTCTGTAGAATTTCATCCCTGAACTCTGTCCTGTCAAAGTAGTATTTAAACCCAGTCCTGACTGATTAAAATTTGAATTCGGTCCTCTCTGATTCATGCTCTGTGCAACAGGCGTAGTAGGTATATCAAAAGTCTCATTTCTTGATGTCTCACCTGACTTTCCTCTCTGTCCAGTGCTGTATGGAAGTGGTTAATCCATGTATGAAATCATTGTCTGAATCACTCTCATAGATGTCAGCCTTTTTCTCCATCACTGTTGTGTGTTCTGACTTTTCTATTCCTTTCTCTTTGGTTTAGTGCTTTCTCCCTCCTCACCTGCAATGGTGGAATCCAATCTAGTTCCCTCTATTATATCTGCTCTCCAAGCTTTCTGTTGATTATCCCATCATGCTTTTGCAACAGTTTTTATTGTTTTCATGACTGTACCCCCATTCTTCTCTTTCTGTTTCTGATGAGCTATGTGTTCCCAAGTATTAAGTGCTTCAAATTATGCAGGCCTCAGAGACTGTTTCATCTCATATAAAATTAGCCTCAGATTCTCAATAATTCTCATATAAAATGTTCCTTAGCATGGAAATGGTAATGCACCTTCTTTCTCAGTAATCTTATGCCAATGGTCAAGCCACAAACATGCATGAAGACCTACATTGGGCAATACATAAGGACCCTGTATACCTTCAGATGGAGTCTCTATTCCCTCTCTAACTGGGATAAATACATCACCTTTTATCAAATGTTTTGATGCTTTAAAGAACTTAATTTTCAGTCAAATTACAATGATTCACAATTTACTTTTCATTCACAATCAGGAAGCAATTATGTACCCACAATTATCTATTCAGCTTTCACAACCAGTAGCAGCACGATACTCTGTGATGTAGTCCACCCATACAAGTGCAGCTTCACACCAGCTGACCTATACCAGCGTAGAACAATATGATGTCAATCTCACTCCTTCCAGCAGTTCACCCTCCTTTACAATTTTGCTCACAGTCAGTCTTTTACACAACCATAAATGCAAAATAATGTGAGTAAAAATAAACAACCTTGTCTGCTCCACTAAAGGATTAAGAAAATAAACACTTCAAAAGCGGGATAGAGATACATTTTCTAACTATGCTTTCACAGCTATACGGGGAATGAGAGTCAACCAGCAGATCTCACTTAGATTGATACAGTCCCTCTCTATGCGCACTCAAGATTTACTAATACCAGCCTCTCACACTCACAGCAGGAATGCTACTGTCGACGATGTCTCATGACCATTTACCTCACAATGACAATAAAAATAAATTAACCAAATGTCTTCTTCATTTGTGTATTTCCCAGGATCTTAGGCCACGCAGGGCCCAGTAAACAACACAGCTTCTTAGCAGTACGCGCCACATTCACACAAGAACTTCAAAAGCTCTGCAAAATGCTTTACAACATCACACTTCACCACAATGTTAAGAAAAAGCAGTACAAAGCGCAAACCATATTAATACTCACACATCTGCTGCAAAGCAATGATTCTGGAACTCCTTTAATCCTCTGAGCGAACCATGGGATCAGAATTTAGGCTGGATTTGGACAATTTCATAAGAGGACTCCCTAAATCCCTATTACTCTCTTTGATTATGGTCTTCACCCCAGTTGGAGAAACCAGACCTCTGCTACCAGATTTGATATAGCATTTCAGGTATGCTCTAACCAAGGGCAACCAATCTTTTCAACCTCAGCAAGGGGTAAGAGCATTTCAGCATAACATCACTCAACATTTAATGTAGAGTGCAACCAATTTGGCCACAGAATAAAAATCTAGATCGGAAATAAAGTTAAAAAGTGTTTTATTACAGATTAATACTCATGTTAATGTAAACAATTCTCAAAAACAGGCTGTAGAGGTACAGTGACACCATTGGGTGTCCAAACCACTGGAAGAAATGCATTCTGATTAATATCTAACATACGAAACACTGAATCACTGTTATGCAAAACAATAATAGCATCACTTGGTTCTCTGAAAATCGGTGTTGTCCAACTTGTCTAAGCATTAGTACAAACAGGAATCAACTATATAAGCTAGCTAAAATAATGGGAATCGTCCAAGTCAGCATGTCACTAATTCACATGAGCTGGGCCACTAAACACAGGGGTAAAAAGTAAAAAGGAAATAAAGGACAAAATGAAAATTGGGAATCGGGCAAAATGAGGCTAACTAAAGTTGGCAAAAAGTAAGTAAAGGAAAGGTGTCACCATGTCAGAATCTCGGTCAAGCGTCTACTCATGGGTTAAGAAAAGTTTACGTTTTCTCAGCAAGCACTTAGGAAAGTGCGGGGTAAGGGAAAAGAGGTCTGTACCTCTCAAAAGTCCAAGGGGATCTTCTCCTGAAAATAACTGAAACGATAAATTAAAGTCCAAATTGAAATATGATTTGTCCATTGGTAATGCCATATGAATTGGAAGATTTATTTCTTTGTCCAATCATTTCACATCATATGACAGTCATCTGCAACATCCAGGTAAGTTCCCAGGACTGTCATGGGAGCATATCCATCCTTGCTCTCCTGGACAACTGTTACAACAGTTATGAATCAGGTTAGACCTCTCATTCTTTGTTTCTCCATGTGATGTCTTCAAGATTAATTTCTCAGGCTCTCTATCAGTGAAACAATAGTACATCTTTTTCCAAACTAACATTTTCATGTGAATAGAATCTGAAAGAAATTACACTTTAGCAGAAAAGAAAAAGTGTTCCCACATTAATGAAGTATGAGGCCTAGCAAACCTACAGGAGCAAACCATAGCAGAAATTAAATGGCACACTTATTCATTTTAATCAAACACATAAACTTTCTCAAAGATACAACTATTAACAAAATTCTTAATTAAATTCTTATTTAAATTCATGAATTAACTTATTAATACACCTCAGTAAATATGGTGAGAAACTACATTTTCTAAATTAGCCTACGACATTCATTGCACATTGGGTACTACATTCATTATTGTTTCAGGTGTAACCACTCTCAATAAATGTCATGATCAATACAAAATCAAAATCAATGGTTACAGTAAATATGGATATACCACACATTTTTGCATTCTACACTGCAGTGAACACACCTTGATTTGGACTTTCAAGTGCACCACTTCACAGCTATTTTGTAATAACTTCATACATTGAAAGGTTAATATAGTCATGGTCATGTACAGATCAACATTGTGATGTCAAAGGAAACAACCAATTCTCTGCTGCACCAACTGTGTATGCCTTGAGGGTTATTTATTTTGAGACAAGTGCATTGAAGTATACCAGTTTGTTGTTTTATCTTTTTAATTCTGCATTCACCCATGGGCCTTGTTTTTGTTTTCATGTTTAGATGTTTTAGGGCTGTTAAGATATAAAATGTTTCATGGGACCATCCATAGAGTTTTTATTAGAATTATTTGTGTCCAAATCTTTGTTGGAGGTAACCTGGGTTTCTAGGTCCTCAAAAGTCAGTTTGTACGAAGGTCGATATGATTGCAGGTAAGGTGAGTAGAGCTAGGGAGGGTTGTGGTGTGTTGTGTTGGAAGTCCACCAGGTGGGGGTGTATCCATTTGACTGGAGTAAAACTTTGGAACATGACTAGGTATGGGTTGGTGAAAATGACATCTAAGATGTGTCCTGCATTGTGTGCGAGTTTGGGGATAAAATGATATAGGTTGAGTGTGTCCAGGCCAGTGAGAATCGTTCTGGAGTGAGACATACTGTGATTGCCAAACCACACGTTTTTGAAAACAATATGGGTATGTAATTTTGTGTAAATTTGTGTAATATTGTACATATAGGCACCTTTTCCGATGTCCTGATAAGGCCATATGTAAGGCTGAAACGCATTGACCACAATAATGAGGAGCATCAAGTTAATTATTAAATAAAAAGGAAGAATATGAGATTACCAGACATGAACAACAGGAAGTAATATCCTACTAAAGTTGGTACTAAAACAAGGACTACCTCATTCCAAAGACTGCTTGCCTGAGGAAAGCTTAGCAGCGGATTTGCTTATGAACTGTTAAATGGAAAAGTGTGGTGCAATAGATTGCTGTTTTAAATTAGTTCACTAAATATATGTTAGAGTATATATGCATAAAAGGGCTTTGTATATGGTGTGTAAATAAGGGCATTGGTTGTGTTTTTCTGTTGTATGTATATGGGAGTAATGCCAAAAGAGACATACATTAAGAAAAGGAAAATAAAAAACCTAAATGAAGTAGAAATCTATCCAGTGATTAATTACTATTTTCATAATAATAATGTTAATTTATCTCCTTTGTGTAAATCTATTTGTTGTATTAACCACACGTTCAGGTCATCAAATGAAATGATTAACTGAAGGTGTCAAGGCACTAAAGACAATGCTAGACCAGAAGGCAGGGGCAGACCATCACACTAGGACCCCCAGTAAGGTCATGAAGCTTAGAGACTAAAGAGCCAGGTTTTAACGGCTTTCCTAAAGGCCAAGTGACATTTTTGAGGCTTGAAAGGTGGCGAGGAAGGGAATTTCATAGCTTAGCAGTGGCCAACGAGAAGATTCGTCCTCCCCATCTGACTTTCAAAAGTTGAAAACCACCACTAGGTTCTGAGTTGCTGAGCAAAGCGATCTGGTTGGCATATACGAGTGACACATTGCTCGGATGGCTTTAGGCCCTCAGCTATCTAAGGCCTTGTGTGCAATGCACAAGGCATTAAACATGATGCTTTTCCTTACAGGGATCCAATGAAGCTTGCACAGTTCTGCTGAGACTGGCTGAAATTTGAGGGTACCAATTATCAGTCTTGCTGCTGCATTCTGAACAGTTTGCAGCTTGTTCAGAGACGACTTATTGATGTTTAAGTAAAGTGCATAACAATAAGGAAGTCTTCAGGAAATCAGGGCCAATACACCTGATTTACGTGCTGGCACTGGGATGTAAGGGAAGCCTTTACAGAGAGTTCCGATGATATTAAAGCATGTTAATATGGTTCAGTTCAAGGAGGCAAAGGTTTGAATGTAGTGTAAGAAGGTTGGGAAAGGTGTCTGGGATAGTTCCATTGCTAGGTGATTGTCTGTATTAGAAGGCTGAGGTAATGTTGCATCTGACAAGGAGGGCCTTACAACCTTGTGCGGATTTGGCATCACTGCTCTTTGAGGTACCCACTTCTGTATTCTGTATAACTTACTAACCTTGTCTCTCTCCAATGCACATAATATCCCCACTGCACCCTGACAACATAACAGTGCCAGTAAAGTAAATTATAGATCAGGCCACAGTGAATGTAGTCTTACTCAGCAGAAGACATTCCACCTCCTGAAAACTACTGTAAAACCTGAGCGTGGCTCATTAGTCCACAAGGAATGGGAAACAGAGTACCTCCTAGTTTGGAACAACATTGTATTGGAAATTGTGCTTCCTTTTTCCGAAAAGGGATACTTCCTTCTCATAATAATGTGAAAACCCTAGACAGGCAGTCTGTGGCAACCAATAACCCTACTGTACGCTTCTATGGCAATATTATCCTAGCTCCATTAAAATGTTAAATACTGAAAGACATCATGACATAAGCAACAAACAGGGTATGATAAAAATCCATTGGACTGGACAGTTTCAGTTCATCAATTTACGGGATTTGTGTTTCATGACATTTTGGCCCTCATTCTGACCTTGGCGGGCGGCGGAGGCCGCCCGCCAAAGTCCCGCCGTCAGGTTTCCGTTCCGCGGTCGAAAGACCGCGGCGGTAATTCTGACTTTCCCGCTGGGCTGGCGGGCGGTCGCCTTCAGACCGCCAGCCAGCCCAGCGGGAAAGAGGCTTCCATGATGAAGCCGGCTCGGAATCGAGCCGGCGGAGTGGAAGCTGTGCGACGGGTGCAGTTGCACCCGTCGCGTATTTCACTGTCTGCGCAGCAGACAGTGAAATACATGTAGGGGCCCTCTTACGGGGGCCCCTGCAATGCCCATGCCAGTGGCATGGGCACTGCAGGGGCCCCCAGGGGCCCCGCGACCCCCCCTACCGCCATCCGGATCTCGGCGGTCCGACCGCCGGGATCTGGATGGCGGTAGGGGGGGTCGGAATCCCCGCGGCGGTGCAGCAAGCTGCGCCGCCGCGGAGGATTCAATGGGGCCGCGGTACACTGGCGGGACCCAGCCAGTGGTGCCGGTCCGACCGCGGCTTTACCGCCGCGGTCGGAATCCCCATTGGAGCACCGCCGGCCTGTCGGCGGTGCTCCCGCGGTCCTCCGCCCTGGCGGTCAAAGACCGCCAGGGTCAGAATGACCACCATTATCTTTTAGATCCCTATATGTTACTGTTAGAAATGGGGTCTCTAATTGGAAGTGGTTTGCACCCTGTCCAAGTAGGAACTCTCACTTTAGTCAGGGTAAGAAAACCACACAGCTAAGATTACCCCTACTCATCCCCTTGGTAGCTTGGCACGAGCAGTCAGGCTTATCTCAGAGGCAATGTGCAAATTATTTGTGCACACACACAGTAATACAGTGAAATCACCACAAACGTTCTCCACACCAGTTTAAGAAAATAACCAATATTTACCTGAAAATGACAAAAATCCAGCATACACAAGTAAAGATATCACTTTTTAAAGGTTGAAATGAGTCTTAATCCATAGGAATCAATGATTGTATCTTTTTAGCAAAAAGTACCTTGGATGCATCAAAAGCAAAGACAATGTGGGCCGCAGACGACGTGTGGTGCCAAAAAGCAAAGCGTTACATCAGTTCCTTACTGAGCAGGGGAGGTGATGTATCGATTCTTTCCCCACAGGAGAGGCGACGCATTGATTTCCGGACATGCAGCCTTGGTTACTTAATTAGGTGCTGAGTCGGTAAGAAACTGACAACCTGGGGATGATGCGTTGAAAATCCAGACGCTCTGTTTTGAATGGGCTGTGTTGAAACAGGCACTGCATCTAGTCTCCAGCCGCAGGGCAGGTGCTACATCGATTTTTCAGCAGCAGCATGTTGGTGCCTAGATTTCCCCCTTCAGGTCACCAGTTTACACTTCCAATTGCCCAGGGACTGGAGTTGGCACCACTTGGCAAGTCAAGACTCTCAGCAGAAGTGCCCAGGTACCGGCAAATTAAGTCTTTGTTGTCCCTGGGACTTCTTAGCAGGAGGCAAACTCAGTTCAAGCCCTTGGAGAACCTTGGAAAGCAGGATGTAGAAAGCAAAATCCAGTCCTTTCACTCCCAGGACAGCAAGCAGTATGCCAGCACAACAAAGCAAAAGGCAGATTGACAGTTCCTCCTATGGCATTTAGCTCTTCTTCCTGGCAGAATGTCCTCAGTCCAGAAGTGTTCTAACTTTGTGGGATCAGAGGTCCAGTACCTATACTTATACCCATGTCTGTCTATGAAGTAGGGAAGCTTCAAAGAAAAGTCTTTGTAGTTCACAAGACAAAGCCTTTCCTGCCCTGGCAACAGACACCCTCCATAGAGTTGGAGTCTGCTTTGTGTGTAAGGCCAGACACAGCCCTATTCAAGCGCAAGTATCAGCCACTCCCACCACTCTATTCCAGAAAGACCCATCACGATACACAGATCACACCTCATCTCTATTTGTGTGACTATCTAGAGTGAATTCACAAACAGCCCAACTGTCATCCTGACCCAGACGTGTATTCAGCAGACAGGCAGAGGCACAGAATGGTTAAGCAAATAAATGCCCACTTTCTAAAAGTGGCATTTTCAAGCATACAATTCAAATAACGACTTCACCAAAAGATGTAGTTTTAATTTGTGAGTTTAGAGACCCCAGACTCCACATCTCTAACTGCTCCCAATGGGAAATTACACTTAAAAGATATTTCAAGGCAATCCCCGTGTTACTGTATGAGAGACACAGGCCTTGCAATAGTGAAAAACAAATGTAGCAGTATTTCACTATGAGGACATGTAAAACACACCCATACATGTCTTAACTTTTAAATGTACTGCACCATTCACATGGGGCTGTGCTGGGTCTACATTAGGAGTGACTTACATGTAGCATAAGAGAAGGTTTTGGCCCGGCAAGTGGGTGCACTTGCCAGGATGAGATTGCAGTTAAAAAACTGCACAATCAAGCACTGCAATGGCAGGCCTGATATGTTTACAGGGCTACTCATGTGCGTGGCACAATCAGTGCTGCAGGCCCACTCTTAACATGTGATCTACAGGTCCTGGGCACACGTGGTGCTCTATACTAGGGACTTACCAGTAAATCAAATATGTCAGTCATGGACAAACCAATCACCAATACAATCCAGACAGACAGCATATGAACTTTAGCACTGGTTAGCAGTGGTAAAGTGTCCAGAGTCCTAAAGTCAGCAAAAACGAAATTCAGCACAGGATCAAAAACAGGTGGTTTTGGGATAACCCTGCAGAAAATCTATGCTTTTTGTCAGCTGACTGCTTTTTTATTTTGTAATGCTGCATTGCTTTAAAATTTGGGGAAAACCTGTATGAACTTTGGCAAATTTACAGTCACTCTTTAGCTGTGAGATTTTTGCTCTTTTCCAGGAGCTAAAGTGTAGATGTAGAAAATCAAATGTCACCATCAAATGGTAAATTTGTGAATTTTTCACAGTAAAGGGAATGTGCATGCAACCAGACCTATTTCTGTATGCAAATGGCCCACTCTTAACTCTATTATTTGTGTCAGGTATGACATTTTTATCTTGCAGGAGTTGTAATACCGCTTTCTTACCATTGAACCAAAAGAGGACTTCCTATACAGCATTCAGACGTGGACACACTACAAATTTGTCAGGTTTCTCAGTAATGTGAGCTATTCGCTGCTATAACAGAATCTGCATTTTTTGCCTAAGCAAAAGGCAGTAGCTTTCAAAGAAACTTTTACCTTTAGATTCTTATCCCTTCGCCCAAAACTGATGTTCGAGGAGCAAGACTTTTCCTGATCCGTAAGGCTGCAGTAAGCACATCTGACTATGGCTCATCATGGAGAGTTTTTTTTAAAGACTGTCGAATAGAAGACTCTAGGGTCCATATTTATACTTTTTTGCGCTGCATTTGCGTCATTTTTTTATGCAAAAGTGGCGCAAACTTACAAAATATAATTGTATTTTGTAAGTTTGCACTGCTTTTGCATCAAAAAATGACGCAAATGTGGCGCAAAAAAGTATAAATATGGGCCTAAACGAGCCTGGACCAGGCAGGTGCATAATGATCCATCGCAGTGGTTTCTGTTACAAATAAAGGCTGTTCTAGAGAACGTGATGACCACCTTTACTGGATTAAGATAGGCCAATATTCAATCCTGAGAAATAGCAAACAGATGTAGCCTGGCATTGGTATGTGTTTTTTATGCAAGAAAGAAGTCCAGCAAAAACTGGTCATAAACTATAAACTGCAGGGCACTCGAGAAATAGCAATATCTCTTGTAAGCCCACTCCCAGCAGTGAAGGAAAGAAAGGTGTTAAAGTAGTGACAGAAATAGCATTCAAGTAAGAGTAACATTTTACAGGTCTGGGAACCTAAATCTTCATTAGAAAACAGATGGAGTTGGAATTAAATTAGAAAATGTAGAGTCCTGCTCAAAGAATAACTTACTGTGGGTCACATTTGGAAAGTCCAGTTCTACAAGAGAATACTTCCTCTACCTGAAGTACTAAACATTTACCAATATGGTAAGGACAAATGCTACATTCCGTCAAACTCATCTTCAGAAGAAATACTTATTAATTCTGAAACATAATGTGATAAAGCTGAAAAGAAATATCTGCATTGTAAAAAAATCAAGACTAGAGGAAGAAATAGACTACAGGTTAGAGACAAAAGTAACAAAAGTGATCAGTATCAAACTGTGCCTTGATTTGAGCTTCTTTTCCTTAATCTGTCTCTTGGTGATTTCACTAGACCCAGAAGAATCTCCCCAAAAGGCTCCAGTACTGAAACTGGTACCAATAAAGGTGAGGAAGCTTTTGTGTGACTAATCTGTAATGAACCTCTAACAATTCAGGGGCTGGGATATGTGTTCCTTGATTATTGGTGCTAAAGTTCCAAGTGCATCTTGTACCACAAGTCACTTTCCAGGACACATGGGAAAACGTGCTCCACCTCCAAAGGGAGGAATTTGTCCAAAGGCCTATTATGTAACAGCTCTCATAACTTTAGATCGTCAAGGGTCGTGTTGAGTCTCGGTCTCGTAAGAGAGCTACGTAAAAACGTAAGAGAAATTCTGGTGGAGAAGACACAAGACTTCACTGGGTATTGGTTCCCCAAATAGAAAATGCAGGCTTCATGTGGCTCAGCATGGAGGACTGCTTATCACATCCAATGCACTACGTAAAATCTTTCATAACCAGCATGTCCTGCAGGGAAGGGCAAGCTCTTTGAATGACGTTGAAAGAAAATGAAAATATTCTTCTTTCAGAAATAAAGAAATAACTATCACAGCCAAGTCTTGATATTGTCTTTCTATGAAAAAATCGCAGTATTCTTTGCAAACACATTTCAGGATATTTGCACCAATACTAAATCTGCTATAGAAGCTTGCAAGCTTTGATTAATACTCACAGAATGGATCTGGGATGTACCATTGGGCCCGACGGCTGTGGCAGTCTGACTGCCGCATGCCTGGCGCTCCAACCACTAGATTACGATCCTGTCGGTCAGACCACCAGGAGACTGCCACTATTGATGAAGCTGAAATGAAGGTTTTACATTTATTAGCGCATAAACGTAGATTGCAATAATCATGTGTGACTTTAACCGAACTAATAAAGATTGTACGAGGACAAAATGTGCCCTCAGAGTAGTTTGCCAACATTATAAGCGTGCTTTATATAACGTGATGTATTAGAATTGCACGAATTTGCCATAATCGTAAACGTGTGCTATGATTTGCTTCTTTGAAATGCTTTAGCTTAGCATTACTTTAGTGGAGGCTTCGGCCTAGTTGCCTGGTCTCACGGTTTAGATGCTCGTATTTTTCCAATGTGCTAATAAACGTGTATTTTTGCTTGAAGCTGTACTTTTCCACTGAGATCGTTCACATGCTTATCTTAAGGTTTCGTGCCAGCCTGGCAGATTTTTCTCTTTGCTCCAAGGTCAATCTGCAGGTGCGGACAATGGAAGCTCTGAAAGTGAGTTAATTGGTATAAAATGTTGCAACTTGCGTACCCGTCTCCAAGGATAATGTATGCTTAAGTAAAAGCTTGAGAACTGTTGTTTTTGATTGGACAATTTGAAGCTAACCTATGAACCCTCCAATGGAAGACCCTACTGGATTTGAACTGTTGTCTATTTAAACCAGGTGCACGAAAAGAAAATAGCCTTTACCAGCTATTGCCCGACATTGCGCCATTCCGTAGCTGTTATGGCCCACCTTGCTGCGACGCCATTTTGAAAGAGACTTTGATGCTTTCTCTAATCGAGAGAAAGAGACTTTAAATGATTCTTGCCCTAGAGACTTTAACTTTGATCCCTTGCATGAAGTAGTAGTTTTACCTTGCCGCCGTGAGGCAATTGCCCCGTCCACCTTGCCCCTTTGCCCCGTGCCATGCTGATCGAGAAACGGTACCTGTGAGACGAAGACTTCCTTGTATGCTGATCGTAATTGGTAAATATGAAAGGAAAATTGTAAAATTGCATTGTGTTTCTTTTAGGTAACCAACTGCTGATTTTGATAAGATCCCTAGCTAGGAGTTTTCTAAATTCATGTTGCTAAATTGTTTTGCATGAAGTCCCACATGCCGATGCTAATTTGAGGTTAGATGAGGATTCCTTTTGTTGCACGATGCAATTTGAGACCTTGTTATGCTGACTAAATGTATGCAATTAGCTCATTACAGATTATAGTATTAGTGATTTGCATTGCTATTATCGAATGCCTTGTTATTCAAATGCTGCATAGATTGCACTTGTTTCGCCGTTATGGACAGCTATTAATGTTCATTTACGTTTATCATCTGGTGTTGAGACACATCTATATTGTGCTAGCTTTGTTAATATAGGGAAATAAATTCACTAACCTTGAATAAACTGGTGTGGTTATTCCTGACTGAAAGGTCAGGGTTCGCCGAAATGTATTCTGGATTAATTGTTAAGTGTTATGTTGATCAGGGCATTGCTTATGTTCGTTATTGATTATTGATTTGATTAAATTGACCGATATAGAGTAAGGAGAGTCCCACTTAGCCAAAAGATTCATCGGCCTAAAGAGCGTCCAAATACAGGTAAATTATTAGTACGGAACGCTCTATCACTACCATCAGGATCAGTGATCCAGATGGGTTTGTGGCAGTGAAAGCCGTGGTCAGCCAGGGCAGTGCAGAGTTCTGCACTGTTGTGCTGATCATGACTTTCCTTTCCTCCAGCCTTTCCATGATGGAGTCGCTGCCATGAAAAGGCTGGCGGAAAGGCAGAGTTGGGGCCACAGGGAGAACCCTGCAGTGGGCACAACCATGTAGTGGGCAGTGCAGGAGCTCCCCTGTCAGCACCCTCGGCAGACAGTGCGCATTCTGAGGGTGCTGGGGGCACTGTCTGTGAGACAGCATTGGCCTCGACTCACTGAGGGAGCCGAGCCTAATCCCGCTGCACTGTTTTCACCGGTCAGCCCACAGGAACCATCATAATAAAATAACAGTGGTTATGCCGCAGGCTTGACAGCTGCCTCACCACCGCAGTATTGGAGTTTGGGCGGTCTAACCACTAAACGTATAATAAGGCCCTTTATCTTTCACTGGCAAATACCTCACAGTATCGTTAGGCACTCTGAATTCTGAATCTCTGCTTGATACTTTTACATCAAAACCTTAAACAATGTAAATATTGACTCCTCTTTTGGGTCTCTGCTTTTCTCATTCTCTAAACCAAGAAATTAATAATTCCTTCTTTAAACAAGCTATATCTACACCTTTATTAAAAAAGTCCCTATGTCTGAAAACTCTGTAAAAATGCTTATTGCTTCTTCCTGATGCCTACCCCAATCGTACAGAGGTTTTTTGGGCATAGGTATTGAGAGCTCTGCTTTTTGGGCATGTAATAAGGGTATTCCATCTGTTCCTATTAAAGTAGTTCACAGTCTGGATGTTAAAGTAACAGGACGCAACATTGGTTATTCATTTTAGTAACATGGAAAGGACCTGCTATTTTGTGTTTTAGGTACGGAAGAAAATCCTGCTCTTGTTGTCTATGGACACTAAAAACAGTACTTCATTTTAAAGTATCAACAAAGCCTGAATATGGGAATGTCCTGTATGTGCACACGTCTTAATGTACACACCAACATATACAAGTCATTCAAAGTGTAGTAGATAGTGAGACTTTGTCATGTATTTATGACCTCTTGGTGAAGCATCACTGGCAGCCCACCAATAGGAGAGTAGCATTGAAATCTTCCTGCATGTCATGTCAAATAAAAGCAGGGTATGTGCTGGCTTTTTTTCACGCTAGATGTCACCTTAGGCTATTTGGAAAACAAGATCTGCTTGTTTGGCACCTTTATGGGTTCTCAGAATCAGGAAGGCAAGACGAGGGAGAAGCTCATTCTACTACCTTGTCTCCAAATGTACAACTGATGGTATTAACTGCTGAAAAGGCATGAAATATGGTTGTTCGCTAGACAGCTATAATTTTAATTTTGCTCCTCTGTAGTCTTGGGTATCATACTTCACCACTAGGGTACCATAGTCTTACCACTAGGAAACTCTTTGGAACTGCAAAATGAATAACCAGTGGAACAGCTCCATTTAGGCTTCATCCTTATTTGTTGCAATTATGCAAGGAAAAGCCTGCTGATAGTGTCACCTGAAGGGAAGAACATGGCAGTGAGCATGGAGACTAGATGGCCAGAAGAAGCCTTCCGTTTATCATGTAACAAGACCACAAGATGTTTATGGTTGCATTTACAGTCTCATAATAAGGCCAGTGGGAAGGAGACCGCACTGGCTGTCTCCTGATCTGCAGGAGTTTAGCAGGCAGCTTTTTCCGCCCACCAAACTCCTAATGAGGGCCTTATTCCTTTTTCTGAAGACTTCTACAGAGGTCTATATTATGCTGACATCTTCTATGGTTCCCTAAATAGAAACCTTATTTCGATGACCCTATGGTTGATCTATGTTACACCAGAGAAGGGATGTTTCCTTATGGCATAACTATTTGCTGGAATTTGTTTCTGCACTGTTGTAGCTGTTATTATTCTGCATCCCGTCTTGTTACACCAAAACATATTGAAATATTTCAGCTTGCCACCTGTATACTGTATCTTTTGAATTTGTAGCTAGTTGTCTTGTACGCGGGATTGACTAATGTCCTGAAATTGATCCCATTTAACTACAACTAGAGATTCTTGGTCCTCATTGTGGAGTCATATTGGCTTCACACATCTAAAATGTATTGTTGATGTCTACTCTCTTACAGTGCTTCGTGACAACCAACAAAGGCCCATACGGCCATTGGGGAAAAATCTTTGATTGTAGTGTAAGTACCAATGCGCCTGCAGGAGTGCCCGTGGTCCATGGAATGGGCCTCATGCACAAACATGCACAATCACATCATTGTCCTGGTTCTCAGTTCTCTTGTCTGTTCAACTGGAAATCCTTACAAATCATCACTAGACCAGAATAAGATGACATTGGTAAGGAAGTGCCTTTGTCCATTACATCCTAAAATCTCTACTTTCTTTTTCTGCCTGTCATCACAAACACACATAGAATTCCTATACTGAACAAAAGCCAAAATAAGTAGCTTTGTCAAATTCTGTGTCAGTGGGTCACATCCAGGGGGTGTCTGGGTTTTTAAAAATAATTTTAAAAATGAATAACCTGCAAAGAAAGCAACTAAAATATAAAATATTTTAAAAGAAAACGTGGAGTGAAATAAAAGTGAAGAACTGGGAAGCAGCATTATTTTTTATGTTTAAGGCAGCCCAGTATGAATCATTAAAACGTATAAAGTATATCAGGACAGGCAAGCAGAAGACAATAGAGGGAGCTAAGCAGAGTGTAGCCATGAAACCTGTTGCTCACAAGAAGAGACATTAAACTTAAGGAATCAGAAGAAGAGAAGTTAAATAGAAAACAGTGATATAAGTGATGGAGATGGTGGTGCCTCTCACCAAACAACAAGAAGAACTACCCTAACATAATGCTCCTGTGGAAAATAAATTGTAATAGTGTAAGTAAAATAGAAATAGATTTAAAATGTTAGCAAACATTGAAAAAGATCATAAAGACTTTCATCAAACAAAACGTTTATAGACATACCTCAAAGGGCAGGGAACCATTATCTTTGCTGGCATGTAATATAAACAAGGAAAGAGGCCAGTGGTAATGCATGCAGCATAAGCACATCTAAGGCAGTACAGAAGTGAAAGTACATCTATACTGAAGGCTCCCTTATCATTGATTCAGTCCTGTTTTTCTTTTTGTCAAATGAAAGTTGGATGGCAAAGGATCCTTCTTTACTGTTTTTTTTTATTTATGACCTTAAAAATGAAGGACTATAACAACTCAGGCTTCTTGCTCATCTGGTGTTATGTTTGCGTAGAAAGAAAAGGAGGACCATAATATATTGTTCGCTGCATAAGCAAATTAAATGCAATATATAAGAGAAGGTTTGTCTGTACTGAAATGTCCTTTATCCTTGACTCAGTCCTGTTTTTGTTTTCATCAAATAAAGGCTGGGTGGCAAAGAAACCTTCAATACTGTTCTCTTTTAGTTTTTATGACCTAGAAAAAAAGGGCAATAATCCTTCAGTTACTTACTAGTAATCTTCCTCACTTTTAGTCCATCTCCTCCTCATCACAGTCATTATAGGATGAAGTGATGTCACCACATGATAGTGTTGCTCGAATGCAGATTTACCTTAAATATATCAAAGAAAAGAGGCATCTGGCAAAGAAGAAACAGTCTGTTTAATTAAACGCAACTTCCGGGAGAACTCAGTACAGTGTTGAGGTCTGATGACTGTCTCTCAAAGTTACATAGTTTTGATCGTCGTTTTAAACATTGCTTTGAGATGCAATAAAACGGTTGAATACATTATTTCAAAAAAGGAATTTGGGCCTAGTCACAAGGCCGTAAATTTGACCATCTGATAAAGTGTGCAGGTGGGTCTTGTCCTTGCGTGGACATAGTGTGGGCCAGTAGGTAATATGTCCAGATGTCCGGCATGGGGTGAGCGTGATCACTGCATGTAGTGTGCATGCTGTGTTCTGGTTGGCTGTGTGTTCCTAGCCTCATGTGGCATCTATCTTTATGGTGCTTTGGGAATGCGTACCCTTCCGGCAAATGTGTTTTATTGGGGGCCAATTTCTTAGGTCCTTTGTGGTGTTGCTGCCTTTCTGAGGAATCGATCTGGGTCTTTCCTGTTTTGTGCATTTGTCTATGACCTACATGTTACCCCACCTGTGATCTGTCAATCAGTTGCTTCAGGCCTGGGTCGCAGGGTCTGCCTGACCACGTACTTCTGTTTTGTGGTTTATGGGGAGGTCATGTTGAGTGCAATAACAAATCGACCTCGTTATTATGCTGGCACATATCATGACATACACTGACATTGTTTTTATGCATATCAACAGTTCCCTCTCTAGTTGAAGTTTCAACGACTTCATCCACCCCATATTTCATGATAGTCACATTATTTGAGGTTTGATGTGTTTCTGTTGTATGTATGACCATTTCCCTACCTACTTGTACTCTCCTTAATTTGAGGACAGTGCCTTTACAGCAGGAAACCCCCATTTGTAGGAAAAAACACAAAAACAGCACAGGAATGAGAATAGGCAGCAATGACATGCACAGTCTGATTACCCACTAAGGGAACAAAGAAAACCAATCAAATAACCAGTCCTGCTCAGGGGCACCTCCCTCCTCCTTCATTTCAGCTTGTAGATGATGCAGTGCTTGGACGATGAAACTCAGTGTCCCAATGTCCACCTTCCATCACAGTCATCAAGTCCAACACAAACAGATGTTGTATTACCATGAGGTGGATGGCTCTTAGTTTTTCCTTGATAGCGGTTAGGCCGAGCTCAGTACTATTTATCATTTTCAGCATTTTCCACCTGATTATATGCAACCAGCAGCCATTCACTTGTGTCTGTAGTGTGAAGAAGGATTTGGACCCTCCCGCATTTACTTTAGTATCAGTGAATAGTCTGAATTCTTCTGGATTGTCCTTGCACTGAGCCCAACCAAAATAATCAGCAGTTATTTTCTTTTGAACCTGATGCAACAGAGTTATTTTCTTCTGTAACACATGTTGAAACACCTCAGACAGGGAGTGGTAGTCCATCAGCATAGAGGTGCCCCAGTGCATGTCTGGTATGTGCAGTATTCCTTCACAATTTTCTTTTGTGATGAGAGGAACTGTCCCTTTGCCTCTGAAACATAATGAATACAGTGTAAGTTTCTATACAATTAGGGGTTGCCCCTTCCCTTCCAACCATGTGCACCCATCTATTTCAGTATCCCAGATTTCATGGCATGGGTATCTATGCTGGCATTTAACCCTCCCCTATGAGACTTGTGTCCCCTACCATTGAGGTGGATGGCCCTACAAAGAAACTTCATGTCTGGGGTCCAATTTTTATTAAAAAAGGCTGCCCCAGACATGCTAAGGGCCACCCTGGGACTACAGACTGAGGCAGGAGCGGATGTGTTTGTGCACTGATGCAGTGGTTTTGCTACCTTCATGAACCTCTTTTCTGGAAAGTCTTGGGGCCAAACAGTGTCCTCCCCTACAGTGTCCCGCCTGCGCACCCTGTCTAGCTCGGTTTGAATATCTCTAGGCTCATTGTAAAGATACAGTGTGGTGGTATTGGTCTTATATCAAGATTCTACCCTACTGGGTTGTGTTTTGGACCTGATTCTACAAAGGTACAGTTGAATGAGACATTTTACTTTCTCTGAAGCTACCTCCTGGGACAGATAAAGACTATCTGCACCTATGGCATGTGGTAGCAGCCAACAGACGGTCTGGCGGATGTCTGGGCGCCCACAGCAGTCATATGTTGATACCATATGTTTTATAAGAGTGTGCTCTGTAGTGAATGCGGAATACTAACATTAGGTTCAATGTAATTGTAAGTGATGTGGCAAAGGCCCCTATGCAAGCGTTGTAACAATGTTGATGTAGGCTCTGTGTAACTAGGCAGATTTCTGGCTATGGATGGATGAGGCCATGCCCACAACAGACAAAGGGTATTCAAGGGTATAATAATACATAATTTTTGCAATCCTGCAGGTTTTAGGATGGTTTTCTGGGGAAATATCTGCGGTACTCTGGTGCTCTAGTCAAGTGCTGCAGGACCAGGGGTGTCTTGCTTGGGTAAGAGAGTTCATAGTAGAATGTTCGTAAAAAACACGCCATGGTGTAGGTCATGAAGAACTTTCCGGTGAAGGGGGCGTGGCTTGCCAGTCAAGATGACGGGTGCAAGTTTGTAGCGCTCCGCGGTGGCACCCCGCTTATCCTCCATTCCACGGTGCTCGGGGAGCAGTCTGGAGGCCACGGTGATGTCTACCTGAATGCTGGCCCCTCTCGAGCTGGAGGAGGCCAGCAGGGGGTGTGCCGAGCCCGCTGGTCGGCGGAACAAGCTCCCTTCTCGGGAGCTGAGGAGTGAGGCCTCGCCTACGGACGCTGCTCGGGCCGGCCCGGAAACGCCTGGCCCCTTGTGGAGATTCCCTATGCTACGAGGGAGTCGAGAGTAGACATCAGGCTTTACCGGGGCATGGAGTGAGCGGCGACCTACCTGGCGGTGAGAGTTGGATGTGGCGCTTCTGGGCTGGAGGTGACTAAACTTGTAGAGCTCGTCAACCCAGGTCGCCCTAGATGACGAGGCGATCTGGGAAACTACGGTGACTTGGAGGGCGGAAGGCGAGGGGACCCTTAGATCTCTTGCCTGATACAGGCCTGCAGAGACACCCTTCATTACCCCTTCAGCATCAGGAGGGGGAGCGGCTGGGTTAGTGCCTGTTTTTGGAACCTGGGGCTTTCAGTTGAGGTGAAAGAATACGGCGTTGACAATCCATCTTCTTCTGCTTGGGCCTTCTTAACACACAAGCCGCCATAACGGATCGAACGAGCAGCGAGACTGTAGTGCTGGTGGACTGGTGGTGATCCTGTGCGATTGAGCGGGGCCGGGAAATAAATTATTAAATATCACCCGAACCAGCAAATCCAATAAAATGCACCATGTTTTTTTAAAAGGGAATTTGTTCGTTTTTCCATTAATTAATTAAAATAAAAGTATCCTGGAAAGAATGCAGATGCATGGGAGGTTTTTCTCAAAGAAGTTTGAACTGGAGCAGAATGTGTTTAGAAGCACTTTATCTGGAGTTAGGGGTTGCTAAGTTCACATTGACAAAAGATGGCAACTAGATAACGAACAAAGGGCTACGGGCCAGACCGCCAAATTGATTCCTTGAGGGAATGTGTTTAACAGCAACAAAACAACTGGATTTTTCTTGCCACATTAAATGGAAAAAAATAGCGCGATTGCTCTGCTACAGTTTACTCGTAGTGAAACCTATCGGCAAAAGTGCAATTATGTACGGAACCGGCAAAAGTGCAATTAACTATGTAACAGGGTTGATGTCATACAAAGAGCTCGACTTCTGCCAAGCGAGATCGCAAGCGCTGTGAAAAAAAAGACAAGTATTTGGAAAACAATAGTCTTGTGTTTGCTCGAGTTAGAGCTCTTAGCGTTGTAAATTACTGACTGGACTTTTCTTGCCACACAGACTAAAAATAACAAGAGGAAGAGAGCGAGCTGGCCCTGGAAAAGCCCCCCCACTGCTGTTGGTTTATGTGTACAGGGGGAGCTGGAGGGGAGGAGGGACTGATTATACACCCACAGGGTAAGACAAACAGGTCAATACGGAAAGAAAAAGTCCCCTTCATAAGAGATAAACAGGACATAGCGTAATTATACAGTGGTTTATGATGCTCCCAAAGAGAAAAAGGCAGGACAAAGAGGCCGAACTGACCACTAGCAAGCACAGATTTTTGAATGACAGTGGAGCCAATAAATGAAATCACTGGAACCCACAGTATAAGTATACTTAAAAAATATACAACACGTCAAACGCTACACTCGACCTCAAAAGGAAGCTCGATTTTGCACACAAGCTTGTATATTGGATTTTCCTATTCTATTACTGAAGGTATCATCTTAAGAAGCTGTAAATATAAAAGTGTGCAGTAAGAAATATATAGCTGAAATTGTGAACAACATAAGTAGTGCTATGTTTTAATTGTACATTTACAAAGGATCAACTAACAAATATTTGAGAGTTCACATCCCTATACATTACGATTGATGCATATACCAGTCAACTATCAGAATCCAGTTATTTCATCAGACTATAAACTATAGATCAGAAACAAATACTTTTAAAGGTAATGAAATTAAGTACACACTATTTTCATAACTGGTAATTTTGAAAAAAATAACTGGGCTCCAGTTCTTCTCCGCATGGTTGACTATTGAAGAGTTTTTATGCCTGGATAGGATTTACACTTTGACTAATTCATTAGCCTCTATTCCTTGTAATCCCATACCCCACTACTTGATAACTGTTGGGCAGCCTCTGGCACCTTCATTTGGCGATTCACTTTGCCTATTTTGGGCCTCATTTCGAGTTTGGCGGACAGAAAACTTCATCTGCTAAACTCCTGACAGGGTGGACGCTGCCTTCACAATCGAGCCAGCGGCAATGCTGTGGTCAGCAGGGTGCGCCAGCACCCTCGCAATGTTCACTGTCTGCAACAGTGTTGTTACACCATGAAAAAACTGGCAAGAATGAGGTTGTAATCTGCAGGACCCAGCTGCTCGGAGCGCTGCACTGGCAGATTAGGATCTTCACCACTGCCAGACAGCCCTGATCCAAGATCCTGGCGGAGCTAGCAGTTCCCTGGTGGTTGGACCACCAGGGTTGTTATGTGGGGGTCAGATCACCACCGTGAATGTGGCGGTCATAAGACCGCCACACTCATAATGAGGCCCTCAGTCTCATCTAGTATTAATGAAAGGTGTATCCACTATGTATTAGCCTCAGGAAGACCCGGTTTTCAACAAATTAATATATCATGAGTCAAAAGGTCAACGCCCAATTTAACTGATGCCTCTATGTTGTAATTTGTTACTCTGTAACACGTTTGCAATATTGCAGTTTGCCTGAACTACAATTGAATTCCCACTAGGCATTGTGTGCGTCAACACATATTATTGTTTTGTGGAACACCGATTTTCTTGTTTATTGTTTACCATTGATGTAATATATAGGCCGCTTATTGTGGACCACCATTCTCATTAGATGTACATGAATAGACTTTCTAATTGCCTCTTCTCCTATTCAAAATAACTTCTTTAAACATTTTCCAGAATCACACTCTAAATAAAGCCCTTAGTTTCTTCAGAAGTCCCTCTACCAATCAGTCCTGCAGCATCCACACACAACTTTGCTTCTTTGATTCGCTTTGTCTTCGTCTCCCAAGACAATCATCTTATGAAGATGTAAATATAAACCATAAAGTAAGAACAATATAACTGCAGGTGTGAATAACTTAAGTACTTCTGTGTCTTTGCCTTACATTTACAAAGGGACATCTAACAAATCCTTTAAAACTCTGTGTATGTACACACCTTACATTTCACTGATTCATGGCTATTTATTATGGTTAGGTTCATATTCAAATTAAATATCAGAATCATTTATTTTGATAGAATGTACATAATATAGCAGTATGAAATGCACTTTAAGTTAAAGAAATTAAAAGTAGATTATTATTTTAATGACTGGGCATTCTGAAAAATAGATACAATGGTAAGAATTCAATCGATCAACAAACCCCATCCTACTAGCCATATTCGCTCACTCTTTTGTCTGCTAGACAATTAACATCTTCAACAAAAATAAAGAAAATAGATTTCCCTCAGCAGTTCTCTAAACTAATCGATTACTCTTACAGTCATGGCATCAATAATAATAATAATAATAATAATCATCATCATCATAACAACATAGAATAAGAATAAAAATCAGAATACAAATTAGAAATGCAAAAGTGACTTTTCTAAGTCATGTAGATGAAAGAACCCAATACATGAGTAAAACTTTCTTCCTAATGCTTTGATATTACTAGCAGAGTAGCAGACAAATGTAATGTGTGTTATATTTTTCATGCCCGTTAGAAATTCATAGTTGATATTGTAAGGTAGGTGAAACAGCAAACGTATGTAGAAATGTCAGAAAAAGGACAGGATAATTGTCAGTGTAACACAGGTCAGCAAGTAGGCAAACAACCTGAACTAGATCAACAATAGAAGGAAATATGCAGTACTGGAGTGTTGGGTGAGATTGCTACTTTGAATTTGATAATGGCTGCAAGATTTCAGAAGTCTCTTCTATGTTGTGGTCAAAGGTCAATGGCATGGCAAGTCTTACCTTTAGCCTAATAGTACCAGATCTAGTCCAGCTAAAGAGAAGAGATTGGACAGAAGGGCTGACAAGAAGTAAAGTGGAGCCTTTGAAGAAGCTGAAGAAATAACTACACCATAACACTCTACAGTAGTATAGCAGTAAGTCTTAAGGGTGTACATGGGATCATGTTAAATGCCCTGCTTGAATGTGGTGCCAGCATTCAAGATTCCAAACGAGCAGTAACTCAGCTGAAAGATATACTAACTATGGTTTGTCGGGTGATGCCAACATGTCTTGACATTATTTTCGACCCAAGTGTTTATGTCCCTCCATTATTGACTGTTATTTACTATCACTTGCTTTACTGCTGCTTGGCTACATGACACCCCTGTGCCCACATATCTGATATGCTCACTGAATGACATCTAAATAATGGAACCAAATCAAATCAAAATGACTCATACAGTTCCCGTATGTTAGTTTTGTTTGAATAATAAGCAACTGTTTTTTTAACACAATTGTTAATCTGGTGGTTAGCCACTGGCTTCAGACTGAGGGATATATACCCAGTCGGTTTAGAAAACAATTGTCCTAACACCATGAGAGTTTTCTCCCATAACGTGTGTGTTCAGGTGGAAGGGGGGAATTTTTTTATTTTTACTTTCCCTCCTCACCAGTCTTTACCTGGTAGAGAGGGATACAAATAAAAGCCATCTGACTGCTAACTCTACTTAGGGCAAACTGTAAGATGGCATACTTCCAATGTCCCATACTCCATCATGCCATCAGGCCATTTGAGGGGTACTTAGGTAATGGAGCTGGATAAGGCTCCATTGTCAACATACTCTTGGTCTGCCCACCACTAAATCAGGCAGGTGGATTTAGAGTTTGGGGAGAGTGTAATCTGTTGCAGTTGCTGCAGAGTACCAACTCTGCCAAATTCTAAATCATTGAAGCACTACACCCCACAGGAGTATGCTAGGCTTCAAGTATTTGAGCGATAACATTGGAATCTGGCTTAACCTCTTATATCTAACTTAACCTCTAATAACCTCTTATCTATGAGGATACTTCTCTCATGCTGTGATGTAAATGGAATGCTACCATTGCGTATCCCACGCCTATCTGGAGTGTGATGGAGACAATACAGCAACTCAGAGCTGAGATGAAGTGATCTGGACCTCTTGGTGGGGTGAGGTAGGGTAATGTTGGGTTGTCGTAGTAGGACTCTTGCTCCTATGCAAAACTGCAAAATTAGGGATGAAGGGAACTTTTGTTTGTAGGCGACTAAGCCAATCCTACAGCAAATTTGCAACTGTCGGCCCAACCCTCCAGGCCAACTGCATCCTGAACCTAATACTCTAGCTGTTAAGGACAGCTTTTGGTCATGAGTCCTCCTCTCCACAACAGAATTATCCTTGGGATGATATGGAGAAGAGTAATAGAGTTCAACACCCATAATCCTCATGGTGTTCTTGAATGCCCTTGAGGCAAAATCAGGGCCCTGGTCTGAGTGGAATGCTTCAACCGCATATGTATCGATAAAGACCAGCATGTCTTTTATAACAGTTTGAGTGTCAGCCAACCACTGTGGCCATACCCACAGAAATCCAGAACAAGATTCAACAGCGACTAAGATGTATTTGTATGCACCAGCAGGTTGTAAGGGACCATGATTGTCCAGGTACACACATTATGACCTGTTGGAATCTAAGAGGGATGTCTGCAGGAAGCATTTGATGTTTGAGCCCTTTATTTGCTGGCAAATGTCACAGCAAAGGACATATTGCTGGGTCTGTTTACTTAGACCCGACCACCATATTGTGGCTGCAGCACCAGCCTGAGAAAATGTGACATCCTCATGCACTGCTTTGATGAGATCTAATCTCTGGTCTTAGTTTGGGATCACTTGATCTCCAACCCCAGGAATTGCTGCAAAGGTAACATTCTGTACATTGATATGGTATGAATATTTAGTAGGGTATGCTTTTGGAAGAGGCGTGCCCTCAGCCGAGGCTTTCCCGGCTGCCTGAATTTTATTATCCAATCTTGTGTGAGAACGAGTGACTGCAGCAACCAAAGCCATGGCTACTGCAGATTTGGCCGCTTCATCGGCCAAAGTGTTTCCAATAACGTGTACTGCTACATGTTGGTGGCCCAATGTATGTACTAAATGAGCGTCTGGTAGCTTATCTTAAGATCAGCCACCCTCACCAATAGAGTTCTGTGTTTTATGGTTATCCCCTTTGAATCTCTGAACCCATTCATCCGCCAATGATTGCGATAATCATTGTAGGACTGGACACAGTAATATGAATCACACACAATCAATGTGAGGTGTCTTGGATCGGTATTTTCCAGTGATAAGATAAGAGCTTTTAGCTCAGCCAACTGTGCTCTGCAGTTCCACAAGGTCTGTGTGTAAGTATTTTGAGCGTGGAATAATCATCCTTCATCACTCCGCTCATGGCTATCCAGATGGCTGAATATTGATATTTTGTACCTACAGCTGGTTGTGCTGAACCGTCCGTGTATATGACAGTGTGGTAGCTGTCAAGTGGCATGATGTTAAGAGGTGCGGGGTGCTCGTGTTCGTATTGGAGAAATTCTTGTGCTTGAAGTTTTGGGTCAAAGACATAGTCAACATCACTGCCAGTCAGGGAAGTTGCCCATTGTAACCAATGTGGATATAATGCCATAGAGTTAGGAACACTTGCTTTGATGAGAGCCTCTAAGGCTGGCATCAGGGTAATGAGAATAATGCATTTCCCTTGGGCAAGTAGTCTCTCCTTGATAGCAGTCATCTGGACAGAAGTTAGAATTTTTTCTGTGGATGCAAAGTATTATTCTGCATTGGAATATAAATGTGATTCATATGCTATGGGCACCATGTCACCCTCATAAAAGGTGACGAAAGTGAACCCAATGGCACCAACAATTATTCTGATGAACAAATTTGTTTTGTTATCACGTGTGTGTAAGTGTTTTTTCTTCTGGCGTGTCTTGCTACAATCCTCTAAGGATGGACGTTTGTTCAACTGTCCAGTGTCTACTTGAGAAATCTGGGCAAATTAAATCATAGAGTGGTTTTATGCTTTGTGCATAATCAAGAATGTAAGTTCTGCCAAATTTGAAGCAACCAAGTAAAGTCTGCAATTTCTTGATAGTGTTTGGTGGTTGAAATTGCACACATTTTTCTAAAAAGTGTGGGGCCAGACTTTTGCCCTCATTTGATAGTTTGCATCCCAGGAACAATACACTGAGAATGGCTATTTTGTTTTTCTTGAAACTTAATTTGTAGCCAAGGCTGCGAATCCTGGAATGATCCGATTGACCCTGGCAAGATGAACACTGAGGTCATCTGTGAGATAGATGTCATCCACATAGGACAACACCTCGAGATCAATATCATACAATATTGATGTTACAGGGCTGAAAACAACCCTGGGATGTTCCAATAGCCCTGGAACAAACAACAGAAGTGTTTCTGTGATCCAAATGAGAATTCACTTAGGTCCCAACTTTCAAACTCTACGTTTTTTATGTACTATGTTGTTAATTAGTGCGGTGCTGTGTGCATTTTCTATTGCATATGGGCATATGTAATTGTTTAAGTGACTGTAATCTAAGCCTAGTCTATATGAACAGTCTGGTTTTGCAGTGAGTAATAATGGGTTATTCATTGCAGAGACAAAGGGCTCTATTACTCCTGGGAACTTAACCTGAGAAAGGGTCTTCCTCACTGGAGCTAAAGCCTCATGTTTAATATGATAATGGGGCTGAGGCTGGAGTGTTGATTTGATAGGTATTACATGGTAGGAGGGGTTCTTTATCCCAACCTACGTGGTTCCACTTCCAGAACAAAACTCGAGAAAGAATGCAAAATTACATCTTCCCCATGTGGGAGCTTACGGATGTGTTCAGGTGACCAGTCTTTTTCTGCCAATAAGATATCACAATTAAGTTCATCCGCAAAAAATTACACTAATGGTGCACTCTATGTCTCCCTCAATTTGGATATTTAAATCATAAACAATTGGGTGGGAGAACACCCGTCTGTAGTCTTGACTGCAAGAAAATTGTTAGTTGCTGTCACATGCAGATGACCTTTAAGACTTTGGCAACATATCATGACTTATGCTGTGCTGTTCAGTAGGGTCACTGCCCACGTCTTGTTCTTCAGCAATGTACTCAAGTTTGCTGACATGCTTAATTGAAATCGCTGCCACCTTTGTCTTTTTAAATTGTGGGTTTTTTTGTGGGGATTTGTCTTCTTTATTGGCTGAAGACTGCTGTAAGTCTTTCTTCTGTTTCATGTAGTCAGATCGTTGCTCTGACCGGCCCACTCTCTCACTACATCTATCTGATGTGTCCTGAAAGGAACAAGAGGGATGTGAATCAGTATATCTGTCAGGAGCCTTTAAAGTTTCTCAATTTCTGAGATTATATCTCCTTTCAGAGCTCTCAGGATGTGGAGGGTCTGCTCTCTGACTTTGCTTGTCTTTATTTTGTTTGTGTTTATCCCAGTGTTTTTTAGAACCCTCTTGGTCTTGTTTAGAACCGTCGTTTTGTGCTCCTGTTCCAACTGTGGAATCTCCCAAAGCCGCATGGTATATAGCCAAAGCTACTGCTTCCCCTTTAATGTTACTTAGTATTA